>NC_133460.1:80955209-82373959 GCF_048565385.1 Saimiri boliviensis
GCAAAAAATAAACCACAGGAAGTAGAAGTCCTGGGTCTCAAACGGAATTTCTGTACATAAATATATAGACTTTAATTGGATAGAAAAATAAAAGTTATTGTAGGGGAAAAAAATCTCTCGACAAGAAATTTAGAAACCTCAAATCCTGGCTTTGACTTTCCCCAGCCATGGGATATGGGGCAAGATCCCCTCTCTCCCCATTGATCTTAGTATCCTGATAAATGGCCTATCTGATGTGATCACCAAATGAGATAATGCATGTCAATGTGCTTTGATAAATTAAAACAGTCATACAAATGTAAAGTGTAATTATTTTCTTGTGAATTGCTACAGCCATTGACATTTACAGCAAAACCCTAAGGAACAGGCTCCTTCTTCATAATATGAACTAGGTCAAATGATATAAACAAATAGAACAAAGACAGGAAGGAAACCCATCAACATGTTATAAGTGGTTTTTTGGGGGTAGGGTTAGTAGGAACAGATTATGGCTGTTTTTATTTTCTGTGTTTTCACACACACGCACACACACACACACACACACACATACACACACATATATTTTTAAGATGGAGTCTCTCTCTGTTGCCAGGCTGGAGTGCAGTGGTGCAATCTCAGCTCACTGCATCTTCCACCTCCCGGGTTCAAGAGATTCTCCTGCCTCAGCCTCCTGAGTAGCTGGGACTACAGGTGTGCACCACTAGGCCCAGCTAATTTTTGTACTTTTAGTAGAGACGAGGTTTCACCATGTTGGCCAGGATGGTCTTGATCTCTTGATCTTGTGATCTGCCCATCTCAGCCTCCCAAAATCCGGGGATTATAGATGTGAGCCACCATGCCCAGCCTCCAATATATTTTTTACAATAAGCTTATATATATATGTATGTGTGTGTGTATATATATATATATATGTTTTTTTTTTTTTTTTTTTTTTTTTTTTTTTTTGGAGACAGGGTCTTGCTCTGTCACCCAGGCTGGAGTGCAGTGGTACCAGATCTTGGCTCGCTGCAGCCTCCATCTCCAAGGCTCAAGGGATCCTCCCAGCTCAGCCTCCCAAGTAGCTGGGACTATAGATGCAGGCTGTCACGCCTGGCTAATTTTTGTAGATATGGGGCTCTGCCATGTTGCCCAGGCTAATCTCGGACTCCTGGGCTCAAGTGATCCTCCTCCCTTGGCCTCCCGAAGGATTACAGGTGTGAGCCACCATGTCTGGGCTACAATCAGCATGTATTTTAAACATAAAAATAACAAAGAAAGCTGTTTTTTCAGCTGACAGGCAGCAATTTTCATAGTTCCTAACACATTTTTCGGCTGCCAGGAGGACTAAATTAGAGAAAAAACCTATTTCTTGCTTTATCTGGGCCTGAACACACAGACTAGAAATGGTGTACCTCAAAATGTTACACTGTCTGGAGCTTTTTCATTTTCCAGCATGCATTCACCATTTTTGGATGGGGCTTTGCTAGCATTTACACTATATTGCAAAATACATGCCATTCAATGTGCCGTAGGAAGCTAGTTTTAAAATGTAGATCAGGGAAAATACTAAAGCCCATGAGGCATTTTTGCATATTTATGAAAAGAATACTGAATTTTATTCCAAGGCCAACTTCCTACATTTTAGAGCAACTTGACAATCTTCATGTCACCCAGGTCAAGCTGGAGAAGGATCAGAACCTACTGCTTGTTACTTTCTTATTTCTTCCTGGGTTCCAATATATGGAGCTATTTTAAAATTTCATTCTGTCATCAACTGTCCTCCATAAACACATTTGTTAAGCTTACACTCTGTGTCTTGACCCAAATCACTGATGTGGAAGAAAACGCATGGCCAGGAAGTCTGGCTGTCCACATTTGCATCTACCTAGCAGTTTAACACTTGCCAAGTTTCACTGTTCAAGCATCTTCACACCCATCAGGGGATACTGTCATCCTGCCTAGACTTCCATAGTTTGTCTACAAGAGTGCCACTGGAAGTCATTGTCTTCAGTGGAAGCAAGATGCATCATGTCATCATCAATAAAGGACTTTGTTAGTACCCACCCTGTGCAGTATCTGTCAGGTTGTGGAGACACACAATAGTGGAAGACATGAATTCTGCAAATAAGGAGTTTACAATTAGACAGGAAAGCCAGGAATTGTACCTTCGTTTTCACCTGGAATTAAAAAAGGAACATAGCATATATTCCAAGTTTTTCTTTTTTAAAAAAATTAGCATTTGCCTGTTCAATTCTTTACCTTTAGTCTTCTAGTATTATTTTGGTCTAGTTTTATCTAACCTGGCTGCTTGCACTTTCCATCCAGTCACTATATAATGTCTGACATGTGGATTCTGTCTCACTCATTATCCCAAAACCATTACCTCCAAAATTCCCCGGGAATCTCATGGCAGTCAAATGCATGATTTTTTTCCTCCTGATTGTTGCTAAAGACTCTCTCCTGGACCAAACTGTCTCATGGCTTTTAGCAGTTAAGGCCATGTCCCTAGGATGGCCCTTTTTAAAATGCCTGCCTGAGAAAGTTCATCACTGCTGGGAGAAGGTCCTGTTTATTCCAGCCAAACCCTGGCAATAGGCAGTTGGACCCGTGAACCATCTCTCAAAGCAGTTATTTGGAAAGTTGCAATGATAAATCCTTTCTCTGTCCCTTTGAGATGTAAATCTTCTAATCGTCCAGAACTTTATTCCAAGGACCTGAGAAAAGCAACCCTTCCAGGAGATAACTGTGACTTTTAGATTCTGTGGAGGGTGAGAGCCTAACTTAAGAGGACCTTGCTCTAATTTACACCACAAAAGTTTGCTTCTTCTCCAGATAAGCACCAATTAACAAACCCAGAGGGCCCAACTGGGACCAACCCCCCCAGGCTTTCCCCTAGCAGCACACCTTAGCTTTTAAAAAGTCTCATGTCTTTTGTTCCCATGAAGTTGAGTTAGCTTCACACTGAAGCCTCTTTCCTATTGCCATCGTTATGACTGAATATAACCATCCTTCCCATTTTAGTGTCCAGTTTGTTTATCCCTGGCAATGTTTTACACTTCAAATTTGTGGTGTCTGAAATCAAAATATTCAAAGTCATTGTCTGCAAAATAAACAGAACACCAGTTGAAAGACGTCAGTTATCTGCTCTACAAAATGAAAGTTGAACTGGTGGCTCTCCAGGCCTCTTCCAGGTCCAGAATCCAAACACAGCTTTTCTGATTTTCTTTACAGTTTTTCTTGCTGTTTCCCCACTACCTTGAGTGCCTTCTCCCTTTACCTGTCTGCTTCCAAGACTGTAGACTGCTGAAAACCTTCAGAGAGAAGCCTTTCTCTCTAAAATGCTGGTAGAAATCACTGCCTAGGGTGGGTTCCAACTTTCCCTTTCCATGAGCAAAGGTTCTTAACCTCATTCGATTACCCCTCTCGGACTCCAGGAGGCCACGTGGAGACCTCATCTACAGACTTAGACAATTTTATTTTAATAGGAGGCCTCAAGAAATATTTGCTCAGAGAATGATTTATTTGGTGAATCTTAAACCAGCCCAAAGGAATTTGTGTTTACCAAGAGTAATTTTTGTAATAAATTTTTTCTGCAATTGTATGAGTATTACTTTTGTAATCAACATAATAAATATTTTATTTTTACAAATTCAAGAGCATGAACATAGGGTCTAAATTTTAATCTTGCTTTCGTCCAAATTACTTCATTATTTCAAAATTTGTGGCTTTAAATTAACAAAAATTTTCTTAATTCCATTTAAGGTGGGCCAAAAAAATTGAGGCAAGATCATCTCAGTCATACGTACAACAGGGCTGGAAACAGAAACCTGTCCTTAGTGGTACTAGTAAGAGTTCGTGATAAAACCAAACAAAACTGCTTGATCTTTCTGTTTCAAGGATGCTGAAACAGATCAGTTGCTAAGTGAAATTGATAGGAGGGGTTTTTATACTGTGAATAGCTCAGTTTAACTGTAAATGACCATTTAAATCATTGTTTACAAAATAAGTCCTACATCAGATGGGAAAAATCAGGGAATAGCCTCTCCTTGGAAAGAAAACAGCAGGTGATCATCCATGAGAATACAGAAAGTCAGATGGAGGGGAGCGAGGGGGAAGGAGTCTATACCCAAGAAAGGAAAAATGGCTGCCATTTTCCTCATGGAGGGTTTTTCTAATTATATATTATTATAATATATTATAATTGTAAAAGGTAGGACCAACTAGTAAAAGAAAGACAAGAAGAACAGGGAAATTGTTACCTCAGGAAAAAAAATGCAGAACTGAAGTCTATGAGTTAATTCTATAACCCAGGGCTTTTCAGACATCTGAGTGCCACAGTCACGATTCTTGTAATACCTTTTACCACATCTATTATTCTAATGTATACCTAATCTGTTTGTCTGTCTGTTTGTTTGAGGGGGTAGACAGGACCTCACTCTGTTGTCCAGGCTGGAGTGCAGTGGCACAATCTCTGCTCACTGCAACCTTCACCTCCTGGGTTCAAGTGATTTTCATGCCTCAGCCTCCTGAGTAGCTAGGATTACAGGTGCCTGCTACCATGCCCAGCTAATTTTTGTATTTTTAGTAGAGACAGGGTTTCACCATGTTAGCCAGGCTGGTCTCGATCTCCTGACCTCTGGTGATCTGCCCACCTCGGCCTCCCAAGGTGCAGGGGTTACAGGCATGAGCCACCATGCCTGGCCTCTCCCCTCCTTTTTTGCCAGTATTTATTGTTGGTTATTTAATAGTGCCCTGAGCCCTCTCCCCTCGGTGGCCCCCAGCATTCTAATGTCCCATCAGAGTTGGAGCTGTGTCCAGAGGAATCCTAAGTGAAGAGATGGTAGCAATGGAGCAGGGGGGTAGAAGTGGATAGTGAGAGGCCAGAATTTAGATGGTGAGTCCAGGGTTCCCTCTCGGCACATCTATCTCCCTTGGTTTAGGGAAAACCCAGGGCCCAGAGAGCCTGACAGCCTCTCTGTGGCTGCTCCATCTGGATATGTGGCTATGTGTGGCAACTGTTCTTTCAGATTTTCTGGGGCAGTTCTACATGTCCTGCACTCTTGTTTAGTCCATATAACATTGTACATCAAATAGCAAAACACAAATTCTATGTGGCAGCAGCAGGGCAATGTGTCTATTGGTGTTATATAGGAGGTGCTATTCCATCCGTATTTCTGCTCTTGGGAGGAAATCAGCTTTCTTCTTATTACGATACCCATCCAGATGTTATTCCTTTTGCAACAGGAGGAAGTGAGCAGCTCCCTCCTTTTCCAGAGAACACAAAGTCACAGATGGCCAAGCACATAGACTTTTTTTTTTTTTAATTGCATTTTAGGTTTTGGGGTACATGTGATGAACATGCAAGATTGTTGCATAGGTACACACTTGGCAGTGTGGTTTGCTGCCTTCCGTCCCCTCACCTGTATCTGTCATTTCTCGCCATGCTATCTCTTCCCACCTCCCCACCCCCCGCCCCTCCCCCATTTCCCCCCAACGGACCCCAGTGTGTAGTGCTCCCCTCCCTGTGTCCATGTGTTCTCATTGTTCAACACCCACCTATGAGTGAGAATATACGGTGTTTGATTTTCTGCTCTTGTGTCAGTTTGCTGAGAATGATGGTTTCCAGGTTCATCCATGTCCCTACAAAGGACGTGAACTCATCGTTTTTGATGGCTGTGTAATATTCCAGCACATAGACTTTAATGAGAACGGATGTAGGATCAAACTACTGCTCCACTAACTGATTATTAGCTGGGTGAAATTTTTAACATCTCCAAGGCTATGTCTTCCCATTTTGGGATGGGGATGATCATATCTACCTCATGGCATTATTGATAATTAAATGAAGTGATGTGTAAAGTGTGCCTACCGGAGTATCTAGCACATAGTGATATTCTAATATTGTTAACATTTTCAGTATTGGAGCATTCAGAGCAGAGAGAAAACCACTCTACAAGCAAAGAGACAAACAGCTGCCACAAGATAGTGATAAGAAAGTATCAGCAGAGCACACTAGAGGCCGCAGGTGTCCTTAGTAATACTGCTTGGTAAGGGCTCGGAGCTGAAAGTGAACAACACACAATCAGAGACTGAATGGTCTGTGAGGGGCTGATGACAACCCCGACACGAGGAAGCACATCACAGCCCAGATCTAGCTGGCCATATGCAGAGGACCAGCTGAACTCAGGCAACACAAGATGATGGGAAAGATAGTCTGGGCCACAACAAATTATTCTCTCAATAGAATTTTTAAAATTATTTGTGGCAAAGGACCGGTTTTTTAAAAATGTGTTTAAGACCATTGCCTCTATTTTTTTCTTAAAAGCCACAATAAAACTATTTTGGTGATGTCAAATTACAATGGAAATTTCTAAATGCTGACTTACAATTTCCTAACTTACCTTGTTGGGAACCTGTGGCAGTCAATACTGAGCCCTGAGTAGCATTGACTCAAGAGGTTTTGTTTGTTGACTTTTTGGTTTTTGTGTGTGCTTCAGATTACTATTGCTGTTTTGTTTTGTTTGCTAGTTGCTGAATGAGCAGGAATTGGGGGTTTAAATCAGAGTCTTCCTTCATATGATGTACAGCCTATCATCCACAAATTTGCTTGTATTAACTAAGAAATGCATGTGGTTCTCACTCACAATGTGAGCACAGACATTCCCACACTATCCTGGAGAATCCCAGGAGAGGAGAAAGTAAGGGGGGGTGGTAATAAGAGTGCAGGTGGTGAGGGGTCCCAGGGTTCCTCTTCAGCTATATAATAAGTATAATAATATAACAATAATGCTTCCTTCCAAAGGGCAGAAATATAGTTGGAAAATATAGATGGAATAACATTTCCTATTAATCCTTGATCCAAAGAATCCTTCAGGAATTATATTGTAAATAAATTTTGGAATAATATGGATCTAGAATAAAGAAGCAGTTATCCATCTTCCTTTAACCCTTATAGAATGTTGCCTTGCCACGACTTATTTCTGCTTGGCCCTACTGGACATCCTGCCGTCCAAAGGGTCTCAGCTCTGACCGCAGCCCCCACCTCTCTTCGAGCACCAATCTCAGATCCAGTCAACCAGATATTTTAATTTGGATCTCCTGCCATCCTTCAAATGCAGCATGCCTGAAATCAACTTCAATGCCACTGCCCCGCCCCTCCCCCCAAAGAGACGCAACTTTCTACGAAAAGTGCCATTACTTTACTGTGATTAATATGCTGGAATAACCCTTGATTCCTTCCCCCACGTCATCTTTCATAGGTGAGCTGATGCAGATGTCCACCATATTTCTCCTCTGCCTTTCTGTGCCTGACTAGGTTAAAATCTTCTCACACTTACTCTATTATTTCATCTTCCTAAGCAGCTCCACAACTCTCCCTACCCAATTATGCTCCCCTCTAAATCACTGTATGTACCAGACTTGTCTTTTAAAATAACACTGTAGTGCTATTAATGCTCTGCTCACAAAAACCTTAACTGGCTCCACAATCCCAGAAAATAAGATCAAACCTCCTCAACAGGCTTCTAAGTTCCTCTAGAATGTAGTTGTCTCTACCAACTCAGCCAAATCTACAATTATCTCCCAATATAAACTCTCCACTCCAACCCAGGCCATTCTCCACCATGTCCTTCTGACCCCTGACCCTTTTCTTCCAGGAGAATCCTAAGTTCTGCCTTTTAGGTATGTCATTCAGGACTAGACACAAGCCCAGCTCTTCCACCAGCCAGCCACCTCTCCCAGCTCATACCGCATTCTTTTCCTTCTCTGAACACAGCAGATCTTCATGCCGTATGTCTTGTCATAATTCACACCATTAGCCATCTGTTTCATCTAAGATACTAATGTCCAGGAACTTACTTTTTCTTCTTTGGTACCCAGCCTCCTGCTACTATCCCCACCACCACTACCACAAGGAATCTAGGGTTGTCCATATAATAGTAAATTTAAAAATACCTCATGAATCAGATTCGATAAAAAAAAAAAAAATGAAGGAAGAGGAAATCAAGAAAATAAAATAGGAGGAGGGAGAGAAAATATTGCTGTTTTTTCTCTTAGATGCGTGGGTATGCTGTGTGCTCTTGCTCTTGCTCAAATTCACAGACTATTTGAACTGAAAGATCTTAAAAATCACTAGGTCCAATAATATAATGCTGACCATGAAGACTTGTTAAAAACTAGAAATAAAATACTTGACCCGGAAAAGACAATCAAAAAAGGTGAGTATCATGTCCAGCTGTGTGACCTTTAGAATGTTACTTGACCTTTCTGTGCCTCAGTTTCCTCATTTTTGAAGTGTGAATGATGTAACACTTATTGAGGAGCTGAATGAGATGATACAGGTAAAGCACTTGGCCAATGCCTCAAACGTGGTAAGTGCTTAGTAGCTGTTAGGAAAAAGATCCCTGCCCATCTCACATTATAGAATTGTGCTTTGAAAACATGTCAACAAAATTTCTCAAAGGCTGGTCATATATGATTTATTGTTAATAATAAGCTGTGGGCTGGGCATGGTGGCTCACATCTGTAATCCCAGTACTTTGGGAGGCCGAGGTGGGTAGATCACTTGAGGTCAGGAGTTTGAGACCAGCCTGGCCAACATGGCAAAACCCCATCTCTACTAAAAATATAAAAAATTAGCCAGGAGTGATGGCAGGTGTCTCTAATCCCAGCTAATTGGGAGGCTGAGGCAGGAGAATCACTTCAACCTGGGAGGAAGAGGTTGCAGTGAGCCCACATCGCATCATTGCACTCCAGCCTGGGCTGTCTCAAAATAATAACAACAACAACAACAACAACAACAACAACAATAATAATAATAATAAATTGTGAGATCATTTAATAGGGTGTTTCTATGTGTATAATTCATACACTGAAACCTAATCCCCAAAGTGATGATATTAGAAGGCAGGGCCTTTGGGAGGTGACTTGGTTATGAGGGCTTCACCCGAGTGAATGAGATTAATGTCCTTAAAAGTGAGGATCCAGAGAGCTGCCTTCCCCTTCTGCCAGGGAAGGACACATAGCAGGTGCCATCTATGAAGAATGGGCCTTCACTGGACACCAAATCTGCCGACCCCTTAATTAGGGACTTCCCAACCTCCAGAACTGTGAGCAGTAAGTTTCTGCTGTTTATAAATTACTCAGCCTAAGGTACTTTTTTATAGCAGCCTAAATGAATTAACACAGATGCTTAATCCATATAAGCATAGCTACATCTGTACCTATTTTTACGTCTATTTTGGATCATGATATAAAACATATTTCTAACTATGGGTCACAGTCAAACAAGTTTGAAAGCCATTGGATTATTAAAGTCCTCCACAAGTAAAAACGGGGCAGAATCCTAAAACCACATATGGAATGCTAGGTGCTGCTTTAAGAGCAATTTCATCTTCCATCTTCTCTGGACCTTGCTTTTCCATCGACACCTCAGTCCTGCTAATGTTGTCTTTATTTTTCATGCATCTGACATGTAACTTAGACCACTGTTGCCACACTAATTAAAATAATTCCCTTGCATGGAGGCCTAAATTCTCCCCACCTATGGTTAGGTCAAGCATGTGTCTTTCTCCATCAGATGGAATGCTCAGAAACCTTGAGGAAAGAGGAGAGCTTCTGATTTTGAAAGATGCTTCAGCTGGTAACTCTTTCTTGCATTTTGCAGTGATTCTGTCACCCACATTGTAGCAGAGAACAACACGGGTTCGGATGTTCTGGAGTGGCTTCAGGTACAGAAGATACAAGCCAGCTCACAACCAGAGCTCCTTGATGTCTCCTGGCTGATAGAATGTATAGGAGCAGGGAAACCAGTGGAGATGACTGGGAAACACCAGCTTGTTGTAAGTGTCATGGATGTGACTTTCATTGTTCTTTGCTTGATGGTTAAAAACATAGGCTTAAAATCAATAGATCTGGGGTAAACCCTAGATTTTCTGCTTACTTCTTGTGTGATATTAGGCAAGTCACTTAGCTTTACTGAGCTTCAGTTTCTTCCTCTATAATATGACATAACAATAATGCCAGCCTCATAAAATAGTCAGGAAGATTAGAATAACATACATGTAAAGCACTTAACACAGTGTGTTAAGTATAGTAGGCACCGAATGAGTGGTAGCTATTTTCCTGAACACATTTATACATAAATATTTCAAAATATTTAAACCTTGATATTCTGGCAGCCAAAAAAGCAGGAGATTCCTTTTTTTTTTTCTTTACTGTGATCATTCAGAAAAAAAAAAAGATAAAGTTAAGCTCTCAGTTCCAAATATTTGAGCAATTGTGCTAGAATCTTTAGGAGGAGGGCTTGAACTATAACTACATAAGTTCATAGAAAAGGAAAATGATATTTAATTGACAGGTGTTTTTCATGTTTTTTCTGATTTCAAAAATAATGCATGTTAACAATAGCAAGTTCAAATATTAGAGATGTATCTAACATACATTTTGGGTCTCCTATTATTTTATCCTCCAACTACAGACTACTTCTAAATTTTTTCCATACTTATCTATTATTACTATTAATTTTTATTGAAAATGGATGCTTATGCATTTGTTTAGGTGGGAAGAGACTATTCAGATAGCACCAACCCAGGCCCGAAGACTCCACCAATTGCTGTACAAAAGATCTCCCAGTATGCATGTCAGAGAAGAACCACTTTAAACAACTTTAACCAGATATTCACGGTAATGGGACTTTACACCAACAGTCAGAGCAAAAGAAGGGCGTGTAGCTTCTTTCTGTGGACCTGCAAGTTATACATTTTTCTGAAAACCTGGAAAAGTTTTCCTTCCACCTACCCACAACCCTAGCCTGACCTCTGATTCTTCTATCCTTTTTTCTATCAAGAATGGGTCTCCTTCCTTCCTGGAAATGGACAAACATATTTAGATTATATTCTTTAGAGACAGCAGATTACTATTTACAGAGTTGTCATTCATTAATGGGCACAATACTTGTCAAAGGCAAATACTCTGAACAACCAAATACTGTAATTAGTCCAAAACATAGTAAGAGCAAATTACATAGAAATAACAACAATGCATCAACAGCGTTTGCTGGGAAACTGAAAAATTAAGCAAACCTAGATTCCAACCTTTCTGATATTCATGAGTTTGGGCAAGTCAATTTATCTCTCTGAGCCCGTTTCCTCGTCTATTCAAAAAGAAATTGGATAGGTAATATCTAAAGCTCCACTCAGCCCTCAGATTGGTAAATGTGTTTTGAATGGCCCTAAAAGCTCACAACTGCTTGTCTGCTAGCCTGGAGTCAGTGGTTAGCTGGATGAAACATGTAGTAGTAGATCCACACCGAGCTTTTCATTTCTAGACGCAGGAAATTGTAGCTACTGGATATGCTGAGCATGAGATCACACAGCTGCAGCTGCTTACCCTCCTGCTAGAAATGCAAACATGCCCTACCTTAAATAACCCTGGCTCTGGGTCTGTGTGATCACAACTACACTCATTCATTCAACAAGCCTGTGTTAAGCACTGTGTTTCATGGGGATCTCGGTGATCAAGGCAGAATTCTAGCCACAGGCTAGTAGAAAGAGCACAGAAGGAGAGATCATGCCGAGTCATGACTAACAAGATGTTGTGAGCACCAAAGCATTTTTTTTTAGTTAAATCATCTGTGAATGTATAACGGTAGTGTACTCCAAGTTTCCTTATAATGAGCTCTTCTGCTTGTCTTTTCAATTCAACTCTACTCCACCACACAAGAGAGGAATACAAGGGTAAGGGAGACCCCATTCTGACGGTATTCCAATATTTAAAGGAGAGCAAGAGGTGTTTGTGAGTGATCACTGGCTCAGGGGCTTGGAAGCAGACCTCTCACTTATCTGGTTTTACCTTTCAGGATGCCTTTGATATACTGGCTGAAAATTGTGAGTTTAGAGAAAATGAAGACTCCTGTGTGACATTTATGAGAGCAGCTTCTGTACTGAAATCTCTGCCATTCACAATCATCAGTATGAAGGACACAGAAGGAATTCCCTGCCTGGGGTCCAAGGTGAAGGGTATTATAGAGGTAAGGGTGAAATGGGATTTGTCCCACTTCCCAATAGGTAGGTGGGGCTAGGGGAGAGAGAGAGATGTAGTTAACAGATTTTCCTGTCAATTATGCAGATATGGTGTGCATCACATATTTTCTTTAATACATCTCTCTTCTCTCCCCCGTCTGTTTGTGTGTGTTTATTTAGACCGTATAGACGTGTGTGTGTGTGTGTGTGTGTGTGTATGTGTGTGTGTGTGTGTGTGTGTGTGTGTATACACGTTAGGGGTTGTGAATATCCTAGTCACGTGACACCAATACATGTTAGTGGTGGCAGGTGTCAGAGTTACTGACGGTGAATCCGTTCCGGGTCTGCAGCATCCTCAATTACTGCTTCAGCAGAAGAAAGCATTTGACTGAGGAGCATAAGGCAGAAAAAGAGACTGAGGGGGGTTTCAGAGCAGGAGTGGAAGTTTAAAAAGCTTTAGAGCAGGAAAGAAAGGAAACCACACTTGGAAGAGACCCAAGCAGGCAACTTGGAGGACAAGAGCAGCGTTTGCCCTTCTGACTTAGGGTTTTATATGTTATCATATTTCTGGGATCCTGCGTCCCCTTTCCCATGACACTTCCCTTAGGATGAGCCGCTCGCATGCGCAGTCCCCTCCTTGTCCTTGGGAGGGGAGCATGCGCAGTCTGTCTGCTGGAGTTGTACGCATGCTCACCTGAGGCAGTCTTCCCTTTTCCAGTGAAATGCCCCCAGGAAGTCATATGCTGCCATTTTGTCCCTTAATGTGCATGCTCATGCCCACTTGCCCAGTTCCTGAGATTTTATTGAAAGCTGCTGATTACCAATTTCAAGCATTTTTATCTACTAGGAAATTGCCTCTCCCTGGCGCCAGCTGTAACCAATTACCATTTTATAGCGTGACAACTGCCATACCATCAAGGAACTGCCTCTCTCTAGCATGGCTGCAACCAATTATCATTTTAGAGCGACAGTGTGATAACTGCTGGACCATCACCTGAAGCTCTCCTGACATTCCTGGTTTGGGGGAAGCCCTCTCCTGCCCGGCTCATGCCTGACTAGCTACTTACTGATAACATACAGATAGATAGAGGCCTGTTATGTATAATTCATACCCTAATATTATCACAATTGGAGCTACATGGAGCAGACTAGTAGAAACAGAACTCTCCCATATTGTTATTAATCACAGTGAAAGACTCAAGTAACCTAAAAGCTTGACAGTAGGGAAATGGTCTGATTTCAAACATAGGCTTTGTGGAGGACCTCAGTTGCACCCGGGGGCTCCTCCTTAGAGCAGTGGTGGGTGTGATGTGCAGTGGAGTTAGTTCTATGTCTCCTCACGGAGAGCACCAGGGATTGTGTTTATTTTACTGAATGGTGTTTAAGGATTCCCCAGCAAAGCAAGCCGGTCATCTGGTAGTAAGTTTCCATATAGTCAAGCGCAAGGCATATTATTCAAGGACAATGATTCCAACTCTACTCAGAGGAGGGGGCTCTGAGCTAGACGTCACAAGGGCCTGAATGTAGATTGGCTTTTTGGTGGGTCCAAAATGAACCTTCCCAATGGAAAAGTCTTCTTATTTCAGTAAGGTCACATTCACTGAAGAAAAAATTATCACCAATATTTGGACATACATTTTTCAGTGAATATTTTGGTTTGGGATTCTGTAGATTTGGATCCTAACCATTCTGTATCTTTGTTCATAAGGATCAGAAAGGGGTCTTTGGATATATGATGAGCTAGCATTTTCAAGATTGTAGGGAAATGTCTTGTTTTCTCCAGATGAGTTAGGGAAATACCCCTGCAAGAGATGCATGGGCATTTCACGAGAAACCAAGCTACTAGATCCATGAATTTGAGAGTTTTAGACAGTGATTATATCATTAACTTAAAATATTTTTCAACTGTCCATGTAGGAGATTATTGAAGATGGAGAAAGTTCTGAAGTTAAAGCTGTGTTAAATGATGAACGCTATCAATCCTTCAAAGTAAGTGATTTTACATATATTTATTGAAAATGGTTTTTCAGTTAATCTTATTACCTATTCTGGATGGTTGTATTAGTCAGCTTGGGCTGCGATAACAAAATACCAGAATGGTGTGGCTTAAATAACGGAAATTTATTTTCTCACTGTTCTGGAGGCTGAAAGTTCTGGATCAAGATGTCAGCAGTCAGTTTCTGTTGAGGGTTCTCTTTCTGGCTTTCAGATGGCTGCCTGGGTGCTCTCCTACTCGCATGGTAAGACAGAGGGAGAGAACAAGCAATCTTTCTGGTGTCTTTTATCATAAAGACACTAATTCTGGGCTGGGCGCCATAGCTCATGCCTATAATCCCAGCACTTAGGGAGGCCAAGGCAGGTGGATCACTTGAAGCCAGGAATTCGGGACCAGCCTGGCCAACATGGTGAAACCCCATCTCTGCTAAAAATACAAAAATTAGCCAGGTGTGGTGGGGCATGCCTGTAATTCCAGCTACTTGGGAGGTTGAGACATGAAAATCACTTGAGTCTGGGAGGCAGAGGTTGCAGTGGGTTGAGATCGAGCCACTGCACTCCAGCCTGATCGATAGAGTGAGGCTGTCTCAAAAACAAAACAAACAAAAAGACACTAATCGTGAGAGCCTCACTTCCATGACCCCAAAGGACCTGTCTTAAAATACCATCTTATTAGGGATTAAGACTTCAACATACAAATTGAGTTGGGAGGGGGAATTCAGTCCATAGCAGTGGTCTAGGAAGAAAATGCCTAAATTCAGGTGCCCCGATTATTGCCATAGTGTGGTGATGTACAAATTACCTTGCCCTCCAAGGGTCTATCACTCATGGGTACAAACATCATGGGATATTTTGTCCTGTTCCTGGTGGGAACAGGACAGAACTGTTCTTAAGAGCAAATTTGTGTCGGAAAAGCCCCTTACTGCATCTCCATTTACTTGGAAGCAGGATTTATTACCTCCCAATTTTCCCTACCTTAAAAGTTGCTTGTGGAAGAAACTTCCACCATACCCTTCAATGCAAAAGTGATCCGCAGGCCTAAAATGTGGCCATGAGTAGCTGGATGTGGTGGCTCAAGCCTGTAATCCCAGCACATTGGGAGGCTGAGGCCTCACTCTTACTGAGTGCCACCTATGTGCCAGAGTCTGTGTTGGGAGTTCTCACATATTTATTCTTTTTTTTCCCCCACCATGGCTCTTGTGAAGTAGATTAAAAAAAAAAGAAAAGAAAAAAAGAAAGAAAGAAAAGACAATCCCTTTATTTTACAGATACATTGGGGTTCAGAAGTGTTCACTAACTTGTCTAAGATCATAAAAAAAGAATTGAATTCAGATCTTCTTAATGCCCTGGCAGCACTCTATAATAATCTTGGCCTTTAAAAAAAACATGGCCGAGTCTGGGTGCGGTGGCTTATGCCTGTAATCCCAGTACTTTGCGGGGCCAAGGTGGGTGGATCATGAGGTCAGGAGATTGAGATCATCCTGGCTGGGCAACATGGTGAAACCCTGTCTCTACTGAAAATACAAAAATTAGCTGAGTGTGATGATGTGCCTCTGTAGTCCCAGCTACTCAGGAGTCTGAGGCAGGAGAATTGCTTGAACCTGGGAGGCAGAGGTTGCAGTGAGCTGAGATTGCACCACTGCACTCCAGCCTGAGCAACAGAGAGAGACACCGTCTCAAAAAATCAAACAAACAAACAAAAAACATGGCTGAAACCTACCCCAAGCCCAATTAAATTCCAATCTCTGAGGGTTCGGATGGGCATTAGTATTTTTTATAATTGGCCCTGTGATTATAATGCACAGTCAGAGTTGAGAACCGTGGCTCTGACTGACTCCTACTGCTCTCCACAAGAAGGGACAGGGCATTTTTTCAATGAGTGTGTATTCTAAATACTCTTGGAACACTTTCAGATACACCCATCCCTTTTTCTCTGCTCCTCCCAACTTGTACCACAGGGGTCCTTTTTATCTCTGGATATCTGTAAGCAAGCAGATGGAGAGAGGGGAGAGGTTGTTACTGATGGTAGAGAAATACAAATTCAACTGAATTAATTTTAATCAGTATTTATCTTTTGATAAAACATGTATGTGTAGTGCTGATAGACTGTCAAAGCACAATGTCAAATAGTGTCAAGAAAATTTGATACAGTTTTCCAGACTTGTTGACAACTTTGACTTGTTGAATATGCATACACTGATACCAAAGAGTACTGATTTAGTATCTTGGCTTATAGAGATCATAAAAAGGATTAGGCAGGGGTCTACTGCTGGTGGGAAAACAATTTTGAATTCCTGAGATTAGATTCATTAATTGCCATATAACACGCAACATTTTACCCCAAGATTTTTGAAGTATTGTGATTTACCATATCTATGGCCTCTCAATTATAAAAATCCATTATTATTATTTTTTAAGTTTTTTCACACCCTCCATACTCCCCCCAAAATCCATTATTTTACAGTCTCCTTTTAACCTTGAAATTGACCATGAACAAGGATTGTTTAAAAACATCAAAATGTCATAATATTTTGAACACTTTGTCATGTTATAAAGAATCTTTTCATACATTCATCTATAACTAAAGTTGAATACATAAATACAGTCATTCTTGGAATTGGCCAAACATGTCATTGTGTACAATAGTTACCTTGGGCATGTATTTTAAGATACGTAAAACCAGAGTGCCCCCTCTCCTGAGTTTTATCAATGGACTTCTGTTTTAATGGAGAATTAGAAACAATATAGAGAACTGAATGCTCATCTTCCACCCTATCCAACTAGCTCCATCCTTCCTGCCCTGACTCTCTGGTCCCCAGTGATGCAGAAACTACCATTACTACTCAGTCCAATTTATGTGGTTCCTGCTTGGTCACTGTTGGGTTTATGGAGTGTGCCTTAAACCATCAAACCACAATAGCATATTGCATGTTGGACATTGTGTGTGGTCCTTCCTGATTTCTACATCTAATGTTAAGTTCCACAGGGAAATATAAGGAAACCTTGATATTGCTGCCTGATTATTGCACTACAGACAAATTGCATGGTGAATATACTTTTCTTTATTACACTGGTGTAACAGTTTTATTATTATTTTTAGCTTTGATCAGTTTACTGTTCAATTACTTATATTTTTCTGGCAAATGAGTTCTTCTTTCTGGCTATTTGCCCCTAAAATGAAATACCCTACTTTGTGACGATCACCTTGCCAAATTATAGCAAATATTTTTAACTCTCGAAGTCCATTTTGCATATTGCTCCTGACTCAGGAAATAGTTACATTTCTTAAATACAAGTAATAATACCGCATATAACCACTGCACATCATCAAACAATCTCCCACTTTTTCACCAGGATTCTTTCTTGCATTTTATTGCAAAAAATTTCAAATATAGAAAGTAAAATAATAAAACATATCCCCACGTACCATCCAGCTGCAGCAGTTATAATCTCATCCCTAATCTTGTTTTATCTGTACCGCACTCATTCCTCCTCTTTTTCAAACTAACCCCAGATTTCATCTGTACATATTTCAGTGTGTGTCTCCAGTAGATAAGGATTTTTGAAAAATTACAGCCAGAATACTATTACCACACCTTAAAAATTAACAATACTGTAATATTATAAAATATCTATTCAGTTTTCAAATTTTTTTATTTTTTTAAAATTTCTTTTCAATTGGTTTGAATCAGAATTTCAAGGTCCTGGTATTAATTTTGTTGGTATATCTTTTAAATATCTTTCAATTTATAGATATTTCATTCTCTTTTTTCTTCTCTGCAATTTATTTGTTCAAGAAATTGAGTTGTTTTATTAATTGTTTTAATCTAGTTTCATACAGACTGGATTTTACTGATTGCATTCCTGTTGTATATTTTTTAGCTTGTATAGCCATCATCTCTTTTTCCCATAAACTGGTAATTAGGTTTAGAAGTTTCCATTTTTGGCAAGACAACTTCAGACTATGTGATGTGTGCTTCCATCAGAAGGCACAAAATATATGTTTCTACCCCCTTTTGTAATGTGAAAAGTCATTGGTGATTATTGTTTAGCTTCATTCCTTTGTGAGGTATTGCAAAATGGTGATACCCAAATGCTACCTAGTTTAGTCTTTCATTATTTGGAATACTTTATTTTTTATTATTATTTTTTTTAAAGGTAACTTTTTAATTATAAGTCTCTATAGGAATACATGATAGCTATAGTTTCACACACAAAAGTTGTTAATAGTGGGACCTCTTTTTTTTTTTCCTTTTTGAGACGGAGTCTTACCCTGTCACCCAGTCTGGAGTGCAGTGGCACAATCTCAGCTCACTGCAACCTCTGCCTCCTGAGTTCAGGCAGTTCTCCTGCCTCAGCCTCCTGAGTAGCTAGCATTATATGCACATACAACCATGTCCAGCTAATTTTTGTATTTTTAGTAGAGATGGTGTTTCACCATGTGGGTCAGGCTGGTCTTGAACTCCTGACCTCATAAATCCGATTGCCTTGGCCTCCCAAAGTGCTGGGATTACAGGCATGAGCCACCGTGCCTGGCAATAAGTGGGATCTTTTTTTTTTTTTTTTTTTTTTTTTTTTTTGAGACAGAGTTTTGCTCCTGTTACCCAGGCTGGAGTGCAATGGCGCAATCTTGGCTCACCGCAACCTCCGCCTCTTGGGTTCAGGCAATTCTCCTGCCTCAGCCTCCTGAGTAGCTGGGATTACGGCACGTGCCACCATGCCCAGCTAATTATTTGGAATACTTTAAAGAGACTTTTCCCCATCAACGATTTGGTTGTCCTGTGGTACAGTTTGTGCAGCAGTGGGAGGTTGAGTGTTGCTGTTATCCCTGTTGTGTGTTTTCACAATAATGAATTGGTTCTAAAGGTAAACAGTTATTTCTTCATAGTAGCATGATGACTATGTAGAGCTCAGTGTACCTGATACATTTCAATCCATTGCAGTTATTATTTTTATTGCTGCTTAAACTTCTACTTTGGCCAATAGGATCCACTTAAGGTTGGCTCCTGAGTCCTTTTGACACAACCCTAGTAATTTTAGATAAAGTCCTTGCTTTCTGGTATAATTCCTGCCCCAGACTTGGTTAGCTATTTTTCCAAAGGGACATGGGCTATTTTAATAGAAAACAGCATTTAGAAATAGCAGTCTTGGTGCTGGGACAGAGGTAATAATTTAGTAAAACCTATGGGAAGGAGGCAATGAGCCACGTGGATATTCGGGAGGACATCATTCCAGGCAGAAAGAACAGCATGTGCAAAGACTCGGAGGCTGGAGCAGAGAGAGCAAGAAGAGAGTAGTAGGAAGGAAAGAGCGGTGAGGAGGAGCAGGCCAGGCAGGGCCTGGTGGGAGGTTGGAAGGACTCGGACTTTGGCTTTTCTTGGGGTGGGATGGAGCCTTTGATAAGTTTTGAGCAAAGGAGTTCCATAATCTTTTCTTTTGTTTAATTTTAACTGAATTATTATGGGTTCTGGGTTGAAAATAGGGTGAAGAGTTTGAAGAGCAGAATCTGGGAGACCAGTGAGGAGGCTCTCACAATAATATAGGATACAGGTGAGAGATGATGTGGCTTGGAGCAGTGTGGTAGCAGTAAAGGTAACGAGAAGAGGTCAGATCCTGGATATATGTGGAAGACAGAACCCGCAGAATTCGCTAAAGGATTGGACTTGGATTGTAAGGAAAGAGGATTCAAATGTGACTCCAAGGTTTATGGCCTGAGGTATAAATGAAATTATAAAACATGGGAACATGAGTGGCCTCTTTTCTGTGGGTCAGTGCAGTGTTTGTGTCTGTGGGAAAGGAGTAGGGATGGGTCAGGCAAAAGTTCACAGGGGATGATGTGGTTTGGATATTTGTCACCTCCAAATTTCCCTTTGAAATGTGATCCTTAGTGTTGGAGGTGGGACCTGGCAGGAGGTGTTTGGGTCATGGGGGCAGATCCTTCATGAATGACTTGGTGAAACTGAGTTCATTTGAAATCTGGTTGTTTAAAAGAGCCTGGCACCTCCCCCTTCGCTCCTGCGCTCCCTCTCTTGCTGTGTGATGCACCAGCTCCCACTTCACTTCTGCCGTGATTGTAAGTTTCTTGACGTCCTCACCAGAAGCAGATGCTGGTGCCATGCTTCTTGTACAGACTGCAGAACCATGAGCCAAGTACATCTCTTATCCTTATAAATGACCTAGTCTCAGCTACTTCTATATTGCAGTGCAAAAAGAGCCTAACACAGGGGCCCAGATATCTGAGTTATGAACAATATATAGGAGGACCAGGAAGATAAGAGAGGAAAGAACATTCTGAGCAGGATAATAGCTTGTAAAAATTTGAAGTTGTACAAGGATTATGAGTTCTGGAATTAAATTGAGTTTTTGGTGTGCAGGAAGCCTATAACAGGAAATGAGTTTAGAGAGATAAAGAGAGTCCTTACATGTTCTATGACAGACTTTGAATTTTATTTTATGCATAAGGAGACTAGAATTTTTAAAATCTGTCAATGACATTATCAGATATCCATTTCAGAAAGATAAGGAGAGTATGCACTGGCGAAAGTGATGGGAATGGAGAGAGGAGATGAATTTGAGATGTCTTAAGGTATAGAAACAACAGGATTTGGTAAACAGTAAGATGTGGGATGTGGGGAGGGGTCTAGGAGTACCCTGAGGTTGCTGGGTTGTGTGACCAGGTGGATGGTGGTGCCAGTATCTTTCTTTTTTTTTTTTTTTTTTTTTTTTTTTTGGAGATGGAGTCTTGCTCTCTTGCCCAGGCTGTAGTGCAGTGGCACGGTCTCAGCTAACGGCATCCTCCACTGCCCGGGTTCATGCGATTCCCCTGCCTCAGCCTCCCAAGTAGCTGGGACTACAGGCACGTGCCACCACACCCAGCTAATTTTTTTGAGTTTTAGTAGAGACAGGATTTCACCATGTTGGCCAGGATTTGGCCTGGATGGTCTCAATCTCCTGACCTCATGATGTGCCCACCTCAGCCTCCCAAAGTGCTGGGATTACAGGTGTTTGCCAGTGTACCCGGCCCCTACATTAGATAATGGCACCACCTGTGCGCAGTGGCTCACACTTGTAATCCAAGCATTTTGGGAGGCCAAGGTGACCAGTCACCTGAGGTCACGAGTTTAAGACCAGCTTGGAAAATATGGTGAAACCCCATCTCTACTAACACAAAATTAGCCAGGCATAATACTGTGTACCTGTAATACCAGCTACTCGGGAAGCTGAGTTGCAGTGAGCCAAGATCATGCCACTGCACTCCAGCCTGGGGGATACAGTGAGACTCTATCTCAAAAAAAAAAAAAAAAAAAAGTAGGGAATACTGGTACTGGATGGGAGCAGATTTGGAAGTAAAGATACAGAGTATAGTTTGGATGCTGAGTTTGAGCTGCTTGTGAGATATTCTCTTGACACCCAGTAGGTGGGTGGAAATATGGATCTGGAGCTCATGGGAGTGGACTAGGCAGAAATGTAAAAGCATGAGAAGTTATGAGCTAGGTAGAATACGTGCAGTAGGGAGAGAAGGCAAAGGGTGAAGGTCTAGGGAATACCAACATTTATGACACACAAAAGTTGACTGAAAAGGAGCCATCATACACAGACGAGGAGGAAAATCAGACATGAGGGGGGTTCTGAAAAATAAGGAAAGATAAATTTTCAAGAAAGAAGTGTGGCCAACAATGGCCCATGCTACAGAGATCCAAGAAGATAAAACACAAAAACTGGCCTTTGCTTTACAGGCCATTGGAAATCCTAGGGCAGTTTCGTTGGAGTGGTGTGGTGAGAAATGGGAATGTAATGGAAGGAGAAGTAAATAAATGAGGAGTGGAGGTGCTGAAGGGAAGGCAAAGGTAGACCATAGTCTCAAGCAGGTTGTTTGTGAAGGAGCTGCTTTTTAAAATTAATTTTTTTAAAATTATGATAACTTATACACAATAGAAAAGTTACCATATTAAGCATTTAAAATTTATTTTTATTTTTGTAAACTTGGGGTCTTGTTATGTTGCCTAGGCTGCTCTCAAACTCCAGGCCTCAAGACAGCCTACTGCTTCAGCCTCCCAAAATGCTGGGATTGCAGGGTGAGCCAATGCACCTGGCCCATATTAATCATTTTTAACTGTACACTTAAGTATTGTTAAGTACATTCACATTGTTGTGCAGCCAATCTCAAGAACTTTTTCATCTTGTCACACTAAAACTCTATACTATTATACAACAGAATTTGTTTTTAAGAATGAGAATTACTTAAATATCTTGTATGCATAGGGGGATGAACCAGTACAGTGAAAGAGGATGAAGGTGTAGGAAAAATGAAAATCCTACCATTCTAAGAACTTTATAAGACCATTTCATCATTAAAAGACAAATATCTTTACCCCTTTCTAACAGCTCCCTCCATCTTTCTGAGTGCAGTTTTAGTTTTCTACTTTGTATTACAAAAAACAACAAAATTTAAAATGATGAGAATTTTTTGTTGAGAAACAAGATATATTTTTTAAGATTAATTCTAAGGACTTTAGAAAGATACACACTAACTCCCATCTCTTTTATAATTATTTTTGTATGAATTGGTGGTAATATATACTTAACCAAAGTATTCTCATGATGCTGAGGAGGGTATGAACCTGGACAACATGACTAAATTGTAGCACAGAGCATATTACCATAAAAAAAATTAAATGTTATCAAAAGGTTCACATAATATTAGTTAGGGGTTAAAACTATGTTTCTATTACTCTATATTCAGTTTGAATAAACTTCAAATATTTATGAAGCACTAGTTATTATAATGAGATTTTACCTCTTGATTAAACCAGAAGTTGGGTACTAGAACAATTTGCTTTTTACTGCCTCTTTTTCTCTGATGAAATGTAAAGAGAATGAATCAATTGTCAAAGTAACCTTTCGTCAATAGCATCTGATAGAACATGATAGAAGTGACTTTGAGTTTTAATTTTGTTTAAAATGGAGAACTGTGGTCAGGTGCTGTGGCTCATACTTGTAATCCTAGCACTTTGGGAGGCCAAGGCAGGCAGATCACTTGAGGCCAGGAGTTTGAGACTAGCCTGAACAACATGGTGAAACCCCATCTCAGCTAAAAATATAAAAATTAGCTGGGCGTGGTGGTGCATGCCTGTAATCCCAGCTACTCTGGAGGCTGAGGCACGAGAATCTCTTGAACCCAGGAGGCAGAGGTTGCAGTGAGCCGAGACAGCACCACTGCACTCCAGCCTGGATGACAAAGTCAGACTCTCTCTCAAAAAAAAGGAATATAAGAATGTAATAAAATAGGCTCAGTGTGGTGTGGCTCATGCCTGTAATCCCAACACTTCGGGAGGCTGAGGTGGGTGGATCACCTGAGGTCAGGAGTTGGAGACCAGGCTGACCAACATGGTGAAACCCCATCTCTACTGAAAATACAAAAATTAGCCAGGCAAGGTGGCGGGTGCCTGTAATTCCATCTACTCAGGAAGCTGAGGCAGGAGAATGGCTTAAACCCGGGAGGCGGAGGTTGCAGTGAGCGCAGATCGTGCCATTGCACTCCAGCCTGGGAGACAAAAGTGAAATTCTATCTCAAAAAAAAAAAAAAAAAAAGAATGTAATGTAATAAAGTAGAGAACTGTTGCCACAGCACCCACCACTGACAGGTTCAGGTACTTGTCTGTCTGTTTCTCCTGCCTACCCCTCAGCCACTCTGGATCTTTCCTTTGATCATTCTTTTTTCTTTCTAGCTTTGATGTCCTGGTTTCCATTCTGTAATTCACAGAATATTTTGTGGGCATGCTCTTTTCAAATTTCTCTCCAAAGCAAGAGTACATAAACCCATTATGTTGTTGAATTTTGCAAAAAATCCCATCATATCAACTAAAACCAATTTTATTGTAAGAGGATGACTATCAGACCAATATTCATTATTAGAGATGTAATCTAAACGGGCTGGAGAGAAGACATCCATTGACTCTTCCATTCAGTATATTAGTTGCTATTTTACATGCAAAATCATATAGATATGAAGCGTTTAGGAGATAAAGGAAGTCTTGATTTTATACTATGTGGCACTGTGCAAAGTAACAGAGATGCCTAAACTAAAAGGTTATCCTTTGTCCTTATGAAAGTATGACTGAAAGTTCCCTGGAGAATAGTTTCTACATAGAATCAAAACAGTCCTTAGGGCTCACAGATTTAATGATTTATATAGTGTAACTGGCTTCGGATACAAATTTACATGCTGGACAGGCAGTGTAGAAAAAGCAAGAACTAGGAAACAGGAAAACAGATCTATGTTTCTGCTTTGCGGCAATTCATTCTTTTTTTTTTTTTTTTTCAACCATTCTTGAAATATTTATGGAGAGACCATGCTGTGAGAGAAACTGTATTAGGTGCTGGGGAGCATGGTAGCAAATAAGAGAGACCATGTGTGAGCCTAAGCAAGTGGCTTAGCTTCTCCACGTCTCTAACCTTGTTTAGACTCGGTGTCTGAGGTTTCTTTCAAACCCGAAATGCTAAGGTTTGCAATAGCCTTGTGGAGGGAGAAGCTGCCAAGTGGCCCTGGGACTTGAGGACTTACCTTCCTCTCAAAGGGTTAGCCCTTGTTTTGATTTCAAAATAATTGTTACACAGTTTAAAAATAATTTGGTCAGGCTCTTATCTACACTGGAGTAATCTTGACAATTGATGTGGCAATTCATGCTCATTAGACTTCAAAGGTAGGAAGTCAAAGTTGGGAAATGGTGGATGACTTTCGTCAACTCATAGCCAGGCAGCAGTTCCCAGAGAGCAGCTGCTCTGTGGTTCCACCCAGCCTTCCAGCCAATAACGCAGCTTCTCCCGCAGGAAACACATCACTTGGGTCACCTGTTGCTCTTTGCTCTAATGAGCCTTGAGAAAGGATTGCTGGTCATGGGACCAGATGCTTTATGGGGAGGGAAGAATTGTTCTTGCCTTTCACAGTTTTTCCAGTGGGTTTCAAGGTAACGAGCTTCTTATTATCTAGCTCATAACTGCAGTAAGGAAAAAGCTTTACTGCTTGCGGCTGAGATGACTTTTTCAAGGGAGAAAAAGGGATTTCTATGACAAAGGGAGCGAGATGAAGAGGGAAGGAGTAAGGGAGAGAGGGAAGGAGGGAGAAAGAGAGAGATTTGAATATACATTGCTTCCAGGATACAAAAAATTACAACCTGGGAAAGGCTTCGAGTAGCTTTAGGAAAATGAGCTGCTGGAGTCCTCAGTCAATCTGTCCTTTCTGGTCAATGAAAAAGACCGGGTTTGAAGTTCCTTCCGAAACGGGGCCGGCTAATTTAGCCCCTCCCACGAACCCAAGGGTCTGTTATATCTCTGTTTCCTTGAGTACCTCTCTTTCGGAGACCGACCACAGCAAGCAGAGGCTGGGGGAAAAGAAACGAAGAAAGAGGAAAACAAAAGCTGCTACTTATGGAAGATACAAAGGGTAAGACCAAAATTGATTTGACCCGAATCCTTAATGAAAAAAAGAAGAAGGAGAAAACAAAGCCCAGACCAAATGCTAGTACTTGAAAGCTGGAGGCAGAAAGCTATGAATGAATTTTCCCACCCTCTTCCTTCTGAGAGGAGGCAGAGAAAGAGCTTTGGGAAACTTTTTAGGAAGCAGAGTCCAGGGTTGCAGTCAAGGGTGGCTCTAGAGCAAGCTGGAGGGGCTCATGAATATTCATTATCAATTTGTATTCAGAGTTGGTTTTTTAGAGGCAAATGACTTTTTCAGTCCCCTTGCAGTTTAAGAGGCAGCTGCCTCATCTACAGTCCGGACTCATCTAGCCTCGGATCTGTATCTCAGGGTGTTTGCTTGAAGATGCTGGGCGCTGTGTGTAGATTTGTTTTGTTCTCGAATTTCTTGCGTGCTTTCCTGTTTTGAAATGAGCAAAGGCTTCTTTTCTGGGCGCAAGACAGAGAAGTTAATGTGGCACGAGGTTGTCACAACAGGACCCCAGAGCATGTCTTTCAAAACGCTGAAAGTTTCTTGAGATATGTGGGGGAGTCTGTATGTGGGGGACAGAAGGGGGAGACGGGGATGGGTGGAGGGAGGAAATAGAATAACTAGTTCTATCTTAAAAGGGCAGGTCATATCTAACTGCATTTCGATTTTGTCTAAAAACTACAAGAGCAGCCTGGTTTGCACAGATGGTGTGCAGTCTCTATCTTTTACCTCTTTTGGGCATTTTCTGCCAGGACGGAGAGCCAGCTGCTTGCCAGCTTGTGAGAGCCAGGAAGAATCTCTGCAGCAGTGAGGGAGTGCAGGGTTGCAAACCTTTTTCTTTATCATCTCTAACCTCTAACATTCCCACAGGCTTATACCGCATAGAACATGGAAGAAGAGCATGAGTAGCCAATTGATTTCTTAATACTTATATAACGAGAGCTGTTCGTGTTGATTAAGTCTTTATTCTGTGTTGGGAGCTGTACCTAGCATATTACATGTGCTACTTACTTATCATGTGAACCTTATAAGTGCTATCATTGTTATTCCCATTTTCCAGATGGCAAAATTAAAGTACTGAGAGAATAACTCAACTCGAGATCTCATAGTAAGTGCTGGGTGTGGATGGAGGTAGTCTGAGGCAGGGCTGGAGGGCTGTTCCACTCCCTGACACTGTTGTTCTGCTTTTTCTTATGCCCTCACATTGTGGATTTCAGGTTTGCAAATTCTTGAAGCTACTGAAGAATGATACTGATAAAATCTTAAGTCTGTGAAGGAATTTGTACTTTGCACTCAAGTTCCCATACATTTTCTTCAGCTGGTGCTCATAGCCATTCTCTATGAGAAGCAGGTATTGTTATTAGGTCTTTTATAAAAAGGAGGAACTGAGGTCAGAAGGGGTTAGATGACACCAGTCACAGCTAGTTGACAAAAGTCTGGCCTGGTGGGCTGGGCATGGTGGCTCACACCTGTAATCCCAGCACTTTGAGAGGCTGAGGTAGGTGGATCATCTGAGGTCAGGAGTTCGAGATCAGCCTGACCAACATGTAGAAACACTGTCTCTACTAAAAATACAAAAATTAGCCAGGCTTGGTGGCCCATGCCTGTAATCCCAGCTACTAAGGAGAGTCAGGCAGGAGAATCACTTGAACCCAGGAGGTGGAAGTTGCAGTGAGCTGAGATCTTGCCATTGCACTCCAACCTGGGCAACAAGAGTGAAACTCCATCTCAAAAATAAATAAATAAATAAAATATGGCCATGAGCAGGAACACAGGCTTGGAGTGTAAATAGACCAGAGTTTAAGTTTGGGCTGTGCCATTTCCCAGCTTTGTGATGGTAGAGAAACTATATAACCTACGTGAGCATCCCTTTTCAAAATGTGAAGGTACGTATGCAGAGCATGAGTGTGGGTGAGAGACTCAGCAAACGGGAGAGCCCTATAAAGATAAGCTTATCACTCATGGACAGCACAGGCAGGCCATTGATTAGACTATACCTAATCCCTGCACAGGTGTCAGAACCTGCTTGTTATTTCTGTTTCATTTTGTAATGCCACATGTCAAGAAAAGACTCATCTGAAACAAAAATATCCTTAAAAATGTCCATCACCCACCTACTTGTCATATTCAAGAGAAACGAGGTCAAAGATTTGCTTATACTTGTTCTTCATTGCCTGAGACCATGACTCAGTTGTCATACTGATTATTTTAGACTGCTGGCATGTTTTTCCCTCCATTTTAGCTCTTCACTTCTGTATTTGGAGTGGGATTGAAGACTTCAGAGAAGTGGTTCAGGATGGGATTCAGAACTCTGAGTAAAGTAAGGTCGGAGAAAAGCCTGAAATTTACACGAATGCAGCAAGCAGGTAAATTGTCTCTGCTAAAATTTATTGTTGCTATGGGCTGGTTGGGTCATGGTGGAGCTCTAAGTCAGTTACACTGTAACTCCAATCCGGGAGAGCTGGGACACTTTTTTGATGTCTGTTGATGCTTGGATCTAAATCCTAGCTCCAGCAGTTTCCAGCTGTGTGATCTTGAGCAAGTTAGTTAAAATCTTTGAACCTTAATAACCTAATCTATAAAAGGGAGATAACATTGATACTTAGCTGGGAAGTCAATCAGATAATGCAGGCAGTGCCTCAGCACTATGTCTGGCACAGAGCAAAAGTGCCCTCTATGGTGGCTGTTGGTGGTCCTTCTTTCAAGTGTCAAGCCAGGTTGTGCTGCTGATCTGGTCCTTACTGACTCTTCGGGACATTGGAAACTGGCTGTCTCTCTGGGTAAAAGTTGTGGGTGAAGAGTCAAAGACAGAAGGGTTGGCTGCTGAAGAATACTTAAACAAACTAGAGTTGTTGCCTGGCACAAATGTGAAAGTGTTTTAGAAACTGTAAAACACCAGGAAAATGGAAAGGAAATGGTGGAAATCTAGACCAAGCGTTGATGTACCCAACCAGGACTCTTTAGCCTAAAAGAAGACTGTGGTGAGACATGAATGCTGTCATCACCCACCTGAAAGCCTGGCAGGGCGTCTCAGAGGTGGAAGGTAGCCTGGTCACTTTCATTTATGGAGACTCTCAGTAAGTGTCAAAAAACTTGTGTCTTTTTAAAAATGTTTACTTTTAGCATGCAATAAAAATACAATACACACCAGGCATGGTGGCTCATGCCTGTAATCCCAGCACTTTGAGAGGCCGAGGCAGGTGGATCATGAGGTCAGAAGTTTGAGACCAGCCTGACCAACATGGTAAAACCCATCTCTACTAAAAAGACAAAAATTAGCCAGGCATGGTGGTGCATGCCTGTAATCCCAGCTACATGGGAGGCTGAGGCAGGAGAATCACTTTAACTTGGGAGGTGGAGGTTGCAGCCAGCCGAGATTGCACCACTGCACTCCAGCCTGGGTGACAGAGTAAGATTCTGAGACTCTGTCACAAAAAAAAAAAAAAAAAATATATATATATATATATATATATATATATATATATAGAGAGAGAGAGAGAGAGAGAGAGAGAGAGAGAGTTGTGATTCAAAAGGGTCCCTAGCACTATGGCTCCTAAAGTTATAGAGAATGAAGTCATCTTTTTTTTTTTTTTGAGTCAGGGTCTCACTCTTTTGCCCAGGCTGGAGTGCAGTGGTGCTATCAAGGCTTACTGTAATCTCTGCCTCCCAGGCTCAAGTGATCCTCCCACCTCAGCCTCCCAACTAACTGAGACCACAGGTGTGTACCACCACACCCTGCTAAATTTTTGCAGAAATGGGGTTTCACCATGTTGCCCAAGGTGGTCTTGAACTCCTGGGCTCAAGCCATCCACCCACCTTGGCCTCCAAAAGTGCAGGGATTACAGGTGTGAGCCACTGCACCTGGCCCCAAATTTTTAATAATGTGAAAGTAAGGAAATCTGTTGCCAGAGGAGACCAGGAGAAAAAGAATATAGACAGTGATCTTTTGTTTAGGTAATGACAAAAACAAACAAGTAAACAAAAACACGCAGTGGCAGAGGAAGCAAATCAAATCTTGATAAGTTCCATCAGTGATACTATAGAAGACCCCTACTCATGTTTTGTAAAGTTGCTATGCTAATCTTTCAAAGATTGCTAATAATACAATGCCACATAGGAAATAAAAAGAGTCCAAGAAAAAAAGATCCAATATTTATATTCCAGGCCCCTGAAAGTGCACATTTAATAAGCACAACTTACACCAGTTCTCAAGATGCCATTGAAAAGAAGTTAAATAAGTACTAAACACAAGTAGCAAGTAAGTGGTTTGGAATGATGAGTAAAGACTCTCAGTGCTTAGAGAGAAATTGGGAGGCAATCTAGTGTTTCACTTGGATGGAACCCTTATCAAATGATGTCCAGTGCTCTCAGGATCTAAGGACTTCCAATTCCCTAGCTTTGTAAACTAAATTTTTGCTTTTCCTATTGACCTTTTCCAACTCTTTGAATGAACCAGCTTTACTCATTTAGTCAATCAGTGATTCCCATCAGACTGTTTAGTGCCACCAGTTCTATGCAGAAATCAAGGAATGCCCTCCCGTTATACTTATACCCCCAAAGTGGTTATAAGCACCCCTCGAAGCAGCACTGCAATGAATGGAATTGTCAATGGGAATTGCTTAGAATACTGCCAAGGGTAAGCTAATTGAACACATTGAAAGTGCGATTCCTGGATCAGATGAAAAACCGGATTCAGTTTTACTTGTATTCGTACTTGATTGCAGTTCCCTGAGGCTTCAGCATACACATGCCATATTTGCCTTGAAAAGTCAATTTATGACCTATAGCAGCACGTATTTCACCTTATACAGTGTGATAAGTTTTCTGTAATAAGTTAAGCACCCTGCCATACCGAAAAGGAAAGCCAACTAAATCAGTTTCATGAATGTCAACAAATTATCATAGTTCTACATGTTCATTTCTAATATCTGTTAGAAATGAACAGGTTAAAGAAATAGTTGCGAATTATGACTTTGGATTATGTATATCGCTGCATAAAGCACAGATGTATGTGGTTATCCACTGAATTGTACTTTGAATATTAGTCATGATGACAGTTTCTGTTTTAGAGCCTAATAGAGCATGATTCTTAGATCAAACTCCTCAGGCTCACAAAAGTGGTCATGTTGCAATAATTTTTAGAAATGTGGCTTTTTACAAAAATAAAAAATAAGTATTAGTATTGATATAAAGAAAGTGGTATTCCCCAAGTGGTGTAGTTTGGTATTGGACACAGTTTATATGTGTATTCATATGAATACCATTTTCTCTTGGTCTTGCAGCATGTTTCTGTGACTGTCCCCATTAGAGATAACATAGGATGTTTGGCGGAATGTTCAAGCCAAATGGCCACCCTGCTGCCTCCCTTCCACAATCCCAGGATGAGAAACAAGGACCAATAGACTTACTGTTGTCATTTCAGAGGGCCAGTGGCAGGTGAAATCGCAAAGGAGGAGACTTAAGCTCTTCAAAAGAAAGAACTGGTGCAACAGAGTTTACAATTAGGAAATAGGCTCCTCTGGAGGTGTCAGAGCTCCCCATTATGGAATCAAGCAGAGTTTGAATGGCCCTCTCTTGGAGACCCTAGATAGGAGAACAGTGATGATGAAGCAGAATTCGATGTCCCTCAGGCTCTGTGGATCTAATCACTCGGCTCATTTCCTCGCCAATACTGCACCCCAAACCTTGGAGATAAGCCTCCCTTCTCCTTTGCTCTTCCCCTCCAAATCTCCCTCCACACCACTCTGTGGGAATCACCAAGTCATTAATTCTTCGTCATAATAACTGACCTTTCATTAATTCATGCTGGTCAGGCGAAGAAACAACAAGCTAAACCACCTAAGGTATTTCCTGCCTTGCTTCCGACACACATCTACCCTGCTCCTATTCTTGACTTTAATTTTTTAATGGATCCATCACCTTTCAACGGTAAATCTCCTCATCCCAATTCTTTACACATTACCTTTTTAAACATAGTAGGACACAGCCTATTGACCAAGAAGGCTGGTTCTTCAGTAGGAAGTCAGATTTCAACAGTTTGGATTCCAGAGGGATGTGAAACACTGTCTCCTTCTTAGGAAATTGTAAGCCTCTCAGTTAGAACGCAAAGACCATTGTTTCCTTGCAAAATTCACAACCAGAAGAATCACATGGATTACTTTGTCTCTATGGAAATGGAGTTTGGTGTTGATGCTTGTGGTCATGTTAGCTCTATTTTGGGGACAGAATCCCCTTCCACTGAGGACTGGTTGTTTCACACGCATATCACTCTCTCCGTTGACCTGTCAAATGGCCTCTTAGGATTTCTGTATTATGAAGACCTTGTCAGCTGTGTGACCAGGGCAGAAGCAGAGGCCGTCAGTGTGCTGGTTAAAGAGGCTGTATGGGCATTTCTTCCGGATGCTTTCGTCACCATGACAGGAGGGTTCCGGAGGTAAATAACTTGGGTGGCTTTGCTTCTTCTGCCCTAATACCTTCAGTGGCTCCCTGACTCAGACAGGCATCTGAAATGGTACAAAAAGCCTTTTGTTATATGGCGTCAGCTTCTTTCTGCAGCTTTGTCTCCCTCACATCTCATTTCAGCAGCCCCAAATGGCTTGTCATCCCCTGCACATTCAGAACTGTTTCTTGCCTTATTTCTTTGCTTACTCAGACTTTTCTGCTTTGACTGCCGTTCCTCAAATTGTCGCTTGGCTGACTTCTCATTCTTTAAGACTTAATTTAGATGGCACCTCCTCCAGAAAGCCTTCCTTGACTCCCTCCTTCTCCATGCTGGATTAGAGACCCCTCTTCCATGCTCCCTGAACACCTGCAAAGCCCTTGATCCACAGAGTTACAGCGATTTGTTTCTGTGTGTGGTTTCTCTAAGTTTATAGAGCTTAGTTCTTAGCAAGACTAGCGCATGATACCTAGCACAAAGGTGCTCAAAGCCTAGGTGCTCAAGAAATCTTGGTTGAGTCAATGAATGACTGACTGAATGAATTCAGGAATGAGTGAACGCTTCACAGGGACGTGTGCAGTTGTTGAATATTGAGGCCTACATTTCAGAAGGGGATTTCTTTCCTCCCACAGCCTCCTCTACCTCTTTCTCCAGCCCTCTTACATGGTGGCTGCTGGAGATTCTAACAAAATAGGTTTGAGGCAAGGGAGAAAGTAGGAGAAAATGGAATGCAAGATAATGCCTTTACTCCATGTCATAATTCCAGCAGTGGTACCTTGTGTTATGTGGATACAGTTCTTGATTTGCTTGTTGTTATGCTTGTCTTCATGTGTGTATGTGTGGTTGTGTATAGGTCTGTGTGTGCAGGAGAAATAATTTTTTGTTATTTTTTGCCCAGATACACATAATCACAGGCATGCTATATGTGACTTTTTCTGTGTCATATATTTATTTTGCAAGGAATAGAGATGTGTAACCAAAGATATTTTGTTTCTTTAAAAAAGTCAAGAGCCTCCGTGTTGCAAATCTTAAGCATAGGGCATAGAAACAAAGGCGATTTTTTTTTTTTAATTAAGACTAAAAATCTAATTGGTTTCTATTTTATATTGCTTTTTAAAATTAGGGGTAAGAAGATGGGACATGATGTAGATTTTTTAATTACCAGCCCAGGATCAGCAGAGGATGAAGAACAACAACTTTTACAGAAAGTGATGAACTTGTGGGAAAAGAAGGTAAGAAGAAAGATGGAAAATCCATGCACACTCCAACATTACGTGAACACTTGAAGTTTGCACATTGCTTGCCTTATAATTACATAATGACCATCTAATCAATTCTCCATTATTTTCAGCAGCTTACACAAAGCCATATGACCTGCAATAAGAGTTTCCTGTTTGGGGTCTTGAAGTACATGTTATGAATATGTCCTAGATCTTGTTTAGTTACACTTACCCTATTGCCAAGAGGGCCAAGTGTGGCTATGCGTTTGTGTTTGATATGCACAGGCATTAGAGCACCCAAACAAAGTGAAAAGCATGCACTATGAAGTCCTGGGAAGTGTGAGCTGGAAAGCTGCAAGGTTGGGTGACAGGGCAGGACTGCAAAGACTGGGATGAAATCAGTATAAGAGGTGTTGATAGTGCCTTGAATTCTGTGCTGGTCAATTATCATCTTGACTTTGTGCTGAGATGGAATGAAGGAAACTAATGAGGGCAAGCTGAGCCCCACAGAGGTCAAGGCTCAGCAACCCCCATCCGCTGGGGAGATCAGATTTGTGACAGGCCTATTGCCTGGTGGAGGAAACCAAAGTAAGCTAAGCTAACCCTGTACCCAGAGCCACATGCAGGCCCTGCCTCCTGTCTAACTCTAGTGAGAGCCCCACCTCCCAGAGAGACCAGAGGGCCCTACCCTCGGGACGGGCTTGTGTTTCTCTCCACGGCTCCATCCTTTCTGAGTAGTTTGCATCTGTTGAGTGTGGACCAAGCTCACTCATATCCCAGAAAGGAAAGGCTTCAGATAAAGTGAAAATAAGAGCTAGAAACACAACCCTAGGGCCAGGAGCACTGGAAATGAAGACTCAACTTTAGAGCCAGATCCAAATTCATCTCTGAGGCCATCCCAACCCCCCCTGTCCCTCTCAGGAGAATGAACACAGGGCAGCCAGTGGCCCTAAGAGTGAACATAATAGACCAAGCCAGGGGATGGCGGCACAAGGAAGAATCAGCGAAGTGGCTCAAGCAGGAAAGCGGAAAGATTCTCATTCATAGACAAGGGAGCATGACCTGTGGACCCTGCTAGTTGAGGCCTGGAAGGGAGTGGGCTCCCTGGCTCCTTACCTGGAGGCCTTGCTGAAATGGACCCATCTGACCTTGGCACCCTCCCCTTCCCATGCCGACACTATTAAAGACTGGAATGGGGTAGAGAGATAGCAGCAGAGAGTCCTCTTTCCATTGGTCTTTCCTTAGTTTCAGGGAAGTCACACCGACTGCTGGTCCCAAGCAGGGATGGACGTTTTATATGCAGGCACCGCAGCAGAGGCTGATGTTAATGTAAGACGTGAGCTTTAGATTTGGGATTCTAAAAGCATAGCCCCGCCATTCACTAGCTATATGACTTGGAATGGGTGACTTAATCTTTCAAAGTTTCACTTTCCTCATCTGTAACACAGGGGTGACAAGCTTCTCTCATTCATTGAAGGAGCAGATTAAATGAAAGAATTAGATAAAGCACTTGGTGCAGTATCTGATGAAAGGCAAAAGCCTAACAAATGGTGATGACTGTTATCATTATCTCTTATTGAACTCTGCCTGAAAGCCTGGCACTGGACCAGGCGAAGGGACTCAGGAGTGGGTAGGGACTTACTCTTCCCCTTCACTAACTGACACACTTTGACGGCAGGGAGGAGCTGTGGGGCAGTTTGCAATTTGGTGTCTCAGCCCTGACTAAACTCCTGCAGCTCCAGGGCTTCCCACAGTGCCTGGATAGTGAAATCAGCAGATGAGTTCTTCACATATATTTATATATATAAAGAATTTGTCTATATATGAAATATATGTATATATGGAGTCTCACTCTGTTGCCAGGCTGGAGTTCAGTGGCACGATCTCAGCTCACTACAACCTCCACCTCCTGGGTTCAAGCAATTCTGCTTCAGCCTCCGGCATAGCTGGGACTACAGGCATGTGCCACCACACCCAGTTAAGTTTTGTCTTTTTAATAGAGATGGGGTTTTACCATGTTGGCCAGGCTGGTCTTGACCTCTTGACCTTGTGATCCACCTGCCTCCCAAGGTGTTGGGGTTACAGGCGTGAGCCACTGCACCCGGCCAAGTTCTTCGTATTTAGTTTTCGCCTCTGCCTCACTTCCATGCCCTGCCATGCTTACCAAAGACTGCACTTTCTAGATTATAAAGTGTATGCAGGTATACACCTGTACATTCTCTCACAACATGCACAACATACACATCCAGTATTTCAAAACACCTGTGGAACGTAGTGAATAACCAGTGGTATCCATTCGAGTCACCCATCAGGTAACTCTAAATGTGATCTTTGTAGGAAACCCTTTGGTCAGGCATGGGAGACAGGGAAGCAAAAATCTTGGAAATATTCATCTTGCAGGGAGGGCTGCCATCCCCAAAGACTCCATTACGAGTTCTCACTAGCACCAGTGGTTCAACCCAAAGAGGGGACGTTAAATGGCTCTGGTTTTGGTTCCCTCCTGGTGGGTGAGACCCTGGGTACAGGACCCTCACTGTTCTATGTGGCCACGTCTCTAGGTCATGGAACTGCTGGGAGGTGGACTGTATTGACAGACATTAGAGGGTAAAGAATGTATTCACTTTAAGAAACTGACTTGAGTTTGAATACTGGGTGCCGAGTTGTTCCAGAAGGAGTTAGAGGGAATTGGAAGCAAAGGGTGGGAAAGGGATCCTTTTTTTTTTTTTTCCTAAGGGAAGCTGTGTTATTACAAATTTGGCTTTAATGTGACACTTGTTCATATTTTTATATCTCCCTTTTCAAATTTACATCATTGAAATTTACCCAAAAGGCTGCTATACTGTACTAGTTTTAGCAAGTTTCCTTAAAAAGTAGACTTGTGTTTTTCTGAGCTGGTTATTGGAGGTTAACTACGGCAACATCTACTCCGCCTCCAGAGGTTCTTCCTGTCATTGGTGCTTCGCCTTCAAATGGTGTTTGTTCTTCAAGACATTGGAGGGTGAAGAGTTCCCTCTTTTGAGGTCAACAAAATAAAAAGTATCTTTTTGAATTGAAATAATGTATTTTGCAGGTTTGTAGAAGAAATGCAAAGCATGATTCCTAACAATAATCAATTTACCAATGATGCCCAGAGGGTGGTCCCTGACCCAGGAACATCAGCATCACCTGCGAACCTGCTGGAAATGCCCTCCCTGCCCCCTACTGCATCACTCTGGGGACAGAGCCATGTAAACTATGCTTTAGCAAATCTTCCAAATGCTTCTGATGATAAAGCTTTTAATCATCTAACCTAAAGAGTGCATGGTAACAAATCACACATCCCAGTAGCTATGATCACATGATTTGAGGGTTATTTGCTGTTTTTGTTGCCAGATTAAGCAGTTAATAGCACGTTTCTCTTTCCCTTCCCCACATCTTGCCCTGTGCCATCAGGAACTCCCACCAAGAATGGCAACTCAGTGGGCACAGCTTAGAATCACCTGTCAACTTTCTGGATAGACAACTTTAGATGAAACGTATGTGGTTAACTTCATCCCACTTTCTCCATGGCAGGCAGAGTAACACTTTTATGAGAAAGAGCTTCCCAAGTGCTACCTAGAAATAGCAAATCATCCTGCCCCAAAGTTACTCAGCCTCCAGCCACAACACTTTGGACCAGTTAAACCTGGTCATCAGTATATGACACTGTCTTCATCCATTTACATTGCTATAAAGGAGTACCTGAGGCTAGGTATTTAATAAAGAAAAAAGATTTACTTGGCCCATGGTTCTGCAGGCTGTGTAAGAAGCATGACACCAGTCATCTGCTTCTGGTGAGGCCTCAGGGGGCTTACACTCATGGCAGAAGGCAACTAGGAACTGGCAGGTGCAGAGGTCACAGGGTGAGAAAGAAAGCAAGAGAGGGTGGGGAGGGGCTAGGCTCTTTGTAACCCCCAGCTCTCATGGGAGCTAAGAAAGTAAGAACTCACTCATTGCCATGAGGAGGGGGACGGCACCAGGTCATTCATGGGAGATCTTCCCCTGTGACCCAAAGACCTCCCGTTCGGCCCCACCTCGAACATTTGAGATCAAATTTCTATGTGAGGTTTAGGGAGACAAACATCCAAACTATAGCAGACATTAACTCAAAGCTGCCCCTCTGGAAACAATACGAATTTTTATTTCATCAGTTATTTATTTTTGAGACAGGGTCTTGCACTATAGCCCAGGCTAGAGTGCAGTGGTGTGATTATAGCTCACTGCAGCTTCAACCTCCCAGGCTCCAGGGATCCTGGAGTAGCTGGGATTGCAGACGTGTGCCATCATCCCTGGCTAATTTTTAAATTTCATATAAAGGTGAGGTCTCATTATGTCACCAGGCTGATCTGAAATTCCTCCACATGGCTTTTTGTTTATGGTTGGTTTGTTTTTAAAGGACTGAGGGAGGCTCAGAAGTGGAGAGAGAGATGTTTTTGCAGTTTTGCCACTAAGTGGCTTTGCCTCTGCCTCTCTCATTGCTAAATTCCTTTTCTGCAGAGGGAGGTTAATAGAACCACTTCCTTGTTTTTTTCTCCTAGTGTTTGCAGCTGGGCCTGTAATGCACGGGCAAACATGTCCATGTTCTGCTCAAATTTGTAAAGATTTCATTTAGAATGCAGTATAAAATCATCGATCCTCTGTGTCAGGGCCTTTTCGTAATGCCGTTCTGTTTGTTTTCAGGGGTTACTTTTATATTATGATCTTGTGGAGTCAACGTTTGAAAAGCTCCGGTTGCCTAGCAGGAAGGTTGACGCTTTGGATCATTTTCAAAAGTGCTTTCTGATTTTCAAATTGCCTCGTCAAAGGCTGGACAGTGACCAGCCCAGCTGGCAGGAGGGAAAGACCTGGAAGGCCATCCGTGTGGATTTAGTCATGTGCCCCTACGAGCGTCGTGCCTTTGCCCTGTTGGGATGGACTGGCTCCCGGGTAAGCGCAACATGGACCCATGGGATGATGTTAGCTTTCCAAAAGATGTAGGTTGAGTCTACCTAGGCCCAGGGGAGAGCTGATGGCAGCAGGGGAGGGGGCAGTACCTAGCAACCTCTAGATCAAGGCATCCTGTCCACACATGGTCAAGTATTCCAGATTAATTTAGAACAGTTATTCCCAGTGTGTGGTCCCCAACACCAGCAGCAGCAGCCGCCTTACCCGGGAACAGGTTAGACATGGAAATTCTTCACCCTACTCCAAAACTGTGGAATCAGATCAGAATCTCTGGGGATTTCAGCCCAGTAATTTGTGTTTGGAAAAGGCCTCCAGGTGTTTCTGATGCAGCTCAAGTGGGAGAACCGTTGAAGTACAGAAACTGGCAAGGGGGTTGAAAAAGGAAACAATGACGTGAAGAGGCAGCTCACAGATTGGGAAAAAAACACCTGCGCATCATACATCAGATGAGGGGCTGTTATCCAGGACATACACAGAAACCAAAAGGCCCAATAACTAGAAAACAAATAACCCTATTTAAAAATGGGCAAAGAATTTGTGTAGACATTTCTCGAAAGAAGACGTTCAAATGGCAAGTAGATATTGCCGTCTTGCTTAACATCTCTAATCATCAGAGAAATGCAAATTAAAACCACAATGAGATGTTACCTCACATCTGTCGAATTGGCTGTTATCAAAAACATGAAAGACAGCAAGTGTTGGCGAGGCTGTGGAGAAAAGGGAACCCTCTTATACTGTTGGTGGTGTTGTAAATTACACATTTTGGAAAACAGTGTGGAAGTTCCTCAAAAAACTAAAAATAGGGCTACCATATGATCCAGCAATCCTACTTCTGGGTATATATCCAGAGGAAATGAACTCAGCGTGTCAAAGAGAGGTCTGTACTCCCGTGTTCATTGCAGCGTGATACACAGCCTAGATATTATATAAAAACAGTCTAAGCATCCACAACAGATGAATGGAGTTTTAAAATGTGGTATATATGCACAGTGGAGTATGACACAGCCCTTTGAAAACAGGACATTCTGTCATTTGAGACAACATGGTCAAACCTAGAGGACATTATGTTAAGTGGAGTAAGTCAGACACTGAGAGACAAATACTGCATGATCTCATGTCTGTACATGTGGAATCTAAAAAAGTCAAATTCACAGAAGTAGAGAATAGAATGTAAAGTCATGGTTAGCAGAGGCTAGGAGGTGAGGGCAGAAAATGGACAGGGAAAAGGGTCGACAGGTACGAAGTTCTGGTCAGAGAGGTGGAGTAAGCTGTGTTCTATTGCACAGTATAGTGACTATAGTTAATAATAATGTACTAAGGAAGATACATTAATAATGTACATTAATAATAATGTACAAAGAAACTAAAAGAGAGGATTTTTAATGTTCTTTCCACAAAGAAATGGTAGATGTTTGAAGGGATGGACATGCTAATTAGTCTGATTTTATCATTCTGCAATGTATATACATGTATCAGAATATCATATTGTAACCCCCAAACACATACAATTATTATACGTTAATAAAAAGAAAATCAAGCTATAACTTTTTTTTAAAATAGCACAAGTTGGGTTCATCCCAGACCTGGTTGCAAGCTGCTGCTCTGCTTCTTACTGTTGGGTGATCTTGGACAAGTTCCCTTTATCTTGTAAAACTCCATTTTCCCATCAGGAAAATGAGGGCGATGACCTTAGCTCCTTCCTTGGGTTGCAGAGACATTAGGTGAGATGACGTTATCAAAGCCTCAGCACCAAGCCAGCACGTCGCCAGTACTAGATAAGCAGTAGCTCCCACCTCCTGCCATTCACAGCAGAGAACACCTGTGATTTGAGTCCCATTCTCACTTGTTCCACCCTCCCAACTAAACGCCTCACCCTGTTTCTCCTGTTTCCCCAGGTAGCTGGCCATTGCTTTGAGTGAAATGAGTTTGTAGAGGGTTTTATACAGATGAATGACACAACACAAATTAATTGTTCTCAGATTTGTGTTAAATGTCAGGTGTCTTTGCTTTGGACTGGAATTACTTCAGCACAGCATCTTAGCACTGGGTTTTCTTACTCTAATAAAAAGTGTTGACTGACAACTGAATGCTTCTTTCATTCTTAAAAAAGGAGGAAGAAAAGAAACAATAAATGCATTTTGTCTGATAGACATAAATCTTTGGGAACACAGAGTCGACTGAGAAAGGGGAAAGTTCCAGAAAGAAGTCCTTGGTCATGCAAGGTCATGCCACTGGTTGAAGTGGTTGACCTTTGCCCATTTTATTTTTAAGATGGACATGTTTTCAGCACATTCTAGTCTCTTTTCTCAGAGCTGTCAGAAATTGTTGCATTGGTTCAAGGCACTGGTAGAGCACTAAGCTCTTTTTGTTTTTTAGCTGCGTGACTTTATTTTATACGGGGTTTCACCATGTTGGTCAGGCTGGTCTTGAACTCCGGACCTCAGGTGATCCGCCTACCTTGGCCTCCAAAGTGCTTGGATTATAGGTGTGAGCCACCACGCCCGGCCACTGGGTGACTTTAAACAAATAAAGGACTTCTAGTTGCAAAGTCCATCTTCTCACCCAGCGGGGGTTAGCATTCCTAAAATAGGAAATTGTTCCTTACCACTAGAGGGCGCCAGTATCCCAGGCTTGCTCCCTAATCCCAAATGAGGACAAAATTTGTAGCTTGTGTTTCTCAGGAAAAGCTGCCTCCATGACAATTCATTGCCCTCCTTTCCCAAGGTGTCCCTGTCCTCTGTCTTAGGCTTCATGTGTGGCTCCCTTTAGTCTCAGAGCCCATTCCTGACTGTCGGAGATGTCATCCAGGAGCAGGTGACTTAGACCATGAGTTTCATGGCATCTCAGTATGAAAGGATGTTAAAGCCCAATGGAGCCTTAGTTATGTCCTTCCTCCATCCTTTCATTCTCTCAATCAAGATTCAGGGAGTCTGGGTGACTTGACAGGAGATGCACAGCCAGGTAGGGACAAAATCCAGGCTGGAATGGGTTCCCTGACTCCTCCATTCTCTTTTACAATAACAATATTCCAAATCATTTAAACCCACCAAACTATTATTTATCCAGCATTTACTCTGGACCAAGCATTATTCTGGTGCAATGCTCACGCTATTCATTTATTCATTCAGTGAAACATTTGCTATACATCTTCTACATGTGAGGCACTATTTGAGGGAATATGGTTGTGGACAGAACAAATCAGGTGCCTGCCCTCACAAAGCTTACATTCTAGTGTGCTTGTGGGAACATGGACCTCTGTCACCAGAGAGCTTGGCCCTGGGGGAGGAAAATCACTTTGAGAATGTTTAGTGGAGTTAGATATTTCACTACAGGGATGTAACCACCTAATACTGAAGACATTCTAGGTGTGATGATAATTTATTTTAACTATCTACTATCCAGCAGTTTGAGAGAGACCTCCGGCGCTATGCCACACATGAGCAGAAGATGATTCTGGATAACCATGCTTTATATGACAAGACCAAGGTACGATTCTCTTCCTAAAATGGCCTACTTTGATCCTCATCCCCAAGGCTGGCTCCCTGAGCTCTTTTTCATGAACTGATTTTGGTGTCCAGGAATGGTCTCCTTTGTTACGTGTGTTCCACTTCCAGTTGATCATAGTTGAGGACAGCAGGAAAGATTTCCACAGAGTCACAGTCTCCACCTTGCCCAGAATGCACTTTGAGAGCTTTTGGCTGAAAGACGATGAGCTAATTGGGCTTCCAGAACCAGTCCAGCAGTGAACATTAACTGGGTTTGGTATATCCTTGGTGTTGGTAATGAGTAACTCCAAAGTAACCAGAAATCCTCAAAAATTACAAATACTACTTGTGTACCCCTCAAATGCAGGGGGCAGTGGCATTTTGAGTGGCCACGCAGACCATTAATGACAGTCTCCTGCAAGAAAGAGAGCAACAGAGCTGCCCTGAGACATGAATGAGCAGCCAGCTAGTCTCATTCAGCAGCTATGTCACTCATTTGATGTGCTAGTCTTACTGTGGTCATGATCCAATTCATGCCTCAGCAAAACGATAGATTACTGTAGAAGTTATAAAGAGTTAAATATCCAACTGTTAAATCTGCAGGTTCTAGGGCTACTCTTTTTACAGTGATCAAGGACACCAAAATAGGCTCCGGGGTGAGGAAGAAGACTCAAAATAACTAGAGGTAAGGGTACCGGCCAGGTGCAGTGGCTCATGTCTGTAATCCCAGCACTTTGGGAGGCGAGGCAGGGGGTCACTTGAGGTTAGGAGTGATCAGCCTGGCCAACACGGTGAAACACCGCCTCTACAAAAAAGACAAAAAATAACCAGGCGTGGTGGCTCGTGCCTGTAATTCCAGCTACTCGGGAGGCTAAGGCAGGAAAATCGCTTGAATCTGGGAGGTGGAGGCTGCAGTGAGCCAAGATCACACCACTACACTCCAGCCTGGGCAACAGAGTGAGACTCTGTGTCAGAAAAAAAAAAAAAAAGAAAGTAACGATCCTTTCCCTCTAGGAGCTTGTAGTCTAAATGAGGTGTATTCAGTTAGAGTTGTCTCAGTTACAAATGTCAGAAATCAAATCTAAAGTGGCATAAACAAAAAAGGGAACTTGGATTATATACCGCAGTATCCAAGGGTTGAGGGGTGGCTAAATATGGGTGCTTAGGCAGGCTTCCCGCAGCTTTGGCTTTATTCTCAGGCAGGTTTTCCCATTAGTCCCACTCTTACGTTTACTCCAGCAGACAAGAGCCTCTTTCCTTTTTTTTTCTTCTCTCTCTTTTCTTTTTCTTTTTCTTTCTTTTTTTTTTTTTTTTTTTTTTTGAGATGGAGTTTCACTCTTCTTGCCCAGGCTGGAGTGCAATGACATGATCTTAGCTCACCACAACCTCCGCCTCCCGGGTTCAAGCCATTCTCCTGCCTCAGCCTCCTGCATAGCTGAGATTACAGGCATCCACCACCACTGGCTAGTTTTGTATTTTTTTTTTTTTTAGTAGAGATGGGGTTTCTTTATGTTGGTCAAGGCTGGTCTTGAACTCCCAACTTCAAGTGATCCACCCGACTCAGCCTCCCAAAATGCTGGAATTATAGGCCTGAGCCACGGTGCCAGGCTAAGAGCCTCTTTCCTAATAATTCCCCCAAGAATCCTAGTTGATACTCCTTGGCCCAGCCTGGGTCATGTGCCTATCCCTGAACCCATTACTGTGGCTCTGATTGGCCAGACTTGAGTCATGTGCTTCTTCTTGGAATTGGGAGCAGCTCCAGGTAACCCTCCTGGACTGAGAGTCAAGAGGAGTAGTTTGCCATAGAAAAATCCACGTGCGCTGGGCATGGTGGCTCACACCTGTAATCCCAGTATTTTGGGAGACTGAGGTGAGCAGATCACAAGGTCAGGTGTTCAAGACCAGCCTGGCCAACATGGTGAAACCCCATATCTACTAAAAATACAAAAAGAGGCAGGAGAATCACTTGAACTTGGGAGGCGGAGATTGCAGTGAGCCAAGACCGCACCATTGCACTATAGCCTGGGCAAAAGAGCAAGACTCTGTCTCAAAAAAGAAAGAAAGAAAGAAAAATCCAGGTGCTGCTCACAGAAGAGGGAGCTGTGGATGCTAGCAGGGAAGCCTTGGATGCTGAGCATGTAGGTGAAGGCAGATTCACATAGTACAATGAAGGAACACTTGCAAATTAACATACTAAATAGTTCAATGTAAGCAAGTAACTTCTGTGTGCCTAGCACTGTGCTTTGTACAAGAAGGGATGGAGGAGAAAAGCTGCTTGGTCTTAAAGAGATCATAGGGTGGCATTCTGCTGGGGATAGAGGCAAGCATAGAAAGTTAGAGGAAAACCCAACACATACAAGTATCCTGTAATTATCAGCAATATGTAATTATGACTGCATGTTAGAATTACCCGGTGCTTTCAGATAAATAAGACCTCTCCTGAGTTTCTGATTTCACTGGACTGGCGTGTGACTCAAGCTTCAATGTTTATTTTTTAAACTCCATCAGGTTGTTCTAATAAATCAGCTGTGGTTCAGAACTACAGCCCATAGGAAGAATATCCAAATGGCTTTTGCTGAATGCGTTAAAGCTGTTATGATTTTACCTAATTCATTTAGTACCGTATTTTGGAAAGTCAGTTAAAATGACTTTTTTTTTTTTTTTTTTTTTTTTGAGATGGAGTTTCGCTCTTGTTACCCAGGCTGGAGTGCAATGGCGCGATCTCGGCTCACCGCAACCTCCGCCTCCTGGGTTCAGGCAATTCTCCTGCCTCAGCCTCCTGAGTAGCTGGGATTACAGGAACGTGTCACCATGCCCAGCTAATTTTTTTGTATTTTTAGTAGAGACGGGGTTTCACCGTGTTGACCAGGATGGTCTTGATCTCTCAACTTCGTGATCCACCCACCTCGGCCTCCCAAAGTGCTGGGATTACAGGCTTGAGCCACCGTGCCCGGCCTTAAAATGACTTTTTATACGCAGAAGCAGGGAATTATGTTTCGGCTATAATTCATTCTGACAAGGCAGTTTTATAAGTAACACTTTCACAGTGTCCACACCATGGTGCTTATGGACAATATCTAATGCACATATTTCTTGTTATGTTTTCAGAGGATATTCCTCAAAGCGGAAAGTGAAGAAGAAATTTTCGCTCATCTGGGATTGGATTATATTGAACCATGGGAAAGAAATGCCTAGGAAAATGTAAAAAATTTTTTCCTATTATTTTCAAGTTAAATAAATAATGCTTCATGTTAGTAAAAGATGCCTTGGGAAAATTCAGGGTTGTTTAGGTCTTATCGAAATGCAGATTGCCACTAGAAATATATAGCTTTGGAAACATGGAAAGGCGCCATGTGGTAATGGGTAAGATTCTAATAGGCCATGTTTATGACAGTTGCGTAGAATTCACAATGCATTTTTCAAGAGAAACGATGTTGTCATTGGTTTCTCATTCAGAGAAGCTCATCAAAGCCCGCTTTGTTCACAGTGCAGCTGAAATACTGTATATCTTCAATAAAAACAGGAGGAAACAAGATGATGAAATCTGATTTTCTTCACTTAAATATTATAAACTATTTTAAAACACAGGTGTAACCAAGTGGAAGACTACAGCTTACAGTTTTTCTTAAGGGGATAAACAGGTTTAATGAAGATGCAAAGATTCCAGCGGGGATTCTGGGTCCCTTCTGGAGGTTGGGGAGGAGGGGTGCTGCCTCTGAACTGGCTCAGTTTGGCTCAGTGCCTGCTTCTCTCCAGCCACTGTACAGCGGGCTCCCTAAGCATCCCAGCACAGGACCACGTAAGGGATGTATTCTCCTTGCCATCATGCTGAAGGAAAGGCAATGTCCTAAACCACTAAGGAAATATCCTTCTTTGTTCCATCTTGAAGCTTCTGTCTACACCTTATGGCTCAGTCTCTCTGAGGAAGTCAGTCTCTCTTGGCTTCTTCATCTGAGGGCACCCAAGGGAAGGGAGGGAGCTCTGGCTGAGGGGGTCTTTGGAACTTCCAGGCTCTGGACCTGTTATCTCCTTTTGCCTCCTCCAGGGAATTAACAGGTCATCTGTTCCAGCTGCTTCGGTGTCTTAGGCTGCTGAAAAGTGGGGAGGCCCATGAAACCCTTCTCCCTTCCTTCCAGTCCCTCCGGAAAGAGGATTTTGGGAGATACAGGACTCATGGAGAAGTATGATGCCCCCAAGATGCACAGAAAAGGAGACTCTTTGCCTTTTTAGGATTAGAACCCAGGGGTGGTGGTGGCAGGAGGTGGGGGTGGTATAATAATTAGTATTGCCAAAAATTCAGCATAACAAGCCATTCTCAAACCTAGAGGCTTAAAACCTTACAGATCTATACACTGGCTAGTTTGGCTGACCGAGGCTGGGTCTGCCCCTCACATCCCTCATCCTCCTCCTGGGACCCTAAGACTTATGTGGGCATATGCTTCTCACGATGCCAGAGAGCTACAAGCAGAAGAGAACCCAGGTGTGCAAGCACTTTCCAAGACTCTTTTCAGTCTGTCTGAAGCATGTCATGTCTATGCCTCAAGGGGTGGAAATTGTGTCCTGTCCCAGTGGGAAGGTATTGCACAGTTACAGGGCAAATTGCACTGATGCAGGGGAAGAAAAGGTCCATGGGTGCAAGCTATTTTTGAAAGATGCTGCGTGTTGTCATGGATAAATGGGTGTTGAGCAATGAGAATACACGGACAGGGAGGGGAACATCATATACCAGGGCCTGGAGGGTGGGGGAGCTAGGGGAGGAATAGCAGGATGTCGGGGGATTGGGGAGGGATAGCATTAGAAGAAATAGCTAATGTAGATGATGGGACGATAGGTGCAGCAAACCATCACACACACGCACGAAAGATGCTTCGTCTCCTTTTCACTCTCTTCTCCCTACAGACCGACTCACTGAATCCTGGTAGACTGCAAAGTGCCGGCCATTTGAAGCTGACAAGAGGGGGCTTTTGCTCAGCAGGGCACTGAGTCCTGTTCAGGAATGGGCCATTAGCTGTGTTCACTCAGTTAGTCAGCAGACATAATTGATAGGGTGACCATTCATCCTGGTTTGACTGGGACGGTTCTAGTTTATGCCTCGTGTCCCTGCATAATTATGATAGCACACCCCTTTCCTCTTAAAATTTTCTGGTTTGAAGGATAAATTACATGGTCATTGTATTTATGAGCCCCTATTGTGTGCCAAGTACTGTTCTTGGCACTGAGGACTCAGAGAAGAACAAAACTTCTTGTCTCTTCTCACAAGGAGTTATAGTGGCTACTCTGCTTATTATCTCTTGGGAATCAAAAAGGCCACCCGGGGGAGTCAGGTAGATCTTGCTGAGAAGAAGGAATCCCCGACAGACCTTCCCTGAGCCCACAGGTCTCAGGATGGGGCAGATGCTGGGATGAAGCTTGAGGTGAGGGGAGTAGGAATGATGAAACCTATCTCTGGTGGGGGGTGTGTGGGGAGAGAAAGCCAGAGGATGGACTGGTCTGTGTTCCTGATCGGTGACAACTTTGCAGAAGCCCGAGGTGTAGGCCTGGCGCTTTCTCCCCACATCACCCAGGAGATCACAAGAGAATAGGAAAGGAGCCTGCGGTACGGGGGCAAACTCGGAAAACTATTAGCCCATGTCCAGAGGGGCATAGCTGGAGGGGAGCATTGAGGAAGGTGCCAGAGGGAAGGAGAGGGGCACAGTGGTGTCTGATTGGATGGAACCGGGTCCCCAGTCAGAGGTGGCTTCCGTGGAGTGGGGGACTCAGTGACAGGTCTCCGGCAGTCAGTGTTAGACTGCACATCAGGTTCACGGCTCACCGGTTTCTCCATGACTTCATGGTTTGACCAACATGACCCAGACTCCCCATCGTTGGATTATTTAGCAGAACGCTCTGGGGCTGGGTTTAGGCAGTGCCTGGGAGATGGGACTTGATATCAACACGTGACCAAGAGCAGCCCAAGCCCTCGGGGGAGGGAAAACGATCCTGTCAGTCTTGCCGGTGCTCGGCTCTCATGGGTGCCTGGGCCCCAAGCCGGAAGCCAAACAGCACCTCAGACGGGATGAGCAATTGGGTGGAGAGGGTGCTTTAATCAAACCTCCTCTAGACACCCCTCAAACTTAAAGGGGGCGAGGGACGAAGATCTGATGGAACCCAAGGGCTGACAACAGCGCATCTGGGCATCCTGCGACCACGCCTCGAAAGAGTCAGCCAGCATCACCCACGCCCTGACCGTCAGGGGCCGCACAGTCCCGCTGGGCTTTGCCTAAACATCACTGAATCCCCATTGGTATTTTCTGAAACAGAAAATGTGACAGGTCTAGCCGACCAGCCTAATCTAAGCCAAATGGTCATTGGTTGCGCTTCAGCCAATAGACAGGCTCCCTTTGGGTCAGGTGTGCATGACGGGTCGAATCGGTCGTCACCAAGATGCCGGGAAGTTAGACAGGTAGGAAGGGAGGGCTGTGGCTGGGGCAGTTTCTCCAGGACCCGCTGTGGTCAGGGTGGGAACCGAGATCCAACGGGTGCACAGAGAATTCTAGGAGACTGGGAGCTGCTGCTTGGGACAGATGCTCCGTGGAGCCTGAGCCGCCCAGGCCTTCCGGGTTTTGGCCCACTGTCCGAGTTAGAGAAGCCTCAGGGTCTGCCCCAGGACTCCTCAGCACCTTCGCCAGCGGAGAAGTGCATCCTCAGAGTCAGCCGGGAAGTCAGCAAGGAGCTCAGGCGTCCTGGCAGGGAGGGCGAGGTGAATCAAAAAACAGGGCAGTCAGGGTCCGAAATCCAGATTTCTTCATTGTATCTGCCTCTTGGAGTACAGGTTTGGAAAACAAGGAAGGAAAATGAGCAACCAAATGACAACACCGGAGGTAAATGACTGGTTGATGTGAAAGCAGGAGAGCTCTCACCTGGAGGAAAAGATTTCTTGCCCACCTAGGAAAGTACAGTACAGGCTTAGAAACCCTGGGGGGAGATCCCGGTGGGCTGAGGATGGCTTCACAGAGGAGAGGGATTTGGGTCTACAAATAGTGGTTCAAGCACGGAGGCCCGGGACAGTGGACTGTTTTCTGCAGGTCTTGAAAGGGACAGCTAAGCCAGAGCTTTTGTTTTTGGAATGAAATTCTAAAAATGAACTTCCCAAGACTTCTCTTACACACTTAAAACTTGAAAGGGAGAAAAAGAAATTTTTGTTATGTATGACAAATAAAAACTGGCAGACTGTGGGTCAAACAGCCCATAGACATTTTTTGTCTGGCTGTCACGGTATTTTAGGAATTTTTGAATTAGTAGCCAATACTTAAAACGTGATAGAGTACATTTTCTTTTTAAAGGATGTATGGCTTCTTTTGGAAAACAAAAGACATGGTAAAAATAGGCCGCATTCCCGCTTGGCTTCGATGTTCTAGAGCCCCTAGTAGCTGGGTATGTACTCTGTAGCTCAGCCCACACCCTGTCACCAGCCTGCTGCCTCCCTACTGAGAGTGTCTGGCCAGCCATAGGCTTCTGTGGTCCTGAGCCCCAGAGTAGAGGGCAGAACCCCGAGGGTGGTGCTGGGCACTGCAGCTGCTTCACTAGCACACTGCACCACTCGGGGCCGGTCGTGCTCTGTCTGGACTAACTTTCCTCACCTGTAGAATTAGGGTTTGGCCCAAATGGTCAAAAGGCCCTTTCCAGGTTGTAATGATGATGCAAGAGCTCTGCTCCACATCTGAGAGTAAATGCACCCAAGCTAGCCCACAGGGAGGATGGCTGGGTGGCAGGAATTTCACCACTGCCCCTCCCTTTAGATGCTGACACTTGCTCCACCCAACCCAGAACCGTCACAAGTGACAGCAAGACTCTTCCAATTAATCAGAGGAGAACTTCTTTCTTTAATTGTGGTAAAATATACATAATATAAATCTTACCATTTTAACCATTTTTAGCCACTCATTTCAGTGGAGCTAAATTGAGCACATTCATAGTATTGTGCGGCCATCACCACCATCCATTTCCAGAGCTTTTTCTTCACCACAAACACAAACTCTGCACTCATTAATTAAGCAGACACTCCCTATTCCCTCTCCCCTTAGGCCCTGGGAACTTTGATTCTATTTTCTGTCTCTGTGAATTTGCCTGTTGTAGGTACCTCATATAAGGTTTTAGCGAATAGGAGGATCTACCATTTGTGAAATCATGCAATATTTGTCTTTTTGTTTCTGGCTTACTTTTTAGCATCATGCTTTAAAACTTCATTCAGGTTGTGGCATGTGTCAGAATTTGCTTCCTTTTTAAAGCTGAATAATCTTCCACTCTAGATATATACCACATTCTGTGTATTCGTCCATCAATTAGTGGACATTTGGGTTGTTTCTACCTTTTGACTATTGTGATTAATGCTGCTGGGAACATTGTCATACAAATATCTGTTTGAGTTCCTGCTTTCAATCCTTTTGGTAGGGACCTAGAAATAAAATTGTCAGATTCAATGTTTATTCTATACTATGTTTAACTTTTTATGGAACCACTGTATTGTTTTCTACAGCAACTGCACCATATTACATTGTTAACCATTAGTGCTCAAGCTTTCCAATTTCACCACATCCTCAACACTTGTCTTCTATCAAAGGATAACAATGGTCAAAAGACAACAATGGTTATCTTCTGTGTTGTCTGTTTGATAATAGCTGTCTTAATGGGTGTGAAGTGGCATATGAAAACTTTTGCCCATCCTAGAACCCAAAGGCAGTGCAGGCTGAAACTGACACACTGAAAGGGCCTCAGGTATGTCTGTGAGTGTTACATCTTGAGTGGATGGCTAAAAAAAGCTGGGGACAACATGAGGGTGTACAACAGCCACCCGCATTGAGAAAGGCCACATGACAAGTTGTATTCACATGTCTCAAATCCCAAAATCCACAAAGTATTCTAGTCTTTTATGCTGCCCAGTGTTTCCCAGTTATGATATTCAAGATTATTTTAGGTAGTAAGTAGGTGAATTTTTCATACTGATATAATCAATATTTATTGAGTGCTTACTATGTAACAGTCATTTTTCTAGGCACAGGGTGTAGAAAAGATAACAAAACTGTCAAAAATCTCTGCCTGATCATAAGCATAAAGCTTACGTTCTAGAAGGATGTTTATTTATGTTCGAAAGGTGTTACAAAAATGGTTCCTTATTGATGGTAGTGATACAGAGCTTCCTTTTTGGAGTATGCTTATTTAAATAAGAAAAGTGACTCAAGGTCAGGGAAATCATTTAGGAAATATTACCAGTGGAATGGGGATGTGGCAAGAATGAGGACAGAGGGATGCAGGTGGCTGACATTCGGAAAATGTGCAGGTGGCCTTGCCGCCTTCCTTGAGCAACTCCCCAGCCCTGTTCTCTGGAGGCCACCACCACACAATAGCCCCAGGAGGTCCATGCTGGAGGAGGCTTCCCCATCAGAGAACCTCACAGATTCTAAATGCTATTTTCCTTATTTGAAAAGGCCTGCTGGAGATGCCACAAATACCCATGTCTTTTTTTTTTCTTTTTTTGCTGTAAGCCAGAATTCTTAACAGTTCTGGACATGTTTTTCTGCTGTAGGCCAGAATTTCTCTCAATGATGGTGGTGACTAGTTACCAGAACTCAGCTTTCGCCAATGCCTCCTACTTTGGGAGCAGAGTGCCCTCTGATGGCTCACAGAAGAACCCTTGCCTGCAAGTACAGTATGACAACAGCAGATCAAGTAAGAAGCAAATTATCTGTTAAAAATATTGGAATTATATGTAAGAAGCCATGGATCACTGATGCTCTAATTGTTCACTTTTTTTCCCAGACTTTTAAATCTGTGTTTTATTTTGGGTAGTTTTTATTGCTGTGTCTTCAAGTTTACTGATCTTTTCTTCTGCAATGTCTACGGTTTTATTAATCCTCTCCAGTATTTTATCTCACACATTGTAGTTTTCATCTTTAGATGCATGAGTTAGGTTTTAAAAACTATCTTCCGGCCGGGCGCGGTGGCTCAAGCCTGTGATCCCAGCACTTTGGGAGGCCGAGGCGGGTGGATCACAAGGTCAAGAGATCGAGACCATCCTGGTCAACATGGTGAAACCCCATCTCTACTAAAAATACAAAAAATTAGCTGGGCATGGTGGCGCGTGCCTGTAATCCCAGCTACTCAGGAGGCTGAGGCAGGAGAATTGCCTGAACCCAGGAGGCGGAGGTTGCGGTGAGCCGAGATCGCGCCATTGCACTCCAGCCTGGGTAACAAGAGCGAAACTCCATCTCAAAAACAACAACAACAACAACAAAAAAACTATCTTCCATGCTTCTATTTAACATATTCAATTTTCTCTCTAGCTTATTAAATATATGGAATATAGTTGTAACTGTTTCAATGTCCTTGTCTACTAATGATATCATCTGTGCCAATTTTGAGTCAATTCCTATTAACTGAGTATTCTCCTCATTATGAGTTACATTTTCCTCCCTCTTTGCAAGCTTGGTAATTTTATATTGGGTTGCTAGACATGGTGAATCTTTTCCTGGATATTTTTGTATTCCTGTTAACATTTTTGAACTTTGTTCCAGGATATGGTTAACTTACTTGGAAACAGTTTGATGTGTCCTCATCTTGCTTTTGAGCTTTGCTAGGCAGCACTAAAGTAGTTTACTCCAGGACTAATATTCTTCCACACTACTGAGGCAATACTTTCCTCAGTGTCCTACTGATGCCTGGCGAATTGTGATGTTTTCTTCTCTGGCTGTTTGGGAAAAGGCACTGTTTCTGGCCTCCCACTGGGAGGCCTGGCCCTTTAGAGCTTAGGGTATTGTTCTCTCTAAATCCTTGTGTGTGGTTCTTTCTCCAGCCTTGGGTAGTTTCCTCACATGCATGTGCTGATCAATAGAATAATCACGAGGGCCCCTCTGTCTCTGTGCAACTCTCTCTCCAGTACTCTGCCCTGCACAGTCTATTCACCTTGGCCTCCATGGACTTCCGGCTCTATCTCATTAACAGCATGTGCAAAGGCCATGTGGTGCAAGGACCACAGAAAAGGCCCACATGGCAGGAGGGCCATGGCGTAAAATGAGCAGAAAGAAAGGTCTTGCAGCTGGAGGTTCCCACGTGGTTGAGCTGCAGAGAGAAAGCTTGTGTTTGTGGACAGACCATGGCATCTGAAGGGCAGAGAGAAGGCCTAACTGGCTAGGGCAGAGAAACTTGAAGGGGTGGGACACAAGACTGGGCTTTCCAAAGATCTCAGAAGAAAGACCCCAGTCTTTACCTTGGCCTTCATAAGTGGGTAATCCCTGGCCAGGCGAGTCAACAGTAATTAATGTTTGACTCTTATTGAGAAAATCAGTCACATTTATGGTGGAATTTGGCCAACATGGTTTGTTCTCACTCAACAATCAAATCATTTAATTCATTTTAGCCTGGAAATGAAAGTCTATGATAAATTGATTCTCTGTCATTACAAAGCAGATTTTAAGCCCCAGGTCACACTCAGCCTGTCCTCCAGAGGCCCCCATCAATTTTAGAAATAATTCTGCAGCCTACTAGACAGACTCAGCCAACAAAATGTTCCCCAGTCTCACCTGTCTAGTTTAGTACTTTTATACTCCTTCGGGGAGTCTCTATAGGATGGAGGAGAGAGGGTTTTTCTGAGTTTGACTTGGAGCTACAGCACTTTAATGTATGCCCTGAAATAATCAGACTTTTCACCCATTTGGAATTGTCAGAGGTTTGAAGTGCTGTGCCCATTTCTCCTTCTCCTCTAACTTCAGGTAAAGGAAAAAGGAGAGTATAGATTCTTATCTCATTTGAGCCAGAGAAAGTTTTATGTCTTTGAGCTTAGAGGCAAAGCACCTGTATAAAACCTTTCCTGATATTACTTCCTTAGATGGAGATTCACATTCATTTGTGTAGAGAGACATTTCCGCAAACACCCAGTTGCCTTAGCATTTTCATTATGCCCCCAACATTGTCTTAGGACCTGGCAGATTGTCTGACACTGGGAGGAAACCAGTGCACATTTGTTAAATCAGGTCACACATTAAGCAATAATTATCATCAAGATGGTGGGAGTGCAAAGATTACATGACTTTACAATCTTTCAAAAATTAGTTATCACTTTTTTGTCTTTAACATCACAGTGTTGCAGGGAGAAATGCCTTAAGCAAAACTAATAATTGTTATTTCTTGGCAAAATAAGAAGTATCTCTCTCCACCAGCAAGGTCAGGAACTGAGAAGAATCATCAAGGGTACTGACGGCTGTGCTGGTGGGAGTGAGGAACAGGCAGGCAGAAGGAGTGCTTTGCAGGGTTTGGGGAAAATCAAAGTAGAATGTTTGGACTGGATGGATGTAACTTTAGAGACAAACCAGTTCAAACACCAGATGATAGAGGAGGAAATGAGACCCACACACATTGTGCAACCTGCCTAAGGTCACCCTTAGCGTAGCAGCAGGCCTGGGTTGGGGAAGTGGAGCTTCTGACTTTGGGTCTCATCATTTTGCTTACCACACGGGACTGCCCTCCATGAAAGACCAAACGTCCTCTAGCCTGGCAGAGAAAGTGCCAATATCGGGAATATCCCTAGGATCCTCTTGGTTCCAAGGACAGTGCCAGTGCTCTATAATATAGGCAAAGAAAAGCCACAAACGTTTTGTAGGTTCGTAAGAGCGGCCATTTTACTTTTCACTTCATCCCAACATATGTTCTCGTGTATTACAACAGAAATGACAGAAATGCTGACCCTTTCTAGTTTAATAGAAACAGTTTTTAAATAAAGATTCTAAGCCATGAATTATAAGTAGAATTAAAATAAGTGATCCAAAATACAAGTCATCCCTCACTTTATAGCTACATGGCTTGTTCACATGCATATTTCAATCCAGCTTCACAACCACCCCATGAGCTAGGAGGATAACTGCTGTCTCCACTTAACAAGTACAGAACTGAGGCTCTGGATGATCAACAGTCGGCCTAGGACTGACACCTATGAATGTGAAAGCCAAGACCACAGTGGAGTTCTCAGTAAATCCAAGGTCTTTCATGACAGGTTAAGAGAAGTACAAGCACCAAAATTACTGGACACGTCTGTTTAAAAATGGCTAAGTCTGCTTGTTTAGGGTAGCTAGATCCAGAGGACCTGGCACAAAACTGAGTTTCAAAAGGGGCTTTGAAGAGCAGGTTGGCATGTGGCAGAGACTGAGTTTGTAGAACATGGTCTTGGTTATTCAGGGAAGAGGGCCACATTTCTGAGCAACCAGAAGCCCTGTGTGAGAAAGGAATATTTTCTAGGATATCTGTGTGGCTCATGATGCTGGTGGATGAACCTAAGATGCCCTGGACCCACGCTTTCCCACTGGGAGGCCTGGCCTGCTCGAGGACAATGGCTATACATATGGGAACCAGGCTGCCTGGAAGCTTCCTCATGGGATTGAAAGTGAAAGCCTGTCCCAAGCTGGCTGAATGGCAGGCACGTTTCTCCTTAGCCCATTCCTGTGATCCCGTCTCTATCCACCTGGGTCCTCTTGATTTCTCTTTCTGCCAAACAGCTTTTCCCCATGATAGTCCGAGGACTTGGGCCTTTTCTCCATTCCCACAGAATAGATACAGCCCTTATTTCTAATAATCTCTTGGAGAAACTCTTGCTGCCTTCCTTCTCCCATCTTTACTTTCAACACACACACATAGAATCCATTGCAGAACTGCTCTCCTTAAATATGCTCTGATTACAGACACAAGTAGGAGCAATGAATGATGTGTCTCCTAGGCCAGGGGGGTGGTAGGGTATCTGACACATGCTAGAAGGAAGTCTGCCCAAAGTCACAAAGGAAGTGAAATTCGTATTAAGAGCAGAAGAGTACAGAAAAACAAAACAAACAAAAAGACTTGAAAGGGATTGGAAAATGGGAAGAAGAGTTAGTGGGTAAGAGAAAGCTGAAGGGTGGCCTATCCTGGAGTCATCTACACAAAATAGGGCAACCTGGTTATAGTTGGCCCAATAGGCTCAATGGGCCAACATCACTTGAGGTGGCTTCTCCTTTTCCATTTGGCCTCCTTGGACAGAGTCCTCAGCAAGCTGAAGTGGCAATGCTATGCATGGGCTTAAGGGTCTTGTTTAATCTGAATCCTTTAAAAAAAGAAAAGAAAAGAAACCATAACTTTAACAACTATCCTTAAAGCATAAAAGTTAAAAGTTATTTGAGGAACTGCCATCAGAGCTATCATGATGTCTTACTTCAAAAATTAAGCAAAATGCTTTATTGTAAAGAAAAAGTGTTGTTTTAATATGAAACATGAATTTCCATCAACATTAACATCTTTAAGGTTAAATGTAAAACCACCAGTCTCTGTATTTGGAATTTGGAACTTGTAAGAACCTGGCTTTTCCTGATTCATATGAGGACGGGATCACACCTAGACTGGAAGATTCACATACTACCAGCAACACCTGAGATCATCTTTAGATAACAATTTGGATTACAGGCCACGGAGAAAGTTTGCCCTAACTGTTCCCTTGCGTGACCCTGTGACTATGGGGAACAGATGCTGGTGATTAGCTATTTTAACAGGCAAGCAGTATGGGAAGAGGTAGGAGGAAGGAAGTAGAGAGAGAACTAACACTTTGACTGGCAACTAAGTAGCAGACACTTCCGTTTATTTCTTACTTAATCTTTTCAATTATGACATGAGGCAAATAATATTTCCCGTCCTTTAAAAAAGCAAAAACTGAGGCTTAGAAATGTTTAATGACTTCTCCAAAGTCATACAACTGCTCAGTGGTAGGTCTGACTTAAGAGTCCGTATTCTTTCCACGCTATATGACATGACTAAGCCATGTGCTTCCTTGTGATCAGGGAGTGTGTGGCTCCACATGATTTCTACCCTGAGATATTCAGAAACAAGTAACTGCTTCCTCTCACACATCCTGCATAAGTTTCATTTATATCCCAACTTGCACCAGGCTGACCTTGGCAAGACTTCCGTGGAAGTCAGGTCCGATGGCTTTTTTGAGAAAAAGGATATGGAAAAAAAAAGATGAGAAGGCAAGACACTCAGAAACCAAGCCCCTTTCCCAAATATCAAAGAAAAGCAGATTCCCAGTGGGAGCAGAAACAGGACCTAAGGACTCCATCTTGTGAGTCACATGTACTAACTAAACCACAAGATCTGAGAGTTGGCATTAACCGTATTGGGGATGTTTCCTAAAGAGACAAATCAGCCCCAAAGTGTTCCAGATCTGTAAAGGAAATTTGGATTGGTGAAGAAGTAGCTGGCCTCTCTCCTCTCCAGGACTTTCCACCCTGTTCTGGTGCCAGGTCTGCTCCTTGACTGAGTTGCCTCATTCCATGCTCAGTCTGGGCACAAGCCACCACAGTCCCCTCCTTCTTTCCATTTCTATTGTAGGACGGTAAGGGTCACGCACGGGTTCCTCACTTCCTGCTACAGTCTTCACATATATGTGGGCTTCTTGTGCTCCCATGGTATTCTTCTCATGTGTGGGTGATCTTCTAGGATTCTTAAGGAAACAAATCGATTTTTAAAAACTACAGCAGATAACTCTTCCATACAAGATGGATTAACAGCAACCACATTTACCCTCCCACCTGAAACAACCAAAACAAGGCAAAACATTTGAAGCGATAGCTTTCAAGGACAATGGTCCTTGAGAGACACAAAACAAATGAGGTGAGACCCACAATTGTCTGATCTTACGGCCTTGGGAGAGCTTTCAGGCCACTCAACTATGTTTTGTTTATTGTTAACAAATTATCTCCTTTTTTGTCTTTTAGCTTTTAATTTATTTGTGTACATATATTTAAAGTGAGTTTTGTAGGCATCATATGGTTGGATCTTGTTTTTATAGCCGATCTGAATGTTTCTTTCTGTTAATTTGGCTATCGAGACCATTTACATTTAATGTGATCATCAATACGGTGGGATTTTTATCTACCATCTTGCTATTTGCTTTCTGTTTGTTCTACCTTTCTGTTCATTGTTTCTTTTTAACTTTTTCTACTTTATTTCATATAGATTTTAGAAGGACCTCATTAAGTTCCATGAAAAAAATTGATTGGAATTTATATTGGAATTACATTTGCTGTATAAATCAATGGTGTTTGACATTGTTATGTTTCTAAGGCTTTCTAACCAGGAGCATGGTATATAACCCCCTTTATTTAGGTATTATTTAATGAGTTTTTTAAACCAAAGTTTTGTTATTTTCCATAAAGGTATTACATATTTTTGTTAGATTTATTCCTCAGCATTCTACATATTTTTATTACCAATTACCATCACAAATGGCAATTTTTAAAATCACTTTTTCTAACTGTTGTTGTCGTTGAAAGTGTAAATTACTTTTGTATGTTGACTTTTGTATCCAGTAAACTGATTAAAATTTCTTGTTAATTCAAATTTTTTTTTTTTTTGAGACAGGGTCTCACTCTTGTCACCAAGACAGCAATGGTGCGATCATGGCTCATTGCAACCTCCCCCTCCTGGGGTTGAATGATTCTCTTGCCTCAGCTTCCCAGGTAGGTGGGATTACACACACCTGCTACCACATCCAGCTAATTTTTTGTATTTTTAGTAGACATAGGGTTTCACCATGTTGGCCAGACTGGTCTCGAACTCCTGACCTGAGATGATCCACCTGCCTTAGCCTCCCAAAGTGCTAGGATTACAGGCATGAGCCACCATGCCTGGACTATACTTTCTAATTTTTTTAAATCCTACTTCATTGACTAGGATCTAAAGTACAATATTGAATAGAAGTGGTGTTAGTGAACATGCTTGTTTTATTTCTGATCTAAAGAGAATGCTTTCAACATTTTACTGTTAGGTATGATGTTTGCTGTAATTTTTTTTAAAAAGACATCTTCTTCAAGTCAAGGAAGTTCCCCATTCTATTTTTAGTTTGCTGAGAGTTCATATCACAAGTGACTGTTGAATTTTTTTGAACTCTCTTCTCCTATTGAGATGGTCACTCGAGTTTTCCATCTTAATTTGTCAGTAAAATAAATTATATTAAATAGATTTTCTAATATTAAGTGAAGCTTGAATTTCTGTTGAGACAATAAAAATGCGCTAAGAACCTCCTTTGTGCTTGAGCTTCCTCTTGGTCCTCTCCTTTCCACATGTGCTCACACTGTGCTGCTTTTGTACATGAAAGGCTTTAAAACATGTAATTTGTTTACTGTGTGAATGGTATACAGAGATTATAACCAAGGGTTCTTACCTCAGACATCTTGGGATTGTCATCAATTTCTGAAATTTCACATGGTCTGTCACTTTCCTGAATTGGTAGAAAAGAAAAAAAGAGAGAGAGAGAAAGAAAGACACAGAAGTGAAAGGTCATAGCATTTGACCATAACTATGCTTCAAATCAGTGGTTCTTAAATCTGAGTGTATGTTAGAACAAACAAAACAAACACAGAAGCGTCTAATAACATCCCCCCTCAAACCAGACCAAAACCAAGAAATATCATTGTGATTTATCCAAAAATAAATGAGAGTAGAGATGAAACAATATTGGCCATGAGTTAATAATTGGGTTCATTATACTATCCTCTCTACTTTAGTATATGTTTGAAATTATAATTAAAAAGTTGTTTTTGTTTCATCAAGATCCGCTTTAATATCCAGAAATTCTAATTTCTATAACAGCTTTGTTATCCAGAAATTCTGATTTAATTGGCTTTGGTGATTGGAAATGTTGAGCCTCCTAAATAATTTTAAAGTGTACTAAAAGTTGAGAAACTATTACTTAAACTGCACCACTACTAAGCACAGTACTTCTTAATGTGTTTAAAATTTATGGCTTGTCAACACGTTTTTACATGTAAAGATGTTCATCATCCATTATCTCATTTCAGCCTTATAACTTTCCCTACCTCCTAAAATAGGGAGGGCAGTTTCTATGACTCCTGTTTTGGAGTTGAACTAACCAAGACATATAAAATGTTAACTCACTTGTCCAGGATCATATAAACCATAAAGTGGCAGAGCCAGGTTTAAAACCTCAATTTTCCATCTCTTCATTAACATACAATGAGATACATAATAACAACTGTAAATGTCAAGAAATAGAGAATGGAATTAGAACCCAGAGTCCACATGACACAGTTGTGTCACAACCACGGAACCTTGTTGAATAGGGGTCTGGGTAGCCTTTGAATTCTGAGCACAGTCCCCAGAACAGTCTGGCATTGGTGTGGGGTGGATTGGATGGGGGGATATAGATTCTCTCTTGAATTATACATGTTCAGATGTGTGAAAAAGGCAAAGATAAGATAGAGCCACTTCTGGATACATCCCTACCCCTCTTAGTCTTCCATCTTTCCTTTTTTAAAAAAAAAATTAATGAATGAATGAATTATTTTTATTTTTTATTTTTTTATTAGAGACAGGGTTTCACCATATTGGCCAGGCTTATCTTGAACTGCTGACCTCAAGTGATCCACCCGACTCGGCCTCCCAAAGTGCTGGGATTACAGGCGTGAGCCACCGTGCCTGACCCTATCTTTCCTAATGTTATATCCATCCTGTCTTTGTGAAGCTTGTACGCTTTTGTTTCTCAACTTTAGAAAGCACATCCACTGTACAGACATGTGTTTGCCATGGCAACAGACATCCCTCTCCACTGCCACTTTTTGTTAACCCAAATACCATCCTTGCCAGGAATTCCTCAGCTAACCTGAAGGTTTTATGACAAATCAGCTCTGTCTGGTGCCTGATGTCATGTCTGCAATGGAAATTATGGCGCAGAGACTTCTACTATCTTGTCCTCAGGAAATAGACATGGGCCCCGAATTCTGAGAGCCTTAGTCCAAAAGCCAGTTTACTGAAATACTGATAATTTCCTACACATTTGGACCCAAAGAAGCTGATAATCACCTCCATGTCCTCAATGCTGCTTCTTCTTCGGTGAATCCAAGTAAGTAGTAAAGCCACCAGCAGGGCTGTGGCCACCAGGGATGGGATGCCTGCTGCTAATCCAAGAGAGGGCCCACAGTCCTGGCACAGAATGAAAAGCACAGGGTCAGGGGAAGTTCAGAGTCTTCAAGAATAAAGGAAACATTCAATAGACTAAAAATAAAACCAAAAAACCTGCATGGATCATAAATGTCATATACAAAATGGAAAGGGTAATGATATACTGTGCAAAAATGTTTGTAACATACGTAACAAATGCCTTACTTTCATAGGACTTAATTTACAGTTAAAATCTCTTGGAAAGGGTGATGATCAAGTAGAAAAATGGGCAAAGGATATGAACAAGTATTCTCTAGAACAGAAATACAAATGTCTCCTCAACACAGGAAAAGCTGAGATACAATTCAGAGCAACAATTGGATGCCATTTGCACCTGTTTGGCTAAAAATAACAGCTTTTGTTAATATAGCACACTTTTTTTGAGATGGCATTTTGCTCTGTTGTCCAGGCTAGAGTGCAATGGCACAGTCTTGGCTCACTGCAACATCCGCCACCCAGATTCAAAAGATTCTCCTGCCTCAGCCTCCCAAGTAGCTGGAACTACAGGCATGTGCCACCACACCTGGCTAATGTTTGAATTTTTAGTAGAGATGGGGTTTCACTGTGTTGACCAGGCTGGTCTCTAACTCCCGACCTCGTGATCCGCTCGCCTCAGCCTCCCAAAGTGCTGGGATTACAGGCATGAGGCACAGCGCTTGACCATACCACATTATTTTAATATGAATTTTTAAAAACATATTTGCACTAAATGCATTAAGCAATTAATTTTCAAATTCCCATTTTGATTCGATTGGAGTAGAAATAGTCATGCTTTTAGTTATATAAGTTTTGAGATTTGCAGACTATCTGGAAATACTGAAGATAATCTGCAGAATCCCTTTAAAAGTGCCACTCTTACTTAATGAATTCCCCTTCACTTTTGGGGGCAATTGATTTTACTAAAGAATAATAAGTATATGAATCATAAATATGTAAGTTGGTGACTTTTCACATGAGGGCTATACCCATAAAACCAACACCCACATCAAGAAATGTAACATTGCCAGCCTCCCAGGAGCCCCTCAAACCTTTTCCAGCCTCCTTGTCCGTGACCACTGTTCTGAAACCTATCTCTGTAGAGTAGTTTTGTCTGTCTGTCAGCAGGATATAGATGCAAATATAAGGTGTGCACTCTTTTGGGTCTGGCTTCTTTTGCTCAACACTTTGTGAAATGCATCTGTGATTTTACATGTTCTCCCTCACTTTCGAGCTGAGAGCTTCAAGAATAATTGTTGAGCCAGGTTCTATGCTTAGTGACAGTTCACCTATCAAAATTTAAAGCTCAAAACAAATGCACAAGATGGATGGAGCATAATTATCATCCCAATTTTATAAATTTAAGTGATATAGTTACCGTTTCTTTCCCACCTGTAACAGGAGAGGAAGTCTGTATGGAAAGAGAACATATATTGTAGAAGAACAAAAAGTCTATAGAATACGCATTATACAAGACAATCTGCCAAAGGTTAAGCTATAAGGCCTAGAGTTTAATCCCTTTGCTAAACTTTCTGTTAACAACTACCAAACAGAACCTACTTGATTGCTTCCCAGGTAAGAATTGCAATAAGATTTGGCTACAAGGAGAAAAGAATTAGGAAGTTCAGGCAATGTCTTCATTACTCACCCTGTGGATGTACCATGACACATTTTACAACTCAAAAGGGCTTCCTCCTGTCCCTGTCAGCACATCTAGCACTCTTTGAGCCTACTTGTTCCCATTGCTACAAGGGAAACACATAAATCATGGTGGAAGCAAGGCTCTTTAAGGAAGTTTTACTTGTTTTCAATAAGTATGTGATGAAGAAATAGCGGAAGTTGTCAAACATCCGTGCTCCTGGGGATAATTCCACATGAAATGAATGCATTACATGTTTCTTGTCCACCTCTTAAGCAGGGTTATTGGATTTCACTCATTTATAAGATACTTCAGGCAAGAGTTTACCTTGATTAAGAAACCTAAAGGAACAAATTCTACAAGAGAAACTGTGTAAATGACACTAAGTGGTATTCTGTGGGATTAAAAGCACGGGTCCTGGACTCATAGTGCCTGCCATAGAACAGCCGTTTCTCCACCCACAAGCTAAGGAGCTGTGTGTCTTATCTACACAATGCGGATAGTAGTAGCTGCTTCTAGGGTTGTTAGGAGGATCGAATGAGCAGCAGAAGTATGAACACTTGTCATCCGTTTAAATTTTGCAAAGCTCTGTTCAAGCCCATTATTTATTTAATACTCTCAGCAATCTCATTGAGTATATTGAAGTCCTGGGGCTTGGACTTTTGACAGTTACTATCTCCACTTTACAAAAAAATGTAATGGATCTTAAAGAAGTTATGGGACTTGTTCAAGGTTTCAGAGATACTCACAACTCTAATCTGAACTTGGGTGTTTGACTTCCAAGCCCACACCTCTTTGCCAGAAAGCTCCCATCAAAAGAAGATTTGAAGACCAAGCACTGACACTTGTACTTAAATGGTTGTACTTTGACCTAATCACAGTCTCCCTCACCCGCAGCCCCACATCACTTTCATCCTGCATTTCCCTAAGGTGTTCTGTATCTAAGGGTAGTAGGAAGAAGCAGCCCTTGTTTCAGGTAAGGCTTCCTGTCTTCAGAATATAGAAATATACTTAGGGTGGCTTTGACCAAAATAAAAGGAAGGTATTAACTCTAAGAACATGGGAGTGCCCCCATGGAGCCCAAGGACAGATGGGAAGCTGGTTTCTCCAGGGACTGGAGCCGGGAGCGGGGCACTTGTGAGAACTGAAGACACCCTCATTTCTCCTTCACTCCAGAGCAGCATGGCTCTGCCTGAAGTCTTCTCCGATGTTTGCTTCCTCTCTTTCTCTCTAGATGGATTTTTCTGCCCTCATAAACTCCTGCTAATTGTACCAGCTAATGCCATGGAGTACTTAGGATGTGCCGGCCTGTTCAAGAATTTTTCCCATATTGACTTATTTATTCTATACAACTGTCAGTGAACAGTAATGGAACTATGATGATCCAATTTTACAAATGAGAGCAGCGAGGCACAGAGAAGTGAAGTAACTTGTGTAAGGTCACACAGCCCTAGGTGGCGGTCCCCAAGCAGTCTGGCTCTGGGATCCATGCTGTTAACCACTATGCTACATGGCCCCCCTTGCCTAATGCAGTGTCTCAACCCCAGTTTTCATACCTGACAGTTCAGTATGGACTGAACTGACAAATTGACTGAACTTGACATTTCAGTCCTCAGCAGGAACTGACGAGCAGGGAGCCCTGTCCCAAACTCCCTGCAGAGAGGGCTCCAGGTGCCCACCTCTGTCTCACTTCCCAGGGCACTGGCATTCCCAGGCTCCTCAGCTGCACTGATGTGGAAGGGTTATGCGGTAGAAATGTAACTTCCAGGCAGGATGACCTACCATCCCCATTGTCCAGCGAGGCTGCCCAGGAGGCAGGACTTTCGGTGCTAAAAACAGTACCAGGTAAAGCAAGATGGTTGGTTGCTCCACATGGGTTCAAAGCGGTGAAGAGAAATGAGCTGTTAACCAAGTACTCCAAAGGGTGATGACTGGCCCCATAAAGGCCCATTTCCACCCCACTCACCCCCACTGCCCAAGAAATGGCTTCTTGCTTCTCTGCATTCTCTTGATGTGAGGGGCCAAGCTGGGGTAACACCGAACCTGGGGTCTCTATGAACCTGCAGTTCATAGAGAGGGAAATTCCCAGCAGTGACTGAAGGAAAAGCTTTTGACAGGAAAGAGAGGAAGAATCAAAGAATCTGCCTGAAGTCAACAGGCAGAGGCTGAAGCAGGGAAGCAGAACAAGTTGGAGAGGTTCAGAATGCTCCCCACCAGAGGCTGGAGTAGGTACCAGGGTTTTTAGTTCACAGATGTCTGGGCAGACAGTGGTGGGCACCACAGGTCCAGCAAAAAGTCACAAGGTTCTAACTTTATGCTACTCTCTAGAACTATGTCCTCACATTGTAGTAAAATGAACACTGGCTTAGGAATCCCCTTACTACTAAGATTCAGTTTATTCTCTTTGAATAACCATATAACTTATCAGAAAAATGCGTCACAGCCAAGCCCACTAAAAAAGTGAAGCAGAAAAATGCCTTGCTCAACCATAGCAGCACTAGTGATCAGAAAACAACCCTGGCTGTTAGTGTTATCTATACGCAATGTGCAAACAGAAGATGGAGGCTCAGCTGTGGATGGAAACTCTACCACCCACAGCTGAAAACCGCAATTCTGACTTGCAACTGAATGCCGTAATCGAGAGCCGTAATTTGACCCAATCATTCCCTTTTAGAATACATACAAGGAAATTATCTTAAATGCAGATAAAGATTATCTATAATGCCACATATCACAAAGTTATTCCTAATGATAATCAATTAAATAATTAACTTGAAGAAATATTATGTAAGCATAATGTGATCACATGATTATGTGATCAACCATATAACCGTTCTAGTTATAAAGACTAGTGGAAGATATTTGGATAGAAAATTATATGTAGAGTAAGAAACCAATCGGATAAAGGCAACAGAAGTCAAAATCTATGTAAAGCCAAACAGGACAGGAAGGGGTTCCACCAGTTTTCTGCTGCTGAGAGTTTAGGTGTGTTGTTGTTGTTGTTGTTGTTGTTGTTGTTGTTTTCCTGTTTTCCTTTTCAACATGTATGTAAGTTTTACAATGGAAATAAACTTTCTCAGCATCTCTCAACTATTCCTGAGTGCATTTGGAAAGTCTGTGTAACTTATCATCGTGTGTGAGGTTCATGTGCATACTGGAGGTCTTCTGTAAATTCTGCACTGGCCTTTGCTGCCTTGCCTGGTAAATGGGGCCCTTATACTTACTGTGTTCGCCGGCAGGGTGAAGTTCAGTGAAAAACCCTGCAAGATAGAAGGAAACATTAAAGCTCCCAGGGACAGTCGGTAAGCTCCAAACTCACTGACCCTGGTGGATTCCGAGAGGTCATTGATCTATAGATTCAGCCAGCACCCAACTTCATGCCCAGCCTTGGCCCCAAAAGGAGGAGGGGAGGAAAGAAGCCTGTTGTGAGTTCCTCCCTCAGCATCAAGTCAGCCTTGCTGCCCCCATTCCCAAACCAGGTCCACGACCAGGACCAGATGAAGAGGCAGCCTGCAAGGCTATTGCCTGAGGGGTCCCATTCACAAGGGCAGCAAAAACATTACTAGAAATTCAGCAAAATGCTAAAATTATGTTTATTCCCCTGGAACTCCTTTGAGAGAGAAAAATGGTGAATTTGGAAGTACTTTGGGGCTGGGTGCAGTGGCTCATGCCTGTCATCCCAGCACTTTGGGAGGCCAAGGTGGCTGGATTACCTGAGGTCAGGAGTTCGAGACCAGCCTGGCTAACATGGTGAAACACTGTCTCTAATGCAAAAATTAGCTGGGCATAGTGGTGCATGCCTGTAATCCCAGCTACTCAGAAGGCTGAGGCAGGAGAATCACTTGAACCCAGGAGATGGAGGTTTCAGTAAGCCAAGTCTACTGCGCTCCAGCCTGACCAACAAAGTGAGAATCTGTCTCACACACACACACACACAAAGAAGTATTTTGTGTTTTCTCCTTGGAGTAGAAGATAAGACCCCCGCCAAAGGGCATGGTCTAACGATAACACCTGATCCTTACCTGGGACAGGCAAGGCTTCTGTTTTTACTGTGCCTGAGGCAGAGGTTCTAGACTGCTGGAGCTGAAGTGGCCAGAAGGACAGAGGAGCAGCAAACCTTTCTCTTTCCTCCCCTCACTCAGTAGCTGGTCTCACCTGTCCCACAAATAGGGAGTCCCAATGCAAAGATCGTGGTCTCAGTGGAGCACCGAATAGCCTGCCCAGGTCCTCAGGCGGCTCCCCTCTCCTCCCTGTCCCCAGCCCCTGTCACTCTAGGCTGCTCTCCACCAAGTCCCTTCCCTACTTGGATTGGAATGATGGGTGGACCTGCTCTGACCTGCTGACATCTTTTCCCCTCTCCCTGGGTGGAAGTGGTCTTGTTCCCACTTTCTGGACTCTCAGCCCCTTGGGTCCAGTCACCCTGGATTAATATCTCCTGGCTAGGCCCTCCTTCAGCCTGGGTCTCCCTGACCCCCAGAGATTCCCCTGGGCTTGGCCTACACTATAGCTCCCCATCTTCCCAGCCTCCCAAGACCAGGTACTGTCATTCTAGAAACAACGCATTTGCTGAGTTTTAAAAGTAAATGTTATCCAATAGTAGGAATGTTGTGAAGGATTAAAGAATCCAAAAGAATCGTGTTTCACACCTGAATTAGCTGAAAGATCATCTCCCTCAAAGCCCTCCTCTTACAGCAGAGGAAACCAAAACCCAGGGACTCATAAGAAATCAACTTATGGACAAATGAGAACAGCTAGAGCTTATGTCTCAAAACCAATCAGTGGGCTACGTCTATGTGATTCAACCCCAACCCGAAAGATGGTAACAGAGGAGCTTGTCCCAATATAAACAAACTGATGAAACGCCTATTTCAGCTAACTTACTGATGCGTTGGAATTCAGATGGGTTAATGAACAAGAAAATCTTTTGTGAACCAAAAGTGTTTTAAGCACCTCGAAGGTATAAGACCCCCTAGCTTTTGCCCCAAAGATTATGTCCTTCAATTAAGGTGGCCCTGCTCAGCTAGAATGCTTCAGTGGTGACTCTGCCCACTTCTCTGCCTCTTGGCAATAGGACAACCACATTTTATAGAGAATAAACCAAGCCTAAAGAATTTGAATAGGGGTTTCCCAAGTCCAAACAACTACTTAGCTGACACAAGAACCTGAGTGTTCTGGTGACAACCTCTTTCCACCGCTCTGCAAGGATTCCAAGTAACTCCGAATGTCTCTGTGGATGAATCAGAGCACCCAGGCTCACAGCACTGTGCACCTCTGCTTCTGGGATGATGTTTAAACACAAGGTCATCTGGGCTTCTTAGGTCAAGGTCTATTTGCTCAAGGAACCTAACCACTGCCCTTCATGCTAGCACCAAGCCAACATGTGTGGCAAGGACAGTTGATGGTCGCTGCACTGAATGCAGCTGCCCAGAGCCTTATCTCATCAGTGGGCACTGGGCCCTGATGTCAGCAGCCCCAAGACAAAGCTTCCTTTGGGAAGACATCAGAAGAGGGGGTGCAGCAACAAGTGGGCCATTGCATGCGTTGTTTATCAACATTTGGATGACGGAGATTTGGGCCAATTTTAGAAAGACACTCATATTTTGTAGAAACAGTACAGTGCTGTCATGGAGAGATAAACATTGCACAAATTGGGGTGGAGAAGAATCTGAGGCAGTGCCCTTCAGACACACAGCTGAGTCGGGTGAGGCAACCCTGGGCTTGGAGCCACCCGATCTAAATTCGAGTCCAGATTTAGCCACTTAGGAGCTGCATAGTCTTGGATAAGTTACTCAAACTCTCTGGTCTCCATTTCCTCACAACAAATCTACTCTCCCAGGCTCAGGTTTCCCATTCTCAGAATTGGGACACTGTTAACTTGCCTTGCCCACGTCACAAGATAAGTCCCAAGAGAATATCGTAATGCCATCTGTGGCCACTCCTTTCTCCCAAACTGTAAAACACCCTATGTGCTTTAGGGATCACGTGGTAGCATATTCTTGATGGCCTGGCCAGCACAGAGCAAGGGATAGGAAAGTTCTTGTGGGATGGAATTGCGAGTACGAGTTAGCAATAGTCAAAGTACCAGAATTTGATACAATGTACTCACTGCTTATTGCTAGTCTGAGCACTATGCAATATCTACACAATGATTCTGAAGGCACTTTGGGAATCTCAGTGGCTGAAGGTCCTTCATTATAAGTTTGCAGTTTGTGAGAGGAAGGAGGAGGAGGAACAGACGGGATAAAAACTTACTGCTGTTAAGGGTGTTCAGGTTTTAAGACCCTGTCCTCACAACTTCCCCATAAGGGGAGCCTATTATTCCTTTATTATAGCTGTGGAAACTGACAGCAACACAGGTTTTTGCTCACTAGCTTATACGTGTTAGAGATCAGGTTAGATCACAGATCTTCCTAACTCCAAAGACCGAGTTCTACTCCTTTTAATAATCCTTTTTGTTAGAAAAAAAAAAAAAAAAAACAAACAAAACAGATTCCACAAGAAAGTGAGATTATGCAGTATTTTTCTTTTTGTGTCTGGCTTATTTCGCTTAGCATAATGCCCTCCAGGTCCAAATAGGACAAACATGGCAAATGACAGGGTCTCCTCCTGTTCTAAAGCAAATATTCCGTTGTATATATACATATACACCATGGTCCTTTTATCCATTCATTCATTGATGGACACCTAGGCTATTTCCATAATTCTTTGGTAAAGAAATCACAGAACCCTCTTCTGCTTTCTCTTCTAACTTAGCAAACTTTATTTGATTGAGTCGCAACCAAACTTGTATCACAAATAAACAAGAAAGATGGAACGTTTCTGTCAATGATGACCGTCCATGTTATTGACAAAGTAGCAAAAGCCAGATTAAACAAGACATAAAATCATTGATCGGATGCATTGCTTCAGCTAGAAAGTGAACATAGATGAAACATCTACTCTGTACCCTTGTATGTGGAGGTTTAAAAACAAAACCTTAATATTAAAATGAAAGACAAGATCAGCAAATATCAGGTGAGAAGTTTTAAAAATGATTAGTATTTTGCATATAGGAAAATAATTTAAAATCAAGTTCCTTTACTTCAGTGTACACTTAATTGAATTACGAGACTTGAGCTTTAGAAGCCTGGGAATTGTTTTTATGGAGAAAAATGAAAGTTCGATTGAGAAGAGATGCCAGTTCTCACTCACCATTTCTGACAGCCTCCCAAGAACCTTCTTCGTACGCTGCCCTTGGCAAGCTCCTTTCTCACTGGCGTTATTGGCTGGCGTCTTTCATTTGTAGCAACAGTTAGCTGAGAGAGCTGCGGAGGCAGGCTGAGAGGTGGCTCCTAGAGGGCCCTGGCCAAGCCATTTATGGTCAGGGGAGTAGCCAAGCCCTCAGTCCATCCCTCGGGAGAGATGGGCTGCTGGTCCATGGCCGCCGTGTATGGCCTGGTTCACCCATCCTCTTTGCCTTGATTTTCTGTCCTTCTTATTTTTCAGGCTGCTTTCTTGGCTATACCTCCATCTCAGCAAAGAAGCCACAGCTGGCCTGAGAGACTGGGGGCTTCTGTAGCCTGCAGCTCTTTGGAAACAATGGGTTACACAAGGCTGAGGCTGGCGACTCCATCCTCAGCTGACAGGCATCTGAGTTAACCATCCAGCAGCATGGACGTCCAGGATGCCTGGAGGAGGGGTGGGGGCCCATTCTGCTGCAGGAGTCACACTGCTGCGGGCTCCAGCTGCTGCAAGGTGCTGCACTCACTGGACAACAAGCTCCCTGGTGTGAGTTTGACCTCACCCTCTCTCTGTTTTTGCATTTTGGGTGGGAAGCTCTCTAGACCTGGAGGAAGCCATGGACATGGGCTGCTTTGTGACTTATGATTTCTCTGTTACGGATTTGCCTCTTTAAAATGGTGAGTGAGTTGCCAATAAAACAAAAGAATTAAATCAATAGTTTGGCCATTGAAATGAAAACCACTGTGAGAGGAGCAAACAGGAGTATAAGGAGAGAGCGACTCAAGTGACAGAGGAGGCTGTTGCTTTAGATGACTCTGGGAGATGGTACTGAAGCTGTGCATGAAAGATGAGAAGCGGGCAGACATGTGAAGGGTTGAGGAAGCAGAGTCCCAGGCAGCAGCCACGCTAAATGCTAACCTCTGCAAGCTTGGTGCACTCGCAAAACCGGAAGGAAGCTGGTTGGCTGGAGCAACGTAAACCAGGGAGTGACCCCAGAAGGGGCTAAGGATGGAGTGAGTTTGAGCCCTTTTGATGTGCCATGGGAGGGCATGGTAAGATTTTCATCCTTAAAGCCTTTCCCAAGGGTTTTTCAGTGGGAAACGCATGATCTAATTGCTGGTGACCAAGATTGCTGGGGCTTCTCTGTGGAGCAAGGATTACAGGGGAAGAGAGTGGAAGCAGGTGGTGGCTGGTGAGTGAAGTCCAGGTGGGCGATGAAGGTGGCTGCTTCAGGATGAGAGCAGGGAATGAGTGTGTGACTGACTGCAGAGGCGGAGCCAGTGGGATTTGATGATAAAAAAAAAACAGAGCAGAGGAGGGGAGAGAAGACGAGGGAAAGAGAAGAACAGAGCCAACTCCTGGGTTTGAGGCTTCACTAGCAAAAATGGAGACACTATTGGCTTAGGCAGGTAATACTGGAGAAACAGATTACCCTTACACCTGGGTAGCCTAGTGGAGACACCTGGCTGTCCAAGTGGAGGTGCCAAGTAGGCGATTGGATAAAAGGAGCCTGGGCTGAAGATGTCTGTTTGGGAGAGGGCGGCCTTTGGATGAGCAGGTAGACAGGGCAGAGGGCCAGGACAGAGCCCAGGGGTTCACAGACATTTAACAGCCTGGAAGAAGTGGGGTTGCCAGCAGGGAGAGTTGAGTGAGGCAGGAAAGTCAGAGAAGTTTAGGGATCACAGGAAAGAAATTTGATTCAAGAAGGGGAGTGGATGTTGGTTAATTGTATTAGCTGCTGCTGAGAGGTAGCCTCTGAAGAGGTCAGAGGAGCCTTTTGATTCCCAGTAGGGGGGTTGCTGGTCACCTTAACAAGAGCAGTTTAGTGGCACAGTGGAGACCAGATTGCCTTTAATCAGGTGGGTTGTCCATCCTGGTTGCACACCTGAATCGCCTAAGTGGTGGTGGGGGGGATGGTTATAAAAACTCTTGATGACTGGGCCCTGCCCCCAGAGATTCTGAGTTAATTGATCAGAGTTGGGCAGGGTCATCCCCAGGGGGTGCTAATGAGTAGTTAGGGGTAACAGCTGGTGTTCTAATCTGTTCTTAGACTGTATATCCCACCTCCCAATACTATTACATGGGGGACTGGGATTTCAGTATATGAATTTTGTGGGTATACAAACATTGTTGCAGTGGCCTTGTTCTAATTTTCAGAAATCTTTATCTAAAATATTAGTAATAAGTTGGGGATAAAATGAAATTTTAGAACAAAAAAAAAACTTATAGTCATTTTCCTATCTACAAATATTACATGAGAGTCATTACTTCTGCCTACCAATGTCATTAGTTTGCCTTATTCTTGTCATGAAGTTAAGGATAGCCATGTGACTTGCTGTGATCAATGAAATGAGTAGAAGGAATATGTCACTTCCAGGCAGTTTTAAGAGCCAGTGTGTCATGTGTCACCCTCTTTTCCCCTGTATTATCAAACCCAGCAATGTTCTGATGCTGCTGCTCCATCAGCCTGGTCCTGACTGAGGATGATATAGAAGAGTTTTCAGATGACCAGAAATGAACATGTAGTGTAGACAAGAAATAACTCTTTCTTATATAAAGCCCCTGAGATTTGGGGGATAGTTGTTGTTGCAGCACAAGCTAGCCTGTGCTGACTGATATACCAGCATGCATACCCTTGCACCACTGGGACTCATTGTTAGGTCTTGAAGATAAACGTTGCTGAAGATTTATAGCTGTCTTTTTTCCTTCCTTCCTTCTTTCCTTCCTTTCTGCCTTCTTTCGTTTCTTTTTCTCTCTTTCTTTCTTCTCTCTCTTTCTTTCCCTATCACCTATCCATCTGCCTATATCATCTATTTGTCACCTATCAGTCATCTGTCATCTCTATGTAATTGATGACTGCAAATGGGCAGAAGTCATAAAATCTTCAGACTAAGTATAACACAAAACAACCGCATACGTTAAAGGATTTTGCATTGAGAACAATCTGAATGCTTCTAAAAACACCGTTGCATAGTTACACTTCTGTAATATAACCCACAAAACTCTAAACATACCCCAAAGCCTCTTCATCTAATCAACCTGAAGAGGGTGTCCTTTATCGGATGGAGTCCCTGTCTTTGTGTTAGAAATGACCCTGTATCGCCGGGCGCGGTGGCTCAAGTCTGTAATCCCAGCACTTTGGGAGGCCGAGGCGGGTGGATCACGAGGTCAAGAGATCGAGACCATCCTGGTCAACATGGTGAAACCCCGTCTCTACTAAAAATACAAAACATTAGCTGGGCATGGTGGCACGTGCCTGTAATCCCAGCTTCTCAGGAGGCTGAGGCAGGAGAATTACCTGAACCCAGGAGGCGGAGGTTGCGGTGAGCCGAGATCGCGCCATTGCACTCCAGCCTGGGTAACAAGAGTGAAACTCCGTCTCAAAAAAAAAAAAAAAAAGAAATGACCCTGTATCAGTCAGGATCCTTGCAGGAGACAAGTAATGTATACTCAATTTACTACATTTGAAAAGGATTTATTAAAATGACTACCTATAAATGTCCCCCTTAGGGGAAGTGCAGCACCCCAGGATTAGACAAGTAGGGTGTCATTACCACCCCTAAACCTGAAGTGGCAAGTGGAAGGAGGGACTTCCAGGGCCCCCAGCAGGGGGTTCACCTACTAGGAGCCATGACCTTTAGTTTCGGATGTCAGATGTCCTTAGACACATGTCCAGATAGAGGAGGGTGGCAATGGGAGCCGAGGGGCAACGGGAAGATGTCTCCCAAATCTAGATGGTTTCAGCAGCAGACATCTTCACAACAATTAGCTGTCAGATTTTCAGCTTGTTTTGGTGTAAGAAAGGGAACAAACTTGAAAGCCATCTTTAGCTTTGCTCATGACTTTCTGAGTCCATAAGTGACTTCTGTGCTGGAACTAGGCACCAGAAAGTGGAAGGCTGTAGAGAAGAGCCCCCTTTTAGTCTTCTCTCCCAAGCTCTTGTGATATTGGAGAAAATTATCACCAAGAGGACCCATTTGGTCTGAATTAGCAATACAAACCCAAGACACATCAATAAATCCACATTCTTTAATGAAACCATCCTTTCTAGGTAGAGACATATGTTAGGTGCTCTCCACTTTCTCTTCGAAACTGACATCATTTCATGAAACAAAGTTACACAAAATTAAAAATACTGATATGTTTACATATAACACTTTAAACAGTTTTCCTTTTTAAAAAGAAAACTTTTACGCATTTGGGATTGCTGTTCAGAAGTTCAGTCTACAAAAGAAACTTTAAAAACATCTGCTGAAGCCAAGGGAACATTCGTTCACAAATGGAATGCTAACAGTACCAATCTGAAAGTTACCCAAGGGACCCAATCAATAGAAAAATCCCAAAGTGAATTTGCTAGTTAGCAGGATTTTACGAATTATTTAAACCAGCTGAGCAATTTGTGAGTGATACTAAACTTTACAGCAGGAGTGTCCAATCTTGTGGTTTCCCTGGGCCACATAGGAAGAAGAAGAATTGTCTTGGGCCAAAAAATACACTAACGATAGCTGATGAGCTTAAAAAAAAAAATCACAAAAAGAAACTTAGAATATTTCAAAAAAGTTAACGAATTTGTGTCGGGCCACATTCAAAACCGACCTGGGCCATGGGTTGAACAAGCTTGCTTTAGAGAGAAATTGTAAAACAGAAATAGAGGGGAAACTTCATCTTAGAGGGATTTACCCTACGTATTTACCTCAGAGGAAAATAGAGGGAATAATGAGTCAATAAACAGCCTCACTTTCTCTAATTGAAGACATTCCGCTGGCTGAAGTTGATTCCAGACCTTTTCCTGCCCTGCAATCAGCTTTAGCTTTTGCTAGACCAGGTTACAGCAGAACTGAGCCAGGCTGGAAACCCAGACCCCCAAATTCTTCATCAGGCTGTTTGTCCTAAGACAATTCTCTGAACTGAAACTATTCTTGCAGCTTAGTGTCATCACCAAAGCTTGGCACCCAATTAAAGCGCAAAGTAGGCTGCAGCGGTATCTTCTACCTCTGTTTGCTTCTGGGGATGTTTGCAGGCCGGTCACTGAGCAACTGCAAGCACCAAGCAGAGAGGCCTGGGTCCTTCTGCTGCATGGACTCTCTCTTGTGAAGCCAGCCTCGAGGTTCTTCGCAAGAACCTGTGTCATGCCCAAGTCCTCACAAATGTGGGCTTCCAGAGAAGCGGCCCAGCTAGCCCCAGCTGAATCAGGGCTTGTCTTTTGTGCAGATACGTCACACTGGAGGCCTAAATAAAGGTTTTTCATAAGGATCCCATTGCTGCAAATTGGCCATATGGTGACAATCACTGAAGCTGTGTGTTTTTGAAAATGTTCATACAAAAGAGATAAGAAGTATCATTGTTTCACCGTCCGGACTGTTTCTGACTCCCTCCCACTCTTCCATGAAATGGGTTAATCTTGCTTAGACTTCTAAAGCTTGAAACTACAAAACTTTGATTTCCTTGGACAAAGAATCTTAACAGCCATCTTAAGTATCCCAGTTCCATTTTCAACTCTGATAGACAAGATGAGACCAAATAAAACCGCAGAACATACAAAAATTAGAGAAATGGAATCTACCCTAACAGGCAGATGGGACTGGAGCCAGAAGGTCAGCTGCTCCATTTGCCATATCAAAGCGCATGCCGGGCAGGGTCTGCCACATGCACGATATGAGAGTGTCGGCTGAACCTCAGTCCAGGGCCAAGAAAGGCCAAAACAGAACCTGGTGAAAAGAGAGGCGGGAAACGGAGAGCCAATCCTGCAGGACCCACAGCAAAGCGGAGGCCAGGGGTTGGCGTGCTCCATGCTGCATTGATTAAGGCTTTGACAGCTGATCTTTTACATACATACATATATACAGACATATATTAATAATAATACTTTAATTTTTTTCTGTTTTAAGGAAAAAGTATTCCCATGCATTTCTTTGACTTTTCTTTGTATCATTCTAGTTTTTGCTCCCAGCAGTCATTTTAATGAGACAGAGTCCTCTGGTGGCATATTCTGATCTGTAAAAAATATAACCTTTTACCTTTTACAAACACTTTGTCTAAAATGATGCTGATTCATTCCAAAGGAATTCTGGTGCATGGGAGCGATCTTGGCTCTAACCAAAAACATGCGTGTGCCGCCCTGTGTTCCACACCAACCAAACAGGACTTAGTTATGTAAACATTACTTAAAAATTATTCCAACATAAATACTCTTTTAAAGCTAACATACCACAGCTTTTAGCTCATAATGCCCATAGATGCCTTAATGAAATGCCATTCAAAACTACCTCACTGTTTAAATTATACCTTGAGGTGCTACAATTATGTAAACATCCGCTACACTTCTCTAGAACAAGTGCCAGGTGTTGTGAATTCTGATTGCAAGTTGGTGATTGAATACTAGTTAATCTAAGCAATGTTACCAATGCACTCTTTAACCTGATTGGCTACAGGAAGCTAGTCACTGATCGGCTTATTCCACAAGACGATGATTTTTACATAACTTATAATTAACCAGTCTTCAGCAGTGTTCACCCCACGAGGGGCCTGAATTGGTCCCTCATAAGATGTCTTTGCACAGTTTGCAAATGCAGTTCGAACTGGATGTCAAAGAGTCCCAGGTGCCACGGGAAGTGCCTCCAAAGCTAAAAGAAGAAATGTTCTTCGAAGCCCATGGAATTCCAAGCACAGGTGGACTCTTCTCAAAGTCAATGAATGAAAAACTATCAGGACGAGCCACAATATTGTCTTCTCAGCAGACAGAACTCTTGCCAGCAAATGTTTTGCGCATTCACAATGGATGCCTTAGCCCCCACTGTAATTAGGGATGCGGGGAACCCAAGGGACAAGGAGAGCCAACGACTCGGAGAAATGGCCTGTGGTCTCCTAACTTCATGACAATGATTCTCATACTCGAAACTCCCTCTGTGAACACTGCTCAGTGTGATGCCTTTTTAAGTCCTGACATCCATATTTTCAGGTTTCTTGGTTGACATGTCCCTGGTAGAGAGAAAGAAAACAATTCCAGCCAAAGCTGTGAGTCACACACTAGTCATGGCCAAGCTTTCATCTCTTATGCCCAACATAGACAGAAGAGAGCCTGGCACCTTTGCAAGCAAGTCCAGATTAGAGGAACGACCAACCTCAAGGCTGGCCTTTTGCCACATGGGAGCAAGGGACAGGGAGAATGGGTATGTACAAGCATAGCTTGAATGGTCAGAGGCTTCAACCCTAATTTTCTTTAACAGTTCATGAGTGATAACATTGCAGCCAGAATCAAAAGAACATTTTCTCTCCACCTTGTTGGCCAAACTTACATGTACTTTCATTCAAATATATACCTCCAAGACTGGATTCTGAGTGTTTGTTTGAGAAAAATACTGTACACTGTTTTAGGGCAGATTTTCAAGGTGCTATTGTTGTAAAACGAAAACAAAACATTCTCAACGCCTGTCTTTCAAGAACATCAGCATTATTTCTTCATGTGCAGGGCATCCTGGAACTTGGTGCTGGTGTATTGGGCATGAAAGCCTTTCTTGTTGATGGTGTCGTCTGTGTGGAATCGAATCATCAGGGAATCTCCTGCGGAGTAGATTTCTTCCAAAGGCTGAGGAGAGGAGAAAGGAAAACGAGAAGGAATTTAGCTGTGATTACAATTGAAAATGAGGAGGATGGGACCAGATCTTACGCAAGCACACAGGATGCGTCCCTGGTACCAGAGCCTCTGAAGGGCATCAAAACAAGCTCCTTTCAAAAAAAAAAAAAAAAAAAAAAAAAAAAAGCATTGCAAATTCTGCTGCAGAGAATTTTGTGGGCCCTGCTCATCCAAAAAGGATCCCAGGTGCATAGCTTATATCGAATCTATTATTAAGTACACAGGTCAGTCAGGTGCTGCTCTAGGAACATCCAGATCTTACGTAAACTTTACAGCAAACTTATAAGGCAGGTACTATCCCCATCTTTCACTACAGGGAACTGAGACTCAAGTTCTCACAGGTAGGGGCAGGACCCACGCTCAGGTCCTTCTGACTATAAAGTGATGCACCATGAATCATTGAGCTCCAGGGTCATCATTGTGATATGACTCCCAGGAGACCTGAAACAAAGACCATTGTTCAGGCCTCTGTCCCATCCAAGGACAAAAAATGGGATGGAGCCACCATATGTGTCAGAAAGGTTTTGCCAGGTGGTCTGTGAACGGAGCCACATTCCAAGGCTGTTGCCTGCGAGGTTCTAGTGGAGCCAAAGTGGGCTTCCCCTACAGTTAACTGCTCAGGACCCTCCCAGAGGCTCCTTTCCACAGACCCCAAAGTCTGAAAGACTGTATCAAAGGTGGTGCATTGGTCAAGTGCCACTTCGTCATTTGTCTTTTTTTAGAGGCTGAAAGAAGATGAAGGGAATTACTCAAATATAAATGCCAATTTCAGTTTCTGTTTAGCACAAGGAGCACTGGTGACTCCAAAATGATGTGATATCAATCCAGCCAATAGCAAAGAAGCTTAAGTGACCAGGCCTGGAGGCAACAGAAAGGAGAGGGCTGGGGCCCAGCATGGGCAGCATCCAGTGTGGTGCAGCCAGGAAGTGGCCAGGATACCATACTGTCCAGGGCACAAACTCCCACCCAGCACCACCTACACGCCAAGCCCTATGTCAGGTGCTGAGAAGCAGCAAACATAACAGGCCCACTGAAAAAGACAGTAATGAGAAAACTGATAATGACCTTGAGCACAATCATCGTGTGTATAGTAAGTGATTTGTAATTTTCAGAGGCATCTGGTTTTGCTTGAGGAGAAAAATGTGAATATTAGGAATATATAAAAACATAAATATATATATATTTTGAGACAGAGTTTTGCTTTTGTCACCCAGGCTGGAGTACAATGGCATGGTCTCCACTCACTGCAACCTCCACCTCCCAGGTTCAAGCGATTCTCCTGCCTCAGCCTCCCAAGTAGCTTGGATTACAGGCATATGCCACCACGCTCGACTAATTTTTGTATTTTTAGTAAAGATGGGGTTTCACCATGTTGGCCAGGCTGATCTTGAACTCCTGACCTCAAGTGAGCCACTCTCAGCCTCCCAAAGTGCTGGGAGCCATCATGCCTGGCCCATAATTAAATATTTTTAAAGCCTGAAGGCCAAATAAAAATGGAGGGAGAGGCCAGCCATGGTGGCTCATGCCTGTAATCCCAGCACTTTGGGAGGCCGAGGCAGGTGGATCACTTGAGGTCAGGAGTTCAAGATCACCCTGGCCAACATGATGAAACCCTGTCTCTACTGCAAATACAAAATCGGCTGGGCGTGGTGGTGCACACTTATAATCCCAGCTACTTGGGAGGCTGAGGCAGGAGAATTGCATGAACTCAGGAGGCAGAGGTTTTGCAGTGAGCCGAGATCCAGCCTGGGTGACAGAGCAAGACTGTCTTAAAAAAAAAAAAAGCAGGGGACAGGGAAAGCCTTTGTAAAAACAGGGAGAAAGTCCCAAAAGGAAAGTGCTTGTCCGTGGCTGGCCTCGGTAAGGGGCCTTCCAGGACTGGTCCCTGGCTGCCTCCTGACCTCCTCTCTGACAGTTCTCCTGCTCCCCACTCCGCTCCCACAGAATGAGCCTCCTGGCCATTGCTCCTAAGTGGCGGGGGTTTCCAGGCCGGAAACCCAGCTGTGTCTGACTCCACAACTCAGGTTGTGAATCGTCACATTCTGCCCTGGCCCCAGCGTCCCTGGGACTTACCCCAGAGCCACAGAAGCGGCCGAGCCTGGGCGCTGAGCTGTCGTAGCCGTCGTAGGCTTCCATGAAGTCGTAGCCACAGTCGGCCTCCTCCTCAACCTCAAAGGTCCGGAATGTCAGTTCCACGCCGTAACCGTCCTCCGCCATGATCAGCCAGTCACAGCGGGCCTGGCTCGGGTAGTTGTTGTCCCCAAACTGGGCATGGGAATAGAGCTCTTTGGTCTGCACTTCGGCTTTCAGCCTGCCCCCGCACTCTGGAGCAGAGAGAAGGGAGATGTCCCCTCAGCACAGGACACCTTCGTGCCTCCCGCCTGCGTCCACTCAGCTTTCCCTGGGGTGGGCCTGGCAGGCAAGGCCAGGTAGTCTCATCACCCCATTTGATGGAGGGGTACACAGAAGCCCCTGGCTCCCCCAGGTCGGGGCTCCCTCGCAGATGCAAAGTGGCCCTTACAACACTGTGGCTCACACCTGTAATCCCAGCACTTTGGGAGGCCGAGGCAAGCAGATCACCTGAGATCAGGAGTTCAAGAACAGCCTGATCAACATGGAGAAACCCCGTCTCTACTAAAAATACAAAATTAGCTGGGCGTGGTGGCAGGCACCTGTAATCCCAGCTACTTGGGAGGCTGAGGCAGGAGAATCCGGGAGGCGGAGGTTGAGGTGAGCCAAAATTGCGCCATTGCACTCCAGGCAACAAGAGAGAAACTCTGTCTCAAAACACAACAACCAAAAAGTGGCCCTTACAAGCCAAGGTTTAAAAAAAAAAAAAAAGCGGCCCTTATATGTCTCCTGTTCCCAGCTTGAGAATACGTGAGCATGCCATTGAAAAGAGCTGGCTGCTTTTTGCTTCTTCCAGCTATGGAGGCATGGAGCCAGTGGATGGTCCACCTGGCTGGTCGCTGGGGTGTGGGTGGGTCTGTTTGCCACTTTATTCCCTGAAATGCTGGAGGCCTCTGAGAAGGGTTCACACTCGCCCGACGGACTGGCTGTAATTTGTCATTTCTGCCAACAGAGGGCGATAAAAGCACATCGGAACCGCCTGTGCGCTCTCAATCCTGGAAACCTCAGCTCGTACTTGACTGGTGCTCGCAGTTGAGAGCATGGACTGTAGGCCAACTTTGAGGTCCCTGTGGGTGTCACAGGTGAGCTGCACCTCAGACTCTGGACTTGTATTCTGTAGCCTTTGTTTCTGGGTGTTTTTTTTTTTTAATCATACAAGGACAGTAATTCTGCTTGGCCTTGGTCCTATATATAGTACCTTGTGTCTTGGACACGTAAGTCCACATAAAATAAAATGGACATTGGCCGGGCATGGTGGCTCACGCCTGTAATCCCAGCACTTTGGGAGGCCGAGGTGGGTGGATCACTTGAGGTCAGGAGTTTGCGACCAGCCTGGTCAACATGGTGAAACCCCGTCTCTACTAAAAAGACAAAATGAGGTGGGTGTGGTGGCGGGCACCTGTAATCCCAGCTGCTCGGGAGGCTGAGGCAGGAGAATCACTTGAACCTGGGAGGTGGAGTTTGCAGTGAACTGAGATTGTGCCACTGTACTCCAGCCTGGGCCACAGAGTAAAACTCCATCTCAAAAAAAAAAAAAAAAAAAAAAAAAGTAAATAAATAAATAAAATAAAAAAGATAGATAAGACTGGTCTAGATGAGCAAGCACCAGAAATTCTGGAGGCAAATCCCTGCACAACTCCTCCCCTCCCAGCGTGCTCCATGTCCCCCAGGGGCCCAGGCAAATGCTGTTGTAGATTCTGTAGATCCTGGGCCGCCTGGCTCCTAACGCTCCCAGGCCCCGCTGGAGCTCCACACCCCGCCTGGCCCCAGTCCTGTCTGACTGCCCATTCTTAGTCCTGTGTTGGCTCTGGCTTAGAATGTCTTCCAGGACTAACCGGTCTTTGGGAAATTTCAAATTCCTGAGAGCTGGGTGGTCATGAAATGAGCACAGAGCAGGGCAGGACACCTCCCACCCATCCCACCAGACTCCCAAACCCTCCCCATGTGCCTGGGCCCTGGGAACAGACCCCTGGCCTGCATCGATGACCCCTGCAGCCTCTGCTGCAGGTTCACCTGTGGGGAACACCAGCAGATGAGAGAGAGGGAGGGAGGAGAGAGGTGAAGGCATTTAGTCCCCTGATCGTCACAGCTTTTCTTCCACTTGGGCCACAGCTGCAGCCGGAGCATCTCTGCATCCCTCTCTGTCTCCAGCTTCCAGGAACTCTCCCTCCTCTCATCCTGGGCCTGGGGTTGCAGTTCCTAGCCTTGCAGCTCCTAGCTCTGGTGGCTTCACTGTCCTGCAGTGTCCCAGTCCCTGCCGCCCCCTTACAACGTGTCCCTTCATTAACTTCTCCTCAAATAATGACTGAATGTGCCCCCATTTCCTGCCGGGACCCTGGAGCACCTATGTTCTTCCTGGTCTCTATCTGCAGGGACAAGAGGGCGAAATCACTAGTTAACAGCTTTTAAACTTCCCTGGGGTAGGCTAGAACTTCTCAGGGAGTTTGACAGGGTTCCACAAACCATGAGGTGTTTTCTGGTGTGCGAGGGATGCTGGCTACTATATTGTTTGACCTGATTTATATTTCTGGTACTGAAAAAAAAAAAGTGCGGATAGGGACTGTTAAAAGGATCACAGGGTCCCATGATGGTGATCTCAGACTCAACATTACAGAAGCCGAGTGGGCTTTGGGTGGCCACCGGCTCTGACAGAGGACACAATTGTACATCAGGATTAAAGGGTCAGATTGGCTTCCGTGGGCACTAGTCCTAGGTGGTAACATTTTAATGGCTAAAGAGCAGAGCCAAATTTATTACTGGCACTCTTCTACTTAACGAAGTAGATAATGTAAGTTATAAGCACATACACTGCCCACCAAAGGACCCAATAATGCTATTTACATTTTGAGTGGAGGAAAAAATCTTGGGGAACAGAAACATTTTCACTTTCCAGAACTGGTCCTTAGAGGGATAAAGGGCTGCCTTCACCACTCTGTTACACAACTTTTGGACTTTACAGACCAGCAAAATACCTGGGCTGGAGCGCAGCGGTTTGATCAGAACTCACTGCAGCTTTGAGTTCCTGGGCTCCAGCGATTCTCCTGCTTCAGCCTCCCGAGCAGCTGAGACCACCACGCCTCGCTATATTGTCTAGTTTTTATTTTATAGAGATGGAGTCTTATCATCTTGTCCTAGCAGGTCTTGAACTCCTGGGCTCAAGCAATCTTCCCCACTCAGCCTCCCAAAGTTCTAGGATTATAGGTGTGAGCCAGCGTGACCAGCCAAAATACATTTTTAAAAGAGAGGAAGAAGGGCCGGGCGCGGTGGCTCACGCCTGTAATCCCAGCACTTTGGGAGGCCGAGGAAGGTGGATCACGAGGTCAAGAAATCAAGACCATCTTGGCCAACATGGTGAAACCCCATCTCTACTAATAAAAAAAAAAAAATGCAAAAAATTAGCTGGACGTGGTGGCACACGCCTGTAATCCCAGCTACTCGGGAGGCTGAGGCAGGAGAATTGCTTGAACCCAGGAGGCGGAGGTTGCGGTGAGCCGAGATCGCGCCATTGCACTCCAGCCTGGGTAACAAGAGCGAAACTCCGTCTCAAAAAAAAAAAAAAAAAAAAAAAAAAAAAAAAAAAAAAAAAAGGGAAGAAAGGAAGAAAAGGAGGAAGGAAAAAAATGGGGCACTAACAAAGGGTCGTCGATTTCAAATTGTGTCAGTTAAAGACACTGAAAGAAAACAGCTCTTTTCCCTATGGTTGCTGATGCTTCATTTTTTAATTTTTATTTTTAGAGATAGACTCTCACTCTGTCATCCAGGCTGGAGTGCAGTGGTGCGATCTCAGCTCACCGCAATCTCTGCCTCCAGGGTTCAAGCAATTCTCCTGCCTCAGCCTCCTAAGTAGCTGGGATTCCAGGCACCCACCACCACACCCAGCTAATTTTGTATTTGTAGTGGAGACAGGGTTTCACCATGTTGCCCAGGCTGGTCTCGAGCTCCTGGCCTCAGCTGATCCACCTGCCTCGGCCTCCCAAGGTGCTGGGATTATAGGCGTGAGCCGCCGTGCCCAGCTTGATGCTTCATTTTAATGGACATTTTATCACACACCTTCCTCCCCTCACTCTTCCCTGCTCAGAATTAAAAGGCAGTCCTTGTCCTGCCTTCAGCACCTCTCTGTCTCCTGTCCAAGTGTTCATCAGCTGGAAGGCTGCGTCCCACCCCACGTACCTGTGCTGTGCACTGCCTGGAAGCCTTTCCTCTGCACCGAGGCATCCGAATAAAACCTGAGAAACAGACTACTGCCCGAAGCCACCAAGGGATCTGGTTTCTTGCTGCCGCAGAAACGGCCCAGGATGGGGGCCAGGATGTTGGGCCCGTCGTACATTTCCAGGTGGTCGTAGGCACATTCCTGGTGCTGCTCGATCTCAAACTCATTAAAGGTCTGGGGACAGAAGAGCAGAAAGTAAGGCCAGGGCCTGGCGTTCGGCTGGGGTGGGGGCCTCCTCTCCAGTTCTGGGAGAGGAAGGGGCGAGGGAGTGCATGCAGACCTCCGGCTGGCTGTGCCCGGGGGTGTGTGGCCATGACGATGCTTGGGGACATCTGCAGAGAGGCTCTCAACTTCCGCCTTGCTTTTGGTCCAGCAAGTGGCCCTACGAGGTAGTTACATGAGCTATTGCTACGATGACCACACTGCAGATGAGAGAGTAGGGGTTCAGAGAGTTTAAATGCTTGACATTTTGACAGCTGGTAAGTGACGGAGCCAGGCTTTCCACATTCCAAATCTGTCTTCCTTCCATCCCATCACACAGCTTTTCTCTCACTTAGGGCTAAGAGCCAGCAAGGGCTGAGTGCCCACTCTGTCAGCAGCTGTTTTAAATGCTTTACAAGTATCGCCTCATTTAATCTTTACAACTTAATCTTTACAACCCTGTGATGTGTCTAATCACTTTACAGATGAGGAAATGGAGACTCAGAGCTGTCAGATGACTTGCCCAGGGTCACACACTGGCAGAGTTGGGCCATGATCTGGCGCTCTGCGTCAGAGAAGCTGCTGTTGACCTGTGCCCTCTGCTGCACCATCCTTCAGTCCCAATGACATAGGTGAGGTTGTATGAGGTGCATGCTGCTCTAGGCAGCATCCTCATGGTGGCTGACACGGTTTATTACATGACAAGCATTTACGGGCATTTCCTCACTTTCTTCTGGTGATGCTGTGAAGGAAGGGCTATTATTTCCAACATGCAGAAGGGGAAAGTGAGTCTTAGAGAAGCTGGCTGGCCTGCCCAAGCTCACACAGCTGGAGACAGATGAAACGGAATTTGACCCCAGCCAGCCTTCTCCAGCCCCCAGTGCTATCCGTCACCAGGTTATCCTGCCTCACTTCTCCCTGTTCCCCCTAAGGACTGTCCCCTAGCACTGGCCAGGGAAACCCCACCATTCCAGGCTTTTCAGCCCTGAATGCAGGCTTCTCAGGTGCTGGGTAGGTGGCCGACTGATGGCAGCCCCAGCATCAAGGGAGATGGGAAAGGCGAGTGGGGATGGTGTTAGATGAAGACTTGGACCACATGACAGAGCAGGGAGACAGGACATTAGTTAGGGGGTCGCAATTCGAAAGAGCAGGGCCAGCCTGGCAGTGCGGAGATGGAGGTTGGGAGGGGGACACAGGACCACCACGGCAATGCAGGCTTCCAGCAGAATGACTCTGACACACTACCGCACGGGGCAGAGCTCTCCCGCCTGTGACATAGGGAGCGCTGGGGCCAGGGTGGTGGGTAGAGACACGGGGCAGGGGAGCAGTGGCACCAGGACGGTCATGCAGTGGGAGGGAGCCTCAGGCCAACAGGGAGGGAGCTCCCTGGAGGTCCATGGGGCGCCCTGTCACCATCCCCATGCAGTGAACACCACCAGCTTCCTTGAGAAAGATTCAGCGCACATTCTATGGTAGCAAAAAGAGCGCAGTCAATATATCCACCAACCATGTCCCAAGAAAACGCCTTTTGGAAACGACCACGTTTGCGGACGAGCCTCAGGCCGACGCTTCCCGTGTGCGTTTGCGCGCTCCCAACGCCAGAGGGCGCCTCCCCCGCGGTCCTCGGGGCCCCACGCCGCCATCGCGAGCATTTGCCAGCAGGTGGCGGTCTTGGAGAAGCCGCGCCTTTCCCCAAGGCGCTCTCGGCGCATCCCCACCCGCATTCAGCGCTGACCCTGGACAGCTGCTCTCAGCACAGCGGCAGTTTCCCCAGCATGTGCGCACTCTGCGGTCAGAGGCCCTGTCTTCACCCGGCGACGCCTTGAGGGCCCATTCGCCTCTTCTGCTTCTAACTCACGGCTCCCGCCAATAAACATCCTGCAAGTCCCGGCGCCCCAGTCCGTTGATCACGGCTTCCCCGTCTCCGTTCTCCTTCACTGTCCCTAATTTACCTGTCCACAGTTCAGAGGGCTAGTCCTACTCACCTCTACAGTCAGAAAACCCCATTTAAAAAAATGTCCGTCTGCCGGAAGCACAGTACATTCTCCAACTGGCAAAAGGGTTTCTTTATTCTCCAAAATGTGGGAGTCCCTGGAGCCTGAGAAACGAGCTTCCTAGGAGATTCAACTCTCCTTTGAAATAACTGAGCTTGGTGTGCACACCACACGCCATATATGTGAAAAGGGCTTTAAATAAAGGCTTGGGGGAAAAAATTTTTGATTTATCTGGGTGTGGTGGCTCACACCTGTAATCCCAGGACTTTGGGAGGCCGAGACGGGTGGATCACGAGGCCAGGAGACTGAGACCATCCTGGCCAACATGGTGAAATCCCGTCTCTATAAAAATTAGCTGGGTGTGGTGGCGGCCGCCTGTCATTGCAGCTACTGAGGAGGCTGAGGCAGGAGAATTGCTTGAATCCAGGAGGCAGAGGTTGCAGTGAGCCAAGATCGTGTCACTGCATTCCAGCCTGGCAATAGAGCGAGACTACTTCTAAAAAAAAAAAAAAAAATTGATTCAAGAGGGAATTTGCATGAAGAATTTAGTCTCCTATTACAAATAGGGGAAAAAAAGTAAGTTGTGGAAAAAAGACGAATGGGATTTTATTAGAGGAATTTGAGTAACAAAAACATATATATTTCCCTGTGTATTAATAGTCATGATTGTGTGCAGAAAATTTCTGGAAGGATCCACAAGAATGTGTTTAGCATGGTCATTTCTAGAGTGGGAATGAGAGCTCTGGGGTCTTTTGATTTCTATTTCCAACCTCCTGTACTGATTCATTTTTTTTAATCATGAGACTATATTGTCTTGCAAAAAAATTAAAACTGGAAACAAGTGAATCTGAATTGGCACTGCAGATGTGGGTGGTGGATGTGGGTGGGACCCCTGCTGGCCCGCTGTGCCCAGGTGTGATCGACAGAGCTTTTGTGCATTGTCTCTGAATCTGCACAACAGCCCAATGAAGTAGGCTTCATTAGTATCCATGTTTTCCAGATAACGAAACTGAGACCTGGACATGTTGAGTAACCTCCCGCAAGTTACAGAGCGGGAAAGTGACAGAGCAGAGTCTCAAACCCACATCTGATATCCAAGTCCACATTTTCAATAAACTACAAAAATGACTCACGAGTTTCACCCTGTGGCCTGGAGTCGAAGAGATGTTCCAGGTGCACTCCCTCCGGCTGGGGTATTTGTCAGGCCAGTTGGGGCTCGCCAGGGTCCCCTCTGAACTGCTAATCTTGTGTGCACAACCAGCTGGGGATGGCGGGGGACACACACAGAGAGAGAAGTCATTCACTATGGGCAGCATGAGAGACATTCTAGGGGGGTCTCCTCCCCTCCTAACTGTCTCAGGGTCCCTTATCAAATGTGGGGGTGGGGCATCCTGACTCACGCGTCTCCTGGCTCGGGGATGTGCAGGTTTCCCTGCACTGGCGTTTCTGCCTTCCTGGCTGTGGCTTGGGAGCCAGGCCATCTTTCTATTCCTAGCCACATTGCAGTTATCCTTGCAACTATGTTAAAAGCACTGGCAGTGGGGTCAGGTGGACCTTGGTCTAAGTCCTGGTTCCACCAGTGACAATCTGTGGGACTTGGGGCTCTTATGTAAGCTTCAATGTCTTTATGTGTAAAAGGGTGGTACCCTAGTGGGGGCGATATGTGACTAAATGAGAATGCATGGGAAAGGTTTAGGGCGTGCCAGCCCATGGTGAGTGCTCAACGCATCTTGGCTAACAAAGGTCTCCTTCCTCACTGCACTATCCATCTGTAAGCTTCTTTTAGTTTTTTAAAGTGGCTTTATTTGGAGTCTACCAAGCTTGTCATGGTTACAGTGCTGTTTGCCAAGACCGGTCCCATGACTTGTTGGTTGCCTGCATCCTGGCCAATAGCTGGCATTTCTCTTTCTGTATCGAGCACTGCGGTCAGCATTTTTCAGGCATCCTCTCTCCTTTAGTCCTTCTCACTTACCAAATAAGAAAATGGGTTTGGAGAGGGTCAGTGCCTTGCCAATAGGAAGTGGAGGTGGGACTCGAACCGGGCCTGCCTGGCTTTGCAGCCAGTGCTACCACTGCTTAAAAAGCATGGCAGACTGTATCGCAAACACGGAGGCTCCAGGATGAAGAAGCTAGAGAAGGAGGTGAGGAGGGCTTGGGGAGAGAGGGGAGGAAGCAGCTTGGAGGATGCTCTGAAGAGATTTGCCTCTGCTCAGTGCTACATCTGTTTGCAGCCATGCAGAGAAGAACAGGAGCCCACCAGGGCAGTGGCTCGGCTCCTGGGACATTTGCTCTCACACCCCTGCCCTTGGGGTCAACCCACACAAAAGCAGCCACCGTGCAGGAGTGGGACTTGAGAGAGTTGATGACCCTCCTGTCCGCTCCCACACTGCAGGAGGCAAGCCTGATCCTGGCCTGGGCTCACTTCACAGGGGCTTGACTGTTCCTTCCCAGTTTGATTCTTCCACTGGCCTCCCAGGAAGCTCCCCCCACCACCTGTGATCATGCCCCAGGGTGGGCTTGGAGGGTGGCCACCTCTTCCTGAAGACATGTCAGCTTCTCCTTTAACATTCTAGGCAGCTCCTGACCAGACTCTGCGGCACCCAACCAACTCTCCCAACTCCGTACTGTAGATTCCAGAGATCGGGGCATGTGTCTTCCACATCTTCCCCTTCCCTTGACCTCCTCTGCAGGCCTCCGTGGCTGAGGCCAAGGCCTAGAAGCCTGTGTGTTTACCACAAATGCTCAAATTCCCTTCCCTGGGCAGAGTAAGAACAGAAGGAAGCCTTTTTCCAGAATGAGTGGACATTAAAGTCCACCTGGCCCTGAAGAATTCCCCAGAGTGAATGGAGAACAGAGCAAAGCTTTTCCCAAATCCTGTTGTCCTGTGAGACCTGCATGTGGTAATTAATATATGACAAAGACATAAATGGCTGATGTTTATTGACATTTGAGGGCATAATATGCATCAGACAGTCCGAAATACTTTCTAGGCATTCTTTTGATCCTCACAAAAACTTTAAGAACGAGGTAGGTTTAAACCCTTTTAGCCAAAGAAAAAAACTGAGGTTCAGAGAGGTTAAATAGCTTGCCCGAGGTCACACAGCTAGGGTAAGGCAGCCAGGACTCAGACCCAGGCAGCCAGATTCCAGTGCCTGCAGGCTTAATCATTTGCAAAATAACTCAGCTTGGAGCCCCTGGGCCCCCAAGTTGGCACCTCCTGAAGGAGCGAGCTGCCTTGAGGGAAACTCTCCTGCAAGGACAGCAGTGGCTGGGCTCAGCTCAGAAGGTGGAAGGGCTCCTCACCCCACCCCCTCACTCATGCACGTGTACACGGGGACATGGGGTGCGGCAAAGGCCAGCCTGCCCCCCAACAACCGGAGGTATCCAGCCTCACCCTCTTTGCAGTCATGACCGTTCTCGTGGAGCCGGTAGCCGTTCCTGCACCTGCACAGATAGCTCCCGAAGGTGTTGACGCACTCATGCTGACACCCGCCGTTGTCCTTGGCACACTCGTCCTTGTCTGGGGAGATCAATGAATTCTTCTAAGAGGAACCATCAACTTGCCAACATCTCTCAGGGCTGAGAATCCCACTTAAAAGTGGCCTCCCCGGACCCAGTGGCTCACGCCTGTAACCCCAGCACTTTGGGAGGCCGAGGTGGGCAGATCACAAGGTCAGGTGATCAAGACCATCCTGGCTAACATGGTGAAACCTCATCTCTACTAAAAATACAAAAAATTAGCCAGGCATGGTGGCACATGCCTGTAATCCCAGCTACTCGGGAGGCTGAGGCAGGAGAATCGCTTGAACCTGGGAGGTGGAGGTTGCAGAAGCCGAGATCATGCCACTGCACTCCAGCCTGGGCAACAAGAGTGAAACACCATCTTAAAAAAAAAAAAGCGGACTCCTCTGGGAAGCCTCTCTAATTGTTCCCCTTCCCCCTCTGATTGTTCCCTTGCTGGGGGAGAGAAGCGGGAAGCATCTTCACCTCTATTTCCTGTGTATGTACTTGATGAATTTTCCAAGCACTTGGCCCTGGTGTGTGTTGAATTCTCCAAACACTTTCTGTATGTTCTCTGCCCCTGCTCCCTGCTCAATACAAGGAGCTCCCTGAAGGTCAGGCTAGTATTCCTCACAATAGTAACAATCATAACAGTAGCCCCACTTACTGAGTGTCTACTGTGGAACCGGCACGGCCCCAAGCACTCTATGCATTATCTAAGTTAATTCTCACCCAGCCTTAGAGGGAGCTGTCTATCTGATGGTCTTTACAAGTAAGGAAACTGAGGCTGGGAATGGCTCATGTGCCCAAGGTCACTCCATGAGTAAGCATCCTCTGTGGCTGACCCCGAGGCCTGGATCCACGTGCTGCGACTCCACAGCGCCCCCTGCACGTGGAGCAGCTAAGTGCTGGAGACACAGTGGAGGCCCAGCCCTACCCCACCACTTCCAAGCTCTTGTGGCCATGCGCTTCCTGCCCTCTGTGCCTCAGTTGCCTCGCCTGTAAAATGGAGACAGTAATGGTATCCTCATTTCACAGGGTTGTTGGGAGGGGTGAATTAATGAGAATCCAGCCCACAGTGTTAGCTGTATAATTACTGTGTGAGAACCGGAGCGCTGGCCTTTGCCAAACCTGTGATTCTTGTAAGCCACCCTATCCTAAGCCAACTTGTTCCTGCCTTTACCAAAGATCAGCCTCCCTCCCCTGCTTCCCTGCCATCACCGGAATGACTGTAGGGGTCAACCCTGTCTTCCTCCCCTCTCTCTACCCTCTTGTTCACCATGATTAATGTCTCCTTGAACACTATTTCACCTGCTTATGTCATCAGGACAACTACGAGCCCTTGCAGGACCCTTTATGAATGCAGAAGAGATGAAGCCACCCAGCATCCCAGAACTGACCCACCTCCCTCCCTTCCTTCCTCCGAGTCCTTCCACAGGTGACTCACAGGTCCTCACCCCTGCTCTGGCCCTCTCCCCTGTGCTCTGGTTCTCTACGGCAAATGTGGAGCTGCCCTGCCGTAAGGCTCTGCTGCATCCTCCTCTGAGGTGGCTCCTGCCCGCCCTGCTGCCCCGGTCCTCCAGCCGCCTGGCCCTCCCAGCTCCACACTGACTGGTGTGGCTTGGCCAGGTGACAAGCGTAGGCTTCCCCTGCTCAGGAACCTGCAAACAGCCAGCCTTCCTGTTTCATCAGGTCCCTACTCTTCGGCCCAGCATTCAGGATCCCTCACGACCTGGCCAGGGTCCCTGTGTATCCCTGACCTTGCCCAACCTGTTCCATCTCATGCCGTTGGCTTTCCAGCATGGGTCAGGGCTCTGTGCACGCCCATCTCATCTCCGGCTCTGTGCTCCGTTGAGACCTTAACCTGTGCTCACACTGCCTCCCCTACAAGGGACCCTGATTGCTTTCTCTCTAATCATCCTATCTCCACCTTCACGTCTCCCCATCCCTTAAAACCTGACTCAAACCACCCCCAAATCCTGCAAAAAGGCCTCACCCACTGCTCCAGGCAACCACGGGTTTCTCTTCTCCAAACATCAGCCCTTGTTGCACCCCCTACCCCATAGTACTCCAGGTTGGGACTTAGCAGGATGTGTATCCCTGGCCCCCCTAACTGGCATGGAAGCTTGTCTAGGGCTGGGGCACTTCCCTGGCAACATCTCTGAGCCTAGCAGTGTACTGCACCCACAGCAGACACTCAGAACAAAAGGCATGACTTTCTCAATGAAAGAGTGCCAAACCAAACAAAACCAAACCCTATGGAGACAGAATTTTGGGTATCTGTAAAATTAACAAATAATTGGGTCATTTCTATGCTAAGCCCTAAGAATATAAAGATAACCAAAATACAGTTCCTGCTGTAAACAGTTTACACTCTAATATGCTGTGACATGCAGGGCCTGGTACACAATGTGCAAGGCTCAGTGCAAGATGAACTTTGTTCAAATGCTATTATGAATTTCAAGATGATGACAACAGAACCTTAAACCAGTGTGGGCCCTTCTGTGTGCAGGCTCTGTGCTATCACACAGGCCACAGCCATGGAGCTGGCCCCAGTGACAAGTGATCTAATGGAAGGGAGGGAGAGAGTGTCGTGGGGACATTGATGAAAGAACAATCAATATGCTAAGAGGCTGTTATGGTTTGAAAGTTCCCCCAAAGTTCATGTCTTATAAATTTCATCCCCAATGCAACAGTATTGAGATATGGGGCCCTTAAACATGATTAGGTCATGAGGGCTCATTATCACAGGAGTGGAGTCCTGATCAAGGATGAGTTTGGCCCCCTCACCTCTCTTTCCCACCCATGGGATGCCTTTCACCTTGTTATGACACAGCAAGAAGGCACTTGCCAGATAATCCCGCTTGATTTTGGACTTCCCAGCCTCCAGACCCATGAACCAAATACATTTCTGTTCACTCTAAATTACCTAGTCTGTGGTAATCTGTGATAGCAGCACAAAATGGACTAAGTTAGAGGAATAAGATGAAGCCAGAGAATGTTACAGAAAGTGACATTGTGGGTCTTCAGGTTGAAGTAGGAGTTTCCTAAGGAGGGAAGGAGGAAGGATGTTCCAGGGAGACAGAGCGCCACAGGCAGTGGGTATGAAGAGAGAATGGGATGGGGTTTAGGAGTAGAGGGTGATGGTGTAGGGGAACAATGCAGGGATAATTTGTGATCAGAGCACAGGGCACCTGCAGAGGGAATGGGGCTGGCAGGACAGGTGGGCCAACCCAGTGTCCAGCATCAGATGCCACGCTAAGGAGAATGGGCTGTTTCGACAGCTGCTATGCCAGCCCTGAGGGTTCAAGACCTTCTATTTGAGAAGCAGTGTCCATTGTGCTGCTGTAGTGGTTTTCGTAGTGTCTTCCCAAAATTCTTATTCATGTGTGATATGGTTTGACTCTGTCCCCACCCAAATCTCATCTTGAATTGTAGCTCCCATAATTTCCATGTGTTGTGGGAGGGACCCGGTGGGAGATAATTGAATCACGGGGGTGGTTCCCCCCATACTGACCTCGTGGTAGTGAGTAAGTCTCACAAGATCTGATGATTTTATAAGGGGTTTCCCCTTTCACTTGGCTCTCGTTCTCCACGTAAGATGTGCTTTTGCCTTCCGCCATGATTGTGAGGCCTCTCCAGCCACGTGAAACTGTGAGTCCATTAAACCTTTTTCTTTATAAATTGCCCATTCTAAGGTGTGCTGTGAAAACAGACTAATACAACACGGAACCTAAGAATGTGATCCTACCTGGAAATTGGGTCTCTGCAGGAGAATCAGTTACAAATTTTGAGGTGAAATCATCTTGGATTTAGGATCAACCCTAAATCCAATGACTGGAGCCCTTATAAGAAAAGGAGGGGGCCGGGCGCGGTGGCTCACGCCTGTAATCCCAGCACTTTGGGAGGCCCAGGCAGGTGGATCACGAGGTCAAGAGATCAAGACCATCCTGGTCAATATGGTGAAACCCCGTCTCTACTAAAAATACAAAAATTAGCTGGGCATGGTGGTGCGTGCCTGTAGTCCCAGCTACTCAGGAGGCTGAGGCAGGAGAATTGCCTGAACCCAGGAGGCGGAGGTTGCGGTGAGCCGAGATCGCGCCATTGCACTCCAGCCTGGGTAACGAGAGCGAAACTCCATCTCAAAAAAAAAAAAAAAAGAAAAGAAAAAAAAAAAAAAGGAGGGCACACAGAGACCCAGAGACGAAGAGAGGGCAGGTGAAGATGGAGACAGAGATTAAGATGACGTAGCTACCAAAGGAATGCAAAGGATGGTGGTGGGGGGGGCGGGGGGGGAGCCACCACAGACCAGGAACAGGTAGGGAGGGCTTCTGCCCTAGAACCTTCCGAGGGAGTGTGGCCCTGCAGACACCTGGAATTCGGAATTCTGGCCCCCAGAACTGTAAGAATAAGATTCTGTTGTGTTAAACCAACCAGTCTATGGTAATGTATTATGGCAGGCCTAGGAAACTAACACAGCCACCAGTAGATACATTTTAAAGCCATCCAGGCATGCACCCTCCAAACCTGGAGGGAAGCAGGAGCAGGCAGAGAGAGCGAGGAGGGGGCCAGAGACCCCAGAGCCTGGAGTCTGCAAAGCCGTCTCACCTGCATTGCCTCAGCCTCACCTCCGCCCCCACATACCTGAGAAGAAGTGGGCCCTGAAGCCGCGCTTGGAGACCGTGTTGTCGGACTTGAACTCCACGCGCATGTTGTTGCTCTGAGAGGTAATGACTTCAGGTGTCTCCGAGCCACAGAACTTGCCGTGCAGCTTGGCATCGGGAGACAGGCCGCTGCGCACCTCCACAAAGTCGTACTTACAGACCTGCAAGGGAGCATGATGGGGAATCACCCAGAGTCCCTGTCCCAACCCCAGACACCCAGTGCACAGCTGCGCCTGCTTCCTGAGCACCGCACCCTTCCTGAGCACCGCACCCTGCTATGTGTGTGTGGGGCGGTCCCTTGCTATACTGGTCATTTGAATGAGCTCCAGAGGGCACAGGGGGACCCCCGCTCGCCTGCTGAGACTCTGTGGAGGTGCCACCGCCTGGCACAAGAGCACAGGGCTCCCAAACCTGCATCCCCTTAACTGTAGCCTTGCTTTGATTTATTTGGTATATTAGGCTTCCAGGTGAAATTTACTTGGAGAAAGGGCCCCACTTCTAGAAGAAGAGGAGGAGGGAGAAGCAAAAGGAAGAGAAGGAGGAAAATCTGCAAACCACCGACGGAATCTGACTGCATTGTATTTTCAGGCAGGGAAACAAGCTCGAGGGGGAAGGACATTTGTCTGAAGTCACACAGTTCAGCAGTGGTGGAGCTAGGACTAGAATTCACGTTTCCTGCTGTAGCAATGATTTTCCTCAAAAAGAACTTCACTGTTAAGGGGTCTTATTGATTGCTTTCAAGGATTGTTTTTCCTGCACCATATTCACTTTGGGGTGATACCCTCATTGGCACTACGGCCTCCATGCATTGGGGTGATTGACACTGAGGTCCTCTTCCATTATCCCAAAGGCCTCACTCTCAGGTGACAGCTACACCAGCACAATTCTCAAGGTGAGATCCCCAGCTCAGCTGGGGTGGGGAGGGGAGTCTCAGGAATGGCTTGTGCGCCCCAGGGTGTCCCTCCAGCCTAAGGTGCAGATGTCGGCATACCTGACCAGCGCTCCAGCTGTAGGGTGCTGCCTGGACCTCAACTGACTTGGTCATCCACGACCACTCCCGAGAGAGGAAACGGGCTGTCTGTAGCGTCCTTGCCCCCAGCTGATCCTCACTGCCTTTACTCGCATCAGCTGCACGCCAGCCCCCAGATTCACAGCCCAGTCCTGACACTTTCCACCCTCAACACCTGCCTCCTCCACTCTTGACCTGACTCTCCTTGGATGTATCGGCGACAAGAGGGCTAGAGGTGCTCCACCTGCAGAGGGCATGCCGCCGAAACTGCGGAGAGAACATTTCCCCATATGCTTCTCAGTGCAGCACAGGTCCTGGGACCGTCCAAAGCTCCAGTTCCAACATGAGCCATCTCCCTGCCCTCCCAGCCCCTCACTGGCTTCCAGCTCCAAGTCACCCCTCAACACAGTCCCCAATCAATTAGAGCGCAGAGACATACATCATTGCCTTCCAGTTCAAACACTTCAAACTGAAGGGAGATCCGGTACTGAGCGGGGGCCACCACCTGCCAGACACAGTTTTTGTTTGTGGGATACTCCTTCGGCCACCCGGGGCTGGTGATGGTTCCGTTCAGCTTCGTAATGAAACCGCCACAGGCCACTGCACGGGGAAAACGGAAACAGGATTCATTTGGTTTTGGTTCCAGGTGGCTGTGATTTCCCTCCGGCAGCAACAGAGCCCTGCTATTCTGTAATAATAATTTTAAAATGTTAGACAATTTGAACTGATTAATTCAGCATCCTTTGTTCAAAACTAATAGTTTCAACTGAATGTTTGAAGGGACAAAATTGGGGATACATCTTTACTGCTTTTAAAAACAATGACAATGCATTTGTGCTTTCCTGTCACCCGGTGGCAAAGCTGGGTCTCCATATGGCTTCAGCCAAAGGGGCATTAGAATTGTGTGCAGCAAGCCACTCACCACACCAAGCTTGCATGAACAGGCAGATTCACGTGAACAAGCAGATTCACGCGGGTGGACAAGGAAGACGGAACACAAGCCAGACAGAAATAGGATGGATGAAAGTGCTCTCAGCTGAGTCACTGGAGTGCTCACGGTTTTTCTTTGCTTTTGTTTCCTACTTTAATAATTACGTAAATTTCACACAGTCATAGAAGAAAATAAACCATGGCCTCGATTTCAGTCTCTAGCGCAGAGTCTACGTAATTTGAGCAGTTTTCCTACGTTTGTGACAGCTGTCAGCCTGTTTCTCCTTCTCGGAAGCAGGTGGGTCTTCCACCATGTCTGCCTGCTGTTCCGACACTGCCAGCGGGTTGCCCCATCTCCGGCTCACTTCCCCTAAGACCTGTCCCATATCCCCTCTCGTTCCAGCTTGGCAGGGCCCACACCAACCTTCACACGTCTTCTTATCGGCGGCCAGCTCGTAGCCAGGGTCACAGGCACACTTGTAGCTGCCCAGCGTGTTCACGCAGCGATGTTCGCACCCGCCGTGATCTGGCCAGGAACACTCATCCACCTCTGGTGGGGAAGGAAGGTGACCCTGGTTACATCGTCACAAAGCTGCCTGGCTGTTTGCAACCATTCTACATCCCAGCGTCACCAGCAAGTGTCCTCTAAGAAACAGAAGCCACTCCCAGCGACCCCCTCCCAAAGAGTCCCGTGTCCACATCTGAAAACCAGGCAGCAGCCACAGTAAAGGCAGGACTCTGACCACATGAGCAGGAACACCTCGTTACATTGGCTGGGGTGTGCTCCACTGAGGGGAGGTCAGGCCTGGAGAAGTGAATTCTTTGAGGTGTTTGGTCATCGGTGTTCATCTGAGAGTTCAAATAAATCTCACAATGTTCTATACCAAAGACTTCATTTCAATGCTATGGAACTGAGGACTTCCCTGTCCCCATAAATATGCAGCTTCTCAGAGACATTAAATAAAGGGTGAAGACAAAGAACACATTGCTGTATGAAATGTGTCATTATTCTCTGGACATGAGAGACAGAATCTGTGATTTAGCCGTTTTAGAAATACTCTTAAGAGGTATGCACAGGGAGATACTCAAGGTTACAGAAAACACGGGGCTCTCAGGTTAGCCAATGCTCCCAGGGAAACCTGCGGGAAGAGGCCATCATGAGGCTGAGCTAGCAGGGGCATCAGATGGGGTTCGGCACCCAGTGCCTAGTGATGTGTTTGGGGCGACTAAGAAACAGCAGGTAGCATGCCATCGGTGCATTTAGCAAATGCCACACATTTGCTAAAAAGTATAGAAGGAAGAAAATAGTTGATAAAAAGTAACGGAAAGAGTCCAGGCCTTAGAGTCAGACCTGGGTGGATCTTCCCGTGGATCTTCCTCCAATAAACTGGGTAACTGCTGGTAATTTAGCCTCACTGAGCCCCCTCCTGCTTTAAAGTGACAATGATAATATTTACTTCAGAGGGAGAACCTGGGCCTCATTAGAGACGATCCCCAGACACATTAACCGACGTGCCACTGAAGAAAAGAAAAACCAAAACAAGTATTACGAATAAAAGAAAAATATGATCATCTGTCGCCAGCCATAATACATCTAGACCTGAAAGACAGCCTGTGGGACATGGCCTCACAGAGCTAGAGGGGTCTAGTGAAGGGACAACTGAACACTGAGGCGTCCTTTTAAAAAGTGTAGAACCTAGGAAGAAGAAAGGATGTGGGGAGAAGTGGGGAGAGTTCTGCTTCACAGCACCACGGAAGGTAGGAACACAGAAAGTATAAAGTTGTTGGCCAGGCGTGGTGGCTCACACCTGTAATCCCAACACTTTGGGAGGTCAAGGCGGGTGGATCACAAGGTCAAGAGTTTGAGACCAGCCTGGCCAATATGGTGAAACCCCGTCTCTACTGAAAACACAAAAATTAGCTGGGTGTGGTGGCGTGCGCCCGTAGTCTCAGCTATTTAGGAGGCTGAGGCAGAAGAATCACTTGAACCCAGGAGATGGATGTTGCAGTGAGCTGAGATCACACCACTGCACTCCAGCCTGGGTGACAGAGCAAGACTCCATCTCAAAAAAAAAAAAAAAAAAAAAAGTTGTCCACCAAATCTTGAAGTAACTCATTACACACGAACTAAAAGAAATCAGGACATCTAAGAGTAGGTAAAGACCTGAAAATATACCCAGTCTTGCCCTCTCAGGCAGGAATCCTTTCAACAACATTCTGGAGAGATGGCTCTTCAGACCCTGCTTGAAAACTCCCAGAGACAGGACTGTCACTTCTTTTCAAAGGCATTTACTGGGTCAAAAGTCTGACTCCTGACAACTTCCAATTCACTGGTCCTCAGAAAATGCAAACCCTCCAATCGTCCAGCTTCCCCCTACCCTGGCCTTTTCCAACTCACATAGGCCCCTTTCCTTCCCATCTTCCTTGTCTGTGAGGCACAGACTCCTCATCAACCTGGTTCACGTCACTGGGTAAAGAATATCGAGGACAGTGAATTTAGGTAACTCTAATGGCGATGTATTTTTGGGCTCAATAAAAGCCTGTATAAATTAATTGCTTATTAAGGAAGACTGGATTTAGAGAGACAATCCAGGCAGGGAGTTGACTTGCCCATCACCTCAAATAAATCTAAGTATGAAGTATGCTAAAATAGTAACAAGTGTGCAGTCACATTTTTATCACCTTACCATATGCAAAATACTTTCTTAGACATTTGCTAAAAAGTATAGAAGGAAGAAAATGTTGATAAAAAGTAGCAGAAAGAGTCCAGGCTTTAAAGTGAGTAAGACCTGGGTGGACCCTCCCATGGATCTTCCTCCAATAAACTGGGTAACTGCTGGTGATTTAGCCTCACCGAGCCCCCTCCTGCTTTAAAATGACAATGATAATATTTGCTTTTAGGGCTGTGACAACTGAAAATGATGCACGTGAAGTACCCGGCATATGGGCCATTGACACACCGAAGCCATCATGATAGATAGCAGCAGAGCTGCTTTCAAATTTCCAGTTCGTAGAGAGACGCAATGATGGGCAGCGAAAAGATAAGTTTCCCTGGTCACACCTGGACCAGGTGGGAGTGGAGCCGTGCAGGCCTGAGGAGGGAAGGGGGACAAGGCAAGAACAGAAAGAGAGAAAATGCTTTGAGGATGGGCCAGTGGAGGAAGACCGATGGGCAGGAGGCAGCACAGCAGACTCAAGACACCGGCTGGGGGACCTAGGGAGGAAGCAGAAGGAAACCAAGGAAAGAGCCCATCAGGAGAGACAGATGACAAAGGACCAAGGCTAGGGGCAGAAGGAGACTCTGTTGCCAGAAGATGCTGTGGCTGTGGGCAGGACACATGGCAGAAAGAGGTGTATAGAGGAGCAAGTCTCTTGGCGCCATCTTAGCCAGGTGAAGGGAGAGAACCCACTGGATAGACTTGGGGTGAAAGCAAAAAACATAATTCCTCCAGAGACTAGAAGGTAAGGTACTTGGCGTTGGGAGGTAGATGAAAGGCATGCTTTTGCACCTGAGCTCTCTCTAGCAGGAGCCGTGGGGTGTTTGGCCATTTACAGCCCTGCTCCAGCTTGGCTGGATGGCACAGAGGTGCATGGGGCCCTGTCTTCAGAGGGGTCAGGGCTGCCCATGTCACCTCCCACTGCGGTAAAACAGTACCTGCTCCAAGCCCACTGGCTCGTGCTTGCTCTGGGCTGCAGAGGCCAAGGCCAAGCCTCCCAGAAAAATCTGGGAGAGCATGGGAGGAGAAGAGAGTGGAAGCAGGGCTCAGCTTAGCATAGCAGGTGCTCTGGAGTCTTCTCATTGTCCAGGTGGGATCAGCGAAAGAAAGAAGTGCTTAGAGGATGAGATGGCTCAGACAGGATCCCAAAAATTGTTCAGAGAAAGTCTAAGAAAGGGAAGGCAGGGCACCTTCTTAGGCTTTTGAAGAAATCCCTTGAAGGAAGCCAGTCCCCTTACCAAGCCCTTCATGGTGATCTATCAGCACTGGGCTGGGGGAGGGAGGGATCCAGGTGAGAATCCTTTAATTCTTTATGTGGGGGGCATGGGACCAAAATGGCCCTGCCAGCCCTTGAGTGCTGCTGACTTCTCCCAAAGTAACCACAAATGTAAGGTGCTCTTCTTGCTGCCGGCCAGCAGGCTCCGAGAGAGACTGCCATCTGGCACAAGGAAGGGGTGCAGAGGCCAACTGGCACCCTGGCCAGCTTCAGGCGCCAGCTGGGCCCTGGGCAGAGCGCCTGCCAACTGGCACCAAGGCAGGAGCTTCTTTGGCTTGCTCCAGCTCTTCGGCTGGGCCTTTGAGCTCCTCTTCCAGTTTTTTTCACTGGAGAAGTCCTGACACACGCGCTGGGTACTTTGTGTTCACAGGACATCTGACCGATGGCCTTGCTGGAAAAAGGCTGGGCTGGAGAAGCTGGCTGGGCCCAGTCTCTTGACCTGTACTGTCTGATACGGCAGCCCCCAGTCACACATGGCTACTGAGCACCTGAAATGTAGCGGTCCAAGTGGAGTTGTGCCACAAGCATAAAACACACACTGGATTTCCAAGACTTAATATGAAAACAATAAGATAGCTCATTAATATTGTGTATGTTGCTTATGTATTAAAATGATATTATTTTGTATGTTAGATTAAATAAAAATGTCATTGAAATTCATGTCGCCACTTTCTCCTTTTTTGCAAGGCAGCTGCCGGCAAATTCAAAGCCACCGATGCTCGTGGTTGTGCCTCGTCTCCTGTTTCTGTTGGACAGAGTCGCACAGGCTGCAGTCTCTCACCTGCTCTTCTCCCAGAGAGCCTGGCAAGGGAGGCAGAGCAGGAAGCAGGATGCCCACTCCACCAACAGGGAAACTGAGCCCCATTCATTCATTGATCTATCCATTCTTTCATCGCTCACTAGGTATTTACTGAGCCTACTGTGTGCCAAGCACTGGGAGGGACCACGTCGAGGAGTAAAGCAGGTGTGACCCGGTCACCGAAAGGGAAGCTAATCTGCAAAAGAGCCGGGAGCTAGCAGGGAACACGGGGCCAGCATCCCGAACTCCACTTGCCACATCCAGAGCCCTTTTTGCCAACGCCTTTTTGGTATCTGGAAGGTGGAAAGGTGACCAGTGTCAGAATGGAATCACAAACACTAAGGAAAAATTCCAATCCCTTCAAGTTCCTTCCCTGTGGCTTTCAGGTCTCCTTAGTAGAAACAGAGTGGATTGTGGAATCCTACAGACCCAGGTTCTAGTTCCAGCCCAGCCACGTTAGGATTTCAGCTTCCTCAACTGGAAAACAGTGGCCACAATAATTCCTACCAGGGGATTGTAATGAAGAAAAGTGAGATAACATAGATCCTGACAGGTGGCCAGCATGGCATAGATGTCCTATCCCCAATTTAGTAGGTCTAGATGAGGTTTCTGCTAATCCTGTTTCCTAGTTTCAGATTCATGGTCAAGGTCAATGTTGTGTATTTCTTCTTTCCTAAATGTTGTTCTCTGCAGTTCTCCTTACCATAAAAAAGTCAAGCTGGGTCTACGCACTAAGTTACTTTGGGTGGGCCTCAATCCACACTTCAACAGGGATCTAAAAAGATGTTTGCAAATTGAAATGCCCTCAAAGTAGGACACAGGATAATCTGGGCCCCATCCCAGACTGAGTCTCACAGCCTCCACTGAGGTCCACACCCACGCAGCAAGGTCACGGCGCATTTGCTGCTGATCTCCTTCACCACCTTGAGCACTTGGGGACAACCACTGTGTGCGTTCCTCGGTGTCTCCAGCCCTAGCAGGGCACCAACACATAGACTGATGCATGCTGAAAGCTCACTAGATGGGGAGGAGGGAGGTGGCATCTTCTAACTGGCAAATGGAGCTGGCTATCATGGTTACTTGAGCAGTTCCAGGCACATACTCGGTCTCCTGCAAACCAGTGAGCATCACAGAAACACTCCCTTCCATGGCCCTGACTGGCCTCTCCAGCAAGATTTCCATAAAAAATCTAAGAGGTCCGGTTGAATTTGACTTTCAGATAAACCATCAATCTCTTCTCAGCACAGTATGGGATACTTGGGACATATACTAAAAAAAAAAAAATTCAAACTTAAGTGGACATCTTGTTGTTGTTGTTGTTTTAATTTCCTAAATCTGGCAAGGCTAATCTCCAGCTTTAGCTGGTCCTCTCGGACTGTGCATTGCTGATCACCAGCAGCATCAGCAGTGAGGTGTGGATGGTCAGTGGTTACCAGTTATCCCCCTGGAATGGAGCCCAGCACCCAACTTACAGACTCTGGGGTGGAAGTCAAGGGAGGAGAAGGCCAAGAGGACTAGAATAAACAGAATTAGAATAACAACCTCATAATCATTCATGACACATGGGAAGCAGAATAAGGCCTTCCAAAGCTGTCTACAGCTTGGCCTCTGCAACCTGTGAATCTGTTACCTTCATGTAACAGATTCTGCAGGTGTGGTTAAATGAAGGCTCTTAATTAGGTTAAAGAAGGACTCTGCAGGTGTGGTTAAATGAAGGATCTTGGAGACGGGGAGATTCTCCAGGATTATCTGGGTGGGCCCAAGGTCAACACCAGATCCACGTCAGGGAAAGAGGTGGAGGGAAGTTAGGTCAGGAGGAGGAGATGAGCAGACAGGAGCAGAGGTCTGTGAGGCAGCGGGCATGGGTGTGACACATGAGCCTTTACTGGCTTTGACCATGGAAGAAGACCGCAAGCCAAGGAATTTAGGCAGCTCCTAGAAGCTAGAAAAGGCAAGGAAGTAGATTCTCCCTCAGAGCCTCAAGAAGGAATGCAGCCCTGCACCCCACCCTTGATTTTATCCCAGTGAGACCTGTGTTAGACTTCTGACCTCCACCACCGTAGGATAGTAAGCATGTGTTGCTTTAAGCCCCCAAGCCTGTGGTAAATTGCCATAGCAGCAATAGGAAATCAGTCCATCACAATAGCAAGAAGAAATTGTAGCATGTGTTTTTCCGAAAAGAATAACCACCTCAAAGATTGCTTCCCCAGCAAAGGCAATTAATGGGACTAAGCATTAGACTGGGTGTGTTCACTTGCACCTGACAACAACCTTGCAGTCACCTGGCAGCACTGTCTCTCCTGGAGCTTGTGCAACAGAAGCTGTGCAACTGGAGAAATCATGCAACTTGCTTGAGGCCACCCAGCCAGTGTCACTGCTGCCAAGTCAGACGGGGGCACCCCAGGCTGGGAGACACCAGGTACGTGCAGGCTGGGCAAGGGCGGGGCGGGGGCTGTGAATTTCCAGGCATCTCAACTAAAGCTGTCATATCTGCCCTGTGCCATCACAAGCTGACCTGCTTTCAAAGTACACTTGCTGTGGCCACTTGCTGTGGCCTGGTTTTTTTTGTTGTTTGTTTTGTTTTTCTGACTTGAGAAACAACTCAGTTTTGTCTCCAATCCTTCAGAGCTGTCACGAGTCTTGCTCTGCTGCTGTCTGGGTTTTGCTCTTTCCCGATGCCTCAAAATAGGAAAAAGGAACAGCCCCAGCCCTTGCTTGTCACTTGCTAGATTTTAAAGTGCCTCCACAGCCGTCCTTTCTTTGGGGGCTTCACAACAATTGCTTAGGCACAGTGGGCAGATGTCTTTCCTATTTTACAGAGAGGAAAACTGAGGCTTCAGTAAGGACAAATGACTGCCTGCTCCGGGTGCTACTGCAGAAGTGGGTTCTTCCGTACCTAGGCTGTCCATGCAAAACCTGGGAGAAGCTCTAAGGGCAGAAGGGGAGAGTGGGAGCCAGGGGAGGGACTGGGATTTCTGTGCTGGCTCAGCCAGGAGTCCTAGGAGAGGAGGGAGGAGGAGAAAGCAGCCTCTGGGCAAGCACAAGTGGGAGGGGAGCTGGGAAGGGGGGGGTCACTGATTAAGAGGCCACAGCAGCAGAGGACTGAATGTTTCTACCCAAGGGTGGCTGCTGTGCTCCAGGGCGCCCAGGGCCAATGCATGGGGAGCAGCTGTGCTTCCCTCTTAGGGTGTGGTCTTAAGGGCTTCAGAGAAGGAGCACCTGCCCATTCAGAGGAGGCTTGGCAGCTGGCTCTTCTGGGGTCAGGAAAGCTGGGTCTGCACATGCCATTCTGGGCCTTGTTCCATCAGGACCCTCCAGAGCAGCAGGTCCCCAAGGCAATATTTGTTCCCAGAGTGCCACCCCCTTACTCTCCTCCGACCCCCATCATGTGGGGGTAAGCATGTAGTCTGGGGGCGCTGCCATTAGTTCCAGGAGCTGGACACCTGGGTTCCCTCTCGGGCCCACAGCAAGGAAGAGTGGCAACGTTGCGGAAAGAGTTTGAGCTTAGGAATTAGGCCAGCGGGTTTGGGACCCCTGACCTGCCGCTTAACTGCCTGCATGATCCTGAGAAGCCCTTCCCAGCCTTGATCCAAACCTAACTCAAAGGGTTATTTGGAGAATTAAATGGCATTATGTAAGTCAAGTAAGTACCTTACACAGTTCTTGGTACACAGTAGGTGATCAATTAATATTCGCTGCTATCCAAATATTTGTTGTTATCCATGCTCAGTTTCACAACCTGTGTACTTTGCCTTTGTAAACTTGTTAGATCGAATTTCCAAGTACAGAACTTTCTGTCGTGTGGAAGCCAAGGCTGAGCCTGCTCCTGATCAGTTGGGAACTCTGCTGGGGGCCTGCACCCGCTCTAAAATGCATGGCTGTCTTCTCTGCAGGGAGCCTTGTTTGGTAGTAAGTTTCCATACGGTTTTATGTGTTTTAAGCCAGGGGGAGCAATATTTCTTCTTGTGCCTAAAGGTGGAAACAAACTGCTAATTCATACCCTTGAAAAAATTGGCCGCAAAGCCCGCTTTATTGATAGAGCCATCGGACACAAACTTCATCCACATTCTGTTGGAGCTCGATTTCATGTCCTCTGGCTTCTCAGAGCCACAAAAGTGGCCGATCAGGGCACTCTCTTCCGTGGGGCCATCCCGGACTTCCAGGTAGTCATATGCGCAGCTGTCGTGCCTTTCGATCTAAAGGAAGAAACAGAGGCAAGGTGGATGGCAGATGGTTCCGCTTTAAAGTTCTTAAGAAGAGAACCCAAATATCACTCTCAAAATCTAACCAAGAGGCCAAAGGACCTAACTGTGTCCCAGGTGTCTCCATGCTGCTTCCTAGCTCTCTCCTGACTTGCAGAAGCCAAGGGTGAATCAAGCTGAGAAGAGTCTAAGACAATAAACAGAGAAGAACAATTCTACCAAACCTCCCTGGATCCCATCCTGAATTTTCAGTTATTATTATTCTCAATCTCTCTTACTGCTCTTAGAAAGGCAACGAACCCCATTTCAAAGCCTGCACAGATGTTGATATCAGATGTCCAGGCACGATTCACCATGGGCTTGAGAATGGCCTCTTAGGTTCCTGTTTTTAGCCAAAAATGAAAACCCATCTTTACAAAGAGGAGGGTGTCTAGCAAAAGTTGCCGTTTCCTTGGGAAGCCGGTCTGAGCAGCACTCACCTCAAAAGCTTGGAAGGTAAGTCCCACGTGAAACCCCTCGGAAACCGTAATCCTCCAGACACATTCCTTGGAAGGTCTGTAGTCATCCGGGTAGTTGGGAGACTGAATCTGACCGGCATCTTTGTTAATGTCTCCCCCGCAGGTAGCTTTAGAACGAGATAACAGGGGAGGAAGACGGAGCCCCGGTCAGATCTTTGGAAGGAAGGTGGGGGCCGCTTGTCACCGCTAGGTGGCTCCACTCGCCAGCATTTTCATCTCCACCCCATAAACACCGGGCCTCCGGAAAGGCAGGATTGCATTTGTCTTAAGTCCGAAATTTTTTTCATATAAAGAAAAAGCCACATAAAGCAGTGGTTCCCTATCTTCGCTGTGCATCAGAATCGCCTGGGGGAGTTTGCAAACTGTGGAAGCTGGGGCCACATCCCCCAGAGGTTCTGATTCCAGTGGGTGTGGGGGAGCCCTGAGTAGCCGCGAAGTTCTCCAGCTGATTCAAGGTAAAGGGTACAGGATCCCTGGTAGGGAGGGACCCGTGCACATTACTTATTTTACAAAAAACTTTAGTCTCTCTAAAATCATAACAATTTAAGGCCAAAGGACCCTTGGTAATTTAAGGCTAAAGGATCCTTGATAATTTTCTGGTAGTTTCTTTTTTTTTTTTTTTTGGTGCGGTGGGGAGTGAGCCAGAGAAGCTAAAGACACAGAAGAAGCTGGGCGCGGTGGCTCACGCCCGTAATCCCACCACTTTGGGAAGCTGAGGCGGGTGGATCAAGAGGTTAGGGGTTTGAGACCAGCCTGAACAACATGGTGAAACCCCGTCTCTACTTAAAAATACAAAAATTAGTGGGGAGTGGTGGTGCGCACCTGTAATCTCAGCTACTTGGGAGGCGGAGACAGGAGAATTGCTTGAAACTGGGAGGCGGACGTTGCGGTGAGCCGGGAGAGCACCATTGCACTACAGCCTGGGCGACAGAGCAAGAATCCGTCTCAAAAAAAAAAAAAAAAAAAGGACATAGAAGAAATGGAAGCAGCATCGCCTGGTGGCAGCTGCCTAGAGCCCAGACCTATTGGTTCTCTCTACTCAGTCACCAGGGTGGCCTCAGAGGCCCTTCTAAGAAATGCCGTTGGAAATTTCTCAATGTTGCCCACAGCCTTCCTTTTCACAAAGGAAACAAAGGCCCAGAGAGAACAGGTTCTTTGCTTAGGCTCACACGGCGATTCAGAGGCTGCTGTCATTTCCACAGGGTTCTAGACCCCCATACCATCCTGTAAGGGGAAGCCAACTCCTCAGCTGGCCTGGAATGAGGGTTGAGCGGGCTGGCGTGAGGAGGAGGACACCACTGCTGAAGTGGGCACAGCTGGCCTCTCCTTCCAGAATGCTGCAAACTGTGGCAGCTGGGGCCACACCTCCCAGAGGTTCTGATTCCAGTGGGTATGGGGAAGCTCTGAAATCCTCAGCTTGCCCCCTGCAGTGGCTGCCCCCACCCCCATGGCTCTGGCCTGGAGTGCCTGGGCTGGGAGAGGGACAGCAGGCTCCCTGGGAAGGATCGGGCTTAGGAGGAGCCACCGAGGGGCTGCTTTCACCACGCACAAACCTTCATACACCGCAAAGAAGCCCTTGCCCAGGATGTTGCTGCTGCTGCGAAACTCCACCCAGAGCCGGCTGTCTGTGGAGAACAGGGGCTCCGGGACCTTGTCGCCGCAAAACCTGCCTGGATGGTGGGAAAGAAGCAGTTAGGAGGCTGGGGACAGCAAGAAGGCACTCGCTTCAGGCTGGGAGGAGGTTGGGGTTCTTCACACGTGGTCTGAAGTGAGCAATAACCCTGGCTGGGACAACTTATCTTGTAGCAGACCCAGAGGATCAAAAGATGGGGTTGCAAGAGGCACACGGTGATGTGTGACTTAATTCTTACTCAGGCTAACTTGAGAATTCCAGATTCTCGTCAAAGAATCCAGAGCCAGGGCAGCCTCTCCCCTGCCTCGTGGGTGTTGCTGAGGCTCTGAAGGTGTGATGGGGAAAAAGTGGTGAAACAAGAGTGCAGACTTCCTTTCCTGGTATTTCCTGTTGCATGTATGCCCTTCCCTTTGTGGGGCCTTAGACATTCTGCTTTCCTTGCCTTGGAAAGGAATGCCAGAGAAATAAAATGCCAGAGCAAAGAAATAAACCCATCTTGGCTTTTACATTTCACAAACCTAGTTGCAATAGCAAAGATTTGAAAGAGTGCACCATGCTTCCCCCCACCTGCTAGCTGCAGGAGGGTTCCCAGGATGGAGTGAGAGGACTAGAGGGAGAGCACCAGGGAGCCCCTAAAAGGACCCGTTCCCCAGCTCACCTTGAGCTGAGACCCTGGCTGGAAAGAGATCCCAGGTAGGTTTAAGAATCTAAGAGAAGCAGAAAATTGTGTCCTCAGTCCCTGGGCAGAGTTCACAGTGACAGCAAGGCCCTGGATTCCCATGCTGTGCCCCCCCCCCCCCCCCCGAGGACAGCAGAGAAGTGTCTGTGTGATTGTGCAGACATTTGGCCCTGAGGCAGGCATGCAGAGCTCCTCAGGCAAAGCACGGCAGGATGGCAGCATCATGATTCCAGGCCCAAGAGGGGGATGGAAGTGACTTTCCCATAGCCCAGAGGATGAGGGTAGATAGAATGTCTCCCAAGCCTCTAGGGGAATGTGGACCTGGCCCCATTCTGAACTGGCCTAGGGCTGATACAAGGAGGAAGCCCAGCAGCCTCTCACTAGACAGAGGACTCACTGGTTGGGGATGAGGACATCCCAGCGATGCCAGTCAGGGTGGCAGGATAGATGCCTCCCCTACCACCAAACCTTGGCATAAACAGGACATATAAATTGACCAAAACTGAAAACACAGATTGACCTAAATCAAGTCCCTACTATCTGATGGAAAGGGGGCACATCACAGACAGAAACTTTTGTTAGTGGAAAAAAATAAATCAATTTGTATTTCTTAGACACTTGGGCACGTGGTCTGAAATCTGGAGCCTCCATAGAGGCCTGGTCTTCCCAGTACCTGGTCATTCTTGCCCATCTATTTCTGCTGCCACGTCAGGATGGCAGCCCAGGGTGAGGTAGGAGATGAATTCATCCTTACTGATCAGTTCAGAGCACAGACTGGCCACGGTCTGTTTGGACTGGAAGACCATGGTTCTACCAAGCACCTACTGTGTGAGTCACTCAGAGAATGGATTTAGCACTGGGGGGCTATGGGGAATGGGGAGTGACTGCTAAGGGCATGGGTCTTCTTTGGGAGTATGTCTAGAATTGGTGGTGGTGACACAACTCTGTGAGCATGCTAAAAACCACTGACTGGTATACTTTAAATCGTGAATTGCATGGTCCGGAAATTATATCTGAATGAATATATATATATATATATATATATATATATATATATACTTTTTTAGATGGAGTCTCACTTTGTTGCCCAGGCTGGAGTACAGTGGCACAATCGCAGTTCACTGCAACCTCCGCCTCCCTGGTTCTTGCAATTCTCCTGCCTCAGCCTCCTGAGTGTCTGGGGCTACAGGCGCACGCTGCCATGTGCAGCTAATTTTTTGTATTTTAGTAGAGATGGGGTTTCACCATGTTGCCCAGGCTGGTCTCGAACTCCTGAGCTCAGGCAATCCTCCCGCCTTGGCCTCCCAAAGTGCTGGGATTACAGGTGTGAGCCATCACCCCTGGCATATCTGAATATTTTTTAAAAGTCCATTTAACAGGTATGTCACGGGTACTCTGAGTGCCAGTGCTATGTTAGGCAGTGGACAAGCCACTCGAGGCTGTGAGCAGATGAGGTTAGGGGAGGGGTAAAGGCCACTGTGGGCATCTCCTAACGGCCAGCTGTGTTGTACATGTTTTGGAGCAACATGGGGGTATAGGTTGCTAAATTCCTCTGCTTCCTACCGATTCTGACCACCTGCAGCCTTTTGGATTTGAGAAGCTTAATATTAAGTAAGATGAGATGAAACTCCTGCCAAGTATTTGGCAAGAAAAAAATCCACCAGAAGCCTCTAAATTTTCAGTAATGGTTTCTCTGGCATGGCCAATTAGTGTCAAGCCATTTTTGGAAAATGACAGGCGAGCCTGGGGAAGTCCGGGTTACCAATGAGGACACGGAGCAATTAGACAGTCACAAAAGGAATTCCTTCTGAGCCTAGCCCAAGTTTCAAATCCAAGTTTCTCCTTTTAAAGCCCAGCTGTCACAGCCGCTGAGGTCTGTTTCCAGAAGACAGGGGGACTTTCACTGCATCTCCTCCCAGGGACCTAAGCAGATGAGATGAACCACCCACCACCCAAGGGCCATTAGACAGCCGGCCTCTGCTCAGTACTCCACAGGAGGCAGGAATTGCAGCCTCTGGTGTATTTTACTGCCTTGGCAAAACTTGGTAGAACAAATGACAAATTATTCCTAAGCGCTCTCCCCAAATCACTTTGTCATCTTAACTAGAATCCTCCACCCTAACTGATGTCTCAGTGTTCTCATCTTCACCATAATGGTTCTCATAAAAGCTCCTGTTTTACTATGTCTATGCCAGACACTGTCCCACGCAGTTTACATGGATCATCTCATTTCATCCCCGATACTCTCTGAATTAGATACTATCATTAATCCCATTTCACAGACGTGAAAACCGAGGGTCAGAGAATTTGTCTTAAATCTGTAAGAGTAAGATTTGAACCGGAGCAGTCTGAGGCCTTCATCATTGGTATCACCTTCTTCATCATCACCACCACTACCATCAAAACAAACAAACAAAAAACCACTTCACTGACCGAGGTGCAATTCTGAACATGTAGAATTTTGGATAACTAGACATCGTATCTACTCTCTAGTAATGTAGATGTCATCGCCATTCACCAGTTTGGAGACAGACAAATAGGAATGAAGATTAGAGCCTCAAACCATAAAGCAATTCTGTGGAAATGCCAGCCTTGGCTGTTTGACTCACTCCATCATTTCTGCTCATTTGAGAGGCTGCCCCTGGCTAGGGAGCCTGAGTAGTGGGGCCACACGACAGGGATTGGCCAGCCTGGCCTTTCTGAACTTCCCTCCCCATTTAAGGGAAAGGGGGAAAAAGGGCTTTTGTGTGCATTGTGGTGATACCGAATGCCCAAAGACAGTTCTGCATACAAAAGTGCATTGTTAGAGTAATTCCTCTAACAGAAATAATGGAGGGAATCCAATTTACAGGACAGAATTTAAGATCACTGAATGAGTTCTCTCTGCAGCCAACTTTCTCCCTGCTTTAGGTGCAATATCTATCATAAGGGACCCCAAAACTGCTAAACCAATTTGATATCTTTAACCAGCCGTGAAATATTCTCCATCAACTTTTCCCTTTAATCACTATGTGAAAACCTGGGTCTTGAAAAATAGCCTCCTTCCAAGGAAACTAAGCAGGCTGGAGAGAAACTGGACTAGAGAAAACGTGTCAGATTCCTGCACTGAAATCCGGTTCCTGGATTTAGAGGAGGAGTTTAATAAGGATATCAAGAAGAGGAAATGCAGATGAGGACACTACAAGTGGGCTCCATGGGGAGTCATAAAGGGTTCATTCATAAAAAGTTATGCGTCCATTATGCCTGGATTTTCACACACGGCCCTGGGAAAAAATGCGATGCACAGTTTTCAGAGCAAGATGCATACTTTCACAATCCGCCCTAATCCGCTCTCCCTCCTGCCAAAGGGGCATTGACCTGCCTCCTCCCAGCAGATTTCATGGCACTGACCCCTCCCAGGGACCAGCTCTGCCGACACAATGCACTTGTTCCAAACACAAAAGCTCACTAACAACTGCATTTGGAAACATCAGAGCAGGCCAAATAGTTGGCAAAAGAGAACTGCAAATGAAGAACGACGGTTACAGGCGCTGGCACTCTGCACACACACACACACACACACACACACACACAAAATAAAAGTGGGTAAGATATGAGCCCAAAAAAAAGAACTCAAAACAAACAACAACAACAACAACAAAACATCACTACCACCAACGAACGGCAAAAGTCCCATTTCATTAATGAAATGTAGCCAGAGATACCAGGATCTGTAATGAGAAAATTCTTGTTTCAAGTTCAAGAAAAAGGAACTCCTGGAAATCTCTCTGCCCATGCCCATTCTTAGGAACGTGCCTTGGCCCGCTCTGGGGGACTTCAGTAACAGAGAGCTTCCTCCTCTTAAGCCTTTAAATCTATCCCATTCCTGGAAGGCAGGAGGTAGAGAGTTGCCAGATTCGCAAACGAAACTCAAGGAAGCCCAGTACATTTGAATTTCAGATAAACAGCAAATCATGTATTTTATCTGGCACCTGCTGAGAGGTTCAGCAGCCACCGCTCCCCTTCACCAGGACGTCAGAATTCTGGTCTGATCTCAGCCACTAGCTGGCTGAGCGGCCTTAGAGTTAGTCCACACTTGGGGAGCTTGGTTTTCTCATGAAAGTGTGGGATTAAGTGACTGTAAGGTCTCTGCCAGGTTGTGGGGTCTGTGATCCAATGTGCTCATGAAACTCCTCCCACATAGCTCTTTTTATTATTTTGTTATAGAATGATACCTGAAGGTGTTCTTATAAAAGATTCAAACAATGGAGAAGTATACAAAACAAATCCTGAAGCTGCCCACTACGCCCACGCTTCCCTCCTCAGAGGTAATCACCTTCAGCACTTAGATGGGCATACTTGTGGTAGTGGGCATACTTTCCACGTATGTGGTAGTAGATTTGGGCACATGCCCTTTTATATAAAGGTAAATAGGATCATTCTCTGACCCAGCTTGTGGGGATTCCAATTCGGTGGTCTCCCAGGAATCTGTATTCACAGAAATCTTCCCAGGAAGTTCTGACGTCCAGCCAAATTTGGAAACCTTTGCTACTGGGAACCCAGCCCTCTGTCTTTTGCCACATGCAAACAGTGCTACCTGTAAAGCCAGACACTCCTTCCGGCTGCTGGAGAGTAACATGCCTGCTCATGGGAGGCAGGGAACAGAAATCCAAGGAAGGCAGGCTCTGCCTTGCCATTGCGGGGCGGACCCCACTGGTCCTGCAGTATACATGCTTCTGTCCTCTGTCCATGCTTGGCCTGGGGATCACTTCCTTGGCTTGTCTGCCTGGACAGCTGACTACCTGATTGACTCCTCTTAATGGTGGTAGCCTGGGACCCCTCAGTCACACAAAAGATTAGTGTCTGCCAGGCTACCTTGAGTCCAGCCAGCCCCTCTGTCCAGGCCTCTTCTCATCTATCCCAGCGTTGGCTCCCCAGAATCCTGCGTGAAGTCAGGGCTCGGTCTCGCAGTGACACCCCCCAGTTTAGCCCTCTCCCTTCTTTGCCGTCTCCATCTCAGCCAACCACCCAACACCAGCTCGCTCTCAGGTGCATCAGCTGCACCATAACAAGTTGTTTCTGCTCATGTGAATATGTGCTAGGGACAAAGTTCTCACTGAGCGCTTAGGCTTGTCCAAGCTGGAGTCTACCCTACAGACTCCTCTAAGAGTGAGGACAACCCACTCTCAGCCAAGACCCTCCCATCTGGCTCCTGGTCACTTCTGTCTCTCTCTAGCTCCACCACGGCTGCCATTCCCAGGCTGAATGAGTCCCAGTGTCCACTCCCGAGACACTGGAGTCATGGGCCATCTAGACAAGGCTACCCTCCCCTGTCATCCATGAGAGATCTCTCTGGGGTGAACTAATCTTTCTTGTTACACTACCTGCCCACTGTGTCTCACTCAAAGCTCCAAGCTAACTTTCCATGCCCTATTCATGCCCTATTCATCTCACAAAAACAATCCATGCTCATCATAGAAAAATTGGAAACTATAGCTAAACCAAGAACAACAGAATACATTTTAAAAACACTCTATCATCCTGAAATAACCAGTGTGTTATTTAGGTGTATTTATAGTTTTACTTGAGATTTATATTGTACATCATAAAGTAATGTCTTCTAGTTCAATTCAGCCTGTATGCAGGCTTTAAGTAATTTCATTTGGAATAATTTTGAACAGGATACTTGGTGTTCAGTTCACCACACTCCCCTTACCACTCTTTAGTTTATTACACCAATCCCAGCTCCTTCATTTTTGCATTATCCTTTAAGGCGTCTACATTTGCAATGCCTGCATTATATATACTTAATACATAAATGTATTTTGCCATTAAAGTGGAATCCTACTGCTTATTCTATTTTTGTAACATACTTTTTTGTGTGTAACGCAGTCACCTCCAACTTCATTTTTAATGGCCGGGGAGTTTTCCATGGAAAAGATGGATCATAATTTGTTCAGCCAAACCTTACTGTTGAACATTTAAATTGCAATTTTTCCTGCTTCAGTGAACATCCCTGCAGCTAGAGCTTTGCACACTTCCTTAATTAGTTCCCTAGGATAAATTCCAAAAAGTGGAATTGCTGGGTCAAAGGGTATTTGCAGTTTTAAAAGCTTTTAACATGTGTGGCTAAATGGAGTGCTCAGAGTTTTACAATGACAGAGGCCCTTGAGAGCTTCCTGTGACCGTTGTCAAGGTGGACCTTCCAAACATTAACAGCATCCCAGGGAACATCCGATCACGCCTCTCTTAATGTTGTCTAAAGTCAACTTACCCAAAAGGGGGGCTTTCCTCCAGTAACCATCCCGGACCTCCACGTAATCGTACCAGCACAGCCGGCTTTTAAACAAATCCATGTATGTGAAGTTTAAGACGATCTGTAAAGAATTACCATAAAGTGAGTCTTGGCAGCAAAGCCTGAGGAGTCTGGGAAGACATCTTGCATACCGGTGTTCTCACGTTACCCTTTAGCATGCAGAACTCTCAGACCACAGTAGGAGTGTTGTCTCAAAAGCACGCTCACAGGAAACATTAGGACATTAAATAATAAACCTCAGGCAGGATGGGGAGTAAACAGAAGGAGATGGGTCCTTCGGTTCTGTCTGGGGAATCACTTGAGCTTTTGAAGTCACTAGGTGGTTTACAGAAAGCGAGATGCATTAAAAAGACTGGCCAGTGGAGACTGGGATTTGGAAGGAGGTAAAGGGTCAGTGAAGTTCAGAGATACAAGAAGATCTTATAACATCATCAATCATTCCAAAGGGTCTAGGGTCAGCCTGAGTGCATCTAAACATCTCCGTGATCAATGTCCCCTCAGCCATGACCTCACTCTGCTGAGGTGTGTCTAATGACCTTCCTACAGTTCATTCATTCATTCCTTCATTCACTCCACCATTGTTTGTTGATCACCTTCTGAGTGCCAGTCTGTGCTGGCCAGTTGAGATAGAAAGATCAGTAAGACACTGTCTTTGCCTTTGGGGAGCCCAGAGAAGTGGGGAAAGGCAGATAGGCAAAGCCAACGGGAACACTATGGTCATGAGGAGCATCTTGGCAGCCCTGAGGACACCCCGGAGGTCAGGCAGTGGATGGTCCCATGGCCAAACAGCTATTTAGTAGGGGGAAGGGAAGGGCTGGGTGGTCCCGCTGGCTGGGCCTCAGCACACAGGTGCTGTACGCATGAACTGGCTCTGGTCCCCTGCAGCCCACCAGCTCAGGGTTCCCCTGGCAGATGGCCCAGAGCAGAGTTCAGGTTGCCCCTGCCTCTTCACCCGCATGCAAACTCCACTAAACCAGGTGCCTGTGGCTCCCACTGTCCTGAGGTGCGGTGGCTTGTCTGGGCCAGGCTCACCTTTCCTCAAGCCCCACACACCTCTGCCCCATCACATCTCCACTCTTCTTGCTCTCCAGTCCTGCCCCAGCCCCTGCATCCCGACTGGATTCCTTTTCCAACCGCGGGGGACCTTGCTCTAAGCAGTTCCTCTCTCTCCAGCATCTCTACTTGCTGCTTCTCCAGTAACCACTTCTTTATATTCAAACAGTCCCAGGAGCCCTCTAGCTCTAAGTAAACCCTGGGGCCGGAGGGCTTCCTCAAAGGTCCTCATTCCCTCCCCGCCAAATCTGAAGGACTGCTACTCTTCCTTGTGCCCCATGGCCCCTCTGCCCTGAGCTTGTCCTTTCTGGTTTTCACCACACTGCTCCCCACTGTTCTTGCTCCTCTGCCCTTCCAGCTCCCACTAGGTGAGAGCACCTCCAAACAAAAGAGCATTTCCTTTCCAGCCTCTTCCACTGTAGGAGACGCCATCGCCCTGCTGGCCAAGGAGCCGAGCTTTGGAATTATGTTTCCTTCACGCTGACAGCTGATCCCCATATCTGTTCAGCCTCTATGCTGCAGCTCTTTTTCTTTTAAGATATCTGCATCCCTCCCCTCCAACCTCATCTCGTTCCCCCTACCTCACCCGCTCCTGGATTGCTCCCGCAGGATTCCTGGACTCCTCCCTGCTGTGCCCCCGTTTGTTCTACCCACTAGGGATTCTAGATCAATCTTCCACTCATTATCTCATATTGACCAAACCCCTCAGGAAACCTCAGTGGCTCCCTGTGCCCCCATCTCATGAATTAAATTCTGCTTCCTTTCCACGCCACTAGAGCTTGTCCTGTGCAACCCATCTCCCAGTGCTCCCTAATAGTTCCATGTCAAGGAAGCCCTCCCCAGGCCTGCTCAAGTGTCCCCCTCCTTGAGCCTGCATCTGATCGCCCCATGAACACTATTGATCTTTGCCTCTTTGGAACGCCCCACCCTCTGTCTTATAAAGATCCTAGAGCAGGTGTCTTTAGATCTGCCTAGATCTGCATTTGCTTCTCAGCTCCATCTACTAGCTCTGGAGTCTTGGGGAAATACTTCCCCTCTAGTTTCCTCATCTGTAACACAATGCACATCACTGGGCTGTTGAGGGGACTGTGTGAGAAACCATGTACAGAGTGTACATTGCTATGCTATGCCTGGTACATCATAGGCACTTCATAAATGGCAACTTAAAACACCAGGTAGGCCACACTGAGTGTATACTTAGCGTACCACAACTAACACTAACCACTCCCCGCGGGGTTCCCATCTTGATTAGTGTTGAGTGCCCGTCCCTTCCCTTGGGCCCATCCCACCCAGTGTTCAGGTCTCAGGACAAATCACATCTTCTTCCACAAAGCCCTGTGATCTCCTAGGAAATGAAGAGTCAGTACCAGGAAAAAACAGGTCAGCTCACCTTCTGTCATAGTGTGTGTGTGTGTGTGTGTGTGTGTGCGCGCGCGCATGCGTGTGCATGTGTGTGCCCGTGTGTGTGCATACATGGGTGTGCACATGTGCATGTATGTGTGTGCATGCATGTGTGTGTGCATGTGTGCTTGCGTGCACGTATGTGTATGCATGCTGTCACTCCTCTTTCAAACGAGACTAGTGTTTTTCAACCCTACTTGCACATTAGAATCACCTTTGAAGCTTTAAAAAAAGCTCATACCAAGCAAACACCCTTCCTTTCATTAAATCAGATTTAATGGGAGTGGGTGGGGGGGACCCAAACTAAACAGTGTCTCTCAAAGACAGGGGTGTGCCTTAGACTTCTGTCAAATCCCACACCGTGCTCATATTCAGGTGGTACAGCTTAGTAGCACCTGTAAGCTGGCTGCACAATAATTCTTTAGTCTTCGCTTTCCTAAAATTACAGAGAGGAAATGTTAGTACAACTTCCCTGGTAACACATTCATGATCTGAATGAATGGGGTAATTATTCAGACTAATTATTTTAAGTATGTTAGTGAACCATAAAGACCATAGGGGAAAGAGGTGGTGAACAAAAGGTGATACTCGAATCAATCAAGTTTGCTAATTACTAGCAGCTCTGGGGAAGGCTGGGTGAAGCAGAAATGGAAATAATTGGTGCAGAAATTTCAATGATGTATATTCTCTCTGTCCCCAGTTAGCACTAATAATTAAGGTTTGGGGAAGTTTACACAGTTCAAACATATCACAGAGCCTCGGCTGTGCAGGGCAATTCAATAATTTGGAAATTATCAGGCCTCTTCCTCTTCCCCCTTTCTACTTCCCTCCCTCCTGTTAGAACCTCCAGCAGGCACGTGGATTTCACATCCACCCACAGCAGACAGGTCTAAGGTCTCAGATACAAGATGGCAGCTATACTTAACGTCTTAAATGCTTAGAGCCAAAGGAAGGATGCATACGTGTGTGCACACATGCATTCATGTATGTATATAAATGCATGTTCAAATGTCTATCTGCTAGCCTGATGTGTAATAATATAAGATGATTGTTGGCTGGGTGCAGTGGCTTGCACCTGTAATCCCAGTACTTTGGGAGGCTGAGGCAGACAGATCACCTGAGGTCAGGAGTTCAAGACCAGCCTGAACAACATGGAGAAATTCCATCTCTACTAAAAATACAAAATTAGCCAGGCGTAGTGGTGCATGCCTGTAATCCCAGCTACTTGGGAGGCTGAAGCAGGAGAATCACTTGAACCAGGAGGCAGAGGTTGCAGTGAGCTGAATGTGCCATTGCACGCCAGCCTGGGTGACAAGAGTGAAACTCTGTCTCAAAAAAAAAAAGATGATGGTTAAGCATTCAGGATCTCAGAGTCCAGTTGCCTGTGTTCAAATCCCAGCTCTGCAACAAACTTAGAAGCCTTGGGCAAGTCCAATTCCTGACCTGTAAATAAGTATGGTAACAGCACCTTTTTCATGAAGTTGATGTGAGGACTAAATTAGATGACCCACATAACATGCTAAGGATAGTGTCCAGTCCCTAGAAGGTGCTCACAATGGTTCCTATCCACTTGTCTCTAGTTAGCACATTATGCTTAACTTGACATTTTAATGGACATTTTTAAAAAAGTTATACATTAGAAATACCTGAAGGTTGGCTACAGGTGCCTGAAAAGTTCCAGCATACCCCACTGCCACCCCTAGCTGCAGGTTTTTCACTCAGCCCCTCATCTATCCACACATCCATTCAACAAATACTCATCATGTGACCAGTCTGTGCCATAGACTGTGTGGGGTGCTCAATCTCCAACCTTAATGAGCTTAAGATTTAGAATTGGGACAAATAAACCAGTAGTGACAATACCGTGAGACAACAGGTATGATTGTAGAAATCTCTGGGGACATTGGAAGTATCCCCTAACCTAGACCTAGGGAACAGACGAGGTTTCTCAAAGATAGTTGCATTTAGTCTGAGACACCTTGAAGAACACTCAGATTTGCAGAGACAGGAGCAAAAAGATAAACTTTGGAGTGCAAAACCTCAGTTCCCAGTTCCTAGTTCTATATCTTGCCTTGAATTTTGGCACTTTTCTTAATGTTCAAGCCTCAAATTCCTCATCCATATAATGGATATAAGAGTATGCGCCCTGCAGTAGGGTTGAAAACATAGTACCCTTGGACCAGAGTAAAAGAGATCCTTGCCATGGACTCAGCTCTAGAGGGTCATGGAATCTGCAAGACCAAAGGAATATGTCCACCCAGAACTTGCCCAGCTCCTATGCCATACTCCAAGGACCCAGAAATTCCTTGTCCACACAGCTCTGAGCCCACTGCCAAGGCATTCAAGGACCTCTGCCCTGGATCCGTCTTCTTGAATGTAGACTACACGTCTGGTCAGCCCATCCTGTGGGAGGGGCAGCCAAAAAGTGGCTGTTTGCAAAAGAGGAGTGGAAGATGCTTGGGGAAGTGGGGCTGGGGTGTAAACAGGGGTGTTCTTTAAGCCCCAAACAGTGAAATGAAGGCTTGGGGGAAGAAAAGCCAGCTGTGGGCTCCTCATGTCGCCATCTTCCAGAGCAGCAATCCGAGGTGTCATGGAATTCTAAATTCCAGGACATTATAATGGTATATTTATTAAGGTTGGGGGGGAACTGTGAGCTTGATTTGTAACTCAAATTAGGACATGCCAGCCTTCATTTGTATGGATGAGACTGGTTAAGTCCAGAAATAACGAATGTACAGCAAGCAGCACCATGCCTGCCACATGGTAGGTGCTCATAACCAAACAGCTGTTAGTTTTACTATTAACAATAAGAATTCCTCCCACCTCACCCAACTCAAGGAATGCCATCCATTTGCTAAGGGGGTTTCACACCTACCTTTTCCCCTGGGGTGACTGAGATCCTCCAGACGCAGTGGGAGTAAGATGGGTACCCTTTTGGGAAACCAGGTGCAGAAAAGTTTCCCGTTGTGTCCTGCAGGGTCTCCCCACATGCTGCACAAGCAAAATCACAACTGTGATGTGACATATGCACCACTCCCCACCCAAGCAGCTCCCGCACGGGGCCGTGGAGCAAACATACCCCTTTACCAGCCAAGCCCTCCAATAGGGTGGTGAGAAGCGTAGCAAGCAGATTGATGTTTTCTGGCTAACAGAAGCACCAGTGGGATCTGGGAGCCAAAAAGGAATGCCCAGGAATTTCTTCTGAGGCTCTCAGTACTGAGCATGGCCTAGAGCTCATGAATCTCAGCTCTCTGGCCAGCCGTGTGGCTTGAGCAAGTTTCCTACCCTTGCTGGGCCTTAGTTTTCGTATCTGTAAAATGGGCAGGACCTACCTGAGAGGGTTAGCGAAATTGTGTGCATTGTATGGAATGAATCAACTCAGGGCTTGGCACATAGTGAGTAGTGAGTGCCTCATAGATAACAGCCTTTATTATTGCTTATAGTAATATCGGTGGCAGACAGAACATGAAAGTGCAAGTGGATAAGACAAAAAGAAAAAATATGCTTTGAAACTTAAGTCAGCTGTTAGTTTGACTCTTTCCTCTTCTTTTTCTGCTACTCATTCTGAAAGAACTATCCAGCAGTCAAGAAAACAAAAAAATGCAGAGGCATAGGGAGCTGGAATCTTCTCTAGTGGGCTATTCTGCCCTTGAATGTTTGAGGGTTGGCTGGTTAGGAGTCTAGAATCTAGTCTTTATGTATGTGAGCAATATTTCCCCTAATCTGTCCTCAAAAAAGAAGGCCACCTGTATGAATCCCTGGAAACTACAGGTTTTGTATTTCTGTAATGCCTGGAGGTCAGATTCCAAAGGCAAGGACACTGGCTTGCCGAGAGCCCCTCCTCTTATGTGGCCAACCCTAACATGCAGGGATCCAGCATCCTTAAGCTTCTTATCCTTACATGAAAGTCAACCTCTGCATGGCGACTGCCTGAGCTTTCAGTTACTACTCAAAACTACTGGGAACTCCAAATGCCTGCAGGAAGGAATATGTGGAGAACCACCATTATTGGCCTCAGGAAATCCTGGATATCAGGGCTTCAATATCACATTACTGAGCAACTGCCAGGCATCATGAGGATTATGCCTGGCAGTCAACACCCCCGAGGGTTACATGGAAATTATTTTAGGATAATCATCAACATTCTGCAAGAACAGATACATTACTGTGTGGCTCCATGGTATTTTGCCATGAATCCTTTTGGGAAATAAGCAGCATGAACGTTATAACTGAATAAATACGATGGCATTTCCCAGGGAATGCTATAAGGTTTCCTGTTGAATTCAGCAAGGTTATATGATATGTGTGTCTTATACTTCAGCCCTAACACGCCCTCAGATGACTAATAGCTGCATGAACACATTTTCTAGAGTTTCTTAAGGAAGCAAGCCATACATAGCCCTTTGCATGCCCTGGGATTCTGCTTAGTAAGGTAATGTGACAGCCCAGATTTTCTAAGATGGTCCTCACTTCAAATATTTCATCCCATGATCAAAACTCTCTGCCTGGTTTGGGGGTTTGGGAAAGGGTGTGTGTAATGGAACTTCCTTCTACCGTCCTAAAACCACTGAAATGGATTCTGACCCATCAGTGGTAAAAACTTGGCTGCCATAACCAATGCTTTACATTGAAGCTCAAGAGCTGAAAGGGGCCTAGGAGCTCAGTGTGTGTATGATGATGCTGCTGAAACCAGGAGGATGGAAGACAAACAGGGCAAATTCAAGGGGAAGGGACGCTTTCCAATGGGCCGAGGAACAGACATTTGTTCCAATCCCAGTGGATTGTCCCGTCTTCAGTGGCAGACTCCTGGGCACTGAGCAGCACCTTGGATGGCTAGGAAAGCCCCAAGACCAAAGCAACAACCTGGCTGAGAGCACTGAGACTCCCTCCACCTTGTAGCATTTGGGAAACTCACCCCATCCTCCCGAAAGCATTCTCCCTCACTCTTTATCTTCCTCCAAAATCCTGCTCGGTTCTTATTTTTCCACATCCTCTAGCTCCATGCAAAGGAGAGGTGCTACCTCCGTTCTGCGGCGCACACTGCCGGGCACCCGTTTACTGTTGTTCTGCTATGCTTCTTCCCCTTCTGGACACAAACGCTTTGCTAGAGAAGCCTAACGCCTCTCACAAAATCACCTGTGGACTCTAAGACCTGTTATTCTCTTCAGTGCCTGCCACCGTGTCACCGTTTCACCTTTCTACACTGCCTAGCACCTCCTACCAGAAGGACACCAGAAGTTAAAGCTGCCAAGGAATAGTTTCTTTAGGACCCCGAATTGTTTTCCCAGCACAGGGGCCGTGCTTTGGAGATGCTAGGGAGGTGCTGGCAGTCCCCCCGGCTCATAGTCACCTGGGCATTTGTACAGCTTCCGGGCTTGAGCTATGTCTCCCTGACTGAGCCGCACGCGCTGGCCAATGGTTGGCCTGACGCCATTGTCATCTCGACGGGGGAGGATGGTGTCTAAGAAAACTCCTCTACAGGAAGGGGAAAAAAAGAGAGAGAGAAAGAAAAGTTAAGGCCATCAGGCTGTCCATACTGGGATTTCCAGTCTTCATTCCCTTGCCCATAACCCCATCAGCATTCCTGCCCCTTGGCCTGCCTCTCCCGGGCTGGCATGACTGAAGCGGTTTCCTTCACTCGAGCTGGCATTTTCCTATTCTATCTCATCAGCTGCCTACTCACTTTCCAGTGGGAAGAGGATTCTGCCAAATGTAATTATATGCCCTAGCGCAGTAGCCCAGGGGCTTCCTTAGGGATGTGTACTGAGCATTTCCATGAAGCCCCGGCAGGTCCAGGCCCCAGAGCCACCATGCTGCACATCTGCAGGGAGCTCCATTCAGAAAGATCATGGTGTGAGTGGCGCCCCCTGCAGTGGTGCATTGGGAAGTACTATGCGTAGCTAAGTTGTGGAGCTACCCTAGGGAGAGCTTGGGAATTGGTACAATGCGAGACTCTTGGGGGCTGGTCAGCAAATGCAGGTTGATGAGTTGCTGGTCAGAGTTGGGAGGCCCTGCTGGTAAGAGGGGAAATCAGATGGAAAACGAGATAAATGCAGAGAACAAGAAGTAGTCAAAAGAGCCCTGAACTAGAGATTTCTATACGAGGTCTGTGTGTGCATGGACAAGACCCTTCCCTTCTCTGAGCCTCTCTAAGCCTCAGTTTATCCCACTAAACGGCAAGAAATTTGCTGAGATGGTCATGGCAGCACCTCCTACTTGACTGAAATCTAAAATGGCAGCTTCATTTCTAAACCAGACAAGTAGAAACCAGGATGCCAGCTAAGCGCTGGCCCTGCTGTGGGCATGGTTTACACCCTGCCTGCTGCCATGCCTGCGGCCAGCTCTGAGCCTCCTCCTCTGCTTCCAGCCCCTCTATCTGGGGACTCTCCTGGATGTTAGGCCTCCTCCAGTCACCATCTTGTTTTTTCCTTCTCTTCTTAACTAAGTTTCTAGAAAGTATTGTCTCCATTCCCCGACTGCTCGCCTTTCATTCATTCCTCAATCGGATGGTGGTATGACCCCATCAGCAATGGTCACCACTCATCTGCCAATAGACACCTTCCAATCTCTGTCTGCCCTCTCTCCAGCACTGGGACCTGCGATGCCCCCTCCCTCCTCACTGTCTTCTCTCTGGGTCCAGGCCGCGGCTCTCTCTGAGCAGTGTGACAAGAATCCCTTCTGCTTCCCCCTTCGATGATGCCCCTCAGGTTTCTGCCTTCTCCCTCCCTCCTCTCTCTCCATGTTCCATCTGCTCCTATAGCTTTTAACCATCACCTGCAAGCTCACAGCGACTCCTCTGTTTCCAGCCCAGGATCCTCTGCTGAGTCCCCTGGTAACACCTCCCCTGGGATGTCCTATGGGCCTCTTATATCCAACATGCTCAAAACCAAATTGATCAGACTGGACAAGGAAAATGTGGCACATATACACCACGGAATACTAAGTAGCCATAAAAAATGATGTGTTTGTGTCCTTTGTAGGGACATGGATGAATCTGGAAACCATCATTCTCAGCAAACTGACACAAGAACAGAAAATCAAACACTGCATGTTCTCACTCATAGGTGGGTGTTGAACAATGAGAACACATGGACACAGGGAGGGGAGCATCTCACATTGGGGTCTGTTGTGGGGGAATAGGGGAGGGACAGCAGGGGGAAGGGAGGTTGGCGAGGTATAACATGGGGAGAAATGCCAGATATAGGTGACGGGAAGATGGAGGCAGCAAACCACCTTGCCATGTATGTACCTATGCAACAATCCTGCATGATCTGCACGTGTACCCCAGAACCTAAGGTGCAAGTATATATATATGCCAAATTGATCACAGTTCCATCCTTCTCCTGCTCACTCCATGATCCTTGTCTCCTGGGCCTGAATCTGAAGTCATTCTCAGCTCCTCCCTCTCCCTCACATTCTCCTCCCAAACCAGGAGTCAGGTCTTGTCCACTGCACCTTCTTTGCACTCAATCGAACTCACTCCTGCTCCTTGTTCCCAGACCACTGCCACAGCTCAAGTGATCAGCAGCCTCTTCCTGAACTCTTTCCAGTAGCTTCTTAACCAGCTTCCCTCCATGTAGACACAGCCACTTCTACTCTTCTGCTCCCCTCAGCCACAACGCTGCAATGGAATCATCCCAAAAATGCAAGGGGAGGCATGTGCCTCCTTTGCTTAGAGCCCTTCACCAACTTCCAGTCACCACTTGGATCTCTAGATTGTTTGCTCACTGACTTCCACCTTCCTCTGCAGTCTGACTCATTATTTTAAGCAACACTAAGCTCCTTGTAGGCCCCAAATATGCCCTCACACATGCTATCTTCTCCCTAGGCTGCCCATGCCCTGTATTTTTTTGTCTACTTGCAAACTCCTATTCATTGTCCGAAACCCCATCCGACGTCTTTCTCTATTAAAAGTCTTCCCCAGGCCTTTTCTACTCCTCCCATCTGGAGTTTATCATCTCCTACTCTGGGTCTCAGTCATTTGTGTAGCCTCTTCTTATCATACTATATTGTCTTTTTTAAAGAGTGGTGGTATTTGTCTTCTTTGCTAAATGTAAGTTCCTCAAGCAGAGAGACTGGGTGTTTTATCTCTGTCCTTAGAAACTACAACATTAGCAGGCCTCGAAAAATGTATCTTGAATTAAATTATGCAATCAGGATAAGGCACTGTCTTCAAAAAAACTTTGCAAAAAAGTGATTTACATCCAAAACGGAATGCAAAAATGTACATATGTCACCTAGCTATTAGCTGTGCACGCTCTCGCTCTTTCTCTCTCTGTCTCTTTCAAGCACTGTTTCTGTTTCCCTAAATTCTGCACGACCTTAGAAAATACCTATTACCTCTTGTTTTTCCTGGTTACATCACTTTATCATCTTTGTTTCTCTATAGAATTTTTTTTAAAAAATCAGATTTCAAGCTCACTTTCCAACCTTAGCAGGTGGGAATCTAGATCATCTGCTGATTTCCTTTTTAGCATCTCTGTACCCAACATATAACCCCTGACCTGCCTCATCTCTGGGTCTGGACTCCTATAGAGAAACTTAAGCGGAATCCTTGGCCTCCCTCACTGACTTTACCACATTTTAAACCACATGTGATAACCCCGTGGAAAATCCAAAATTCAATCATCAGCTACTCCAAAAACAGGCACTGCTGCCCTAATGAAAAACGTCATTTTGTGAATATTTTCTTGGTTCCCTTGCAGACAGGAATTCTGCAGTGCAAGCACAAGGGTCACCACAGTCTCTAAGTACCTCACGCTACCTGGCCGCACCGTGTAGACGACTTCGCCAGTGGGCCTGCTGTATAGAAGCCATGTTCTTGCACTCACTCATCATTCATAGGACTTTCTGATGTGCCAGGCCCTGCACTGGGCACTCTCCCTGCACCATCTCATTTCATCTTCATAACACCCTAGCAGTCAGGTGCCATGATCATGAGAACTCTCACTCCACAAGGGAGAAGACTGAGCCTGCAGAGCTGGTGGCTTTCCCGGGGCACAGAGCTAGTCATGGAGAGGCAGGCCGGGAGCTCACCTCTGGCAATCCTCCTCCTTCCAGCCAGTGTTTCCTGCTGCCCAATGAACAGTAGGCCTTACAATGCATTAAATTACACAGCTAAGAACGTTGCCGACTTCAAAAACCAAAACATCAGGGACAACATTGGCTCCCACTCAGACTGCTCTTTGCTGCTGGACGTCCTCCCTTGCCAGCAAGAGCTGCCAGCTCTGGAAGATGTTTACTACAAGAGCCGTCCCCTGTGTAAACCACAGTGGTGACGTTCCTCCCCTCTTTCATGTAGGACAACTCTTAGCATTGACATTCTGCTAAACTAAGACAGAGCTCAGCAGATGCCTCAGGGAATAAAACTGTCAGCTCTGAGTTCTGAAACAAAGAGGCCCCTGTACAAGAGAGCTGTCTCCTCATCTCCTGGACCTTTGCCCAGCAAAACCTCCAAAGACACCGCTCCCCACAGCCTGGGTCCAACCAAGGGGGAGGGGAGAAGAACTGCAATAAACTAGAGGGAATAAAGTTGGAAGGAGACAGCTCAATAGTAAAGAGACACAAAGATTGAGTTTCCCATCAGCAGGGCACAGCATTTGCCCGCCTCCCCAAAATAAGCATATGTTCTACAGGCTGTATTCTGCTCATTTGCAGAATCCAAGATGAGGTACTGGCCAGCTGAAGGGTCTTTGTGACCAGGAGTAATGACATGGAGTTGGGAGTGGGGAAACCATTGACAAAATGCCAACAGAAAAGCCCCCAGTAAAAAAAACACTGAACAAAATTGTTTTCTGAAAATCCGTGCAAAAAGTTGGCAGAAAGGACGATGCAGTTATCCATCTGCAACAAAACAGATTTGCTGAAACCATTCTGAACTCTGGGGCACAGGTGAGAAGGTAGCACTGGCAGATTGTTAAAATAAAAAGTCACTCGTCCTAATGGCTGCATCCTACTGCAACCTGAAGCTGCCATACCTCCTAGTAAGAGGCAGAGTCTATTCCTTCATTCACTTGAGTCTGGGGCTGGCCTTGTGGCTTGCTTTGACCAATAAATGTGGCAGAAGTGATGTCATGCAAGTTCCAGAGCTGGGGCCTTAAGAGGCTTGTGGCTTCCCCGCTTGCCCTCTTGGAACCTGAGTCCCCATGCAGCGAAAAGCCTGGTCTAGCCTACTGGAGGATGAGAGGCCACATGAAGAACCAAGGGACTCCTGAAGAGAACTGAGGGGCATGAACAGGCAGCACCACGTGCCAGGCATGTGACGGGTCATCCTGGACTCCCCAGCCCAGCTGAGCTGTCAGACGACTGTTGCCGTGGGTTACCCCGGGAAAGACCAGAGAAGAACAAGCCTGACTAACCCACAGAATCATGAAAAGTAATAAACTGCTGTTTTAAGTCACTAAGCTTGTGGTCAACTATTCTGCAGCCATAGCTAAAGTAACAGTAGCAGGAGGGGCCGCCTGCCCTCGGGGAGCTGCTCTGCTGCTAGCTGCCCATCCTCCTGTGTGCTGCTCCTGCTGATCTCCCTCCTAGAGCTTCTGGGTCTTTTGATGAGAAATTTTTATTTCATGGGTTTGGCCCATGGATTTCTACCAGTCTGTGCTGATGACTCACACTGACAATAGCATTAGAAATGGTTATCCCCTGAGGGACAGAAGGCATGGCATTATGAGTTAGTGATCTTAGAAATATATATATATATATATATATGTATATTAAAAAGAAAGACAAGACAAGAAGTGCTGGTGCTGAAGATCCTCTGCCTCCTCTGCCTGCATCCTGTCCTGGCCTCTGGCTCAGGAGCTTGTGCAGTGCCTGGCACAGAGCAGGCAGGAGAAGGCAGTGCAGCTCCTACAACCCACAAATGCCCTACGTGGTACAGACTTAGAGATTCTCCTTAATAAAGTGACCATCGCACTGGTGAGCACATGGAAAGAATGAGCATAATGGACACTTCTACCCTCACCTATTCCCCAACATTGCAGGTACCCTGACCCCTTTGAACTCACTCATTAATTTATTCATTTAGCAAATATCTGTTGGATGCCTACTAGGTGCCAGGCACCATGTTGGGTGCTGGGGACTAGAAGAGAATGAGATAGTCTCTCTTCTCAAGGATCTCAGTCTACTGCCAGAGAAGGGAATACAACAGAAAAATATGAATAGATAAATTAATAATTATTAATAGATAAAAAGCAATATGAAGAGTTATGGCAGCTACAGAAATAAGACCCAAGGTGCAAGCTTCTTCCTTGGGTCAACTTGACATAGATTCTCTGACAAAATTGACACTTGGTGTCTCGTAGCAGCCTGTAACTCCTGGATGATGGGGTGGGCCCCTGGGTATACGCTGCCCCATTTCCCAAACAGGTGAATCAGCCCACCCCAAGACCCAAGCATCACACCCCTTGGATAGTTGCACACTGCACTGGCTTCCTGAGATTCCCTGCACACAGCTCAGGGTGGATCCCTCAATGTCTCAGTTTCCTAATCTGGAAGAGGAGGCCCTTCCAGCTTCAGATTTCCTGTATGGCAGTATATGAGATCATATCTGTCAACCCCTCACCCATCTGCATCTGAGATTGAGAAATTGCAACATGAAAGGTTGGAGCTGGAAGGGGCTCAGAGAACATCTAGTCCAACCCTCTCACAAGGAAACAAAGGCCCGTGGAGGTGGAGATTTAACCATCACACAGCTGCCCCTAATTACTGTCTGCCTCCCTCAAAGGTAAGAGTCACAGGAGAACTAGGACCAGGACTAGAACTGGTGTCTGGTTCTGAGTTTGGTTGTCTCTTCATCGCACCATGTTTCTTCTAGTATCTTTGGAAAAGAGCCAGGAGATGGGCAAAGAGGCCAGGAAGACTTAATTTCACGCCACTCCCAAGTGCTGTCGAAGATGTCAGCTTCAACATAACTCCACCCATCAGAGCTCACATCCGGGTGCAGGATAGAGATCATGACTAAAGCAGCTGTGTGGCCTCAGGAACAGTGCCCCCTGAGAACTTGGGATGCTAAGATTTAGAGGATTTCTCCCACAATCCTATCAACGAATTCATCAACAGGATGCTTTCAGCAGCCTCACCCAAGCACCAAGGAGCTCTTGGCAAACAGTTTTCCTTTCACTCCCGAGAGCCATATGTTTTCTGAACAAATGGTTTCCTTTCTTCTTTATGGACATGGAGACTCACAGAATGGATTATTTCCCTCTTTGCTGTGACTACTAGGAAGCACAGGGCAGGATTTGCTGCCAACCCCAACCAAGTGTACCTACCCTCACAGCATATACTCTGAGCACTAAACTGATTCTGGGCCTCGACTTAGCTTTCTAGCCTGATTTTTCACCTCCTCCTTTCTCCCAGTTTTCTCACCTGTGATTTATCTTTGTTATCCCATGTGTACATTGGAAGTCACCACAGATCCTTTTGGGGGAATGATGAAATAAACAAAGAAGCAAGCAAACATCTGGTTTTAACAAGAGATTGAAGAGAAAGTACCAAGAGAGAAAATACTTGTTCTGTGTGTCTCCTTTCACTAAGGGTAGAAAGACCTATAAAACTGGGACAAGTAAGGAAAAACTTCTACACACAAAGCACTTTCATGGTCTAGAAGCAGGGACAATACTGAAAAACTCTACCGTCTGCTGGGCAAGCACATCAGAACGGCTCATCAGAACAGACCCTGTCTATGCCGGCCATAAATAAAACACCCAGCCCTACTTGAATAGGCAGCTTCCATCCTCTGTGACATGCAGGTGGGAACCTGGGTCTTTGCTCTCACTCCAGTCCTCAGCTACCTGTGCATCTGAGAGCTGGCTGGAGCCTCACTGTCTTCGCCTCTAAAATGAATCGATGATTTACAGCCCTCTAGCCCCGACACCGCCTAATTTTCAATAAACCAAACCTCTGCTAAGGAGAACTGCTGAGTACCACCATCCTTCTACAAAAGACTCCCCCGACCCATTAGAAATTTTACACAGAGCCTCTAAGTTATTATCCCAGCCAACCTCTCGATAATTTCCCTTTTCCAGTTTGCTGCTTGTGACATTAGGGCATGATGGAATGCCAGCTTCACAATGGGATTCAATCTTATTAACAGGAACCTGATTAGATTATATTTCACTGCGGCCCAGAGGCCACTGTATTTCAAGGACAGACAGGCCAGCCGTGCTAGGAGCATGCAGAGACCCACTCTCCACAGACCTCCAGGAATGCAACCCAAGCCTGCGCAGGCACAGTAAAACACAGACGAGGCAGAAACATAGATTCCGACCTTGAGAAGGTGTTCCGGGCGTAGTGCATGATGCTGTCAAAGTCGTATGTCTCTCCCAGAGAGCTCACTTCCCCAGCTTCCATTTTTAAGAAATTATACTCCTGACCTGTGACACAACACTCTGTTAAGGCCTTTGAAAACCAAGTCGGGCACCTGAAAGGAGGCAGAGGAAGGAGAAGGAGGGCCCATAGCAGCTTCCCAGGGCTCTCTTGGCCCACTCAGTCAAATCACAGGGTTTGTAGTGGTCCTTGTTGTTTTTAATAATTGGAAATTTGAAACTTCCAGCAAGCCCTGTGTTCTCCCAATTCCACCACCCAAGACCCATCCCCAAATGCCACTCTAAACTCTTTAAGTTTGCAGACAGATTATCAATTTGCTTACCCACCACAAAAAAATAAAAATAAAAAACTCTAACTGGCAATTTGAAGAAACAAACAAACAAAAAAAGAATCAGAGAGTTAAGGTCAATCCTAAATAACTCACAATTCAGGTTCTCTAAAGCATTTGTAAAGCAATCATATTCTTCAACTAGCTATTTTCATGTTCAATATCAACTTCTATATAAAATTATTTGATATCAGGAAGTATTTCTTTAAAATCTAGACACTTTATCTGCCTTGGGGCAGAATGTTTCTAGTCAGAAACACTGTTTTTACATGTGTTCATGTCCTAATTGTATTTCAGTTTCAAAAAATATGTTGCCTAAGTCAGTACAAATGACTCACAAAAGCAGCCAGGAGAACTCTTTTTTTGGCTTATCAGTTCTGATGCTACAACAGTGTTCTGGTCAACTGTGTTCCTTTCAGGAAATGGAGTTAGATTTCACTGTCCTTTAAAATATGGAAAATCATTTTGCTTCTGCTCCAACCTACAAGCTATGGCAGGTGACCCCCCAGGAAGCCACAGATGGACAGTGGTCACACTGGTGACAGGGGCCTGCACAACAGGGTCACTGCTCCATATTTAGCATTAGCATAGCTCAGCTCCCAGCCAGCCCTCTCCTTCCCTCCTCCCTGCTGGCCGTGAGGATGCTACCTTCCCGACTCCACACAGGCCTCCTTACCTGGCTGGATGTTTTCCCTGATGATGGTGACATGTTGGTCTCTGTCTGGCCGGGTGTGTTCATGCCAGAACCCAACCACATGGCCTAGCTCGTGAGCCACAATGCCAAACTTGTCACAGTTCTTCCCAATGGATATGGCCTGTGGGCCTCCTCCTCGGCGCCCAACATAGGAACAACAGCTGGACAATTGTGGGAATACCCAGGTCAGCAGGTCAGAAGACATCAAGAGCAAGAGGCAAGTCCCCCTCCCACTCTGTGTGTGTGTGTGTGTGTGTGTGTGTGTGTGTGTGTGCATGTGTGCATGTAAAATAAACAATTTCAGGCCAGGTGTGGTGGTTAACACCTGTAATTCCAGAACTTTGGGAGGCTGAGTCGAACAGATCACCTGACGGCAGGAGTTCGAGACCAGCCTGGCCAACGTGGTGAAACCCTGTTTTTACTGAAAATACAAAAAACAATGGCCAGGTGCATGTGGCGTATGCCTCTAATCCCAGCTACCTGTGAGGCTGAGGCAGAAGAATCGCTTGAACCTGGGAAGCAGAGGTTGCAGTGAGCCAAGATGGTGCCACTGCCCTCCAGCCTGGGCAACAAGGGCAAAACCTCCATCTCAAAAGAGAAAAAAAAAAAACAACAACAAAATTTCAGAGGTGAAAGTGCTCTCATTGTCTGAATTCCTCCCAATGACCCAATGCAGAAATTCCCTCCAAAAATGATTCTTGACCTTTTTGTGATTATGGGTCTTCCTGAAAAGCTGAAAAAATATATGGCCTCTCTTCCCGAAATAAAGTGCATACCATATCCCACCCCTCTACCCGCAAGGTGCTGGAGTCCCTGCTGGGCCATTTTTAATGAAAAGGAGAAGAGACGGGGGACGGAGGCAGATGAGTGTCTATCATGCATGCAACGTGGTATCATCGTCAGAGGAGGCTTAGAGATGACTCCTTTTCGGGCACAGTCATTTTTTTCAAATAATATTTATATACATTTTTGTATACTAAAATTTATTTCATCAGTCTTCTATTGATGTACATCTAGGCTTTAACTCCAGTTTTTGCTGTTTTAACAAGGCCTCAGGGGAGAGAGTGACCAGCAAAACAAACAAAAACGACAACAAATGAAACAAAGAAGTGGTAGGGTAAATTTCTACCAATGGGATGAATGGGTAAGAGCCTATGTGCATTTGAGATGTTGACAGATACTGTCAAACTGTACTCCCAAAACGTTGTCTGTTTATGTATTCACTAATAATATATTAAAAGGCCCTTTCTCTTTACCTAAAAGAAAAGAAATCAGTCTATCGAAGAGATATCCGCACGCTCTCATTTGTTGCAGCACTGTTCACAGCTAAGATCTGGAAGCAACCTCAGTGTCCATCAGCAGTTGAATGGACAAGGAAAATCCGGTACCTCTACACAATGTAGTACTATTCAGACATAAAAAAAAATGAGATCTGTCGTTTGCAACCATAGGAATAGAACCGGAGACCATTGTGTTAAGTGAAATAAGCCAGGCACAGAAAGACAAACGTCATGTGTTCTCACTCATTTGTGGAAGCTGAAAATGAAAGCAACTGAACTCATGCAGATAGAGACTGGAAGGATGGTTACTACAGGCTGGAAGGGTAGTAGGGGACTGGTGGGGAAGGTGGAGATGGTTAAAAAAAAATGAGCACAAAAAAATGAAGGCATAAAGAAGATATACTGTTTGATCACGAAACGGGGTGACTATAGTCAATAATAACTTAATTGTACACTTAAAAATAACTAAAAGAGTGTAATCGGATGGTTTGTAACACAAAGAATAAATGCTTGAGGGGATGGATACCCCATTCTCCATGAAGTGATTATTTCACATTGCATGCCTGTATCAAAACATCGCAGGTACCCCACAAATATATACACCTACTATGTACCCACAAGAGCTTAAAAAAAATGTTTAAGTCCTGTTTCCCCACATCCTGGCCAACTCTGGTTTTATCAAACTATTGTTGCCAATTGGATAGTAAAAGATGGTATTTCACTGCATTGAGCCTGGATAGTTTTGCACAGATTTTGCGTGACATTTGTTTGTTTGTTTTTCCTGTGAACTATGTGATCACCTCTTACCTCTGTTTTCTTTTGGGTTGTCCGTTTTTTTATGATTGATGTTTAAGAACCCTTTGTAAATTAGGGAAACTTGTAGTCAAGAGTGTTGCAAGTATTTTGCTCACTTTGTTATTTCTCATTTGACTTTGTTTTTGTTTATGTATTGTTTTCGTTTTGCCATATAAATGTTTTTAATGTTAGTATTATAAAATGTCTTCATTTTCTTATGTGCTGCTTAGAAAGGTCATCCATATTTCAGGATTATAAATACAATCTACTCTTGTTTCCTTCTTATATTCTTTTGGGTTTTTCTTTCCTTTTTTTTAATACTTACATCTTTGATCTAGCTAGAATATTTTTTGGTATAAGAAGTGAGGTAGGTCGGGTGTGGTGGCTCAAGCCTGTAATCCCAGCACTTTGGGAGGTCGAGGCGGGTGGATCATGAGGTCAAGATATCGAGACCATCCTGGTCAACATGGTGAAACCCCGTCTCTACTAAAAATACCAAAAAAATTAGCTGGGCATGGTGGCACATGCCTGTAATCCCAGCTACTCAGGAGGCTGAGGCAGGAGAATTGCCTGAGCCCAGGAGGCGGAGGTTGCGGTGAGCTGAGATCGCGCCATTGTACTCCAGCCTGGGTAACAAGAGCGAAACTCCGTCTCAAAACAAACAAACAAACAAACACACACACACACACACAAAAAGAAGTGAGGTAGGAGTTCAGCTTTTTTTTCCCCCCCCCACAGAGAGCTATCTAAATTATCCCAATATTAGAATATCCCAATTGACTAATTAATCTTTCTCCCATTCATTTAAAATTTTACCCAAATTTGTGTAGAGGTATATTTGTTTTGGACCCTTTTTTCCATGTATCTATTTTTCCCTTAAGTTCCAAACTGTTTTGTTATTATCTTCCTTTTGCCTTTTAATATTCTGCATGTTCCATTAGATCATTAGATACCTACCTCTGTCATTACAGTTCTCTCTCTCTCTCTCTCTCTCTTTCTCTCTGGTTATTTCTACATGGTTGCTCCTCCAGATAAACTCTAGTATCATTTGTTCAAGTTCTAAAAATATGTATGCATACATACACACGTACGTACGTATCTATAAATGTTGGTGTTTAAATCAGAAAGGCATGAATTTGCAGCTTATTTTAGGGAGTTCTGACATCTTTACTATGTTGAGTATTCCTATACCAGGAAGCAATATGCTTTCTATTTTTAACTTTCTTTTCTTTTTTTTTTTTTTTTTTTAGGTTCCTGGGAGTTTTAACATTTTCTTCCTATAGTCTGGCACATTTACGTTTAGTCTTAGATATAGTATCTATTATGTTTCTATTAACATTGTGATTTTTTCCCCATCATAAAAGTGTATCAAACTATTTCATGTATAAAGAAAAGCAGTCACCTATTTTTGTTAATTAATTAATTTGTGGTCAGTCACTTAATAGATTCTCCTTATGTTTCTACCAGTTTTTCAATTGATACTCTGGGTTTTCTAGGCACACAATCACATTACCTCCCATCAGTGCTAACATTGCCTTTTTCCTGCCAATATTCACAGTGTTTTTTTCTTTCTCTCGTCTAATTTATATTAATTAGTATTTCCAAAACAATGCTAAATAAGTGTGGTAACCCTAAACATGTTAAACTTGTTCCTGATTTAAACTAAAACTAAATGCTTAATCGATAAACATGATGTTGGCTTTTTGGTTGGAAGTTATTTATATAAATGTATATTTATGCTTATTTCACACACACACACACACACACACACACACACACACACACACACATATATTTGTAATGCAAGAATCTATCCTTGACATCTATTTCTGTGCTACCTTGGTTACTTTTTAAAAACAAAAATTGCATGTTGTATTGTACAGGTGCCTTTCAGCATTTATTAAGATATGAACACAGCTTCTCTTCTTTGAGCAACCAATGATGGGAAGAGATTTCCTAACGTTGAACTAATCTTGTACTCCCTAGATAAATATATTTGGCAGCCTACTCTTCTTTTCTTTTGCTGCTGAATTCTATGTGCTAACATTTTATTTAGGATTTTGCATGGCTATTCACATGGGAGATTAGTCTATAATTTTTTTCTTTCTTATCTTTTGTATCAAGTTTTCCTTTCTTTCTGTCTCGATTTATTTGGTGCCATCCTTTTCATTTCAAGACAGCAATGCCATAACAGCTACTCAAAAGTAATTTGAAGTGTTCATCTTCCTCTATGCTCTAAAAAGTTTAAGTATACCAGAGTAATTTGTTTTTGAAGTTTTGAAAGAATTCAACTGTGAAACTCTGGGTCCAGTGCTTTGGGGGAAGATGGCTTTTTCCCTCCATTCTTCAATTTCATTCAGAGTTCTTGGTCTGTACCAGTACTTTATATTTACCTTGAAGACTTTCACTTTATCCACATTTTCACATTTTTTGCCTTAGAGTTTTGCAAACTACTCCTTAATGATTCTGCTGAATCTGTGGCTATTTCTCTCATTTTCATTTCTACTTTTACGTAGTTCTGTGTGATCACATTTTGTCTCAGTTAAACCAACAAGTGGTATATCTATTATTTTGTTTGTTTGTTTATTCAAAGAATTGACTCTAGAATTTGTTAGCCCTATAATGTTCCACCTTGTCTGTTTCCTTGTGCTCCCCTTAGGTTTATTTTGTTGTGGTGATGGTGGTGGGTTTTAAGCATCTATTTTTGCTAGCCTCTTTGAACTGAATATTTCATTGTCACCGTTGTCACCTGGTGATGTGGATATTTAAGGCTGTGGGTTTTAATCTGCACATAGCTTTAGCTATATCTCTTTTATTTTGAACCATAGGGCTTTCATTATATAGACATTCTGCAACTTTAATCTTGCTGTTTTTATGATCTAAGAGCCATAAAAGGAAGCATGGGAGAACTTTTAACTTATCAGATAATGTTTATTCTATTTTTGTTATCGTGTTATGTCCAGTTTCACTGCTTCACAATTAGAAAATACCTAAGTGCTATTTCTGCCTTTTAAGATGTTCTTAATGCTTAATAGATGGTCAAGGTTTATAATTCTTCAGTGAGCAACTAAAAAAAAAGTGTGTAATGAGGTTATAGAATCTGATAGACCTATAGAATTAACTCTATTAACTGTATTTTTCAAATCCTCTGTGAATCTCTATTTATTTTTTGGTCAGCATGACGCTGATTTACTTGGGCTGACAGAAATGAATTGAGTCTCCTGCTGCTGGGCGTTTCTAGCAATCTCCCTCGGAATTCCCTGGGGCTTGTTTTATGAGTCTTAATGCTATGCTATTTGGTGCATGAAGATTTATGACAGTTATATTCTGACCAACACTTGTATCCTTTCTCATTATAAAGCATCTCAGCTTTTGTTTTGTTTAACAATTTCTGACTTTAAAAACAAAAACAACAAAACAATGAAATCCTAGTCTAGGACTAAAATTGTGATCCCAGCTTTCTTTCTGTTAGCATTTACCTGTACAGCTTCTTTCCTTTTACTTTTAAACCTCTCTAGGTTGTTTTCTTCAGTAATTGTCTTATGTAGAGAACATATAGATGTGTTTGGGTCTTTTACTTTTTTTTGAGATGGAGTTTTGCCCTTGTTGCCCAGGCTAGACTGCAATGGCGTGATCTTGGCTAACTGCAACCTCCACCTCCTGGGTTCAAGCAATTCTCCTGCCTCAGCCTCCCGAGTAGCTGGGATTACAGGCATGCGCCACCACGCCTGGCTAATTTTGTATTTTTAGTAGAGACCAGGTTTCACCATGTTGGTCAGGCTGCAGGCTGGTCTCCAACTCCTGACCTCAGGTGATCCGCCCACCTCGGCCTCCCAAAGTGCTGGGATTATAGGCATGAGCCACCGTGCCTGGCCAGGTTTGGGTTTTTGATCCAACATGGAAACCTTCTTCTTTCAGTAGGAAAGTCTATCACACATATTTATTGACGTAACAGATAACTTTAGTCATAAGCCAGTCATTTCATTATACATTATGTTTTCTGCAGGAAATCTGTAAACCTGTAGAGTCCCTCCAATTAAATGCAAAATTTTGCCTACATATACATCTATTCTTGAAGAAGGAAAGCCCACCGCTTTATCAGATTCTAAATGGGGACAGCAACCTTAAGAGGTTAAGAGCCACTGCCTTAAGTCTTCACGTGACACACCACCAGTTCCTCCTGTTGCTCTCCTAGTGGTAGGACCCCTGGCCTTCTTGGAGTCTCCTGGAATCTTCCTCCTAACCCATCTGCTTTGCCACTGGGTTGTAATTTCACCGAGGGCAAAAAGTTTCTAGCAAACCCTGGACTCCTCTAAATAATAGCTCATTGGAAATACTTCGGTTTGCAGAGAAAATTCAAGACTCATGAGCCATCCGAGTGATTCTGCAGAGGTGGGCTCACTTTTGCTTACTTACCCACAGGTTCTGTAACTGAATACGATAAAGCTTTCCTCGTCGGTCCTTTCTATGAAGGTCACACACGTGTGCTTCTCCCAGTGTCTCATGGCCTGCTTAAAAATGGCCCTCTGGCTCCCTGAAACAACAGGGCAAGCACTCAACTTCAATGATGGGTCCATACTTGCCTTAGATGCTTTTTTTTTTTGAGACTAAGTCTCCCTCTTATCCCCCAGGCTGGAGAGCACGACATAACATATCAAATCATCATGTTGTATACCTCGAATATATACAATTTTTGTCAATTAAATATTTTCAAATATATATATATATATAAAAAGTTTGTTCTGGTGACCCAGAATAGAAATATTCCAGAATTTCCAGGAATCAGGATTTCCCTTGCTAAAAACACAACATAACTTTACTGAGTTGCCAAAACCTAGAGAGTAGGAGTCTGTAGATTAAAAGGGAGGGTAAAAAATAGATCTTCCTGGGCTTCCCAAATTTTCCTTTGTATTGAAAGTATTTTTTAAACTTTTACAAAACCTTATCCAGGTTATTCAACTTGGAAACTGCAGGCTTTTGAAGTAGGGGGCAGTCAACTCCAGCTCACCAGCACTGTACTTCACCCCCTCATTTTCTTTCAGACCTGTAGGAGGGTGTACCCGTGCCTTCTAAAATTTTGATTTGCATATACATCTGTGTACTTTTGCATGGGGTTTCAGTGTCTTGTGGGGAATTCTTGAGCCTAATTTTTCTTCCAGGCCTTTGAAAATAGGCGAACTTCATACCTTCTCTGAACCTGTCTTTGTATTTCCTTGAGTGGAAATTTGCTGAATAATAAAACTCCAGGCTGACAGTAACATATAGTCAGTCAGTTCTTTTCAAAATCTATCAATCTGAGAGAAGGAAGACTGTTTAAAGAAGCAAAGAGAAGGATCTAGAAAAAAATACTTGTCTGGGAAATACGAAGAATGGCGGGAGCTGGAGGTTGAAGTTCTACGGGGCCCTCATTGCGAAACAAAACAAAAATTACAAACAAAGTCAAACAGCTGACATCACTTGGATCTTTGTCCCCTTCAAATCTCATTTTGACATATAATCCCCAGTGTTGGAGGTGGGCCTGGTGGGAGGTGTTTGGGTCATTGGGGTGGGTCCCTCAAGAAGGGCTTAGCGCCATCCCCTTGGTGACTGAGCTCTCACTCTGAGTTCATGTGAGATTTGGTTGTTTAAAAGCGTGTGGCACCTCCCCCACCTCTCTCTTGCTCCCTCCTGCCATGCGATGTTCTGGCTCCCGGTTGCCTTCCAGCATGATTGCAAGCTTCCTGAGGCCTCACCACGAACAGATGCTGCTTCTGAGACAGCCTGCAGGACCATGAGCCAAAATAAAATTCTTTTCCTTATAAACTACCCAGCGTCAGGTATTCCTTGAGGGCAACACAAATGAATGAGCACAACAGCACTGGGGGAGGCTCCTATCACCATCTAGAGGATGTGGGTATGGTATCATATTGTTGTTCCCAAAACATTCACACAGAATAAAGAATAACAACTGGGCATGGTGATTCATGCCTGTAATCCTAGCACTTTCAAAGGCTGAGGCAGGTGGATTGCATAAGCTCAGGAGTTTGAGACCAGGCTGGGCAACATGGTGAAACCTGTCTCTACAGACAATTAAGAAAAACAGATTAGCTGGGCATGGTGGCACACGCCTGTAGTCTCAGCTACTCAGGAGGCTGAGGTGAGAGGATCATTGAGCCTGGAAGGTTGAGGCTGCAGAGAGCTGCGATTATGCCACTGCACTCCCGCCTGGGCAAGAGTGAGACCCTGTCTCAAAACAAGAAAGAAAGAAAAGACAACAGCAACAAAAATAGGATAACTTAGCTGTCCATTTTTGTTTTCTGACACCCTGACATTTTTGGTTCAAATTGTTTACAGCTCAATCACTCAAAAAATAGCAATCCTACTAATTACATAATAACATGAAATACTTGTGTCAACAAAATTCTTATATGTAAAATAGTTCATTTTGATGAAAGTAATATAAATCTTTGGTCAGAACAGCACACCAGATCTGAAAGAACACAGGATCCCAACGAGGAAAAGTTCGTAGCTGTTTATCATTTTTTTTTTCTTTAGGCCCACGTCTTTCTCCGCTCTGAGAACAGACCTCTTCGAGGGCAGGATGAAATCTTAGTCATCTTTTTCCACCAGTCCCTCAAGAAGCACCTGGCACCAGGACGCCACGGGTTCATGCTGCAGGAGCAGGAGGGAACTGCGGGAATTCGGGAATTCTGCTGCCCTGCTGCTGAGGTCCTCACACTTCCCCAACTGACTCATCGGCGGTTCTCAGTGGCTTCGGCAAATACTCAGGGAATGTGACTTCAGCAGCCACCTCTCAGAGTAGAGGTCACAGAGCCACAGGGAGGGGAAGGACTTGTAAGTGGCACTGAGAGCCTGGAAAGTCTCTCGCTGTGACTTGTCCTGCCAGCATTCCACTGACACTGGCCGCAGGTATGCAGTGGGCACATTTGCTACCTGCCTGAGATGTGCCAGGCCCTGGTCTAGGTGTTGGAGACACTGAAGTGGAAATGAGACAGAAAAAAGACTGCTGCTCCCACAGAGCTTAGGCAGAGACAAAAATAAGTGTAACAGAAATAGAAGTAAAGTGAGTTCAGGTCATGGTTAAGTACTGTGAAGGTTATAAAGCAGGGTCTGGGACAGGGAGGCACTGGCGGTGGAGAGAGCGAAAGGCCTTCCTGTGATGTGTCGCTTGACATAAGACTCAAGTGAGAAGAAGAAGACAGCCATGCAAAGACCTGGGGAAACGGCATCCAAGGCAAGTTCAGGTGCGAGTGCGCAGGGGCCTGTGAGGTGGGCATGTCCGGGGATGGGCACATGGCCGGTGAGGCCAGAGCACAGAGATGAAGGATGGGAGAGGGGAAGAGAGGGTCAAAGACAGGCGAGGGATGGTGGGTATTCGAGGAAGGGCCTTCATTCTAGTGGCAATGGGAAGCCAGGAATGATTCACATATTTTAAAGATAATATGAATATCAGATAATTACTAATTACTGTGTGCCAGGCACTACTCTAAGCACTTTATCTATAGTAATCCACTTAATTCTCTAAACAAGCAGAGGGGTAGAAGAGAGTATCACCCCCATTTACAGAAGAGGGAACTAAGGCACAGAGAGACCAATTAATTTCCCCAGGGCATTTTGCTGGCAAGTGCTGGAGCTGAGATTTGGACCCAGGGAGTCGAGCCACGTCTACTGATCCCTTTGGTCACGGGGTGGAACAATGCTTGTGGGCAGTGGTGGGGACCTCGGAGTCCAGGACACTCATCCAGGCAGAGGACAGGCAAGCCAACCATGTGCAGTTGCTCATGGACTTTCTTTATGCGGAGGGCTTGTCCTCAGTCATCCTGCAAACCCTGCTTGTCCTACAAGGTCCTTCCAGGTCACTCCCCACGTGAAGCATCGGGAGCAAGGTACCAACTTTGAGGACACAGTCCCAACAGAGACTGCAATTTCCCTAGGACTGGTGGGCCAGGCCTTGCCGGCACAAGGCGGACACCATCTGTAGGCCTGCTGTGGTCTCGGACATCAGCTCCATCCCACCCAGGTCCTTCCGGGAAGGACTCTCTCCACCCAGGGAGACAAAGCACCCTGCCCCAAAGTAGGCCTTGTCTGCGGCTACTGACCAGTAAAGTTCCCTCCAATGACGTAGGGGATGACTCCTCCAGGCCATATCCTCTCTGTTCTTGAGGTTGTGGCTCTGCGGACCCTTGGGGAGACAGTCTCGGCTGCGGCATGCAAGGTCCCAAGGCTGTGCGGGAGAGTGGAATTCTCCGGGCCATCTGCAAGACAGTCGGGTTACTATTGACTTTGCCCTTTGATTCCTCCTGTGAATTATGGCTAAGGTTTTATTATCCACAAATCCAAAAGGGGCATGTTAAAACATGCTCTAAAGGGACGATTTCATCAGTTCAGGATCTGGAAACCCCGGGTGGTAGTTTTCCAGATGGGGGAAGAGTACTTGTAGTAAACGTCCCGGGCTATGATGGGAGTGGTTTGGCTTGTCTGAGGCCTTGAGAGAGGTCACATGGGGCCACAGAATCAAATGGGCCGGGATAACTCACAGCTTTTTCGGTGGGGCTGAGCTTAGGGTGTGCTTTCTGCGCAGAGCTGCAAGCATTTGAGGAACGAACTGGGTCAGTCCCTTGCCTTGATCTAATACGGTCAGTGTTGCAAATTTTGAAATAATTCGGCCAGTACAGCAAGGAAAGTGGACCAGTCTGTGCCACTTGAAAAATTCTTTATAAGAAAAATCCTGGGAAAAGCAGAACCTCATAAAACTCCGAACCCTTGGCACCTGGACACTTAGGACAGGAACGTGGGAAACACAAGGAGGGTTGATGGAAGGTTCTGGGTCCACGCATTGGGCCCCCTCAATGGCAGAGGTAGGTGAGTGGAGTAGAACACAGCCACCGGTCACTGAGCCCGCATGCATTTCGTTCGCCAGTCAGATAGTTGAAGGTTTTGTTTTCAGTCAGCTTGCTTAGAATCCCTCATTATTCTCACTTGGAGCATTTTCTCTCTAGTTTTTATACTTTTTCCCCTAAAAACTAGGCTTCGGTTTTGCCAACTCTTTTTTAAAATTTTTATTTATTTATTTTTTTAAGATGGAGTCTCACTCTGTCACTCAGGCTGCAGTGGCAGAATTTCGGCTCACTGCAACCTCCGCCACCTGGGTTCCAGCAATTCTCCTCCCTCAGCCTTCCAAGTAGCTGATATTACAGGCGTGTGCAACCAAGCCCGGCTAATTTTTGTATTTTGGTAGAGATTGGGTTTCACCATGTTGGCCAGGCTGGTCTCAAACTCCTGATCTCAAGTGATCCGCCCACCTAGGCCTCCCAAAGTGCTGGAATTACTGGCATGAGTCACTGCGCCTGGCCGATTCTTTTCATTTTTCTTTATTACATTAATGTTATTTACTTTATTACTTCCTTCCATCTTCATTTGTTTTATCTTGACATTTCTTTCCTCGTTTCTTTTCTCTCTTTTTAAAAGACAAATTGAGATAGAATTTACATGCCATATTTACCCTTTTAAAGAATCCCATTCAGTGGTTTTCAGTATTTTAACAAAGTTGTGGAACCACCACCATTATCTAATTCTACAATATTTTCTTCACTCCAAAGAGAAACTTTGTACCCATTAACAGTCACTCCCCATTTCTCCCTTCCCTGAGTCCTTGGCAACCAGTAATCGACTTGGTTCCTATGAATTTGCCTATTCTGGACATTTCCTAGAGATTGAATCACACCACACGTGGCCTTTTGTGTCTAGCTTCTTTCACTTGGCATGTTTTCAAGGATCACCTATGTTGTAATATGAATCAGTTCTACATTTTACAGCTGAGTAATATTCTCTTGTATGCACATACCACATGTTGTTTATCTGTTCTTCAGTTGGTGGATATTTAGGTTATTTCCACTTTTTGGCTGTTAGGAATAATGCTTCTATGAACATTCACGTACACATTTTTGTGGACATAGTTTTTTCATTTCTCTTGGGTATATGTCTAGTGGTGGAATCGCTGGGTCATATAGTAATTCTGTGTTGAATCGTTTGAGAAACTACCAGACGCTTTTTTCAAAACAATGGCACCATTTTACATTCCCACCAGCAATGCACCAGTTTCCATCCAGTATCTCCACATCCTCAACACCTGTGATTGTCAATCTTTTTAATTGTAGTCATCCTAATGGTATGAAGCAGCATTTCATTTTGGTTTTGATTTTCATTTCCCCAATGACTAATGATGTTGAACCTCTCTTCCAGGTACTTGGTGGTCATTTGTATATCTTCTTCAGAGAAATATCTATTCAATTATTTATTCATTTCTTAATTGGGTTGTTTTATTGTTGTGTTATAATTAGTCTTCATATATTCTGAATACAGGCTCTTGTCAAATATATAATTTCCAAATATTTCTTCCATTCTGTAAGTTGTCTTTTCACATTTATGATAATGCCCTTGAAGCACAAACGTTAAGTCCAATTTATCTATGATCTTCTTTTGTTACTTGTGCTTTTGTTGTCTAAGAAACCATAGATTTATACCTATGTTTTATTCTAAGAGTTCTATAGTTTTAGCTCTTACATCCAGATCTTTGATCCATTTTTAGTTAATTTTTGTATATGTTGTGAGGTAGGGTTCCGACTTCACTCTTTGGTATGTGAACATCTAGCTGTCCTAGGACCATTTGTAGAAAAGACTAGTTTTTCTCCATGGAATTGTCTTGGCACTCCTGTCCAAAGTCAATTGGCTATCCTTTTCTAGCTTCTTGTTGAATACGTGGCACATTAATTTTATATCTTTCCTATAAATATTAACATTTTCAAGGCTAAATTTCTCTCTGACATTTTCTTTTCCTGCATCTCACATTTTGAAATGTACATTTTCAATGTTAGATATTGATATATTCTTTAAGTTTCATTTAGACTTTCTTCTTTGATCTCTGAATTATTTCAAAGTATGGGTTTTAATTTCTAAACATTTGTCTCTGTGTGTGTTACTGATTTCTAACACTGCACTGTGTTCTAATAATCTATTCTTCATGGCAGGGGTCAGCCATTTTTCTATAAAAAGCCATATAGTAAATATTTTAAGCTTTGTGGGTCATATATTCTTTGTTACAACTACTTAACTCTATCATTGCAGTGTGAAAGCAGTCATAGATAATGTCAATAAATGGACATAGCTGTGTGCCAGTAAAACTTTATTTGCAAAAACAGCAGGTTGGATTTGGTCTACTGATCACAGATGGCTGGCCCTTGCTCTGAAGTATCGATTCTTTGGTATTTAGGCCTTCTTTGTAAGCTAATACAAGATTGATTTTTATAAATGTTCCACATGTTCTTATAATAATGTGTGATGTCTAATTGAGGGGTTTCATATGTTGTTCAAATATTCTACTTACAAAAATTTTTGGCTTCTTAATGTATCAGTTACTAAGAAAAGTGCTTTAAGCAAAACCTCCAGAGCTAAGATTATAAACTGTCATTTTCTCTGTCCTTAATTTTTGCTCTAGATTGTTCAAGGCCATGTTAGTTAAGTAATACAAATTTACAATTGTTAAATATTCCAGATAATTTTTTTCTTTTATCATTAATGATCCTTTTTATAATAATAACATTCATTCATAATGGTTGTTTTGATAATCAACCATTTATATCAAATGGTTGATATAAATATTGCTACACACACACACATACATGTGTGTGTGTGTGTGTGTGTGTGTGTATATATATATATATATATATATTTTTTTTTTTTTTTTTTTTTTTTTTTTTTTTCCTGAGGCAGGGTCTGGCTCTGTCACCCAGACTGGAATGCAGTGGCACAATCTCAGCTCACTGCAACCTCTGCCTCCTGGGTTCAAGCCATCCTCTCACCTCACTCTCCCAAGTAGCTAGAGCCACAGGCATGTACTAGGCCCAGCTGATTTTTATATTTTTTTGTAGAGATATGGTTTTATCATTCATGTTGCCCAGGCTGTCTTGAACTCCTGAGCTCAAGCATTCTGCCCATCTTGGCCTCCCAAAATGCTGGGATTACAGGCATGTACCACTGCGCCTGGCCTGCTATACATTATATTATTTTGGTTAGTGTTTGCCTCATATAGCTGTTTTCTATCCATTTCCTTTTCTTTTTTTTTTTTTTTTTTTTTGAGACGGAGTTTTGCTCTTGTTACCCAGGCTGGAGTGCAATGGCGCGATCTCGGCTCACCGCAGCCTCCGCCTCCTGGGTTCAGGCAATTCTCCTGCCTCAGCCTCCTGAGTACCTGGGATTATAGGCACGCACCACCATGCCTAGGTAATTTTTTTTTGTATTTTTAGTAGAGACGGGGTTTCACCATGTTGACCAGGTTGGTCTCGATCTCTCGACCTCGTGATCCACCTGCCTTGGACTCCCAAAGTGCTGGGATTACAGGCTTGAGCCACAGCGCCCGGCCTCCATTTCCTTTTCTGAGACAGAGTTTTGTTCTTATTGCCCAGGCTGGAGTGCAGTGGCATGATCTCAGTTCACTGCAACCTCCACCTCCCAGGTTCAAGTGATTCTCCTGCCTCAGCCTCCCAAGTAGCTGGGATTACAGGTGCCCACCACCATGTCTGGCTAATTTTTTTGTATTTTAGTAGAGATGGGGTTTCACTCCGTTGGCCAGGCTGGTCTCAAACTCCTGACCTCAGGCGATCCACCCACCTCAGCTTCCCAAAGTCCTGGGATTACAAGTGTAAACCACCATGCCCAGCCTCTATCCATTTTCAGGTTTTTGTATAATTACTTTTTTGGCAAGTCATTGAACGAGTGTTATTCTCCAAGTTAATTATATTTCCCACAACAAACAATACAACAAGCTTTTCAATTATCATAATATTGAGGTTCAATATTATCTTTTGTTGGTATGTAAAATAGCTTCTTGTAAATTGAAATTTTTATTGAGATGATTGTAGATTCACATGCAATTGTAATAAATAATACAAAGATTTCATGCACCTTCCTTTCAGAGATTTCATTTCCTCTAATGGTAACATTTTGTAAAACTACAGTATAATAACACAGCTAGGATATGGGCATTGATACAAGCCACTGATGTCACTCAGATATCTCCAGCATTACTTGTACTCATTTGTGTATGTGTGTAAGATAATTTTATCACACTTACAGTTTTGTGTATCCACCACCACATTTATGATACCGAACAGTTTCAGCACTATAAGTATCATTCGTGTTGTTAGTTTATAACAATATCTACCTCCCTTTCCCCTTTCCTACATCCATTCCAAAATTCTGGCAACCACCACTCTGCTTCCATTTCTAAAATTCTGTCATTTGATGAATGTCATATAAATAGAATCATACAGCATATGATAGGGATACTAATTATGCTCTTCCCATTCAGCATAATTCCCTGGTGATTCATCTAAGTTGTTGCCTGCATAAATAGTTTATTTTTATTGCTGAGTAGTAGTCCATGGTATGGAAGTACCACAGTTTGTTTATCCATTCACCTGTTGAAGGATATCTGGATTGTTTCCTGCTATTACAAATAAAGCCATTATGAATATTCATGTACAGATTTTTGTGTAAAGATAAGTTTTCATTTTTCTGGGATAAATATCCAAGAGTGGAATTCCTGGGTCATATAGTAATTGGGTCTATTTCTGCGTTCTCTATTCCATTGGTCTACATGTTTATCACTCTGCCAATGCCATGCCATCTTGATTACTGTAGTATAGAGTAAGCCATATATGGGATAGAGTGATTAGTCCCCTTCATTCTTCTTTTTCATGGTTGTTTTAGTTATCTTTCCATATAAATTTTAGAATAAGCTTGTCTATGCCTGTGAAAAATGAAAATAAAAAACCATGTTGAGATAGAAATGGCATTATTGTATTAAACCTATAGATCAATCTGGAGAGAACTGGCACTTTTTACTATATGAGTCTTCCAATCCAGAGATGCAGCATGTCTCTCCATTTATTTAGGTCTGTCTTCATTTTTTTTTTTTAATCAGCATTGTTTAATTTTCATCACACAAATTCTGTACAAATTTTGTTAACTGTATATCCAAGTATTTTGTCTTCTTTGGAGTGACTGTGTATATGGCATTATGTTGGTTTCTGCATGTTCATTGTTAGAATACAGAAAGGTGAGCCATTTTTGTGTGCTGGCCTTGTATTCTGAAATTTTATTGAACTAATTGATTGGTTCTAGGAAGTTTTGGGGCTTTTTTTTTTTTCTTTCTTAATAGATTTCTTAGGATCTTCTATGTAGACAGATATGTCATTTGCAAATAGGAGCCATTTTATTTTTTCCTTTCCAACTTGTCTTTTGTTTATTTTTCATGCTTCACTGCAGTGTCTCAAACTTCCAGAACTATGCTGAATGAGAGTGTAAGAGCAGGCTGGGCACAGTGTCTCAGGCCTGTAATCCCAACGCTTTGGGAGGCTGAGGTGGGCGGATCATGAGGTCAGGAGATCGAGACCATCCTGGCTAACATGGTGAATCCCCATCTCTACTAAAAATACAAAAATTAGCTAGGTGTGGTGGCGCATACCTGTAATCCTAGCTACTCAGGAGGATGAGGCAGGAGAATCTCTTGAACCCGAGAGGCAGAGGTTGCAGTGAGCCAAGACTGTGCCACTGCACTCCAGCCTGGGCAATACTGCTAGACTCCATCTCAAAAACAAAAAAAAATTATGAGAGCAGACATCCTTGCCTTGTTCTTGATCTTGGGAGAAGGAATTTGGTCTTTCAACCATTAAGTATAATGCAAGCTGTAGGTCTTTTTCTAGATACTCTGTATCAAGTTAAGATAATTCCTCTCTATTCCTAATTTGCTAAATTTTTATTGTGAATAGGTGTTAGACTTTTGTTAAATGCTTTTTCTGCAGCAGTTTGATGTGATCACAGGATTCTTCTTTATTAGCCTGTTGATGTAGTGGGTTATATAGATTGATTTTCAAATGATGAATCATCCTTGTATTCCTGGAATAAATCCCACTGGGTTATGCTGTATAATTCTTTTTTATATATTGTTGGATTTCATTTGCTATTTTGTAAAGGGTTTCTACATGTAAGTTTAATTAGGTTTTAGGGGTATCTCTTATAAGCAGCAAACAGCTAGTTTTTTTCCTTACTGTTCAACCTGAGAATCTCTCTTCTAACAGGTGAATTACATTTATTTTATAACTGATATACCTAGACTTATTTCCTTCCTTTTGTTTTATGCTTTCTTTTTTCTTTTGTCTTCTTTCCTTCTTTTATTCTCTTTTCCTGCTTTCTATTAGATTAAGAAATTTTTCTATATTTACTTTTTATTTCCATTATATGCTTTCTATTCTTTAATATCGTCTTTCATGTTTAACATTCATATGTGACTTTTTAAAGTATAAAGAATTAGTGAACTAAAAAGACAGATCAGAAGAAACCAGAAACCACAGTCTTGTTCTAAGAAATACAGGGCTTTTAAAATATTTTAAATTTTAAAAACACTCTCCATTTTTCATGTTATTATTTGCTTGTTTTCAAGCCCCTAAATTAGTCACCATTATCAATGGCTTATTTGTGTGTTTGTTTGCAATACAGATTGATACCTGCCTTCATAGCCACCCATTTCCTTGCTCACTTCTATTTCTTACATCTCATTTCTCCCTCCTAGAAATGCTTTTGAGTCTTGCTCTGTTGCCCAGGCTGGAGTGCAGTGGTGCAATCTCAGCTCACTGCAACCTCTGCCTCCCATGTTCAAGAGATTCTCCTGCCTTAGCCTCCTGAGAGCTAGGATTATAGACATCCGCCACCATGCCCAGCTAATTTTTATGTTTTTAGTAGAGATGGGGTTTCACCATGTTGGCCAGCCCGGTCTCAAGTGATCCTCCCGCCTCGGCCTCCGAAAGTACTGAGATTACAGGTTTCCAAAGCTTTTCAAAACACTTTCACTCCTGCACTAAAACTTGCCTTGGTCTTTTCCACTCTGCCTTATTCCCCTTGGCTAAATTCTCTCCTCCGAAGAGGAAAGAATCGAATTGCTACAGATCAGTACAGATTTGCTGCTGCTATCATCGCCAGCATCTGAGGCTTCCTTCTGTGAGTTATGTTCCTTATTCTCTTCTGCTCATGGCCATTCACCTTTCTTTCCTTTGAACTCAACTCTGTATTTTTCATTTGGGGTGGGAAAAAGGTAACGGTTTTTCTGTGTTCCTCTGCTTGTATAAGGGTTTCCTACTCATCTAGTTGGTCACATTTCTGGACCCAGAAAGATGGTATGTAATACATTGTTAAACCTGAAAATGACTGTTTTACCGCTAGAATTTCTAGAACAGAAGTCATACACTTGCAGGGTTGGCATAAACCCAACCCACAGATGTGTTTTTGTTTGGCTTGGACACTTTTGGCCCACACTATGTTTTTTTAAAAATCTCACTGTAGGAGCCAACTTTTAAAAATCAAGGGATTTCACATAAGAATCCAGCTTTTCTAGTTTTTCTTTAAAAACGGAAAGATTTGGCAACAGCAGGCCCATCTTCCATCATAGCGCAACCCACTGGAGTTTAGGAGCACCTGCTGCTCCCCACAGTCAGAGCACATGTTCTGTTTGCTGGAATCTCTCTCCCCCTTCACAGTGTCCTGTTCAGCCTACTTCACCTTTTAGAGGACCTGCCTGCCCTCTACAGAAGCTATTCTTATTTACTATTCTAGCCCTAAACTACCGATTACATCAAGACGTCAAATGTGAATTGTTCTGGTAGACTGGAAGCTCCATGAGGGCAAGCGCTGTTACCAACTTGTTCTCCACTTTATTCTCCGCACCCTGCACAGTGTCTGGCTGGTGGTGAGCATTCAATATTTTTTATATTTTGAATGAATTAATTAAAGAAGGGATAAGCTATTCTAAAAATAAACATTGGAACAGTCCAAACAACTCTGTGGCAGAAATCTCTCCAAAATGTTGGCAACACTGAAGCCCTTCATGTTTACATCCTGAGAATCATCCAGTCCTAAGTAATCACAGGCAGCAATGTAGCAAGTGGAAGTTTGTTACTCATTTCCCATATGGTTTTCAACAAGTCTCTTAATTTTCCTTTGTTGCCAACTCTCCTTTGGAGAATGGTCAAAAATACTTTTCGATTCAAGGGAATAACACTAAGATATCCCATGTCTCGCTGACAAGCTGTGCTGTATATACATGTGACCTGGTATTGTAAGGGTCGGTTTTACACAGAGTCAGCATGGGAAAATCTTAAATGCACCTGGAAAGAAGCTAGGGTGTAATTTCCAGAGATGGGTTACTGAATGACAGCTTCCCCTTCGGTCCAGTGAGAAATTTAATTTGCTAAGGACTCAACACAGGAAGCATTTGCCGATTAAAAATATGTCTAAACAGATGTTCTGCTTAGCTTGGAAGAAGGATCTTAATGCAACTGTCATTATTGGATTTTCTTGGATTACTACTATCTGGAATTGGAGTCCAAATAGAAGGATGTAATTATTTATTATGGCCAAGAGTCCTGCATTTGAAGAGGAGCTCAGGGCGTCTGACAGGATTTAACACGCTGGGGGCAGGGTGGAGGGGGGATAAAGGCCATTTAAATTCTCTGGCTCCGGGAGCGAGCCCTATCCTCTCCGAAAGAGCAAAGCGGTTGTTGCTTTTCAATCTTCTATTTCCAGCTGAAGGCACAACCATGTCATAAACAGAACCAGGCCTGAGCCAGCCTCCTCCAGTGAGGAACTGCAATTTGTAGATTAGGCAACTGGTCATTCCCACACTGGAAGTAAACACATTGACCGCCCAGCCATTTGCATAACCCTCACCCCAAAGGTGATGGGTGAATTTGCACCTCACCTGCAGTAGTCTTGAAAGGCAGAAGGCCCCTTAATAAAGGGGAGACTAGAACATTCTGCACAGTGGTTCTCAAGCCCGGCTGCACATCAGAATCAACCGGGGAGCTTTTAAAAAATTCTGGTGTCTGCCTCCCTGCTCTGAGATTGAGAATCAATTGGCCTTAGAGAGTAGAGTCAAGGCACCTGCAGTTTCTAAAGCTCCCCAGGTGATTACAAAGCTCAGTGAAGTTTGGGAACCACTGATACAACCCAAAGGTTAAGATCAAGGGGTTTGGGGTCAGGGGGACTTAAGCTCAAGATAAATGCTGCCATTTGCTGCCTATGTGGCTTTGGACAAATCACTTCCCCTTTGGAGCTTCACTTCCTGCTGCAGGACGGTGGTGACCCAGGTAATGAATGTCAAATGCCTGCAGTGAGTAAGGGCTCAGTGTGAGCTGCCACAATGGCTATGAAAGTCTGCATTTGAGACAGGCTCAAAAGGAGGGCCTGAAGTTCGTGGGGCTCAGTTGTTACACCCAAGTAAACTAACATAAGTGATGTTAGGAATTCCAGCATTGAGCACTGTTTTGCATCCAATTTTGGGGGATGCCTGTCCTTTGGTTCAACCAGATTCCATTATTATGTGCTTTCACACAAAGCCCTTAGGAAAAGTTACTGAAAGTGAAAGGTCCATTCTCGTTCATGAATATGGTTCTGGAAATCAGGCTCTATCAAAACAGTCACAGCTTCATTCCCGGAGCAGTTGCACACTCCATTTCATTAATCCCATTATCAGCCCTGAAATGCATGCTGAGCTCTCATCTCCAGAGAAGGGAGAGCCTTCTGACCAAAAGGTCTGTGTGGGGTGGGGGAGGGATGCTGAGTGAGCATTTCAGCCATTTCCCCCTCCCCAGAGCTAGAGGCACAAATCCCCACCGTCAGGGCTGAGGGGAGCCACATAATGCCAGGAAATAAACCTGCTGCCGAAACTGGGCGCTTCCTTCAGATCCTTTCTACTGCCTGGGAGGTCTCTTTTCCTGGGGGTGGTGGAAGGGGGACAAGTTGTGATGAAAGGGAACCTGAGATTGACACAATGTGTCTTATCTTTCATTCGAATAAAAGCAAGAGGTATTCAGGGCTGGGCAGACAGCATCCTGAGAAATGGGATGGGAAGGATGGAGGGACTGGCTAGAACAGCCTGCCCTCGCCTCACTTGGAGATCTCGTTCCTCCTCAAAACTGCCCCAGATGCTTAAAGACATGTTTGTCTGCTGCCGTAATGCGGAGTGGAGGGACTGGCCTAGGCTGCACATTCCTTCTCCTCTTCGAACAAACCAGGGTCATTTGGAGGATCCCAGACCGGGGGAGTGCTATCATCACCCTCCCTGAAAAGCCCAAGATCTTTTGCTGCAGTGTGGGTGCTGTGCACAACCCCACCAGCGGCAGAACTTTAATGGGCCACAGCAGCCTTATTCCTTCCTGTCCTCTGTAATGTGTTTCTCTGCAGCTGTTGCACAGCTGTGGAATCCCAGTCCAGAGGTAGATGATGCACTTTCAGTGCTGGATAATATAATTCCTGGAGGTGAAGGTGGGGAGAAGGAAATGGAAGAGCTACATTCCTTGAGCCTCTTTTAAGTTCCAGACACCTGGCTCTGTGTTTTACATAAATATTATTTCTAATTCCCTCTAAACTTCATACAACGAGTTAAATAACTTATCCAAAGACATAGCCACTCCGTGGCTGAGCTGGGATTCAAACCCAAGTGTGTCTGTCCAAGTTTATAGCTGGGTCATTTTACACCCAACAAACTAGTAAATATCAAAAACTCTGACAATCTCTATTGCTAGGGAGCAGAGGCAAGGGGGAAAGGGGGTAGATAGTCTCCAAATATGGCCACAAGTCCCCTTATCCCTGTGAGGTCATGCCACTTCTCCCATGAAGGAGTAGAATCTATTAATCTCTCCTTGAATCTGGCCTGGTCTTCTGACTTGTTTTGTTAATAGAATGGATTAGAAGTAGCATTCTTGAAGATTTGAGTCCAGGCCTTAAATGGACTGGCGGCTTCCGCTCCCTCCCTCTGGGAAGCCAATCACCATGCTATGAAAAGTTTCTGATTAAACAACTGAATGGTGACAGTCTGCAGGGAGAGCAGGGCCACGAGGAGGTAAACTGGGGCACCAGAGGTGTAGCTAAAGTTTTTGGGACTTTCCAGCCCAGTCCACCTGCTAGATAAATGCAATCAAGTGAGTGACTCCAGATGCCATCAGACAAAGAACCACCCCACTGAGCCCAGTCAACCCCCAGAATCATGAAAATGACAAATCATTGCTTGAAGTCACTAAGGTTGGAGATGGTCTTTATGCAACAATAAATCACATAAATAAGGAAGAAAAGAATGACTGTGGCATCTTTGTCACTGCAGTGTGATGGCAAACCCTGCTGGACTCATTCACACATGCTCCATTTTTACCACTAAGTGCTGGCTATTTGTGGCCAAGTGAAGCACCATTGAATTTAACAGATGTCTGGGGAGCCCAAAAATTTGTAAGTAAAAATACCCTTAAATAAGCAAAGCAGAAAAACATGGATCTGAAAGCAAGCCCTGCACATAGTCCAAACTACAAGCTGTATAGCTAAGAAACAAATGCAGATTTGTCAAATGGGTGACTAAAGACTATACCTCTCTCTAAAAGAAATCAAACTGAGGCTGGGCACGGTAATCTGCCCAGTGGCAGAGGTAAAGAATCTGCCTCTCTCTAAAAGAAATCGAACGGAGGCTCATGCCTGTAATCCCAGCACTTTGGGAGGCTGAGGCAGGCAGATCACCTGAGGTCAGGAGTTGGAGACCAGTCTGACCAACATGGAGAAACCCCATCTCTACTAAAAATACAAAATTAGCCAGGTCATGTAGTGTATGCCTGTAATCCCAGCTACTCAGGAGGCGGAGGCAGGAGAATCACTTGAACCCGGGAGGCAGAAGTTGCAGTGAGCTGAGATGATGCCATTGCACTCCAGTCTGGGCAACAAGAATGAAACTCCGTCTTAATAAAAGGAAGTTGAACTGAAGAGGAGGATCAGAAACCCAATAGGAAAATGGGCACAAGATAGAAAGAGGCAAATCCCACTGACAAATATAGGAAAAAATGTCCAAAGTCACCAGCAGTCAGAGGAGTACAAATTAAACATGAATAAGCCACAGCTTACTTGTTAAAAACACTAATAGAGTTCTCCCTACTGCTAGTAAGAATATGGGATAAGGAGTACATTTATCAGTTGCTATGGAAATGTGAATTGTTACACCTTTTGAAACACAAGCTAGCAACATCTATTACAAACATACTAAATATGTAAGGGTATATGTTCAGAAACGTTTACTGCAGGCATTGTTCATGATGGCAAAAGGTTGAAGTGAACTGAATGCTAATTGACAAGGAAACCACTGAATAAATTATGATCCATCCAGACCAGGACTAGCTTCATTTAAGTTATAACAAGTGCCTTGGAGGGGTTTTGCCCATGAGGTATTGATGACAAAAGCATGACGCAGAAAAAATGTGTCTCAAATATGATCCTATTTTTTGAATCAGGGACAAAGCCTGTATCTGTATTTATTTTAGATGTGTACTTATATATGTATATCTCTGTATATATATCAATGTATGTGCAGGCAGAAAAATATGAAGACTGTATATGAAGTCACTAGCATGCATTATTACCTGGGAAAGTGTAGAGGGGTGACATCTGGAAAAAAGAACCCTAAAGGAGGCAGCCACACTAAAGGGAAAAGAAGAAGAATATAACACTTTTAGAGGTCAGGCACAGTGGCTCACACCTATAATCCCAGCACTTTGGGAGGCTGATGTGGGCGGATCACAGGTCAGGAGTTCGAGATTAGCCTGGCCAGCACAGTGAAACCCCATCTCTACTAGAAAAAATACAAAAAATTAGCCAGGCATGGTGGCGCGCACCTGTAATCCCAGCTACTCCGGAGGCTGAGATAGGAAAACTGCTTGAATCCCAGAAGTGGAGGTTGCAGTGAGTCTGAGATCATGCCACTGCACTCCGGCCTAGGCAACACAGTGAAACTCTGTAAAAAAAAAAAAAAAAAAAAAAAAAAAAATATATATATATATATATATATATATATATATATATATGGCACTTTTGGCCAGTCGAGGTGGCTCACACCTGTAATCCCAGCGCTTTGGTAGGCTGAGGCAGGTGGATCACGAGGTTAAGAGATCAAGACCATCCTGGCCAACATGGTGAAACCCCGTCTCTACTAAAAATACAAAATATTAGCTGGGCATGGTGGTGCATGCCTGTAATCCTAGCTACTCGGGAGGCTGAGGCAGGAAAATCTCTTGAACCCAGAGGGTGGAGGTTGCAGTGAGCTCAGATTGCGCCACTGCACTCCAGCCTGGCAACAGAGCAAGACTCTGTCTCAAAAAAAAAAAAAAAGTATATAGTACTTTTAAATGTATGATGATGTCACATTTATACATTTGTGTAAAATTACATATATGTAGGTATATATGTAAAAAATATATAAAATAGCATGAAAGCTGAAACACAAAATAAATAATGATTTCTATTTCATTGCTACATAGTCATCCCTGAGACATAAGATTCTGGCATTTAAAAATTATTCCTTTTGCTTTGCTGTTACGTTTGTGTAAAAGAAATACCACTGCTGACTGTGAATCATGATTCCTGCAAGATGCAGGCCAGACAGAAGTCCAGCAGCCCCTTTCCTCCAGCACCACTTCTGAACAGGAAAAGCTTCTCCAAAATAGGAGATGTGTCCAGTAGTCACCGACCTAGAAACTCTTCAACAACCAGCAGACTACACTCGGGTCTGACCATCTGTGTGTAGACAGGCAGTGGTGGTGCTTCCGGGCAGGCTCTGGGCCCCCTGCTCACAGCCAACCAGCATCTCACCTGCTTCCCACTTAGTAGCCCATGGGGTCTCTAGTCTACACCAGCCCCACAATCTCCACTCCAGTTTTATTTTTCTTCTTCACTTCCCTCACCCATTCATTCTCTCACACTTAGTTCCCAAAGCCACATTGTCTGCCCCTCCAAGGTCTTCAGGGGCTTCTGCTTATGAGCCATGCGCAAGGGAGAAAAGTCCAGCCAAGAGATCAGAGTTTATCTGAGAGCCATACTGTTCCTGACCACCAAATGCTGCCCTTCCGTCCCTTTTGCCGGCAGCAAGCCAGCCCGGCTCACGTCCACAGACTTTAGTGCTTCTAGTCCCTTTCAGGCACAGAGATACAAAAAGATTCCGTAAGAGCTATCGAAGTCCAGGTACTGGGGAAGGGAGAGGGAGTGACTGCTGAATGAGTACAGAGCCTGCTTTGGGGGTGAAAAAGTTCTGGAACTCAATAAGGCTGGTGGTTATACAGCATTGTGAATGTACTTAATGCCACTAAAGGGGAAGCTTTAAAATGGTAAGTCCTATGTTACATAGATTTTCCCACAACTGAAAGAAATCAAGGTTCCCAAAGACCTGGTGAGGGCTCACATTACCCTTTCCAGCTGCCTTGGTGCCAGTGTCCGTGGCTGTGGCGTTTGGGCTGCTCGCAGATGCCTCCTCTTCAAGCCCGCCTAGAAGAATGGAGAAGAAAGGGCCATGAGGATACATCAGCCTTCTCTGCATCAGCACCAAGGGATGAGGGAGCAAACCTGGTCACCTGGGGATGATCAGGATCCGCAAGACTCGTTCCACAAATCAACTGAGCTCCCACCACATGCCCCACACTGTTCTAGATGTGAGGGCGAAAACAAACCTGCTTTATATGTATATATATATATATATATATATATATATATATATATATATAACCACACATAATTCACAGATTGATAAAAGGATGACTCTCCTGGATCAGCTCAAGGGCACCCAGAATCAAATTTACAGTTACCAGGCAACCCCAAATCAGCTTCCTCACCCCCCACATCCATAAGAAAGGCCAAATGCAAACAGGATCCTCTCTGGGCCTGGAGTCTGCCTGGTGCAGAATGCAGGGAGATGTGCCCAGCGCTGCTCAATACTCGATGTGTCTGGCGACAGCTGCCTTTCTTACCCTGTGCACTCTCTTGGCGTTCGGATTTCCTCTGTGGTTTGAGTCTCCCTGCAGGAACTACTGTGTTGATCTTATAAATTAGACTCCATAGACACTGTGTCCACCAAGGACAGTGATGCTTGTATGTGTTTGTTAGTAGCCATCATTTATAAACTGTGTTAACAGTTGTCTCTGCCAGGAATGTGGCCAATCGCCAAATATTTGTTTGACCTACTATGTGCCCAGTGCAGTTTCAGGCACTGTGGATCCAGCAGTGAACCAGGCAGGTGAGTTCCTGCTCTCAAGAGATCATTCTAAATGGAAAGCTGGACCATAAACCGCAGGTAAGTAAATTAATGAATAAGATCATTGCAGGTTTAGAAAATGCTCTGAAGAAGATCAAATCCAGTGTGTGATAGAACACGATGGGAAGAGCTGCTTATCTGGTGGTTGGAGAGGGTCATTTAGGAGATGGGATGACCGTGAGATCTGAAAGGCAGGAAGGATCTGGCCATGTGGAGATCCTGGCTAGAGCATCCTCTGCAGGGGAAGGATCCAGAAGGAGCTTGGATGGGGACTGAGCTTGTCACAAGAGGGACAGCCACGGTGCGCAAGTGGGAACAGGGCCAGAGAGGGAGGCAGGCCCACAGGGCCTTGCCAGCCAGACTGTGCTGTGTCTTGTGACTTTATTCTCTCTGTCACGGGAACCCTGCAGAGGGTTTAAAGCAAGAGAGGAATGTGTGTTTTATTTGTGTTTTGCCAAGATCGCCCTGGGGCACAGGCAGACAAAAGCAGAAGCCGGATGAACAGTTAGGAGCCTTGCAAGGGTCCCGGTGAGGCAGGGTGGTGGTGTGGATCCGACACTGCAGTGGAGGTGCTGGGACCTGTCATGTTAGGGAACAGTCAGAGGCAGAGCTCCCAGGTAGGGCTGGTGGATTCGATCTGAGGAAGGAGAGAGACCACCAATGCCGCCTGCCCTTGGGATTTGAGTAACTAGGTGGGTAGTGACACCAGGGAGCAGATTTGAGGACAAAGACTATGTCCAGGAGAGACTATTACACACACAAACCACATCAAAGCAGCCGAAGGACAATCTATTTTTAAACAAACAAAAATATTCCTTGCATCTATTAAGAAACTTGCAGCTTACAAGTCAATTTCCCAGTCTCCCCTTTAACCCTGATTAGAACACTTTACGTGTAACCCCATTTTCCAGAGGAGAGAACTGAGGCACAAAATGGTTAGTTCCAGGTTGGCCAGGCCATCAGGGAAGCTGAGGGCTCAGGACGCAGTCTCCTGGTGAGACACCCGGAGGTCTTCCCTGTCCCCACAGATAAAGGCTTCCGGCACTGCTCAACCAAGGCTCACAAGGCACCATGGCCCCAATCCCTGGGCCTGGATGACCCTGGAGACAGCCACGTGGTCCTGCTCCCAACTCCCCACACGCAGACCACCTCTTTCCCTCTCTGTGACCGTGACATGGGCAGTGGCTGCAGCTGCTGGGTCTCCTGTAGAAAGGGTCTTGCTACAGCCAGGCGAAGATGGGAGGCTCCGTGCCTGCATCCTGTTCGTTCCGTTGCCTCCTGGCCAACCCGGAATCCACTCACACACTCCCTGCAGCTGCCGGGTGTTTGCTGCCAGCTCCCAGCCCTCTGGGTATTCGTCCAGTTGCGGCGATATCATTTCCTCTCGGGCTAAAGGTCAGGGGAAATCCTGATGGTATGAAATCGCTCAGCAGCAGAGGAATGTACCACCTGTGGTGTGGAGGCGAGCTGAGGCCAAGGCTCTGAGTCTAGCTCAGCCTCACTCAGCTGTGCAACTGCTGCGAGGAACGCGGGTGTTAGTATTTTTCATCTGTCAAATGGGCTATTGTGAGGACCAAATGAGGTAATGGGTTTGCTTAGGCATTTGTTCATTTAACAAATATTTATCCAACACCTGCTACAGGCCAGACGCTGTTTCTGCTGCTTGGGATACAATGCAGAAGAAACTGTACCCTGACCTCATGGAAATTATATTCAGATGAAGGATAGAGGAAAAAATGACAAATAGAGAACCAGACATTTAGGTCTGGAGGGTATAGACGGCTATCTGGAGAGAAGCATTTCGAACTATGGGAACAGCAAGTGCAAAGGCCCTGGGGTGGGAGTGTGCTTGGAGTGGGGAGGTGGGTACAGCTGGAATGAATGAGTGAGGAGGAGAGAAGATGAAGAGGTGAGCAGGCAGTGGAGAGGCTGGAGGATCTGCTCAGGTGGGACCTTGCAGGCCATTCAGGATTTTGGCTTTTATTCTGAGTGAACTAGACGGGAACTAGAGGACATGAAAGGGCTTTGCAACTGCACTGGGTTGGTACATGACAGGGATTATACGTAGTGAACAGGAGTGGGGAGACCAGGTGCTCCCAGTGATGGAGCAGGGAAAGAATTAGTGTTTACTAGGTCCCAATTATGGAGCAAACCACATGCTAAAAACAGTGCTGAGTGCTTTTCCTCCCCTTCAGTTTTAGATTTGCAGTCTCACGAAGACCAGTAACAAAAGGACCATGAACAGATGAGGAAAGAAGGCTCTAAGAGGTGAAATGGCTTGCTTGTCTTTAGGACGCAGGGATAGTAAAGGTGATGACCTGAGGTGGATCCCGTCTGACCCCCCCAAGCCTGTGCTCCTTTTCCTCAGCTTCAGTCACAGAAAGAACAAGAGCAGTGCCTGGTAGAGGCGGCTGATTCCCAGGGGATACAGGGCATTGTCCATCCGGGAGGTCTGTAAGAGGACCCGTGAAGTCACGGGCCTAGCTCAGCTTGAGATAAGGTTGGAGCCGTGGCAGTTAAGAATATACAGCCCTTCAGCCCGGCGTTGTGGCTCATGCCTGTAATCCCAGCACTTTGGGAGGCCAAGGCAGGTGGATCATTTGAGGTCAAGAGTTGGACACCAGCCTGGCCAACATGGTGAAAACACGTGTCTACTAAAAATGCAAAAAGTAGCTGAGCGTGGTAGCCTGCCTATAATCCCAGCTGCTCAGGAGGCTGAGCTAGGAGAATGGCTTGAACCAGAGAGGCGGAGATTGCAAGATCGGCCTGGATAACAGAGTGAGACTACTTCAAAAAAAAAGAATATACAGCCCTTCTCTGTCCTTATCAACAAGAGATGGAAGAGTTTGTCTTTTATCTCAGAAAGGCAGCAAATCTCATGCTTCCAGCACCGTCTACCAGGGACCTACCTGGAGTTAATGTGGTTTGGCCACTCTCCTGATGAAAACACTTCCATGGCTCCCCACTGCCCTTGGGATGGATTCCACCTGCTAACACCACTGATGAGGTCTTTAGTGATATGGCCCTGCCAGCCTCCTCCACCTGGTGCCTCAAGCCTCCTCTCCTACTTCCTCCACTGCCACTCTGTGCTCAGCTGCATTAAGAGTACCTTGGCTTTCTATTTTCCTCTTATTGCACACCTTCCTCAACCACACTCACCTTTTCATCTGGCCAAACCCTACTGGTCCTTCAAGTCTCCACTTCCTCTGAGCATCTGCCCCTCTGCTCCTCTTGGGGTAAAAGCCTTTCTCTCTGTTCCCCACAGCTCCCTGGCCTTATTCCCCATCTCTCCACAAGGTACTGGGATCCATTTACTCAGCCGAATCCCCCATGGTTTAGCTTTTAGTATCTTGAAGGAAGGGATTTTGTTTTGTCTAGCAATGCATACCCAGCACTAGTCCTGGCACATAGCAGGTACCAAGTAAAATATGGGATGAATGGATGAAGGGATGGATGGATGGATGGATGGGTGGGTGGGTGGGTGGGTCGGTGGGTGAATGAATCCACGGATAGATGGATGGACATACGAGTCATGTAGGCGATATTTAAAAAGAGAACTCAATCATTTCTAACTTAGCTTAATTGTTGGAAAAAATTGCCTTTATCAGATTATATGGAGAGAAGGAGGCAGCTATTCTTGGAACAATGGCTCTTAACCTTGGCTGCAATTTGCATCACCTGGGAAGCCTTTAAAACATGCTGACGTCTGGGTCCCACCCCTGGAGGTTCTTATTTAATTGGTCTGGGGCACGGCCTGGGAATGGGGAGTTTTAAGAGCTCCCCGAGCGATTCTAAGGTGCAGCCAAGGTTGAGATTTGTTACTCAGAGAACCCTGTAAAAGGAAGACTTATTTTGTGCTATTTTCTTACTTCCAACCTCTCTCCTCCTGAGCTCGTGAGGAATGGAAGACATGGACCTGGAGACAGACACTTTGTACACTAGGAAAAGCTGTGTCTCACATCTAAATCGATGGAAAGTGTTTCTCTGTTTCAACAAAAACTAGCAAATGAGACAGGTGTGGCTCTGGCTGTAACTGCAGCTGCAGGCACCGTAGAGCAAGGAAGAGAGAAACAGCCTGATGCAGACGAAGGCTGGGAGCAGGGAGGGGAGAGCTTTAAGGATATGGGGATGTATTTTTCCTTCGGTGTGACTGCAAGACAAATAGTGCTTGAAAAAAAAATACATATATATATATATATATATCTCCCCATATTTGATCTTTGCTTAATTACCTCTTCAGTGAGAGGATATGCAAAGACCTTGTAGATTTCATTAGTCACAGAGGTTTATTCAAACGCCTCCTTTGCATAAGAAACCCAGGCTTACAGCTGGTCTCTGGGAAAGAATGCCCTCCAGGCCTTGAAAAGAGAGCTCGGGGCCTGTTCAAGCTCTCACTGAAACACAGCAGAGGTCAGTGGCCCGTGATGCATGGGCCCGGCTGAAATGTTTCTGTCCAGCATTTGCAATTCAATCCCACAGTTTCCTTTATGGAACAATTCACTAAATTCAGAGTTGTTCTTTTTTCTAATTCACCATATAATTCACCTCCCAAGTTCAATTAAGAAGCAATCTGTTAGCAACTTTGGGAGCAAGCTGCTTTTCTTTGGGAAAGCCCAATTTTCTTCCGCTCTCAACAAAAAGTGCCTTAATTAGATGCATCATATGAGACACTGATGTACACACAACGCCCCTCCACCATAATTAATGAAATATTAACTGTATACATCCAAAAACATCTAGGCAGAAAGAGATGGACTTTTCCAAAGCCTGAGAGGGCAGAGCCTTGTGCCACAGATCAATATTGCCCATCTGAACAACAGTGACTATGCATTCATATTCATTAATATGAAAATTCATAAACAAAACTCTATTAATTATTCCTTTCATCTCTTAAAGACTAATGTTACTTGGTTCTTGGTTCTCTTGAACACAAGAATACCCTACCATTTTTTAACTGCCAGCATTTAAATTGCGTTTCTTTGCAGGTACTTCACATATGTTCTCTATTTAATCCTCAAACCTACCCTCTGAGGTGGGTATTATTCCCATTTTATATGCAGGGTAACTGAGGCTTAGAGCAGTTAAGACATCACTAGGGACACACGGCCACTTGGGGGAGAAGTTGAGATTCTCTCCATACTGGTCTGATATCAAAGCCCTTCACAGACATCACATACTAAAGAAACCTTGCAAGACGGCAGCCTTAGCTCTCATGTTTACTCACTTTTTAACGCTGTATTTACAGCTTTGACCCATGAGAGCTAAATCTAGCATAAAACTGCAGTGCTTTACTCTAAGAAAAAGAAAAAAATATCCCGCAAAGATTCTAAAAATCACTTTATTCCTACTCCATTCATTCAGTGCACCTTGGTGGAGCACCTGCTTTGGGCAGCACTGTGCTGGGTTCCTCTGTGCCTGCCCTCTGATGGAGGGGATGGAAATTAATGAGAAATAATGACATCAGTTCGTGGGATTAAGCACTTTGATGAAATTATAACAGAACTGTAATGTCAGAGCAGGGGGGGGATGGGAGTCCTGGGAGGGTGTCTCAGAGTCAGTGACATTTGAGCTAGGTGATGAAAGGTGGATATCCATCTGGGATAGTATTCTAGCAAAAACCTAGCTAATGAAAACTGCAAGGAAAAAAGTTGTGAGGAGGGAAAGTAGAGTCCAGTGTGGCTGGAACTGGGGCTGGCAAGCAAGGTAGGAACTGTCACCTGCGACGGACGCAGGACCAGCTCAGGGCCAGCTCGAGCAAGGCCCTTGAGTCTTACCTTTCTGACCATGTCTTAAGCCTTCTTAAATTTGCTGGGCCCTTAGGTCCCATGTAATCTGCACAGCAGTCCTGTGAGTAAGTACTGTTATTCCTCTTTTAAAGAGGAGAAAGCTGAGGCTCATGAATAAGTTGTTCAAGGTCACCCAGCTAGTCAATGATTGAATGTGCATTTCAAGGCGGGCCCGTCTGACTCCAGAATCCGTGCTGGCAATGCCTGCCCTCGCCCCTAGACGGGTACAGGTGTGGCCTGAGCAAGCATCCCAGGGAAGGCCAAGGAATGAATGAATGAAACATCTGCACAACTTTGTTGGAAAATTACCTGCAAGACACATCAATCAGCTGAAGCTTTCATTATTCATTAGAAAAAAATAAATAAAAAGGCAAAGCCGTTTTAAAAGGTTGATTCAGGAATGAACAAGGCAATCACTACAGCACTAAAGCAATCAACATGTAATCTTAAGCAATTCAATGCCAAGTAACTTTTATATCCATGCCAAATTTTAAATGCTACAGAAGGGAAAGGGAAAATGAGTTAAAAGATCATTGCCAGATTTTGTTTATGAAATGATTTAATATTGGCAAGTATATAATAAAATGGGAATTCTTATACACTTCTGGTGAAGGAGGACTATAAATTGGTAACACTTCATGAGGTAATTTCACAGGATTAATCAAAATCTTTTAAAACAGGCAATAAGGCTGGGTGCAGTGGCTCACGCCTATTATCCCAGCACTTTGAGAGGCCGAGGCGGGTGGATAACTTGAGGTCAGGAGTTCGAGACCAACCTGACCAACGCGGTGAACCCCGTCTCTACTAATACAAAAATTAGAAGGCATGCTGGCACACGCCTGAAATTACAGCTACTCAGGAGGCTGAGGCATGAGAATCACTTGAACCCAGGAGGTGGAGGTGGCAGTGAGCTGATATCATACCACTTCACTCCAGCCTGGATGATGAAGTGAGACTCTGTCTCAAAAAAATAAAAAATAAATAAAAATAAATAAAACAGGCAATAACGTGACTTCTAGATATCTGTATTAAGGAATTAATTGGCAATGAAGTCAAAGGATATTCATCTCAACATTTTGTATAATAAAAAAGGCTACACCAGCCACATCCACAACGGGGATGGTAAAATAAATTATGATATAATAGAACATTATGTAACCTTTTAAACTGTTTTAGAAGAAAGTTTACTAGCTGGGCAAGTGCTCAGATTATAAGTCAAAAAAGCAGGTTAAGAAATACAATTCGATATAAATTTAGTATAAATTCAATAGAATCCAGTACAATTCCATCTTTTCTTAAAAAAATATGCAAAACACATGGGGGAAAATGCTGGATGGAAATAACCATACTGCCCATTGTAATCACCTCTGATTGGTGACTCTGGGGTGAATCTTGCTTTCTTACATACGTTGGTAATTTCCAAATTCTGTTCAACATATTACTTTTATAATCAGGAATTAGAGGATTATTTTTTAAAAGAACTAGATTACATCATATGCCTGCACACATGCACACACACACACACACACACACACACACACACACAGTGAGAGAGAGAGTTGTCAGGGAAATCTTTTTCTGCTGGGAAAGACACAGTTGTGTTTATGCAGATGGAACAGTTGTAGTCCAATCTTTTTTTTCTGCTTTTCTGCTCTGATCACAGAAAGAATAATTACCAAATCCACACCTTGACAAGATGGAGGAAAGAAAAGCTCCTGAGCGGGAATGAGAGGGAACCTGCCAGAGCCTTATCTCTGACAGTGTTGAGTGGGTTCTTCTGAGATCCCACCTCCCATTCTCTAGTCAAGATCACTGGCTCCTGCCTGGGTCCTATCACTGGCTGATGAGGTCTTGAAATTTGCTCCTGCCCCCAGGCAGAGGCCCTCATGCAAATTCCAGTTATTTTCCAGTGCCTTCAGCCAGAAGTCCATTACGCTTAGTGTCCCACCCTCCACTCCTCCTGCATACCTGCATCTGCATTCTCCCTGCATCTGCATTCTCTGATTGTTGGATGAGTGACTGCCAGACCTTCCCCTTAGGCATGCTCTTGGAGTATCTCTGTCGCTCACCTGGCATCAAACCTCCAGTTCTCCCCTGACCCCTGGACTCCAGGTATCCTTGTCTCCCTGGTCCACATCTTTTTTTATCTTGTATGCCCTTGGCTTCTTGGCTGTGCCCATTATTTATTGCTGTACATCAAACGATCCCTATGAGGATAGGGTTGTTATGAAGATTGAGAGAGAGAATATATGCAAGGCAGAAACCATGCCTGGCCTGTAATCAGCACTCACTGAGTTAGTGATCGTAACTATTACTATTATCCTCACTGACTCTAACTGTTCTGAAGCCTGAAGGAGCAGAAAAGATTAAAACAATAATCCACATTTTATACCTGAAGCACCACAAGCTGAGGAAGAAGTTCAAGTTCTCTTTAAAGCAGATTTAACAAAACCAGGTTTAGGCTGAGAAGCCATTGACAGTCACTGACAGTGAAAGGGAGGTATCCCACTGTTCCTCAGGCATGGTATTTCTTTAAACCTTTCTCCATATGGTGCTTGCCCATAACAATGTGAGATATCAGATAGCAGTAAAAAAATTAACTAAAGATAAACTCTAAGAAAGGACTCAAGTGACTAGGTTATATGGAGTCATCCTGTTATCCCTGAGACAGTGGAGCTGATTGGACAAGATACACTGGGTAATTGTCAGAGGCATTTGAACCAGAGCAACTCCAGCTCAAATAGGGGTTGAGAAAAATAAGGCTGAGACCTATTGCATTGCATTCCCAGGAGGCTGAGGCAATTCTTACTCGTAGGATGAGCTAGGAGTTCAGCACAAGACACAGGCCATGAAGACCTTGCTGATAAAACAGGCTGTGGTAAAGAAGCCAGCCCAAACCCACCAAAACCGATGGCAATGAGAGTGACCTCTGGTCATCCTCACTGCTACACTCCCACCAGCGCTATGACAGTTTACAGATGCTAAGGCAACGTCAGTAAGTTACCCTACATGGTCTAAAACGGGGGAGGCATGAATAATCCACCCCTTGTCTGGTATATCATCAAGAAATAACCGTAAGAATGGGCAACCAGCAGCCCTTTGGGCCGCTCTGCCTACGGAGTAGCCATTCTTTTCTTCCTTTACTCTCCTAATAAACTTGCTTTCACTTTACACTATGGATTCACCCTGAATTTCTTCTTGTGCAAGATCAAGAACCCTCTTGGATCAGGACCCCTTTCCAGTAACATAGTGGCTTGAGCTTCACTAAGGAAACTGACAGTGTTTATTTGTTATTTTGTATGTGCCAAGGACTGTGCTTGTTACCTTGTATTTTCTCATTTAGTTCTTAGCACAGTCCTATGAGGTAGTCTATCACTAGCTTTAGCTACAAATGAGAGAAGTAAGGATTAGAAAACTTTAAATAACTGACCAAAAGGCACACCGCTAGTAAGAGGCAAAACCCATATTCAATCCCAGGCCCATCTGACTCTAATAGCCTTTATAGTACATGGCCATGGATTCCAGCTTCAATTGTTGATAGCAAATATCTCAATAGGAAAGGTCAGTTCCTAGCTCCTTGCTCCCTGGGCAAGACCAAAAGTCAGCTTCGCAAGGAGCTCTTCCAGAGTGCGTATCTCAGGGACGATTCTGAAGGCTTGCAGAGCCATGTGTGTATTCTGAGGGGTGAAGTTCCCAGGAGACAGGGGCAGGGCCTCTGAAAAGGAGGAGAAGAGAGGAGCTGGCAAGGAGAAGAAGGCAGATGACAAATGAGGCCTGAGTCCCCAGGGAAGCCGTCCCTGGTAACCGGCTCTCTGCTTCCCCACGGTAACCCCATTCCACCACGGGCTGCCCTAAGGGCACTGACAGTGAGACCTCTCAGCCCGCAAACCAGGAATCAGACCAGACGTTTCTGAAGACTGAGCAGGTCCTTCCTCAGGAATAGAAAGGTGTCCCCTCCAGACATAAAGGAGGACCAGTTGTGCTGGGAACCAGTGGACACCCTGGGAGCCATCCAAGGTGCTGACCTCTGGCCAGGGCTCACCACCTGCCTCAAATCAAGTCAGATCCACAATGTGCCAGGCTATGTGGGAGACACTGCTGTGACCCAGGCACTGCCCCCCTGCGGGAACCACAAGGCACAAAGAACAGTGCAAGCAGCCCGGTGAAGGAACTCCCAACCTGGTCCCCAAGGGAGCTTGCTGGAGATGGCATTCAAGGACAAGAGGATTTTCAACAAACAGAGATGGGAGGGAGTCAGTTAGGATAGAGCATAGAAGGGAAACAACGCGTCCAATTTGGTAGCACAGCCTTTCTGACCCCTGTGGTTTTGGCAAGATACCTAATTTCTCTGAGCCTCAGTCTTCTCATCCATACAAATGGGTATAGTAGTTTCTAACTTTTTAGGTTGTGAGCAGCACCTAATGCTATGTCTGGCACACCGTAGGGACCCAGACACAGCCCTACTGATGAGTATTCTTCAGGTCCCCTTGAAAGGCCTCAGCCTCCTGTATCTTGGTGACCACACTGCAGCCTAGGCTGTGGCCAGGACCATGGGAACCAGCCTCCCTGCCTCCTCAGGGAAAGCTATTCCAGGCCCTGGCCTGCTGCACCCCAGCTTCCCTCTGTGCAGGACTGCCTGGAAGTCACCTGGCTAAGTGACAGCTTGTCTCTGTCCTATCCCATGGCCCAGACTTTTGCAGGGCGTTCAGAGTGCACTCTGGTTTCATTTAGATGAAGGAAAGGGAGAGAGGGAAGGGAGGCAGGCAAGAAAGACGTAGCTGCTCCTTCCCTCACAGAATCGACTGTCAGCGGAGCAGCCCCTGGGACCTGGCTCTTTTTGGTTCCGTGAAACTGTAGAGGGAAACATCTTTTCTTCAAGGGCTCTCAGGGGATTCTTAAGGGGCCTCTTGTTCATGCAGACTTCCAGAAGTTTCCAACAGGGGGTGCTTTCTGAAGTAGGAAGGGGTCGGGTGCGGTGGCTGTGAGGCCGTAGAAATGCGTGGGGGTAGGGTAGGGAGATCAGACTCCATTCTTCAGGGCTGAGGGTGAGCAGGAAGGGACAGTGGGGATCTGGGAGCACAGTGGGACAGCAGTTAAATTCTTCCCAGAGATGCTGAAGGCCAGAACTTGGACTGGAGGCTAAAAGCCTAAGAGGAAGATTCTAGAAGAATCTTCTCAGCCTCCATTTGTTTCCTTCATGCCCACTAAGCATCATCAGCAATGATCTCATTTATTTGCTTATGTTTTTATTGCCTGCCTCCCCCACTGCTTCTAAAATGCAAGCTCCATCTCCTTCGCTGATGTCTCCCCAGCCCAGGGACAGTGCCCGGCCTATAGGAGGCCTATAGGAGGCAGTGGCTGCCAGGGTTGGGGTGAGGGATTGGGGAGTGGGGGAATGGGGAGGAAGGAGGCTGCAGGATATGAGGGACGTGGCTGCTCTCCAGGCCTCCAGGCAGGAAACCATGATGTTGGGACGTGTGGCAGCGCTGTGGGGAGGGGTACTTAGGAGAGCTGCTTAGGTGACAGGACGAGCACTACCCCGAGGATGGGAGGAGATGAGAGCTGATAAAGGCACCCACTTGCCCATTCTCCACACTAAAATTTTTCCGCCAGGTGTGGTTAATCTAGCACTTTGGGAGGTTGAGGCGGGCAGATCACCGGAGGTCAGGAGTTTGAGACCAGCGTCGCCGACATAGTGAAACCCCATCTCTACTAAAAATACATGTCTCTACAGTGGCACACAACTGTAGCCCCAGCTACTTGGGAGGCTGAGGCAGGAGAATTTCTTGAACGCAGGAGGCAGAGGTTGCAGTGAGCTGAGATTGTGCTACTGCACTCCAGCCTGGGCAACAGAGCAAGACTGTCTTGAAAGAAAGAAAAAGAAACAAAGAAAGAAAGAAAGAGAGGAAGGAAGGAAGGAAATCTGTCAACAGAAAGAAAACTGTGGCCAGGAGCGGTGGCCCGCACACATAATTCCAGCACTTTGGGAGGTCAAGGTGAGAGGATTACTTGAGGCCAAGAGTTCAACACCAGCCTGTGCAACATTGCAAGACCCTTGTCTTTACAAAAAAATTTTAAAAACAAAGAAAAAGCAAGGAAAAAAGAGAGCCTAATCAGAGTAATCAACATAAAAATCTTGGAGTAACTTTAATAGGAAATGTGTATAACTGCAAGAGGAGAATTATGTATGTTTATTGCAATTTATGAAAATGATAATAAGTAACAGAGAACTACTCCATGTTCCTCAATAGAAGGGGCAAATGCTATGAATGTGCCATTTTCCCCAAATGAAGTTATGGGTTTAATGCAATCATGACCCAAATTCTAAGAAGATTTTGCTGGAATCCATATTTTTGTAGAAAGTCATCCTCAAATTCGTGAAGAAGAATAAATGAGTGAGACTCTTCAAGAAATTTCAAAAAGTCAAGAGCAAGGGCAATGGAGAAGGATGTACCCACCAAATATTAAAACATTTAAGGCCGGGCACAGTGGCTCATGCCTGTAATCCCAACACTTTGGGAGGCTGAGGTGGGCAGATCATTTGAGGTCAGAAGTTTGAGACCAGCCTGGCCAACATGGTGAAACCCCACCTCACTGAAAATACAAAAATTAGCTGGGCGTGGTGACACACTCCTGTAATCTGAGCTACTCGGGAGGCTGAGGCAAAGGAAAATTGCTTGAATCTATGAGGCAGAGGTTGCAGTGAGCCAAAATTGTCCCTCTGCACTCCAACCTGAGTGACAGAGCAAGATCCTGTCTCAAATATACATACCTACATATATACACACACACACATATATATATCTCACTAAAATTGAAAGATACATGGATAACTGGATATCAGTGCTAACCCTACATATAAAAACACACTCTGTGATAAAGGAGACATCACAGACACAGGGAAAATATGAACTATATGGTACTGAGATTATTATTCAGAAACTGGGGGATATCAACCCTACACCAAAATAAAACCCAAATGGATTGAAAGAAAACATAAGAAAGAAATTTTAAGTACAAACCATATGGAAAAACCCTACCAAAAAATAAGTTAGTTCCCAAAGCTACAGTAAAATATTTTGTTTGTTTGTTTGTTTGTTTTAGAGATGGGGTTTCACCATGTTGGCCAGGATGGTCTCGATCTCCTCACCTTGTGATCCACCCACCTCAGCCTTCCAAGTGCTGGGATTATAGGCATGAGCCACCGTGCCCAGCCACAGTAAGAATAATATTTTATGTTTAGAAGTTTAAGAAAAAGAAAATTTGGTTTGACATATTTAACTTCAAAAAACCTTAAAAGTTTCTATAAAATTTCAAAATGTTTGTATGTGTTGAGTAATTCCCCAAAATGAAAACAAACCACTCATATGGGGGAAAATAATAAAATGCTATCCATATTATATGATTTGCCCATGCAAATGAATGAGAAAACTTTGTATCTAATAGACACATGGAAGGAGAAAATTGGCAAACACGTCATAGAAGAAAAATCTAATTTGGTAGATCCTATATATAGACTGAATGTTTTTGTTCCCCTCAAAATTCATATGTTGAAATCCTAACCCCTCAAGGTGATGGTATCTGGAGGTGGGAATCTTTGAGAGGTCATGAGAGATCAGCCCTCATGAATGCCCTCATGACTGATATGGTTTGAATTTGTGTCCCTTCCCAAATGTCATCCCAAATTGTAATCTCCAATGTTGGAGGAGGGGCCTGGTGGAGTGTGATTGGATCACGGAGACAGACTTCCCCCTTGCTGTTCTCATGATAGTGAGTGAGTTCTGACAAGCTCTGGTTTTTTAAAAGTGTGTAGCACTTCCCCCTTCGCTCTCTCTCTCTCTCCTGCCACTATGTGAAGATGTCCCTGCTTTTCCTTGCCTTCCACCATGACTGTAAGTTTCCTGACGACTCCCCAGCCATGCTTCCTGTACAAGCTGAGGAACTATGAGTCAATTAAACCTCTTTTCTTCATAAATTCGTCCCAGATAGTTCCTTATAGCAATGTAAGAACAGACTAATATGCTGCCCTTATAAAAGAGACCCCAGAGAACTCTCTCATCCCTTTTACCATGTGAGAACACCAAAAGAAGGTACATCTATGAACCAGGAAGCGGGTGCTCCCCAGACACTGAACCTGCCAGCATCTTGATCTTGCACTTCCCAGCCTCCAGGACTGTGAGAAATCAATTTCTGTCATTTATCAGCCACCCAGTCTATGACATTCTGTTACAGTAGCCCAAACCAACTAAGACAGTAGATAATCATATAGAAGATGTTTAGCCTTGGGAAATGAAGATAAAAGCAAAAACAAGGTACCACTTTCCAATTAAATTAGCAAAATAAAAAGTTTAATGTTATTGCTCAATCCTGGAGAGTTTGTTGGAAGTAGACTTTTCATTGTGTGAGCAGTCATTCATTCAGCAAGTTTGTTATGCATCTAAAATGTGCCCATCACAGGGCTAGGCACTGGGAATGCACTAATACTTGAGAATTCACATACGTCAGCAGAGCTCATGGTCCAGTGTAGGAGAAAGAGGAAGCAATGCGGCCATCTGGAGGCTGCCCAGAGAAGGGCTGACTGAGCTCGATGGAAAGGCAGGAGGGGAGTGGCAAAGACCTTCCACACATGGAGGTGGAGAGGCGGGCAGCCTGCAGAGGGGAGGCACCAGGCCTCAGCCCAAGCTCTGCCTGAGTCTGATCCCAGCATGCCTTTCCCAGCTTCTCTCCCCAACTCCCGTATCTCACTCCCACCCACCTGCCAACCACCCTGGACTCTACACTTTCTGTGCTGCTCAGTTCTCACTGCCAAGTTCTCACCTCTATGCCTTTGTTCAGCCTCTGCCTCCCACCTGCAATGACCCCCCGCACTGCAACCCTGATGGAAATCCTTCAAGGGCCACCTCAGCCTCTTCCACGAAGCCGTCTTTGTCCTCTGTGCTTCCTTTACACCTCTTCCATGGCCTTCGGCTCATGGATTCATTCCTTCATTCGACAAGCTTCTCTAGGGCACCTCTCTGTGCCAGGCACCAACCCAGGTGCCAGAGAGACAAAAATGAATCAGATACGGTCATCGCCCCCAAGGAGCTCCTGACGCTCACCACATGAGGCCTGTAGTATAATTCTCTGTGGCCCCATCTATCACCCCGTAAGTTGATCTACTCCTTAAGAACTGGAGCAACATCCTCTGTAAGGATGAAAGGAACCCACATGGGGTTCGCAGCAGATGCTTACAAAATATGTCCAAGTGAAGCGGACTGAGTTTGATTGACCAGTACTTGCATATATTATCTCAGTTAATTCTTGCTGCATCTGTGTGGGCCATTATTATTGTGAGGTATTATTATCTGCAAGTTATTATTATTGTTATCCCCATTTTACAGATGAGGAGACTGTGGCTCAGTGAGGTGAAGACCTTGGCCTGTGGTCACTGTGGTGTTTAGCACAGCTGAGAGGGTCTGCCTCCTTGCCCAGACCTTGCGTCACTGCTCCCTCCCCTCGTTTTGTGAGAGAAGCAGAGAAGAAGGATGGCAACCACCAGACAGTGCAGAATATTCAGTCAGGTACTTCTGTCCACAGAAATAAGACACTGTCAATTCTCATTACTTGCAATTGTTACGTCTGTAAAGTTGCTACAAATACTGAGCTAGTGAACACCTAACCATTGCTCCTAGGAGACCAACATACAATCTAGTATAAAAGAGAGTACTGTCTACCGTATACAGCACAGCTATAGGACTGTACACTATACTGGTCAGCACATCTTCATCAACTGATAGATACATAACCTTGTTTTATGTGTGTTTCTGTTTAAAGACACCTACTTTCAAATCTATCATTAGGTCATGAACATTGGATTCCCACCCAACAGCACTATATTTATAAGTCATGTCTGAATGAAATTTATCTAACAGAGGGACTTTCTCCAGAAGGCATATCACAGCCTTCTCGCAATTAGGAACACTGCTAGTCAGCACTTCAGCACTATACTTGGGGGCCATGTTAAATAGCAAAATCACCAACCAAAAGCACAAAAATGCTTAAAATATGGCACTAAATATAGCAAAAGAAGGACACTTGTTTACAGTATGCAGCTGAAACAAGAAGGCAGATCATCTGGCTTCAGCTGGGAACATGCAAATTGGGAGACTCGAATTTTTCGTTGCTTTGCACGTGTCTGTGAATAACGGAAAAGGTGCCATGACTATTGATTTTTAGGGTTACAAATAAATGTTCATGAGGCAAATTGACAAATATGAAATCTGTGAGGATCAACTGTACCTCACTAAAGAAGAGAGAAGGGGCTGGGCATGGTGGCTCATGCCTGTAACTCCAACACTTTGGGAGGCTGCGGTGGGCGCATCACGAGGTCAGGAGATGGAGACCATCCTGGCCAACACGGTAAAACCTCGTCTCTGCTAAAATACAAAAACTTAGCTGGGCATGGTGGCCAGTACCTGTAGTTCCAGCTACCCTAGAGGCTGAGGCAGGGGAATTGGTTGAACCTGGGAGGCAGAGATTGCAGTGAGCCAAGATGGCACCACTGCACTCCAGCCTGGGTGACAGAGAGAGACTCTGTCTCAAAAAAAGGAAGACAGAAGGGAGGGGCGTTTGATTTGACAGGTCCCGAAGCTGGCACCCATGGGCTTGTTATGGTCATGTCATCCGAGGCATTGAGCCTGCAGCTTCCACTGCATCAGGGCAGGAAAGCAAATGAACTCAGCAAATGAAGCCAGCTCTTAAGACCCAATGTTGGTTTCAGAGTAATAAAGGGGAGCCCTTGAGAAAGGGGCCGGTCCTGGCCCATCAGCAGCAGGTAGTCAGACATCAGGAAGAACCCGAAGCGGGGGCTGGTGACCTGTGTTCCCCCAGCAAGATGGACCTCAGGCAAGCCAGGGATCCTCTGGGTCTCTGTGTCCTCTACTGCGAAAGGGCAGAAGGATGCTATTTGGTTCCGCAACGCACACAAATTCGAGTTGTGAGGAGGCTTCAAGCACCGCCCAAATGTAAAATGCCTGTGCCAGGCTCCTGGGGTGGGACACTGGGTGATCCTCAGTGGCTGTGACAAGGGCATGCTGAGGCACCCGCACACCCAGTTCCCTCGGGACCTCGGTCCACATACAGAATGCCATCTGGCAGGGCAGGTGCAGCTCACGGCCCCGTGTGGGAAGCAAACCTGTCACCTGGCCTTATTAGTTTGTCAATTTGACCAAATGAGTTAAAACTAATGGACAGAAAACAGTCACCTACTAATAAGCGAACCAGCCAGGGCAGCAGAGCTGAGCCCTGTCAGGGTTGAACCAGGGCAGTAAAGTGGAAATCAGGACCCAGAGCCAGCCAGAAACAAAGAAAGAAACAGAGAGAGGAACAGAACACCCAAGCTCTCTCTCAGGGTACTGGAGGAGCCCAGAGCTTCAAGGCCATAGCCTGAGCCTGCTGAATGGAGACCTTCTCTGTAGAAGCTGCTGGAACAGGCCAGGTGTGGTGGCTCACGCCTATAATCCCAACACCTTGGGAGGCCGAGGCAGGAAGATTGCTTGAGTCAGGAGTTTGAGATCAGCCTGGTCAACAAGGTAAAACCCCATCTCTACTAAAAGTACAAAAATTAGCCAGGTGTGGTGGTGCACACCTGTAATCCCAGCTACTTGGGAATCTGAGGCAGGAGAATTGAGTGAACCTGGGAAGCAGAGGATGCACTGATCTCAGACTGTGCCACTATACTCCAGCCTGGATGACAGAGCCAGATTCCATCTCAAAAAAAAAAAAAAAAAAAAAAAAAAAAAAGAGGGAGAAGAAGCTGCCAAAACATGGGAAGATTCAACCTGTGAGCAGTCACAGCTTCAGCTCCTCTGCAACCTAGAATGTTGGCCTTATGAGAGGCAGCAGTGCAGGCAGGGATGGACTGCTCACTTAGCACACACCAGCCTGCAGCAGGGGGAAGAGTAGCCAGATAGCAATTCATCCAACAACTGTAAGCTCCCTGGAGGCAGAAATGGTGTATTCCACCAAGGGTCTTGCACCATGCTTAACATCGTACTGCTTCTGTATCAATAGTGTCTACACCACCCGCTTTCAAAAGACATGTTCATAATACATGTTTTCAAATAGAAATAAAAAATTCTTAACTGTAGATAGAAACACAAATAAATATACCCCAAAATAAAGTTATACAGTATGAGGACTGAACGCTGAATTTAAATCTGAGGTCTGATAAGCAGAAAGGGTTGCCTACCCTCAGGGATTTAGTCTTTCTCACTAACTGATTTGTTCTTACAAAAATCTTAGAAGGATTTTGCAAATAGATCCAGTGAAGATTTACAGACATCTCAAAAGGCAAGCCAGACTTGTTAAGTTATAGGAAGAGTAGGAAGGAACTCAGGAGGTCAAAGAAAGGAGGAGATCAACTCCAGCCCTCTCTTGGGGAACTGAAGGAGAGAGGCAGAAATTGTAGCAAAAAACTTCACCCCCTGTCCTTACCTCTGCAGGACAGATGTGGGCTCTGTTAAAGAACTGCAGAGCAGAGACCTTAACTTCAAGAGATAATGTCGGTAAATAGAGGTTAAAGTAACCAGTGCTTTCTTGGGGGCTGGCGTTTGTCAGTAAAATGCAATGGCCCCCTTGTTTTAGAGAAGTTAATACCTACTAAGGTGGTCCCATCTCACTGATTGGCTGGGGCCGGAAGAACCTGTCTGATACTAACACATGTGCAAGACCATAACCCTTCCATGCAAAATGCTGTGTGTCCTCTGTTTGCGTTTTCTGTGTCCCACCCTACCCCAGTGCCATCCAGTGCCTAGGACATGAGCATCTGTATTACAACAGGTGACAGAGACTGAACCCACAACAAAAAGAAGAAAAGAGGCTCCAGAAGAAGGACCTTCTTCCAGGCCACCCAGCAATAGCTGAAGCTCTATCGATGCTATTTCCTTTAATGAAGAAAGGAAAAGCAGCCTTGACCAATGTCGTGGGACCTAAATTAGGACCCAAGGTGATGCCTCTTACTCACTGGCCCAGTGTCCACATTCAAATACCCAGAGTTGGCAGGGGGAGAGGCAGGCAAGGAGCACTGGAGTGAACGGGGTTCGGTGTGACGATGAACAGGGGTGGTGAGGACTGGGGCTCACCATGGAGTGCAGCTCACTGTTATGCAACTCTGTTGATTGCTGCCATGTGGGTTTACTGGACCAGTGTGGCCAAATCTTCCAACTTTTCAAGAGAAGCCAGAGTTCTGGATTTTTATGAGAAGTCTGATTTTTAAATGTTGGTAGTAAATTAAAAAGATGTAAGCACTGCAAAACAAACAAAACACATCTGCAGACCAGATTTGGCTGGTGAGTTGACCACGCAGGACCGCCCCCTTGAGGGCGAATGGGAAAGCCATGCCTATAGGTGATGCCACTGTCAGAGGAGATAAGGATTCCTCGGGCAATGGCAGCCACGGTCCAGGGATGAAAGAGGAGACAGAGAACCTGGGAAGCAGAAAGCAAGGAGCAGCAAGAGCTAGAGGTATGTGGGACCAAGTCTACCGGCCCAGTGCCAAGGCCAGCTAGGGCCTTTCCTCAGTGTTTGTGGGGCAAACACGGCTCCTTAAAGAGGACCAAAGAGAAATCGGATGACTGGAACACAGACAAGATTCCAATGGCAACTCCACCACCATCATCACCTTCTCTCTCTGGTTCTTCTTGGAAACCACAGAAATAATGACCTGCAGACCTTGGTATATAAACATCTCCAGCAGAAATACAGCTTTGTCTGGGCCATCGTGCACTGGCTACCGAGAGGGGGAGCCTAATCCCAGACTCACACCAGCAGGGTCCCACTGAGGCTCCTCAGGCTGTGTCCTCGGCCCTCATGGCCTGGCCCACTTGTCGGGGGCTCGGTTTCCCATTCCTCATGCAGCCTGGGCATCCTTCCCCTCCTCTCTCCAGCCCACTGTTGTCTGTTGTTTTCTAAGAAGAGATAAAGGAAGGTCACAGCCACATCTCTGCCAACACCACTAGTGGGCCTCTGGAAGGTTCCTGGTTAGATATAATCTAAGCAGACTATTCTGAAGTTCCACGAGGCATCAAAGGAAGGGGAACCAAGACATCATGGTCGTCTAATCAGTAGTGCATGCAGCAGACACCATGTAACCAGTCCCCATTACACTCAGGGAAATTTGGCAAAAGAACCAAAGGACCCATTCTTGGACCTCAGGAAGCTTTGAGTCCAACACTCCATTTTATAGATGAGGAAACCGAGGTCCCCCAACGTGAAGTAACATCTTCAAGGTCTATCGTGCTATAGGTGACCCTAAGAATTGTGGTGCTGGTTTTATTAAAAATTAGTTTAGTTTGCTATTATGCCCAGTAAGAACAAGACTGAGTAGCAAATGCATTTGCAACAAAGGTCAGTTTCCGGCTGTAGCAAAGTAGACCCATCTAAAAAGAGGCTAGGAAATTTAAGAGCAAATGTATACAGCTTTATAAAAACGAAGATGCTAAGTTTAAAATTTTAGGGCTTTGGGAGAGGGTTTTTTTTTTTTTAGAGACAGAGTCTTCCTCTGTCACCCAGGCTGCAGTGCAGTGGCTCACTACAGCCTAGGAATCCCAGGCTCACGCAGTCCTCCCACTTCAGCCTCTCTAGCAGCTGGAACTACAGGTATACACCACCGCACCTGGCTATTTATTTTTATTTTTTATTTTTGTAGAGACAAGAGTCTTGCTTTTTTGCCCAGGCTGGTCTTAAACTCTTGGCCTCAAGTGATCCTCCTGCCCCAGCCTCCCAAAGTGCTGGGATTACAGCTGTGAGCCACCATGCCTGGCCATAAAAGATCTTTTATTTTGTAAAAAACAATTCACCACAGTGTTCTTATAAGTCATGGTGAGAAACATTTTTTCTGTCTACGACACTATAGTGGAAAAATGTATCGGAGGCTACATAAATAAAAAGCCTTTAACAGGGTTTATTTCATTTTAAGAATATACTCTTAAAAGACAGTCTTCTATTTGAGCTCTGTTGAGTGGGATTCTGTATCTCACGACTAAACGAGGCTTGGCTAGAACGTCAGGTACTAAACTCTTGTTTGTCACAGTTTCTCGAGCTCATCTCCCAATTTTGATTCAGGCTCTCAAGATTCCTGGCTCATGAGGATACCCACTCCCTGGATGGACACTCAAGAGGAGGCACCATCTCTGCCCCACCTGGCCCTGTACCCCACCACGGCCCGAGGAAGACTCCTAGCCCAGCTTCTCCAAATCCTGACAAACACACTCATAATAAAAATTAACTTAAAGGTGAATTTGCTTTTCCCAACACTTCAGGTTCTCAGTGAACTCTGGCTTCAATCCAAGGCATAAGTCAGCCCCTGAATGAGGCCCCGGAGAATGAGATGATTGACTCCTTATGCTACATTCTTTTTCCTTCCCAAAGAACAGATGTGCATGTTATCAGATGCCTCCTTATCATCTCAAATCATCTTACTAAATTCACAACTTTATGGGTGGAATAGCTGCCAGGCTGCGCCCAGTTCCTGTGCTGACATCCCGCTCCTTTCCATGAGCACCTGCTGATTGCTGTTGCAGGCTGAGCCCCGCCCTGGCTCTGGGGCCAGCCCTATCCTCTGTCAGAGGGATTTCAGAGGTTTGGACTCAACACATGAGGGTCTCAGCAGCACACTACCTTTTCCTCTGGTCTGACTCTGACCTTGGCTTTGATTTTGACTTACGGATTTCTGTATTATTTCTGACTCTTGTTGCCATTTTATTCTCTCAGGCCAGCTCTCTGCTTTCCTCCTTAATCCTTACTTCCTACGAGAACCAGCGGCTCTTGCCTTGTTCTTTTGAGCTCCCAGCATGGAACAAGAAGCCTGTTTACAGCCTCTCTGATGGGGTTTGCCTGGGTCTCTGGCTCACACACTCCAGTCTCCCTGTGCCTGTGCCTCTGCTCTGCCTTTGGTGGGGCCCTGTACACCCAGGCTGGACCCCCTCACCACCAGCCTCCCATCTGGGTGACAGCCGTCACCTGGGGCCTTCCCCATAGGTGCGGGTTCTGCCTGACATGGGAGGCCAGTGGCTCCCCCATTCCAGTGGGGGCTCTGATCCCAGACCCCACCCTCCAACTTGCTCTATTCCTCCAGTGTTCCCAGAGCATGACCATCATCACTCCCATCGTAAAAACACAATCGCCTTAATGGTGGGAGAAAAAGTGGTTACTGCTGTATCCTTGGTGCTGAGCACAGAGAGGTCCTCAGTTAGCATATTTTACATGACGGAAGGAAACACAGAGAGAAAGCAATTCTAATCATGAAGTTGGCATCAGAGAGGCAGCAGAGCTGTGGGTAGATCCCAGGGAAGAGTGTGGAGAATGATAGCTAGGAGCGCAGCATGTGAAGATCAAGTTCTGACCTGTGGGAGCCAAGGAGAAGTCCTGTGGGCGGGGCAGGGTGATGACGAGGGTCAGCTGGACAGCCCTGAAGGTCTGGGAAGAGAAAGGCTGAAAGTGTATGGGGACCCCAGCAAGCTCTCCCTGGCTTGCAGACCTAAGAACCACATTTTCCATCTGAGAATCTGTACACAGGGCCCCGTAAAGAAAAGCTAATGACCACGTAGCTAAAGGGTGTGCTTTCCAGATACTCCCTATAAGGCGATGTGGGCCTGCCCAGCCTCAGGGCTCCACCCCTGAGCCTGAGAATTTCTCTTGCTGCTGGTACCCATCTCCAGCAGGGGATGGGAGGCATCACACATTCAAACAAGCCATCCCACCCCTGACGGCCTCATGGGGGAGTAGGGAACAGGAGAGCAGGCAAGACCACCAGGCAGTCCTAAGCCTCCTGGCGCCATCCACACTTCACACGTGTTTGTCTGGAACCATTGATGTGCCCAGTCTGATGTTGGAACAGTAGAAGGAGGGCCAAGGACAAAAACAAAGACAAGTCACTCCTTCTGCCAGTCTGGTTGATGGGTCGGGCAGATGCTGAATAAATCATAGCAGGGAGGAAGAGATTTAGCCCCCATAAGCCTGCAGAACTCATCCTGTGCACCCCAGCACCTCTCAAGGGGAGTGATGGAGAGCCTAAGTCTTCAGCGGCTCAAGGGAACAGGGTTAGAAGTGATGCTGGTGGCTGTTTCTAGAAGCAATGGAGTGTAGGAGCTAAACGCAGGGCCTCGGACACTCCAAAGACTAAAGTCCTTTTCTTGGCACTGCCAATGATTAGCTGTGTGCTCACTGACAGTTTACTTACTCTCTGAAAATTCATTTCCACACCTACACGTACTAGTAGTACCTACCACATAGAGCTGTTGTATGAAGATTAAATGAAACCACGTCTATAGAGCATTTAGCTCATAACTGACGCAATGAATGGTAGTTGTTCTCATTCTTCTATTGTTACTACTAAAGAGGAACCAGCATGGAGTCCATTCTCAGATCCCTCTTGGGCCAATTTTGTGATGACCCCACAGTGTGGCTCAGGACAACTTGGAAAGTCTGTGTGTGTGTGTGTGTGTGTGTGTGTGTGTGTGTGTCTGTGTGAGACGAAGTCTCGCTCTGTTGCCCAGACTGGAGTGCAGTGGTGCGATCTCAGCTCACTGCAGCCTCTGCCTCCCAGGTTCTAGCAATTATCCTGCCTCAGCCTCCCAAGTAGCTTGGATTACAGGTACATGCCACCACACCCAGGTAATTTTTTTGTATTTTCAGTAGAGATAGGGTTTACACTATGTTGGTCAGGCTGGTCTCGAACTCGTGACCTCAAGTGATCCACCTGCCTTGGCCTCCCAAAGTGCTAAATTTACAGGCATGATCCACTGCGCCCAGCCACTTGGGAAGTCTTTATGCTAGAGATTGATTCAGAAATTTACCATGTGCTGGTTAGAATCTAAATCCAAGCATCTGACAGAGCACACTGGTGCAGGCCCAGCTCCGGAGTCCCCTGCAGGTTCTGGAAGAGTGCTAGAATGAAGAAATCCAAGAGACTCGGATATTAGGGAGCATGGGTCTGGGACACAGAAGTGGGCCAGAGAGAAGAGAAGACAAGAGAGCCAGCAAAGGGGGGCTATTGCTGTTATTATTTTTGGTGTCAGACCCTGGAAGAAGTGCTTTACCTATCACACTTATTTAATGCCCCCTGTGAGGCAGGTATTATTATTCCATCTTACAAATAAGGAATGAGTTGCCCCTAGTCCCACAGCTAATCAATACAGAGCCACAGACGCAAATTTAGGCCTGCTGGGCTCCGACACCCATGTCTTCCCACACGGCAGGCCTCCAAGGTTCTGATGCCCACAGGCACAGCTCCAACAGCAGGAAGCACACCAAAGACAGGACTGGGCTCAAAACTTCATAACTTGAGATCCATGGATCCATGGATCTTTTTTTTTTTTTTTTTTTTTTTTTTTTTGAGACGGAGTTTTCACTCTTGTTACCCAGGCTGGAGTGCAATGGTGCGATCTCGGCTCACCGCAACCTCTGCTTCCTGGGTTCAGGCAATTCTCCTGCCTCAGCCTCCTGAGTAGCTGGGATTACAGGCACGCGCCACCATGCCCAGCTAATTTTTGTATTTTTAGTAGAGACAGGGTTTCACCATGTTGACCAGGATGGTCTCGATCTCTTGACCTCGTGATCCACCCGCCTCAGCCTCCCAAAGTGCTGAGATTACAGGCTTGAGCCACCGCGCCCGGCCAGAGATCCATGGATCTTAATTTGAAAATTGCAAGCACAAATGTGTGTGTGTGTCTGTGTCGGTGTCTGTGTGTGTCTGTGTGTGTGTGTGTGTGTGTGTGTGTGTGTACCTATGAGAAGGTTCATAATGTTCATCAGAACATGTGAATCTCAAAATGTCAAGCACAACATACTTAGAGAAAAGTAGCCACTAGGACCTTCGTCTCTGGACCTTTTCCTGGAGACGGTAGAAAGATGCGGGTGTGTAACAGAGCTTCCTGATGGGCCCCTGTGTCTCTCCAGATTTCCAAACCTATGGCCCTGGCAGCAGAGGCCCTGAGATTTCTCAGAGATGGCACTTGGCAATGCATGATGTGAGAGAAGACAATCTTCAATCCAATGAACTGGCCCAGCAAGAATCCAGCCTGACATTCATTCATAAACTTGAGACATCACCCTTCTGCAGGATATCACAGGGAGCCCCCCACCCGCCACCCATTCTCATTTGTACACTTGGTAGTCAGTAACACTTCTACCCCAAAAAGAAAATTAGTGAAAGAATGAAGCCAAGTCTACAAAGCTTGGGGAATGTCTCCACAAGGGTAGAGGCTGAAAATCATAGCCCTACCTACAAGATCTTTCAAGAGCCTCAAAATTGGGCCAAATGCAGTGGCTCACACTTATAATCCCAATACTTTGGAAGGCTGAGGCAGGTGGATTGCTTGAGCCCAGGAGTTCAAGACCAGCCTGGGAAACAACATGACACCTCGTTGCTACAAAAAATACAAAAATTAGCCAGACATGGTGGTGTATGCCTGTGGTTCCAGCTACTCGGGAGGCTGAGACGACAATGGTTGGAACCCGAGTTTGAGGCTGCAGTACACCACTGCATTCCAGCCTGAGTGACAGAAAAAACGCCGTCTCAAAAAAACAAAACACAACAAAAAAAGCTTCAAAGTTAAAATATATTGGGAACAGAAACATGTTGGATTTCTTTTTAGCACCTCAAACCTTGGAAAGTAGAGCCCAGAAATCCTAAATCCAAGTTCTCTGATTCTGGACATTGGGTATCTCTTGGGTATGCATTGGTCTTCTATGCCTACCTCAAGCCCTGTAATGCCTGATAGCCTTTGGTTCTCCTCTTTTCTTTAGCCTGAAACACCAGTGCTCAAATCCAGAGCTCAAACTGGCTTGAAAGAAATTAGAATGTGGTTCCATCAGCCTCTGTGATCAGATGGGGACACTGATACCACACGAGAGTAATGTGTGCCACTCAAAGTCATGGACAGAGTACAGAAAGGAACTCTAGGAACCCAAGGGTCTGTGAGTAAAGAAAAAGTACAAGACCGGGTGTGGTAGCTCACACCTGTAATCTCAGCATTTTGGGAGGCTGAGGTGGGTGAGTCACTTGAGATCAGGAGTTCAAGACCGGCCTGGCCAAATTGGTGAAACGCTGTCTCTGCTGAAAATACAAAAATTAGCTGAGCATGGTGGTGAGCACCTGTAATCCCAGCTACTTGAGAGGCTGAGGCAGGAGAATCACTTGAACCCGGGAGATGGAGGTTGCAGTGAGCCAAGATCATGCCACTACACTCCAGCCTCAGCAACAGAGAGATTCTGTCTCAAAAGCAAAGTAAAATAAAATAGAAAAGAAAAGAAAAGAAAAAGAGTCCCCGTGATTCAGAGACAGGGTCCAGACAGGGGACATGTCTCAGAGAACTGGATACCCAAATCGTTGGGGTTATGTAGACATCCTACACAGATGGCAGGAGTTTAGGAAGTGAGGATTTAGAGCAAGGGTGATTTCGTAAATAAAGATGGACATGGCCCAGTGGCTCAGAATAGATGAGGTGGGAAACATCAGCCAGTAAGTAATTAAAACAATTTCCCTTTCAGAATCTACATTATAAGCATCAAGAAATCAGATCCAGGCAGGTACGGTGGGTGGCTCACCCCTGTAATCCCAGCACTTTGGGAGGATGAGGTGGGAGGATCAACTTAGGTTGGGAGTTCGAGACCAGCCTGGCCAACATGGAGAAACCCTGTCTCTATTAAAAATAGAGACCTCTCTCTATATTAAAAAAAAAAACACACACACACACACACAAAATTAGCTGGGCATGGTGGCACATGCCTGTAATCCCAGTTACTCGGGGGACTGAGGCCGGAGAATTGCTTGAACCCGGGAGTGAGAGGTTGGGGTGAGCTGAGATCACGCATTGCACTCCAGCCTGATCAACAAGAGCAAAACTCTGTCTCAAACAAACGAACGAAAAAAAATCAGATCCATTATTCGGACAGAGACAATTGCAGGACAAGATTTCCTCTTCAGGTACATTCGCAAAGATGGACGTGCCCAACGCAGACATCCTGGACTCTTTAGGGAACAAACAAACACACACAAATTCAAAGCATCAGCCGCACAGGCTTCTCCCCCACATCTCACGTGGCTAACCTGACAGCCCCGTTCCTAGGAACTCAGGAACTCAGGAATGCGGCTGTCAGGTGCGGCCACTGTCCCATCAAAGAAGACGCAAGAAGGCCGGAAAGTATGTGCGCTCCTGTGTGCGTGTCTGTGTGTGTCTCCCGCTAAGTACTTCCTTCACTACACAGCTAATCCGATTAGCAGCTTTAGGAAACTCTGCAATGTTAATTCAAGGGCCCCATTCACAGAACAGCCTGGCTGAAGCCTGCCCAGGACTCCCATTCTTCTCACTGCAAATAAAATGCACACAGAAGGACTTTCTCTCCCTGAAGAATCCATTCTTGTCTCCTTGCCCCCACACACATTCAAAATGCGGCTGCCTCATCCTCCAGCAGCCCCATGGCAAGGGCTATCAGAGAATGGGGGAGAAATAGCAGCTTTCTCCATCACAAGCGAAAAATGAGGCCAATTTTAATAGCACCATCTACCCAGGCAATCTCCCCAAGCTGGGAGGCGTGCAGAGTAAAGAGGCATCACGAATGCAGCTGGGTAAAGATGAGTAAAGAGCCTTGAATGGGTCACCCAGCCTTTCTCGGAGCCTTCATTTCCTTATCTGTTGAATGGGGACTTAGAGCAGAGGGACCAGCTAGAACAGAAGGTATAAGGAAGGAAACTCAGGGCCTGCACAGGCACATCATTGCATTTGGCTGGAGGACCAGGAATGGGAAGAAAGGCTGGATATGTCGGTTGTGGACATAGCATGAAGTGTCTTAAGAGTCTGTCCAAGGAATGTTTTTAATAACCAAGGGAAAGCTATTGAAGGTTCTAAAGAGCACAGCTGTTTTAGTTTCCTAGGACTGCCGCACAGCTTACAACTAGGTGGCTCACAACAGACCTCTACTCTCTCACAATCCTGGAGGCTAAAAGTCTGAAGCCCAGGTGCTGGCAGGGTACCACTCCCTCCAAATGCTGGAGGAAATAATCCACCTTTGTCTCTGCTTAGCTTGTGGTGGCTCCTGGCAACCCTGGTGTTCTTGGCTTGTGGCTGCATCACTTCAATCTCTGCTTTTGTTCTCATGTGACCTTCTCTCTGTGCCCTCTTCTCTTCCTATAAGCATGTCATCAGTCAGTGAATTTAGGATCCCCCCTAAATCTAATTAGTTGAGATCGCAAATTAGATTACAAATAATTAGATCGCAAATAAGATTAGATCGCAAATAAGATTACATTATTAATGTAACTAATTAGATCGCAAATAAGATTACATTCTTATTTCTATTTGCAAATAAGATTATATTCCGAGCTTCCAGGTAGACATGGATTCTGGGAGGACCCACTACGGTGGTCACAAGGTTGCCAGGAAGATAAGCAGGGAGGAGACTGGAGTAAGAAAGACTAGAGGCAGGGAGACAAATTGGCATGAAATCAACACAGCTTGTGGCCCCAAGTGAACAGAAGACATGCTTCCTGCTATGAATCCTAAAGCTGTCAGTGGCTTTTTGTGGACACTGTAGTACCCTAAGTGGGTTCTTAAGCCAACCCAGGCATAAAGTCTTGGCTCACCATTGGCACAGAAATACTCCAGCCTACTTTCCAAGTGACAGCACAAGAATGAGCACCTGCACACTTGTTCTTGGCTCCTCTCGCTGGCAATATCATGGGCAGGTTGGTAAAGTAGAAGACACAGCAAATGTGGAGTTGAGAAGCCCAGGTTCTAGTCCTGATTCTGCTACTGACCAAATTTGGGCACATCTAGCAAATGAGGCTGACTAGATCACCTCTAGGGCAACTGACATGGTTTCCTTCTGCAGCCAAAACAGCAGTTCCAAGATCACAGAATAAACAGGCAAAGGAGGCCGGGCGCGGTGGCTCAAGCCTGTAATCCCAGCACTTTGGGAGGCCGAGGCGGGTGGATCACGAGGTCGAGAGATCGAGACCATCCTGGTCAACATGGTGAAACCCCGTCTCTACTAAAAATACAAAAAATTAGCTGGGCATGGTGGCACGTGCCTGTAATCCCAGCTACTCAGGAGGCTGAGGCAGGAGAATTGCCTGAACCCAGGAGGCGGAGGTTGCGGTGAGCCGAGATCACGCCATTGCACTCCAGCCTGGGTAACAAGAGCGAAACTCCGTCTCAAAAAAAAAAAAAACAAAAAAAAAAAAACAGGCAAAGGAGGGCTCTGGGGCTGCAAGGCAGGGCAGGGTTCTGGGCCCTTCCCCCGACGTCCTCAGACCTCACCCCTTGAGCCCTCTCCCTACCCTCCAACAAAAGAAACAGAGTGATGTGGTTTGGCTCTGTGTCCCCACCCAAATCTCATCTTGTAGCTCCCATAATTCCCAAGTGCTGTGGGAGGGACCCAAAGGGAGATGATTGAATTATGGGGCGAGTCTTTCCCTTGCTGTTCTCATGATAGTGAATTGGTCTCACAAGATCTGCCGGTTTTAAAAACGGAGTTTCCTTGCACAAGCTCTCCTTGCCTGCTGAGTCCAATTAAACCTCTCTCTTTTGTAAATTGCCCAGTCTTGGGTCTGTCTTTATCAGCAGTGTGAAAATAGACTAATACACAGAGGCATCTACCAAAGCTTGGAAATGAGATTAACTTGCATCTGAGAAGACATCTTCCCACACACTGGAAGTAGGAAAAGAGGGTAAAGATGTGGTTCTTCTTTAATGATTTTTAAAATTAAAACAAATGTTTAAAGATACATGCAGAAAGTTATTCATAGCAACATTATTTCTAAGAGGAAAAAAATACAGAGAAAGTGGGAAACAACCTTCATGTTTATCTATAAGGCCTTAGTTAGGTAAATCATGGCAGAATTGCCCATTGGAACACTACCGCCATTAAGATAAAAGAGACCACATCGTGCTACATGACAAGATGTCCATGATACAGTGTTAAGTGTGCCAAAGCACATTGAGCAAAATCCTTAATCCCTTTTATGTTACATGCACACGTGCACACATGCACACGTGCACACATGCACACATGCACACGCACACACTCGCACACATGCACACGCATACACATGCACACATGCATATGCACAGCCTGAGCACAAGCACAGTAAGTCTGGAAAGAATCCAGCAAACCGGTAATGACGGGGATCCTTGGGGCCGGGATAACAGGGGATTTTCACCTTCCACTTTATACAATTATGAGCTACTGGACTTTTTTTTTTTTTTAAACAACAAGCAGCATTAGTTTAATCAACAAAAACAATAAAAATATTCCCATTCTGACAATAAAATAACTATTCTAGGTAGATGCAAAGTACTATTGGCCCTCAGAGAAAAATGATCAGGATAAAAATCACTTTGCCATAAAATCACACTAGAAAAAAACACACACAGCAAATTTCCCTCATTCTCCATTTAATATTAATTTTTTTAGAGACAGGGTCTCACTCTATTGCCCACACTGGAGTGCAGTAGCGTGATCTTGCTCACTGCAGCCTTGACCTCCCAGGAGGCTCAAGTGATCCTCCTGCCTCAGCCTCTCAAGTAGCTGGGACCACAGGGGTGACATGACTAGCTCCCCACTCTCCACTTTAATCACAAACCCTCCCAGGTCAATCTTCTCTCTGCAAATATTTATAATAATGAGGAAGAAGCAGATGAAATTTATTAAGCATTTATTATGTGCCAGGCAGTGTGCTAGCACTTTGCATATATTCTTTCTTTTCATCCTCACGGCATTACTCTGAGGTAAGGGTTATTGCTATTTGCATTGCCTCAGATGAAGAAACTGAGGCTCAGCATAAGGATGCAAGCCCAGGCAGTTGACCCCAAAGCCTGTGACCACAGTCAAAGCTCTCACCACCCTTTTGGGAACAAAGCCCTGCTGAGGCTCCGGATCTCCTCTAAGGCCCTGGGAGACGGCTCCGGGCTCTGCCATCTTTGTACGTCTCCACCTCCGCTCTGCCGATGCTAGCCAGTGCCTTCTGGGTAGAAGGTCCTAGCCCACCTGTGGGGGATCTAAGTCCAGGTGGGATGTAGGCGCTGTGTTCTCTCCCGGGAGCTGATAGGGATATCGGCTCTATCAGCTCCCAGGAGAGAAGGGAGAAGACAGACCTGCAAGTTCTTAGGTCATGTCCACCTTGAGCAAGTGGCATGAGGAAGAAGGCAGGGCTGCTGGGCTTCCTGCGCCCCAGCATCCTCAGGCAGCCTTCCCTCAGCACAATGCTCTAGTAGCTGGGCGTGCAGCTGGTGTGGTGGCTGGCCACTGCCTCACTACTCTTTGGGGTCTCGCACTCCCATCTGCCAACCTTGGCCCCCAAGGGACAGCAGGGGAGCTCAGAGAGGCAACCCGGTTATTCTTGATAGTGGGCCAGCGTCAACTCAGTGAGACCCAAACCCGGCACACCGAGACTCAAAGGCTTTACTGGATCCTGCACAGATACCACTCCTGCCTTCTAAATGAGTATGCCCCACCTAGAGCGTAAAGTGGGGCAACCACTTCAGAGAACTCTTTGACAGTACCTAAAGCTGAGCTATATGTGCCCTGTGACCCAGCGGCCCCACTCCTGGGCACAGGCCCAGTGGAAATGAGTGCTTGTGTTCACCAAAACACGATATCCAAGAATGATGGCAGCAGCTTTGTTTATCATAGCCCAAACCACACACAGCCCACACGTCTGTCAACTGAAGAACAAATAAATCCGGGTCCGTTCATACAAGAGAATACTGCACACCAATGAAAAAGAACAACACGGCAACGTGAGTGAATTTCAGTCACAGGTTGCATAAAAGAAGACAGACACAGAGTAATACAGACTGTGTGACTCCATACAGGTAAAAGGAATCTGTGGCGATAGAGGTGAGACCAGTGGCTACTCTGGGATGCGAATTGACTGGGAGGGGTGTGAGGAGTCTCTGGAGTCTGGAATGTTCCTTATCTTGATCTGGGTGGTACCCATGGGCGTGTACATATGTAAAAGTTCATCATGCTGTATGTTTGAGATATGTGATGTTCACTATTTTTAAGTAACACTATAAAAAAGGTTTTAAAATATTTTAACTGCACACACAAGATTACAGTCAGGTCAGCTTCTCTAGGCCTCCAGGTAAGAACTGGGGAGAAAAGTGTGATTAGATGGAGTGGTAGAAATATGCAAAGATGCTTCCTTTGGTTGGAGCCTAAGTAAGGTTCTGGATATATTGGTACTAAAAATAATTGAAAACTCTATTTAAAATGTGAATAGACTTTCAGACCATATGTGAGACCTCAAAAATCCTAAGAAATGTCACTCATGAAACAAGACACCAAAAAGAAATCCTAAAGTACGGAACTGCTCCACCTTCCTCCCAGCCACCGGTGATGAGATCCCCATAAGGTCCTGGCAATGTCAGCTCTCATCCACCACCCCCTGCAGGGAGCCTTGAAGGCAGGTCCCTGTAGCCACTTGGGTTCCTCATGAACCTCAGGAGATGCCTCTGCCCTGGGCATGCCCACCCACTTCCCTCCAGGTTCCAGAGATCTTCCTGGATATCACCATGTACATCAGCAGCCTGAGAGAGGGGTTGCCTGATACAACCCTCCCCGCAGCACCATCCCCACTGCAATCAGCATAGTGAGGCTGCCCAAGCAGCCAGCCAGGGACCCAGCACCCCAAGGGCACCTGGTGGGCTGCAGAGAGCAGTGGGAGAGGGGACTCCACTAAGGCACCTCTGATTCCAAGCTGAGCGAGTCATGCTCCTATTCATCAGAATCCTACAGCCAAGAGGGCAAAGCCCGAGCTCATGATCTCAGCAGGCACGCCCTTCCCCGTCTACCCCAGCCAACTTCTCCAGACGCATCTCCTGCCACAGCCCACCCTAACAGGCTGCCCTCCAGTGACTTGCACTTTACCTTTGTCCCTCAAAAAAAGAGAGTCCCCTCATTCTTCCTGCCTTTGCAAAAGGCTCTCCTTCCACCGGAAATGTCCTTTCTCCCACTTAGGACTCCTACTCACCCTTCATGACCCCACACACGAGTGCGCATTCACAAGACACCAGGCAGGCTTCTCCACGCACTCTGTCTTCCCACTGCTCTTGGTTTCTTACACATTTGCTATGGGGTGTTATGGTTACCTGTTCACATTTCACTTGACTCTCCACTCTGGAAGTGCTGAACGCCGAGGCCAGAGTCCTAAGAACCAACATGGAGCTCCAGCCTGAACCCTCTGATAGAGGCAAATGGAGATTTTTGTAGAAGAATCAGCAAACTTGGAAGCCCCAGCTCCACTGGCTCCAGTGGAGAAGGAGGGATGACCTTTCTGATTTTCCACAAATAGGGGGGCACTGGACTAGCAGGTCGAATACCAGTGACTCATGGTCCACATCTCCCCCTGCTGGAGTCCCCTGGTCCCTCCTATCTGGGCAGGAGAAGGGAGGATGCAGTACCTACCGGTGCTGTGTTCCGCTGCCCCCACGGACGGCTTGGTCCAGTCTCTGGCTTTGTCGATGTGAAATAGCTTCAAGTCATCTTCATCTAAGGCAATGTCTCCCCAAAAGACAGCTGGGAAGAGAACACATAAGTGAGTGAATTTACAGTGGATTCGCCAAAGTCAAGAAAAATGGACTTGCTAATGCCCCAGAGGGCACTGGGTATTGGGTAGTAAACTTTGGAAGAGACAGCCCATCCAGTAAAATTTCTCCTTGAGCCTAAGAGACAGGGCTGGTAGAGGCAAAGGAACAGCCGGTATTAGTTCTGTGCATCAGAGCCCTGGGGCTGGGCCAACCACCATGAAAATCTAAATCCTAAGTCTGTAAGTTATTTTAAAAGGTCACCTGTCTTATCCTCACTCCAGGCAGCTCTGAGCAAAACCACCACAAAAAGACAGCTGCTTTTTTCTTCTTTATGGTCCCCAGGATACAGAAGAAGATGAACAATGTGATAAATTATACTGTTGTTCATAATTTTTGTTGCCCTTCCCTGGGGGAAGATTATAGTTCCCTGCCCCATTGGTGTCAGGATGGGACACACAGGCTGCTCTAGTTCAGTGTGAGCAGACGCTTTAAGAGCTAGTGCATGATTCACTGTGTCCTCTTTGTCCTGCCCCAGAAGACAAGCGGTGTTCCAGACAGGGTTCTTCTGGGTTCATGCGGATCACCCTAGCTTCTCGTAAAGACGATGTATAGCAGTGTGGCTTATCGGGACGGATATGTAGCACGGGTTAAAAAATGAAAACACTGTTTTTTTGTAGGGGAGAGGATGGAATTTTTTTTTTTTTTTAAGAGAAACGGAGTCTTGATCTGTAGCCCAGACTTGAGTGCACTGTCACAATCATAGCTAACTGCAACCTCCCAAGCCTGGGCTCAAGCAATCCTCCCACCTCAGCTGCCTGAGTAGCTGGGACTCCAGGCACGGACACAACACGTGGCTAATTTTGAGAATCTTCTGGTAGAGACAGGGTCTCACTATGTTGTGCAGTCTCAAATACTTCTCCTGCCTGGGCCTCTCAGAACTCTGGGATTACTTATTACATATTATTACATGTTTTCATAATCTTCTGAGATTCATGGGCATTTACTGGAGCACAACCTCTTTAACCACACTAATACAGAAACTGCTATCAGAAATAGTATGTTCTGTAACAAAAATCCACTGTCTTTGGACCAGGTGTCAAGAAAACTGTTACTAGAGGCTGAAAGGAAGTCGTGTCTATTACGCGGTGGCAGTGACGAAGCCTCCGGTAAAAGTGCTGCCTGCCTTCACTTGGAAGGCAAATGAGGAGCTGAACGCGCTATGGTTTCAAATGAAGAGACGGAGTAGGAACATTGACAGTGTGCCTTGGTTGTTATCAACTATGTTTGACAAGGTACTACAAGAAAGAAACGGGCTCAAAAAATGGATAAGTTTTTTAAGAATGACAAAGAATAGAGGGTCTAAAACTTCAGAGTCTTAGAGAGTTGGAAGAGCTAACCTATTCCCATAACTACATGGGGAAAAAAAAAGCTGAGGACTTCGAGCAACAAAGGTTGATGAAAATTCAGCTTTGAAAAAGGCAGCCCATCCAATAAAATTGGCTTTCTTTTTTTCTGCAATAGATATAATCTTTCTTTAATCGATGTAATCTATTGAAGGAAGAAGAATAAAATTTGTGGAGCAATGAAGAACCAAGCCCTGTACCCGACACATAGATGCTTTCCCTGCGGAGATCAAATATAGCTTTTGAAATCTGAAACTCAATAATCCATCCAAGCTGTCCATGTTATAAAATCTATAAACTGGCTCATGCTTCTCCCTGTACTTGACACATAGTGGTGATTTCTCTGCAGAGGTTAAATATAACTTTTGAAAATTTGAAACCCACGTCATCTATCCATGCTGTCCAGACTGAAATATATGAACTGAGACTCATGCCCCTCACAGCACTCATTTTTATATTTCTAGGTGGGAGTTTCCCAGATCTCCATCCCCCTTTCTTATTTAGCCACAAGCCATAGAGGCTTGTAGGGTAGTGTTGAAAACAGCCTTTATAGAAAATTGGAAGTTTCTCTAAAAAGTAACTTAAATTTATCATGAGACCCAGCAGTTCATTTCCTAGGGATCTTCCCCCCAGCAATTCAATTCCTAGGGATCATCCCGAGAGAGATGAAACATATGTCCATACAAAGACATACTCAAATGTGTATGGCAGCCTTCATAATAGTCTTAATCTTGAAACATCCTAAACATTCATCAGCTGTTGAATGGATGAACAGGATGTGACATAGCTATACAATGGAACTATGTAGCAATTAAAAGGAACAAACTATAGACACATGCTCCAACAGGTATGAATCTCAAAAAACATGTGAAATGAAAGAACCATTGCCAAATACTACATACTATGTAGTATTGAATCACATATTATGTGATTCAATTTATATGAAATGTCTAGAAAAGGTAATTTATAGAGCTAGAAAGATTTGCAATCACCTAGGGCTGGGGGCAGAAACAAGGATTGACTGTAAATGAACATGTGGAAATTTGGCGGGTGCTGGAAATGCTCTAGAACTGGATGGTAGTTATGGTTACATAACTATGAATTTACTAAAATCACACATATGCTTACAATAAGTGAATTACACAGTATGTAAATTATACCGAGGATGTCTGTTAAAGAAAAAACAAATTCAGTCTTGTAGCAAGAACCAACCAAGATGATACCTGGTAAATCCTTTCAGTTGCGAAATAATTGTTCAGATAAAGAAAACTAAGAATGTGTTTCTCTTTCGGAAGTTTCATAAGTGCAAGGCAGCAGTAATTAAGTCTGGAGAGAGACAGACATGTTTAGAAAATAATTGTATGTGGCTATGGTACACAGAGCTGAACCAAACAGATAAGAAGATGACTAATGTTGTAGAAAAGTATAGGACCCAAAAAAGTCATTATCATGGCCTATGAGAGGCTGCCACTGTTTGACACTTAAAATGACATAAAATTACCCTTGGGCCCCCATCCTTGCATGGGAAAGAAACAGGCTGAAAAATCTGCCCCCTAAAGGGCATAGTCTCTGATGCTCTCTTCAGATATGGTCAATAAGAATAAGAAAACAGGAAGGGTGGGACCTCCCAGAGTGTGGAGCTCAAAGGCACGGAGGGAAAAGGAATGGAGAGCTATTCCCAGGAGGTGGCATTGGGGCCTCTTGAAGGAACCTTCCCCATCCTAGGGGTCCCTTGCAACATGTGCCCAGCCTGATTTCAGAACTCTTATGGATCAGTCACTGTTGTGCCTCCCAATCTTCCTCTTTCCAGATGGAAGTGTTTGTTACAGTTATCCTGTCCCTTATCCATCATTGTACATTGAGTATGTATTTGGTGGGGTGGGCAAGTATATGATTGTTTTAAAGTTCACAAATCTCTGGATGAAGAGGAGTCACCTCCTGACTTAGCATAGAGATGATCACAAGATCTTGGAGTTGGAGCCTGGTACCATGACTGGACAGGACTCTGGGAAAAGGTAAGTGTGTTGTATACATGGGAGGAGAAGGAAAACAAGTATTTGTCACAAGATGGGAGGAGGCCTGTGACAGTCTATTATTGTTCACTTTTGCTGCTTCTCCTGGGTACAAATTATAATTCCCCCTCTCTCAGATGTCAGGCTTCACCATGTGATTTATTTTTCTTATTATTTTTTTTGAAATGGAATCTCTTTCTGTCACCCAGGCTGGAGTTCATTCCCGCGATCTTGGCTCACTGCAATCTCTGCCTTCCAGGTTCAAGCGATTCTCATTCCTCTGCCTCCCATGTAGCTGGGATTACAGGTGTGCAACACCACGCTGGCTAATTGTTTTGTATTTTTAGTAGAGACAGGGTTTCACCATGTTGACCAGGCTGGTCTGGAACTCCTGACCTCAAGTGATCCTCCTGCCTCGGCCTCCCAATGTGCTGGGATTACAGTCATGAGCCACTGTGCCTGGCCCACCACGATTTTTTTTTCTGATTAATGAAAGTGAGGGGAAGTGACATGTGTCATTCCCAAGCAGAACCTATACGACCCAGCACATTGTTTGCCATGTTCTCTTTTCCCAAAGCCATAAGACAAAGAATGTTGCAAAAACAGACTGCTCTATCAGGCAAAGACACAGAGTGAAGATGATACGATCCAGGCTGAACACGTAACATGAGACAGAAACTTCGGTGGTTATAAACTATGGATACTTAGGGATTATTTAATACTGTATCATAATCTAGATTATAATGATTGACACATACGGGCTTTGCAAAATGATCTGTATTTGTATTCTGGCTTGGAAACTTACTAGCTCTGCAACCTCGCACAAGTTACTCAGCCTCACTGAGCCACAAATGATTCATTATAAATAGAGATAATATTGTCTATTCTGGAAACCTGTTGAGAAAATTAAATGAAATCATGTACACATAAGTACACACACACACACACACACACACCCACCCCACGGCTTTCTTTTTTTCTTCAACAGATACAATCTTTCTTCAATAGATGTGATCTATTAAAGGAAGAAAAATAAAATTTGTGGAGCAATGAAGAACTGAGCCCTGTGCCCAACACATAGATGCTTTCCCTGTGGAGATCAAATACAACTTTTGAAATCTGAAACCCAAGTAATCCATCCAAGCTGTCTATGTTACAAAATCTATAAACTGGCTCATGCTTTTCCCTGTACTTGACACATAGTAGGTGATTTTTCCACAAAGGTCAAATATAACTTTTGAAAATTTGAAACCCGCGTCATCCATCCACGCTGTCCAGACTGTGAAATATATGAACTGAGACTCGTGCCCCTCACAGCACTCATTTTTATATTTCTAGGTGGGAGTTTCCCAGATTTCCATCCCCCTTTCTTATTTAGCCACAAGCCACTAGCGGCTTTTAAAAGAAACAATTGTGCAAAAGAATAAAGTTGAATTCCTACTTCACACTATATACCAAATTTAACTCAAAGGGAATCAATGACCTAAATGTAGGAGCTAAAACCGTAAAATTATTTGAAGAAAACATCAGCATAAGTCTTATCATCTTGATTTGGCAATAGCATAGATATAACATCAAAAACGGGCCGGGCGTGGTGGCTCATGCCTGTAATCCCAGCACTTTGGGAGGCCGAGGCAGGTGGATCATAAGGTCAAGAGATCGAGACCATCCTGGTCAACATGGTGAAACCCCGTCTCTACTAAAAATAAAAATAAAAAAAATTAGCTGGGCATGGTGGCATGTGCCTGTAGTCCCAGCTACTCAGGAGGCTGAGGCAGGAGAATTGCCTGAACCCAGGAGGCGGAGGTTGCGGTGAGCCGAGATTGCGCCATTGCACTCCAGCCTGGGTAACAAGAGCGAAACTCTGTCTTAATAATAATAATAATAATAATAATAATAATAACATCAAAAGCACGAGCAACCAAAGAAAATATATATAAATCGGATTTCATCAAATTTATAAAATTTTGTGCATTGTGACATTATCAGAAAGGGAGGACATTATCAAGAAAGTGAAAAGACAACTTACAGAATGACAGGAAATTTGTGCAAATCATATATCTTAGAAGAGTCTAGAATCCAGAATATAAAATGAACTCTTACAATTGACCAACAAAAAGGCAGCCCAATTAAAACTAAGCAAAGGATTTGAAAAAACACATCTGTAAGGAAAAGATATAAATGGCCAACACATGAAAAGATGCTCAAAAGCATTAGTCAATAGTGAAATGCAAATCAAAAGCACAGTGAAGTACCACCTCACAGCCATTAGGATGGCTAAAATAAAAAATTAGAAAATAACAAGTGTTGACTGAATACAATAAATGTCTCTCAAGTTAAAGCTTTTCTTGGGGACTCAAACTCTGTACAAGGCAGTCTACCTGACAATTCCTCGAATTCTGACTGTCATCTAGAACTCCCTTGAAATGTCTGACAAGGTTGGCTTGGTCAAAGATGTAGAAACCATCTTTCTCCATCTGCATCAGCTGCCTGCACCAAATCCTTCCCACTTTCTTGATTTGGCACAAGACGGTCTACAGCGCAGCACCATTTTTCCCCCAGCGAGAAAGTGTCCAGTGTCAATTATGGCAATGGCAATGTCAGGCAATCAGGAATACTTCTCAAACATACTGCGAGAAGCCAGAAAGAAGCAAGAGGGTGGGAGAAGGGAACAGATGAGCAGGCACTGGGAAACCACGCGAGCCACGGAGGTCACATCGTGGTCTTCCAACTTCTGGGCTCATGTGTTCCTAAATCATTCTGGAAAGCTACATATCCCTTTGTTAGCCTGACACTTCAGATTTTTCACAATGTTTAAAAACTTATTTTGCTCATGAGAAGAAAGTAAGAAATATTTTATAAGATGAGGCATGACTACATGTGGAATAAATGTTCATGACATGGTTTGGTAAAATAGCTTTAACTACTTTATGGAATCGCATGCTGAAACTGAAAGAAAACAAGAAAAATGTTCATCATGGGTTTTATCCACACAGTTTGAAAAATTTAGAGGTCCAGGGAACAGTCTAGTTACACTTAAGAGAATCACTATCATTAACTTACCCTACTTCGGTTGTTCTGAATTCAAAATACTACCCCCTGCCCTAAGCAGTTCCCTTAATAGAAATTCCTGTACATGAAAGAGACAGAAGAACTGCAGGTCTAAGATGCTCTGACTCCTCATTGAAGAAGGCTGCTCTGTAACCAACCATTTCTCGTTTTTCCTTTAACACTCAGGGGTCTTGGAAACAGTGGGATTCCGGATGGGTTGCGGTAAGCCTCTCTTCCGTGAAGTGCAGGAAGGGCCCCGTCTCCAGCATCCTCCAGCCGTCTTTAAGTATAGAGCCCTAGACGGATGCTTCAGAACCTGGAGTTCACTCCCTTGAACTGTCTGTAGAGAGCACCCCTGGGAAGTCCAATGCCCCCGCACACCTCAGTTTGAAGGCAGAGCATGGCGGAGGGGCCAAGCAGGGCAGAGCAGCAGGGAGCCGCTCTGCAGCAACCCTCTCCCAAAGTCAAAGGGCTGCTGGGAAACTCCCCCCACACTGTCCCCTGCGCCTGCTCAGCTGGCTTGGTCTCTACCTCCTCATGCCCAGGGCTCAGGTGTCCTCCTGACACCAAAGAGTGGGTGCCCCAGGCTGATTCCCTTGCAGGAGAATTCTCCACAAAGGTCGTTCACCTGGGAGGCAGGCTCATTCAAACCCTGTACTTTTAAGCCAGAAAGACCTGGGTTCCAATCCCAGTGCCATCACTGAAGAGCTGTGTGACCTCGGGTAACTCACTTGGTCTCTCTGAGCCATGGTTTCCTCATGTGGAAATAGAGGGGCCTAACTGGTAGAAGTGTGTGAGAATTAAACGACATGAGGTCTGTTACCAGTGGGTGCTGGGCCTGGCCTGTGGCAAGCACGAAGTGAAGAGCGTGCCACTCCAACCTTCACTGGGCTCCTCCTGGTTCCTGTCTCTCTCCCTCCCCTACCTGTCCTCATCCAGAAAACCCTACCCTGCAAAACTCAACTCGGCTTCCATCACCAGTATTTGCCCTCCCAACCCAACACACTCTTTCCTTTCTCTGTATTCCTTTAGGACAAACAGTCTTAACCAGACAATATTAACCAGACAGTGGGGGCTCAGTCGTGCTGCTATACTCACCTAACACCGAGCCAGCACAGGCCAGGCTTTGGCAGGTAGGGCAGGGGCTGGAGGAGGTGAAGTTGGGGGAGCGGGGAGATCATGTTCTCTGTAGTGCTTTACAGTTAGCTCTGGATTGTACATATGCATCACTGCTTTTAGATTTTGCATCACCCCATATTGATCTCGCTCCACTTTTACCGATTAAGAACCTGAGACTCAGAAAAGAGAATGGCTTGCTTAGGGTCACAGGGCCGGCCAGCAGCAGAGCCAGAAACCCCAAGCCAGGCTTCTTCCCAGTCCCCCAGCGGCTTCCTCAGCTCCTAGGATGTACTCAGCTTCCCAGATTGTGCCAGAGTCTACATGCCCTGAGGACAGGTTCCCATGTACATTTCACTTGTGAAATCCCATTTTATACTCGCCAAGGAAAGTCATCACATGGTGCTGTGTGGGCCTAGCAGATGACAGTGAAGGAACCAAATCAGATACCCTCTGGCTCACGTCCTGCCTGGGAAGCCTTGGACAAATAACTTCACCTCTCTGAGCCTCAGTTTCTTCATCTTGCAAGTGGGAATAAAGAGTCATAATATCTTCCACATGGGGTTGTTTCGAGCATCAACTGAGATCATGTGGATCCAGGCTCAGCATAGGGCTAGCACCAGGCCCCACTCAGCCAATATGAGATGGAAGAGCTGCACCCTGCAAGCACTGAGGTCGCCAGCCATGGCCCATTTCAATGGTGATGTGCAGAGATGTTTTCACACATTTGATCCCCTTGGGAGGCACTAACTTAGCGCTAGCGTGCCCAGCCCAGGGCGGCCGTTACCCAAAGCAGCCGAAAGAGGGCGTGGCCTGGCCCTTCCGCAGCACCTGCAGGAAGTCCCTATGGCGTGGGACTGGATCCTAGCCCACCTCAGAGCCCAGGGAGCCCCTTCCCATGCCAACCCGGGCTCCCACGCTGCAGTCCTGCACACTCTTCCCTTGTGTTCTACAGATCCTGCCCCATGATCTCACAGACAGTTCCTGTGGATCCTGCTCAAAGACAGTCCAAGAAGGCCACCTGCCCTCCACTCAGAGGGGACGCAGTCCATGGCATAAGTCCTCAGCGCTGGCCCTCAAGCTCACAGATATAGCCTTCCAGCCACAGTGGCTGCACCCAAGACACAGGTCCAGAGGTCAGCTAGAGTCTCCAAGTGACCACCACCTTCCATTGACAGCAGCATGTTCTGCAGGGGTCTGAGGGATTTGTTCAAGTCACACAGTGAGTCATTTGGCAGAGTGAAGACTCAAGTCCAGGACCACTCATGACACTGGGGTCTGAACCAGCAAGGCCCGCATGCCTCTGCAAGCCAGGGATGGAAACCCCTGTGTGGAAGGAAGAAGGAACTGCCTTTGATGCTCTAAATCTGTGGTAGGGAGCCACCACCCCAGACTCCTGACACATGTTCTTCATAGCAGAAGTACTTCTGTTATATGAAATGTGTGTCTTCAGAGAGAAGAGCAGGACACTAAGGGTTAAGTTCAAAACCACCATAGCCCAGGAACAGCAAAGTGCACTGTGACTAATTGTGATGTGTGCCATGGGCATAAGTGCAGAGGGCAACCCTCATGGCACACATTTGCTATCCTTGCTTTCCTTATTAAGAAGGAAATAAGGGTAATGCTGCTGCAGGACAGAAAACAGGAGTTTGGTATCAAAGAAGCTGCTTTTCCTAGATAATTTAAAAGAATAAACTAAAAAGTAATCCCAAACCAGGTGCAGTGGCTCACACCTGTAATCCCAATACTTTGGGAGGCCAAGGTGGGACATCTGCTTGAGCCTAAGAGTTTGAGACCAGCCTGGGCAACAAAGTGAGACCACTGCCTCTACAAATAAATAAAAAAATTAGCTGGGCATGGTGCCACACACTGGTGACCCCAGCTACATGGGAGGCTGAGGCAGGAGGATCACTTGAACGCAGGAGGTCGAGGCTACAGTGAGCCATGGTGGTGTCACTGCACTCAAGCCTACAGAGCAAGATCCTGAGAATGAAAGAAAGAAAGAAAGAAGAGAGGGAGGGAGGAAGGAAGGAATGGGAAGGGAAGGGGAAGGGAAGGAGGAAGGGAGGGAGGGAGGGAGGGAGGAAGGAAGGAAGGAAGGAAGGAAGGAAGGAGGGAAGGAGAAAGAAAGAAGAAAGAGAGAAAGAAAGAAAGAGAGAGAGAAAGAGCGAAAGAGAGAAAAAGAAAGCCAGCGATCCCATCAACATGGCACCCACTAACCACATGTGGTTACTGGGCATTGAAATGTGATTAATATAATTGAGGAACTGAATTTTACATTTTATTTTCTTTTAATTAATTTAAGTTTAAATTGCCACATGTGGCTAGCTATATTATAAACATAATATAACATATATAACATAAATTATAAGTGATATAATACAAAGTTCTATTACTTATAAAATAAAATCATATAAAAATTATATTTAAAATAACATATCTAAGCCAGGCATGGTGGCTTACGCCTGTAATCTCAGGCCGAGGTGGGCAGAACAGTTAAGGTCAGGAACTCAAGACCAGTCTGGCCAACATGATGAAACCCTGTCTCTACTAAAAAATACAAAAATTAGCCTGGTGTGGTTGTGCACACCTGTAGTCCCAGCTACTTGGGAGGCTGAGGCAGGAGAATCACTTGAACCCAGGATGTGGAGGTTACAGTGAGCTGAGATTGTGCCACCACATTCTAGCCTGGGCAACAGAGTGAGAGTCTATCTCAAAAAAAATTTTTTTTAAATTAAAATAACATATCTAGGAACAACCTTGATGACAAAAATGTGTTACTAAGTCAAGAAATGTAAAATCCTACTAAAAGCTATAAAAAGTGACTGACATAAAAGTTGAGAGGGCCAGGCATGGTGGCTCATACCTGTAATCCCAGAACTTCGGGAGGCCGAGGCAGGCGGATCACTTGAGGTCGAGAGTTTGAGACCAGCCTGACCAACATGGAGCAATCCCGTCTCTACTAAACATACAAAATTAGCCAGGTGTGGTGGCACATGCCTGTCATCACAGCTACTCGGGAGGCTGAGGCAGGAGAATTGCTTGAACCCGGGAGGTGGAGGTTGTGGTGAGCCGAGATCACACCATTGTACTCCAGCCAGGGCAACAAACACAAAACTCCATCGCAAAAAAAAAAAAAAAAAAAAAAAAAAAAAAATGTTGAGACATGTTTCTGATAAGAAAGACTATTGTAAAGAACCATTAACTCTTTCCAAATTATGTGCAGGTTTAATACACTATACACTTCAATCAAAATCCCAATTTTTAAATTATTGGCAAGATGATATTGATGTTAATCAGCACAATCAGGTGAGAACAGCTGAGGAAGAGCGCCAAAGGAGGACTGGCCTTATCAGACATCAAGACATGTTATAAAGCTATAATAAGTCTGAATGTAGAATCATTTGGAAGCAGTCCCTAGGTTATATCTAAGAAAACTTTCATGGGATAAAACAGGTCTCACACATTTGTGAAAAGTAGGGAACTGAGCAGTGGATGATGCTGAAGCAAATGGGTTAGCTATTTGAGGAAAAATCAATTGGCTTTGAACCTTATACTATCCACCAAAATTAATTTCAAATAAAAAATTAAATCAACAAGTGGACTGAACAATACTTCGAAGCAAATGAGTTAAGCCTGTGGATTCAACACACAAAGCTATTGAATTCCTACTGAAAGGCAGAGAAGACTTTTAAAGTATTCCTATCACCTCTTCCACTACCAATCCCAGCTACTCCAGGTGTAATCCTCAGACTAGCGCATCAACTTTGTCTCGGAGCTCGACAGAAATACAGAATCTTAGAGCCCACCTCAGACCTACTCAGTCAAAATCTGCGTGCTAACAACATCCCTCAAGGAAATCGGGTGCACCCTGGAGTTTAGAAGCACTGACCCAAGGCACCAGGGACTCTGTTTCCAACCACGACCCTGGGGTCATGGGCTCCCCTCTGCCTCTCTGTGTTTGACATGGCTGTAGTGAAGACAGTAGGCAGGGCAATTCTTCACAGAGATGTAGAGCTTGAACGGATGGGCCGCAGGAGCATTTAAAATGCACATCCACGAAAATGCCCTCAGCTCCAGTCTTGGCTGACCCCGCCAAGAGCTTCAACCTGCAATTGAGGGACTGGTCACCAGGTGGTAGTGTTTCCTTGTGATGCTCTAGCTAGTAAATACCATTTCAGGAATAGATTATGAAGTACAATAAGAAACATGTTTTTCAGAAATCAAAAATTAAAGTCTTTATAATTAAATACAGTTTTGTTTTGTTTTTTTTTTTTTGAGACGGAGTTTCGCTCTTGTTACCCAGGCTGGAGTGCAATGGCGCAATCTCGGCTCACCGCAACCTCCGCCTCCTGGGTTCAGGCAATTCTCCTGCCTCAGCCTCCTAGTTAAATACAGTTTTAAAGCTGTTCTGTAATATATTTGGAAATGTAAAGGAACTAGTTTTAGAGACAGTATTTCTGATGATATATAATCAGTCAGTGGTGTGCTGATATTTAACCATTGGCTGGGGCTGGGGAGAGTTTTGGTTTGCAGTGTTTGCTGATTTCCCTGGTGTAAATGCTCCCACTGTGGCTGATTTCAGATCACTGAACCATGGAGTTGGGAAAAGGCATACACAGCTGGTCTTTGCAAGGAGGTAACAGCCAGCTCCAGGCCATTGCAGTAATAACAGTAAGTACCTGTAAAATACCTCACAGTTTCTGAAGTTCTGTTATGTTTCCCAGCTGATGCCATGTGTGTGCCTGATTTGGGGGGCTGCAAAACATGACCATGATTTGAGCCTTGCAGGGAAAGGCCCATCTCTGCAGCCCCCGTCCAGGACTTGCACAGCAGAGAATTTGCACTTTCTGTCTTTTCCCCATCGACAGCAGAAGCATGCAACACTCATTGCGTCCCTGGGACCAGGCCGAATGCCCTCTACATATTACCACAATCTGGCCTCTCACTAGTTTCAGGAGGAAGCCATTCTTGTCCCCTTTTTATAGAAGAGAAAAAAAAAAAAGCCATGAGGGAGGTAGGAATTGGCCAAGGTCATGCAGACAGGAAGAAGCTGCACAGGTTTTCTGAGTCAACACAAGTCTCTCTGATTCCAAAATCAGATCCCTGCCGGGCGCAGTGGCTCATGCCTGTAATCCCAGCACTTTGGGAGGCCGAGGCAGGTGGATCACCTGAGGTCAGAGACCAATGTGACCAACATAAGGAAACCCCGTCCCTACTAAAAATACAACAGGTAGCTGAGCATGGTGGCGGGTACCTGTAATCCCAGCTATTTGGGAGGCTGAGGCAGGAAAATCGCTTGAACCCGGGAAGCGGAGGTTGCAGTGAGCCATGATCGCTCCATTGCACTCCAGCCTGGACAACAAGAGTGAAACCCCGTCTTAAAAAAAAATCAGATCTCTTATCCAATTCTCCCCAAAGTTCCACATTCTAAGAAGTTACCAAGAAATGCCGTTAAACCACCTTTACTGCAGGACTCTCCAGAGCCTTTACAAATCTAACAAAGATCACGATTTTTCAAGAGAAAGACTGGAATGCAGCATTTCCCAACATAGTTGCCTCTGAGATCTGCTTTCACTGGGTCTCCTGCCCTAAGGAAGACATTTTGGAGACTGTTGCGCTGCTCCACAGTACTCCAGGAATGACAAACTTCTAGGACTGGAAGAGGCCACACAGGTCATCAGGTCCAACGCTCCATCCGGAGACAGGGAGCTCATGCCCTTCCATCACATCCCCCTTGATCTTTGAAGAGCAACCTCTGTTTCTTCCAAATCTGGTATTTTAGATCTCCTCTCAGGACAAGTGCACTGAAGAGAAAGGGACGAATGGTTCTGAAGCACCCACACGTGGAGGCTCCTCTCGCTCCTCTGGCCCTCAGGACAGCAAACCTGTGCGATGCGCATCGTCATACCCACTGTCAGGTAAGGACTGCAGGCACAGAGAGATTTAGGCTGCTTACTCCAGGCCCCCTCTCAATTCTAACCCTTAACTACCATGGGCCTTTGGCTCCCTTAGTAAGAAGCATGGAGAGGAGGAATGACTAATTCACAGCCTTGAAACGGTAGAATCAGGAAAGCCTCACAAAGGGGATGACCCTTGAGTGGGAGGATGATGAGTGAGCTACAGTTTGGCAGGCGGATAACAAGAGGAAAGCACATGCTGGCTAAAGGGGCAGCATGTGCAAAGGCCCTGGGATGAGATAGAGCAAGGCACTGTCAGGACAGGAGCAGGAGGGGCGCAGTGAAGGTCAGCCAGCTGGAGTGGGTCAGCTGCAGACAGTGAGGGTAAGGCAGGACAGGAGGCCAGAGAATCTGAGAGGCTGAGCAGGGGCAAAAAGGGAGGCTGAGAATCAGGGAATGGGATCCTGGGGCTGTTAGAGCACCCAGGGTGGAGTGGGTAACCAGGAGTCCCTCATTCTGGCACAGCACTTTACAGTATGCCACCCCTTCCATGCACATATCCTCCTCTCCTGCAAACACCCCCGACGCCTCAAACCCCGGCATCCAGCACAGGGCCTGGCACTGACCTTCAGAACATTCTCATCCCTGAATCAGTGAGTGAACAAATGCCCCCTGGCAGAAGTCCTAGAGGAAGGCAGGAAGGCCACCAGCCCAATCTTATGGGAAACAGCGAGACTTAGGAAAGTAAATGACGAGCCCAAGTTGACAATCTGTAAGAAGGGGACAGGGCTTGAACTCAGACCTTTTGGCTCTGAATTCCAGGCTCAGAGCTCGGTTCACTACCCTGCACAGGATGCAGGTCCCAGCATTGGAATTCAAGGAAGTGCTCTGCCAACAGAGGAGCCACCAGCCTAGCCAGATGCGGACAGCCTGGGCGGCTGCTTTCAAGAGACAGAGTGCAGGAGGGGTTGAGCCTGGAGGAGTCTTCACACTTCTCCACACTGGAGATTCCAAGAGTCTGGTGGTGAACGGCCCCTGAGCTGGAGTCTGCAGAGCTGGGCAAACTTTGAGCCAGGCAGCAGCCAGCCAGTCAGAGGGAGACCCCTTCCACTCCACTGCCACCTTCTATCACCAACTGCACTATCCCCAAGACTCTGTTCTCTGGCACCCAGAGAATGGCATGCTCGGGGCAGCCCCCGACCTTCCTGGTCCATCCTAGCCAATGCCCTGCCCTGCCCCAGGGCTTGCTCCAAACCAAGGAGGACTTGGATTTTATCCGAGGAGAGTGAATTGCAGGAGGTACCCACCCTACCTCATCTCACAACCAGGACACTTCCTGATTTTCATTTCTACACTTAGACCTCGGGGCTATATTAAGGCATGGTTTACTGTTCAGTCAGCTTCCTCCCTGTGGACCTAATCACAAATACTCTGCAGTGGCTCTGTATCTTGGGACATGAAGCATGGTCTACACAGGGCAAGAGACATGGTCTGCACCTCCACAGTCTTACTAGAAGCTGTGTGTTTCCCTTTAAGGCATTTTCCTCACTCATACAATGAGACACAGGTGACTCGGATGGACACTGCAGTTTGGAAACCGATGGAGTCCATGGTCTCTGACCTAACATTTGATTTTGCTACAATTTCTTTTAGAGAAACATAGGGTATCTGCCTGGAGCTTGCTGTTTGTCCACTCCAATAACAAGCCACTCAGGAAGTGGGCAAGACTTCATAGATGTTCCGTAAGATAGTCACCTAGAGATAAGCCCAGGTTTTGGAGGAACTAAATATGTAGAATTCAAACCATTGGAATTCCTCTCAGGAAACAGGCTGAGGTGGCGCAGAGGGGCCAGAGGCGGGGAGCGTTACAGGGAAATCCTACCCACAGATGCATTTAGTTCATTGCAAGTTTCCAGCGGAGGGATTTAACAGGTTTAAAGCAGTTTTCTGTGAATCTTTGTCAAGGGAGTGTATGTACAAACAAACAGGGAGGGTTTTTTTAGTAAAAAGTTAATCGGCTTAAAGTGTGCAACTAAATAAGCAAAGCTTACATTAAAGTGACCCACAGAGAAAGGACCCCTAGAAAGAAAGTTCTAGGAAATACAATATGGCCTCTATGTTCTTTTGTCGTTCCACACTATAAATATTCATGGGACAGTGTTAATGGGGTCCACAGCTCTATGCAACCACAATAGTTTTTTTGTTTATTCTCAGGACCATGAACTTTGAAACCATGACCCTAAATTTCAGGACTCTGCATTCAGGCGCGTTTGCAGAGCAGGAGGGGAGAGGTTCAGGCTCTCAGAGGAGAGGAAACAGGCGAGATGTGAATCATGCCTCCTGGATCCTTTGGTTGAGATTAAAGTGTAGGGTCTGTTTAGTATGAGAAGCCTCCTGTCTCTAGGGTCCCCAGCTGCTCCTGCCTGGGGAGATGGCCTTCTCCAGGAATAGATGGCTCCGTTGCTCAAGCATATGGCAGAGAGGAGTGGAGAGTTGTACACGTTTTAATGGAATCAAACAGATTCGGTGCAAGTTTTACACTGAAGCCTTGGAAAACTTTAAATAGAAGAATTTCTAAGACAGAATTTGAAAGTCATGTAAGCGATGTCCTTGTTTTCCATATGAGGAAACTGGGCTCCAAGAAGGTCAAATGACTTGCTTAAAATATTGCATCTAGAAGCCATGTCTGGGACTCTCAACCATGAGCTTTCCCTACACCAGAAATCACAAATAAGACACAAGCATGTGCCCCCCTTACCCACTCCTGCCCAGGACAGATATTCCTAATTGATCACAGCTCTCCTGTCCACTGAGCCTGGACACAGCCTCTGAATCCATCTCAACACAGCGCTACAGAGGGCCAACAGAAATGGACAGAAATGGAGCATGAGTTGAGACTTATTTGCCACCCATGTCCTACAGCATGCTAGCAACATTCACAATCCTTAAGGGCTTTCCATTTTCTAACTCTCCATGTTAGAAGTCAGTCAGGACCTAGGAGAGCGCCCTACACAGCAAAGTCCTCCACAGACGCTCTGAGAGCTGACTGCTTCTCAAGCGAACACAGCCCGGCCCTCTGCCTTGGCTAGCATCATCCTGCTTAACAGATGAGCCAAGAGGGTCTGGCTGGTGCCTGGGCTGGTGACCACCTTGCTTAAAGCAGATACAATCTTCTGCCTCACCTCATCTATATCACAATATGGTTGCACCAATACACTTCAGAAATGTCACAGCTTGGCTTTCCCAGCAGGGCTCTCAGTTGACTCAACAAACACACCTGCTCAGCTAATTTCCAGAAAAAGAAAAATTAGCCACAAGATTTGTTTGGGCAGGCAGGCCATAGCAGTAAGGCTGTTTAAATGTTACCGCTCCAGATGGGTTTCATCTCCTATGCCACCCCACTCAATGGGTGGTGTTTCTTTGAGCACTGTAAGTTGACTTCTTGGACCCACAGAAAAGAGAGCTATGATCATTTAGTAATATCTGCCATTGGCAGGGGGTGAGGAGTTGGGAGGGGATCGCATGTGCCACACATTTGCCATTCACAAATTACATTGTAAGGATACTAAAAATGGCAGGGTGCAGTGGCTCATGCTTGTAATTCCAGCACTTTGGGAGGCTGAGGTAGTTGGATCACTTGAGCTCAGGAGGTCAAGACTAGCCTGACCAACATAGTGAAAACCTGTCTCTACCAAAAACAAACAAAAAAAATTGGCCCAGCGTCATGGTGGACGCCTATAACCCCAGCTACTCGGACGGCTAAGGCAGGAGAATTGCTTGAACCTGGGAGGCGGAGGTTGCACTGCGCCAAGACTGCACCCCAGTCTGGGCAACAGAGTGAGACCTTGTCTCAAAAACAAAACAACAACAACAACAACAAATACAGATACTAAAAATATTTCAGTCCAGGTATTCGCTGGCGCAAGGCCCGAACTATGATTAATGTTATTCTTTGTACACTTATTCTTCACTCCCTCTGCTCTGCTCTGTATCCAGGAAGCCTGCTTCTGTGGACTGCATCCTCCAGTTTCCCCTCGGGTTTCCTCCAGCTTCCGGTTGCTTTCAACCAGGAAGAGACCCTAGGAGACCCTAGGGAAGAAGAGAGAGGGTGTGCATTTCTGCCCTGCTAAATGCTGCAGGTCTAGCTGTAGACACATCCCTCAGCAGCTTCCCTCTTTGCCAGGTCCAGCGCCAGTAGCACTGCTCCCTCCCTGCCCCTCACCACAGGAACAGAGGGCTCATCTCTGGGTGTCTCACCTCTCCTGTTTGTTTCCTTAACCCTGCATCTCTCGTTAGTCTCTTCGTGAAGGTCTCTTCATCTGAAACATCCGGGATAAATTCTGTTTCCTGCTGGGACTCTGACTTACATAGCTTTTCTAAGAAAATCGTTCCATTATTTCCATAGCCAAATAGGAAGATGGGAGTCTGGCTAATAATGGAGATGACTACTGTGGCCTATGCCGACAGCTTTCACTGCTGAATTCCAGCAGAATACGACTTACTGCTATCTCATGCCTGCTGCGTCCCCACAGCATGGCTCACACGGGCTCCATTAGGTAATGGAGAGAGGATGCAGTTTAGGTCCTAATAACCCAAAGCTTCTTGGGCTCTAATTTTACATCCTATGTGCTTGATTTGAGGACCAGGTACATGTCATAAGCCCAAATATCTTCACTGTGAAATGACCTTTTGTAGCGCCGTAAGTTGCAAGTGTAATTATGCAGGACTCATGCTGAAGATCATGGCCATGGTAGACCCTAAATTGCAGAGCGTGGAAAGGTACACTAGGTGGAGAGGGGAGGAGCCCTGGGCTCTACCTCCGACCATGCCAAGGCTATTCAGACGGCCCTGGACAAGTTACTGCTCCTCCCAGGCCTCCAGGGTTGTCATAGGAAACACTAAAAGCTTAGAATAAATAATCCTTAAGGTTTCTTCCAGCTTTAACATTCCAGAATATTTTACTTGATGTAGCTGGCTAACTTTCAGTCATGGTAGTGGGCCTGTGGCTACTTTGACTACATCTTCTTCATAAAGGTCCAGCCAGTTTAGCTTATTGTGGCAGAGATTGCTCACTGTGCACCAACATCTCTCTCCCTTCTTTCATTTTAAGAGAACCTCTGATTTTTAACTTCAGGCCCTCCAAAATAAAGCTTCTTCAGACTCCCAAATAGCTGTCCGTGGCCACGTGACTAAGTTCTGTCCAAGGAGATGATGCAGAATAGACAAACGGCAGCTCCCAAGGAGCTGGGTCTCATACAGTCTTTGACCCTGTTTCTTTTCAATCCCTCCCATGTCCAAACCATGGCTGTGACGGTTTGAGCTCTGCCTACTATCCTGACCATGAGGACAAGGACCTCCACTGAGGGAGATTGGGGTGGCAGACTGGAAGGAGCCTGGACCTCAGATCTTGAAGGACTTCCTGAAGCAGAACTGCCGTATCAGCCCTGAATGGAGACCTCGATTTTGAAGTGAGAAAAAAGTAGACTTCTAACTTGTTTCAGCCAATGTCCCACATATCAATATATTGCCTTTTGGATCCAAATCTATCCTTCTTTGTCTTGCTTGTGGCACTGGAGCTGGACTCTGTAAACACTGCTTCTTCACCAGTTGACACCACGTTAGGCTTTATCAGTAGAAGACTTTGGAAGGATACTGCACATAGAAGAGGGGATGGCTTTTCCTGGTTCCAGTGGTCTCACCTTGCACCTATGGGAGGGGCTGCCAGGAGTTTTCAGGAAAACCGTTGGCATCAACCCTTCAGAGTTTTGCGTTTCCACTGGGTAATTCCTTGCTGGTCAGTATCTCAGTGAACTCCCCCATTCCAGCAGGCCACAGCCGCACTCTCTTGGGAAGTTAGGATTTCAGCCTGGGACAAGCAGAGGTGGGGGTGGCTTCCTCCTTCCCTGGTAGTTGCTCCTTGCATCTGCTATTTTTGTCTTCTTTAGAGTTCTCTGTACCTCTTGGTAGTCAATCCCCTTTTCCTAGTTAATAATTATATTAAATTTTCTAATTACTGTTCAAATTACTGGTGTGGTTTCAGTCTCCAAACTGGACCCTGATGGACATAGCCAATTAACTTGGGTCTGTTACTAGCATTTTAACTTAACCTGAACTGATACCACCACACAAACATCTCTATGGGAAAGTCAATGATATGGTGCAGAAGAAGCCTGCTGCTTTTTAAAAACCCTCTCTCCAAAATTTTTTGGTAGCAAACATCACAGAAAAAAAAAAATCAAAGTCCTTAATTTAGTGGGAACAGGTTCCCACTAAATGTTTTTATTTTAAACTGTCTAATTAGAAAAATGAGTGTGAACAGAGGAAAAGCTGTATGAATAGGAATTGCAATTAGCAGAAGAAATACAAACGGTCAAAACATATTTTAAAAGGTTCAAAATTATTGAAAAAGAAATTCAAATTACAATGTAAGTGCAAGATGAAGAAATAGAAAAATACTTTTCTCCAACCAGCACAAGTTTTCTAAAACTAGAATATAAACTATTAATCCTAATGGGAGTGTAAAGGAGTAAAAAATTTTTAGCTGCACAGGATGGCTCACACCTGCAATCCCAGCACTTTGAGACCAGCCTGGCCAACATGACAAAACCCTGTCTCTACAAAAAAAAAAAAAAAAAGAAAGAAAGAAAGAAAAAAAAAATTCCTAGCTACTTGGGAGGTTGAGGTGGGAAGGTGGGAGTATCACTTGAGCCCTGGAGTTCGAGGCTGCAGTGAGCTGTGATTGCACCACTGCACTTTATTTAACCTGGGTGACAGAGTGAGACGCTGTCTCAAAACAAACAACAAAAAAAAACAAACAACTTTTGAAGTGTTGTTTGGAAAGGAGAATCAGAAGGCCTAAATGCATTGGTACTTTTAACCCAGCAATTCTACTTCTAGAAATGTATTCTAAAGAGATAATTCAAGATGTATATAAACACCTAGCTATAAAGATGACTCCAGCATCATTGTTTATAAAAGCAAAACAAAAAGATTGAGGCCAGGAGCAGTGACTCATGTTCTGTAATCCCAGCAGACTTGGGAGCCCGAGGCGGGCAAAATCACCTGAGGTCAGGAGTTTGGGACAAGCCTGGGCAACACGGCAAAACCTTGCCTCTATGAAACATACCAAAAAAAAAATTACATGTTGCATGTGCCTAGAGTCCCAGCTACTCAGGAGGTTGAAGTGGGAGGATCACCTGAGCCCAGGAGTTGGGGGGTGCAGTGAGTAGTGATTGTGCCATTGTACTCCAGCCTAGGTGACAAAGCAAGAGGAAGGAAGGAAGGGAGGAAGAGAAGAAGAGAGGGAGGAAGGAAGGAGAGAGACTGAGAAAAAAATCTGTATGTCCAACAACAGGAGATTGCTTAAGCAAATTTTGGTGCATCTACATTAACAGTGTATAAAACAACTTAAATTCGTTTTGTACAAGTATGTTTATTATATAAGCATCTTTTTTGTCATAGAAAAAGCCTCATGGAACTAAGTGAAATTGAAATAGAAGCAGGTTCAAGGCAGTGTGTACAGCATTTTCAGAATAAAAATCTTAATCATGCCTAGAAAAAGTGTGGGAATATCATATAACAGAATGTTCACAACAATTACTTCTAGCCAATGGGATTACTAGACATTTTACTTCTATTTGCTGTATACATTTTGTAAATGTTTTCCAGTGGATGGGAATGAGCTGTGTAGTTAAGGAAAACATTTCATGTTAAAACATTATCTCCCTTTCCACCACCTCAAGGATGCCCCCGTGCCTGCTGAGTATGTTTGAATGAACTCATACATGTTTCAGCCATGACCAGGGCCACATCTCATTCAGGACCCCTTCCACCCACAGAGCCACTATCTCTTCCCACCTTCCCTCCCTTCCCATTCCCAAGGCCATAGCCTGCCTCCTCGAGCTCCAGGCTTAGAACTCTAGGAGGTGCCCCTGCTTCCTGCTTCTACAGATCCTAAGCATCACAGGTCTTCACTGTAGCAGTCCTCTGCGGAGAAACCATCAATAGCTCCCCATTTTCCTAGGAATATGTTTCAAATGTCTCAGCTTGACTTCCACTGTTCCAAGCTTATTTCAATCCTGTCATTACCATTCTGCAAAGTAAACCAGGGTAAACTCCCAACTCCAGACACATCACAAACATTCCTTACCTTTGCTGACACTGTTCATTCTACCTGAAATGCCTTCTCTCACATCCCAGCTTCTGCAAATCCAAGGCGCCCTTCCAGGCCCACCTCAGAGCTTACCAACTCCCTCACCAGTCTTCCTTGAGTTGCTTGCTACCCTTTCTGAATCCCTCTGGTACCTCATTGACTTAGTTTTCCATTTGACAAATACCGGTTGAGCACCTACCGCATGCCGGCACTATGCTGGTAACTGGGAAATGAGATCAGTCTTGTTTCTGCTCCTTGAAGCTCATTGTCTAATGCAGAGACCATCATTGAACAATAATACTAACATCAGTAATAGACGCAATTATAGACTGTAAAGAGCGCTTTTCAGAAAAACAAAGGTGATGAGAAACCTGAGAGGGGACCTGATTGAGATTGGGGGCTGGGAAATGACATGTTAAGCTGAGTCCTGGAGGATGAGTCAGAGTTGACCACATATAGAGGCCAGAGACATTTCCAGGCAGGAGGAAGAACCCAGTGAGCTGGAGCCAGGCAAGTGAGGGGAGGGAGGCTGAGTCAGAGGGACAGGCAGTAACCACAGCACCCCAGGCCTGCTGATTGCTCTCATCCCAAGTGCAATGGGGTGACATTAAAGGATCCTAAGTGGGTCTAGATCACACACGATCACACATGAGTTTGAGAAATATTACTCTGCAATGCAGAAAACAGATCTGGGGAGGCAAGAGCAGCATCAAGGAGATCAGTTCAGCCACTACTGCAGCAGCCCAAGTGTGAGCTTGGACCAGCAGCAATGAGGATGGAGAGAAGTGGATGGGCTCCACTTGGAATTAGAATTGACAGCACTTGGGTTGGGCTGGGTGAGAAGAGGAGGCAAGTCAGGTGTCAGGTAGCAACTGAGTTTCTAGTTTAAGCACTTGGACCAATTGATATCAGTGTGGCATCTGCACCCATGCGGTCCAAAGGAAAGGACAGGAAACCATCACTGACTCCCCAGGGAGGAGAAGCAATGCTGAGCCATGAAAAAGAGTTAAGAAGGAAGGTAGCTTGAGGCCGTTCCTGTGGGAAGCCAGCTCACAGGACTCACATCGACTCCAGGCCAGTAACCCGGGTAGGAGGCAGGGAAAGAGGCTGGGTGCAAATTGCAGGATGAGGCAGAAGATAAGTGGCCCAGCTGGCAGAGCAGGCAGACTCAGGGCTGAACATCTCATTCAAGTGCTCATGCAGGCAAGCTCGAGAATATTTATTGGTAATTGGCAGAAGTGGTTAGAGGTGGCGTGATCACAGATAGGTCTGTAACCAATCAGCAGGAAAGCTCTGTTCCTGTTGCTATGTTTGCATTCAGGCAGAACTGTATTATGAGCAGGCTGAGAGGGTACCATGAGAAACCTGCTTTTACACATTTGGTTTATCTGTCATCCTTTCCCTGCTTCATGGGTGAGAGCAAGTGAGCTGGGGAGCAATAAATTATCACTTGACACATGCTATGTATTCCAGGAGAACTCTCTGCAGCCCTGAGAGGGAGAGATTAGCATTCACGGGCCAGTGAGATTGTTACTTACAGGGAAATTCTAAAATAGGGAACAACACTATGAGTAATAATAATAGCAAGGAGAAGAGCCAACAATTAATGACTGCTTGCTAAACACTTCGGATTCACCGCCTTGTTTAATCATCAAACAAACTCATAGTTTCAATACCATTATTTTCCAAATGAGGAAACTGAGGCTCAGAGAGGTTAAGAGACTTGGTCAAAACTACACCACAGGAAATAAGGGAGAGGGGGCAGACGCAAGTTTCAAGCCACGGGCTATGTGATGCCAAAACCAATCTTCTTCGACAGGATGCCTCACTGCTTCTGCTCTTTATCAGCCAGAGCCTCCTTGGGAAAGACTGGCCATGGAAGTCTTCTCCCTCTGGGGGTAGAGAGTGGCTGGACCCATCACCCTCAACTAACCTGATACCCATGCACTGACCGTGGGCCTTCTGGAAAAGGGGTAGAGGAACAGAGACGGGGCAGGTATATTTTCACACCTTGCATTCATTTATTCTTCCCTATGCTTTAGGACAAAGAGTACTTGGAAAGCCAGAATTCTCCCGTCCTTGTCAGATTCCTAGATAAGGATAGAGAAAAAGATAGGGAGAAGGTCGTGGGCTTTGGTGCTCAAGGAACAAATATACAAATGTGACCTTCAGACTGGGCAGCATGGAGAAGCTCGTTCACTAAGGGTGGAGGCAGCCAGGCAAAGCTGGAGGCCCCAGGGTTGAAGAGGCCACATGGCCTAGAGGGGAGAAGAGGGATTAGAGGTCTCAATGTCCTGTGCAGGTCCCAGCCCAGGCTCTCCCCTGTGCAAGCACCCAGACCATGGCCTGTAATACCCCTGAGATCATGTGAGCCAAGGCCATTTCCCTCGAGTGCTCACATCATCTCCTAGAGTGTTTGAGGGACCAACGGATGGGACGGAAGGAAATGAGCTTTGTAAACCATGAGGTGTGGCCCAAAGCTGTAACACTAGGCTGTAGTGTGCAGGTTATCTATCATTGTTCTTCCTATTAAAAAATCATGATGAGAGTTGAGAAGACAAAGATTTGGGAACAGGTGAAGCTACAGCCTCTATTCAGGTTGCGTGACCCAGCCTCTGTGGGGGAGGGGCATACACCCCGATCAAATGTGGCAGGGCTCAAATTCTGCTCAAACCCCAGCTTGTTGGAACCCAAACACCATAGGAACACTGTTTCAGAAAGAGGAGGGGTTGAAAGAAGCCACCAGCTGAATGGAGGCTCAGGTCCAAAGCTACTTATACTTCTCCAAATAGCCAGGGGCTGGTTTCTTTGGTGGGGCTCAGACATCTGGTTGGCTTGCAGGGCACCAAATGCCTTAGCCTAATGCCATCCTTAGTGAGGTCATTGAGATTTATGGAAGATTTAAGTTTCTAGGTCAAAGACTCCGGGTATAGCCAGGCATGGTGGCTCATGCCTGTAATTCCAGCACTTTGGGAGGCTGAGGTGGGCAGAACACTTGAGGCCAGGAGTTCAACACCAGGCTGGCCGATATGGCAAAACTCCATCTCCACTAAAAAGACAAAAATTAGCCCAGCGTGGTGGCGCATTCCTGTAATCCCAGCTACTCAAGAGGTTGAGGCACAAGAATCACTTGAACCCAGGAGGCAGAGGTTGCAGTGAGCTGGATTCCACCACTGCACACACACACACAAAGTCTCTGGGTATAGAGGAGCTATCAGAGTTGGCACCATCAGAAAACATAAATCCTTTAAAACATCACCTGGCTTGGTGTATTAGTCCGTTCTCACACTGCTATAAAGATACTACCTGAGACTGTCTAATTTATCAGCAAAAGAGGTTTAACTGACTCGCAGTTCTGCATGGCTGGAGAAGCCTCAAGAAACTTATAATCATGGCGGAAGGTGAAAGGGAAGCAGGCACATCTTACCTGGCAACAGGAGAGAGAGAGCGCGCACAGGGGAAACTGCCACTTTTAAACCATCAGGTCTTGCGAGAACTCGCTCACTATCGCGAGAACAGCATGCAGGAAAGCACCCCCATGATCCAATCACCTCCCACCAGGTCTTTCCTTTGACACGTGGGGATTACAATTCCAGATGAAATTTGGGTTGGGACGCAAAGCCAGACCATTTCACTTTGATTGTTCAGATATTTAGTTTCCTGCCACTTGGAAACCTTGCTGAATTTCTGTGGGATGACGATAATTTAAAATATACTATTTCCTGGATGCCTACCATGTTCAGACATGATTCTAAGTGCTTTCTTTATATTGATCACTAAATCCTCCTAATAACCCTATGTGGGTAGATACTGTATTAGTAACCACATTTCATAGATAAAGACAGAGTCCCAGCAAGCCTAAACAAGTTTGCCCACAGCTGTGAAGTGGCAGAGCCAGGATTTGAACCCAGGAAATTTGCCTCTGGCACCTGCTTGCTTTGTCCCCAGGCTGTCTCAGAAGTATGGAAAGCAGTGCTGCTCATACAATTCAATTCATTCCACACACTTGTTGGTGCATAACAGGTTCTTCAGGGCCCACGTAACTCTAGCACTGTATATTTCATATTTATTGAGCATACTGTTTGCTAGGCACGGTAGCAAGTGCCTTCATATACAAGCCTGTTAATCAGAGTTTCTATTAACGGCATGATACACACATGGACACTGAGGCTTTAAAGGCTGAGGGACTTGGTCCAGGTCTCACAGAAAGTGACAGAGCTGAGGCTCAGTGCATTGGTTCATGTCTGTAATCCTAGCACAATCCATGAGGTGGGTGTGTCACCTGAAGTCAGGAGTTCAAGACCAGCCTGGCCAACATGGCAAAACCCTGTTTCTACAAAAATTACAAAAATTAGCGGAGCATGGTGGCGGACGCCTGTAATCCCAGCTACTCAGGAGGCTGAGGCAGGGCAATTAATTGAACCCAGGAGGTGGAGGTTGCAGTGAGCCAAGATTTTGCCACTGCATTCCAGCCTGGGTGACAGAGAGAGCCTCTGTCTCAAAAAAAGAAAGAAAGAAGGTGACAGAGTTGAGAAGGAAAACCAAAATCAGCCCAATTCCAAAGCGCAGGTATAGAATCAAAATATGGCAGCAAGGTTTTTCCTCTCCATGGTCTGGGGAGAGGCCAGACGCTCAAACAACCATAGTCCAGGCTGGGGAGTGCCTTGAGAATGGCCGGGGAAGCAGTGGTCATCTGGAAGGCAGAGCTGAGGTACTGCTGAATGAGAAGCCCTGCTGAGTTGTCTACACTCAGCTTGCATTTGGGAGCCTCTTCTGCTGAGCAGACTGGCTCCCCAAGGGCAGGGTTGAGTCTACCCAGCACTTAGACTCTCAGTACCCATGCCAGGCCCACATGCCAGGTGCCCAGCATATCTGGGGCTGTGTGGATGCCTATCCCCATTCCCCTCCTCTCATTGTGCGGGACAGCAGAGGAAAGGACACTCCCAACACACATGCCACCCTGAGGGAAGGGTGTGCAGTGCTGATCACTCACTACCGGGTGGGACAGAAAAGGGAAAAACAGGTTCCACTGATGTAAGACTTGGGGACCTACCTTTGATTATGTTGTTGTGGACTTTTCTGTCTGCCAAATATGGGCTCTGTCCACAGAGGCATCAAAGGACCAGCAAGTTCAGGCAGAAGGTCTAGGCCTGAAGCTCAGTTTCCCCATTTACCCAACAGCAGCCATCATAGCTGCTTGTCTGCTCTGGGGGCTGTGCCGAGGGTGGTGTCAGTGGGTGGTGTTCTTGCTGTCATTCAGCTCCTAGAACGGCCCCCTCTAAGAGCGGCCCGATGTGTCCTCCTTCCTGGTCCCCCCTTTTCCAGACTCTGGCACCCCAGTGTGAGACCTGGCCACTGCTGGGGTGGTTAGGCTCTGCTTGGCATTGGATGGCCACACACTCCACACCTGCTTGGCTGATCTGAATTCTCAGCTGGAGCAGCTCTGCTAGCCAGCCAACTGTTCCTTAGGGGCCAAGACCATGAGCTTCCTCCCACAGCTCTGCCCCTGGCCCTGTCCTCATCTGCATTAACTTAAAAAAAAAAATCTTTACTGCGATATAACTCATTTGCCATAAAATTCGCCCTTCGCTTACTTTTGAGACTCTGTTTAACAATAATAATCAGGTTTGAAATTAAGAATCCCTTGCCCTAACTCTACTATAGGAAATAAATTATGCGTTTATTGCAAAAATTCAATTTCTCCTACAGCATTTCAACAAGAGTTCAAGAAGTGCTGCTAGCGCCTGCTCTGTGCTCTGATAATGTATATATCATCATATACTTGCCTTGTGCCAGGTCCTGCGCTCAGCACTTGACGAACATTATATTATTTAATCCTTACAGCAATCTTGAAAAGTGTATATTACTAGTTCTTTTTTTCCCTGAGGCTCAGGGAAGTTAAGTAATACACTAAAGGTCACACAGCCTTGCCTAGGTGGCAGATTTGGAATCAAGGTCTGGCAGGCTTCAGAGCCTGTGCTCTTAACTGGCTCACACCTGGCCTCATTGCACTGTGGAGTGTGAAAGTGTGAAGAGAAGGTAGACTAGATTCTGCTCCTGCATCATCTAGAGAATCGGAAAAGACAAACATTTAACTCCAATACGGCTCTGAAATATTTTAATTCCATCAAATCAGCACCTGCCCATCAGCAAGGACATCATAAGAAGTTAGAATGAAAATAAAGATGTAAAGACATCAGCCACCCTCACCTAGGTGTGGCCCATGGTGTGGGAGTCTGACGGGGACAGGTGGAGCACCAGGCAGATGGCAGCTCCCATTCTGGTGATGGGCCATGCAGGGAGACAAGCTTCTAGGAGGCACCATGTGAGCTTCATCTCTGCTTAAAAGCCAGGATGCCCACCCTGCCATGAAGGTTGGCAACTCCAGAGGAGCACTGCTCAGGACTCTACAATCTCTCCAGCGCCACTCGGAGCACTTTCAGGAGTCTCTGGCACACTGGCCCTGGGCTGCTTCAGTTTCTAGGCTGACGGTTATGTGAGGGCTGCTGGCAAGAGCTGCCCCAGAGAGGGTCTGGGTGAGCCCCAAAAGAAAACCTGATTGGTAAGATGTCTTGGAGATTATGGCAGAGTGAGGTGAGACACCAAATTCCAGGCAGAAGTCAAGTCTGGAAGTGTGGGTTTGCCCTCACTAATGGTTCCTGAGCCACAAGACACGAGGAACCACCAGCTGTATTTATCCTATCCTAGCATGGGACCCACAGCCATGAATAACGCCCTGGTATTTACCAAGCCATCCACTGAAAAGTGAAGCTGGCTATCAGGCAATTCCCTTACATTTAATAAACCTGAAAAGCTGTTCAGCATTTTCATATCATTTGAGCCTCATGTAGACAATTTTGAGTCACATGCCCTCAGCTCACCACTAGGCAGTTCCATGCCTTTGCCACATGTCTCCCCACCTTTCTGCTTGAGAACTTTTTCTGAATCTGTAGAGCCCTCTATTCCCAGATATTCAGGGAAGTGAATGACTTGGGGAATGTGGCAAGTCATCTTTTCCAAAACTGGCTGCAACAACATCTCCCATTTCATGTGCTCTTTTAACAATGTGATATTGACATGCCTCCCACTGGAGAGGTAGGTCTCTGCTTGCCCACCTTGAATTTGGGAGGGCCTGTGGCCATGATGCAGGTGACAATGTGTGACTCTGAGGCAAAGCTATCAAAGGTAACACAGCTTCCACTTGCTTCTCTTGGGATGCATGCACTTAGAATGCAGCCGCCGTGATTTGAGGAAGTCTAGCCCACATGGAGAGGCCGCCTAGGTGTTCTGGCCAACAGGTCCCAGGCAGCAGACAACCTCCACAGCCAGACATGTGAGTGAATGAGCCTTCAGATGACTTCAGACCCCACTTGCTGAGTCACCCCAGCCTGTAAGTCTTCCTCGTTGAGGCTCAGCCATCACGGAACAAAGACAAGCCTCCCCTGCTATGTACTTTCCAAACTCCTAATCAACAGAATCATGGACATAATGAAACAGAGGTTGTTCTATGCCACTGGTCTGGAGAGCTTTCTTATAGGGGAATAGAAACTAACTCGGGGAGCAGACAACGAAGGGCAGCAGCCTTCGGATAAATGCTGCAGCCTCCTATTCTCTGGCAGGTAACTCGAGAGGCATTCTGTAAGCTCTTCTAAGGAGCTCCCAGTGGGGTCAGGGGCCCATTGCCTAAGGCAGCTACCTTGATTCCACTCCCTTCATTGGATCTCCTCCTTCCCTGTCTCATTCCTCCTGCTCCCTCAGCCCTGCTTCCTGGGATCACCTTCCACACAAACTATCTACACCCAAGTCCTTGTCTAAGGCTCTTCTTTCCGAAGAATCCAACTAAAACTGACCTTTTGTCTACCCTGCAGGGCAAGCATTTTTGCTCCCACTCCTATTTTGTAGCTGAGGAGACTGAGACATGGACCGGTAAAATGACTTGCTCAAGGTCACATGGCGGGGTGGGGGGAGGGCAGGGGCAAGATAAGAATCTAGGCCCCGGCGTGAAATCACCTTAAACATTGTGGTTGAGGACAAGCAGGCATGTAGGCAGGAGCAGTCCTCCCAAGCTTTGCTCTCAGAGGCATGGTGGCTAGAAGGAAGCCTTGTGATATACTGCCAGTTGAACCCTTAGCTGTATTGACAGTATCAGAAGAAAAATAGCAGAGCTATGGACTACCAGACAGAGAACATGCCCTGGAAGCCCCACCCCCTTCACCAGCCCCAGGCCAGGAGGGCTTCATAGACTAACTCGCACTCCCTGGTCATTTGATTTAAAAGTCACCCCTTTTTACAGCATCAAATAGATTATTAGAAAATCTAAATTTTCCAGCTTAAAACCTGTGTTAAGGTCAGCATGAAGATGTTCTTTCCATCAGTTTCTAGAAAATCCGTTTATGAGGTATCTATATCTCAAGCCCTGTTCTAAGTACTTTAATCTATCAGGAATCATCCCCATTTACAAATGACGAAACTAATGTCCAGAGAAATCAAGTGATTTGCCCAAAGACACACAGCTTGTAAATGGCAGAGTAAATGGTAAAAACAGTATTAAAAAATTGCAAAAGTAGTGAAACAGTAAAATTACCAGTTTGTTCATCTTCTGAGAGGCTGAGCTAGAACCAACGATCATAGACTCATAGAACACTGGATAGGAAGAAACCCAGGGGGTGTCTTCTATGATCGTTACACTGAAGTGCCTGCAAGGTATGAGGCAGGCCCACGGCAAGATGGTTGATGTAGACCAAGAGCACAAGCTCTCTGGACGTGTTGCTTTGCAGTTCTAACAAGGCAGCCATTTTCATTCTGCAGGTAAGGAACTGGGGCCCAAAGAGGAGGGGAATCGTCCAGGTAACACAGCTCCTGAGAAGCCAGGAATAGATGCAAGACTCTCCTTTCTGCATTCTGAGTCCACAGTATGGAGACGTGCACCAAGAAGGGAGAGTGGGAGGTATTTTAGCTTTGCAGCCCTGAGGCAGGTCCTAAAGGGAAAACTTCTGGTTGGAAGAGTCAGGGCTTTAGGATTTCACTGATATAGAATGGGAGGCTGCCCCTAGATGGTTTGCATTAAATATGCAACCAAGAAGTGCAGTGTCCCCCTAGCCAAGAGGCAAGTCCTTTCTCTGAGACTTCAGTACACTGGTGAACTGCTTGCTGGCCTTCCAGACAGCTGTTCTCTAGGTCAGGCAATTTCCAATTAGATGGGGTGGCTGAGATGTTACCTTTTCCCCAGGTTGTTCTTATCATCGCCCTCTTCTGGCCAGTCTTAGCATCAGGGTATCCCAGGGAGAGGCCAGTGGGTTGGTGGAATTCAAAGAGGTTGAGGAGGATGCCTGCAGCTGGCTGAAGCCACACTGGCCAGACCCTCCGCCTTCTGGCCCTGGCTGTGCATCCCATCCTGTCTGTGAAGAATCACAGAATATGCATGCCCCTGGTTATCTTGCATTTTCTCTAAAATTACTGAGGAAGATGAGGCTGTAACAAGCAAGCCTGCCTCGGGGTCATCCTCCACGGCTGAGACCGGGAGCTGGATGTCTCTTGTACATCTGGATTCACAGTGCCCAGACCAGCACCCAACATACTAAGAGGTGCAGCATACATTCCTGAGCATATTAATCCCTTCCTCACTCCAGGCCTTAACTGCCCGCACTGCCTCCCAGAGGTCCCAGCTCACACCCAGCAGCGTCGAGGATCTGACAAGGGCAGAAGGTGGTCCAGCCACTCCCTTTATCCCACACCTATTTTCCCAGCTTCAGGGGCCCTCTTTTCAGGGCCAGTCTGCCATTCCACAAGTGCTCTGGAGCCTCTTCTCTTTGGCCTTGAATTAGGTACTCACGGTACCTGAGCCAGGCATGCTACCTGTTGAGGTTTTCTCCATTTGCCCAGGAACCAACTCTTCTGCCCACCTTCCTAACTCAGAAGCCCCACGAGGTGCAGCAATAGGTGGATGTTCTGCAGAAAACTTGCCTCTCTAAGACCAGAACCCTCAAGACTAGTTTGATCTTCAATCTTCACAAGATTCTCAAGTCTCACAAACCCCTCCTGCCTCCTAGTACCCTGGTCTTCTCCAGACTCTACCCAGTCTTGACCCTGGCAACTCCCAGCCTAGACCCGAGCCACTGCAGTGACAGTAACAATAAAAAATGACGACAATGCCATCATTTCATTTGCAGAGGATGTTCCCATAAATCACCTGAGCCTCCTATAATTACTGCCACCAATTTAGAGATGCGGAATCTGAAACTGATAGAGGTTTTCAGAGTGTGAAGGGGCAGCCACTGGCCCACAGGCCCCACAGAGACCTGGCCGGCCACAGCCCCGGGAAGGAGCACCTGCTCCGCGAGGGAGGAGGTCGCGCTCTTCCCTCCCAATTCCTTTTTGCTCACCGCCAAGTGAAACAGAGCCGCACAAAGCCAGAGATAAACACCACCAATGGCCGGAAGCGTCTGTGCGAGCCTCTGAGCCCAGCATCTCCCGGGGAGCTTGAGCACCCTTCTGTCCGTGCTGGAACTGCCCCACACTCATCAGCTTGCTGGAACATGCGCTTCGACCCGTCGGAGGCTAACGCCTCACCGACTCCAGCTCGGAAGCCGGTCCCCTCGGGACTCAAGAGCCGGCCGGTGGCTCCGGGGAAGCGGGAGCTGCAGCGCTGGGACGGCGGTTGCGCCCGAAAGGCCGGTACGTCCCGGGGCGCCGTTTCCGGGCGGGATTAGAGCACCTGCTGGCTTCCATCTCCGCCCGCCCAGGGCGACCCTCAGGCCCGGACGACGCCGAGGGGCTACGGGGAAGTTTCCGGCTATTCGAGTCTTGCTCCTTCTCCCTCGGCGACCCTTTTCCTTTTGCCCACTGTGACGCTCTTCTTTTTAAAATCTCCTCCGAAGCGTAACCACTGATCTTGGGGAAACTTTGCGAGAAACTTAGGAATGCTGTGAAATCAGAGCCAGCAACAACTCCCTCAGAGCCTGGGAGCGCCGCGCCCAGCCCCGCACTTCTGCTCCGACCTAGAGTGTCCGGCGGTGGCCGGTGCTGACCACCCGCTGTCAGGCGACCCTGGCACCCGCCCCGGCCTCTGGGCGCCCTCTTGGCCTCGGGCACCCGCCCTGATTCGCTTTGGGAACGTGCCGGCTGTTGCCCCCCTGGTGCGCGCCGCAAACCTGGGACCGGGACGTCCCAGCCTCGGAGTGATTTTTAGGCAATTCCTCGGAGACATTGTCTTCCCAGGGAGCCGGGGATCTCAGGGGAGGGGAGAGGAGACCCGCCCCAAAGACGGCAGCGCAGGCTTGCCCACCACCTCATTTGCATTTCAAAGACAAACTTCTGCGGGACTTCCCCGGCAGTGGCGGCACCTACCTGCTTTGCAAGGGTCGTGGTAATGCTCCAGCTGCTGCTCGGTGCCTTCCTCGCCGTCCAGCGCCGAGTAGTCCACGACGGCGTCCGGGCGCTCTCCGAGCTCCCCGGCGCCGCGAGGCAACGGCAGCAGCAGCAGTGACACCAGGGCCCCAAGTGCAGTCACCCGGGGCATGGTGGCGCAGGGCCGGCGGGGGCAGAGGGAGTTGTGTGCACGAAAGCTCAGCTTGGCAGAAGGACGGTGCACTGGGTCGGTCGGCTGTGGCCGGCACTCGGTGGTTACACTGGGCTGCCGGGCATGGCTCCGGCGCGGAGCAAGCGGAGCGCGGCGCCCCCTGTCTTCGTCAGGACAACCGGGAAGCCGCCTCTCGGAGCTACTAGCCCGGCGGCCGAGGCTGCGGCGGCTGCGACTGTGGCGGTGGCGGCGGTGGTTGGAGCAGTGGCCGCTCCGCCCCTCTCCACCAGGGCTGGACCACACAGCCCTCGCCAGGAGCCCTGGGTAGCCAATCACTCGGGCGCCCGAGGCGAGGCCCCTCCTCTTCCCGGCACCTCCGCAACTTCGGAGGAAGGGGAGCGAGGTGAAGATGCTGAAGCCAAGGGCCGGGGGCCAGCTCTGCGCTCACCCAGCCGAAGGCGCCTGCCCGGGGCGCCACCTCGGCCTCAGACTCCTGAGAACGCTGCTCCTGAAGATCGAGGCGGGGGTTCCCGCCTCGTTTTATTTCCCTAACTCACTTTACAACTCCCCGATGCACACGTGGCCGGAGGCTGCAACAGTGGTTAGAGCTCCGAGCGCTGGACCGAGAGCCCTGTGTGCGCGGTTCGTGTCACCACCAGCTGGCTGTGTGCATTCGGGCAGCTGCTTCTCTTCAGGGATGAGTGAATGTCCCTTTCAGTGCAGGAAAAAAAAAAAAAAAAAAATCGAGGATTGCGATTCTCACAGCTCTCTCCACATCCTCTAGTCCAGCCATGAAGGGCGCTTGCTGCGGCACCCACCTAACCTAACCTAGTGGCTGCTATAGGTAAGGAAGAAAAAGATTTAAGCCCACAGATTTCCCCTCTCGGTGACCCTATCTTTCAGTAAAATAGTCTAAGATGCTTTATACAGTCAAAAAGACACAAATGAACAACTGTACGTGCTCTTTGTGTTAAATTACAGACATGTTTTTATTAAATAAGCCACTCACTGTTAACTTGATGGAATAAAAATGACCAATTTCTGAAGTCTGGTTATTTTTTTGCCAATTAAAAATATATGCCCAAATAATTTAGGAGCCTAATCAAGAGCTATTTGAAATCCATTTCTACTTTGTACCTTAAATGTAAAAATTGTAAGAACTGAGCCATTTTGATTTAGAGATATAAAAAGTATTATTACTGTGAGGCTTTTCAAAGATCTTTTTATGCAAGTAAAATGTTCCTATCAAGTATAACACACAAAAGTGTATGTGTAGAGATACTTTGCATCATGCCCAGTAGAATCCTTTTTCAATTTAAACTGCAAGCAGAAAAATGGACAACTTTCTTTTTGGATTTCCACAGTGTTTCACATACATCATTGACAAAATAGTCAACAGGGAGCACTGGGCTTCACATCAAACTGCATTTCTTGCATTTATGGTCATCTGTCTTCTCATCCGTCAACCAGGATAATGGGTCCTTCACACCAGTAAAGAGCTAAAAGTTAACTACTGGAAGGATGCTACTCATGTTTTGTCCTCGCTGTCAGAAATAAATGCAACACTGACCTGCCTCGTGCTGTTTCATCAAATGGGCACATAACATACAGAATGGAGCTGGATGGGCAAGATCTGGTTAGAAACTGGCAGGTGGGAGGAAGGAACTTGGAGGGGATAAATGCCACCAAATGGCAGGGAAGGCCAAGTGGCCAATGCATAGGCAACAGGAATGGAAGGCGGCTGAATGACATGCATTTCTGCCTGGAATGCCAGGAGTCGTCAAACCCAACGCCACAGCTCTCTGCATTCACCCCCATGAAGGTCACCACATCTCAGTAGACAAGTCCACAGAGTCAACACCTAAAAGGCTGAACAAACTTCTGTGACACTTCCAGGTCTCCAGATGGCACTAGGCAAACCACCAACTGGCTTACTCATTCGTAGGAAATTCCTCTGGAAAATAGACATGAGAGGCCACCTCTTGTGCAAGCAATGAGGTTGGGAACTTTCATGACCTCCAGCCCCCACCTGGTGAGTAGTGGCCCGATCTTCTCACCAACACCCTTTGTCCAAATATTTTGAAGACAGTGGTGTTCTTGAATGAACAAGCCGCAGTTTTATGTTACTAGAGTAGAAGTCCAGTTTAGTTGCTACTTTGACTATCAACCAATAAATGGCAACAAAATATTTGGTTCACTAGAAAGATTAGAAAGGAATGACTGAAAAGCAACACTGTAAGATAAAACTCTAAAATCTAAACTGTAATCTGGGTTCAGATAATTTTTAAAATGTATTCTTCTTTAAAAACTATGAAAAAAAACAGAGGTAGATTCAGAATAACAGGATTTATGAGCTCAAACTGCTCAACTTAGCTCCATTATTACATTCATTACTTTAGGTTGCCGCATCTTTGGGTCTTCTGTGAACCTGAACAAGTGTTTTTCTCCTCTTAGATGTCCATCCCCCACCCAACTCATTCCATCTATACCCCTATGCCCAAAGTAACTGGGTTCTCTTGCCCTTCAAGTCTGAGTTTTATCCACCTGGACCACTTTCTCATTTTGCCTCTCCAGGCCATTATACAACATAATTTGCTCCAGTGCAGGGAGCAGAATTTCCAAAATAGAGGGCACTCTCATCATGCCAGCTCATTCCTTCCTTTACCCTGCTAACCACTGAGAAGATACTGAGTTCTTTGGAGAATATAATTAAAGAGATTACAATTTTTAACAGCTGTTTAAAACCCTTCCTGGCTCTCCAAAATCTTTATCCAAGCTCCGCAGGGTGGCATACCAGGTCTTCCGTCTACCATCAAGCCTTCCTTTCACTTTTGCAGTCTGGGCACCTCCCACATTCTAGTCTGGCATTAAACGTCCTGCTGTCATTCTAACCCAGCCTTGCTGCTTCACACCTCCATCTCTTTGCCTGGGACACCTTGATAACAGCACATCCCACATCCTCATGCCAGCATTGCAGCTACCATACCTGTGACACTTAGCTACCTAGGTCTGCCCTTTCTGGTCTACAATTGTAGCAGACCTCGCTGACCAACCCCAACTTAGAACCACCTTCCATGTCTCTGTAGACTCTCCCTTTTCTTCCTGACCTTAAAGATTAAGTCCTGTAATCCTAGTGGCTTAGACTGGGCCACTAAGAATAACCGTAACACTGGCCAGTCCCACTTATATCAATTTACTCCTGTAGCCATCTCCCACTCTTTTTCCTTTGAAATGGCTGTCAAGCAAAGTAATCATGCAAACTTTGAAAATCACTTTAAATAATCAATTAATTGTCCCATATGTCCCAATTAGGCCTTCTCCCCTCTTTTCTAATGCTATATTTCAGAGTAACAGTTCCACAAAAATAGTTTACACTTGAAATCAGGAAACTAGCTGCATAAAAGTTCCTGCTCTCCTGTTTTCCAACTGGACAAAAATTTTCATTAAAGAAATCAAAAGTAATCCAAATTTTTACCAACTATTTGGCTAACGGGAATTGCCAAGTACAGGTGTTGACTGAGACAGCTAATAAAACCAGGAGAAAAGAACCAAGGACCTAATAAAAGCGTGTTGAGTCCACAGCAAAACAACAACAACAACAAAACAAAACCAAACCAAGGAGATTGGTCAGGATTAAAAAAAACTATAATCAGGAACAGAAAAACAAAACATACAAATAGACATGAAGAAATTAAGCACTGATTTCAATGTGGCACAGTAAAAACCTCTTCCATTTGTACAGAACACTAATTTTCAAAATATGACTTCTACATACATTATCTGCCTCACAGGCTAGAGAGGGTGACACCCCCGTTTTGCAGTTACAATAGTCAAGACAATAGGGCCCTGAATCTTGATTACTTCTGGGCTAAAAATAAGAGCACCTTTAGCTGCCCTGGTTTCTTATCCATAAGACATGGCTATCTACTCTACCAGCTTCACAGGATGCTGGTGAAGGAACATGTGAGACTGCTTTGAAAAATCAGTAAATGCTGCAGCTGGGTGTGGTGGCTCATGCCTGTAATCCCAGCACATTGGGAAGCTGAGGCAGGCAGATCATCTGAGGTCAGGAGTTCGACACCAGCGTGACCAAATGGAGAAACCCATCTCTACTAAAAATACAAAATTAGCCGGCATGGTGGTGGATGCCCATAATCCCAGCTACTCTGGAGACTGAGGCAAGAGAATCTCCTGAACCTGGGAGGCAGAGGTTGTGGTGAGCCAAGATTGCGCCACTGCACTCCAGCCTGGGCAGTAAGAGTAAAACACCATCTTTGCACCACACCCCCCGCCCCGCCCTGCCAAAAAAAAAAAAAAAAAAAAAAAAAAGCTAAATAAATGCAAAGTATCATCCATCAGAGGATGGCAGGCAAAGAGATGGTAAAGTCTGAGTGTAGGAGTCAGGTATGCAAAAAAGTCAAAAGAATGGCAATACAAAAAAAAATCATTTCTTAAGAAAGACCAAGCTTATTCATTGGAACATTCTCTCAACTATAAACTGTACATTAAAAATTTTTTCAAAATATAAATTTAAACCTTAAACTTTAAATACATCATTTCAGGGGTTAGCAGACTATCGCTTGTGGGCTGTTTGTGAAATTATATGGGAACACAGCATTCTCATTAGTTTATGTAGTCTACTAGGGCTGCTTTGGTGCTGCAATGATAGTTTCAACAGACTGTATGGTACTCAAAGCCTGAAGTATTTACTATCTAGAATTGCACAGAAAGTCTGCAGACCCCTGCTTTATTTAATTGTGTAAAGCTATTAGTTCTTCATTTGCATGGCAATAATGGGTTATCCCTTATGCTTGGTTCATGTTTCAGAAAGACAAGAAATAAAGCATCCAAGGGAAGTACATTTAACTTTTTATTACTTTAAAAAAATCCAAATTCAGATAAATTAATACACTAGATTAGAACCTCATTGTTTTTTATACATTATATACTGGACTTCTATTACTAAAAAGCCAGTTGGAATATGGCCTATATCACCCAAAGAGTGTATACAAAATGGAAGTGATCATCAGGCAGTAATTGTTTCCTTGGAACTCTGCACCAACTGTCCATGCTCTGTGGGGATTTATACATTCAAGTTTGACACAGTTGAAAAGCCAACTGGAACTGCTTTTCCAAGAATGTTCTGTTGTCCTTCAAATAGAATTCCATGTTATTTCTTCCTTGCCTTAAGCTTTTATAACTTTCAATTGACCTAAGATGATAAACTGGAGTAAACACACACTATGCTGCAGTTACCAATCAGGAAGCCTAGTTCACCAACTCTTCAAAATAAGCAGACTTTACAAATTTATTTCCATTCCTCACAGTGTAATAAGAACTTAAATTTTGTTTACTTTGTCTTTGTAGATTTCTGTCTACGGCTCCAGTAAGAATGCCAAATCAGATGGCTTTTAGGAAATGCTCATAAGAGAGAACTAGAGTTATTCCTCACACTGAATTTAAGTCAAAATTTCTGCAGTTAGATATGTTAACTTTCTGACATACCCTACTTGTAAGTCTAATTTATTTCTGTACACACTTCCAAATAATCTTAAGTTTTTGCTTCTTTGATGGAAATATAACACCTTGATTGATGGAATACAGCTTAATAACTATAGAATTTTAGTGAAGATATAAAACATTAATGAATACTTGTGTTTTAATACATCACTACTCCTATTTATTACGTGTTCCAATAAACCAATAGAATGAAGCACTAAGACATGGTGACATCTAAACTTAAAACCCAGATAGAACTGCCATACAGATTACAAATGGGTTTCCCCACCGCAGATTTCATATACAAAAGCCCTTCGGTATGTAGCTTTTCCTGAACAAATATACATTAATACACTTTTTGTTTGTCACATTTGTAAAAATTCAAGGTTTTAATAACATTTCTTTGCAAGACATTTGGTATAACGTGATTAATAAACATTAGAAAACAAACACTATATCAAAATGGATATTATTTGTGAATAAACCCCAAATAAAGTGGCTTTTGGAAGAACTGTATTTTGCAGCAACCGACTTTATAAAGAGGTCCACCCACTCTCAATGGAAAACATCCAAGCATACCATTCACTAGGTTCAGATATCACCACAATATAATGAATTCTAAGAGTATAGGGTTTGATTTATGGGCAACCCCAGTACAATCTAGGAGCCCAACATGATATATAATACTACAAGAATGTTTCACCATCCCTCAAGCCATTACATTTCCACCTTATCCTACTCTGGTATTAGGATTTATGTATAAAAATGTCAACTACTAATGTAGTTAAATTTCAGGAGAAGCATGCTTAAAGATACATGGGGAATGTTTAGCCTTAGTTTTTGATAGTATTATTCAAAGTCTCAGTTGAAACAAATTAAGCAAATAATGTTAACAAATGAAACAGATAAAAAGCATTAGTTGGGTATAAAAACCTCACCCTTCAATTAACTTAAATAATGTTATATGTTCTGTTCTACAACTGAGAGCTAGGGAGCTAAACTATTTGTGAATCACATCGTCTTCAAGACATACACACACAAACACTCACCCCTCTATGCAGCCAAAAACGATACAAGTGCTTTTCTAAAAGACTTTTAAAGGTGATTAATATTCGCTGTAATGCTCCTCAAGTATTTGAAAATTAGAAAATTATTTTTCACCACGGATTCCAAAGAACTTCAAATAGAGCTCCATTTAGAAGAAAGAATTGGTGTACCTGAAAGCATTTAACCCACATATTTTCAGTAAGCCCTACATCTTCCCTGCAAGATTCATATGAGAAACAAATTTCCTTTTATTAAGACAAAAGCTTACTGTACAATTTATACTCCCATCAAACAGACTATGTATTGGTATGTTAAAAGCACTTTTTGAATAAAAGTGGTGAGAAGGAAACCAAAAAAGTACTTTATATATAGTTAACATGTTATATATAATATAATCAACTAAATATTAACTTGTAGTTTCTTTTTTCTAACATCTTAAAGAAGGATGAGAAAACGAAAGAACCAATAAATTACATTTAATATACCATTTTGGCTTAAGAAGAGGATTTACCTACAGCTTCTGATCAAATCTGTTTTATCATATCAATCATACTTAAGTGGTAAGAAATCATACTTTTCACCTTTTATAGGACTTACATGCTACAATATAGGATGTGGAGGTCCATCAATATATAGACACATGTTTTGTAATGAAAACATCTTGTGTAACTATTAACTGCATGATTTTAATATTAAGGTTTAAATACAGATGTTTTAAATCTTTCTAAAAATACCAATATACAGTATTGTTTTAGGTGGTCATTTGCATAGCAAACTATTAAACTAGAAACTCAGTGGTTCTAGGAAAACTTCACATTATTAGTAGTTCCAGAAAACTGTATTCAAAATTAAAATCACTTCTCTTACAAAACTGTAACCTTTATTTGTTGATCCAATAGTAAGTTAACCACTTGTACCCCATCCCCACTTTACACGGGACACCAACCTGAACAGATTTTGTGCCACAATTTCATTCAAAGGGTTTGTCATTCACTTAATGACTGTGCTGGATAACCTAGATGTAAGCAAGTCTGGAGATTTTAAAGTGTGGGTCCCCCATATGAGAGTAGCATAGTTCATAGTATATTTTTAAAATGGCATTCACTAATTTTGCCTTTTGAACAGACAGAGATCTTCAAATTGCAAACACATCTATTTCCACAAAACAATTTGGTCAGGAAATTTTATTTGAACATTCTAAAGCAATAATGCTTTAGATGTTACTTAAGTGTCCCAGACAGGATTAACAAAATTAAATGTCTCTAAATTACAAATTTAGCTCCTGTAGGAGTCTTAGGAAATAAAGAGAAGAAAACAACCCCCCTCCCAAAAGAAGTATGACACACACATTTTGAATAAACCCCAATGTCTCATGCAATGGTAGGCAAGATGTAAAAAGCCACCCAAATTCACACATTTCTACACCAGTCACCTTAAGAAAAAAGTACTCTGTAGTCGATCTGTACATCCAAATGCATTTGGGAATCTATACCTACGTTACATTATTTAATGTTATATACACTTATTACCCACCCCCCTTGTTTTTAATAATTTCTTATGTAAAACCTTCATTCAAACCCAAAAAAGATGTAAGACTAACTTGGGGGGAATAAAGATAATCACTTCAGACGTTCAGTTAAAATGTAGTTTATCTAAATCTCAAAATGTTTAATAAAAACAAGTATCTTCTGCATTTAACACTTTGCTTTCTAACTGTACAGTAAATTGCATTGTAGAGAACACACCTCTATCTTCAAACTGTACCTTCTTTGGATGGAATTAAGACGCAACTGGATAGTTTTAAGATAAATAAATGGGAAGTCGGTCCAACTAAGATGACAGCAGATATATTACATGCAGGATTTAATATTTTCTAATTCTCTCTTTTTTTTAAAAAAAGGATGCAGTTGGATTGGGGGGAAAATAAAGTCAAAAAAAGAACCCAGATTCAATATATAAAAATGTCCCACAATAGGTCGATGATGGCAGTAAAAATAAGAGGAAAAAAGTAATCTTTCTGGAACATCATTTTTCAATAACATAGAAACACTAAGTGCCAGGAAGATTCCTATTCATGTAATTTTAGCATCCAAGTTTCCCTCTATTTATTTTATTGGAACAAATGCCTTAAATAAACTATTTGTCCTCTTCACTGAAGAGAGCTGGTCTATCTCATCTTTAATAGCTAGTTTTTGGGAAGATTAGCCATGTACTGTAGTAATGCCTACTGCATAAAATCCAAGCATTTGCTGTGAACAGTTGGAGAAAGCAGTCAGTAAGAACCTAGGATCAATGGAAATAGATGTTACTTTAAACCATCGACGAGAGAGAGACCCACAAAGTACCCAGTGTGTTAAAGCCCAAATCTCTTCTTGCGTTTTTCTGCTTTGTTTTTGCTGCGCAAGTTCCACCCCTATGAAAAGGAAATTAATCCGAAGTTCCAGGTTTTCTTGGGTCTCTAGTCAATTTTCACATTAGTATAGATTTTTCGGACAAAGGCACTTGTTCCCATGTAACCAATCGCTCCTGCAAAGATAAAATAAGATGTTTTGAAACAAATACATACAGAGCAGTATCCATCATTTAAAAACACTAAATACTCTATGCTCTGGAAAGTTATTCTTTTTTAAAGATAATATCTTTATGTTTGTATTCTCCCTGAACTCACTAAACTGTATCATTTGCTTTGCAAATCACCTGATACACCAAGTCTGACCATCACATGCCAAGTCTACTCAAGTAGCAATTATTTCTTGTATAATCAGTAGCTATGGAGTTAAAAAACATCTCTTAAAAAGCAAGAATAATTTGATAATGGCAAAAGGCTGTTAAACAAAAAAAAAGCATGTCTTTGATTTGAGGATATATTATTCTAGGTCATTAAAGTAAAAAGTGATGGAGGATTCTCTTAAGGAAGGACAGAGAACCATGTCCCAACAGCAGTTGAAGCCTAGAGAAGAGGCATTTTCTGACAGCTTCTTTTTTATGTTTAAGTTGTAGAAGCTGTGTAGTTGGTAGGGAGGATGATATATTTGCAAGAATAGACAAGAGAGATAGGTAAGTGGGTCAGAAGTTTTTAGATGTTTTTTAACAATTAGCCTCAATTAAAGCTTAAAACACCAGAAATCAGGGATATTTGTCTGTTTTGTTAAATAAAGCATTTATCTTCTGAGTCTAAAAGGGTGCCTGGCACATGATAAGGTACTCCGTAAAATATTTGTTGAATGAATGAATAAATGAACTGGATGGTTCTTCATTGCAAATATAGGTTGGTGCAAAAGTAACTGCAGTTTTACAATTACTTTTGCACCAACATACTAAGGGGGCTCTTTAAAACAATGCAGTTGGTTATTGAACTGTCAGAGAAAAAAAATCTCTATTGGTCTTAGGAATTTACAATGTAGCCCAATATTACTGAGAGCTTAAAAGAAAACCTTCCATTAATTAATAATTCTAAGTGCGCACACAAATGCCTAACTGGTCACCCTTGAACCAACTTTTATTCAACAAACTGGTGAATGAAAGGCAAGAAACAAGCATCTCTCCTGTTTTTCCTACATATGAACTAAACCCCAAGGCTAACAACTGGCTGATGAAAGGAAGGTTCTCCTTATGAAAGTATTCAAGCTAACAAATATAAAAGGTACAACAGAATTAGAATATTATAACCACTAATGAATTATTTGAGTTTGGTAATAACTATGAATGGCTGCTAACTTCACAAAGAAGTACAACCAGAAATTATGTGCTCCCCTGATAAAAGCTTACAAACCACCTCTTTTTTTTTTTTTTTTTTTTTTTTTTTGAGATGGAGTTTTGCTCTTGTTACCCAGGCTGGGGTGCAATGGCGCGATCTTGGCTCACCACAACCTCTGCCTCCTGGGTTCAGGCAATTCTCCTGCCTCAGCCTCCTGAGTAGCTGGGATTACAGGCACGTACCACCATGCCCAGCTAATGTTTTGTATTTTTAGCAGAGACGGGGTTTCACCATGTTGACCAGGATGGTCTCGATCTCTTGACCTCGTGATCCACCGGCCTCGGCCTCCCAAAGTGCTGGGATTACAGGCTTGAGCCACCGCGCCCGGCACAAACCATCTCTTCAACATTCTTGGACAAGTATTCTTGAGAATGATCAAGCCTACAGATCTAACTACCACTTGGAGAAACTTTAAATGGCACTTCAGCAATATAATCAGCAAAATCCAGAGTGTGGAAAACTCTACAGGAATTTTTAAAGTTTTAAAAATAAATTGCAAGTGAGAGAGAGAACATCTATAGATTAAAGGAGCCTTACGAGACATTTTAGCCAAGCAATGGCATGAACGTCAATTGATCTCAATGCAAACAAACTGTATTTAAAAAGAAGCCATTACATGTGTGGTAAATTTGAACACTAACTGAATTATTTCATCACATTAAGAAATTATCTTTCAGGGTAGAAAATATACTGAATATTTACAGTTGAAATGACACAAGGTCTAAGATTTATGTCAGAATAAAAGGGGGAATACAGAGGAGGGATATAAATAAACAGGCCATGAGTTGATAATTACTGACAATGGGTGTTAGCACACTATATACAGTATTGTCCCTATTTTTGTATGTATCTGCAAGTTTCCCATTCTTAAATATTAAAATACAAAAAAGTAACCAAAATGACAAAGCAAAATTATTTCCATTTATTTTTGCAATGACTAGTCATTTTTTTATAATAGGAAATAATGATATTACACTTTATAGATAATGCATTTTAAGATAGTTATAATACAATTCTTTACAGGATAAGAGAAAAATCATTCAATTTTGTAAAAATAAACTTGAATCCTTACAACATAAAAGATGTATAAAATTTTAATTAGTATCAAATATTTTAATAGTATAATACTAGTCCAATAACCAAATCCAATTCTCCAGATGTACAAAACATTGTTCCCCTTTGAGCAGAAATACACTTAAAATCAAAACAGTATCAACCTAGAGAATCATTTTTCCTAATCTTATGAGTACAAGAATAAACTTACAAAAGTATGACTTTATGAAAAGAGAATAATGAATATGATCTCTAGAAAAGTAAATATCTTAGGAATAACAGAGGTATGTTTTTAAACTTAATTCTTCAAAACAAAAATGCTATGCTCATAATATCCCACCTTAACATAGTCATTTTTCCTACATTAAAAAAAATCAACAAATATTTTTGTTTTAATTACTGACTTCAGCATTTTAGCAACATAAATTGATGGATATGTATAATTTTTGTATTATGATGACAATCTAGTCATTCCAGTGTAAAAAGTTTCTCCCCACCTGCCCCTAAAAAATGAAGCACTGAAGGCATATAAACTCATTAAACAACAGATGCTGGGACATTGCCAGAACAGCAGGGAACTCTAAATGTCCCAAGATTTTCAGGGAGCAAGATGAAATTTCAACAGGAAAAGCAGTCAAAAAACTTAGCTAGATTCATTCCATTTTCTTTGTAAACATCAAGATGTTACCTCTCTGGGCCTTCCTAAGATATATAGAAAAAGTCAAGAAAAATAATTTTAACCCTCTGTGCATAATCGATTCTATACCTCACTGAATGCTGGTGATAACCAAGAAAGAGCTCAGATAAAATAAAGAGGAGTCCAGTGAGCAATACTCTGAAGAAAGGATGGCCAATAATACCAAAGAAACCTTCTAACTGCCCAAGAATAGAGATGTTTCCACACGACACAATCTAGTTTTAAACTTCAGTCCCTCTCATCTTTCCCTCAAAGTTGGTTAACTACTGTCACAGAGAATGGCTATCACATCAGCTATAAATAAAACATGTGACTAAGACATAAAGAATGATCTTTGCTTGTGGAATTAGTTTCACCACTTTACAACCTCATTTGTGTGTGTGCACACATGTGATCACATACATGGTGTATATGAATTGAACAGGCTCTTTTGATGGAGAAACAAAGCAACCTTGGTACCCCAAACGTGTCCTTAAATATCATACCAAGACCTAGCTTTTAATAAGACTATCATATCTTCTTTATTCCACTGCCCACCCTATAGCCAAAGGTGCAATTATCAAATACACACATACATACACAAAAAGCCAAGGGCAAATAACAGGAAAAGGAGGAGGATCTGAATTATCCACTCTCTGGAAATGTTTCTACCATGATTAGTCCCACAGCCTTTTATCATTCCTAGAAAGTAACTAAGGGAGCAGTCTCATTTATCAAGTAAAACACTGAACCTGAAAAAAGGTGAGTTTCCCTTAAGGTACCTCTGCCTGGACTTAGTGTCATCAAGTTGCTCTGAGATGGAAACACAAGGTGTGGAATCCCAAAGAGACTGTGCAGAAACACAGACACAATCCCAAAGCATAAGGAAACCCAAAAATTTTTAGCTTTCATCAATAGTAGCAGCAGCCATCCCTCACCTATCATCTACTAGCCACCTGATGTTTATCCACATTTAATCACTGAATCCTCTTTACAACTCTATGAGATAGGTATTACTTCTATTTTGTAAATGAGGAAAGTTGAGGAAAAAAGGTTAAATAATTTGGCCAGAGTAACACAGCTATTAAGTAGGGAATTTACACCCAGAACACCAGCTCTTTCCATTCCTCACCATGTAACTGGCTATCCTTACTACCTAGTAACAGTCCCAGCATTACACTTGGTGCTTTACATGCATGACACAATTCCTCACTATTCTGAAAGATATGCCCATTTTACAGATAAAAATGAGACTGAGAAAGGTCAATCTGACCTCCATGGCCACAAAAAAAAGCTGAGCATGGAAATTTATTCCAGTGCTTTCAGGCTCTCATACTTAACGCCTTTCCCATTTATCATACTGTTTCCAAAAGTTCTTTATTTTCTAGCTATTTCACACATTCTAGAGACTCGATCATATGGTGAGAACTGTTACCTATTCCTTTTAATAGGCGATTATAATAGATCCATAAACAGTGGTTTTATACCCACTTTACAGAGGCTTAGAGAGCTTGGAGAACTAGATCAATGCAGAAAGTATACATATGGTACAGCCAGAACTGAAGTCCAGTCTGTAGATATCCAAGTATGCAATCATAACAAGTAAACTGTGCTGTCTCCTAGGTATGTCCTGGTTTCTCCAAGAATAGTGTGAGAAGTTTCCAAACTGGAATCATTCAGGCAACAACTTAACATGCCTACATCATGATCTTCCATTGAACCTAGGCTTTAAAAAATGCCAATTCTCAAGCCAGGCACAGTGGCATGTGCCTGTAGTCCCAGCTACTTCAGAAGCTGAAGCAGGATTGCTTGAGCCCAGGAGGTCAAGACTGTACTGCACTATGATCATATCCATGAACAGACAACGCACTCTGGCTTGGGCAACACAAAGAGACCTTGTCTTTAATAAATCAAATGAAAAAGCCAATTCTCAACATGAATGAAAAACTGTGGTATGAAATTCTGTGCTACATAGAATTACTAAAATTTCGATAAAAATAGAAATTAATAAGGGTAACAAATTATGTTGTGGGGAAGAGTCAAAAAGACTGAAATCAGACTCAGGTTTATTTTGGTGTTTCTGATCAAACAACAAATAGAATTTCTTAATTTGCAATTACTGTATTTTTATGATTCAGAAAAACTCAGATTTACTCATGACATTCAAAGAATTTCAGAACTTACCACACATTATCCCCAAGGCTGTGCTAAATACTGCCATATATCCAAAGTAAAATGATGTTTGAAATAAGCCATACATCCTGAAATAAAACAAAATAACTACATGTAGGATGTCATTTTTACTTTCAACATAAGGACTTAAATTTTAATATTTAAAAGACAAATTTAGTTTCCTAAATAAAAAGTGAAAAAATGTCTCCACTTACTTTGTTTTGAAAAAATAGTAGTAAAAGGAATACATGTAAACATAGATTGCAGTTGATGCAGCAGAGAGAAAACTTGTCCATTGCCTGGGTTGGGGGAGAGGAAAGAAGATAACTCTTTTGAATGAATGGCACTGAAACAAAGATTTTAAAGCAAAGAATTTAATAAAACATCCTTTAAAATCCTTTAAAATTTATTTTAAAAACAAATGCATAGACATGGTACTTAAATTTATCAACATGGAGAATGTCTAAGAATTAGAAAACTTGATCTTGAATTTTGTCAGATTTCCTATTACCAGTGACTGTAAATACATTTCATTTTTCAGATCTAAGTCTCCTTGTGTTTAGAATGCAGCAATGCTTCTCTCTCATAAAGCTCTTTTTATATCAAGCACTTTGTAAAAATATTTCTAACATAGCACTCACTTCATTAATACATTAAAAATTTGCTATTTTTTCTCTAAAATATTTATTTTTATAACTGGAAAAAATACCTATGCTATTTTAAGGAACAAAATTTATTCTGTACAGCTCTTTAACTCCACTTGACAGATTTCAAAGGAAATCTTATTTTAAAATATTATGGTTCCCAAATTTCTTCCCACAAATAGGTACTTACCACCTGTAATCTTCTGCATTTAGTAGAAAATATGTGCACACAATAGTCACGCAGACAGTCACAATGCACAGGATAACCAGCACCAGCATCATGAAGCCATAGACATAATAGATCTTATATGCCCAGAAAGACGTGAAGATGAAATACCTAAGTAAATGCAATAAAGACACAGGTTTCCAGTCTTTCTTCTTAAAGCTAACTCTGCTCTTGCTAAGCCTCCCATTTTAGTTCCCATTTTTTTCTCACTTAATGATTTTCTTTCAAGTATCTTCCAACAGTTTCTCTTAACATGTCTCCATCAATTAAATCCACTAGAATTCTCTCAAAAATATTTTCTTGGAAAAACAGATTCTTCAGTAGGGCATTCGCCTCTACACAAACTGAATAAATCAGAAGCTTAAAGAAGTATAATGTAGAAAAGAACAAATGATAGCTAAAAAAATCCGTACTTGTATCCATATTGTTTTGTAGATACAATTCAAGCAATGCAGTTTGTATTTTATTAAACAGAAAATAAAATACTCTACTAAATAGAAAAATAAGTTAGAGCACTAATGTATAAAATTAGAAAAAGCAAGCCTAAAGAAGATTCACACTGTCTTCAAAGAACAGCAAGGGAAAGGGCATTCAGATTTTTCATTAAGAAAAAATTCACTCTAATCCATTTCCAAGTCATCCATTAAATTACAACAGAGCCTTTCAGCCTCTTTCCTCTTTTCTTGTTTGTTTTTGTTTGTTGGATCATTATTTTTATTTTTTATTTTTTTTTATTTTTTGAGATGAAGTTTTGCTCTTGTTGCCCAGGCTGGAGTGCAGTGGCACAATCTTGGCTCGCTGCAACCTTCACCTCCCGGGATCAAGCAATTCTCCTGCCTCAGTCTCCTGAATAGCTGGGATTATAGGCACGCAACACCACGCCCAGCTAATTTTTTTGTATTTTTAGTAAAGTCAGGGTTTCATCACATTGGCCAGGCTGGTCTCAACTCCTGATTTCAGGTTATCCACCCTCCTCGGACTCCCCATCATTCATTCTTTCAACAAATATTTATAGAGCCTACCAAATATCAGGAGAGCAGTGAGAACAGAACAGTGAAGACAACAAAGTCTCTACCCTCAAGAAGACTGCTAGCTGGCTGGGAAACACCAGTAAAGATCAAGTACCATTGTGATATATGCTACACGAATGCACATAAGGGGCATCTTCCCATTACGGTTGAATGGGGCTTTACGAGGGGAGAAGAATCAGATAAGGAATTGGAGGGTAATGGGAGCAACAAGAATGTTCCAGGTATGCTGGGCACGGTGGCTTGCACCTGTAATCTCAGCACTTTGGAAGGCCAAGGTGGGCCGATCACCTGGGGTCAGGAGTTCGAGACCAGCCTGACCAACATGGAGAAACCTCACCTCTACTAAAAACACAAAAATTAGCTGGCCTGTAATCCCAGCTACTCGGGAGGCTGAGGCAGGAGAATCGCTTGAAACTGGGAGGCAGAAGTTGGGGTGAGCCGAGATTGCACCACTGCACTCCAGCCTGAGCAATAAGAGCAAAACTGTCTGGAAAAAAAAAAAAAAAAGGGAAGAATGTTCCAGGTACAGGAACAGCAAAAGCGAAGGTTAGCAAATAAAGGGGATCCACTGCATTTTGAAAATCTAAAAGTAATTCGGTATGGCTAAAACTTTAAATAAAGGGGAAAGAACTAAGAAATTAAGTTGGGAGAAGTGAACACGGCCGGTTCTTATGAAGACCCTTAATTGTCATGCTGTGGAGTTGGGACCTCACCTCAATTAAAATAAGAAGCCTTAAGCAAAGAAATGACATGACACCTCAAAAAGACCACTTTGGCTACTAGGAGGAGAATGGGTTTAAGGGTGGACAAAACAGAAGAGAAGTTGAAGAAACAGCAGAGAACCTATCTAGTGGAACACAGTGCCTGGAGAAGCACAAAGACATGTGGTTCAGAAGTACTGGGGACATGGGTAGAAAGGAAAAAGTAATCAAATGTCAAGTCTGAGTGAAGGCACAAAGCACTGTCAGAACTAAAAAAGTTCCTGAACTGACTTTAATAAAACACGAGTTACAGTGACACACACTCCAACTCCTCTCTAAGGTATACCTATTTACGTTAGTTGTACCCGTTAGTGTAATTCAACTAAATTGACTATACCTGTTATCCCAGCTATTCGGGAGGCTGAGGCAGGAGCCTCAACTAAATTAAATGTTACATAAACCAGTAAATTTTAGACTAAAAAGGATGTGTGGTTGCTATGAGAATTATGTTGAATGCTTTGGAAAGATTCGATAAGGTAAGTCTCTTTTTAAAGTTACAAAATTAGATGTGATTAAGATGGCTATAGATGGGGAACAAATGTACAAATCTAGAAGGATTCTGTACTTGGAATGCTTCAGAGAGGATTTTATGTTCTTCACTTTAAAAAGACTAGAAAACACAGAAGCTGTATTATGAATGCCAAAGAAAAAAAGGATAAAATTCTGATTAAAAGAAAGACCGTGGCTCTACATAAAAATAAAAAAAAAATCAGTGAAGGATGTACATTTGTCTTAAAAATATTATGTATGTATCTTTTTAAATAATTCTCTTACGTGAGCCAACTTTTTCAATTAACCAATTACCAAATCCAATTACATCTGTTAAGGAGACTCCTACCATACAAGAGACAATCAGGAGTGGGGCATCTAGAAACGTGTAAGGCTATTTTAAGTTGTCACAATGACTGGTATTTAGTAGACAGGAGTTACGGGTGGATGGGTGCAATACCTGAGAAAGCCCCATACAGTGAACTGTCTTGCCTAAAATAACCACTGCATTCCCATCAGGTGGCACCAGGACACAGACTAAGAATAGAAAGGCTTTTTGATTTTGCAAAGGTGACAAAGGATGCAGATGTAAAGCACAATAAGTGGCAAAGGTGGCATGCCTCTCACCCCCAAATACATACACACTTCCTAGCACTCCTGCAGGCCTCTATGGAAGGAACCTAGGAAATGACTATACATCAAAAGATGACAGGACCTAGGCAGACTAGTAGGCAATGGTTTAGCTAGTTTCCTAGGGCCTCAAAAATCAATAAAAAACAGGAATTCCTTATATCATGCATATGATCAAAGGCTGGTCTACCATTCTTTATAACACACATGCTTTGATTTCTAAGGTCTCCTCTTAGGCGAGGGAAGTCTAGAATCTAATACAAAAAGGTATAAACATCACCTGAATATTTAAGAACCCAGCAAACAGCTACCTTTATATAGCCTATTAAACCCCTTTCTGGAATCATGGAATTAACAGACTATTAGATGCTCTCCCAGCTGATGACTTCACATGTTCCCTAACTCCTAAATTGTCTTATTATAATCAAATTCCTTGAAACATAAATACATTATCAAAACTTACATTTCAATAAAGATTGAACCAAAAGGTAAAATTCCACCCAGGCAAACAATAACTGCAGGCTCCATGAACCTGGAAAATATTAAAATTAATAGTAAACTTCTAGTATAATTTCCATATTATATAAACACTGATAACAGAAAGGAGATACTTGACACTTAAAAAATCATCTCTAAAGAATAGAAACAAACCAGTAAAATGAAAAGCCAAAACCCAAAGAGGCACAATACAAAAGTGGGTCTTCAAATTAGCTACAGGTTATAATCAATATTCTTTCTGCATTAAAGCCTGAGACAAGTATTTGGAGAACACAAATTACTGACACCAGTAGAACTCAAAAAAGTCTTGTAAGTGTTCCCTGGTTCTACTAGACTTTCATAACTTCCTAGAACTCTACAGGTATTTATTCACAAAAAGCCAAAGGGAAAGAAAGTAAGAGTCTACAGATTTCCATTTGAAATGATGCTTCCCAAATTGTGGCCTTGCTATTTCTTTGCTCACTCTCTCCTTGGTTCTATAATTCCTTTTCCTACAAATTATATACAATTAGGGTATTATGAGTTCTGATTTATAATGGCACCAAAGAAATAATAAAAAAATAAAATTCAAAAGTCATTCATTCATTCAATAGTTACTGACTGTAATTGGTTATTCCCCACCTGGATGCCTTCTCTCATCTCCTATTATTTCTCTCCTGAAAGCATTGGCTCAAATGTTCTCCCTTTAAAACCTTTGCTGAGTCTCCCAGGAAGTGGTGGGTCCTTCTCCCATTCTTCCACTGCCTCTTGAACATATCTTCACATAGTACTTACCACACTATGCTGTATCTGTCCAATTCCACATATGTGTGTACACGTGTGTATATGTATATATACAGACACACACATATAAAACATATATATACAAAAATATTTTTGTATATTTCCACACACATATATGTACACACATATAAATACAGATTATAAACCCTGGCAGGCAGAAGCTATTCATGTAGGTATTTCCAGTGCCTAGCACAATATCTGGCACAAAAAAGATCCTAAACTAATAACTATGAAATCAACAAACTAAAAAACTGAGAAAAAAATTTAAAAATTTGAAAGCTGAAAAAACAAACTTAAAAACCATTTAATCTAGTCTTCTTTATTTTACAGGAAGCCAAAGCTCACAGAAGTTAAAAGTGATCTGCCCAAGGTGACACAGTCAATGAGAGGCAAATCTAGTATTTAGATTTAGGTTCCCATGATTATAGCCTCCAAAATGGAGACACACATCAGCCTTCCTATACCTAAATACAAGACATCTCTGGTGAGGAAGCTCTCACCAGACCTCCTCTCCTTCACTAGCCCTAGTGACTTAGAGGAACTTTTGCGACTTCTGACTATGCTTTTCCTTTAAACTTACCCTTCCCAGTAAGGATACTGATAGGCCCTAACAGTCTAATACTGATTTACCAAAAAAAAAAAAAAAAAAAAAAAAATTACTTTAAAAATAGACTATGAAAGTTCTAACCAAAGTCTCTCAAAAGCACCAATCTAAGGAAATAAAAGAATATGGCCAATTCAAACTATAAATGCTGTTTTATTCATCCTCCATTTCTATAAATGTCTATATGCCTCCATGTCTAGAAAAGACAGAGCAAAATTAGAGATAGTAATAAAGCATGTTATATTTATAATCTGGTAAAATATCTAGGGACAGAGACTTTTCAACATATGTATATACACCTTATTCTGAAAATGTACAGTCTACTCTACAACTGTTCCTATAAATAGCAAATGTAATAAATGTACACTAAATTGTACAATATTACAAATGTACACTAAAATATCTGGAAAGATAGCAAATATTGCAGGTTGTGCAGGTGACAGCATCTGTCACAACTACTGATCTGACAGCCCTAATGCACTACACCAGGCGTCCCCAAACTGCGGCCCACGGGCCGAATGCGGCCCTCTGAGGCAATTTATCCGGCCCCCCACCGCACTTCAGGAAGGGGCACCTCTTTCATTGGTGGTCAGTGAGAGGAGCACAGTATGTGGCGGCACTCCAACGGTCTGAGGCACAGTGAACTGGCCCCCTGTGTAAAAAGTTTGGGGACGCCTGCACTATACTACAAAAGCAGCCACAGATAATATGTAAATGAATGGGCATGGCTGAGTTCCAACAAAACTTTATTGACAAAAACAGGCAGCAGGTCAGATTTGGCCTGAAAGTTCAGTAAAACTGCAGCTTTAGTTCACACCCAGTTCTACATACTAGGAAAGCATCTGACTTACGTGTAAATGGCATGAAATGGAATAAGGGTATAATTTATTATTACTCTTAACAATGTAGGTTAAAGGAAAAAGTAAAATGAACTTCTTAAAAGATTTGTCATTCTCATAAATACATGCCAATTCTAAAGTTACATGTACACAACAGCCTTAAGAACTTATACATGTGTGAACAATCGTGTAAGATTTAGCATTCTCTTTACCATTTTTTCTCCGGTATAGGACGAGGCACAGCATTGACACGACAAGGAAAGTTGGGCTGACCTGACAGATTTCGGCCAAGTATTGTACCAACAAGATTTAGAGGAAGAATAACAAAAAAACAGATGCAACAAACGGCCACCTGCAAATTAAATAAAAATGTGTGATTACTCAGAGAATAATAACATTAATAAAAACAAATAAAAGAGACAATTTAAACACAATTTGATCACAAAAAAAAGTTTAAGTTCAATATAGGCTAAAATTGTGCATGGTATACACTAATGAAAACAGAGAAAGGTGTGCTTTAAAATATTACAAACTAAATACAAGTTATCCATTTCAGTTTTCCACTTTTTCCTATTCTTCCATACTACATCTACTACAGTCCTTTTTTATCCTCTTTCACTCTTAGCTGTCATGCTTTTTTAACGTATCTATCCCTTGTCTTTCATTATTATAACCAACTTACCTATCTGGCTATGCTTTTTGAGCTCATAATATGTACTTTATATGAGCTTTATATGTGTTATTTCCTTATTTTATAGATTATGAAAAGGAGACTCAGAGAAGGCTAAGTAACTTCCCATTCACATAGCTAGTGGAAAGCCCGACCAAAATTTCAACTCAGATCTGCCAGCCTCAAAGCCCATGCTCTTTTCTATTCTACACTGCTTTGGAATCCTAACAGAAGCAGACTGCTACCTATGTGTCACTACTAAAATATTACAAATATTTTTCTGCCCATTAGTAGTGCAAAATCTAAAATTATAGAGAAGACCATACAGATATTCCAGAACCAAAGTGGCCAATTAGAAATATATTTATTTTTGTGGCTTTTTTTCTTTATAAAATCAGGTACACAAGAACATACACACAAGCTCTTTTCTGGCCAGCCATCTAATTAAGAGCACTTCACTCTGAACTTCTATAAAATGGAATAGAACTGAATCACCTCTAAGATCACTTTAAATTATACATTTTAGGTTCTAATAAATAGAAAGTAAAAGCGAGAGAAAAACTGAATGAAACATGTGAAGACACTGATTGAGAGAAATGAAGTATGGGATTGGAAATCCACAGTGATTGCACAAGAAGGAAAGATCTCTTCTGAAGCAATATTAGTAAAAATTCTTCATTAGATCCTTTTATGTGTGTATGTGTTTTTAAACAAGCCAAAGGGTACTGTCGTCTCCTTTTCAGAAAAAAACATAAATGTGTGAACATTATCAGAGCTCCATAATCCCATTTTAAACATCAGACTCGGGAACTCAATTTATCTGTTTCAGTTTAGGCCTAGGCCTATGAATAGTATGAATTTATGGTGTTTTTAAGAAAGTTTAAGTATTGTTATGATTATACATGTCATAAATATGTGGAGTGATAAATTCCATCTCAATTTTTGCTTTTACTTTCTTAATTACTACAAGACTCATAAACCTTAACACAAGGAGACCTATGTATTTTTTCCTTAGTTTACCAGAACCCTTAATTTCAAAAAAGAATTAAAGAGAAAAAGAAGAAAACATTCCTATGTGGAATACATGGTCTAGAACAGGCGCCCCCAAACTGCGGCCCTCTGAGGCCATTTATCCGGCCCCCCATCGCACTTCAGGAAGGGGCACCTCTTTCATTGGTGGTCAGTGAGAGGAGCACAGTATGTGGCGGCCCTCCAACGGTCTGAGGGACAGTGAACTGGCCCCCTGTGTAAAAAGTCTGGGGACACCTGGTCTAGAACAACGATCTTCAAACTGTTCCAAAGAACTCTCAGGCCCTACTGAAGACCTTCTGGGATTTCACAAGCATTTGATTTGAATATCCTTTTGAAAATAGTTTCTTTTTAAAATACTTTTAACTGTAATAAGATATATACAGATCAAAGGAGTTTTATACTAAATATCAGTACACTGGAGATATCATAGCTAGGTTAACTCATTTTCATTCAAATCTCAGAATAAAAGTTTCTTATCTCTGTGTATATACCGAACTGAATGAATTTTGTCACTGATTAGGAAAGTTTGTAATCCTGTATTGGTCTTTTATTCTATCTTTTTCTCCCCATCCCAATTAAGGCCTGCACATATTTGTTCACTAAAAATGGTACGAGCAAAAGTACTACTACAGCACAATGTGTGTGACAGGCAACTGAGTGGCAGCTGAAGTGAGGGCACATCTTGCCTCCTGTGCACATTACAGTCAATAAAGGAACCTATAGTCTCCAACAGACATTATCAACTGCTTAGAATTTGTCAGTATTTTCACTTTTCTTGTCTAATTTTTTAATGTATGATAAAAAATGTGAGCAGTTTGTTAGAAATAGTGATTAAGCTGTGAAACCAGTTCCCCACATCTTTATGTTCAAGTTCTGGATGAATTTACTGGAGAAATACTCCAAGATTGCAAGGCAAGCTGTTAAAAAAAAAATTTACATGAAACTAACTCATTTGGAAAGTAGGAATTTTTCTCAATACTGGTAACCAAATAAACTGGATGCTGAAGATATGACTGTTATTCATATCCCTTGATATCAGATTTGTATTCATCCCAACTATGGTCTTGCTAAGTTTACAGTGTTAAAATACTTAATTTACAAAATTTATTTATACTAATAAGATCATGCTTGTTATCTGTTTTCCATCTGGAAATCCTTCCACATTAAGGATTTATTTTAGAATGAAATTTAGCAGCTAAGAGGATCTAATATATTGGTGAAAACCCTGGAACTCAAACTAATATAGGGCTCTCCCCTATACTCCTAGTCACTGTTCAGAGGAGAGTGAAAGCAGGCAGTGGGGAGAATAAATGTTTACTTACTCCATGTTGAGGGCTTCCCTTATCTACAACAAGAGTAAGTTAGAAACAAGTATTGCCTATCGGTACTTAATACCCCAAAGATCTACATACTAATTAAATCTTCTCAAGCTCAGACATAAACCAAGAATGTGGCTATTACTTATTCTATCTTTGCTTCCAGACTGGCCTACAGACCAGTATCTCTCATAAACATAGATGTAAAAGCAAATTTTAGCAAATGTAATCCAACAATATATAAAACAAATAATAAATCATGACAAAGTAAAGCTCATCACAGGAATGTAAGACTGATTAAAATCAGAAAATTAATCAATGCTATTTACCATATTATCAAAATTAAAAAAGAAAAATCACAGATCATCTCGACATATGCAGAAAATGCTGTTCTAAAATCCCGTATCAATTCCCAAAAAAAAAAAAAAAACTTGCAGCAAACTACAACTAGAAGGGAACTTTAACAAGCTGGTGAAAGGCATCTACCAAAAAAATACAGCTAGTGTTTTAATTAATGGCATAAGATTAAATGCCTTCTTCCCAAGATTGAGAACAAAGAAAAGATGTCTGCTCTTCACACTTCTATTCAACATTATACTGGAGGTTTCAGCCAGTGCAATAAGACAAGAAAAAAAAAAGACATACAGATCAAAAAGAGAAGTGAAACTGTCTTTGTTTAAATAATTTGATAATCTATTTTTTAAAAAAATAACACCATGTACCCACAAAGATTAAAAATAATAAAAACATTTTAATCTCTATAAAAAACTAAAGAAAAGCAACTAGAACTAATGAGTGAATTTAGCAGGGTTGTAGGATACAAAGCCAATATCCCAAAATAGTTTTTCTACATATAGTCAACACTCAAAAAAAGGGCGTAAACTGCGTGAGTCCACTTACAAGTGGATTTTCTTCTGCCTCTGCCACCTGAGACAGCAAGACTGACCCCTACCTCTTCTTTCTTAGCCTACTCAATGTGAAGACGATGAAGATGAAGATCTTTATTATGATCCACTTTTACTTAAAGAATAGCAAATACATTTTTCTCTTCCTTATGATTTTCTCTTTTTCTTTTTAAGAGACAGGGTCTCGCTATGTTGCCCAGGCTGAAATGCAGTGGCTATTAACAGGCATGATCATAGAGCACAACAGCCTCAAACTCCTGGGCTTAATGATCCTCTGTCTCAGCCTCCTAAATAGCTGGAATTATAGGCAAATACCATACACCCAGTTGGCCTTACGATTTTCTTAATTACATTTTCTTTTCCCTAGCTTATTTTAAGAATCAGTATATAATAAATACAACATATAAAATGCGTTCATCAGTGAGGCTTCCAGTCAACAGTCAGCTTATTAGTAGTTAAGGTTTGGGGGAGGGTCAAAGGTTACATGCAGATTTTCGACTGCATAGATGGGGGTGGAAGTCAGCACCCCAAACTTCACATAGTTCAAGAGTCAACTGTACTGTCATGTGCCACATAACAAATTTTTTTCTTGTCAGTGATGGACCACATATCTAACATTGGTCCCCTAAGATTATAAGACTGTATTTGTACTGTACCTTTTCTATGTTTAGATACACAAATACTTACCACTGTGTTACAACTGCCTACAGTGTTCAATACAATAATATGCTGTACAGGTTTGTAGCCTTGTAAGATTAGGCTATAACATATAGCCTAGGTGTGTAGGAGGTTATACCATCTAGGTTTGTGTAAGTATACTCTAGGATGTACACACAATGAAAAAACTGCCTAACAACTCATTTTGCAGAACATATCCCTGGCATTATGTGATGCATGACTGTACTAGCAATAAACAATCAGAGTTTGAAATTTTAAAATGGCCAGGCGTGGCGACTCACACCTATAATCCCAGCAGTTTGGGAGGCCAAGGCAGGCAGATCACATAATTCAAGACTAGCCTGGCCAACATGGTAAAACCCTGCCTCTGCAAAAATACAAAAATTAGCTGCTTATTGGCACACACATGTAACCCTGGCTACTGGGGAGGCTGAGACAGGAGAATTGCTTGAACCTGAGAGGTGGAGGTTGTAGTGAGCCGAGATTGCACCACTGCACTTCAGCCTGGCAAAAGAGTGAGACTCTGTCTCAAAAAAATAAAATAAAAAATATTATTTACAAACAGAGTAATATGAAATACTTGAGAATAAATTCAACAAGATGGCAAACCTGAACACTAAAATCTATGAAATGTTGTGAGAAAAATTAAAGCCATCTAAATAAGTTGAGCAATATACTGTTGTTCATTAATCAGAAGACTCAATAATGTTAAAATGTCAGTTCTTCCCAAATTGAGCTATAGATTCAATGTAATCACAACCAAAATCCCAGAAGACTTTTTATAGAAACTGACAAGCTGACTCCAAACTTTACACGGAAATGCAAAGAATATTTAAAAAAAACAAAACAACTTTGAAAAAGAAGAACTGATTTCAGGACTTACAAAACTATAGCAATCAAGACGGTGTGGTATTGGCATAAAAACAAGACAAACTGAAACGAAATGAGAAAATCCAGCAACAAAAATCCACACATACATGGTAAATTAGTTACCAGTGCAAGACGTGCCTGGCAAACATGGTGAAACTCTGTTTCTACTAAAAACACAAAAATTAGCCAGGCATGATGGTGCTTGCCTGTAGTCCTAGCTACTAGGGAGGCTGAGGCAGGAGGATTACTTGAACCCCATGGGCAGAGGTTGCAGTGAGCCAAGATCACATCACTGCACTCCAGCCTGGGCAACAGAGCAAGACCCTGTCTCGAAAATAAAAAATAAATTAAAATAAAAAAACAACATCAATAAATCTCAAAATAATTTTTATGAGAGAAACAAAAAACAATATATACTGTATCAGCTACCATTTAAAGGAAATTCGGCAATGCAAATTAAGCTGTAAGAGAGAGCAGGCTGGTGGTAACCCAAGAATGGGGGAGACAAAAAAGAAAAGAAAGGATGAATTACAAAGGTATACAACAAAACTTCTAGATGTGGCAAACATTTTTATCTTGAGTGCAGTATGGTTTCCCGTGTGTGTGTGTGTGTGTGTGTGTGTGTGTGTGTGTGTGTGTGTGTGTGAATTCATCAAATTGTACACTTTAAGTTTATGCAACTTATCATGTTAATTTTATCTCAGTACATCTGTAAAAACACACAAACAGAAAAGGGCAAAAAACATACCCACTGCTCTCAGAATTAAGCTAGGATTCCTTCTGACAGAAAGGAAGGAAAGAAAAATGGCCAGGAAAAAAAAAAAAAAGAAGAAAAACCCATCACCACCACCACTAGCACAACAACAAAGAAAACTAACTATGGGAGAGTCTTAGTTTTCTGTTCTGTAAAACAGGAATAACCATACCACTAGCTCTGCCTATCTCTTTGGGTTCTTCTGAAAACCAGACAAGATAATGGGTGTGAAAATGCTTTGTAAACTACGAAGTGCTACACAAATATATTATTATTGATCCTTATTATAATTCATCTTCTTAGATCTGGCATATCATTTCAGTTAGGTGAATCTTTTTAGATGCTGTTTTCATTATTTCATATTACTAGTTTCTTCCCTAGCCTCACATCCCTTTTCAATTTAATCAGCAGACCACCATGTCTCCAAGTTATTAACAATCTTTTGAATAGGTCAGAGTCAGGAATACAGGAATATCTGTCACATTCTACTAAAGGGTAGGATGTACATACTACAGGTAATAATTCAATGCTCTTATATGGTAGAATCCACTTTCTTCCTTTTCCTTCTGGAAGAGTAAATTTGCCTGTCCAGTTTTACAACACCTCTGCTCTCACACAGTTACTCAAACATTACTTAATATGATCTCTCAACATCTCTAAAAGATCATTTATAGGAGCAAAAACTTTTTTTTTTTCAGCTAAGGCAGCTGGATACTCCTGTACAATCAACTGCCTTGGCTTTGCTTCCCTCTTAGACCAGGGAATCTTTCCTCTTACTTTTCTTGTTTGAAGATTATATTTGATTTGATGAAAAATAAAGAGAAAGAATGGGATGGGGCCATTCTTTTTTTTTTTTTAACTCTGTTATATTCTTTTATAACATATATATAATAATTATTTTTTATATTTTATTTCAATGACTTTATTTTTATAACATGTTTATTTATTTTATAACATACATTTAATTATAACATTTATTTTATATTTTATTTTTATAACATATAATTATATATTTTTTTAACTCTGTTATATCACTGATCCCACAAGCCTTTGATCTCGCTGTGAAAATATCCTTATAAAATCCTTTTACTTGCTTTAGCATTAACAGCTCACCTTCGATGATGAAGTTTTTCTAACATTAGTTTTATAGATCTTTTTAAAAAAGAAAGATTAGTTCCCATGCCTCTGTGAGTTTTTAAACTCTGTAATTCAGTTCTTTGTCCCTTGGAATCCTATAACAACGACAAATTTTAGGATCTGAGATTTACAGCCCACGAAAGAAAGACTTCATGTCTAAAACTCTTTTCTAGAACATCTTGGCAAATCCTTCCTCATTCCCAAGGAACAGGACCACAACCTCTGGGTATAGCACCTAAATCATTCTTGGACAAATTCCCAAAAGAAAAAGTTTTTAACTTTCCAGAATCAATCTAATTTATTTTCTTTTTCTTTTGTTTTTTTGAGACAGAGTCTCACTCTGTCACCCAGGCTGGAGTGCAGTGGTGTGATCTCAGCTCACTGCACCTTAGCCTCCTGGGTTCATGTGATCAAGTGATTCTTCTGCCTCAGCCTCCCAAGTAGCTGGGATTACAGGCCTGTGCTACCATGCCCAGCTAATTTTTGTATTTTCAGTAGAGATGGAGTTTCACCATGTTGGTCAGGCTGGTCTCAAACTCCTGACCTCAAGTGATCTGCCTGCCTTCACCTCCCAGAGTACTAGGATTACAGGCATGAGCCACTGTACCTGGCCAGTTGTGGAAACTTTCATAAAACAGAATATTAGAGTGAAGATCACCCAGACAAGGGGCTCAATATCCAAGCGATCAAAGGAATAGGAAACAGAAAGAGATAAGGCTTGGGGAAGGGCACTTAGGAGGATCTGAAGACTCTGATCTTCAAATTAGGGTATTCAGTTAGCAGGAGTACCTGGCTTCTCAGACACGTGGCACCTATGGTCTGGGGGCCTTTCAGCTAACAGATCCATGCCCAGATGCCAGGAAGTAATCAGGTAAGCGCTACAGATTGGGTTTAAATCAGGACAGACTAATTAGCTTGAAAGATAAGCCCTGAGCATTAAAATTTTTTAAATCCCCAAGTGATTCTAAAGTGTGCCCAGCTTGAGAATCACTGAGTTTATGACAATATGTAACCATTTCCTTTATAATGTCAACAAGTCAAACAAATTTAAGTACTTAAAGTACTTAATGAACAGCTGGGTCAAATATTCACCTCAGTCCTTCAATTTCATGTTCTAAACAAGTTTTCATACTCTTAAATGGAGAAAAGGAGATGGTAAAGCACACATCTGATTAAAATGTGAGGCCAAGGGAATGCCCTTCCCTCAGTATTCCTTTATTAGAATGCAAATTAAGAACATAATATTTTAGGAGCCTGCCAAGTACCAACAGTTAGTCTTTTATTCACTAAAGGTGAATTTTATAAACCTTCTCTGGCTCAGCAGACTTTAAATATTCTATTTTAATAATTTGTAATTATTAAATTACCTAAAGGCAGCCAATCTGGGTGGCTCACGCCTGTAATCTCAGCACTTTGGGAGACCAAGGAAGGCGGATTACCTGAGGTCCAGAGTTCGAAACCAGCCTGGCCAAAATGGTGAAACCCCGTCTCTACTAAAAATGCAAAAATTAGCTGTGCATGGTGGTGGGTGCCTGTAATCCCAGCTACTTGGGAGGCTGAGGTAGGAAAATTGCTTAAACCCAAGAGACAGAGGTTGCAGTGAGCCAAGATTGTACCACTGCACTCCAGCCTGGGCAACAGAGCAAGGCTCTGCCTCAAAAAAAGGAAAAAAAAAAAAAGAAACTATTCATCTATCTAAAGGCAAATTACACTGAATATTAACATTTAAAACTACATTTTCAAAGTGATAAAATTTACAATTTTAGCAAGACAAAGCAAGTTTTAAATACCATTTTCACCAATATCAAGTTCAAAACTTGCTAAGAGAAATTTTAACAGAATCAGAATTTTAATTTTTAAAGCATTATAAAAATAATCAGTTCAGCAGATGATCTTTAAAAAGTAACTTCACTCACTCTATATACTTTCTGGCGGCCTGGAACTACTATAAAGCAAATTTTTTCCAGGTCTGTTATAATAAATTACCTTTCCCTTTTCTAACCATTATCACTTACTTTGGCTTGAAAAAAATTTCCATTTTGAAGCAAGTTTCAAAATATTCCTAACTAAAAAGTATTAAAGATTTGTAAAAATGTGTACTTTTCAATGTGTCTTTTTGGACTATAAAACAGAATCACCTGAAATTTCTCTGAAATTATTTGTTAACTCCCATATAATAGAAAGAAAACCCAAACAAGATTAAAACACAGAGATGTGGGCACTAGTAGCAGTTACACCATGAACTGTCTGTACGGCCGTGACTAAGTTACTGAGCCTCTGTTAAAAGCAGTAACCACCCTGCAACTTGATTCACATGTTATGTACATGTATGCACAAGTGTACATTAAGCCTTCACTCTAGTCTAGGCCTAAAATTCTGTTTCTAGTAAAAAGGTAATAACAAGAAAAATTGGGAGACTGTGGGTTAACTCAATTTACGTGTTCTAGTTTTAATGTATTTAAATAATTAAAAGCATTCCAAAGCCTGTGATTACAGGTAAGATATGCGAAAGCATTTTAACATCTATAGCAATGTACATCTTAGTGAGGTTCTAAGAAAAGTATGTTAATATAAAAAAATGTGTCATGGAAAAACTTTACTTCCTACCACTGCATTCACTTAGCAACTTAAAACACCCATGTTTTATGATTGTCATTCTTTCTCCACAACATATTCAACAGTTCTTCCCATCTCTGATAAAAAGCTATAGTGCTCTCTTTTAAAGTCAGCTTTTCACTTTACTGGCTTAGAGATTCAAGAAAAAATAGAGTCAATTATAGGTTTAAACTTAGCCAAAATTTTATAAAAACAACAATAGCACTCTCCTCATTTAACTTTCCAGAACTGAGTAGGGACTGACTGAAACTATCAAAACAAGGACATATGTTGGAGGGACAGTAGGTCTCAGTTAGAATGCATACACTTCTTCAGTTTAAAAGTAAGATTCAAGCAACTTACCATTGTTCCGAAAGGAATGGCTCTTGAAGCATGGTAATAAATGGCTATGAAATTGATGAAGAAGGCAGTGCCACAAACCATAGCTGGGATAAGGAAAGCCCCAATAAACATCTGCTTTATCCACCTCCTTCCTGAAAAGAAAGGAAACTATGAAAGTTTAAAATATAATTATTAGTACCAAATTGTTTGAAATTTTAAAATAAAGATCATGAAACTTAACATCTTAATTGTTTCAAAACAACAGCTAGTAAGTACCACAGCTTTTCAAGTAAATATAGTGGAATCACAGCCTCTGAAGTAGGTACACTGGAAAAGAGCAATGACCTGTCGTAAAACATTCTGATGTTTTGTCTTGATTCTGCCACTGAACTGCTGTGAACTTTCGTAAGCTCTCTCTCCTCTCCTCTTCTTCTCTCTCTCTCTCTCTCAGCTACAAGTTGGCCTAGAAAGGGGTTTTTATTATTGGTTTAAAGTAAACTGACGAAAAAAAAGAGAAAGGGGTTTTTAACTATTCCCTTGGAGTTCAGGAGCTTTTTGGCATGCCCATGAAGTCACAGGTAAAGAAAAATCCCAGGTCCCCTTACCCTGCTTCAACTAGAACAATTATATTTTCAACAGTTTTACACAGTGGAGTTTGTAAGCTTTCATTTGAAAATGTTACTGCTTTAAAAAGAAGAAAAGAGCCAAAGAAAGAAAGAAAAAGAATTTTACCAGAAACCCACTTGTGATTTTTAGCATCCTAAGAGAGGGCAAAAAAAATTTAAAAATAAAAAAAACCCTGCGTTAGATAGTCTCTACGTTTGTTCTTTTTTTTTTTTTTTTTTTTTTTTTTTTTGAGACAGAGTTTCCCTCTTGTTACCCAGGCTGGAGTGCAATGGCGCAATCTCGGCTCACTGCAACCTCCGCCTCCTGGGTTCAGGCAATTCTCCTGCCTCAGCCTACTGGGTAGCTGGGATTACAGGCACGCGCCACCATGCCCAGCTAATTTTTTTTTTAGTATTTTTAGTAGAGACAGGGTTTCACTATGTTGACCAGGACGGTCTCGATCTCTCGACCTCGTGATCCACCCGCCTCGGCCTCCCAAAGTGCTGGGATTACAGGCGTGAGCGCGCGCCCGGCCTCTACGTTTGTTCTTAGCTCTATAATTACAAATATGTATTTAAGAACATTTGTTTGAAAAAAAAAATGTTTCATAAACTCTCAGCAATCAGAGCTACAAGTTTTACTATTTCTCTATACCTCTGTGTATTGAGAAATTCTACACAAAATTCTATACATTGAGCTTCTATTAATAAAATAATTAAGGGAACAGATTTTTTGACTATGTAATAAAAAAAAAAAATCTTCAATTGTGCTCATATAGACCAGAAGAGCAACAGGGAACTGTCTTTCTAATATAGCAGAGTGCAAAGCTGGCAGAAAGTATCTTCATACAGCTTAGAAATACTGAATTACTATCAAAATTCAACTCCACAATCATAAGCAACAGGGACCCAAACAGAAATTACCATAGAAAAATAAGCAATACCCTAACTTTTGTTTTCGTCCATATAAAGTTGTTTTTAAAACGTGTTACAGAATTACTACCTTAAATTTTAACATTCCTCCAGAAAAACTGCTTAATTCTGAGCTTTCGCTCCTATTTCATTTCTTTTCCAGGTAAATTTCAAAAACCTCTCCTCTCTAACTGATATCTAGCATTTGAACAACACAAAAAGGTGGTGATTAATTAAAGTATTACTTCTATTTAATTCTAACACCTTTCTAGCATGTTCTTCTCCTACACTTTCCAATATCTTCTCAGATTCAGATGTGTATTAATAAAACTCTGGCCAGGTGTGATGGCTCACGCTGGTAATCCCAGCACTTTGGGAGGCTAAGGTGAGCAGATCCCCTGAGATTAGGAATTCCAGACCAGCCTGGACAACACAGTGAAACCCTATTCCTCTAAAAATACAAAAATTTGCTGGGCATGGTGATGTATGCCTATAATCCTAGCTACTGAGCAGGCTAAGGCAGGAGAATTGAACCCAGGAGGGCAGAGGTTGCAGTTAGCTGAGAATTGTGTCATTGCACTCCAGCCTGGGAGACAAGAGTGAAACTCCATCTCAAAAAATAATAATAATAAATAAAACTCCTTATCCAACTTTTATTTCTCTCTTTCCTTCTAACAGTCAAAAAGAATCCCATACACATTCTACTGGGTACAATCAGTAGCCCAATTATCTGCACTGCTGTGCTTTCTACTGCTCCTCAGACCCTTGAAGTCTCTGGTTAGGTCCTGGATAACACTGGCTTCAAACTAGATCTATAGCATTATAGTGCACTGAGGACAGTGTGAAGACCTTGAGCTTCACTGTAGTTCAAATCCTGAGATAACTCTGAAAAATTCTTGATTGCCTGGGTTGACTTCTACGTTAACGTGGTTTTTGGGGATTGATCAGACAAAATATCCGGACATTATCAGATCTCCTCAGGACATCATCAATCAGAACATAAATCTTTAGATTACATTTTGTAAGACTTGATATTCCTAGACCTGAGCTTGAACTCTGTTGGCTTTCAAGAATAAGTGTAGCAAAGGAAAGTTAGGCTGGGTGTTCTTAACTTGCCATCAGACTAAAAGCAAATTTATGTCCAACTTTAAATAAATTTCCTGTGTTAAATAAATCTGTTTCTGTTGTAGAGACTATTTTGAGAGTCATAAACTAAAATTTTAGCCCAACTAGTTTCCAGGTCAAATTCAAAGTAGAATGCATCCTAATTTCCTTAGGATGTAGTCCTTTATGATAGGACTCGTTTCCCATCTCTAGAAGTCAAATTTAGAGACTGAACACCTACTAAAATAGTCAGGAACCCATAATGATACTCCCTCAGTCAATCCAAATAATTATATATACTGAAGCTATAGGTCACATTAAGTCTAGGAGGATCAATAAAAAAGCAACAGTAAACCAAGATATCCTGAGAAAATTTTAAATAATCCTACACCCTGATTTCCTATAACCTGTAAGTGTGCCTAGTCTACTGAAAGAAGGCAGGATCCCCTAATGCTGACACTGCTTAAGAAGGGCTATGGAAAATCATAACTCCATCCTTGGAAATACAATTTTATGGTCTTTCAACAAGACTTTATTCACAAACTAAAATATGCAAATCTACATTTCTCGACCCTAGACTACTGCAGGGAATACAAAGGAATTTAAAGACCCCTGAATGCCACTGCAGATAAAACACCAAGGAGCAGTATCCTTGTATCATTGTGTATTAGGTCCATCATTTTCAGGTAATAGTAGGAAAGGAGCAATAGGATATTTAAGACAAAGTGCTCTGAGCAAGAGACTGTGACAAAGAATAGTAGAAATCTTTCCAAAGAGTCCTTTGATAAATATTAACAGTCAACAGAAATACATAGTTTTCCTTCCTATTCTCCTTCCATTGTCCAGAAACTTTACCCACAGGTCATTAAACTTGCTTTTATATTCATCTATAAAGCTTTTTTTCTGTGTAGATGCATCACATGTAGCATACCCAGAGCCAGGCACCTCAGAGCAAATAGTATCAGTAACTGAAATGCACTCTCCTAATGTGTTCCTCAAGCAAATTACACGGTGCACAAAGGAGATTTATCTACTAATTATTCTTAATTTTAGGAAATAAAATGTGAGAATTCCACAAAAGCAAGAGAGAACACATAATAGGTTTGGTAGAAATTAAGTGAAATGAGACAACAAAGAATTTTACAATGGCTGTTTTGCCCATTTTAAATTCCAAATATCTCACAGGAGGCCAGACACAGTGGTGGCTCACGCCAGTAATCCCAGGACTTTGGGAGGCCAAATCACTTGAGGTCAGGAGTTACACACTAACCTGGCCAACATGGTGAAACCTTATCTCCACAAAAAATACAAAAATTAGCTGGGCATGGTGGTGCACACCTGTAATTCCAGCTATGCAGGAGGCTGAGGCACGAGAATCGCTTAAACCTGGGAGGTGGAGGTTGCAGTGGGCAGAGGTTGTACCACTGCACTCCAGCCTGGATGACAAAGGGAGACTGTCTCAAAAAAAAAAAAAAAAAAAAAAAACTCATAGTAAAATATTAGCATCTATAATTGAAACCACAAAGTGAGAATTCCTAAGTTACCTCCTTGTCTAGCATACAGACTTCCTCCAAAATAACCATTCACTGGAGACGTAGCAGCATAGACAAATATGGCTGTACTGAGCATTGATCCCCTCCTAAAAAGGCAAAATGTACATATATATGATAAATTAAAACAATTTAAAGAAAATATCATACAATTATAAAGTTATCAAAAATAACTTTTAACAGAAACACAAAAATATCAAACCCCAGACTACAAATAAGACTCAAAAGATTCTCCATAGTGAATGAATCTGTAGTTAAAACTGCATTTATATAATACCGCTGATACTAATTTTTTTAACCTGCAGTTAAATGTCATGATATATTCTAAGCAAGTATTTCACATTTATTCGGCAAAAAATACTAGAAGCTGACCCTAAAACTGTTTTATGACCCTGTAAACCAACCCCATCATATGGAACAAGATGTTCATCTGTTAAGAAAAATGACTAGAATAGTACGTTTCATAACTTGATTCAACTGCTTATAATTCTTGCCTGCAAACAGAAATAAAACAATAGTATAATCTATACTAAATACTATTATTTTAGATGAAATAACACTGAGACTTTCCCCGTTCCTCTGATACTGCCAGAAATGAGTTTTAGAGCAGTCACAGGGGCTCACACCTATAATCCCCAGAACTTTGGAAGGCCAAGGTGGGCAGATCACTTGGGGTCAGGAGTTCGAGACCAGCCTGGCCAATATGGTAAAACCCAATCTCTACCTAAAAATACAAAAATCAGCCAGGTGTGGTGGCAGGTGCCTATAATTCCAGCTACTTGAGAGGCTGAGGCAGGGGAACTGCCTGAACCTGGGAGGCGGAGGTTGCAGTGAGCCGACATTGTGTCACTACACTCCAGCCTGGATGACAGAGCAAGACTCAGTCTCAAAAATAAATAAATAAGTAAAAATTTAAAAATTAAAATCAGACATACGATTTTTAAAAAGTATATAGGTCCTTCACTTCTTTGTTCACAAATATTCTACGGGCATTTCCTCCCCCTGTCCCTCGAATAAACCATTTTTATCTACACTGAAAAAGTAACAGTCCTCCTTATTCATCTCTCCAAGATGGGAGGTGGGGAACATCTGAAGAAGTATTTAGCTTACACCTTTCACACCCTTATCATTCTCCACTAAAAAGTTTCAGAGTAGCAGCAGCAGCATTACCAAATTTATCCCTCACCTTCTCAAACTGTATGCATTCTCAATATCACACTGTAACAGGCACCCACATTGATATTGCTCCTCTACCTATACTCTCAAAATATTTTTCCTCTCTGATTGCTACAGTGATCACAGGGGCAAAGTAATTTTAACTTTACATTATCTGCTCTTTATCCTTTAGAATCATTCCTATTCAAGTGATTTATCCCAATTTTGTGTGCAAATTTTTTATTTTCTCACCACTTTTTATTGTTATTATCTTTATTTTCATTTCCATAACATAGCAAATTAAGAAAAGAGTTCTGGAATAAGATTGCCTAGGTTTCAGTCCCAGCTCACTAATACTCTTTACTAATAAGGGTGCTTATTGATCTCAGTCATATTATTTCTCTGAGCTTTAGTTTCCTGGTCTGTAGAATGGAAATTTAGAACAGTTCCTTCACAGGGTTGATGTGAAGATTAAAGGATCAAATGTGCATAAAACACTTAACATGGAACCTCAATAAGTTAGCTACTTTTATCTAATAATAAATCCTTAATGCTTTAGTGCTTATCACAGAGGTAATGAATTACATTCACTTCAAATAAAGACAACACAGAACAACCATTTACAGTAATTATACGCTAAAATAACAATGCATGGCACGCCTGCTAATATTATACATTATACATTAGTGAGTGGTGTCTTATTTATAAATGTTGAAGGTCTTTAAGTAGAAGAGCTTCTGCATTAAAACAAAACAAAGCAAAACAAAACAAAAGAGTTACCTTAACACTAATATTTTGAAAAAGAAGAGGCAAAAATTTGGATTCTAGAAGAGATTATCTTCCAGTGGGTCATAAGACTGCAACAGTACAGCCACTGTCAATTCGATAGTGATTAACTTAATTTACTGTTTAATGTAAAGAACAACTTCTTGGTAGATTTGAAATATTTTTCTTCTATTTAGAATTCAGTTTAACTGAAATACACTATACCCTAAAATATAAACTACTCACCAGAACTATGATGTTAGTTTGGGTTATTTTAAAGCTTATGTGGTAAATGAATTAGAAAGGTTATATTAAAGAAATACAACGGCTGGGTGCGGTGGCTCAAGCCTATAATCCCAGCACTTTGGGAGGCCGAGGCAGGTGGATCACGAGGTCACGAGATCGAGACCATCCTGGTCAACATGGTGAAACCCCGTCTCTACTAAAAAAATACAAAAAATTAGCTGGGCGTGGTGGCGTGTGCCCTGTAATCCCAGCTACTCAGGAGGCTGAGGCAGGAGAATTGCCTGAACCCAGGAGGCGGAGGTTGCAGTGAGCCGAGATCGCGCCATTGCACTCCAGCCTGGGTAACAAGAGCGAAACTCCGTCTCAAAAAAAAAAAACAAAAACAAAAAAAGAAATACAACCGAAACTACAGAGAAACAGCTTTGTTGATGAATACATATTCATTTCAGTTCAACAAGCATTACCGACTGAATACCTTCCACATGCAAAGCTCCTTATGCAGGTACTTTGAGAATTCAAAGGTAAGTTATGATCTGGTCTTTAGGCCTGATTGCTATAGTGGATTGCTTAGAGGAAACAAATATTTAGTATACAGTTAAATAATTATGCAACTAAAGAGCCATTTTTTCAGCAAGAATGTACTGCTTGCCCACCAAATGCCAGGCATATAGAGGAAAGAATGCATTATGAACTGAAATAGAGGCATGAAATGCAACTGGAGAAAAGTGTCATTCTGATTGAGGACTTTGTAAGGTGGCACTTGAAATGCCTGAATTATGACTGCTACCACCCAGGCACCAGAGTGTGCTTGCTTCATAGAGGTTATGGCTTTCTGACCACTGAATAGGGACCTGAGATCTTTTGTGAATGCAGAACTTTTTCACATAAAGACCTCAAATCAAGAATTTCTTCCAAATGGTTTTGTTTGCAAAGAAAAAAATTACCAAAAATCGTGTCAGTATAGGATAGATACTGACCTAGGAGTTTTTTTTAAAAAAGTTATGAATTATTTTTCTAACCTTAAGTGACTTTTCATCACTTTTTATTATTTACAGCAGTGCTTTCTTCTACTCTGATGTTTTCCAGTTCTGAAGGTAAATATGAAGTAACTTAGTAATTAAAATTCTTGTACTTCTGATGATGAAGCTCTAACTGGATCTTCAACTTTCAAAAAAAAAATGCCTATTTACTTTGTCAAACAGCTCTGGATTAAAAGTAACCTCTGTTCATATTACTTAATGGAACATAATCTATAACCACAATGTTCAGTAATGCTAATAAGTTTTGGCATGTAACAGAAAAATACAGATTACTGTTCATTATTTAATTTGTCTGCATTTATGACATTTATCATAAATTGTAAGATAAAGGAAATAAGTAAATCTTTACTTATGACTGACTTAAAAGATTCCGATGATTAAAACTATTCAAGAACAATAAAGACTTAATAAAGTGCAGGCACTTACTCAGTATATAAATCTTCTATCATTGCAACAATAATAACAATGAGAGACACAGCAAATATCTGACATCCAGAACCAATGAGAGAGGAAAATATCAGTGGATGACTTGATGGTCTAAATACATCTCCGTGCACCTGTTTCCATCCATATTCATCTCCTAGGTCTCTATCCTGTATACAAATATATATATATACAGAGAGAGAAAAGCAAATCATTCAGAATCAAACTAAAACACAGAAAATAGGTAAAAATTAGTTTTAAGTTTCCTCCCTCCAAATTTATAGCTACTTAAAGAAATTCAAAATATTGAGAAAATATATTCCAAATTTAACATAATCACTGCTTTAATAACAATGTTAAAATGCTGAGGTTCAGGAAGCTGACTCCTGGTTGTGCTCAGACAATCTCAAACAATGGAAAAAGAAAAGGTCTAGTAGTAAAAAGAAAAGGTCAAATTGGGAGAACAGTAAACTGACTCTCTTAGTGTCACTTTCAGACACTACTCTTGCCATTCACATCATAGCTGTCATATACAATCAGGGGCTAGGTGGAAAGTGAATGAGAAGAGTATCAAAACCAGTACCAGATGCCCTAAAAATGCAGAAATGTCCTTTAGAGCCTAGAATCTAAGAAAACATATGGGGGAAATATTGGATATGGATGCTTTTATTTAACAGTCTATAAAGCATTTTTTTTTTAAAGAATTTTATTTTTACTTTGCAACCTCAGTATGCAAGTGCTCCTTAAACATTTTCTAACAAAGCTTGCTCCTAAAACAGTACTTCCTAAGGAATGGCAGTCCCTCAAGGTAATCTGTTTTGGTGGGGAGAATCCTGGTCAGAGGCACCAAATGCTTTATCCACCTTCTAATATTTCACAATATACTCTAGTATATTAAAATTTAAAAGTTTAAACCATTTCCTAAGTCAGGCATGGAGGCTCACACCTATAACCCCAGTACATTGGGAGGCCAAGGCAGGAGGATTGCTTGAGGACAGGAGCTAGAGACCAGCCTGGACAGCACAGTGAGACCTGTCTCTACAACAAATAAAAAAACAGCCAGAGGTGGGGCCTGTAGTCCTAGCTACTTGGGAGGCTGAGGTGGTAGGATCACTTGAACTCTTGAATTCGAAGTTACAGTGAGCTATGATCACACCTCTACACTCCAGCCTGTCTCTTAAAATAAATCTCCTAAATTTATTTAATGATACAGTAAACCTATATAGAATATTAGCTACCACTCCATATAACACTTTCTGTTCTATAACTTAGTAAAAGAACTTAGAAAACAAATCTTTCCTCTGAATCCACTAAACTAAATACAAATTAATCCTTCTACCCATTCCCTGAATTTTAAGCAATATTTAACAGTATTCAAAAGTTACTAATACAGGTCTACATCCTCCTAGCTGCAATTCTGAAATAAAAAGTTCTAAAAACTAAAAGTTTATTTCTTAGTTTTGACATATTCTTACTTGCTGGTAAAAACCTGGCTTGAACTAACAAGAGGTTATACTATTTATTTACCCTACTTTAGGTGAATGTTCATATGTTTTGCTGAGAAAAAAAAAAAATTTTATTTGATTACAGGGCATGGTTACAGACCACACTGGGCATTTTACATTTTTCTTAACTCTAAAAATCCTGAACTCTGGAAACTCATCTGGCCCCAAGGACTTCTGATAAGAATTACGACCTGTCTTCTAATATTTAAAGCTCAACACTCAGTTAAAATGTTTTTACAAATATGTTTACTCACCATATCATCCATTTCTTCCTCTTTACTGTACCGAGCATAATCTTTTCTTAATGTTCTCATTAAAATCATTGAAACTAAGCCCACCAAGAAGATCACCATCATGAAGGAGTTGAAAATTGAAAACCAATGAATCTAAAATAACAGAAAATAAAATGTTACCAACCTGCAATAGCAGCCACAAAATTCATAGGTTCCAAGAGGACAACTGGATGTTAATGCAAAGTCTTTCAAAATCTTTTAGATAAAAATCCAAATTTAAGACACTTTGAGGATGAGTATTCATTATGCCAAGGGATTGGCTTTCTTTACAATAAGCTCCCATATGTTAAAAACATGCTACCATTTATGTAAATTTTCAAAATCAAATTTATTGTTTAAAAAAAAAGTATAATTTGGCCATACAGCTTATGCTATTCAGCACTAAAACAGCAGAGCATGGAAAAGCAGCATGCTTTCCATAAAATAGTATGGAAAAAACGCAGGCTCTGGAGTCAAACATGGTCAATTTCTGACTATGTGATCTCAGGTTTCTCATCTGGAAAACTGAGAAAATAATACTTACCTTTTAAGTGATTTGTAGGGCTTAATAATATATATATATATATATATATATATATATATATATATATATATAAAGTATGGCACCTTAGATGCTCACTCAGTAAATGTTACTTCCCTTCCCTCTAACTGAACAAGCTGAAAACCTCCTTAAAATACTAATACTAAACCAGTATACTTGACTGCCATGGACTTAGATCACCATCCTGAATGATTTGCTTTACTTGCTCCCAGTAACATCCTCATCCTGTCACCATCATTATTCAGCCGTTTCCAAATCCATGTTACATAAAATACTGAGGCATCATTTAGTTCCTCAATGTTCTTGAAGCTCTTGGCTTTAATTTTATCCACACATTTGTTACAGCATTGTATCTAGATTCTGGTTCATAATCACAAGGTACTACTGTATTTCTCAGTGGATTTCAAAATGTAGCACATCTAATTTGAACTAAGTCTGTGGCACTGCCCAGTTATTTTTTTATTTACATTTTAATTCCCAAAAGATCTTTAGGGTTAGTACCAATTTCTTTCCTCTCTGCAAGGCCCCAATGCCATCTTTTCTCCTGCCTTCCCTTGAAGCAAATCCTATCTTCTTCTATCCATCATGACAAACTCTTTCCACATCCACTCTTTGAAGTGTTTTTCCCCTCTCATTTTGCTTCCCAACCCCTCCACCTTTCACCAGCATCAGCAATCTGCAATGGTCCTTATCTACAATGATGTCTACTCCCTGGGGTTGTCATAAGGTTTAAACAATAAAGGTAAAGCAAATAATATAGTGTCTGGCACACCGCAAACACTAAATAAAATCTAAAAGTTATTGTTATCGCTATTACTATCTTTTGAAGTGTTTCCTTCATCTTTTGTCCTTCATTCTTTTCATCTTCTCACCTCCTGATCCTTTCAATGCCAATACTTTTCAAAGGAGACATGTTCCAGTTCTTCCCTCACTTCCTCCAAAACACAATACAATCTCACTTTTGCCCCACAAAATTTCCCTGAAAGGCCTGCAATGAACTTCTAAACCGATTCAGCAGCCAATTATCTGCCTCACTCTCCTTGATCTCTCTGCCACATCTGACCTTTCCTGACACTACAGCATCCTACTTCACTGGCTGCGGCTTCTCCTCTTTCATCTTCCATGCTGGCTCCTCCCATCCTTTGTGAACTTTTCTAAAAGCTCGTCTTAGTACTCTGCTGTGACTTCTTCAGGCTCTCAGAACTTTTAACCAGCATTCCAATGATGATGCTAACACCCTCTCCCCTACCATCCACCCCACCCCATATCGCTAGTCTTCTTTTTCACTCATGTTTCAGGCTTTTGCTAACTGCAACAATTTCCACTTGAATGTCTTTCTGGAATTTCAGACTCAGACTGCCCTAAAGTACATTCATAATCTTCTACCTCACATATAACACTTGTTTCTGATTCTCTAACTTCTGTTAATGGTACTAGCATTTAGCTTTGAAATTTTAGAAGTATCTCTGGCTCTTCCTTCTCCTTAATTCTTCATATGTAATAATTATTAAGCATGTATTTTTCTTCAAAATGACCTGTATCTATCTACTCTGCTCCATTCCCATGCCATCACCTCATACCTTGATAGCACTAATGGCCTCCTAGTTGGCCTTTTTTCTGGTCTCTCCCCTTCCTTATAATCTGTCCTGTAGAAAGCTATCAAGGAAATCTTTCTGAACCACGTTCATGTATCAGTCCTCTACTCTAAAACTTAGAGCTGTATACCCTATTTCTCTCATATCAAATCTATTTTCTCCAATATTCTATACTCCCTGTAATATGGTAATCTCACTTCATCTGGTCAACTTGTCTTTCCATTATAGTCTATGTTCCAATAAAGCTTATCCCCTCTTTAAGAAGCCACAAGGACAGCATACTCACTTCAACCTCTGTATTTTTCTCATAATTTCTTCTCACGTAAGATCTATTTCTATTCCCCTTAGCAAATTCTACCCAGTCTTTAAATTCCAACCCACGCACCTTCCCCTCCATGAAACCTCTAATCTACGTATTACAGTTCTTCACAGATATCCTCCTGCTCTAAAATTCTACAGGTACATACATATGCATTGCTGTGTATGATTATGATATATGTTAACTTGGGCTAATGTGCTGAATATGTACACGAAGGTGACAGGCAGTCTTGGCTCTGTTACCCACACTGAGGCTTAAGGGATGGGATAAACTCTATGGCTCTTCCTTTTCGGAAGATTATTCCTTCATTCAACAATTTATTTGTTGAGTACCTACTGAAATTATAAAGGAACCAAGAAATGCATATTTTTGTTTGTTTGTTTGAAATGTTTGCTCAAAAAAGATTAAATAAATCTGAGTTTGTTGTAAAAGTATCATTTAAGATTCATAAAAATAGTCTGATTTTCCAATGATTTGACTTTGTTTCTACCCTTAGATGTTAATAACCCAGAAAGGCTTAAGAAAGGGAAAGAAAAATGACATATATCTTCTTTTAGTCAATTTATGAAAATTTTTATGATAAAGAAGTTTTATATAGTTACTACTTAGTAGTAACTATACTAATTAGACACATACAAAATGTTGAAATTTCTAACAAGGCTCTGTAATTTTCTAATCTGAGACATACGTAATCTAATCTATTATAATGTAGTAATAACCTGAAATTTTATAATATTCTTTTATTGTAAAAATTATGAGATGCTATATAACTGTGAAATTATTATACCAGGGAAAATACTTCTTAAAAATTAAAAAAAAAAAAGGTCACAAAACGGTTTAGTAACCCTACTAACTGCTGCATGCCAGCACCCCCTAGTGTCACTAATCCTGAAGGTGCACTCTCAATTTATCATAAATTTTAGAACACAACCGGAGATAAAAAACTATACCAACAATACTGCCGCTGATGTGCTATGTGCCAAACACTGAACTAGGTGCTTTATAACAACATGAAATTTCCCAACAGCTCTGCAAGGTACTATAATCTTGCTTCACTATTAAGGGAAAAGAAGCTGAAGAACTCAATAACCAAAGTTATATTAAGTGGCAAAGCATCTGAGTTTGAATTCAGCTCAAACTCCTTTGCTTGCACTGTTAGTCACTGTATTAGAAGCAATCCCTATACTTGTACGGATCACATCCCCTCCTTCTATTAAGGAAAACGATGCAGTATTTCTTTTTCTCCTGCATTTTCAGTTTTGCAATCTCCACTGAACCCCATCAGCATATAATGTTTTTTTTTACATTTAAAAAAAAAAAAAAAAGGAAAATCTCCTAACTCCATTTTCCCTACTGGCTATTGCACCACTTTTTTGCTCCCTTTAGCAGCCAAGCACCTCACAAGTCCATACTTGCTGTCTCCAATTCCTCTCCTCCCATTCTCTTACAGCAGCTCTGTTCAGATTCTGAATGCCCCACCATTAAACCTCAATTGCTGTCAAGTTCACCAGATTCCAGGTAAATCCAATGAGTACTTTTCAGTACTCATCTTACCTGACCCAACAGCAAAAATTCAGAACTAATCTCTCTATCCTCCACGATACATTTTCTTCTCTCAGCTTTCAGAACTCCTTACCTTCCCTTCCTCACTTCCTTCCCTCCCTCCCTCCTTTCCTTTCCTCCCTCCCTTTCTCCTCCCTTCTACCCATCCTTCCTTCCCTCTCTCCCTCTTTCTCCTCCCTCCTTCTCTTCTCCCTCCCGCTTCCTTCCTTCCTTCTCGTTCTTCTTTGTTTGCCTCAAAGCCCTTAACTGAACTCCTCTGCTCTCCCTAAACTCTTACTACTGCACCAGGGCTTAGTCCTTGGTCCTATTCTCTCCCTACATTTCCCTTCCTTAGTAATTATTACATCTAGTCTCACAGTTATAAATATGATCTGTATGCCAATTACTGCCAAGATTTGTATCTCTAGCCCAGACCTCTCTCCTGAACTCCAGGACTAATATATCAAATTTGCTGGTCAGTATCTCCATTTGGATATTGTATAGGCACACCAAAACTAGTATGTCCCAAACTGTACCCTAATCTTCCCCTCTAAATCTCCTCCAAATACAGCCCCAGTGACATCAGCTCCATGCAAACTGAAAACCCTAGAGTTGTCTCAACCTTTTTTTTACCTTCCTATCAATCAGGAAATCTCACTGGCTTTAACTTCAAAATATATTCACAATCTAACATCTTTTCATCACCTACCCTGCTACCACCCTGGTCTGAGCTACCTTACCTCTTATCTGGACTGCTATACCAGCCTCTCCACTGGTCTCTCTGCTTCTACCCTTGACTTCCAGAACCTATTCTCAACATAATAATCTGATCCTTTTAAAACAAAAGATGTGTTACTCCCCTGCTGAAAACACTACAGTGCTCCCCTGCCCCCTTTGCATTCAAGAGTAAAATCCAAAGTCCTTAAAATGACCACGGATGATCTGACTCCCACTACCTCTCTGACTTCATCTTCTTGCTAGTCCTCAAACCACAATAACCATATCCTTACTTTAATAGGCTTTTCAATGGTGTTGCCTCCGCCTGGAATACTCTCTCCCCCAGATATCCACATTCTTTATTTCTTTCAACTCCTTCAAGCTTTTCCTCAACAATCCACCTCAGAGGCTTACCTTGACTGCAGAATATAAAACTGCAACTCGCCAAATCCCTAGTACTCTTGTTCTGCTGTCTACTTTCTTTACTGACACACTTCCCTTTGAATACAGTGTTTTACTTATTATGTTCATTTCATGTCTCCTACACTAGAATGTTAAGTTCCTAGAGGGTACAGATCTTTGTCTCTATTTTTTAATGTAACCTACTTACCTAGTACAGTGCTTGGCAAATAGCAGGTGCTCAATTAATATGTGTTGAAATAATAAATACAGTATAATGCTTTACAGTGAAATACTAAATACAGTGAAAATACTAAAAGGCAGTCTTCCCCCTAAGTTGCCAATGCCCAATAGGGCTAGAAAAAAGGCAGACCTAAGAGTTCCAGTAGGGAGTGCCAGTTAAGAGCCTTCCTATCCTCAAATGTTATCTAAATCTTGAAATTATCTATGTCCATAACCCTATTCAATATTGCCGAGCATTATACTTGAGGAGAATACACAGCTGGTGAAGTTGAGGTGGGACTGAGGTAGGGAGAAACTTTTAGCCCCAGGAGTAGTGTACTAAATCCTTCAGTAAGGACAACACTGATGCCACTGGCCTTATGAACTAAAATTCAGCAAGTATCTGTCAGTGGGGGCTGGGGGAAGCAGGGGTATTTCTTCCCATTCTTGATGTCTCTTTCTATGTGGAAGGACTCTGCAACCAGAAATTCCTGACCTCAATCCACTCTCTCATTACCTCCTTCTCATGCATAGATTCCATTCTTTCTCTACACCATAAGTTTTATAAGGGCAAGGGCCCACGTGGGAAAGCCTACAATATACTGTCTGAGTGTGCTGTCTAATTCTGAGCTTCAGTATAAGAAGCCCACTTAATCACAGACAGATGGAAGCCACATTCCCCAATATTCACCTTACTAGAAGTCCAATGCACTATCCATTGCATAACACAGCCAGCTAACATATTCACCTGATTAGTGGTATTTTGGCTTCCCATAGGTTATATTTTTCTTTGTATATCTCTTAATTGGTTTAAACCACAAGCACAAAGAAGGAAGTTTTTGATTGCTCCTCTAAAACTCCCTATCATCTTTATGACTTCAACCTCACGCTTTAAATCACCATTAGCTAAACCTTTTAATCTACAGTCCTCAACACAGTGCCCTGCAAATGACAGATGCTCAATGTTTGTTAAACTAATTGGTGCCCATATTCAATGTCTTAAAATACACTATTTACCTACCCGATGCTGAAAAAAGGACGGATCAAGATATTTGTCAAATCGATCTTCAAATTTTACATCTGACTTTTTCCATTTTACCTGAAAAAACAATTTTCATTTGAAAATAAAGGCCAGTAAACAAATTAAAATCGGATAACAAAATATAAAATCTGGGCAAAATATAGAACAATTTACACATACTTAGAATTAAAATTCACTAGAGAAATGAAGGAAAGTTACTTACAACATGAGAAGTTGAAGTGGTTATGATAAAACTAATTAACTTTTCTCTCTGTTTATTGACAAAACAACTTTCCAAAGAGGGGTTGTTTCAGTTTTCAAGAACTGTTGACTACTGTTGACTTATATATTATGACCTGATAAATATATGAACTGAACTAGTACAAGCTCAAATCACAAGTGTCTAAATCAATTAAAATAAGAATCTGTACATCTGCCTGGTATGATTCCATCCTGCGCAGCTGTTCTCTTGAGCAACAGTCATTTATCTCCGTCTGCCTTCTCTCCCACCTAAGTGCATGCTGTCACCCCATGGAAGATTTGATGGACGGAGACATGAGCCCCCTTAGGCCCCAGAACTATCTTTTCAGCTGTGAATTAAAGGCCAACAAAGATTACCACTTTAAGGTGGATAATGATGAAAATGAGCACCAATTATCTTTTTAATTCAACCACTGTTGAAGACAGTGTGGCGATTCCTCAAGGACCTAGAAATAGAAATACCATTTGACCCAGCAATCCCATTACTGGGTATATACCCAAAGGATTATAAATCATTCTATTATAAAGACACACGTACGTGCATGTTTATTGTGGCATTGTTCACAATAGCAAAGACTTGGAACCAATCCAAATGCCCATCAATGATAGACTAGATAAAGAAAATGTGGCATATGGACACCATGGAATACTATGCAGCCATAAAAAAGGATAAGTTCATGTCCTTTGCAGGGACATGGATGAAACTGGAAACCATCATTCTCAGCAAACTGACACAAGAACAGAAAACCAAACACCGCATGTTCTCACTCATAAGTGGGTGTTGAACAATGAGAACACATGGACACAGGGAGGGGAACATCACACACTGGGGCCTGGGGGATGAGGGGTTAGGGGAGGAATGGCAGGGGGTCAGGAGATTGGGGAGGGTTAGCATTAGTAGAAATACCTAACGTAGATGATGGGGCAATGGATGCAGCAAACCACCACCATGGCATATGTATACCTACGTAATAAACCTGCACGATCTGTACATGTACCCCAGAACTTAAAGTATAATCATGAATTTTTTTTAAAAAAGAATGGTCAGTTTAGGGGCCACTGCAAAAGATGAATTGCACACTGTTGAAGCAGAAGCAATGAATTATGAAGGCAATCCAATTAAAGCAACACTGGCAACTTTGAAAATGTCTGCACAGCCAACAGTTTCCCTTGGGGGCTTTGAAATACCACCACCAGTGGTCCTATGGTTCAAGTGTGGTTCAGGGCCAGTGTATACTAGTGGACAGTACTTAGTAGCTGTGTAGGAAGATGCAGAGTCAGAAGATGAAGAGAAGGAGGATGTGAAACTCTTAAGTATATGTGGAAAGTGGTCTGCCCCTGGAGGTGGTAGTGAGGTTCAATTGAAAAAAGTAAAACTTCCTGCTGATGAAGATGATGATGATGATTTTCATGATGAAGAAACTGAAGAAAAGGCACCAGTGAAGAAATCTACACAAGATAATTCAGCGAAAAATGCACAGAAGTCAAATCGGAATGGAAAAGATTCAAAACCATCAACTCTAAGATCAAAAGGACAAAAATCCTTCAAAAACAGGAAAAGACTCCTACAACACCAAAAGGATCTAGTTATGTAGAAGATATTAAAGCAAAAAATGAAAGCAGGTACAGAAAAAGCACACTGAACAGTCCTGGGCACTAACTGGTAAATTAAGCCCAAGGGTGGGGACAAAGGAAAAGGAGAGACAAATAGAGTCCATACTGAGTATCATCAACAAGCCAGACTGAAGTCTTCTATCTTAATTGCAATCTCCTTTTCTGGTTTGTCACAGATGCCTCTTCGGGCTAGAAACAATCTCACTCGTGGTTCCCTAAAGCACTTTCTTCTGACTGCTGTGATTCAGTGAACCTTGCCCTTTCCTTTCTACTACTTGTGCATTTGCCTCACCTCTGCCCATATTTTCAATCACCTTTGTATCTCCTTAGCTACTCAGTAAATATTTGAATGAATTTTAAAAAAAAAGAATCTGTACATCTTAATTTTTAGACTGCATTACTTTTATTACAATTATAAAATTCCTTTGTTAAGTTCAATTATGCAGTATTATTTGCATCAGGTACATATGCACAAAGCTTAAAAAACTTTCAAAATTGACTACTAGCAATGGACTCATTCCAGATTCGAGGCAATAACTGGCAGAGAGGCGACCTGCACCAAATTTCTTTCTAATTTCCACTATTTTTAAGTCTAAGAGAACAGAAATAGCTTGACAGTTGCTAAAAGGCTCTGACAAGCTCTCACTGTGCAGGAGTATATTATTCCAACTGACAGAGCAAGCCATGGCAAACTATAGCTATCCAGAAACTTTCAATACATCATCACTTCTATCTGCAACATTAAAAAGGAAAGGGAAACAATATGAAGTACTGCAATCTAAAAATGTAACCATAAAAATACATGACGGGGTTACACTAATTAATCAGTTATAATAGTAAACTTGGCTGTAGCAAACGGTTTAGGTCCTGCAAAGGCATAACTGGTATCTAATACTGCAGACCTGAAGCAAATCCTCTCTTTGCTTTTAGGAGGCTGACTTAGGTACACCGAGGAAATGCAGTTTCAATATTCTGTTGCATCCCATTTCAAGCTACATTTTCATTTACTAAAGCTCAATAATCTAATGTTCAAAGCCACAAATTGTTGACATCAGATCACAAACACTACTTCTTATATAAAACTATTTGAATACTTACTGAATATGACATCTGAATTTTAGTATTTGGAACCAGTTTCACCTTTCCTTCACTAGTTAGATTAACATCAACAATTCGATTTCCATTAAAACCTATTTCAAGTTTTTTGTAGGTCCAAAGATAGTAATCTTCTCCATTTTCATCAGCCTCACCAACAATACCTACAAAAGAAAAAACACTTTATACGAGGTAACACCACTTAATATTTAAAATATCCTAGAAGCTAAAAGCTCATTAAAAGTTTTTGTTGTTGTTTTTTAAATAAAAAAGCAACATTACCATTATTCCTCATGGTTACAATAAGGCAAAAGTGCAAACCGGACTTCTACTCTTCATTAACTACTTAGCAAATACACATCATGGTCATACCACGATGAAAAAGTGATAAACAGCTCAGCATAACCAAACACTAATTTGATTCTCAAATTTCATGCTTTGTCATTAGTATAATTTTCATTTTAACAATTATCACCTTTTAACAATTATCACCTTATACACGTATACTACTGATAGAGTTTGGATCTGTGTACTTACCCAAATCTTATGCTGAAATGTAATTCCCAATGCTGGAGGTGAAGCCTAGTGGGGGGGTGATTAAATCACAGGGGCAGATTCTCCTGGTTTAACACCACCGCTACTTGGTACTGTCATTTCAATAGTGAGTTCTCCTGGGATCTAACATTTAAAAGCATGTGGCACCTTTGCCCTCTCTTCCTCCTACTCCTGGCCACTCTAGGCTCCCCCTTCACCTTCTACCATAATTATAAGTTTCCTAAGGTCTCTCTAGAAGCTGAGCAGATGCTACTATGATTCCAGTATAGCCTGCAGAGCTGTGAGCCAATTAAACCTCTTTTCTTTTTAAATCACCTAGTCTCAGGTACTTCTTTATAGTGGTATTAGAAAGGACTAATACAACTCCCTAACGCCTCAAAATTTGAGGGAAGTGCTTATACCACCACCAATCAAGGTTACCCAGTGGTCAAACCAAAATTAAAATCAAGGATTTCAGATCCCTATTCTAGCATTTTCTCTAATAACCTATGATCTACCCATTCCTAGTAAGGTGCACATATGTATATATGGGTACCAAAACTTAACATGTCTCCTTTTTATACCTCAAGTACTGGATCTGTCCCTTGGAAATCAGCAAAATGAAAGGAATGCTGAAAATAAATGTTAATAAGGATACAGTTTAAAATTATCACTTTAATCAAAATTCGGGATATTGGAAGAAAATGATCCATAATGTTAGGGAAATATAGGTGGTACCTGAGGATCCATCTCTCATGCCCTCAAACTGCCAGCTATTTGTCCAATGTTCCCCACCCAAACCTGTATAGTTCCCAATAGCTTCACGCTCTATAGTTACTCCTTAGGGCCTTCTTCCTATGGTTTAGTAAGTATTAGGGAAAAAAATATGATCATTTCTTATATTATTTTATTAACCGAAGTGATTCTAATTGGTACAAATTCAAGGAGTATAGTTTTGTTTTCCTTGGAACTGTAGAGGGATAATGAAATCCTTCTTTTATCTTTAGTTTTTATTGAGACAAGGTCTCATCTGTCACCCAGGCTGGAGTATAGTGACACAATCATAGCTCACTGCAGTCTCAAACTCCTGGGCTCAAGCAATCTTTCCACCTCAGCCTCCGGAGTAGTTAGAACTACAGGCAAGTGCCATCACACCTGGATAAATGTTTTATTTTTTTGTAGAGATAAATCTCGCTATGTTGTCCAGGCTGGTTTCAAACTCCTGGCCTTGGCTTCTCAAAGTGCTGGGATTATAGGCATAAGCCACCACACACCCAGCATAAAATCCTTCTAATAATTAATTTCTTTTTTTTTTTTTTTTTTTGAGACAGAGTCTTGCTCTGTTGCCCAGGCTGGATAGAGTGCAAGCGTGCAATCTCGGCTCACTGAAACCTCCACCCCCTGGGTTCAAGAAAATTCTCGTGTTTCAGCCTCCAAAGTAAGTGGGACTATAGGCGTGCACCACCATACACAGCTAATGTTTTCATATTTTTAGTAGAGATGGGGTTTCGCCATGTTAGCCATGGTGGTCTCCAACTCCTGGTCCCAAGTGATCTACCCGCCTTAGCCTCCCAAACTGCTGGGATTACAGACATAAGCCACCATACCCAGCCAATAATTAATTTCATTAAGGTTTATTTACCTATCTACTCTGAAAAACAGACTTTGGTGGTAAAGACACAATTATACCAAGTAAGAAGCTATTCTCTAAGAGGCTTTTAAAAGACTCTGAAACCTTTACCCCAAGAAAAGTCAGATACAAAGTTGTTGTTTTTTTTTTTCTGACAAGGATTCCCCATGGTTCAGACATTCAAGGACATCCAAAAGTATCTCCCCAAATAGGGCATATTCTAAAATTCCAGGGCTATAAAAAATTTAACACAGGAAAGCACAGTTACCACTATTTCTAATGAGGCCCACAGCTATGAATGAAAAAAACTAAAGCATGATGGCTTATGACTATAATTCTAGATCTTTGGGAGGCTGAGGCAAGAAGACTGCTTGAAGCCAGTTCAAGATTAGCTTAGGCAATAATGCAAGACACCTTGTCTCTACAAAGACACTAAAAAAAAAAAAAAGAGCCAGGCGTGGTACTGTGCACCTGTAGTCCAAGCTGCTCAGGAGACCAAGGGAGGAGGATCACTTAAGCCCAGGAGTTCAAGTCTGCAATGAGCTATGATTGCACCACTGCACTAACCTATAAGCAACGGAAAACAACAGGGAACAAATCTGCTCTCTCAAAAATAAAGGAAGCTCTAACCAATGGGTTTCCCTGAACTACAGGCTCAGAAAAATCTTCAGTGAATGTTCAGCACATCTTCCTATCACTTGCAGAGCTGATCACAGAAATGTCTGTATTACCATAATAACTGCAGCCATTTCTATGAAATGCTTACTATATATACCTAATTAACAGGCAACACAGTAATGATGATGCATATAATTATCTGATATTACTTTCTTATAAATTTCATCTTAGTATATTAAACTCTGATCTCACATGTTCAGACTTTGTTAGTTTACTGCTCGTAACCACAGTAATCTGCTAACAATTTTAAGAATTAAAAGAAACATTCATTACACATAAGAGCAGATTTCCAGAGACAAAATAAAGAAACAATTAGAGAAAAATGTGATCAAACATATTGGCTACAACAGCTGGCTGTGCTCTGCATCATAAATAATTTAATCAAGTCCAACACAAATGGTTTTGGACTATTCATAAATTGGTATTAACTATGCCATAGCTCTTCTCTATTAATATGGATAAACAACAGCAAAAACATAAACATTTTTTTAAATTAAAGAGTTATGGCAAATAACAGGAACTAGCAAAATAAGCCATTCAAGAAACTATCATACCTAGAAATGATATTGGTACCAAAGTACCAATATAAGAAACTATCATACCTAGAAATGATATTGGTACCACAGTACCAATGTAAGAAAAAGACAGAATAAAACTCCTAAATCCTATTTAGTCCCTTTAATTGTATTTAAAAGAACAAATTAAAATAAGATATGAAAAAAATGGAAACGGAAGAATTTTTTAGATTGTTCTAAGCACCTTTTCATTCTTGAATCTGAAAAGTTATACTATATAAAAGTTCTATTTTAGGCAAGTTTCATGTAAAGTATGGCAGTGTTAAAAATCCTTCAGGCAACAGGTGACCATAAAACTCGTATTAAAATCGTTCCGTAAAAAATGGTTAAAACACATTTACATTATGTTCCAATATACAATCACCTTAACAGAGTCATTACATAAATTCTGATTATGCAAATTTTCCCCAATCTTAAATACAACATATAATACTTACCCCATATTGGTAAATCATCTATGTACATCTGGTACCAGTAGTGATTTTTTATGGCATATACAAATGCATCTCTCTTTTCTTTATCTAAATCAATTTCACAGTAAGTGGCTGGCATCACATCATCTGCATAAAGTAAAAATTGCAAATTAACCCACTAGTTTGCAAAATAGTTACATACAAAAAAAAACACAAGAAAAAAGCCAACATTTCCTCAAGTTAAAACTTCTATTCAGAATAGTTGAATCTGAGTGATAAATATGTGGGGGTTCAGTGTACTATTCCTCCCTTTTTCTGTGTATCTTTTTTTATAAGAAAATTTTAATCATCTTTATTTTCAAACATCTTACTAAATGAAGAAATCATCCCTTATATAAAGAAAATTATACAAGAAAATTTATAAAGTAACTTTAAAATAAATTGATTTTAAAAAGAAAAATAAAAAAGCTTAAACACATAAGAATGTTGTTATTTAATATATGCAAAAGCTCAAGAATATGATGATAAACAGAGATAACGATTTCTGGCTATAAGATCTCTCTGAGATAAACATTCATTTTAACATTCTTGGAAAGACAAGTCACTAGAAGCCACAGATTCTATGAAAACACCCAGTGACTATTCGTAAGTAGGAAGATTGAAAGGCAAACCTCTATTCAGCAAGCATCACTATTTATCATCACTTCATCCTTGAAGTCCCCTAAAGATGAGTCATTTTCCACCCTTGACTGCTTTCAAAAATACTGTTACTATAATTCTATTCAGATGGTTTCTAACTTAATAAACCTAGTATTTCAAAATGTACTTATGTTTCTAATAAAACAGAAGAAAATTTTTAAAAACCTGCAAATTCTCAACATGTCAATCAAAAGAAACTGTTTTGGTATATTAGCAGCAATTAGAAAAAAAAAAAATTAAGAAATCATTCTGAACAAGAACACAAAAGGAAACCCAAGTTTGTTTTTAACTTTTATACTATATTTGTACTATGATATTGGTTATTTGGAATATGAAATAAAATTTCTCTAAAGAACATTATTAAACTTTCTACTGATCAGAAGTTCTTCAACATAAATTGTAGCTAAATCATTAATTTAATGGCTCAAAGAAATAACAATCTAATTTATAACTCAAGATATCCAGCAATATGTCTCCCCAACCCTCAACAGAGAGAATAGATTCCCATATTTTAGACCAGCCTAGAGTGGACACCCCAAAACTACAACACCAAAGACAGCAGTAAACACTGAAGTCCCATGGAAGAATGTCAGGGAAATACTTCCTCACCTTCAAAGAATGAGAAGATTAATTTGTCTCCAACAACTCCCAGATAGATTTTATTTCTGCCCAAGCCCTCCTAGGCAGCAAGGAATTTAAGAGTTTTATGATGGCTTAAAAACAAACAATCAAACAAAACGGAGGCTGAGCAGTGAAGCAACAGAGGGTTAAAAAATGAGACTGCTTCAAAGGCTTTCTACAGCAGGAGCTAGAAAAACTGGCAGCAAGAGGTCCCCAAATGGGATCGCCATGGAGTGAGATAATGAACAAAAGGCAGCAGGCACCTGCAGCTACAGAAGGGATACTCAGAACCAAAGGAAGGTCCAAGCTTAAGGGACAACAAATGACCACAGTGGTAGTAGAAGACCTCACAGCTACCTCTGCAAAGCCACTGAATTCCTTGTCGTTAGAAACAAAAATTCATTTTTAATGGTCATTAACAATGTAGTAGATTTAGTAGGAAGCTCTGAAATATACAGTATGGCATTTATCTGTATAACGCTTTTTTTTTTTTTTTTTTTTTTTGCGATGGAGTTTCACTCTTGCTGTCCAAGCTGGAGTGCAATGATACGATCTCAGCTCACTGCAACCTACACTTTCCGGGTTCAAGCGATTCTCCTGCCTGAGCCTCCCAAGTGCTGAGATTACTACAGGCATGTGCCACCACACCCAGTTATTTTTTTTTTATTTTTAGAAGAAATCGGGTTTTGCCATGTTAGCCAGGCTGGTCTTGAACTCCTGACCTAAGATGATCTGCCTGCCTTGGCCTCCCAAAGTGCTGGGATTACAGGCATGAGCCACCACGCCTGGCCAATCTGTATAAAGCTTTTAAAAGATTTCTCAATCTGAACTTTAGTCCAACCAATTCTTTGTTTCCCAACTGATCTCTTCTGCCTCTACACTCAAGCCAAACTCAATTCCCACACACCTTGTGCTCTCTCGGCCTCTGAACTTTTTTGCTCACGCTGTTAACACTACCAACAATGTCAAATCTAAAATTCTCCCTATCCCCCAACCCTTGCCTCCACAAAGGAATTCCTTATTCCCCACTCCCCACACTTCTCATACCCATTCCCACAACTCCTTTACAGCATGTAGGCCTGTAACATTTTCTACCTCATACCAGTATCTTGCTCCTCAAAAACACCATTAGGTCCTGACTGCTTTGTCCATAACTGATTACATCCTTTTACATCTATGCCTGCTTTAGTACCCTGCACAGACTAGGCACTAAATAAACAAAAAATTTTAAGAGCATAATTTTCCATTTATTTGGCAAAGGAAACCACTAGGCATATTAGGGTATCTACCTATATTTATGCATCTGTGTATGAAGAGTGTGTATGTTTGTACAGAAGGAGAAAATGCCAATTTATAAACAAACGAAATTTTTGAACAGAGTCCCTCAGAAGAACTGATGAAGAGGTCCTGAAGAATATCATCAACTCATGTAAAATCTAGAAACGAAGCGTGTTAAAAGGGAAAACCTATTACTATGACAGGCTATATACAAAGGGTGTTGGTTGGTCATATTTTAATGAAATTCCTCTTCCAGGCAGGTAGACAAATACAAACATCACAAATAACTGAAGTCTCTGGCTGCCCAACTGAAACAGCATCTCCCTCAGGAAGGAGACAATCTGAAGATAACTAATGCAAGTGTATGAATATGCCAAATCATTATTCAGCATTCTATATACCTGGAAAACAATCTGAAAATCTACCAGCATACATCTGTGCTTTAAAATTATAACAAGCTATATCTTTCAAAGACGAAACACACGTCCATGAATTCTGGAAAAAACGCAATTCAGATTTTACTAATGCAAATTTTTTTTTTTTTTTTTTGAGACCGAGTTTCACTTTTGTTACCCAGGCTGGAGTGCAACACGATCTAGGCTCACCGCAACCTCCGCCTCCTGGGTTCAGGCAATTCTCCTGCCTCAGCCTCCTCAGTAGCTGAGATTACAGGCACGTGCCACCATGCCCAGCTAATTTTTTGTATTTTTAGTAGAGACAGGGTTTCACATGTTGACCAGGATGGTCTCGATCTCCTGACCTCATGATCCACCTGCCTCGGCCTCCCAAAGTGCTGGGATTACAGGCCTGAGCCACCGCGCCCGGCATGTAAATAGTTTTTACGAGGGAAAAACAAAGTAGGAAAGTGGCAAACGTTAACCTCATTATTCAAACAGAAAGCAATGTTAGATAGATTATGGACACTATGTGCCCATAATCTACCATCAGTTTCCAATAAAACTCTAGACTAACAATTAAATAGGCAGTAAATGCACTGAGAAAAGAAAGTGATAATTATTTATGAGTTCTCTAAGAACACAGTATGCCATACTTTTCTCTTCTGCTAACATTGCATTTGGAAAATGAGAAAATAGTCTACCTGTAACTCAGCAGCACTTGGCAAAGTCTCTCACGCAAGAAATCAGCATAGAAAAATGTATAGAGAAATGGGTAGAAAGGTGAGTTTTAGTCTGAGTTCAGTATCTACCAGCTACGTGAATAGAAAGCAAGTTATTTAAGTTCCAGGAACCTCTCAGTTCCCTTAACAGAGATGGCGTCTACGCTATCTCCTTCCCAGAGTTAAGAATTGAAAGCATCAGGCCAAGTGCAGTGGCTCAAGCTTGGGATCTGAGCTCTTTGGGAGGCCCAAGGCAGGCTGATCCCTTCAGCCCAGGAGTTTGAAACCAGCCTGAGCAACATGGCAAAACCTCATCTTTACAAAAACCAGAAAAATTAGTCAGGCATGGTGGTGCATGCTTATAGTCCCAGCTACTCAGGAGGCTAAGCCCGGGGAGGTCAAGGCTACAGTAAGCAGTGATCATGCCACTGCACTTCAGCCAGGGAGACGGTGAGACCCTGTCTCCAATAAAAGAAAAAAAGGAGTGAAAATGCCAATATATTCAAGGAAAGTGTTCTTAAGTTTCCTTGGGCCTTGTACCCCTTTGAGAATCTGATGAAAGTGATCTCTCCCTTGCCCACCCCCTGAAAATGCACATTCACACAAAATTAAGGTAGAATTTGAGAAGGCCTGAAGACCCCAGAAGCCAGAGCCTATCATAGAGCTGGAATGCAGTAAGATACTCAGTAACTACTGAATGAAGTAGAGGAAAACAAGAACTGGAAAAACTGGTATATTCACAGTTAGTTAAATAACTATATAAAGAGTACTGATTGACCAACATGACCAGCAGTATAAACTGTGTGACTTTTTCTAAATGAGAATTTGGCATCGTGTATCAAAAACTACCTTAAATATGTTTATACCCTTTGATTCAGTAATTCAATTTCTAAGAATTTATCATAACAACATATTCAGAGATGCACTGGAAATACTTCAGTGCAAGGAGAGCCAAAAGCATTGTTATTTCTGGTTTTTTTTGAGACGGAGTTTCGCTGTTGTTACCCAGGCTGGAGTGTGATGGCACGATCTCGGCTCACCGCAACCTCTGCCTTCTGGGTTCAAGCAATTCTCCTGCCTCAGCCTCCCAAGTAGCTGGGACTACAGGCGCGCACCACCATGTCCAGCTAATTTTTGTATTTTTAGTAGAGACGGGGTTTCACCTTGTTGACCAGGATGGTCTCAATCTCTTGACCTTGTGATCCACCCGCCTCGGCCTCCCAAAATGCTGGGATTACAGGCGTGACCCACCGCGCCTGGCCAAGCATTGTTATTTCTAATAGCAGAAAAAGAAAACCCTTTAAAGGATAGAAGGATCAAAATATACAGCTAGAAAATGGCTGGGGTGGGGAATCACAGTATCCAAGTTACACAGTAAGATGTAGCCACATTTTTAAAAGAATAATTAACAATGTGGGGGCAAGCTCATAAAATGTCAAGAGAAAAAAAGCAGAATAAAAACTAATCATATATAATTTACTAAATGAGTTAGAATGTGCTTAAAACAGTGTCTGGCACATAATAAGCACTATATAAGGATATGTTAAATAAACTTTAAAAAAATCATATATATAATGAACTCAATTTTCACGTTTTAAAACAATGTGGATAAACAGAAAGACAGGACTAGAGAAAACACAACAAAATGTTAATGGTAATCCAGATTTATATTTTCCTATAGTTCCTAAATTGTGTATTTGAACTTGTATCACTGTTAAAATCAGAAAAATGTATATGCAAATATGTTCCATTAAAAAACAAAAACAGAGATGTCAATCTGAAGGAGAACAATGTTACCAATGGTTTGAATAAAAACTTGCAAAAAGCCCATATTTATCAAATCTACAGTTAGTACAAGTTACAAGAAATCAGTAATAAGAATTGACAAATTTCAGATTCAAACTATTTGCTCTGGCTAAAACACTTTGGTTGAAACCAACAGGACAAAATATTGTACAAAGTTCCCAGACTTCCACTTAAACAAGAGAGATTTAACCACAAGTATGTTTCCTCTCTCTCTCTTAAAACCCATTAAAATGTCAGTGAAGGAATAAAAAGGATATTAAGTCCACAAAGACAAAAAGAAGAGCAGACAGTGGGGAAAAGATTTTTTGTTGTTGTTTTTTTTTGAGACAATTTCGCTCTTGTCACCCAGGCTGGAGTGCAATCATACGATCTTGGCTCACTGTGACCTCCGCCTCCTGGTTTCAAGCAATTCTCCTGCCTCAGCCTCCCAAATGTGGGATTACAGGCACCCGCCACCATGTCTAGCTAATTTTTGTACTTTTTGGTAGAGACAGGGTTTCCCCATGTTGGCCAGGCTGGTCTAGAACTCCTCACCTCAGGTGATCCACCCACCTCAGCCTCCCAAAGTGCTGGGATTACAGGTGTGAGCCACCACACCTGGCTGTGAGGAAAAGATTTAAACAAATTTTTCGAAAATGGAAAACAGCTGTAAGATGACAAACTACTAATAAACCAGGAGAAAACCTAACAGGAGAGTGATGCCTGTAAGGGAGGGAATTGGTGTCACAGAACCGAAGAGACACTCAGGACTTGGAAGCCCTACAGATCCCAAAAGCTAGGGGGACAGATACAGGACTAAACACAATGGGAATTATACTAAAATATTGCATAAGTACGTGGAGGGGCTGTATGGCCAGGTACCCTCCTCTACCCTTCATACAGCTAGACACATACTGTACCCTCACCTTAACCCTGTAATAGACCAGTGGCACCTTCCTCTAGAAAACTTAAACCAGAGAGGCTCCAGAATCAGGGACAGCAGGAACAGCAGAAGCTAGAGACTGAAAACAGCATGGGGGGATTACCTGAAGTAAATATCTTCAGGATAAATGAGTAAACCTGCCATTCCCCCAGTCCTTTTTCCTCACCCTTTAGCAATCCAGGCCTAAATCCCCCAGGCAGATATCTGGAGGTAAATACTGCATAGTGAAGATAAGAACAGTCAAGATTGAGAATCACTAAACTAAAAATATATAAGCCTCTAAACAGCCCTTGGCATCTCTCCATATCTGCAGTACTCTCAACTTACCAATTAATTCTAAAGAAAAAATACTTGCAAAATAATTTCAGCCCTCAGTTAAGTTGGGAAATTTAAGGAAGAAAATTCAAGGGAAGATCAATAAAATAAACAGAAGGAAGGAGTCCTGTAGAAGTCACTGATATTTCCACAATTAATAACCTTCATTATACTGCAGGAATTCTCAAATGGGGAAAGGAGCAGGATGGGTGAATGGTGATCTCTTCTGGTTAAGAATTACTATTCCAGATCATCTAATGTTCATAATGAACCAATTATCATAACAACAAGTAGGCACAAACTGTCCAGGTACTAGACAATTTCTTAAAAGCATACTATGTCTTAATAGCTAAGAGTTCAATGGTAAACAAGAGTGCTACTATAATAGGCTAGTGTAGCAGCTTGGGGATAAATCAGTCTATAATCAATAAACTAACATTTCATAATGGCAAATACAAAATCCAGTTGTATACAAACCCATACTATGTGCTATTAGTATTCTTAATTACCATTTTTAAAATATAAGCTATATACCAGGTACTTTGATAAATGCTCTGTATGCATTCTCACATTTAAACCTGACGCTTCTATCAAATACATATTATTTCCTACACTTCACACATAAGCAATACAAGATCAAAGAAGTTGAATAATGTGCCCATGACCACAGAGGTAAGCAGGCGCCGACCTGAATGCATCAAGTCCCTCTTACTCTAAAGCACATGTTCTTTCCACACTATCATGACAAGGTTCCAAGAGGTACCCTCTAAAATTGGAGGGTGATGAAATCAAACCAGGTTCAAAGATGCCCAATCTAAGTGTGCCCTTCTATATTTAATGTATTTTCTTAAAATGGTCTCAATTTAGCATTTTTGTCTAGTGCTAGAATATAATATTAGCAAGAAAAAAGTTGTGTATAAAATCTTAAGTGAGAAGCACTGTTTATTAGAGTTAGACTATCATTAGTTCCTTAAAATAGTCTCTTTAGTAATCTTCATTTTACAAAACGGTACCAATCCATGGAGCCTGACACAATCTACTAGGTTAAAAAAAAGATGCGGAGTTGCTATAAAGGTTTCTCCCAGCACCACAAGGCCATCGCCATGGTGAAGCTGAGCAAAGAGGCCAAGCAGAGGCTGCAGCAGCTCTTCAAGGAGGGCCAGTTTGCTACGCGCTGGGGCTTCAACCCTCTTGTGATTTACCTGGGATTTAAGAGAGGTGCAGATCCTGGAATGCCTGAACCAACTGTTTTGAGCCTACTTTGGGGATAAAGGATTATTTGGTCTTCTGGATTTGGAAGCAATTAGCAGACAGCACAGAAAATGTATGCTCTGGCTCGGATAAGAGATGGGACATTGTTCGGTCGCCAGTTGGATGGCACAAGTCTCGTCACAGATGAATCTGTAGCAGAGTGGAACCTGTATTAACTTATGATAGAATGTATCAGAATAAATGTTTTTAACAATGTTAAAAAAAAAAAAAAGATGTGTGTGTATGCATATGTAAACATGTATGTATGTGTATGTACGGTTTTTTCTGGTTTCACACTTCCAAAATTTTGTTTTATTTGAATATGCCTTCAGAAGAATCTTTAAAAGTCAAATATTTAAGAGATGAAAGATTAACAATATATGGTAAATATTTCTATAGCTCACAAGAGACATAATGTTCCAGTTTCTATTACATTATTGGTATGCTATGATACACCAGAAGTAAATCACTTTGTCTCTGGGCTTCTGGGAGAGAGAACTGGATGACACAATCTCTAAGGTGTATTCTATTTTTTAAATGTTTGGTTATTGTAAGTGACAACCTAGAATACTTTTCAAAGCATGATCAACTTTATCTTTTTTTTTTTTTTTTTTGAGACAGAGTGTCGCTCTTGTTACCCAGGCTGGAGTGCAATAGCGCGATCTCGGCTCACTGCAACCTCCGCCTCCTGGGTTCAAGCAATTCTCCTGCCTCAGCCTCCTGAGTAGCTGGGCTTACAGGCACGCGCCACCATGCCCAGCTAATTTTTTGTATTTTTGGTAGAGACGGGGTTTCACCACGTTGACCAGGATGGTCTCGATCTCTCGACCTCGTGATCCACCTGCCTCGGCCTCCCAAAGTGCTGGGATTACAGGCTTGAGCCACCGCGCCCGGCCAACTTTATCTTTGATCATAGCAAGCAAAGGGCTACAGTAGAGGGAGAAGATAAATCTAATCAGCATTTACTATTTCAACTAGACCACTTAATTTAGCAGCTTCTTTAGAGGCATATCTATGCTGGGCGTGGAAACTTGGTAAAACCCCTAGGAATCACCAACTCTCAGGGAGTAACACTTGGCTAGCTCTTTCTTTAATCTAAAGGTGCTTAGCTTAGTCTGAAAAGAAAATAAATTCCACTTCTCTACCCATGAAAACCATCTTCCTCTATCTAAATAATCTCTCCATCTCAGCCTCTAGGAACTAATAAAAGGGAGTTTAAGATTGCTGAATAAGTACTCTTCTTTAGTAAATATGGGTGAGGATCTCAAAAACTAATGAAATCTGTACACAGTAACAAATTAGGATTCAGGAGTTCTGCCTATTCTCTCTTATTGGTTCCTCTTTAATAAATTAGAAATGTACACCAAATATGAAAAAAGACAAAGTAGATGTTTACATATAATACAAAGTCTCAAAGATCACATTTTGTAGTTTCAGTTTTCTCCTTATTTGTGACTAAATACTTAAATTACCTAATTAAAACATAAGCCTCAAAGGTATGTTTACGCTGATTCATAAAATTACAGGCCACGCCACTGTGGTTTACATTTACAACCTAATTTTATAATTAAGCCCCGAAGACTATAAATGGGGAAATGGGGGAGGAAGAAGAATGTAAATATATGCCATATACCTATTTTCAACAACAACTCATTAAAAACAAGAAAATTTAACAATAAAAATTAAAGTAACATTATCTTTAAAATCTCATTGACATTCTTCTCCCCAAAGTGCTTAAATAATAATATCTTTAGTACTAAAAATACCTGAAGTCAGTTACTATTCATCTTACATATGAAGATAATGAAATTAAAACTGCAGTAAAGAATTTTATCAAAATGAATACAGTACCAAAAAAAAAAAAAAAAAAAAGAGGAGGATTAAAATCCAAAGCTCCTGTTTACAGGATCCATGATGTATTCAAAAACCAAGACATCTAATCAAAGATCCTGCAAAAATTCAATTACTCAAGCTTCTGCTCACCATGCTAAAAATGCCTATCCAGGAAATACACTCTCTGATAAACTTTACAGAGAAAAATGGAAAGTATAAACACACTCAAAGGATCTGATAGATACCTACATAATAACTAGATAAGGAGAAGTTTTACCCCCAAATTTAACAAGTCTTCTACTTAAAATTTAAACATCCTATAGGTATTAACAGGATAAACTAATACAACACTGATAAATATATGGTAAGCCTATAGTACAAGTTTGAATTTGAAGCTTTACACAAGAATTTTAAGTATCCACGCATCCCATTACAGCCTCAGACTTCCATAAATTACTTTGCTAAGTATCTATGAAGGTCTTCCCAGGCCACAAGGGTCTAATAAATAGGGGGTTTACTAGATAACAGTTTTCAGAAGGAAATATGTTAAGGAAATACAATTTTATTAACAATCATCTATTTTATTATCTTATAAATATTCAAAGTAAATCTTTGTTAATTACTAACATACTTTCTTAAATGTAATACACTTCATTTACAAATTAAAACACATTTTAGAGTCTAAAGCAATGGTTCTCAACTGATGGCAATTAACAATGTCTGGAGACTTTTTTGGTTTTCACAAATGGAAGGTGCTACTGGCATCTGGGGAGTACAGGCCAGGGACTCTGCTAAATATCCTATAATGTACATGACAGCCCACACAACAAAGAATCATCCAACCCCAGTGTGAATAGTGCCAAAATTAAGAAACCCTTGCCTACAATCTGAATTGCATTGTAAGGACTACTAAGGTTTACTTACCTTTAAATTTAATATCCAGACCACTAAATTCCAATTCAACCCCTTGAAGTGCTTCTCCCAGAGTTTCATGGTAATGACTGATACTTTTTTTTGACCCCACACAGAATGGAAGTGAAAAGTACTTATATGTTTCTTGACGATTATGGTAGGGCCCAACAGTATTCATCCATAAGACAACTTCCTCTTTATCTTGATACTGAAACAAAAAAAGCAAACAATAATTAAAAACAGAAAACTAATTCAAATTAAGGGAATATTTGTTATGTGTTCTAAACAAAAGTGCTTTGTCTCTGTTCAGGAAGCTATAAAAGAAAATACTGGAAGCTTAATCTGATGATGAATGTCTACATCTTAAAAATGAAACTTAGTGAATTTTAGAATTACATCCAGATTGTCGTCTCAGACAGAAACACCTTTTCCAAACTTTGTTTTATAGAGACAGTGTTCAAATCTAATAGTTCATAAGAGTATTTCTATTATTTACATATATACTATCAAATAATGGCAAATTTGCAACCATCATGATTTACCATGCTAACATGGACAAGGAAAGAGGAAACAAAATCAGTAGTTTATCCAGAATCTCATGTTAATCAATAAGTTAAAAAAAAAAAAAAAAAGGAAGAAGCCTAACGTTGCCAGCAAGCATGAATAAAATTTTATCTCCTTGTGAGACTTTCACACAGCCACTGGTCAAAATACTACAGAGGGCAGAAATGACCCATACAAAGAAGACTACTATAGAACCTTCACAAGTCCATTCAAGCCAACATTCTATCTTGTTAGCAGGCTGAAAGATATGCATAATATACATATTTCTTTGAATAAGTAATTACGGCACTATACATCAGTGAATATCATACATAGCTAAATCTGAAGTGTGGTCCAATTATGACTTTAGGTAGTTTCAAGGTCCAAGTGGGAGGTCTGTCAAAGATTTTTAAGATCTCTACAAGTTTAAAGTTCCAATGATTCTATGGAAACCAATTACCATGGTAATTTTAAAACTAGTGATTCTAATTACCAACATAAAGACAACACTGGATGCATTTAAATCAACTAACAGTACAGATGTCAATTCACTGAACCATTACTTACTAAAGTACCTAGCATGTCAAACAATTGTGTTTATAACTGAAGATACAGCTTTGAACAAGATGTGTTCCCTGCCCTACTGGGGGAAAGATGGGCACTGAACAAGCAGTAATAATAAGGTAGGTTGCTATGGAGCATATAATGGAGGAAGCAATCCAACTAGCCCACTATGAAATCCTTATCTCCAGCCCTCCATCTAAAACTAGTTAATAAATAAACTTTTTCAATCAAAACCTAACATCTCCGAAACCAAACTCAGCTACCCAAATTCACTTCCCCCAGCTATGTTTTTCTAATAGTGCTACCATTCTCTCAGACATGGAGACTCAAACCCCAAAACCCTCTGCACTCTATGGAACCCAAAAACATTAACTCATACATTCTTACCCAAAATATCTGCCTTTTTCTTTTGATTCACACAACTACTGCCCTAAGACTTAGACCTAGTCATCTCATGTTCAAATATAAATGCCTGATTGTTCAAATACACCTAGGTCATTAAGGAAATAACAAATGATCTCACCTTTTGAATACCTATGTGACAGGTACACCAAGCATCATGTTAGGTATTAAGAACATAAAGGTAAGTAAACTAGTGTCCGTTTCCTTAAGTTCACAATCCACAGTGGAATCAGACAAGTAAATGATTAACAAAGAAAAAATAAGTATTATAATTAAGGTAATAAAGGGCTATTATGGCAACAATAAAGGAATGATTAAATTCACTTTGTCAGAGAAGGTCAGGATGAATAACAATCTGGAAAATCACAAGCTGTTTCAAGGGAGTTCAGAAAAACTGCAGATAATCTTCATGTAGGAAGTAATGTATCAAAGGTCTAAATATTAATGTATCTGTATCTCCTCATTCACTACTGTTCTTTTTATTTGGAGAGATTGACAAATATACGTGTGTCCCCACTCTTTCATCCAATGATCATGGTCACACAGCACTAATCAACCAAGGTATTCCTTTCTGCTGAACATAGATATTGCCTCAGAGTTCTCAAAACAGTGCTCTAACCAACCACTACCAACTAACCAGAGTTGGTATTAGAATTAAAACTTGTTCATGGCTGGGTGCGGTAACTCATGCCTGTAATCCCAGCACCCTGGGATGCCGAGGAGAGTGGATCACTTAAGGTCAGGAGTTCAAGACCAGCCTGGCCAACATGGTAAAACCCCATCTCTACTAAAAATACAAAAATTAGCTGGGTGTAGCACATGCCTGGAATCCCAGCTATCTGGGTGGCTGACACCGGAGAATCACTTGAACCTGAGAGCTGGAGGCTGGAAGGAGCTGAGATAGCCCTAGTGCACTCCAGTCTGGGTGACAGAGCAAGACTCTGTCTTAAAAAAAAAAAAAAAAAAAAAAAAAAAAAAGAACCTATTCACCAATGCAAATACATATTTAATAAATTTGATGAGAAAATACTGAAGAAATACTGAAATGTAAAGTTCACTGGCAATTTAATAAAAGAAGTTTGAAGTATGTGAACTGATTGGTATGTAAACTGACTGCAAGAGTACCTTTTCAGAAAAGTAAGAAAGGGGAGGTAATATAATTCTTCTATTTAAGAGCAGAATGTTGAATGAGACGACCTATTAAAGGGCACCTTGCCATTAATTCTGCTGAGTCTGCAGAAATGTTATAAATGTAACTTGTGAAAATAAGCACAAAATACTTTTTCTAAAAATTCCAATACTTTTCCTTTAAAAATAGACAAAATTTTAAAAAATAAATACCTTTAAAAATAGGGCATCCATTTATTTTATACAAATTGAAACATAAACAATTTAGGATTAAAATAATTTAAGGGTCCTGGTTGATGTTAAACCACATATTCTGAAGTCACTCATTTTAAACATTTAGGAACTCTTAACAGAGTGGTAGAGTTGTGATGTGATGCCAGTACTGAAACAAAATTTATACCACTTTATAGTCTTAAGATTCTTTGCAGAAAGAGGACTGAAACAGTAATTAGAAATATACATATTGAGAGTTTAGGATGAATAGTAAAGCAAAAATAATGCTCTTTTTCTTTTATGTTGCTCCATATTATGCAGACTGTGTTTAATACAACGAACTTAAAATGTTTACTTTTCATTGCAGCCCTTGTTTGTCCCTGAGAATACGTGCTTTCAAGACAAGATAAAGAGTTCTTTCTCAAGGAAAAATGTTTAAAATATTTTGAAATTAGGAAATACCAAAAGACTTCACACAACTTCTGATGGAGAAAACAAAACAAATTTTACCTTTCCTTTCCCTAAAGCTCTGACAACGCCCTTGAGCTCCACAGTCTGCGAGAAGAGAGTGCCAGGCCCAGAAGAAGGTGGGGTGGAGTCACAGAAGCACAGCAGTGAATCAGGGGATCCCTAAGCATGATAATAATTCCTTCCATCTGAGGCTTCCCTGGGAAATGGCCAAGTGAGAGGAGGCCAATTCAGGATACCTGCATTCTTCACCTACTTATTTTCCAGCTCTCAGAAGAATCTCACTGCTACACTTAAGTCGTCCACTCTGGCCAAAACGGTTTATGATACTGTTTCCCTCCCCTTTTCTGCTTCATCTTCTTTCTTTTGTCATTCCCCCAAATTTGGAATGCTCTCCTTTTCTCCACTTAGCCAAATTCTACTCATCCTTCCAAACTGCTCAAATCCTCCATTTTCAAATCCTCAGGTAAAGCCTTAACTGATCAAACCCTAAAATGCATGTCTCACCATTTTTGTAATAATAACATCACTAGCTTACAATAGGTACATATTATGAGCTAGGTATAGTTTTAAGGTCTTTACATGAACATTTAAATAATCACCTCAAAACTCCATAAAATAGGTTCCATTATTTCCCCCATTTCAGAGACAAGAAAAAGACAACTAAAAACTAAAGAACAGAGATGTTAAATAATTTGTCCCATAACATATAACTGATCAGCATCAAGTTTAAAAGGCTAGGACTATATTTTTGCTAATCCCTAGTCAGCTTCATTCATTAAAGAGCAAAAAATTAAATCAAAAGGAAATATGAAAACAGTGCAGGTGTACAAAGCAACTAAAGACAGTCCTGAAAACTGAGTAACTTTTCCACATGAGCCTTTAATCTGCCTGAAAGAAAATAACCTAACAAGCTATTCACACTCTACTCTCAAAAGGAATAACCTTTATTCTCAAGAAGTCACTAATGTTAGCCCTTCTTATTTAAATACTGTTTATGTGTTGGGGGGTATCAAAGTTTTCCTTCTTGACAGAGGTCATGAATTAATTTTTCTCAAGAGAAAAGCTTTAGAAGATAATATTGCTGACACAGTCATGTGAAATATGAATAAGAAATCACAATTTACATAGACAGGCAAAGGACTGAGGATTCAGAAGAAGCACCCAAATGCCACCCTTCATTTTCATACAAAGGGGGAAAATGTATGTGTTTACTTCAAAATAAATGTTCCATAAATTGTAATTTGAAAGCCTTTTAATTATTCATTAAAACATACATCAGAATTCTAATACAAATAAATTAGAAGTGTATTTTTGAATAGTCTCTTGAGATAACTATGCTCTCTCAAAAATATTTTTGTCCCTAAATAAATTTTCAGTCTATCATTGAGTAGAGCTGAAACTAGGACAACGAATTATGGCATTTAACAATCTACATTAGAGAACTCACAAATTCACTTGTAGTAAACAGCTTATACTCTTTATAAATCTTCAATAAGTTTTAAGAGTTCCTATATTCCCAACAGAGACAAAGACAGAAGGTTGCCATTTGCCAAAGTAAATCAAACAAAACATTTCTGAAATCACTCAGTGATATAATAGCATTTATGAGGCAGAGGCTGAAAAAACAATTCTAGGCATCGGATCCGACCAACATTAGAAGTCCCAAGATTACCAGAAGTACACTGGACCACAGAGAAATAGAAAATTTTAGCCTAAGTAGGATCCCCAAATCAAAACAGGCATCCCAAGACTATGCATCTTAAATGAATAATGGCCTGAGTTTGTTTATTGTGCTTGTACCTTGCATATCCTTGTCACTAGTGGCTCCCTAATTATTCAAGTCATTCAACAAGCACTGATCAAATATCATTTGTGCCAAGCACAGTGCTTGGGTATGTAACAGACCCCCCCCAAAAAAAAAAAAAGAAATTGACTTTGTGATCTTAAGGAAACAGAACCCACAAAAATTCAAGGCTGCAGTGCAAACCATAAAATGTTCTCTAAGATTCCTGCAACCCTAAGGTGCTGGGTTTTGGTGCTAACATCTTTACACATTATTACTATGGAAGTACATGTACATGACAGGTAGAAAGACAAGATTAGAGATCAGGAAGCTCTGATTTTTTCTGTAGCCTTAAGCAAGTCTCTGGACCTGTACAGGCCATTATGAAAATGAAGTGTTCTGGATTAAATTATCAAGTCTTTCTAGTTCTAAAATTCTACGATTCTCAATCTGAAATTGTTTTTAATGGAGTCCTGTGGAATCTTAGGAGACAATCTAACTCTAGATGCTTCCAAGTGCTTTAATTTTCAGAAAACCAAAGAAGCATAAACACACCTTTCACTCACTCTAAAGAAGGCTATGTCCCTTCAGTCACTTATTAAAAGCCTATCTTCCACGAAAGTGTTAATTTTCATTTCAAACAACTTGTCTGTAATGCATATATAATTCAACTTTTAAAAATTAAAAGGGACACATCGTTACATATTCTAGATATGTACATACGGACCCTATTAAGTCAATAACAGAATTCCTTTTCAACACCCTCCAGAGAATATTAAAATAACCTTGTATAAATAAGAACATAAAAAAATATATGGATCAGATGGCCACCTAAATCCTAATTCAGTAGGTACAGTAAGAGAAATCAGGGGATTTGAAGAACGAGCATAGGACAAGCTACATAATTTGTGGGGCCCAGTACAGAATAAAAATACAGAGCTCCTTGTTCAAAAATTTAAAACTTCAAGCAGCAGTGCATTAAAACAAGCTCTCACACAGTCTTGTGTGACTGTGACTATTCAGGGCATGTGCTCACGAAGTCAACCCTCTCTCCTTAATGCTAATCCAAACATCTCAGTAACAACCCATTATGGAGCCAGACTCATCCCAGCACTTAGGCAGTTAAGCACTTAAAAATCAATATGGAGAACCGCTCAATTTAATACCTAGTGCTTTACTATCTTATTTTTAATGAAAAGAGGAGTAGAGCATATGGCGGCTCACAGTATAAAAAGACTATCAACTCAGAATGCCTAGGTTCAAATCCCACCTCTACTCTGACCAGCTACATGGTCTCAGCAGGTGACCTCACCTCTCTAGATTCACTTTCCCCATCTAAAAAAAGGGCATATTACTCACCTCATAGGTTATTAACAGATAAATTAATATGTGTAAAGTACTTAGAACAGTGCACAGCTGGCCAGGCATGGTGGCTCACGCTTGTAATCCCAACACTTTGGGAGGCCAAGGCAGGTGGATCACCTGAGGTCAGGAATTCAAGACCAGCCTGGCCAACACGGTGAAACCTCATCTCTACTAAAAACACAATAATTAGCCAGGCGTGATGATGAGCACCTGTAATCCCAGCTGCTCAGGAGGCTGAGGCAAGAGAATTGCTTGAAACCAGGAGGTGGAGGTTGCAGTGAGCTGAGATCATGCCATTGCACTCCAGCCTGGGTGACAAGAGCGAAACTCCATCTCAAAAAAAAAAAAAAAAAAAAAAAAGAACAGTGTATAGCCCATATTGCTACAAAAGACATACTACCTATTACCTTTATCTAGAAACAATCTTCACAGGCAATCAATCTAAAAGGCAAGCTTTAGCTTCTAGAAGTTATTTTTTTGATAACTCAATTCTACGTATATTTACTAAACACCTACTCAGCAACTTCCCTATAGCAATGTCTCCTCTTCCTTTAGTAGTATTCTCTTTACTGGCTACTTTTGCTTCCTTGAGAGAAAAAAATAAAAATAAAAATAAATAAAAGTCACTTGACCATAGCCTTTTCAGTACTGTTATCTGGCTAAGGTGGATACCTAGTTTTTGAGAAATATTTTCAAGAAACTTAGAAAAAGCAAAAGATTTTGGCTAATAGTGAAAAGCAATATAAATGACACACTTGAATTTTATGCTTATATTTAAATGCTATTCTTCCTATGACTTTTTTTTATCTCTTAAAAATAGGTATTTGGCCAGGCACAGTTGCTCGTGCCTGTAATCCCAGCACTCTGGGGGGCCAAGGCAGGGAGATCACTTGAAGCCAGGAGTTTTGAGTTCAAGATCAGCTGGGCCAAAACGGTAAAACCCTGTTTCTACTAAAAATACAAAAATTAGCCAGGTGTGGTAGTGCATGCCTGTAATTCTAGCTACCTGGCTGAGGCATGAGAATTGCTTGAGCCCACGAGGCAGAGGTTGCAGTGAAGTGAGAGAGCACCACTGCACTCCAGCCTGGGCAACAGAGTGAAACTCTGTCTCAAAAATAAACAAATAAATAAGAGTTATTTAATAATGGGTAACCAAGTGAGGGCAGTTCAATGTAGACATGAAGTAATACGGATTCTAAATTTCTTGTCTACCATCTCATATATACCATATTCTCTTTTGTGGCAGTGAACAAAAACCTTTTATCAAATATCTTATATTCAACTACTAGAATAAAAAATTAAAATAGTCCTAGAAATAAAACTTCATTGAAATTACATTTTAAATTTGTAAATTATTCGAAAGCCTTTATATACATTCAATTTGTGAAATTTTTATTGTTTCCCTATTTAAAGCAGTGTCAGTCACTAGATGAAAAAGAACACAGTACTTTTTTGTCACTAACATACATGGTTAGAATACAGTACTCTTTCAAGCTTATATGCCTGTATCATGGAACTACACAGTGACAGAGTTCTGAGTTTCATATGGTAACTTTTCTTAAGTGTTTTTTTAAACTGGAAATATATTAGTAATAATACCATTAACCAAAAGGATGGATGCCCATTGGAAATTGTAAAATAATCAAAACACCCAAATCTATACATGGTCCCTGTATACTATGTGAAACAGACACAGTTCTTAAATTTTGAGATAGAAGACAATTTCTATCCTACAGAAGGAACAAAAAGAAATAGTTTCTGAGCTATTTAACCTCCCAACAAAATTATCCTAGGTGAAAAATCACAAGTACAGCACAAAAACATGTGACCAATTCAAGATCTGTGTCTCTAAACAAATATATATGTACACAGGTAAGAAGTTTCTGGCTGTGACTGAAGGTAGAACAGCCAAAAGTTTAGAGCTTGTATTAGCTAAAATAAGAGCCCAGCTAGCCAAGTGATCAGCGGAAAATTTTGTTGAGTACAAATAAAATCTGGTCCATTAAATAGATAAGGACGATTGCTTCATTTTCTCACTTACCAGCAATCATACAAGACTCCCTCAGATCTTTCTTAGTACAAACACAACCTCTTACGGAACTCGTATCGTTAATGGCAAAGATATTTTAAAAATTACTCATCAAGCAAATTCTCAATTTACCTGACTTTCCTGCCTTGCTCAAGTCTGCCGTTCTGAAAACCAGAGTTACAGCCCTAAGTGAAAGCCACTTGAGGAGTCGTTAACATGCACGCTTTGATGTGAGAATGCCAATTAAATAAAGTGCCAATCAACTTTAGGCCAAAGGGTCTGTTGCTGGCCCTGACCTGAAGACTGGGAAACGTTAAGACCCTTTACTGTCAGAGATGCCCTAGTTAGAAACTACCAGGATGGGGGGCCTCACCTGGGTGCTGGAAGGTGAGGAGAAAGTTACAAGGCCTAAGAATTGAATGCGTGTAGGTTGGGTGCACTTACAAGTGTAAACTGCTCTTCGGCTCAAGTTTATTAATGTGCCCCACCCAGAGCATTAATCCGGTTTGGGCAGAAGCGGCCGAAAAAAGCCAAAGAGGACCTTAGAGTCTAAGACATTTCCTGGTTAGTGGCTGCCGGGTAACCGTGATCTATCCATCTTACCCAGCGCCGTAGCCCTCAGTAGCCAAACAGCAGTCTTCCTCCCCGGGGGGCAAAGGCCCCCAGCGCAGCCTGCCCGTGGCCCTGCTCCCGCGGCGGGTGAACCCCGACCCTTCCAGGCTTCCCAGACTCTGGGGTGCGGCGCCACTGAGGCCCAGACCGGCGGAAGGAGGCCCGGGCACTCGGGAGCGGAGCCTTGTCCCGGGAGCGCACGGAAATGCCTTCTCCACGCTCCCGGGGTTCCTGCTCCGCCAGGCCCAACCGGAAGGAGACCTCGGGCCGCCGCGGGGCTCCGCTGGGCCGCCCGGCCCCCCAGGCTGCGCCGGGCCTGCCTCCGTGTACAACTAGGGAGAGAACCCGGGGCGGCCGCGCCGGCCGGGGCGCCTCACCGTGTGTTCGTGCTCATCCGCCCGGGCCCGGGGCAGCAGCAGCAGCAATAGCGCAGCGGCCGCCGCCACGCCAGGAGCGCCAGGCAGCGGCCTCATCCTCCGCGCCCCCACCGGCCCGGCGCCGGCCCACCGACTCCTCCTCCGCCGCCGCCTCCGCCGCGGCCGATTCGCATCCACGGGGCGCGGACAGACGCACGGGGCCCGAGCCCAGCCGCTACCTCCTCCGCCGCCGCCGCCGTCGCCGTCACCGCCCGCTCCTGCGCCTCCCCCGCCCCCCGCGCCGCCTCAGCCTCTTCCTCTGACTCGGCCACGTCATCCGGCCACCCCGGCACGCGCCGGAAGTGCCTCGCCACGCTGGGCCGCAACCGCCGCCGAGCCGAGGGAGGGCCACGCAACCGCCGCCCGCGCGCCGGCTGCCGCTTGGCTACCCGGAGCCGCGGCGCGACCGGCCTGGCGAGCCCTGGGGCGGGCGCGGAGCAGGCTGGGCCTCCACGCAGTGGCCTGGCCGGCAGCACCCGGACGAAGCCGGGCCGCTTCCCTGCCGCGTCGCGGTGCTTCAGGTTGTGTAACCTTGGCCAAAACGCTTAGCTCTCCCTGGCTGCCATGAGGCCGATCGTCTGACCTGCCGCCTCCGTAACTTGAGGGATCCGATCAAATAACCCTTTCTAGGCGTTTGTCTGCCGCTGTGAATGAATCACGGGCTCCTGTAATCATCTAATCATTGTTAGGAGAGCTTGTTAAACTCGTGCAGGGTTAGATAAGTGATTTAAAGTCACTGGATACCTAAGCGATCCGTACTATTTAATAAATGCTAAGCTAGCTTGCCATTCCTGTTCGTTTTGTGTGTTAACTACTTCTGGGTCTCCCCTTACCGGTCATAAATACCTCGGAGTGTAAGCTCCTCGGAGCAGAAACCCTGTTTCCATTATTTCCTATGCCTAGAACAGTGCCAGATCCATAAAAGACTAAAAAAAAAAAAAAAAAAAAAATCAAATACACAAATATGGCACCGCCATTTACACAATCCTCTAAGCCAAAAATCCGGAACTTGTCAGATTGTCTCTTCTTCTCGGCCATCAGCAATCAACAAGTTCTAGCATTTGGTCTCTTAAAAGTGGTTCAAGAGTTTATTTTTCCTCTCCTTCCTCTGCCAGTACCAACCAGTCTTCCATATCACTGTGTATTGAAAGAGTCTCCCAAGAGGATCTCCGCCACTGATGTTCCTTCCCTGTTTATCATCCCCAACAGGTGCCAGAGTGATCTTTCTAAAAAGAAACCAGATTATATCGCTCACTCCCTTGCTTAAAACACTTCTTGAATATTAGGTAAATAAATCATGGAATCACCACGAAGGTTTTCATCTGCCAGACACTATCCTGAACGATATTGGCTCATTAAATTCTCACAAAAACCCCATGCAGCAGGTACGGCGAAAATGTTCATGTTACAGATGACGTGGCTGAAGCGCAGAGAGCTTGAGTGTCTTGCGGAAAGACCAGACCCACTCAGTCTGGCTCCATAATTGGTCCTTTTGCTGCTAATGATCTACCAGCTACACAACCACTTTTAAAAAATGAAATAGGTAAGTACTGGCATGGAATGATAACCAAGAGGTACAGTTAAATTTTTAAGTTGAAGAAAGTAGAATTTAATTTCATTTTAAATGGCAATATGTTAGTCTACCCATAGAAAACAATCTGAAAAATTATGACAAACCATTGAGTGGTTAACTTTCTACTTTGTACATGCCTATAAATGTTCGGTTGTTTTTATAGTGAGCATGTGATAACTATGTAATCAGAGAAAAACAGTTACCTGCTAAAGGATAAAGTCCAAATTTTTGCCTGTTAACATGCACCTGCACAATCAGATCCTAATTTATCTCCCTAACTTTACTTTCCACCAATCTCTATGCTCTGCCTTCACCCATATATATTTTTACACCTCTGTGCCTTTTGCTCTTTATACTCCCTTTATCTGGAATGCCCTGCTTCGCCTTGTGCATTAGATATTATCCTTTCAGACCTAGCTGATGATCACTTCCTCAGTAAAACCTTGCATGATCTTTGGGAAATGGAGCATTCTTTCTTTGGGACTTCAAGCATTTGGCATGTTGTGTTGTAATTATTCACATTTTCTTTTCTGTACTGCATTCCGACCTTTTTGATTGCCGGGACTATCATTTGTTTGTCTTTATAATCTGTCCCAGCTGCTGACATAGTGCTTGTCACATCATAGGTATTCAACTCTGCTGAATGAATGAAGACATTAACAAGTGAAAAGCCAAATAGCATAGCAGGATTTGAAGAATGCTTTCTAGATAGTAAGAAACATCACAAGGCAGTATATGATTAATTGTTGAATGAATCATACACCAGTAATTGCTGTAGAAATCAGAGGAGGCATCTTATACATTTTGGTATATCCTCCCAAGCACCAAGCAGGGTGACTTGCTCATAGTGGAAGCTCAGTCAATTCTGTGAATGAATAATCACTGCTCTTGAATGAAGTGATGATGGGCAATAGAAGAACAAGCCGTGTTTAAGATGGATGTGTAGTTTCTTACGCATCTATTGCCAGCCTGCACAGATTTGAGGTAGTATGCATGTGGGGGGTGTTTTGGGGAGGACTAGGTTGGCAAATGCCTGGAGTTAGGGAGGACACAAGAAGGAGTGTGAAGTATTCAACTGGGGAGGATAGACTTAAAACCAGGACATTTTACACACACAACAGAAAACAGGCATGACAGTGTCCAAAAAGGAACACAAAATGTGGCCAACAAATGGTCAGCAGGCAGTAAAAGCACTGGGCAATGAGAGAACTGGAAAGAAATCCTATTTCAGAGGAGTCTTTGGGAAAGTTTAATATCTTAAGAGCAGGTAGAGCCATTAATTCAACGATTATTTTTCAAGCATCTACTATGGACCAGGAACTCTGCTAGGTACTAGGGGAAGTATGCTGATCAATGGCATTAGATGCTACAAGTCTGACAACAGCAGGTGTGGAAAGAAGGAAAAAGAGATAAAGTAACTGATTAGAGTCAAAGAAGTATGGCTTCAAAGATCCTTGGAGCCTGATGACCTCAACAAGACAAAACAGTCAAGTCTCAAGTCACCATCGAAATTAATGTTGTTTCACTAAACTGGGGAGGGAAAAACATTAACATATCTTATTTCACCACTTATTTCATCTAGATGAATGACCTCATTCCCTGACACCAAAAAGGATGGTAGGGGTGGGGAGGAAATGTCAATGAAAGAAGATCCCCAACTCCCCCAGTGGCTATACAGCCTCTTTCTATGGTAGTTCTAAGAAGATTCCATTTTAATTAAAGAGCTTATGACCAACAAACAATCCAGAAAACCAAAATTTGTCTTTTATTTTCATTCTGGTTAAACATGATCATCAAAAGTATTAGGGTATAGGGGCCAGGTGGGGTGGCTAGCCCCTGTAATCCCAGTATTTTGGGAACCCAAGGTGGGTGGATTGCTTGAGCTCAGGAGTTCAAGACCAGCCTGGGCAACAGAGTGACACCTCTGTCTTTACAACAAATTAAAATTATCTGGCCATGGTGGGATGCACCTGTAGTCCCAGCTACTCAGGAGACTGAGGTAGGAAGATGACTTGAACCTAGGAGGTGGAGGTTGCAGTGAGCCGATTGTGTCACTGCACTCCAGTCTGGGTGACACAGCCAGACCCTGTCTCAAAAAAAAAAAAAAAAAAAAAAATAGTATTAATGTATGGATTAACCACCTAGCTTCCACTTTCTATCATCAGCTACTTTGAAATTCTATTTCTTGGCCAGGTATGGTGGCTCACACCTGTAATCCCAGCACTTTGGGAGGCCGAGGCGGGCAGATCACAAGGTCAGGATATCGAGACCATCTGGGCCAACATAATGAAACCCCATCTCTACTAAAAATACAAAAATTAGTTGGGCACAGTGGCACACGCCTTTAGTCTCAGCTACTAGGGAGGCTGAGTCAGGAGGATTGCTTGAACCCGGGAAGCAGAGGTTGCAGTGAGCCGAGATCATGCCACTACACTCCAGCCTGGGTGAAAGAGCGAGACTCCATCTCAAAAAAATAAAAGAAAGAAAGAAAAAGAAAAAAAGAAATTCTGTTTCTTCCTTCTACTTTTTTAGGTTTGTCCTGCCAGTTATGTACTGCAGCAAGGTGGGGATGGGAGACAGCTCATCTATTGCTATGTGCCATTTTCCACCTCTACTGTTTCTGTTCTACCTGAAATGTTCTAGACACAGATCTTCATGATTGCTCTGAGATCTTTCTTAAGGAAGCCATTACTGATAAAATTTAGTTCTTGGACTGAAGAGCAATTAAGGCCATTAGTTTCTTTCTTTTTTTTAATAAATTGTTTATTTTATTTTTTTTTTTAAAGACAGGGTTTCACCATGTTGGTCAGGCTGGTCTTGAACTCCCAACCTCAGGTGATCTGCTCACCTTGGCCTCCAAAGTGCTTGGATTACAGGCGTGAGCCACCACGCCCGGCCTAAGGCCATTATTTTCTTGGTGTGGTTCGTCTTTCACTGTCTCTCAGTTTTTTAGCTGATCTGTTACAACAGTGAGACAGAACAAGGAACAGCAGGTGCCACATAATAAAAAAAGCCCCTCGCCAATTAGGTGGTGATGCCACTGAGGCTGTCTGCCTGCTTCTTCCCACAAAGCGATTCCACACCCTTTTTCTGAGACTTAGGCTTAGCAGAGTCGAAGGGACCTGGACTGTCACAAAAGACACAACTCTCCACTTCGTAGGGGATGAAACATGGAACAGTGTAGTCAAGTTATAGGAACTCGTCAAGTGAGTAGCACACCAAAATAAAGAACCAGGTCTCCAGACTTCCAAAACAATCTTCTCTTCTCTACACCATGCTCACTCTTACTGCAGAGACAGTAAAGACATTTTATCCTAAATGGGCTTTGGCGACTAGCCTAAAGACTAAATTTGAACTCAATTGAACATGGACCCAAACAATGGTCACCAAGTCCTGGAACGGGTTGTGTGGGCCCCTTGAGATGTTCATCCGGTGTTATTTTGGAGAAATCTCTATTTCAACCTATTCCTATATGTTAATTATTGAAAAACAATAGACAATCACAAAAACAAGTTGACATTTTTGTGTTCCTTGAGCTGTTCAGGAAGAGCCCTCGTGACTGGGCCGCATGCCAAACAACTTGTTACAAAAGGACCGAGGGTCCCAGACTGCACCAAAGCTTCATGAGACCTTTCCTCCTCTGTGCACAGACAGGTGGCTGACTCTGGAGCCCAGGCCGTTGCTTCCCTGTCTGGCGATGAATCCTCCATAGGCTGGTGAGTGTAAATATATTTCTTTCTTTTCCCTTAACCCCTTCCCATTGCAATTTGCTTATTATGTCATTTGCTGATTACATCTGCACTGCCATTTATGTGGGATCAAATTTGTTTACCCTTAAAGGTATTGTGTGTGTGTCTTTTCTTCTCCCCTCACGCGTTTTCCACACAGAACACCTATGAACCTATTTTTTATGATTTTTATGAGAAAATGAATTCCAAGTTGTGCCTCAGAATTTATCTTTTAATCTCCTACTCATGCCCTCACCACCCTGATGAACACAGTATCTGGCCAGCAGGAATGAATGAAGACCATTTTATGTTCTTAATAACTTGCTTGGAAATGAACAGCGCACAATTTATCCAAAGGAAATATTTATACAGGCAGATCCCTCAAAATTGAGGATTCATGTTTGGGAAGAATTTTTTTAGAATTATCCAAATTAACCACTTGTCTTTCTCAGAAATAAATCTGTTACTAATGCTTCCTCTACCAGCCAGCTGCAAAACCACACACTATTCTTTGAAAAAGGAACGCAGAAAACCTACCTACTTCCTGGAGCATATAGGAGAGGGATCTAAAAATCCTGGTGATACGGGAGTGACTAGAACCTTTTTTTCTTTTTTTTTTTTTTTTTAGTAACAAAGCTAAAAAGGGGGGTGTGTAACTTAACTTGACTTGTAAAAATATTCATAGAAGTCATCTATATACTACCACTTGTGTATTTATGGTAGAGTATTAGAGATTATTCACATCATCAAGTATGTCAAGTTAAATTATTAGAGTACAGCACCAACTTCTTGTTCATAGTTTGTCAGTCGTCAGCCGGGCATGGTGGCTCACACCTGTAATGCCAGCACTTTGGGAGGCCAAGGTGGGTGGATCACTTGAGGTGAGGAGTTCAAGACCAGCATGGCCAACATGGGGAAATTCCATCTCTACTAAAAATAAAAAAATTAGCTGGGCACGATGGTGGGTGCCTGTAATCCCAGCTACTCAGGAGACTGAGGCAGGAGAATCACTTGAACCCAGGAGGTGGAAGTTGCAGTAAGCCAAGATCGCACCAGTGATAGAGCAATACTCCACCTCAAAAAAAAAAAATAATGAAGAGTCTCTCAGTCTTCATACTTTGTTGCTTATATATCTGCTTCTAGGTTTTAAGATAAAATAAAAGTGCTGGCCTAGGAACTGGAGGCCAGTTTACCTTAGGGGCAAAGGCAATGGTGATGAATATATACAATAGCTTCACTTTCTATGGAGCAAGCTTGTAAAATCTTGAGCAAGGATGATGGCAGCAGAGCTGTCTGCCTAAGCATCATGTAGAAAACTTTTTAATGGTTTCTTTGGACCCTAGCTTGTAGTGTTGTTTCTGACGCTCACTGTATTGGAAATCCGTGGTTTTGTTACATAATGTGTTCCTAAAAATGTGTACACATGTGTTGAGTATGTGGAAGTTGATTATATTTATGTTACAAATGAGCAGTTCTGTTTCTGGAAAATAAAAATTTTCACCTCATCATTACATATATTCTTTGATAACACAGTCCCAGTGTTTCATCCAAATGCTTTCATTTTCTTCTTTTACATATAACCAACCATCCTGGATATGAAAGGAACAGGCAGTGAGGGCGTAACATCTGCCACTTTTGACTCAGACTCCCGATCAGTTCCATCCACATCTCAAGTGTGTCACATTCATGAGACGCAGGCTTCTCATCAGCAATTTCAATTTTATGTTTTCTACTTATTTTTATATAAGAATACAATGCAACAAAATATTTATATATTGCACAAACAGTGATGTGGATACAAAGATGCTAACAACATTGGCTGGAAGTAGGCTTTACCACGTTACAATCTAAATGCTTGTTCATCAGAGAATGTACAGAATTCTAAATTTGGCATCCAAAAGGGGGCTTAGAGTTTTTGAATATTTTTTAAAGTGTCACTTTAATCAAAGTCAAGTTTGCCTACGATGGAGACTGTCTAAAGTAACCGTAAGGGCAAGCATACCAACATCAAAATTCTTACTCTAATCTCGCATGCCCCTCTTTCTCCAAAATAAGTGACAAGGAGAGTAAAAGGACCACTGAAGGGACATTTGCAGAATGTTACTAAGTGCCAGGCCCTGAACTAGGTAATTAATTACTACAAACACTCACATGATGGACATGGCCAATAGTGTATTTTATGTCAAACAAAAACAAAAACAAAAAAATCCAAGACTTTAGAAGCTGTTAACTTCAGTAAGAGTTCTTGTTTGTGGGACTGAGGAATGAGATTGAGAAAGAGCCTTTAATTATTTGAAAAGGACCCAATAAAACTGTACTTAAATGGATCATTAATGTGGATTTTTTACATTTGTGTGGGATAAAGAATAATCTCATGGGAAACAAACACATTTCAAATATTTTTTAAAGAAATAGTTCTGATTCTAATTTGACTGTATGTTTAGGCATCATTAAAGACCTCTGATTTGAAGGTAGATTTATGTCCCAGGGACTCCGAATTCATGACATATTTTAAGGCTCCACATTCTATGCAAAAATGGATTTACCAAGCGTGGAGGTAATAAGTTTGTAAAAAATAGATAACTACAGTGGTACTTTGGTATCCATGGGGGATTGGTTCCAGGATCCCCCAATACCAAAATCCACAAATGCTCAAGTCCCATATAAAAAATGGCATATATTTGCATATAACCTACACACATCCCCCTGTACACTTTAAATCAGCTCTAGATTTCTTATAATATCTAATACAATGCCTGCACATCACTTCATTTACATGGATTCAACATAGTTCTTAGCATGCAGCAAATTCAAGTTTTCCTTTTTGAAACTTTGTAGATTTTTTTTCAAATAGTTTTGACCCAAGGTTGGTTGAATCCACAAATACAGAACCCATGCATTTGGAGGACTGACTGTATTTCTATTTTAGGTTTGCTTTTCCTCCTTAGATCCCTCAACAAAGAAAAAGTCAAAGGTCCTCCTCTCTCTGTTTATGACCAGAACTAAGACCTATAAAGGAAGCAGAGCACTAAGTGGGGTCCCTGGAATCCCCAGCTTCTGGTTTCCAACCACTTCTAGATGTGCTCTGGAAACATAACTGTGCTGAAACCATACTGAGGTATAAATTCCCGAATTGAAAAGAAAACAAACAAACAAACTTGGTAGTCTCATGCCTGGGAGATATGGAAGATGGAAAATTCTGGAAAATCAATAGTCAGGCACTGATGAATTTCTACATCTGGGCATTTCTTGAGGGAGACAGGGCCTGGCTATTTGGAGAGGGAAAAGGTGGTGACCTAGAATGAGCAGGACTAGTCTAGACTCGCCTCTTCATTTAACTAACTGAATAGTCTTGGTTCCAGACTTCCGTGGACTCTCAGATTTGCCTTCTATAGAAGAGGAGTTAGTACTAATCCCTCTCTAGTCTTTTTTAGTTTGTCGTATGTGGCCAGCCCTAGCACTTAAATACCCTGCTGAATATAGAGAAAAGTAGAATAATTATTTTAAAATTAGGTCACTTATCTTCTTATTTGAATACTACAAGTCTTATAACCTCTTCTAGAAATGAGACTGAACTAGCAAATACATAAAGACTAATATAAGTGCATTTCAGTAAAATCATTGGTAAAGTACATTTATGATCAATCTTTCTATGCTTTTGATATGGCAAATTAGAGGTAAGTATTTCTGAGTAAGTCTTCATCCTTTCAGCAAACAAGTATATGGTTTGGTATACTTGGTGATGGTGAATAAAACCCTTAGTTTTTCACTTCTTCATGCCTTAATAAAGTCTTCAAGGCAAGCCCAAACCAGAAGGGCTACAATAATAACAGCAATGAGAATGGATCTTAAAGTCAACAGTCATGCCACAAAACTCAACAGGAAGACATCATGAACAGGCTGAAAACTGTGAGTCTTAAAGTCAGTCCCGAAGTAGGCAGGCTTTAGGAGGTGGAATCAGCGTCCTCTGGGTGGAACAGGTGGAGGAGGATGGAAGGTCTCCCTGGACGGAGGCCTGAAATGAAAGCAACTCTATTTAAAAACTGATTTGAATAAATAGTTCTTATGCATGCACTACTTGTTGTAAACTTGGTATAGTGTGCAAAGGATACATTCCTCAGTTAATGAGACAGGACACACATGAATGTTTGAGTGAGTCACATGCTAGCTGTGGCTCCCAATCCTGGTGGCACATTAGAAACACCAGTGGAGCTTTTAAAAACACCGGTGCCAAGGATCCATCCCAGACCCATTGCATTCTAAGCTCTAGAGGCAAAGCTTTTGAAGCTTTTGAATAGCTTCCCTCCCCAACCAGTTGTACTCACCATCCCTTTCATCATCTGATGCTTTGCCATATGGGGGCCTTGCTAACCCTGGAGAGACTGCCCCTCCTGAGATAAGCTAATTCCTAGAAATAGCAAACAAACAGCCTACCTTCAAGCATGGAACATGCCTTTCATATGCAAACCAACCAGTCTAGACCTATGCCCCAACCATCTCCTCTATGGGCTTTCACACTCCACTTTATAGGGCCACCATTCACTTGCCTTTATCATCCTAGGGCCAGGTACCAGACAACTAGGGTCATCCCGTATGCCTCAGAGCCAATAAAATCATTCAAACTAGCCAATTCTAAATCTTACCAAGCCTCATCTGTTTTGTCCTATGGAAATCACAATAAAAAAGCTCTTGTCTGCTTTTTCCCATGCTCCTCTGCCTCCTGACTGGCCCTGATGCTTCCCCATGTAGCCCCCTACAGGGTGAGATATCTCTTCTTTTGGAATCTGTGAGTGCAACAAACTGTCTTTTCAATGGCAATTGTCTCCTGATCTGCTGACTTTGCCATACCTGAATAATAACAAAACCTAGATTTTAAGACACCAGCAATTCTAATAGTCGCATGGGAGACACACTGTAGTAGGAAGATCTGTTGAGAGAGGAACTGGAATTCTCAAAGCCTGCTTCTCATGACTACTTCCTCGTGGGATTACTGTTATCCCAACTCTGCGTCTGCCTTCCTAGAAACTTCCCTCCATGTTATTCTGTATGGTTTTGAACAGTCTTAAATGACATTCCAGGTAGACTAGGGTGAGTCTATTTACAGACAGGATCAAGGCTTACAGATGGCATTTCCACATGTGTGCTATAAAACCAATATTTAATTCCCTTGGAAGCAAATCAATAAGTCAATAAAAAGAGCTTTGTTAGGTGCTGTAATTGAACTGTGCTGCCCTGGAGTTGCATGCGTGATTGAATCAATGAGTAAATATGTACTGAATGTCTCTTGAATGCAAGATTTGCGTAGGTCAAGGAAATGACAGCAGACTTGGGAAAAGAAGGGCTGTCTCAGGAGCAAGAGGGAGAGGCAGGAGCAGAACATAAGAAGCACAGACAACCTCGGGAGATCCTTCCCTAGTCCAGGACTAGATGGCTTTGTGCGGTTGTCATCGACTGAGCTTTATCATATGAGAACAAAAGGATGGCCTCCTTCCATCTCTTCAGCCTGCCCTGTGAGCTTGGGCTTATAGGAGAAAACCAAAGGACAATCAGGTGATACACTTTTACCTGAGCCAATTTAGCCTGCCCACCTCTCTGCTGTCTTTCTTTCATTCTTTCAACGAACATTAATTTGCTTTATATCTACACCTGAGTATGGGCTATAACATCAAGTAAAGTGGTCATGGATTAGGTCCTCAAGATGATGCAAGTGTGTGGATGAGATGGACAATAGGCAAAAATCCGTAAACTCTATGGAGTGTTTTGACAGGGAAGGTTCAGAACCTAGGGAAACATATACAGAGACATTTATGCACACATCTCTGTGTGTGCAAGTTCAATGCCTCTGAAACTTTTCTCATCGCCAGATGGAGGTACTGATCCCTATGTTGGAGTGCCATGTGAGGCTTGGAGATGACAGCAGGAAAGTAGGTAGCAGTGTCTGGCTTGGAGTAGGCACTCAACAAGTGAAGCTAATACTATAATGATGACGATTAAAGATCTGTTCTGAAACCTTTACCTGTTCCCCAGGTATGCCTGATGAGCTTTACATTTTATCTTCCAACACAAGACAGCCATGATTTCCTCCTAGCCCCTCTTCTTCTTTCTGCTGCCACACTCTGCAGTTGGGGTGGGCCTGTGGATATACCCTCTTTAGGTTTCATTCTGAGGAACAACTCCAGCTAAAGATTGGAAGCTACATCGCAAGGAAACTTATTTATAATTACAGACATATAATTACAGGTTTTTTGTGTGTGTGTGTGTGTTTTTTTTTGAGACATGGTCTCATTCTGTCATCTCGGCTGGAGTGCAATGGTATGATCACAGCTCACTGCAGCCTCAACCTCCCAGGCTCAAGCAATCCACCCACCTCGGCCTCTCGAGTAGTTGAGACTACAGGCACACATCACCACATCTGGCTAATTTTTGTGGGGTTTATTTTTTGTAGCAACGAGGTTTTTCCATGTTTCCCAGGCTGGTCTCAAACTCCTGAGCTCAAGGGATCCACCTGCCTTGGCCTCCCAAAGTGCTGGGATTACAGGCATGAGACACTGCCTGGCCAGGAGTGTGAAGCTTCTTTCTCCCATCTATAACCCACCTGCATGGTGGTAGATGACTTGATGGCTAATTTTTTAAGAGCTTGGGAAGTCCAACCCAAACAGTACCAATCTATCCTTCCATCCATTCACTTAACACAGTGAATATCTTTTAAGTTCCTAGTATGTGCCAGTTACTTTGCCAAGCACTAGGGATAGGAGAAAAAAAATTAAAAATCAAAAACAGTTTCTCACAGGTTCACAATTTCACTAAGGAGACACATCTACACAAGGGTTGCAACAGGGAGTGTATTACTAGAGTATAGAATATAATAGGAGTGCTTGTGAAACCAAAAGAAGAAGATTTGCTCTGCATGGAAACATTAGGGAGAGCTTCACAGAGGAGGTGATGTTTGAACTGAGTCCTAAAGGATGTATAGGCATTTTCTAAGCAGAGAGTAGAAGGGAGTAGAAAGATAGCACTCCAGGCAAAAGGAACAGATTGGGCAAAGAAACAGTACAAAGTGGCACAGCTCACCGGGAATACTGAGCGGTGGAGCATCACGAATACAGGAGAGGGGTAGGACTTCAGCTAGGCAGAGCCAAAGAATGCTGAAAAACGCAGAATTAAATGTGAAGGCTTTCATGCCAGGCAATGGTGTCATCAGCTTATCCTGTTCCAGGAAGGGCACTCTGGCTGCCGTGTGGAGGAAGGAGTGACTGGGGTAGGGAGGTAAGTCTGGGCCTTCAAGAATGAACTTAGGCACTGGCAGATGGAAAGAAGCATGGATCTGACAGCTGAAAGAGCGCAAAATGGACAGAGCCTGGAGACACGCTGGATATGAGAGCTACAAGGGAGGCAGGGCTCGAGGATGACTCCCAGGTTTGGGGCTTGGGGAAGGAGAGAATGGTGCCATTATCTCAGGCTGGGAACTCATGAGAAGGCAGTTTGGGGTAGAGAAGGGTAGGTGGGCTGATGAGTTCAGTTTTACACAGGCTATGTTTGCGATACCGGTGAGGTCCCTGAGAAAAGATTCCCCAGTCAACTGTAGGAAAGAGAAGGCTGAGATGGAGATGGAGACTCGGGGTCTTTGTCTCCTGGTGGCAATTCAGGCTCTGGGACAGCATGTAGAGTGAGGAGAGGCATGGACCAGAACTGGGACGGAGGGACAAGTGAGATGGAGGCTGTACCACCAGTGCTGTTTGGTTGGGACCAGGGGTGGGCGGGGAGGTTAGAACACAGGTAGAGAAGAGATGCTGATTCCCAGATCTGACAGTGGAGTCTAGGACACCAAGGTCAGCCTTCAATCCTGCCTGTAAGCAGGGCAAGCACTAAAGTCATTCCAGACAGAGGCCTGTTTTATTATCTGCTCTAATATCCCCTTGTTTTATTGTGAAAATGGCATACACATGTACAAAATAATTGGATACTCACAAATCTTTTTTAGCACCAAAATGCACCCAAACCCCAAGTTCTATCAATTGCAAATTGCTTTGATAGAACTTTTCTCTTTTCTCTCCCCATTTCTATCAAGACATGCTTCCAGACTTCCCAGGTAATTCAACCACCATCTCTTTTTACACATTTACGTGCTTCCTACTTTCTATCCTAATTTTTGGAACCTGTTTCCCTGGTGGTTGTTGGTTTTTTCTCTTCTGTTAACAAAATCCCACAGAATCTTTGTAGCTAAAATTTCAAGCTTGACAACTCTTTTATCTTGATACAATTAGACAACTGCCTCCAAAGTCCTCAACCTTCAGGAATAAAAGGCCTTGGATCTTGAACCTCCTCCCCAGTACTTAGACTTTCATGGACAGGTATAAAAGAATGCCTATGAGATGAAGTCTGGGAGTCAGGAGTACTCAGGTTTGCCACACAGAGCAAGTCTCAACCCAATCTCAAGCTCCAGTTTCTGCATCTGCAAAATGGGGTAACACTAAATACCTAACCCGTTAGGGTTGTAGAGAGAATTAAACAGGATAATACATTTAGTATGTTTAAGAGAATACCTGCCACATAGTGAGTCTCAATAAATAACAGCATTTATCACCGTCACTGCTCTTGGTAACCCCTCCAATCACCAACTATGTAATAATTTTCAAGCAATAGGGCATAATGCAAATTCAGGGAATGGGACTAGATTACTGCTAAGCTTCCTTCCAGGACTAATATTCTAATCCACGCACTCCAGTCTACACCAGGGAAGCATGCCCGGTGGTTGTGATGCAGCTTGGAGCTGGCTGATGTTTGAGTAGCAAGTGCCAACATACAAATGTTGCTGGGAGGACATGGGAAGGTGATCAATAGCAAAGGGAGAAATGGAAAGATCTATAGCACGGAGCCAGCCTCTCTTTCCAGAAAACCAGAAGAAAGGCCTCCTTGTTGCACTTTCTCAACAAATTCCATTGATGAGCTTCATCTAAAAGTTTCAAAATGCAAAAACACAAAACAAAACCCTGGTTGAAGAAAAGCTTCCTCCTTCCTTATGCCCCATCAACACATGCACAATTTATTTTAAACATCAAAGAATTAACTCCTAAGACAAGCCTTGGCTTTTATTCCCAAGGGCTCCTTTCTGCATCTGTGGACACAGAAGCCAGCTGTAACCACTTTTTCTGTTACTCCACAAGATCAAACCATAAAAAGGTTCCTACCAGAGGCCCAAGTATCATATAAACAAAGGCATACATCAGAGTCTAGTAAATTAGTCCAACTCTTTAGTCTAATGTTCATCTCCAAATTTCTAGATATTAACTCCCCCCCATGTGAAAAAAATATCACTTATATTGCTGAGCTCTTACTATAGGCCAAGATCTCAATGCTTATAACTCTGCAGACTGTTCTGTTATTATCCTCATTTTATAGACAAGGAAATTGAGGCTGAGCATGGTGACTCACATCTGTTTTCCCAGCACTTTGGGAGGCTGAAGCAGGCGAATTACCTGAGGTCAGGAGTTCAAGACCAGCCTGGCCAACATGACAAAACCCTATCTCTACTAAAAATACAAGAATTAGCTGGGCATGGTGGAAGGTACCTATAATCCCAGCTTGGGAGGCTGAGGCAGGAGAATGACTTGAACCAGGAGGCGGAGGTTGCAGTAAGCTGAGATAGCGCCACTGCTCTCCAGACTGGGTAATAGAGATACATGAATTCAAGTTTGCAAGTAGCTGCTAGTGACTTGACCCCAGGTAGGGGGGCCCTAGAGTCAGGCTTCCCACCACCATACGATGCTGCCTGTCACCTGCATTTTCATTTCCAATCCTTCATATTTCCTGTTCCCCAAAGGCACTGTCCCCACAGTCCAGCCAAGGGAATTCATTATCGGAGAGCTGAATTCTAGCCGAACTGATAGAAAACTATTTTAAAAGTTGACATTTGTCAATGTATTTCATTTATGAAACATTGCATTTGCTATTTAAAGTTTTTGCAACTGAATAATGCATCACTTAAATTAATAAAGGGTCTATGTTGAAATGTGTCCAAAGCAGGCATTTCAGTTAGCTCTGTGCTAATTTGTTGTTGTTGTTGTTTTCAAGACAAAGTCTTGCTCTGTCCTCCAGGCTGGAATGCAGTGGTGCAATCTCAACTCACTGTAATCTCTGCCTCCCGGGTTCAAGTGATTCTCCTGCCTCAGCCAACCAAGTAGCTTGGACTACAGGCATGTGCCGTCATGCCCGGCTAATATTTGTATTTTTAGTAGAGATGGGGTTTCACCATGTTATCCAGGATGGTCTCGATTGCCAGACCTTCTGGTCTGCCCACCTCAGCCTCTCAGAGTGTTTGGATTACAGGCATGAGCCACCGCGCCCAGCTCTGGGCTTACTCTTAAGTCATTTTAGGTGTCCCCAGGTCCTATTCTGCTCCAGGATTCGGAGATAAGGGAAAATTTTCATATCTTTTGATGTTACCTCTGTGAGGCAGCTCTCGGAGGCACCCTGGGGGGTCTTTCCAGGGACATAGTGGGTGTCCCATCCACTTGTGGGGGGGCTGGACTGCGGCTTCTGGTAACCTCAGGGACTTCATTATCCTGCAGCAAACAAGATGAGAAAGAACAGCAAAAACGACATTCAGCAACCAGCACAGCTGGACAACCATATCCCAAAAGCCCTTCGGCCCTCTTTAGGCTGGGGCTGAAGGATGTTTGCAAATTGATAATCAACCCGGTCATACCTGGCAGTGTTCCATTTCCTCCTGGAGTCACTGAGGAACACAATCTGGCCCCAATTATCATTAACTGCCTGGACTCTAATTACTTGCTACTCAAAGTGTGCTCTGTGGCCGGTCAGCATCTGCATCATCTGGAAGCTTATTAAAAATGTTCACCCGAGGACCCTTCTCAGAAGGCTTCAGGGTTGGCAGTGACCCATGTGGGCCCTCCTGCTTTTCCCAGCCACCGGTCCCTAGATCAAGCTAGACACGTGTCCCACATTGGGCCAACATGGAATGGGGCCTCAACCTAAAGCAGCAACTTACTCCCTGCTCAGCGGCCTTGTGGCCTCTGGGGGACTGTGGAGAAGCAGAAGGTGGCAGTGTGAGGGGAAAGAAAGCAGATATGCACAGAGAAGCAGAGACCAAAGAGCTTTTGGGCCCGGGACACACAGAACAGTGACCCCAGCTCCCTCTGGCAGGCCCTGCAGCGCCTGATCCAGACTTGGAGTGCGGCCTTCACCCCTGGGTCCCCTGAGACTCACCCTGCTCCTTCCCACAGATGCCCCTTTTGGTTTCACTAGTAAGAGTGAATTTCCAGCTGTCTATTTTCTTCCTTCCATTCTTTCCTTCTTTTCTATTTATTGAGGTGAAGTTAACATAAACGTAACCATTTTCAAGTGGACAATTCAGTGGCATTCAGTGTATTCACAGTGCTGTGCAACCTCTATCTAGTCTTAAAACATTGTCATCATCCCCCCCAAAAAACCCTGTGTGATAGTGAATACTGTCAATTTGATTGGATTGAAGGATGCAAAGTATTGATCCTAGGTGTGTTTGTGAGGGTTTTGGCAAAGGAGATTAACATTTGAGTCAGTGGGCTGGGGAAAACAGACCCACCTTAATCTGGTGGGCACCATCTAATCAGCTTCCAGTGAATATAAGGCAGGCAGAAAAACATGAAAAGGACAGACTGGCCTAGACTCCCAGCCTACATCTTTCTTCCGTGTTGGATGCTTCCTGCCTTCGAACATCAGATTCCAAGTTATCCAGTTTTTGAGTCTTGGACTGGCTTCCTTGCCCCTCAGCTTGCAGATGGCCTATTGTGAGGCTCTGTCATCGTGTGAGTTAATACCACTTAATAAACTCCATATATATATATATATATACACACACTGTTAGTTCTATCCCTCTGGAAAACCCTGACTAATACACCTTGTCCCCATTAAGCAGTTGCTTCCTGTTCCTCCTCCCTCTATCCCCTGGCAACCACCAATCTGCAAACTGTCTCTGTGGATTTGCCCACTCTGGCATTTCATAGAAATGGAATCCTATAATATATGACCTTTTGGGTCTGGTTCCTTTCACCTGAGTTTCTATCTCTTGTGATGAAACAACCCCCGGGACAAGATAGGTGGGGTGGGGTCCCAGTTCTCACCTCGTTGTCCCCCTCCATCCCACTGCTCACGCTGAGGACGCTCCGGGTGCTGGAGCGGTTACTCATGCTGCCTAAGGGGTAGAAACAAAATCAGACGGATTGAGGATTCTTTCAGGCTAAAATAGAGAACTCTAGCACTTATTTAGTTTTATGGACATAAAAAATACACAAGTTTTAAGTATGGGATTCTTCAAACTTTGGCCATCTTTTTTTTTTTTTTTTTTTTTTTTAGAGACAAGGTTTTTTGGGAGTGCAGTGACACAATCACAGCTCACTTTAGCCTCAAATTCCTGGATATAAACAATCCTCCTGCCTTACCCCCGCCCCCCCAAGTAGGTAAGACTACAAGTGTGTGCCAACTTTTTTTTTTTTTTGGTAGCAACAGGATCTCACTCTGCTGTGCAGGCTGGTCTTCAACTCTTGGACTCAAGTGATCCTCCTGCCTCAGCCTCCCAAAGTGCTAGAATTTCAAGTGTAAGCCACTGTGTCCAGCCTTTGACCATTTTATTAGAATTCCGTTTCTTTCAGCATAAAACAAAATTATTCACTTTTTGATGACTGACTTTGGTATTACTGCTACCATTGACCGAGGGCTTTGAAAATGCGATTGCTGTTTAACCCCTATGAAAATCCTGTTGATATTGGTGCTCCAGTTTGACGGACAAGACAGCAAAGGTGCTGACTCTCAGCTCTTCAGTGGTATTTCTAAAATCTGCAAACTAACCTTGTTTCTGCAGTTTTTTACTTAGGAATTTTAGCAAACATGTATGTATCACCCATGCAGACACACCTTGTAATAAGGGGCCAGACCCTTTGACACAAAAGAAAATGCAAAGTACACACTCAAAAGTATAATTTTTTTTTTTTTTTTTCTGAGACCGAGTCTTGCTCTATTGCCCAGGCTGGAGTGCAGTGCCACGATCTTGGCTCACTGCAACCTCTGTCTTCTGGGTTCATTTCTCCTGCCTCAGCCACCTAAGTAGCTGGGACTACAGGCATGTGCCATCATTCCCAGCTAATATTTGTATTTTTAGTAGAGATGGGGTTTCACCATGTTGGCCAGGCTGGTCTCAAAACTCCTGACCTCTTGATCTACCCACCTCGGCCTCCCAAAGAGCTGGGATTACAAGTGTGAGCCACCATGCCTGGCCCTCAAAAGTACAATTTATGTTCGCAGTCAGAATTGTGACTCTGTGAGTTTAGGCACTCGAGGCTTTTCAGTTGGGAATTTATCACCTGTATCATTAGAATAGCACCATCCAATAGAACTTTCAGGACATCTTTTATTGTGTGTTATCCAATATGGTAGCAAGTAGGAAACATGGCTAGTACAACCAAGGAAATTAATTTTAAATTTTATTTAGTCATAATTAACTTAAAAATTTAAATAGCCCCATGTAGCCAGTGGCTACCATACTGGACAGCACAGCATTAGAATAAACACATGGTGATCTAGCAGTGAAGAAGAAAGAATAAGAGTTAACCAACTAAAACAAGGAGATCTTAACTTTAATTTCCAATATTCTCATTAACAACATAGTCAAGATCTTAGGTTTGCTGAATTTCCACTTCAGATAGCTCCTAGCCACATAACTTTATAGGTAGTAGTTTTGGCTGCATTCTGGTATAAGCTTGGACCTAATTAATTTAGATGTTAGTTTGAATACAGCAGGTTAAGATTATAATTTTGAATTATTTCTTGGGGACAGATTTTTAAGTTTAAAGTGCTATGTCAAAATGTTTCTATAATCCAGGGGATGCAGAATTGGTTTATTAATGAACATGTGATCCTGTCCCTTTCTACTCAGTTACCCATACACAACACTGTTCAAGGACCAGGCTATCTTTTTCTCCCTACTCTTCCCAGCCCACTCCTGTGCACAAGTCTAAAACCTCCTCAGTCTCCAAGACTCAGGACAAATGCTATCAAAACCTTTCCACATTCCCCCTACTAAAAGTAACCCCTTGAGCCCACAGGCCCTCATCCTTCTGAGGCTAAGCCTCCCCATGGCATTCCCTAGTGTTCACCACATTCCCTTACGATGAGCCATCATCTTTTTGAAGGTTAACTGCTAGCAAGAAGTAATAAAGCTGCCACAGGGACCAGCTCCATGACTCTAGAAACTCACACCCTTCAGTTCCCACTGCCCCTTCTGCTGGCATTCTTAAATCTTCAACCCCAATATTTGGCTCTAAATCTTGGCCCTGGCCCTTTTCCTCTCCAGGCTGATGACTTGCTTGCCCAAATCCCCTCTGGGCTGCACAGCTGGAAAGAGACTCTTGCCCCAGCTCCCCTCATCTTCATACTTGCCAGGGGAAGGAGGGCAGTGCCCTCCCCTTGGTAGGCTTCTATCATCAGGGGAGAAGTACTGAACAAGCATCTAACACCATGCTACTTTTGTACTTTCTCTCCTCCATTACAAGTTTCCTAAAGACAGGCTCTGGTTCTTTTCCATCTATGGGTCTCTAGTATACAGTCTAGCTCAGTATATACAGAGCTGTCCCCAGTATTTGGTGGATCAATGAGTGAGAGAAAAAAATGAATATATAAAAGTATAATATGATTCTTAAGAAACTTAGTTACACTTGAAACTATTGTTTGTTTTAAAAAAGAAAGAAAGAAAAATGAAACTTGGGCCAGACAACCTAGGAGATCAACAGCCTTTCTGTCATGAAACTTTTGTTTGCTTAAACATAACACTAATATCTGGGGCTTGAATTGTTAGTTATAACCAGATTTAACCTGCAACTGTTTTTCTGTGGTTTCCAAGAGATGACAGCTGCACCATAATAAAAACAGTGCTGTTTTTAGGGTGTGATTCATGGGGTTAAGGGGCAGTTGGTGGCTAAGCCGGGCCATCCTCACTCTCCCTCCCTGCCATGGGAACTATTTCTATTTGGAAGGCAGTACACCCCCACAGTTGAAAGCACAGGAAGATTTGGATATGAATCCCAGACCCCCTGCTTACTTGCCAAGAGACTTGGGGCAAGTCACCTACCCTCTCTGCTTCACTTTCTTTTTTTTTTTTTTTTGAGATGGAGTTTCACTCTTGTTACCCAGGCTGGAGTGCAATGGTGCGATCTTGGCTCACCGCAACCTCCGCCTCCTGAGTTCAGGCAATTCTCCTGCCTCAGCCTCCTGAGTAGCTGGGATTACAGGCAGGCACCACCATGCCAGCTAATTTTTTTTTTTGTATTTTTAGTAGAGACGGGGTTTTACCATGTTGACCAGGTTGGTCTCGATCTCTTGACCTCGTGATCCACCCGCCTCGGCCTCCCAAAGTGCTGGGATTACAGGTGTGAGCCACCGCGCCCAGCTTCATTTTCTTATCTAGAAATTCACAGCACTGTTGTATAAAATGAACCCGAAAATAGGGTGACATGCTTGGCACAGGGCATGCAAAGAGTAAGTTGGATTCACAGAAGCAGCTCTCATTACCATCATCCATTTCAAGATGGTGGACTAACCACTAGTGACCCGCAGTCAACCTCCCTGCCCAGGATCTTGCCCCCCACCACACTCTAGCTTAGCCACATGACCCGCTTTGGCCAGCATGGCATTAGCAAGCGTGATGCAAGCCAAAGCTTGCCAAGCACTAGCACACTGGGGCTTTTCCCTTTGGACTATTCTCTCTCCAGATCTTGTTGCCATATAAAAAGTTCAGGCTATGAATTAAAGGCCACGTGTAGAGAGGCCCTGGAGGATGAGAGGCTTCCTTGGATGTTTCAGCCCAAGCAGAGCTTACAGCTGAACGCCAACTCTTGACTGACCCCAGCCGATGCCACAGAGGAGAGACGACCCACCATCCCCACCGCGTCTTGTCCAAGTTGTAGGATCAGGCATAAACAAAGGGTTGTTTTAAGCCACTACATTTTGGCGCGGTTCATTGCATGGCAATAGACAGTGGAAACTGTATAACAGGGACTGGGTGCAGACCATAGCCACAAAGTAGAGTAAAATCCATTGGTTTGTCATTTAGTAACATTTTCTAACCAGATGAGCCAGCCATTCCCGGGCACTAAACCACTATACAAGGGGAAAACTAATTTATTCTTCTCATCTTCTCTTCACTCCAGGCTAGCCCCCTAAAAACATGTGCATTTGTCTTGTAAAATTTCCAACTGTCTCTCTCTTCTCCCATCCTGGGATGCACTGTCCATGCCCTGAGAGGGTTCTACCACTTCCCCTTTCCTCTTCCACAGGTCTCAGAGATAGAGCTAGCCACCTGTCCCTTGCTCCTTCTGCTACCTGTGATTCCTGAGAATATCTCTGTAATTCCTGAACGTGTCAGAATTCTCAAATTGCCCCCAGTGGGCTTTGCATACAAATGATCACCCCCATTATGTAAGGGGAAGTTTTCTCTTCTGTCCAGTCTAGACTTCCCAGGCAGTCATGTAATAGGCTGTGCGTCTGTTTTGACAGGTAACGATGGCAGAAACATTCACCTGAAAGAGAGAGGAGCTAGGTTCTACTCGCACCTTTCCTATTCACTGGCTACGTGACCTTGGGCAAAATTATCTCTCTCTCTGGGTCACAAATACCTCATCTATAAAGGATGGAGGAAAACTAGTTCAGAGGTTCTTAACCTAAGCCCATGGTGGGCAAAACTGTGTATGTGTCACAGACCTGTGCATGTGTCTGCAAGACAGAGCCAAATTATGTATCAGATTCTCAAGGGGTTTTGTGATGCAGAAAAGATGGAAGAACCCCTGGCTTAGATAACCTTCCTGCTCCAACATGCATTATGGGGTTCTCTGCCCAACATTTAAGGAGATATGAGTCCTGAAATTCAGCTACTCTCTGGCTCTAGTATTGCTTTCCTAGCCATTTTCTTAGCACTGAAATGTATGAAAGAAGAGAAACTCAATCTATGTGGCTTGTGAAGCCAGTGTGTCTAGAGTCAGCTAACACTACCCTGGATACGGGAACAAAGCCCTCAGCTCCCGCCTGTGCATCAGCCTCTTATTGTCTGTGCAATCAGACAGCTATTGAAGCTTGCCAGCCAAAAGGAAGGCATTACCTAATTAGATCCTCAACCTGCCTGTAAAGTTAGAAAGCTCAAATTTGAGTCTTTTATTTTTTTTCTTCTTTTTATTCTACTTGAGTCCATTATTTTCTGATATGCCTGACTCTGTGCCCTTTCCTTTGCTTTATCACAGTTGGGGAGGCAGCAAAGAACAGTGGCTAAGAGTCTTGGCTCTGTATCCAGACTGAGTTCAAATCGTGGCTATTCCACACGCTATTTAGCCTAGAACAGAGCACTAAGCCTCCTGCTTCCTCCTCAGGAAACAGAGATGATAGGCCCTATTTCACAGAGCTTTGGTGAGAATTAAATTAGATAATCTATGAAGTGGCTTAGAATATAGTAAATGCTCAATAAATGTTAACTATTAGTATTAAGTTTTGATATTTAGGAAAGGGCTAGAGTAATAATTACACAACTGGGCTTCGTGGGATACAAAGCAAACCTCATAGGCAAACAGTAATTCCGCCCCATCTTTTACACCTCTCAAACCCAAACCAGGCCCCACTGGAGATATCTTGGGCTCTTAAGAGGATGTTTCCTAAGGCCCAAGGGCGCAGGCCAGAGCCCAGCTAAGAAGACTCCACCCCCTGCAACCCCAGCTGCTCACTTGCTGTGCTGGAGGTGCTGTCTGTTTTCCAGTCTCCTCGTCTCAGCTCCGTCCTGGGGGGAAAGATGCTTTTCCTGGGGCCACTCTCATAGACTCCAAATTCCACTTTAGCAGGCAGGTGCTGTGAGTGCCGAATTGGGACCGTGATTTCCAAGTCTGGAATTGGAGGAAAGAGGGATGAGCTTCAAGACACCAGACTGTCACCTGCCAAGCTGCTCAGCAGCTTCCCTCTACCTGCCTCCCCAAGGGGAGGGGAAAAGATGACAAGACGGGGAGGGGCCCTGGGTTGGTGGTCCCCTGCCCTTCGGCACTGAAACTGTACTGAATCCTACGTGGCTGTCGCTGGGATACAGAAGAGAGGGACAGAAGAATGTGAGAAAGGGACAAAGAAGCGCTTTTGCATCAGGGAGTGGAGGGAACGAGCCACGAGAGAAAGGTCTGGGCCCTCAGCCCTGCCACGGAGCAGCCGTGGAAGTCCACCAAGTCAGCTATCCACTCTGAATCACTCGCCTTATGTGAGGAGGGATATGTCCATCCTTGATTGTAATCACAGGCTACTCTATGCACCAAGCACAGTTCTGAGAGCGTTGGCATTTTTCCCTCATTTAATCCCCACAACACCCAAGAAGTAAATACTATCATCATCAATGCCAACAGCAACTAAGGTACCAAGAAGTGAAGCAGCATGTCCTGTCAAACAGCTGGTAAGTGGCAGAGCTGGGATATGAACGCAGGATCCAGAGACCAGGCTCTTAACCACTGCTCGTACAGCCTCTCGCTCTCTGCATAAAAGATGGTGGGTGGGTGAGTGTGGGGTAGCTGGCCCACATGGACAGTAATCACCCAGAAAGCTAATGAAAGAAAGTCCTTCAGGTCTTTGAAAGATTTTGTGACTTGCAAGGCCCACGAGTAAGAGAGCTGATGCCTCTGCCGGGCAAAGCAGTGACCTGGCCTCCTTACTGGCTTAGCCCTGCCCGGAGATTGTCTCTATTCCTCCATACATTTCTAATGCTGGGTTCTAGGAGCAGAAAACAGCTCCTCTGATGAGGAAGAGAAAGGTCTGGGGGCACCAGCACCAACTTCCTGCTGAAGGCAAGATGTGCTCCTGCCTCAAGGCTCCCCTGGCTGCCTGGGACCTTCCGAAGCCCAGGCACAGGCTTTATACAGTGGTAGCTGTATAAACTTGGGTAGAAGAGATGTTAGCTTTGGGGACGTGTCCTTTTATCTTCCGGTACCACTTCCTCCTCCGCCTCTACCCTTGTAGGGGACAGGCGTGGCAGGAAGTTCAGAGTCCAGGGGCAGTGGTGGCTTCACCTGCCAAAGCCAGAAATCTGGCGGAGTGAATGGATAAACCGGAACAGAATGAAGGAGCGGCGAGAGGACAGGGCATACCAAGGTCCCCAGTGAACATTCTGCAAAGAGAATGTTTGGCATGGATTGTGGGCTTGCATAGGCATGAGCCCTCCTCATCTGGAGACTCCAGCTCCAGGTGTAGTGTATGGTCCAAGTGTCCGACCAGCTTCCCAGGGTTTGTGTAATCCAGGTCTTTTTCACATGTGGGGGCTCTCTCAGCTATAACATGCCATGGAAGCACCCACTCCAGCTTGGAGCCACTTGGACAGAGGACAGCCAGGGGCACTTTCACATGGGTGCCACCCACAGCATCTTAAGAGACCAAACAAGTGACAGGCCTTTTTTCTTTTTTCTTTCAGCTCTGACCTAGCTTTTTTAAATTTTTTTTTTTTTTTTTTGAGACAGAGCCTCACTCTATCACCCAGATTGGAGTATAGTGGCACAATCTTGGCTCACTGCAACCTCTGCCTCCCAGGTTCGAGCAATTCTACTACCTCAGCCTCCCAAGTAGCTGGGACTACAGGCGCATGCCACCACACCTGGCTAATTTTTGTATTTTTAGTAGAAATGGGGTTTCACTATGTTGGCCAGGCTAGTCTTGAACTTCTGACTTCATGATCTGCCCACCTTGGCCTCCCATAGTGCTGGGATTACAGGCATAAGCAACCACACCTGGCCTAAAAATCTTTTTTTTTTTTTTTTTAAGGGAGATTCCAGTCTGCTTAGTTAACTTCAAGGAGGCAATTTTTTTTTTTTTTTTTTTTTTTTTTTTTTTTGAGGCGTAGTTTCGCTCTTGTTACCCAGGCTGGAGTGCAATGGCGCGATCTCGGCTCACCGCAACCTCCGCCTCCTGGGTTCAGGCAATTCTCCTGCCTCAGCCTCCTGAGTAGCTGGGATTACAGGCACGCACCACCATGCCCAGCTACTTTTTTTGTATTTTTAGTAGAGACAGGGTTTCACCATGTTGACCAGGATGGTTTCGATCTCTTGACCTCGTGATCCACCTGCCTCGGCCTCCCAAAGTGCTGGGATTACAGGCTTGAGCCACCGCGCCCGGCCAAGGAGGCAATTTTTTAACCTCAACTAATTCTATAAAGAAGGAAAGTAAAATACACAGGAAAAAAAAATAGGGGTGTCAAAAGTTCAGAAAAAAAAAATAGGGGTGTCAAAAGTTCAGAAAATCAGGTAGAGCCAGTCCGAATGTTTATAAAATCCTGAGATTCTTTGAATAAAGGTACAGTGCTAGGGATAATTATCATGATTATATTGCATAGTGCTTTCCCAAAATGCATTTATATGCATTATAATAGCTCCTTTGAACTTCATGACTTCTCCATTAAGTAGGTAGGTCAGGTATAACCCTGGTGAGGAAACTGAGGCACAGAGCAGCTAAAGGAATTGCCCTGGATCATAAAGTGATTCAGTGACAATGCAGGAATCAGAACCCGAGTTTCCTGGGACCCGGTTAGCTCCTCCATGTCCTGCCCCACAGGATACACCCAGAACACAAATATTGATTATCTTCTCTGTGAGGCCCTGGCTCTCACCAGCCCTTCTCTAATTTCTTATGCTTTCAAAGCTCTGTACCAGCCCAGTAAGAGCAAACAACTCCCTGGGGTTGAAGAAAAACGGTCAAGTTATTAAGAACAGTCTTAATTTTCTTAATTCTCTTTGGCATTCTAACCCAAATTAAAGATTAATATTTTTTTCCTAGGGCAAATGAAGTTCTCAAATGAATAGTCAGTCCCTGTGTTTAGAATGGGTTACATTCTTAGAAAAGAGCTTTTATGCACAAACATTATCCATCAACCCTAATTTTCCTACAGATCTGTGTTATCATGTGTCAATAATATGTCACATTTATTCAACTATAAATGATGCCCTTTCTTGGCAAATGCTGCCCTTGGGTCTTCACATGCAGTACAGGGTCCAACTTCCAATTGCTTGAGGCTGTTTCTCATAGCAGAACGATGGGTACTCTTCCTCCAGCAGGCCTTCACCAACAACTGATGGGGGCTGGTGTATAAATGTCCCCGCTCTCTTGCCCCTCAGGTGGGTGTTCTCCACTGACTCCTCCCTGTCTCACTTCCCTATCCCCACCATAGTCCCTGGGATCACCTCCCACACCAGCTATTTGCTCTAAAATCCTTAGCAGGGGAGACAAGTTCTAGAAATGGAAGTGGTAATGGCGGCACAACACTGTGAATGTACTGAATGCCACTGAATTGTGTACTTTTTATTTTCTTGAGACAGAGTCTGGCACTGTCACCCAGGATGGAGTGCTGTGGTGCGATCTTGGCTCACTGCAACCTCTGCCTCCTGGGTTCAAGCGATTCTCCTGCCTCAGCTTCCTGAATAGTTGGGACTAGAGGTTTATGTCACCACAAAACTAATTTTTGTACTTTTGGTAGAGACAAGGTTTTGCCATATTGGCCAGGCTTGTCTCAGACTCCTGGCCTCAACGGATCCTCCCACTTCAACTTCCCAATGGCCCCCCAAAGTGCTGGGATTACAGGTGTGAGCCACCACCCCCGGCTTGAATTGTACACTTAAAAATGGTTCAAGGTTGGGTGCAGTGGCTCACACCTATAATCCCAGCACTTTGGGAGGCCGAGGCGGGCAGATCACAAGGTCAGGAGTTTGAGACCAGCCTGACCAACACGGTGAAACCCCGTCTCTACTAAAAGAATACAAAAATTAGCCAGGCGTGGTGGCATGTGCCTGTAGTCTCAGCTACTCAGGAGGCTGAGGCAGGAGAATCACTTGAACTGGGAGGCGGAGGTTGCAGTGAGCCATGATCATGCCACTGCACTCCAGCCCCGGCAACAGAGTGAGACTTGGTCCCCTCCCCGAAAAAAAACGTGGTTCCAATGGTCAATTTTATGTTACATATATTTTATTACAATAAAAACCACAAACAAGGAGGCCCTTGGGGCTGACAGGCAGAACCCATGTAGATTGCTTGCTGCCCCTGGTCATTCTTGTTTGGTGTCAAATTATATACAGTTTAATCTCTCAATAGTTATTATATTGATTAAAGCTCCAGTATAAAAAGTACAAATATTTAACACTCCTCTCCCCAAAATATCCTTGTTAGAGGGTCTGCTTTTTGGGGAGTAGGGGATGGGGGTGGAGATGAGGCAAACTAAGCCATGCTCTTTTGGAAAAATGTAGATATTGATCATTCTAATTTAGACTACAGCTACTGGTGGGTATAAATCACTTGTTCAGAGCCTGATCAGCCTTGGGTGAACCTTGCATAATGTTCCAGAACTTGTGATTCATTCTGGATGGCCCTGCCTGAGAGGACCCCAGCTGGTGTGTGGGCCTCTGTGTAATCATGAGCATGGACACTTTAAGGGGTACTCTTATGTACCAGGCACTGTGCTAGGCACTGGTTATACCCTAACTCATCCAATGTTCCCTAATGGGGCAGGCACTTTCACTTTTATCGTTTTGCAAAGGAGGACTGAGGCTTGGGGAGGTGAAATATCTTGCCCACAGTTCCCAGCTAGTGAGGGGTGAGCAGTGAGCAGGAATTTGACCCAACCTCGCTGGCCCCAGAGTCCATCCCCTCTACTCCTCTGCATGTGCGTCTGTCTTGCTTCAGTACCTCCAGTGGCACCAGGTGGAGCCTAGGTGAGTGGTCAGGATGTGAAGAGACCCAGAAGGCTCAGGTCTCGAGCCCAGACTGCTGAGCACATGTGACTCCAACACTAGGACTCCTGGACCTTCAAACACTGGGTGTGCCACCAAATCACAGGTTTTTTGATGGTGTTTATATTTAAAACCCTGAAATGTTTCATTTCATCAAGGCTTCTATCTTTAGGCTTATGGACTCTAGTTTTAAAAATCACCTCAGTCCTTTTATCACTGAGACCCCTAGAATCTGACCCTAGGATGACTGTGCACATCTTGAAACAGCTTTTCTGCCTTCTCTCCTTTCTCTTCCTCTCAACAAGTGGGACAGACAAGCGTGAACTCAGGTACTGGCAACATAAATTTAAAATCTAGACACCCAAGCAGAAGTCGTAGGATGACCTCTCTGACCTTCTGCGATGGTTAAAACCTTGTAACCCCTCTTCTCCCAAAATCATTGAGATTCACTAGGTTAGTACTACCTGCAAAACACTGTGTTAGGCATGGTGGGACAGACCCTAGTAGGGAAAGCCAGACCTGTGTGAATACACAGATAACTGACTCATTAGGCTACCAGATGGTAAAGCTAGTGTCTCATAGGTCTCTGTATTTGGCAGTGTGCCTGGTGCTTGTTAAGTGTGGAATGAATGAATGGTGTCACCAAACAGTTTCCTGAAGCCAATCATGCCAACACAGCCTTCTGGAGCTCCATCACTGAACCATGCTGCACCCTGGGGACTCCATGGAGTGCACAGCAGACACGTTTCTGTCCACGTGGAGTTTCTAGTAGGAGGGAGATGGGGTGTTGGACCATAACCATGAGAACAGAGACCAAAGATGATTCCAGTCTGTGATATGTGAAAAGAGAGGACGCCAGGGAACTGGAAGTGAGTAGTGGAGGGCTCCTCTGGAGAGAATGGCAGAGAAGGCCTCTGATGAGGAGATGCTACACTGAACTCTGAAGGGTGAAAAAGGACCAGAAGATGAAGATGTGGGGAAGGCAGGGGAATGGCAAGTGCACAGGCCCTGAGGGAGAAATGCTCTTGGCTTGATACAGCAATAAGAAGGAGTCCTGGGACTGGAGCACAGGGTTTGGGGGAGAACGGAGGATGGGCTCAGAGGTCAGATCACATGGGCCTTGCAGGCTGTGAGTAGGAATATGATTTTATCCTGAGTGGAACAGGAGCCCCTGGAAGTCTTTGATCAAGGGTGTGGCATTACCTGGTTTTAAACACTTTTAAACATCATTGGCTAAAATGGGTTAACTGTAGAAAGGCAAGAGTGAACATGGGGAAATGACTGAGTGGCTACTCCCCTGGTGTAGGCAAGGGATGGTGTGGCTTGGCTGCAGCAGTGACATGGGAAATGGTCAGAAATGACCAGATTTAGGATGTGCTTTGGAAGCAGAACATCTCTGGACTGCCAGTGGCTTGGATAAAGGAATGAGGTGATATCAACCCACATATGCGTGAATGAGGAAGGAATACCATGGCCTAAAGTGGTCCAGGAAAGCATCACTGAGAAGGGGCTGCCAGGGCTGGGTCTTGCATCCCAGTAGTTTTCATACAGGTGAGAAGGAAGAGGCATGGCATGAGCAAGGGGCCCATGGCAGGAGAGAATGTCCTGTTTGGAGATCAGGTGTTACCAGCCCAACCAGGTTCATGGGAAGTCAGGCTGTTGATGGCAGCTAGAGAGAGACTTTGGAAGTTGTGCACAAAGAGGGCCAGATTTCTACTTGGTTCCTTGTGTAATAGGGCTCCACTCAAGATCTGAGTGCCTCTGAAAGCCTTCTCCTGCATGTTCCTCTTGCCATAAGGCTGGCCAGCATTAATCACAGATGCCCACCATGCCAGAGGCCCTCTGTGGGAAGGTGCATTGTGGGTAAATGCCAGCTCCTTGCTCAGGGGTGGTGGTACCACATGGCTGGCACAGGGGATAGGCTTAAGGGAGCAGGTGTGCCCAGTCCATAGTGCACACCACTAGAATTTGTGGCCCTGCTATTGCACCGTAGGAGCTCTGCTACACCTGGGGTCTGGGCTTCTGAAGCAGCATACGGTGCAGATGCAGATGATGCCACTGCTCACCAGAATCAGAAAAAACAGACACTGTGTAAATGGAATTTTCTCCTTTCTCTGCTTAGAAAACATATGTCCTCCTAATTACCAAGGGGAGAGTCAGGTGCTTGCAGAGCAAGTATCACCATCCTCTTTGAGTGAAAAGGAGGAAAGGATGCAGAGTTGACGGCACTTATTCACTTCTGAGCATGTCTTGTATACCAGGTACCAGATTGTTTATAGAATAAATAAGGCATAATCATTGCCTAAAAAGCCCTTACAGCCTAGCGGGGGACCCAGATCTGTAAACAGTGCGATGACTGCTGGGCAAGTGGTCTCCCCACTCAGGCCACAGCCAAAAGGAGAGTCGAGGACAACAGATGAGAGCAATGTCCCACACAGTGCAGCGCTCTGGTAAGCCACGTACCTGTCTGCTTTCCAGATTTTTGCTTCTCTCTCTGTCTTCGGGTGATGCTGTCTCTTAGTCGTTTAAGATTTTCCTGGAAAAGAATTTTTTTTTTATTTTTTTAAGTGTACAACGGTATGATACCCTCTGGACATGAGACTTTCTGATTGTATGCCGTTTGCAGGGTATATCACATTGCAGTCACATTTACAATATGCACATGAGGCTCAGCACATTCAGTCAGCCTCCAGAAATCCAAGTACTCATAGAATCTGTGCCTGAAGAGAAGACAACTCTTCCACAAGAAAGAGTCTTTCCTCCCCTCTGGTTCCCAGCTCTGTTCTACCTGGCCCCTCTCCTGTATGCCTCTTAGCTGAGCTCATAAACACTCCACAGGTATTCCTGTCTCTGAGACTATATTCTCACATCATTCCCCTGACTTTCAGGGATGCTGGTTCCTCCTCACGAGTCTGTTCCAGGCCTGCATCAAGTCTCACCTTCTCCCTGCAGCCTCCCCAGGTGCTCCGGCCTTGGTGACTGCCCATGCTAGTCATGTGGCACGTGGGCTGCACTGCCTCACCATGTGTGCACACTCTTGCGGTGAGCTCTCCAACGTCAGGAGACCAAGTCTTGTACTTTTCTGTAATCCTGCCATCTGGTCCATTGTAATCACTCAATAAATGTGGAATAAATATGTGAGGGTCAAGATTGTTTCTCTTTTAGTTGAACAATAACCCTGAAGTTAAATGCCTGAGCATTCTAGGGAAAATGCCTCAGGGAAGATGTCCAGGCAATCTGGCTGGAGCAGAAGGTTCATGTCGGGGAGCTGCAGGAGGCCAAACTGGAAATGAGGGTTGGCCTGCAGCTGCATGCTGAAGAGACTGAGCTTTGTCCAGGAGGCAGTAGGGAAACACTGAACGTTGTGACCTTGTCATGGTTTTAAGGTTCTAGTCAACTAGATAAGAAAGAACAAAGGCCAGCCGACCTTCCTGGAGACTACGGAGTGTGCCAGATGCAGGTGACAGCAGCTGACATGAGGATGTGGCTGGGGGAATGGAGAGACAGGAGCAGATGCAAGAGGATGAATGCCACAGAGCAGGACCCAGCAGGACACGCCGCTGGCTGGGTGTGCGGAAGCACAGGAGAAGGCCAAAGAGACTCTGAGTCTCATCCGTGTCTCCAGGAGAATATGATGCAATGAGCATGGACAGAGTGTTGGGAAAGGGAAGCAGCCTTGAGGGATGGTCTGTTAGACATGCAGCAAGCACAGCCTCATCCACGTTGACAATGCCCAGCTTCGCCTGCTCCTGGTGGGTGATAAGCCGCTGCTGGCCTGGGGCACCTCAGGAGGATACAGCCAACTGGTGGCTGGAAGCACGGGACTGCACAGAGAGGGAGCTGAAGGAAACCTTCAGTGTCCACCTGTGAGAGTGGACAGAGGCAGAGGAAAAGACAGGTGAGGCCTCCACCCAGGAATGTCTCCACGCCACTAGCCATTGGATGGGGGATACTCAGGAAGTGCCCGGAGACTAGCAATGTGAGCCCCCAGGGGCTGGGATTCTCTGCCAATTGAATATGGACCCCAGTTGTCTGCTACACCCAAGAATTCTGGGCCAGTTCATGGGAAAGGAAGAGGTCTCTTGGACATAAACATAGGAAGCTAACATTCATTACGCATTTACTATGTGCCAGGTGTGCTGCTTACAGTGGCTTACATCACCTAGTCCTCCCCCTTCACATTTCAGAGGTGGAAAAACAGAGGCACAGCAAGGTCAAGGTCATCCAGCCACAAGTGGCAGAACAAAGATGTAAATTCAGGCTGCCGGCTGCAGAGCTCTGGCTGTTCTTAATTACTGTGCCACATGGCTGCACAACTTGGCAAGGAGATAAAAAAAACCTTGTTTAGCCAGGGCCAGCCTTTCCTCAGCAGGACTGCAGCCTCCCCAGGGCTCCTGAGTGAAGAGCACCCATGATTCCTGCATTCGGCTCTCCAGGGTGCCCTCCCACCCTTCAGACCCCCACAGGGAGGGAGGCAGCTGGCAGAGTGGGTGCCCCTGTCTTAAGGAGCACTAAGAAGGCAGTAGTGAGAGGAGCACAGGCTCTGGGGTGAGAAAGGGGAGGTTTGAACCTTGACTGCCTCTTTGCCTCTCTGAGCCTCAGTTTTCTGTGGAACAGGAGGAACAATACTTATTTCACATCCGTCTATGAGTGAAAGAGACCAGTTCTATTCAACACTGAGCACAATGCCTAATGTAGCGCTGTCAGAGCTCAGCCAATACTGTCTGATGACACACTTCCCTGCTCTTTACCACTAATCCTCTCCCAGAAGGCAGCCTCCCATCTCAGCTCTGGAGGGATGCTGCTTACTCTCCGCCTCAAAAGCTGGTATGTCAGCTAGCGTAAGAACCTAGGTTAGAATACACACTGCCAGGGTCTGCAGCCGCACCACCCTGAACGTGCCCAATCCCGTCTGATCTCTGAGGATAAGCAGGGTTGAGCCTGGCTAGTACGTTGAAGGAAGCAGCCTGGGGAGGTGGAGAGAAAAGGCAATAGTTCCAGCCCTAACTTGGCCCCTTACTAGGAAAATCGTCTTGGACGTGTCTCCAATTCCTCCTTTTTAATACAAAGGCATTGATGCACTAGGAATGAGCTTCCTAGGTTGAGTTTGAGTTATTTTTACTGTTTTTAATTATACATAGTGTCTACTTATGGTACAGGTATGGAGTTGTATATTTTCATAAAAGCTTCAAACTATAAAGGTAGAGCGAGAGTCTCCTCTGACACCCCAGTCCTCCAATCTCCGTCTTCTCCCGAGAGGTGGTCCCTGGAATGGGTCTGAGGCAGCTGTTTCCAGATCTTTGTCCTTGCATTGATATACATATCCAGAGAAATACAGTTTGTGTGTGGACGTGTCTGAGTTGTTTTAATTTGGGTGGTTTTGTATCTGCAATTTGTTTTGTTCATTTAATCATATTTCTTGGGAGCTTTCCACGTTCTCTTTGAGGGCTAAAGTGTGATAGTTGTGAGGGTATTTGGCAGTAGGAATAGAAAGACGGACTCTAAAAAGAAAAAACCTGGAAGCAGGGAGCCAATGCAGAGAGACAGCAGCAGAGTTAGGGGTTGTAGTTGAGCCTTTGTTCCTGATCTCAAGCCTCATGGCACCTGGAAAAGCCATCCAGCTCTCAGCCCGGGAGTCATGTGGTTACAGACCAAGGTGACACATGCACTTGCTGGTTTACAATCAAACTCAAACGTTCACAGGCCCAGCCACAGGTGTCCAGGTACGGCAATACACAAGACAGCCAAGGCCCAGCCCTCTTCCACTGTCAAGGGGGGAAACAGACATGAAACAAATTCCATAGGAAGCCAGTTACCTGCTGGAAACGAAAGGACTCCGATCGTTTCTTCTGGTTGAGCTGCCACTCTTTGAAGTGGAGCACAGCCTCATCCACGTTGACAATGCCCAGTTTCACCTGCTCCTGGAGGGTGATAAGCTGCCGCTGGCCTGGCGTTTTCATCCCCGCAAAAGGGTCATATATACTTGACTGGGGCCTGTCCCTCCACGGTCTGACGGGCGCCTCTGGAAAGGATGGCAAAACTCAGCTTGACAGCTCCACCACTGGGGACCACTCACCAGAGGCATGGGGTTAATGAGGCTGGTCACAGGCTCAAGAGGACTTGTCTCAAAAGAACAATTACATGTGGCCAAGGAAGGGGAGATACAACATAAAATCAGGGGAGAAGAAAGCAGCTTATAATTTCAAAGCCTATCATGCTAAAGACAAGGCTGCAACATTTAAGGGAGGTGTGAAATCTGCTGAATCTGCCAAGTCTTAATTATTATTATTTTTAACAGGCTTAATTCTTTTCATTTTTCTTATATAAAAACCCTAAGTTGTAGACACAGCTGGAACCTGGATCTTCTGCTCCGAGACTCTGGTGTGGGTCTTGAGAGATGGTCAGTGAATTTCTGGTAGGGAGACTTGGTGAATAGTCTTTCCAGAGGTCAGGGGTCAAGTTCATAGGTGGCCCAGGTTCAAAGGTGGCCTAGGTTCACAGGTGGCCCAGGGTGGCAGTGCAGCCCCTGGCCGAGGTATAGCAACCATCATCAGCAGCTTCTTGGGCACAGAGGCCAAGATGATGCTAGTGCCCCTGGGGGCAGGGATGAGGCACACCAGCACAGAGTCAGCAGCCTGTCACCTTGCAAGGGCTGGTGTGGGGCTTGCTGATCTTGTTCCCCCTGTAAACTCTCTGTGCAGGCCCAGTGAGAGCTTAGCCAGGATGACAGCCCCTTGGATGGCAGTGGCTACCTCCTTGGAGTACTTAATACTCAGACGACACGGCCACTGTCGTCCTCAATGGGAGCAAACACCTTGAACTTGGTGTAATGACCAGCCTGGGTCAGCTTCTGTACCAGCATAATCTTCAGAACCCCATTCTTGAGAGATGACCCAGGACTTGCTCTTCATGTCCTTGGCTAGGTGGTCTAGCTTAGTGACAGGCATCCACTCCTTGTTCTCAGCCTTCCCTCCATGAGCTCCAGAGCCTTGGCCCCAGCCATAGCCACAACCTCAGCCTGAATGTCACTGCCAAAGCCTCCAGGGAAGCCATCACAGCCTCTCATTCCAGGCCCCCCAGGCCCTCCCACTGCATCAGCATCATTCACCATTTGGTGTACTCTCAGAGAGGCAGTCAAGCCTTAATTATTGAGAGGCCTTTAGACAGCATTTCTCAACCTCAGCACTATTGACATTTGGGGCCAGATATTTCCTTACAGTGTGGGTGCATCCTGTGCACTATAGGATGTTCAGCGGCATCCCTGGCTTCTACCCATTAAATGCTAGCAGCACCCTCTTCTTTAGTTGTGACAACAAAACATTTCCCCTATATTGCCAAATATTCTTTAGGGAGGGGGAGAAAATCACTTCCAGTTGAGAACCACTGCTTTAGACTTAAATCCACACCAAGAAGAGAATATACTGGAAGTTTAGCCAGGATGCTTCTCTTAGCCCCACTCTCATCCCTCACTGTCTCTAAGCAGCATGGGGCACAATGATTGTGGACTGATGGTCATGAAATGCCCCAGGAGACCAACAGCACCAGGTATAAAGTAGGTGCTGGCTTCCGGCTGGCGACCCTTGAGTTGTTCCTGTGCCAGCCTCTCTCCCACATTACAAATTCACAGTTCTCTGCTTTAGAGCTTCTAGAGTAATATGAAGTCAACCCTCATCTCTCTCCAGGCCATGAAACCAGTTCTGTGGGGAATGAGCTACTCACAGCAACCATGCGGCCACTGAGGCATCTTGGCATTTCACTAAATTCATATGAAGCTACTTGAATCTAAATTTCTCCCACAGGACCCCATTTGGGCATTGTGATTTAGGGATGTAACAAGAAGAAAAAAGAGAAATGGCTTCACCAGTGAGTCTTGAAAAAGGCTCAAAGACATTTATCTAGCATTCTGCCCAACCATTCACTTATCTGTCCACACACTCACACATCCTTCTCCCAGGTCTGCCTTTTTTTTTTTTTTTTAATTTTTTTGAGATAGAGTCTTGCTCTGTTGCCAGGCTGGAGTGCAGTGGTTCGATCTCAGCTCACTGCAACCTCCGACTCCCGGGTTCAAGCGATTCTCCTCCCTCAGTCTCCTGAGTAGCTGGGATTAAAGGCACATGCCACCATGCCCAGCTAATTTTTGTATTTTTAGTAGAGATGGGGTTTCACCATATTGGCCAGGCTGGTCTTGAACTCCAGACCTTGTGATCCACCTGTCTTGACCTCCCAAAGTGCTGGGATTACAGGCATGAGCCACCAACCCCAACTGCTCTTTTCAAGGCTCACTAATGGTGTTGGGAGATGCAGTGGAGAAAAAAACAAAATGTACAAGCCAACCAGTTCCTGTCTCCCACTACCAGAGCCCTTGGGGGATGCCTTCAGATGCTTAGATGGTGTCACGGCTACTTTTCAAAAGAATCCTCAGTGGAATAATACTGAGTGTTTCTGTTTAGCACAAAAAAAATTAATCAGGAAAAAACAAAAGAGCACTTAGCTCCTCGAACTTCTTTTAAAAGTGTTTAGAAAAATGAGACTTCCAAGTTGTTCCCCAATGGCAAGCAAAATATCTTTTAAATAAAAGTTGAATCAAAGTATAGTTTAACTAGTATAGATAAGGTAAGTAAATAGCTCAGAAAGGCTGTATTATTATATTATTAGGTTAAGACTGGGTGCTGGACCGCCTACTTTCATCCTGTTGGCATCAGCCTCCATGTTTAGATTATACTTTTATGTGCCATATGGATACTTTCCATTAGATTAAGGTCATTTGTATGACCAATTTGTACAACATTGTAAAGGACCCTGATCTCCTCCTCTCCCCATTTACCATCAGTACAAGACTCTCAGACAGCGCCACCCTAAGGTATCTTTGGATCTATTTATTTATTTCGTTTTTGTTTTTGTTTTTGTTTTCTTGAGACAGAGTCTCACTCTGTCACCCAGGCTGGAGTGCAGTGGCTCAGACTCAGCTCACTGCAATCTCCCCCTCCCAGGTTCGAGCGATTCTCCTGCCTCAGCCTCCTGAGGAGCTGGGACTACAGGCGCCTGCCATCACCCCTGGCTAATTTTTGTGTTTTTACTAGAGACAGGGTTTCACCATATTGGCCAGGTTGGTCTTGAAATCCTGACCTTGTGATCTGCCTGCCTCGGCCTCCCAAAGTGCTGGGATTACAGGCATGAGCCACGGCACCCGACCGATTTATTTAATTTTAGAGACGGGGTCTCACTGTGTGGCCCAGGTTGGTCTCAAACTCTTGGCCTCGAGTGATTCACCCACCTCAGCCTCCCAAAGTGCTGGGACTGCAGGTATGAGCCACAGTGCCTGGTCTAGATCCCTCTGTTTTTCAGTGCCATGGAGCTGTTGTTGTGCTTGGGAATCGCTAACCTACGAACACTTCTACCACCCAAAAGTTCAGTTCATATAACATCTGGCTTACCTTTCTTGATGCTCTCTGAGGAAACGTAAAAATTCCCAGGTCGCTCTTGATTTTTTTCTGCAAAAACTATGAGATAAAGAATATTCTGATTACTGAAAAACTATCAAAATCTAGTACAAAGTAATAGTAATAATGAATCCATACCTAGGATCACCGTATGTGGTTTTGTAAATCAAAATTGCAAAAAGAGGCAATTAGTGAGAAGGAGTAGGAATTGTCAAGTAATGGCAGACTAAACAGATACAATCTCAAAACTAGAAAGACAAAGCCAGCCAGAGGACATGATCAGAATTTATAAGCTCATTAAAGAAAACAGTAATGGGAGTGAGGGCATGTGCCTGGACCCCTGAACACCTGAAGCTAGCCGTGGAAAACCTTGAAATTTGAGAATAAAAGGAAGTACCACTTAAAATACCAACTACTGCTATCAGATAGAACTCTAAGCAGTAGAATAGTATAATAAGTGTACAGCTCCAAAGAGATTAAGATGAAGTCATTTATGAGGCATAGATTCATGAAGATTAGGCGAGAAAACCGGGACATGACAAATGTTCACTTAGTGATAAGATGGCATGGTGACGCTGGCTCCCTGGGCTCTGAAAGAGACCCCCTGAATCCAAATGCTAGCTCTGTGGCTTCTGAACCATATGATCTTGGACAAGTGGCTTGACCTCACCCTGTCCCTGTTTCTTATCTGTAGAATGGGGATGATAATAGTTCTTTCACTCGATTATAATGAGTATTAAATGAGTTAATACACGGAAAGCACTTAGAACAGTGCCTGGCCCATGTAAACACTCAGTGTTAGCTTTCATTATCATTATTCACATCTGAACTTTGAGACTGTTGCCAATAGTCAGCAATACCGTGGCATGCTAGTTAACCCAAGTGATGTCTCTATAATGCCTTACCGTTTATAAAGTACTTCCTTCTGTATTATTTCATCTGACCCTCACAATAAGGCTATCGCAGAGTATTAGTATATATTATTAGGACATGTATTAATGTATACGTGTATCATTACAATACCCATTTTATAGATGAGGAAACTAAAGCTTAAAAGGGTAAAATGGCCCCGGGCATGGTGGCTCACACCTATAATCCCAGCATTTTGGGAGGCTGAGGCAGGAGGATTGCTTGAGCACAGGAGTTCAAGACCAGCCTGGGTGACACAGCAAGACCCTGTCTCAAAAAAAAAAAAAAAAAGGTGGGGGGTGAAATGACTTACCCAATGTCCTATGCTGTACAGCTGGAAAATGCAAGAGCTGAGAGATGAACCCAGATGTTCTGGCATCCAAGCCTTTGCCCCTTTTGTCATCTCCTGCCTCTCTCCTCTCCTTTGCTTCTCCACAGTTTCCTAGCAAGCCCATCAGGGCTCTTGAAGAATCATCTGTGCCCCTGTCCAAGCACCTCCCTACAATGAGCCATGCCAACTGTTCCCTACTCCCTCCGCTATTTAGGAATGACCGGCATATATTTGCATGCTTCTTAGATGGAGTTCCCTCAGAAGCAGAACCCGAGACAAGGATTCAAGTGCACGCAGTCTATTTGACAGGTGACAGAAGTAAGCCGGGGAAGTGGATGGTGCAATAAATGGTGGGTAATCAAGCAAGTTACACTGTGGGCAACTTTGGAATCCCTAGAAAGCAATGTAGAATGTGCAACTAAGAATTCTCCCACCGGAGGGGCAAGTAAGCTGGGACACTCATCCACACCTCCTGTCAGGCACTGGTTGAGGGCAGCAACTCTGTGTGTTAATTCTCCAGTGCTTTCAGCCTGTCCTGTAAGAGGGCAGAGAAAGCTCCAGGTGCTAGAGGAAGCTCTTGGGCTGAAAGACACAGGTGCTGACAGGTAGGGTCCAGCCAGTGAACACAGAAATGTAAAGGGCTAGGGGGACACTGGCAGGGAACCAACAGTGTCTGCTGCTCATGCCAAGGAGATGATACCCAAGGAGACTGCAGGCCACAAGCAGTCACAGCACCTGGCTGTATATAGTATCTCACAACTGTATTCCCACCCAGTTCAGGGTTCTGGATTTTGCAAAACAAAAGCAAAACAAAAATGTGTGTGCTATTTGGGACATACACTAAAAACTCATTTGCTATTTATCTGAAATTCAAAGTGAACTGGGCATCCTGTATTTTATCTGGTAACCCCAACCCAACTACCTAGTGCTCTGGGTGAATGCTACCTTCCCCAATTTATAATTCCCTTTTGCCACACCCCCGATAACATGATGATACCATTGAAAAACAGAATATAGTTCAGGGGCACAGATCTGGCAGTTCTTTTTTTCTTCTTTTTCCAGATAGGGTCTTCCTCTGTCGCCCAGGCTGAAGTGCAGTGGTACAATCTCAGCTCACTGCAACCTATATCTCCCAGGCTCAAGCGATGCTTCCACCTCAGCCTCCTGAGTAGCTGGGACTACAGGTGCATGCCACCACACCTAGCTAATTTTTTTGTACTTTTTGTAGAGACAGAGTTTTGTCATACTACTTAGGACAGTCCTGAACTCCCAGGTTCAAGTCATCTACTGCCTCGGCCTCCCAAAATGTTGGGATTACAGGCATAAGCCACCCCTCCTGGCCTATTTCTAATACTCTTAAAGTACTTGTAACCTTATTATTGCAACCAAGTCCAAAAAAATAGTGAAATCAACAATGCCGTCAGTATCTAACTAAAGTCCCAGGGACAATTATGAAGAAGTCAAAACCCAATTTTTAATAACATGAGTAGATGGTCAGCCTAGCATAGTAACTAAAAGCCAGGGCTGTGAAGTCAGATTCTCTGAGTTCAACTCTTGGCTCCGCTATGTTCTGGTTGAGTGACCTCTGTAAAGCCTCTATTTCCTCATCTATAAAATGAGATCATGATGGTCCTTACCTAATAGGTTATTGTAAAGATTAAACGGTGTGTACCAGATAGAGCATTATTGATAGATTTCAACAAATGTTAGCTATTCAAAATTAATAATATCAAGAACGGTTTCAGGAGATAAAAATTTACCAGGGTTCTTGTTTACCTGCCTTTGCAACTGTACATAAATACTTCCTGGAAGGTCAGCACTGACTCTGGTCATTGCTCCTATTCTAGCTCCATAATCTGTCCCAAGATATGACCCTGTCTACTAGGGCTGGTTGAAGACCATTTAGAAGGGGATAGTCTCTCAGCAATGGTTCAAAAAGCCAGATTATCCAGGAAATCCCTGTTGAGCAGCTCCAAAGACCCTGCTGGGCATCATTCCTGCCACACTTGCCTTTAGAAATATATGGTTCATTGTCAGGCAGCTGGTGAGCACCAGGAGCAGTGGTCTCTGGTCTGGGTACTGGGACAGGGGGCCTGCTGGCCAGGTCCACGGAAAAAGCCTCATCTTCATCCACTGTGTAATAAACATCTTCTTCCTGATCAAGATGGCATAGATCTCTCTCCAGATTGGTCATTCCCATGCTGTTGCCTAGAAACGCAGAGAAAGGTGACTGAAAGCAGCGGCCAAAAAAACTGGGTGTTTGCCAGTCACAAAAGCAGAGTGAGGGACCCTACCTTGTTTTCTCAGTGCTGCCCTCTGCCACGGACTTTCCCCAGTATCGCTTCCTGTACCATCTGCTCAGAACACCATGCAAAGCAACTGAGAAAACACTCATGCCACCTTCATTGACACCCAGCGATGCAGTGCAAGGACATGAGCACAAGGCTTTATCATCTCTGTTTTACTCCTGGGATTCAGTTATTCATCCCATTAGAACTAGGGAAAGTCCTAGATAAGACTAACTGTCAAAGCCCTAGTTAAGAAAGGTGGGGCGTTCACTGCCGACTGTCCAATAAAAGTGATACTTCTTATCTAGGGCTTGAAACAGACTGCCCAGGACTCTCCTCTCAGGAAAACCTCTCATTCTAGAGTGGGGGTCAGAACACATTTTTTAAAGATCCAAATAGTAAATATTTCAACCTTTGAGGCCATAAAGTCTGTTGCGGGTACTCAACTCTGCCCCTGTGACATGAAAGCAGCCATAAACAATACTAAATAAATGGTCACATTGTGTTCCAATAAAACTTTATTTACAAGACAGTCAGCTGGCTGGGCTGTGGTTTATCTGCCACTGCTTTAGAGTTTTTTCCTTCCTCTTCACTGTGAAAACTGCTTTTGTCCCCTTGAGTCCCATCCTCTTAGCACTCTGCTTTCTATATCTACTTGATTAACGGACCCCACCATATATTGTAAACGATTGGACAGGGTTAAAGAATGACTCATGCAATTTAACAACCTCTATCTTTGAAACCTTCAATAATAATAACAACAATAATAAATCTTTATCAACTGCTTGTTATATGCATGGTGGTGCTCTGAGACTAATGTGTACTAACTCATTTAATTATCACAATATTTATCTCATTTTACAATGGAGGAAACTGAGCCCCAGAGGAGTTGAGTAACTTGCCTAAGGTGTTCCAGCTAACTGGATGGGACAATTGAGAACAGATCAGAGTTCACATTCCTAGCCACTAAATAACACAGCCTCAACTTAGTAATCTTTGTTTATGTTCCCCTCCTTTACCAGCAAGTAGAGTCTCCTGAAGGCATTCATCAGAGCTTATTTTTCTTTTTATCTCCAGCCCCAACATCCAGAACAGTGCTTTGCACATTGTAAGTACTCAATAAATTGTGGTCAGATAAAAGCAACATACGCATCTCAAAAGAGGTCTTGCTAAAGCCAACTTGTTTACCCAAATAAGTGTCTCCATTAGTTGGAACTCCTGGACCACCTCTAAAGGACTGATGGGGGAGCTCAAGGTAGAGAAGTAGGGGGAGACGCAGTGCCTTTATTCACATCACATGCCGTGTATGCAGCAGCTCATTGCTTGACAGTAACAACCCTCAAAGTCAGAGTACCAGACAACGTCTTGCATTTGTTTCTTTCACTCTTGGCTTCCCTGCTCATGGCTACCACTCACCTTCTAAAAACTTGCGGATCATAGAGTCCTTAGTGGCCCGAGAGAAACCGTCTCCAGGGATTGGGTTAGATGTACTGGCCTGAAGCATTTCAACATCTAGAAGGAAAAGGAGACTAGGAAAGTTATATATTCTCCTACACAGGCAAGGAGTTTACAGATGGAACTATGAGGTTTGGTGACTCTCTTAAGAGATTCAAACATTCACCAATCTATCCATCCCTCCATCCATCCACCTACTCAAGGACACCCAGTAAGTGTGGGGCATGAAAGAGAGCAACATGCACAACCCTCAGGCTCTTCCTTGCACCACAGGTCTCAAAAGGTAAAGATGCTTATTTGCTTCTGAAATAATAGGTTTAATTTTGAAATACTACATCATTGCACTATTACAGAAAAAAAGGAAGTAGTAACAGGGAATAAATTGTGTTATAAATATGTGCATACACACACACACACACGCACACATGCACACACATATATATATATTAGAAGCAGGGTCCCAGGCTGGAGTGCAGTGGATATTCACAGGCACAACCACAGGACACTGCAGCCTTAAACTCCTGGCCTCCAGCCATCCTCACACCTCAGCCTCCCAAGTAGCTAGGATTACAGGCATGCACCACCATGCCTAGTTTACAAATTGTGGTTTATTCAAACAATGGAACATTATACAACAATCAAAAAGAATGTATTGAAGCTATTTCTATCAACATAGTTACCTTTGAAAAACAATATTGAGTGAAAAAGTTACAGACAGGTGTTATGGTATGATATTGTTTACATAAGGTTCTAACCTATAAAAATATAGTATAAATTGTGTATGAATTCATATATATGCAGTATGCACATAAATATTCTGGGAATGATAAATATTGAGTAAATACCTCTGGAGAGGGAGGAAGGATAACTGGATTCTGGAGGGGGTTAGTAGGGAACTATAATTGGAACCATATTATTTAATTAAAAATTTTTTGAGACAAAAAGGAATAAAAAGGAAATATATATTCTTGAAGATTCTGATGAATCTGAAGACTCAGAATCTTCAAAAAATATATTTTAGATGATTAATATGCTACCCAAAAAGGGCAAAATAAGAATCTATTTTTGTATTTGTTTATATATAAAAAAGAAACTGGCCAGCCATGTTGGCTCACATCTTTAATCCCAATACTTTGGGAGGCCAAGGCAGAAGGATCTCTTGAGCCTAGGAGTTCGAGTCCAGCCTATGCAACAAAGTGAGACCCCATCTTTACAAGAAAAATAAAAAATAGAAAAAATTAGCTAGGTATAGTGGAAGAAAATTTTCCACAGAAGCAAGAGCATCCCTGGCTGGGCCTGGCATGCTGACATAGTAAGGATGCAGACTTCCACTCCAGTAGAAAGGGGTACTATAACCCGTTTCCCAATGTGCGCATTTTGGAGGGCGTTAAAGAAAGAACTTAAAAAGAGAAACAAAAAGGCTAGGCATGGTGATTCACACCTGTAATCCCAGCACTTTGGGAGGCCGAGGCAGGTGGAATGGTTGAGGTTAGGAGCTCAAGACCAGCCTAACCAACATGGCGAAACCCTGTCTCTACTAAAATACAAAAATTAGCTGGGTGTAGTGGTGGGTCCCTATAATCTCAGCTACTCGAGAGGATGAGGCAGGTGAATAGCTTGAACTCAGGAGGCAGAGGTTGCAGTGAGCTGGGATTGTGCTATTACACTCCAGCTTGGGGGACAGAGCAAGACTTTGTCTCAAAAAAAGAAAGAACAGAACAGAAAAGAACAAGCGAATGAGCGCCAGTAATGAGACTTAGGAACATCAAGACTCCTTGCACCAAGAAGTACATCATTTCTATGGCATTCTTGCCAAAAGTTCATAACCTCAGCCCAATCATAGGAAACATCAGACGAACTCAAACTGAGGGGCATTCTACAAAATAACTGATCAATGCTCTTCCAAAGCATCAAGACAATGAAAGACTGAGGAACTGTTCCAAACTGAAGGAGACTGAGAAGAAATAACTAAATGCATTATAAGATCCTAGAAAGGTTCCAGAGCAGAAAAGGAACATCAGCGGCACAACTAGAGAAATTTGAACAAGGTCTATAATTTAGTTACAAGTACTGTACCAATGTTATTTCCTGGCTTTGGTCATTGTACCATGGTTATGTAGGAGGTTCATATTAAGGGAGCCTGGGTGAAAGGTATGCAGGAACTTTGGTGTTTTTGCAACTTGTCTCTCTAAGTCTAAAAGTATTTCAAAGATAATTTTTTATATGTATGAAAAGGAGAGGAGGAATCACTCTAGCGAAACTAAATAATCATAGCTCCTGTGGATGATTCAGTAATCCTCCTTCCTGTCCACCTGCACTATCAAGCTAAGTACCTTCCAATGACACTGTGGTACAGATGTATGTGGATACGATGATCAAGGTGGTGCTAAATGAACCACTTGCGAAAAACAAACACTTTTGCATTATAGTCATGCCTTAACTGGTGGTTAAGAGCATGACTTCGGAAGCAACAATGTAGACTCGGCTAAATATCAGCTCTGTGACTTGGTAGAGTTATTTGGCCTCCTTGAGCCTCCGTGAGAGTGTCTCACAGGATGATTAGAAGCTTGGTCATTAGGATCAAAATGCATAGGTTCTAATTTTGTTTTTCTCACATCTGGCTGTATGACTACACTCCCACCAGTCCAACACCAACCAGTCTTTTTAGGTTCAATTAAACATTCAGACTCACAAGATAACCCTGGGCCAGGCGTGGCACCAGTCTACTCAGAAAGACATAGGACACAAGCTAGCAGGGCAGCGCCGAGAGCTGATCTTCCTTTGAGTAGTCCTTGCACCTGACCAGCAGCTCAGATGCAAAGAGACAAGATCCATAGCAGGCCATGCTGGTGAAAAACCTCACAACCTATAAGAGCAACTTCTCATAGCAACTCCAGAGGCATGGCTTCTGGGGTCCCAGTGAGAGAATTGCCAGAGTCAAGGCCCTCAGGAAAGGCCAAAGAATGGTGTCCCTTTCAGTATTTCTAGTTCCTGTACAGATCCTCCCAGTTCCAGGTGCAATTTACCAATCAGGAGCCATTTTTATTGTAGGCAATGTTGCCTGGAAACATAGTTGACATTTGCCTCTTATCAGGTTACCGGGGTAACAGAGCTAGGAAGTCAACCGAAGGTCAAAATTTTATGCAGAAAGGGAAATGATAGCTATTATATTTTCTCTTTGCCCATAATTATCTGGGGCCAAGTTTTTGAAATCCTCTCAGCTTCTCTCTCTTCTTATCTGTAAAATGGTGATAATAATAGTACGTATCTCATAGGTTAGTCATGAGTATTAAATTAGGAGCTTGCCAACTGCTGAGCACAGTATCTAGCACATAGGAAGTGCTAAAGGAATGCTAGCTACTATGATTACTATTACTATTATTTTTTTTATTAAATTCTATACCCAGGCTAATGTCCTAAACAGAGACCAATTCAAAAAAGAGGATTCAATTAACACTTCTTTAACCAGGACCTTTATTTGTTTGACCTCAAGTTTTCTGCCTTCAAAGTAATAAATGCTTACAAATTGATTGTATTATTTGAATTTCCACACATATTCTCAAATACTTCATAGATTATATTTAGCCTAGTAAAAACTATGCCTACTCAATATGTTTATATTTGAATATACCTAAAGCAAGGGAGGAATCTTCAGACAACAAACATCAATTCTTTGCAATGGAATTATTTATGGAAATCTGACTCACAGATGAGCCTGGCCAGGTGCATTTTCTTTATCGTGGCTTCTGGACACTAAGTACTGGCTCGACAAAGCCAGCAGGCTTCTTCCCTTCTTTGTGAAGACTCTGACCCTGTGGTCCAGCTCAGACTTGGAGGTCCCATGCCCGTTTGCCTGACACTTCCCTGACGCCCATCACACTCTTTATTAGTGGCTCAGCAGTGAACACCAAGGGGCAATTCCAGCAGCTCTTTCACCCCTGCTGGCCCCACTCCATGCAGCCAGGACCACAGGGAGAGGCCAACCATCAGGGCAGAGCCTAAAGCCAGAAGATCTGAGGCACAGCTGGAAGAACATGATGGGAGCAAGGGTGCAGGGAGGAGGAGCTGGGAGGGTGGTCTGCAGACACAAGGGAAGACCCGAAGTCAGGAGTAAAGGCACTGACAAGGGCTAGAGCCAACTGAACAGATTGCAGGGAGGGAACACACTTAAATCAGAGAAAGGCAGCCGCTGAAACCAGGCAATTAATAAAGGCTCAGGTGCTGGCCACTGAGCAACCAATGTAGGTCGGCATCACAATCAGAAGCATGGACTTTGATATCATGGAGACCTGGGTTCAAGCCCTGCCTCTAACAACTACGAGCTCTGTGTCCTTGGGCAAGTCACTTGACATCACTAAGTTTCTAGATCTCTATCTGTAAAGTGAGGATAAGTAACAGTACCTACCTCACATGATGATCATTCAGGCCAAAGGAGATGTGTAGAAAATGCTTACCAGTAGTGCCAGGCACTAAATTTTCATGGTTACCATTATTATTATATTGTGGCAACTTAGTTGGTATGTTAGTTTTCTATGGCTGCTATGACACATTACCATTTAAAGCAACATAAATTTGTTATCTTACAGTTCTGTGGCTCAGAAGTCTGAAAGAGGTCTCACTGAATCAAGATGGAGGTTTTGTCAGGGCCGCATTCCTTTCTGGAAGCTACAGAGGAGGAACTTCTCCTCGCCCTCTCTAGACTCTAGAGGCCACCTGCATTCCTGAGCACTAGGCTGTCTTCTGCCATCTTGAAGCCCAATGTTGGGCAGAAAGCTTGGCTGAACTGAGTCCTCCCCCGGATGTCCTCTCTCTGGTCTGTTTCTGACTCCCTCTTCCACTTGTAAGGACCTTTTTGATTATACTGGGCTCACCAAGATGATCCAAGATATTCTCGGTATCTAGAAGTCAGTGGATTAGCAACCTTGATTCCATCCGCAATCTTAATTCTCCTTTGCCATGTGACCTAGCATATTTACAGATTCAGGGGCATTATTCTGCCTCCCAAGATAGACCCAAGTATCAGGCACAGTCAGCTTGCCATGAATCTCCTTCCCATACTGGGCCAGTGAAGGGAAGAGAAGACAGGAATTAGGGCACTCTCAAGTGAGTCCATCATGTTTACACATAGACTGGGCAGCCTTGTTCTTATATAGATGCTACTGAGTCTCTAGATGTGCACTGTCTTAAATGAAGTTACCTAAAAATGATCTTTCCATTTATATTATAAAGAAAATGATTTTTGAAAATCCTTAGTTGAACATAAATATCTCTGTAGACCAGGAACAGCAGATACCATACACGGGCCTCCATGTCCCTATTCCATTTTCATGGCAAACATCACTAACCAATCATAACATTCTTTCTGTCCTTCTCAACACAGCACCCAGGCACTCAATACTGGAGCCAGTAATTATTACAGGTGCGGTGGCTCATGCCTGTAATTCCAGCACTTTGGGAGGCCGAGATGGGAGGATCACCTGAGGTCGGGAGTTCAAGACTTGCCTGACCAACATGGTGAAACCCTGTCTCTACTAAAAAATACAAAAATTAGCAGGCTGTGGTGGTGGGCACCTATAGTCCTAGCTTCTTGGGAGGCTGAGGCAGGAGAACCGCTTGAACTGGGAGACGGAGGTTGCAGTGAGCCGAGATTGCACCAAGGCACTCCAGCTTGGGCAACAGAGCAAGACTCCATCTAAAAAAAAAAGAAAAGAAAAGAAAAAAGAAAGGAAAAACTAGGCTAGGTGCAGTAGCTCATACCTGTAACCCCAACACTTTGGGAGGCTGAGGCAGGTGGATCACCTGAGGTCAGGAGTTTGAGACCAGCCTGGCCAACATTATGAAACCCTGTCTCTACTAAAAAAAAAAAAAAAAAAAATTAGCCAGGCCTGGTGGCGTGCACCTGTAATCTCAGCTACTCAAGAGACTGAGGCAGGAGAACTGCTTGAACCCAGGAGGTAGAGATTGCAGTGAGCCAAGATCACGCCACTGTACTCCAGCGGGGGAGACAGAGCAAGATTCCATCTCAGGAAAAAAAAAATAAAAAGAAAGAAAAAAATACTGGCCAATTGGCACTGCCATGTGAAATTACTTTTAAAATGCTATTTTCCATACCACCTAATTAGGCACTAAGTCCTAGTAGCAGCAGATAGTACCTTTATAATAATACATTTTTTAAAAGGTACCTGTTTACTTAAAATTAATGAGTGATAAGACCCTTTCAAGCTCTAAATATGACGACCCCATGTGTACACACAACCCTGGCCTACAGTGAACTACACAGAAAATTTTGTAAGTGAAGGGGAGTCTGTTTCTAGACAAAGAGTATTTTGTGAGGGAAATCAGAACAAATCCCTGCATTCCTGAATGCTCAGGGTTTGTACTTCAGATCTCAACTTGCAAATTAAAAATAACCCAAAATGCACTGAAACCTGCTGGTCTGAGAAGAAAGTGCAAAGTTCTTTCATTTCAGCAAAGAAAAACAACAACAATGACAAGGAGAGTCTGGGGTCACAGCCTCCTCCTGGAAAAGCCAGCTATAGAGTCACACTGCACTGGATTTAAGGAGTCAATCAGAAAGAGTCCACTCCTGGAATGCAAGAAGCTTGAACAGAAGGGAGAACACCCAGGCAAGCACTTAATTAAGGAATGAATTAAGAGCAATAGTGAATTCTCAGACACCCATATGATACTCCTTGTGGGGCACAGACTACTTAGCTGCAGCAGAAACTCCATCCAGATTATATGCTGTTAATTTAATAGAAAACCAAGTCCGAGTATATAATACAGTGAAATGTCAGCTACTGAAAGTCTGTTCTTCTAGAAAGGCTTTCAAACCCTGAAAGTAGGCCAAAAGAATTTTTGTTTTCCCCAGCAAGAATCTTTTGTGGCCAAAAAGAGAGCCATAGAGCAAGAAGCATTGTAGTCAAACGTTTGAAGATCACCTGAAGCCTAACAGGCCAGTTTGTCGCCAGGGAGAATGGTTTGACTGACCATGTCAATTAAAAAGTCCAGCTTTTCTATACCTTAAAGAAGAAGTAATGGGATGGAAGAGAGAGAAGGACACACGGACACACGCACACACACACACACACACACACACACACACACGAGTGATGGTTAATTTATTTTATTTCTTTGAGACAGGGTCCCACTCTGTCACCCAGGCTGGAGTGCAGTGGTGCAATCACAGCCCACTGCAGCCTTGATTTCCCAGCTGATCCTCCCATCTGAGCCTCCTAACTACAGGCATGCACCCCCATGCCTGGCTAATTTTAGAGATGGGTTTTTGCTGTATTGCCCAGGCGGATTGACTGTGGACTCCCATACTCAAGCGATCTGCCCACTTTGGCCTCCCAAAGTGCTGGGATTACAGGTGTGAGCCACCATGCCTGGCCTGTGATGGTCAGTTTTAGGTGTCAACTTGACTTTATTAGAGAATACCTAGAGTGAGGGTGTTTCCAGAGAGGAGCATGTGAGTCTGAGTGGAATACATAGAAAAGATCCACCCCCAATGTAGGCAGGCATCATCTAACCAGCTGAGGGCCCTAACAGAGCAAAAACAGACAAAAGGTGAATTGGTCTCTCCCCAGGAGCTGGCACACACTGGCATACACTCTTCTCCTGGTTGACATCAGAACTCTAGGCTCTCCGCCCTTTGGACTTCAGGGCAGTACACTGCTCTCCCCTTGGGATCTCAGGCTTTTGGCCTCAGACTGAGAGTTACACAATCAGCTTCCTCGTTCTGACGCCTTTGGACTATGTGCTTTGGACTTCTGAGTTGATGTTGGAATGAATTAAGACTTTTGGGGCAACTGGAATGGAATGAATGTATTTTGCATGTGAGAAAGACATGAATTTTGGAGGCTAGGAGCAGAATGCTATGATTTGAATGTGTCCCTCAAAATTTCATGTGTTAGAAACTTAATCCCTCCATCCTCATGAATGGATTAATGTTGCTATTGTGGGAGTGGGTTTGTTATCATAAGAGTGGGTTTGTTATCACGAAAGTAGCTTTGTTATAAAAACGAGTCCTCTCTGCCTCTCCTGCTCTTGCTCTTTTGCCATAGGAATACTTTCCACAGTGTTATAATGCAACAAGAATGCCCTCACCAGATGCCAGCACCGTGCTCCTGGACTTCCCAGCCTTCAGAATTGTGAGCTAAATAAATTTATTTTCTTTATAAATCACCCAGTCCATGGTGCTCTGTTATAGCAACAGAAAATGGACTAAGTAAGACACACACACACACACACACACACACACACACACAAGAATAGCAGTCTAAAATTAGAAGGCATTGGCAATGAAAAAGGAGCTGAGGATAAATAGGAGAAGCTGCAAACAAGTTTTGTGGTTTTCTTATGCAGACAAATGCCTCAATACAGGACCCCTGGTAGGCACAAGACCCTCTGCCATGCAGGAGTTAGTCTATGGGATGCATTTGTGGTGCTGTGCAGTGAGTCACATGTGGTAGCCCACCTGAACACAGCCCCACCTGCATTCCCAAAGCAGTGTCCTTTTCCTCCCTTCATAGCGCTGTCACAGTTTGTGGTTATATATTCTGTTATATGGTATTTTTGTTTAATATCCAGCTCTTTCACTAGAATGTACGTTCTGAAAGGCAAGTTTCCTGCCAGCTTGTTTACTGATTCATCATCACCTGGCACGATGTGATTTAAACACATGAGAGCTTCGATAAATATTTGTTGAGTGAATTGAATGAACAAACTAATAAAGGCAAAACAAATGTACACACGAATATGAAGGCATTTGGGCTTTCTGAAGGAAACTGAGCATTTGCCAAGCTGAGAAAAGAGAAAGGCAATTTAGGCAGAAGGAACAGCACAGTCAAATGCATGGGTGCATGAAAGAAAAGGCAGCTTGTAGTGACCAATGGAGTTACTGCCACCAAGATGTCCCACAGTCGGAGACACTAACAGATGTCTCAATACCACCTCTCAGGTAGGTGGGGTCTTTGCATTGGAATATTGACACACTATTCCACCCACAAAGTTGAGAGTTACATCTTATTTTCTGGTCTCTCAAATTCAAGAAATGGTTGAACACCTATTGTGTACAGCACTGGGTTGGGCACTGTGGATGATACAAAGCTCTAAGACATGCCTCCTATCGAGGCCAGGAGAGGGTAACCAGAGAAACATGTATATAACGAGAGCCCAAGGGGATGTGTGTGCAGGTTCCAAGGAAAGTGTGACCTGCAAGCTGTGAAGGTTCAGGCGGGAGCAAGGCTGCTGCTGGTGATGGGGATTTTATCTTTTTAACATTAAAACATTCAATCCAGCATGCTTTCACTAAGTCCCTATGTCCCCAACACAGTTCTTGTATTTCTGGAGGAGCAGAAAGCAATAGGAAGTCAGGAAGTACCTTGAGCTCATCTCCCTGCTTCCCAGTGGGGTCTGTCCTTGCAGATAAGAACTCATGCTATGCACCCAGGCCCACTGGCCTAGAAGCATCTCTTGGCTCTACTTGCCAGAATCTTCCCAAAATGGATAGCAGGAGGATGACAGAGCCTCAGCAGGAGGAAGGGAGGCTCCTGAGATAAAAGGGTACAGATAGGAGAGGCAGCATGTTTCATAAGCAAACCAGTAATTTATTCATTTTGCATACAAATCGTCCTTCTGCTGGTTTCAGATCTATGGGGCTGGGCCGTGAGGTCCTTCACAGTCCCCAGGTGTGCCCCCAGCTCAGACAGAACCCAGCTTGCAGACAGGGGCTGTAATCAGAGAGCTCAGGTAAAGAAAACACTGCTGGAAGTAATCTGTTACAAAGATGCCAGTTACCAAGGAGGTTGCTAAGGGAAGCCGGCAAGTTAGCTAGAGCTAAGTCAGCTCTCCACTACATAAACACTTGAGCTACAGAATCATGAGGTAGGGATCAGGGGTTCAGAAGAAAAGTTCAATACAGGGTAACATGAAGCAGAACAGCCCTCTGGGATTGATTAGTGAGTCTGCAGTTTCTAACAGCAAGATGATAACGCCTTTCTCCTTTTGCTCCATTCTCTTTACGGAAGAAAATTGAGGCTTTCAGGTATTGAAGCTACAACCCACAAAGCAGATTATCTTGGAAACAGACTGGACAAGGGCCTCCCAAAACTGGCTCCCAAGGCTTTTCTACCCAGAGCCTCAGAGAGGTGACCAGTGACTGGGCAAGATTTCAACATAAAATGAATTACCTAGGTCCAGGGACCACCAGGACCACCATATCTCCAAGGTAAGGGCAGGGGCCAAAGAACTAAGTGAGAAAAAGATGAGGAGATAGTAAAAACACCCGCAGACATTTGCCTTGAGTTTTATTTAATGTTTGCGTAAGCTTGTCTTTAATAAAGACATTTTATCTCTTACATAATAAGGTGTGGAAGTTGGTGCTTTAAATACGTGGGGTCTTTTTTTTTTTTCTTTGAGACAGGGTCCCATTTTGCTACCCAGGCTGGAATGCAGTGGTGCAATCACGGCTCACTGTATCCTGGAATGCCAGGCTCAAGCAATTCTCCCACCTGAGCTTCCTGAGTAACTGGGACCACAGGCATGTGCCACCATGCCAGCTAATTTTTTTTTTACTTTTTGTAGAAATGAAGTCTTGCTATGCTGCCCAGGCTGATCTCGAACTCCTGAGTTCAAGCAATCCTGCCACCTCGGCCTCCCAGAATGTTGGAATTACAGGCATGAACCACTTTGCCCAGCCCATCTGTGGGGCCTTGATAAAAAAATTCTCAAGAGAATTGGGAGCAAAGTTGAATATTTGACAACAAAGACATGTAGTTACCACCTGGTGGCAGCATATCTAAACTAAAGACTGTGAGTGTGATGTGTGTGTGTGTGTGTGTGTGTGTGTGTGTGTGTGTATGTATACATCCACCCAAGCAAGTTCAGGGGAAGGAGAGATTAGAGCAGAATTGTACAATCTCAAGGTCAGAATCCAGCATCTCTCCCCAACCCCACTTCAATTAACACTGAGAGCGTCCCCTATAACCTTCCAACTCAGGTGATTATCTAGGATTCTCTTTGGAGAAGCCACCTCTTTACCACCCTTTCCCAAACTCAAGTCAGAAACTTTTGTCCCAATAATAGTTAGGTGTTCGGCAAAGGCCTAAAGCCTGCCAGCCTATGATGTTTGTCCTGTGAGCGAGTCAATGAGTGAGTGAGTGAGTGAATGAACACAGCCTCATTTCCTTAATATGGTTATTTTCAGCCTCTAGGGTTACCACAGTCAATGGCGGGGCACTGATAAACATGTCAATCTAGACATTTAGAAATAGCTCCATCTCAGCATAAGTGTCCATCTCAGGGCTGGCAGGCCAGGAGAGCCCTATATTCCAGTGGGACAGCAGACAGATTTGCCTCTTGGGAATATGAAGACACAGATTCCTGGTCCAGTCCTCCCTTGATGGGACTTAAGTAAGTTACTAAATCTTGGAGCCTTAGTTTTTTTTCCTGTGAAACAGGGATAATTCTATCCACCAACTCTAGGACAGTCAGATGAGATCATATTGATATGGGCAGTCTGTGGACTTTTTTTTTGAGACGGAGTTTCACTCTTGTTACCCAGGCTGGAGTGCAATGGCGCGATCTCGGCTCACCGCAACCTCCGCCTCCTGGGTTCAGGCAATTCTCCTGCCTCAGCCTCCTGAGTAGCTGGGACTTCAGGCACGCACCACCATGCCCAGCTAATTTTTGTATTTTCAGTAGAGACGGGGTTTCACCATGTTGACCAGGATGGTCTTGATCTCTTGACCTCGTGATCCACCCGTCTCGGCCTCCCAAAGTGCTGGGATTACAGGCGTGAGCCACCGTGCCGGCCAGTCTGTGGACTTTCAAAGAGCTGCCAGATGTTTCAAGTTATTACTCTGCTGGGCGGTGCTGCAAATATGCATCTTAGATTTAGTGGTGTGTCCTCTATCCTACTTCTTTTATGAATTAAGCTGCCTTCTCACCTACAGAGCCACGGTTAGTAAAATAAATGATTCCTCCCCAGGTCCAAGTTGCTGCTGCTTCTGAGCCAGGAGGTAAGCGATTATTCTCAAGGTTAAACTTGACAGCCACAGAGACGAAAACACAAACCAAACCATGTCTAGAGTCAGAAAATTCAGAGTTCATATACTGGGGAAATAAAAATGTGGGCCACGCATCGTGGCTTACGCCTGTAATCCCAGCACTTTGGGAGGCCAAGAAAGATGGATTGCTTGAGCTCACAAGTTCAAGAGCAGCCTGGGCAACATCACAAAATCCCGTCTATGTGAAAAATACAAAATTTAGCTGGGCATGGTGGTTCACACCTGTAGTTCCAGTAACTGGGAGGCTTAGGTGGGAGGAAGGCTTGAGCCAGGGAGGTAGCTGTTATTGGGAGGCAAGCTTGCACCACCACACTCCAGCCTGAGCAACAGAGCCAGACCCTGTCTCAAAAAAAAAAAAAAAAAAAGGAAAAAAAGAAAAGAAAAATGTGGTGAGTTTCTTTTTCTCATGTAAAAAGAAGCCAAATTTGATAGCCTGCCTCCCCCTGGCAGCCTCCTTCCAGCTCCACGGCAACCAGAAGCCCCCTGGCCTGGGTGACTTTACAAGTTGCAGTTGGCTGCAAACCAGGCTAGCTCCACAGCACACTGCTGCCTTGGGAAGCCCTGGTAAACCTCATCAACCCTGCTGGGAGGGGCCCAGCACACCAGGAATCATGGGAGAGACACCTTTGGCACTCCCTGCAGGTTTCCAGTGCTGTGGTGGGACATGGCATGTGTTAGAACATCCAAGGGGGCCAATAAGTGCTAAGGCTCTGTTAGCGCTAAACTGCCAATAAAATAGGGCATTCTCTAATTGTCCAGCGGTTTCCTAGCAAAGACACGGGGCAGAAAGGATGATGTAGTCTCCAGATTCAAGGTACTGGTGGTTCTCCAAGTGTTCTTTTGTGAGTGAGTCTCTGTTCCACGGTGGAAAGTACTGGGTCCTACTCAATTCCCCGCCTGGCTCTCCAATACCCAGGAGAGATCCGTAGCTGAAATGTACTTATGCTCCAGAAATGCTTATTGCGTATATGGGTAGAAGGATGATGGGCAAGGCTAGGGGGCGCCAGAGGCTGTTTTGTTATCCAATATCTAGAGCTGCAGCTAGGGGAAGCATGGCTATAGAGGCCGGATGGTTTTTCCAAAAGGAATCACAACTAAAATGCATGGTGGTGGATAACAATTTCTGCCATAGTATAAAGAATATGGTCCTAATGACAGAGAAATCTGGATTCAAATCTGGGCTCTATCACTGACTGTGACACTGGGAATGTTCAACCTCTCTGTGCCTCCCTTTCCCCATCTGTAAAGTGCAGGTAATAAAAGCATCCTCATAGGGTAGTTTTGGATCAAGGGTATTAATGATAGGGAGGATGCTTTCTCTCCTCACATCCATGCCAAGGCACAGCTCATTCGGGAAGAGCTTCCACCAGCACTTCCAGCCCTCCCAGTTAGGTGCTGGAGGGGAGCTTTTACGGCTGTTTCTCCTGAAGGAGCAGCTGTCTGAGTAGCAAATGCCTGAGAACCACTGGACCACATCCCGCAGATGCTGGGGTCAGTGTCAAAGGCGTGCTGGCGTCAGAGACTGCCTCTGGCCCTCTGACCAACCTGTGCCTTCTCTCCAAGGCACCCTCTTGGTACCTGCTCTTCCATGAGCTCATGGATGGGAAAGGCAGGCCTGCCTCCCTGTGGGCCCAGGGCCCTACATCTTCTTTTCAGACTGAAGGCTGGTAATGCTCAATCTAGCCCATTCCAGAAATTCCCCCATCCATGATGCTGATACCTTGGTGGATACTTCCCTTTCTTGAATCTATTAACGAAATCCAGAGGGAAGGAGGGCTAAGTCTATAGTGGTGACTCTGCATACTTAGCATTTCATAGAGAATGATGGTGACACATGAATAAGCCTCTTAAGAGGGCCTGCTGTGTGTCCCCTGCTTCAACTCCAGTATGTGCATGGAGATCAGATCCAGTAGTACCTAGATCTGTGGTTCTCAAGGGTGGTGGCACTGCCCCGGGGGCATTTGGGAAGTCTATGAGGGTGTTTTGGGTGGTCACCAAGGAAATGGCATTTAGTAGAAAGGGGAAGGACCCTAGATACCCTGCTATGTGTGGGACACCCCTGCACAGTGAAGAAATGTTTCGTGTCCCTTGTGACTTCAAATAGTCCCCTAGACATACATATAAGTTTTAAAAAGTGAGTACGATGCATATTTATACCTATGTGCATACTTCTACAGTCTGTGTATATGTACATGTATGTGTGTATTTTTAAATTTAATGTCAGCAGATACTAGCAAAAATATGGACATATATACCTATTATTTTATTACTAATTATTATTAATGCCATATTGGTTGGGAGTCACAAGTCACATAGACTTCTCTCCACTCAGTTGTATATTCCTATTTTGTTTCAAGTTTAGGCACTGGAGGGAGCCTGTACTGCTCATTCATTTTTGTAAAAATGTACTGCTTTTGCAGTGGAACAAACAAGATAATAAAAAACGGACAAAGTTTGTTAAATAGTTTAAAAGAAAAATCGTGATCCTGGAGAATAATATTTTGAAAATCAGTTTCCTATATATTAATCCAATAAAATCACATTATCCCTCCACCCCAAAATCTGCTTATTAGTTTCTGAGCCTAGAACCTAAACTGTTTCACGTATAAACACATCTTATTTTTGCAAAACTTATTATTATTTTTTTTTAGAAATTCAATTACTGTGAAACTAGAAAGGAAATCATGAAGAGTGGTTCACCATCTAGGAAAATCTGGGGCCAGCGACAACACTGCTGCCATCATTTGAGCCACCAAGACCACAGACGTTGTCAGTCAACGTTTGAAGCCATAATGCTGCCAGTGATTCTAAGTGTGTCTCCATCTGACTATTTGTCATGACTTCTGGTGCAGGCATGCCTGAGCATGTCGTCTTCTCTTTCCTATTTCAATTAGGGCAGTATATCTGACTTCTGAGAATTTTATACATAGGTAGGTTATATAATATGTAAACCTCGTGTCAGAGTAGGAAAGGGGGAATATTACGAAACGTTTGTTTTAAAAAGGACCCACGGAGCCTGGCAGGGCTGAGAGCCACTGATTTGGCTTCTCAGATCACAAGGCAATGACTTCATCCATTCTGACTTCCAGATATGTGCTTAAACTCTCCCAGCAGTCACAGCAGAGGAAGTTTGAAGAAGGATTCTGCTTGCCACCACACATGACTCCAGCCCTAGCTTTGCGTAAAACAGGACCTTCATCTCTCCGGGGTGGAGTGAGGGGAAGCAGGGACTCCCCCAGCCGTCGTCAACTGGAATGAAAAAGCTGTTTCTCAGCAGTAAGGTGGAAGCAGAACTGGGCTGTGCTACTTACAGAGGTCTTCAGTGGCAGCTGGGACGAAGGCAGCCATGGACTCATAGAGATCCTCGTCACAGCCGGGGTTGAGTGAGCATTTCATGAGCAGGTCTGTGGAAAGGTGGGCCATGGACTCGTACACAGCGTCAGCCTCCTCCCCTTGCATCAGCTCTTCTTTAATGTGACTCTTGAGCATGTCCACCGTTTCCTGAAAGAGAAGGCAAGGCCCAGGGACTGAGGCAGCCTGGCTTTCTGTGTGGAACTTGGCCCCGGACAGCACTGTGGCCAGCAAAGGTTCCCGTGAGTCAGGATTGCAATTGTTTGTGTGTATCTCTATTTTCCCACCCAACTGAATGCTCCTTGAGGCCAGGCTTCCCATCTCTTTTAGTTTATTTCCTGTATTTTGTTTTAATCTTTGTATCTTCCTAAAACACTAAGCACAGAGTTAGGCACTCAAGAGATACTCACTGAATGTCCGGTGACCAGAGAATACAAATTAAAAATTACTTTCCTATGGCCAGGCATGGTGGCTCACACCTATAATCCAGGACTTTGGGAGGCCAAGGTGAGTGGATCACCTGATGTTAGAAGTTTGAGACCAGCCTGACCAACATGGCAAAACCTCATCTCTACTAAAAATATAAAAATTAGTGGGGCATAGTGGAGCATGCTTGTTATCCTAGCTACTTGGGAGGCTGAGACATGAGAATTGCTTGAATCTAGGAGGCGGAGGTTGCAGTGAGCCAAGACTGCACCAGTGCACTCCAGCCTGGGCAATAGAGCAAGACTCTGCCTAAAAACAAACAAACAAAAAGTTACTTTCCCATGAGCACCTATTAAATGTCAAGTACGATGGTAGGTTTTGCCTATCCCCTATCTGCTGTAATCCATTCCGCTACTGCTTGAGAAAGGCATAATATTCTCTAGTTTACAGATGAGAAAAACAAAGCTCACAAAAATCTAGTATCTTACTCAAGGGCTTGCAATCCTGATTTTTTTTTAATTGCATTTTCGGTTTTGGGGTACATGTGAAGAACATGCAAGATTGTTGCATAGGTACACACATGGCAGTGTGATTTGCTGCCTTCCTCCCCTTCACCTGTATCTGGCATTTCTCCCCATGCTATCTCTCCCCAACTCCCCACCCCTCGCTGTCCCTCCCCTATTTTCCCCCAACAAACCCCAGTGTGTGATGCTCCCCTCACTGTAAAAATGTGGAACGCTTCATGAATTTGCGTGTCATCCTTGCGCAGGGGCCATGCTAATCTTCTCTGTATCGTTCCAATTTTAGTATATGTGCTGCTGAAGCGAGCACAAGCAATCCTTATTTTTGATCTTTCTTCTACACTCTAGTGATTCCTCAAAAGAGAAAAAAAAAAATGACATAAAAAAGTGTGACCTTTACTGACTAGGCACAGAGAAATTCAAATGAGCCGAACAGGAATGCAGCTGAGGTGTTCTCATACTGTGCGTAGGCAGAGGTCACTCCACAGCTTGGCACAATATGCCCTGTTCCTTCCGCAGGCTCCTCCAAACTGTCAGAAACCCTGCGTTTCCAGGGGTTCTGGCCTTGGTTTTATGTCCTATGTGCCCAAAAGGAGAGATGGTCTGGTATGAAGTGTCCTGACATCACAAAGGTTTCTCTCCTGTCCCCCCTCACCATCCTGCCCCTCCAGGTGATTGTGAAGCCAGAGAGGTAACTTCTCTGAAACCCCTGCACAACTTTTCCTGGTAAGAAATGTTGGTGTTTCACAATCCTTATTTCAGCATCAACCCACAAAAAACCTCATTTTCACCACCACTACCCTAAGATAGCTAATCTTTTTTTTTTTTTTTTTTTTTTTTGAGATGAAGTCTTGCTCTGCCATCAGGCTGGAGTGCAGTGGCATGATCTCAGATCACTGTAACCTCCGTCTCCTGGGTTCAAGCAATTCCTCTGCCTCAGCCTCCCAAGTAGCAGGGATTACAGGTGTGTGCCACTACGCCTGGCTAATTTTTTGTATTTTAGTAGAGACAGGCTTTCACCATGGCCAGAATGGTCTTGATCTCCTGACCTCGTGATCCGCCTGCCTCAGCCTCCCAAAGTGCTGGGATTACAGGCATGAGCCACCGTACCCAGCCGATAGCTAATCTATTATTGACACTTTGTTAGTTTTCTCACAAGACCCAGTAAACCAAATGACAGTTTCGAAATGTTGTAAATTCAAGAGCTGGCCTTTGGTTTTGTTGTGGTGAAAAAAGGAAATGGGAATAGTTCTAAGAGGCCATAAGCAACACCAAGGGACAATCTTTTGGTCACAATGCTGAAGCTGCATCGGTTGAAGGTGACCATAGTGAGAAAGCAAAGATGATATGACCCAGATTAACTTCAGTGCACACTGAAAGTGCATCTTTAATCATCCCAGTTAAATATAACAGGATAACAAGCCCGGGCTTTAGCATCAAACTTGGTGCAAATCCTGTCTCTGCCCTTAACAGTTTGTAGCCCTAAGCACAATGACTTTATCTTTCTAAGCCCTTTTCCACTTTTGTAAAATAAGGCTTGCAATATTGTCAACTTCAAAGGATTGTGGTGGGGATTAAATGAGATGATACATTCTCAAATCAAATACATTCAATAAATACTAGTTACTACTATGAACACAGTAGATTCTTAATAAAAACAATTGGCATGGAAATGAAATACGACATTTGGTACATTGGTGACTGTAAGAAAAAGCTGAGTAAATATACCCAGACTGAGAGCACCTTTTAGCCTTATTTATGTCAATAATGCCCAAAACAAGGACTCATGCCATTCTATTCAAAACACTGATACACCTGTAAACACTGAGAAGTCCCCTCTGTGTGCCTCCCTGAATCACTGTCTTGTAGATTTTCCAACACAGAGCAGGGAGTTAAGTTTCTGGGGACATGTCAAGCTCCCTCCTGTCTGGAGGTCAAGTGAGGTTTGTGTTTATTGCTCCCTGTGAGGTCACAGCCCCATGCGAGAGGCTGAGCTATTCTCAGGTACCCTATGAGAGTCTGTGAAGAAGGAGGAAAACCAGGACGGATCAGGAAGAACAGCTGCTTCCCGGGCATCAGAAGCAATCCTGGCATGGGATAAGATGCAGACATGGGGTGCAATCAGCCTCAAAGAAGGACCCGGAAGTCAGTGTTCAAGGAGGAGCTGAGGGCCCCAAACCAGATGATCAGATAAAACTGGGTGTACCCGCCTGTCTTAAGATGGGACCCAGGCAGGGGGTTAGAAAGAGAGAGCAAGGCTGTCAGCGGGAGATGGGCCTCGGAGTTGCTGCCCTGATGCCTTTCCAGGTGCACAGCTTCTTGTGGTCTCTGCTAAAGAAGGACCAAGCCTAACACAGTTCACCTGGGCCTACAGGCCTATAGGTTCACCTGAGGCAGCTGGGAGCATCCCAGCAAGGTGCCTTGGAGGTAGGTGGGGAGGTGGGATAGGGTGGTCAGCCGCTACCTTCAGCAGATTCACTCTAGAAATGTTTCTGTAAATTCTTTGAAGGTTGAACCTCAGTGCTTTATAGAAATGATTCCCTTTTACCTTCAAAAGAACTCAATGACTGGAGCTATGATTATCTTCCTTCTGCATATTAGGACACTGAGAGAGGATATGTGACTTGCCCAGTGTCACAAGACCAACAAGTGTTGGTACAGGAATTTGGACCCAGGTCCATGTGACTCTAGGGCTCATTTCTTAAGCCCACACATACTGCCCACACCCAGAAGAGGCACATGAAGACATGCTAGAGATAAAATCTGTGGGTATTTTAGGTGGAAAGGCAGCCCTACAACCACAGAGCGCATTTCCACGCCTGGGCCCCTCCTGCCTTGACCTTACCACATACTCGTCGATGAACTGCCGCAGATCTCTGAAGCCGTGTTTCTCGGCGATGGTGTTGGGGTAGTGGCCGTGCTTGTTGGCCACGCTGTATGCCTGCAGGGCTCCCGGGCAGGTGAGCAACAAGGCAGTGAGGTTCTTCAGTCCATACTTGGCAGCAAAATGCAACAAGGTGGGCAGCTCTTCATTCCTTTGATCTGAAAATCGTCAAGGAAAATGGAATTGACAGATAAAAATAAAGGCACAGGGTGCCCTTCTTCATGGAGATGAAGCTGCCAAGACTAGCATGGCGACTGTAGGCACCCAGACATTACTCACTGCTTGATTGACCTAACATCTAACAGCTTCTTTCAGGACACCATGGAAGATCATGTCCTCAGGTGCAGAGAAAATAATTATTTTTTTTGAGATGGAGTCTCGCTCTGTTGCCCAGGCTGGAGTGCAGTGGTGCGATCTTGGCTCACTGCAACCTCTGTCTCCTGGGTTCAAGTGATTCTCCTGCCTCAGCCTCCCGAGTAACTTGGATTATAGGCATGCATCACACCCAGCTAATTTTTGTATTTTGAATAGAGATGGGGTTTCACCATGTTATCCAGGCTGGTCACATATTCCTGACCTCAAGTGATCTGTCTGCTTCTGCCTCCCAAGGTGCTGGGATTACAGCATGAGCCACCACGCCCAGCCCTAACATTTCAATTAATTAGCAAATCTAATAATTAATACCCTGCCATCTTCTCCAACAAGACTAGAAAATCCTGAGAGAAAGTACTAATTCGAAATGTGCTGACCTTTTTTTAAAGGCTTAAGTAGCAGCCACAAAGCACAATAGGAATCATGTTTTGAACTTCTCTGCCAAGTTCAGAGTGTATATTTTAAAGCTATTGTTTCATCCTCTTAGTCCTTATTCCTAATTTCATGATAAGTACACCAAGTAATCCTGGGTATGTTCCTTAGACTTTCCGCAGCCTTTAGGTCTCAACCAGAAAATACTTCCAGATTATCTCAAAAGGACCTGGGAGGGTTAGTAAGATGGTATTCAGTGGGATTCTTATTTAGGAGAGATTCTGAACATTGATCTTAATGCACACGAGCCCCACCAGGATGTCAGTTCATTCTAATTGGTGGGAAGCAAAGTACTCTAGAGAGGTGTTGGGTCCCCATGGACCCCTGCACCTACTGTTGTCTGAATATAGCAAGTTGAACTCAACCAAGAAAATGGACATGCTTGGGTCTGTGGAGCTAGGGACAAATCTCTTTTTTCATAAAGGTTTATTTTTAAGCCCAACAAGTTTATAGATATATAATATTTATATACAAATTTATATTTTTTAACATGACAAACCCAGACTTCTATTCCAAATATGACCTTTGGGATGAAGGGTCTGAAAACATTCCCATGATCCTAGATTGTCAGGCTATGAAATACTTTCCCCTAAGCTCCAAGCTTAACAGAGAATAGTCAAACTACAAAAGTGCCACAGGAACATTCCACAGTAGGAAAACGGGGAGAGGCAATACGCAAGAGAATCCCCCAGGAGGAGGCCTTGAAGGTCATGTAACCTCATCCTTATGGTTCTCTTAGGCTACAGAAGGATGGAATGTAGGCAGAGGGTAACCAGAGACTTGGGTCCCATCTGTGCAGTGCAACCATGGCATGCAGGAAGGGTGGTGTCCACAGAGACACTACAATGGGCAACCTGTCCAGAACGCCCAGCACCATCCCTGTGCAAGGGGTGTGACTCTCCCAGCTCCCAGCGTGTCCCATGTGCACAAGAGGCTGCTCTTCCCTCATTCAACAAGTACTTGTTTAGAGCCTATAGCAAGCCAGCCACCCAGGAACAGTTCCAGCCCTCACTGAGCTGACAGCCTAGCAAAGAAGACAGACACAGCTGAGGAGCGCTAGGACAATGGCCCCCAATGTGCTGGTGGTCAGGGGGTGCAAAGCAGGTAAATGGAACCTACTGGAGGGTTGGAGAAGGCCTTCCAGGGGAAATGCTACCTAAGCTGCTACAGGAAGTAAGAGAAGTTGCAGGTGAACAACAACCACAGCAGGGAGGAAGAACTGTCTTTCCATGAGTCTGTGGCAACAGACAGGTGAGAAAAGCTCATACCTCCTGCAGAGCCAAGCACAGAAAAGCCAAGAAGGAGTGTGGAGAGAGATGAGGGCTTGTTAACAGATTAAGCAGTTCGGATTTTATCTAGAAGGCAAGTGGGAACCTCCCTTGACAGAGTATATAGATTACCCGTTCCTCATACTATCCCTATGAGGAATAATCATAACAAGCTCCACTGGCTTACACCAAACTGATTTAAAATCACTCATTGCCTACTCCTCCGAAAGCCACCACATGTGTTTTGAGAAGGGGGTAAAGTATTCAGATTTGTAGTTTAGAAGAATGAGGCTACCCAGTGAAGAATAAGTCCTTATCAAAGGAGAGGTTATAGAGAAGGGACCCAGAAGAGTCCCAGCAGAAAGTAAACGCATATGTTGACAGGATGCTAATTTCCTGAGGTTTGACTGCCAACTTACTTGTCATCATATCTTCCTCTTCCAGCTGGTTGATTCCAAAGAGGTGCAGTCCACTTGCAGGGATATTGTTCTTCAGGGATTCGGTCAGCAGTTTGTCAAGGGTCTCTGTGTTGTAGGGCACAATTTTAAAGGCCTGAATACAAAAGTGAAGATGGTCAGATGTGAAATCCAGCTCTCTCTCATCCCACAGATTCAAGACTGATAAGCCTTGAGCAGAAATTACATGCCTGGAAAGCTCAGGTTTCCTTGCAATATCCTTACCTGACACATGAATTCCACAGGATTCGCAGCATTGGACAATAAATTCCCAATTTCTTCCATGTCAGTATAATAGCTGATAACGGTTTCACACACCACTAAGTCCCCGGAATATATCTTCAGAGAAACATTCCCAGATGAAAGGTCTGAACAGAAGAAAAGATACTATCAAAATTCCCAGGAAAAACAAGCATCCAGGGAAAAGTGGCTGTGAATATACACACTCCACCTGAGTGGCAAGGACACTAACTGGGGCCTGGAAGAAAGGTGTTGGAAGTGAGCTGGGGCTGCAGTGAGGGAAAGGGTGGAGGTGAGCTGGGGGTCAGTGAGGGAAAGGATGGAGGTGAGCTGGGGGGCAGTGAGGGAAAGGGTGGAGTTGAGCTGGGGTGGGAGTGAGGGAAAGGGTGGAGGTGAGCTGGGGGATGAGGGAAAGGGTGGAGGTGAGCTGGGGGTTAGTGAGGGAAAGGATGGAGGTGAGTTGGGGGGAGTGAGGGAAAGGGTGGAGGTGAGTTGGGGGGAGTGAGGGAAAGGATGGAGGTGAGTTGGGGGGGAGTGAGGGAAAGGGTGGAGGTGAGTTGGGGGGAGTGAGGGAAAGGGTGGAGGTGAGTTGGGGGGGAGTGAGGGAAAGGGTGGAGGTGAGCTGGGGGGATGAGGGAAAGGGTGGAGGTGAGCTGGGGGGATGAGGGAAAGGGTGGAGGTGAGCTGGGGGTTAGTGAGGGAAAGGATGGAGGTGAGCTGGGGGGGAGTGAGGGAAAGGGTGGAGGTGAGTTGGGGGGAGTGAGGGAAAGGGTGGAGGTGAGTTGGGGGTGAGTGAGGGAAAGGGTGGAGGTGAGTTGGGGGTGAGTGAGGCAAAGGATGGAGGTGAGCTGGGGGGAATAAGGGAAAGGGTGGAGGTGAGTTGGGGGGAGTGAGGGAAAGGGTGGAGGTGAGTTGGGGGGAGTGAGGGAAAGGGTGGAGGTGAGTTGGGGGTGAGTGAGGCAAAGGGTGGAGGTGAGCTGGGGGGATAAGGGAAAGGGTGGAGGTGAGCTGGGGGGCAGTGAGGGAAAGGGTGGAGGTGAGCTGGGAGGCAGTGAGGGAATGGGTGGAGGTGAGCTGGGGTGGGAATGAGGGAATGGGTGAAGGTAGCAGGTGAGTAAACCAGCACATGGCAGGGTTGTGAGCCACAGCAATTATCCTCACTGGATCTGCAACTTAATTTTCAAAAAATGTTCATCTTTTTACTCACTAGTGTAGGCCCAGTACCTCAATGAACAGGAAGAAAATTCGGGTTTAAGGCACTTTACACAAAGGCCAGTGGTCACAGAAGGAGGGAAAATCATGGGAGGTAAAACTGTATCTCTGCCACACTGGGCGGACTGAATTGGTTCACTGCAAGTCATGAGCTGCTGTCATGACGACGTGCTGTCCCTGGGGCGGGATGCTATACCACAGGAAGGGGTTTTGAGGGGGAAAGAGAAAATTAAAAATAACACCAACCACAGAGATTCACAAAAGAGGAAATGCGACAACAGAGACCATGGAAAAATATTCACCCACACTAATAATCAAAGAAGTGCATATGAAAACAATGGACTACTCTCCAAAAAGTATCAAAAACGCATTTAAAATGGTAATACCTGGCATTGGTGACAGCATAGCAAATAAGCAATGAAGCCCTACATCATCACCTTCACGGGGGGCTACTTACTGGGAGCTTTCACGGAAACGGTGTACTCATTCTCCAGCTTGGCTTCCATCCTCACAGAGGGAGAATCCTCAGGAGAAAACTCTGCCTCCGTCGCCACCCTGTCATCCAACTTACATCTCACAATAACGTAGACAGTGGTTTCTGCCTGAAACGGGAGGCCAGTCATTGTCCCCTCTCCCTCTCAGACCCCCCTAGGGTGCTGGGCCTGAGGGTCTCCCCAGCTCTACTGCCCCAGCTCTACTGAGGGTCCTCTGGGGCAGGGTAGACTCAGGGTCCAGTACTGGGCAGTGAACGGTTTGCTACCAATCCCAATGAGACAAGTCACAACAACCGAGAGTAAATATTTATAGCAATTGAATGGAGTCTTTTTATGTCTGTTGAAGCTGATAATATTAATACTAATAAAACTTGGCTGGATGTGGTGGCTCACGCCTGTAATCCCAGCACTTTGGGAGGCCAAGGTGGGAGGATCATGAGGTCAGGAGTTTGAGACCAGCCTGGCCAACATGGTGAAACCCTGTCTCTACTAAAAATACAAAAACTAGCCAAGTGTGGTGGCAGGTGCCTGTAATCCCAGCTACTCAGGAGGCTGAGGCAGAAAAATCGCTTGAACCCAGGAGGCAAAGGTTGCAGTGAGACAAGACTCATGCCACTGCACTCCAGCCAGGGCAAGAGCAAGACTCTGTCTCAAAAAAAACAAAACAAAACAAAACCAAAAACAAACAAACAAACAAACAAACAAACTTAAGGCTGATACTTAATATGCCTTATTATTATTTTTTTTGTGTGACAGTCTTAGTCTGTCACCCAAGCTAGAGTGCAGTGGTATGGCCTCAGTTCACTGCAACCTCTGCCTCCCAGGTTAAAAAATTCTCCTGCCTCAGCCTCCCAAGTAGCTGGGACTACAGGTGCCTGCCACCGTGCCCATCTAATTTTTGTATGTTTAGTAGAGATTGGGTTTCACTGCATTGGCCAGGCTGGTCTTGAACTCCTGACCTCAGGTGATCTGGCTGCCTCAGCCTCCCAAAGTGCTGGGATTTATATGTCTTTTTATTTCATTTTGCATAGCATTTCTGGTGTATTTTTTAAAATGAAATCATTAGTCCATTTCAGAATTGGACATCTCGTTAGAAGTCCTTCGCGACAGATAGCTTGAGAACACTGGCTCTAGACCAGTCTTGCTACTCAAGGTGGAGCCACAGGAGCATCAGCATCGGCATCCCCTGGAAGCTTGTTAGAAATGCAGAACCTCAGGCCCCTCCTGGCCCCACTGAGCCAAAGTCTGCATCCTAACAAGATGCCTAGGTGACTCCCATGCCCCTTGCAGTGTGAGAGAAGCCCTCCTGGGCTCTGCTTTTTATGTAGTCCTCCCTCACTGGACTTTACCATTGGGCAAAAAGAGCTTCTTGGGCAATTAATTTTCCCAAAGCATCAAGCACTTTGAATAGCTCTTTTAGCTTGCTTTAAGATCTCACACCAAGCCTGCCAAATGGAATAATTCTGCTTGTGCTGTTTACGTGGGGAATGAGCCTCTCAGCCTGAACTGGTGAGGGCAGTCTCTCCAAAAAACAGACAGGGTAAGGAGAGATTTCTGGCCATAGCGAATCCCCAAATGTTCCTCCTAAGACTCTGCTATAGCCCTCAGATTAGCCCTTCATGACAATGAAGGCGCCATGAGAGGGTGTGGACAGCTTGGACTTTATGCCAGGTGATGGGGAGGGCAGTGATCCTGGCTGCTGGGAGCTGCTAAGGCTGCACACACATGTGCTGTGGTGATTGTCCCACCTGCACTTTATGCCAGGAAGCATGAGGAGCCAATGAGAATGTGTGTCTCCCCTACTGACAGTCAGGATCCAATCCCAGCCTGCCCGTCCCCCTCCTCCCAGGATCCAGAGGCCTGAAATCAGTAACTAGGAGAATCCTGGGTTCACAGGCAGTCAAGACAGGAATGGGACCCTGGAAAAATCACAGAGGTGAGCAAAGGAGATCACACTTTGGTTTCCCCCCCTTTACCTATGGGCACCCAACAGCCTGACCAGAGGGGCATGGGAAGGCAGGAAGTGGCACAGGAAGATTTAAAATGGAAATGTCCATAAAGGCATGGCCAGTAAGGCAAAGGAGTGAGATAGGCTGAGTATAAAGAACAGGGAATATGGGAACACCCTAACTGGGGGATGCACAGCCCATGTAAAGGGTTGCTCAGCCCGCACCAATCATCTTTGGCCTAATATGACCAGATTCTGATTCAAAGGAAGCTGGAAATAAAGATTTTTATGCCTAACTTTTAAAAATAATTTTAAAAAGTAAAATATAAAAATAAAGATGGGAGTCTCACCATGTTGCCCAGGCTGGCCTCAAACTCCTGAGCTCGAGGGATCCACCTGCCTTGGCCTCCCAAAGTCTTGGCATTCCAGGTGTGAGCCACTACACCCAGCCAATGCCTAACTTTAAAAATACTGTGCAGTCTTGGCCAGGTATGGTGACACATACCTGTAATCCCAGCATGTTGCAGGGCCTAGGTGAATGGATCACTTGAGGCCAGCAGCTTGAGGCCAACCTGGCCAACATGGTGAAACCCAGTCTCTAATAAAAATACAAAAAAAATCAGCTGAGGGTGGGGGTGCACACCGGCAATCCCAGCTACTCGGGAGGCTGAGGCATGAGAATCACTTGAACCTGGGAGGTGGAGGTTGCAGTGAACTGAGAGCTCACCACTGCAAGCCAATCTGGATGACAGAGAGAGACTCCATCTCAAAAAAAATAAACACTGTGCAGTCCAAACCAAACATGTCTGATATGGTTTGGCTGTGTCCTCAACCAAATCTCATCTTGAATTGTAACTCCCACAATTCCCATGTGAGAGGAGCTTGGTGGGAGATGATTGAATTATGGGGGGCAGGTCTTTCCCATGATAGCGAATGAGTCTCATGAGATCTGATGGTTTTAAAACAAGGAGTTCCCCTGCACAAGTTCTCTCTGTCTTTGCCTAATGCCATCCATGTAAGACATGCCTTTGCTCCTCCTTGCCTTCCGCTATTATTGTGAGGCCTCCCCAGCCATATGGAACAGTAAATCCAGTTAAACTTCTTTATTTTGTAACTTGCCCAGTCTCGGGTATGTTTTTATCAGCATCATGGAAATGAACTGATACAATGTCTATCAGTTAAATCTGGGCCAAAGAAGCAGTTAGAAGCCCCATGTAGGAAGTGCTTGCCAAATGCCTCATGGCCTCAGCTGACATGAAACCATTCACAAGGGTGAGGAAGCCAGTGCTGCCCACTGCCAAGGCTCCCATGCCTTCTCGCCTCAAGGAGCCCACAGAGCCGTTTTAGCATAAGAGCTTGTATCCATTAAGGAAGCATTCTGCTGCTCTGAACTATCATAAAATTCACACATTTTTAATTAGGAAAGGAAAAATAATAAAAAACCATCAGTACTAGTGTAGGATTCAAATGGCAGTAGCTCATCAATTGGGCCACATACTCAAGTCCTCAGTTAAGGTATGCCCCACCCCTGAAAATGCTAGTCGAATGATGTATGACATTAATCTGATCCCTTTAAAAAGCGATATTGGCCAGTGAGTTTTAGCCATCAAGCTTCAAGACTTCCTTGGGCCATGGTGGTGGCCAGCGATGGAGAAGGAAGCTGTCAGATGCCCAAGACGCATTTCCTCCCTCCCAGTACTAGGCTACCAGGAGGAGACACAGGCCTCTAACTCTTGGGTTAGCATTAGTGTCTGGAATGCTCCTGTCTGCTGATCTCCTGGATGCTCCCTGTTATTGATCCATAGAATAGAAGTCTTAGACTGATGACACACATCTCCCTGGACTAGCCTCTTTCTTACTCAAGGGAACTGGATGTGTTTAGGGCCCAGGTAACAGGGTACCCAAAAGAAATCCCAAAGGAAGGCTGCAATTATGCCAAGGTGCAACATGAGAACCCACTCTCTTTACTACAACAAATGCATGCTTTTGAAAAGGCCAAGTGTTGATGTCCAGCTACCAGGCCCCCAGCAGTGCCTACAGTGCCTACCCCACAGCGAATGCGGTCCGGCTGCACCACCATCAGGTTCCCAGACGACGTCACCGTCGGCAAGCTCTGCTGCTTCGAGTAGGAAACAGGCTTCTCGTCCTCAGGCTCAGTGTCAGTGACAGAGTCACAGCCAGAATCTACGAAATAGAGGACACCACTGAATGGGAATGGCAGGAAGGAGAACTGGTGGGCATGTTCCTCCCCATGAGAGCCCCAAACATTGCAAAATAGGAAATGGCTCTGAAGGTCAAACAAATACAAGCAGAAGGGACTGACTCAGGAAGTCACGAAAGAGGACCTAGTGGGGAAAAGCCAACCAGCATGTAGGCCACAGGGCAGGATGACAGCAAGAGGGACGACAGTGGTGGAGGGGAAAGCCAGAAAGTCTGAGGTTTGGTCTGAACCAATGGATTTCTGGAAGCTTTACCTCCAGACTTCCTGCAGAGATGAAGAGGAGTGAGGAAAGGAAGGAGGCCCTTTCCCTTTAGGTGGGTTCAAGTAGGGACTGTCCACCTAAAGGTCATTCTTGGAACATCAGGTAAAATCTGTACTGTCCAGAAAGCTACTAGGTCTCAGGGTAATGGCTAGCCAATGTATTCCTTCTGGAAGCAACAGTGAAAAGCAATTATTTTCAACAAACCGTAGATAAATTGGGAACACCTGTACCATGGGACGATTACAGCATGCACAGAGTCAGGGCTGGTGAGCAGGGGTGTGCAAATGTGTGGGGTATTGGCACAGAATAAGATGCTGCTGAGAACCTACCAGAGCTCGAAGACAGGGGTTCTTAACCAGGAACTATTAATTGATAGACCTACCTCTTGTGTGCAAGATTGTGTGTGTGTGTGTGTGAGAGAGAGAGAGAGTGTGTGTGTGTGTGCGTGTGTGTGTGTGTGCATATGCATGCACATGTGTATCTCTTTGCCTATACTTTTCTGGAGAAGGTTCAAAGCATCAGATCCTCAAAAAGGGAGAGAATTTCAAGACAGTTAAGCGTGGTTGAGAGGGCCAGGTGTGGTGGCTCACACCTGTAATCCCAGCACTTTGGGAGGCTGAAGCAGGCAGATCATCGGAAGTCAGGAGTTCGAGACCAGCCTGGACAATAGAGTGAAATCCCATCTCTACTAAAAATACAAAATTAGTCAGGTGTGGTGGCACATGCCTGTAATCCCAGCTACTTGGGAGGCTGAGGCAGGAGAATCACTTGAACCTGGAAGGTGGAGGTTGCAGTGAGCTGAGACTGCGCCACTGCACTCCAGCCTGGGTAACAAGAGTGAAACTCGATCTCAAAAAAAAAATTGGTTGAGAGGAGAGAGAAGTTTCATCAGTCTCTTTTTTGGGCTTGTTCTCATTCATTCCTTAACCACTTTTACAACCAACCAAATGTGTTAGGTACTTGAGGGGACCTAAGGATGAATCAGACACTAACCCTGCCTTCAGAGGGTCCATCATCTAAAAGGATAAGAGAGGTGAGAAGCAAGAGTTAGTTGGCTGATTTCTGCATGCTGGTTTTCTGGGAGAAAATTGGCCTCCACAGAGTTTGTGGCAACTGTCCTGGTAGAATGCTAGGGTTACAAATCAGCTGCTGATAGGAACCCTAGAAAGCTGCAACCACAGCCTTTCACCCTAGACCCTAGGTCATGTTAGGAAGAGGCTGTGCTTACACAACCATAAAGGCTGAGGTGGGGGCAGGGCCACAGGGCCACAGGGCCACAGTACCGCTGTATCCTATTGCTGTAACTATAAGGCACTGATGCGTGGCCTACTCAGGCCATGGGAGAGACCAGGGCTTCTTCCCTAACCATGCAGCTTAAAAGCTCCATAGCCTAGAGTGGAGGTCCCATCCCAGAGCCTGGATCTGACTGCTGAGTGTCTATGGGCCGCCCCAGAGAGCAACGTGCAATGAGGCATGTACTCTTGCCACTATTCCCCCTCTGTGATTTTTCCCAAAACATGCTACTGCAGAAGGCCTATTTGAATGCTGCCAATGAAGACCTTGTTTGTTCATCAGGCAGAATCTAGTGTTAAGAGGTAGAGCAAACGACCTGGGGTGTTCTAAGCAAGGTGACACAATTTTTAGCAGGGCATCAGAACCACCAGTCTCCTCCAATTCTCCTTTCTAGTCCTCGTGGCTCTCCTCTCACTCCCTGCAAAAGCCAACACAATAGGTTGGCATTTTCTCTGCTGGCAACGCCCTTCCCCACACCCTTCTCTCCTTGACTGATCACTTCTAAAACAGCCAGGGCCCATCGCCCTGGACAGAGCTATAAATGCCACCCAAGCAACCCTTACCCAGCAGAGGAGCTTGTAATGGAAAAAGCCAAAAAGATAGGGACAATTCATAGTCTTCGTCTCAAGTTTCAGTTAATTATTATTAGATTCCTGGACACACCATTATAAAAAATATTTCTGAGATTCCTCTGGGATGAGAAAATAATCCCATGGACTTGAAACATTCAGTCGGTAACTTAAAACAGAAAGAAGCTCCTTGGAACTATGCCTTGCTCCAGAACCGTTTAGATACTACTTGAGTGGCCACAGTGGCTGGAGTGGCTCAAACTGTTGCCAGTTACCTATTGTAACATAACACACAGGTATTACTTCTTTGGGATGGACCCACAGTGCAGTCTACCATTGTTTCAACAAAGAAAAATCCTTTATTTCTCCCAAATTACTGACCCACTAGCCTTCTGGCTAAAGAGTCAAAGCTCTAGTAAATATAACTTAGAAAAGAATGGAGAAAATATAAATTAGTCAAATGAGAAAAGAATGGTAACTACACATAGGGAAATTTTAAGAAACACATTGAAGTGAAAAGTCTATGTTAAGAATTCATATTAAACGCGGTGGCTCAAGCCTGTAATCCCAGCACTTTGGGAGGCTGAGGCGGGTGGATCGCGAGGTCGAGAGATCGAGACCATCCTGGTCAACATGGTGAAACCCTGTCTCTACTAAAAAAATACAAAAAACTAGCTGGGCGTGGTGGCGCGTGCCTGTAATCCCAGCTACTCAGGAGGCTGAGGCAGGAGAATTGCCTGAACCCAGGAGGTGGAGGTTGCGGTGAGCCGAGATCGCGCCATTGCACTCCAGCCTGGGTAACAAGACTGAAACTCCGTCTCAAAAAAAAAAAAAAAAAAAAAAAAAAGAATTCATATTAAAGAGAGAACTCCTTGCTAAGAAAATCTCAGTGCAGCTGGGCATGGTAGCTCATGCCTGTAATTCCAGCACTTTGGGAGGCAGAGGTGGGAGGATCACTTAAGACCAGGGGTTCGAGACCAGCCTCAGCAACATAGTGAAATCCTGTCTCTACAAAAAAAAAAAAAAAGAAAGAAAGAAAAGAAAATCTCAGTGCAATTTTAATAGAAAAATATAAAGTATTGAAATTGTCTTTAAAGAAGTAGAAAACCTGACTAAATCAATAACCACAAAAACAATGTAATAACCGTGAAAAAATCTTCCTCAGTTTAAAAATAATATTTAGAGTAAAAGCCACACAATCCTCTTTGAATTGAATTTAATTCGGGACAATGTTCTTCTTTACAATACTAATTTTTTTCTATCCTGGAAAACTCCATTTATATAGGTATTATGTCTTCCAGTAAAGTTTCAAAAAATAATAAAGGATAGTCCTATTTTATATTAAAGTTATTAAAAACAGAATGGACACAGCAACTGAATACAAGAGATAGTCCAGAATTAAAGCTTCATTCCCCTAAAAACTTAATATGAAATTTTAAAAAGGATTAAAAACCAGTACAAAGACATTGTCAAGAAAAAGCAGCAATAAGCCGTTGTCTGGGGGAAAATAGTTCCAAAAGACATACCTAATAAAAGACTTGTCTCAAAATATACAAAGAACTCTTAAAACTCAACAGGCAAAAAATAAAAAGTCTGATTTTTAAAAAGGGCAAAATACCTGAACAGACACTTCATCAAATAAGACACGTGGGTGGCAAATAAGCCATCTGTATATCTTGAAAAGATGGTCCACATCGTATGTCATCAGGGAAATGAAAACTAAAACAACAATGAGATAGCACTATACGTCTATTAGAATGGCCAGAATCAAGAACACTGACAACATCAAATGCTGGTGAGGGTGAGGATGGAGCAACAAGAACTTGCATCCTTTGCTGAGGTTCTTCGCCTTGGCTGGTAGGAATGCAAAATGGTGCAGCCACTTTGGAAGACAGACTTACAAAACTAAACACAAGCTTACTAAACAACCCAGCAGTCATGCTCCTTGGTATTTACAAAAAAGAGTTGAAAACTTACAGTCACACAAATACCTGCACACAAATGTTTATAGCAGCTTTGTTCATAACAGCCAAAACTTGGAAGTGACCAACATGTCCTTCAGTAGGTGAACGGATAAAGTGTGGTACCTCCAGACAATGCAACACTATTCAGCACTAAAAAGAAACGAGCTGGCAAGCCCTGAAATGCCATGGAGAAAACCTGAATGCACATTACTAAGTGAAAGAAGTCAATCTGAGCCAGGCGCAGTGGCTCACCCCTATAAATCCCAGCACTTTGGGAGGCCGAGGTGGGTGGATCACAAGGTCAAGAGATCGTGGTTAGGAGGAAAGAAAGAATGAATAGGCAGAGCACAGAGGCTTTTTAGGGCAATGAAGCTACTCGTATGATACTATACTGGTGGGTGGATGTTATTAGACATTTCTCCAAACCAACAGAATATACAACACTAGGTAAATCCTAATATAAACTATAGGCTTTGGGTGAGGGATAATGATGCATCAATGTAGATTCATCAGTGGTAACAAATGGGCTACTCTGGTGCAGCCTGTTGATGGAGGTGGGGGGAGGCTGTGTATATGTATGCAGGGGCAGAGCAGACATGGAACTTCAAGTGTTTTCCACTTGATTTTGCTATGAACCTAAAACTGCTTTAAAATGTAAAGTATATTCAAAAATATTGGCTGGACATGGTGGCATGTGCCTGTAGTCCCAGCTACTCGGGAGGCTGAGGTGGGAGGATTGCTTGAGTCCAGGAGGTAGAGGATGCAGTCACGCCATGCACTCTGGCCTGGGTGACAGAGAGAGACCCTGTCTCTGAAAAAAGAGAAAGAAGAAATCAATACAGACTAAATAAAATGGTTAGTGTGAAGGATGATTCAGCAGATGGTGCCAGAAAATATTATCTATGACGGAGAGGGAAAAGTGATGGGTATTATTTAGATTCTTCCTGATTCTTATAACTCCAAAATGAAATTTAGATGGATTTGAGGTTAAATCCAAAATAAAAATAAACAAATGTTAATAAACCCAAGCCCAGGTCAGTGGGGAGATTAAAAATATATGTCTGAGCATTTTACCAGTGGTTTGGGAAAAGATTTGTTAATCAAACAAACAAAAAAAAAATCACAATCTCAATGAGCCAGACTTGATAACATGAATTTAAAACTTTAGTAAACAAACAAAAAACTAAAATCAAAATGCTATAGCACTGTCATTCCTAATACCCAAAAGATGGAAACAACCCAAATGTCCATCAAATGATGAGGGATAAACAAAATGTGGTATGTCCATATAACAGAACATTACTCAACAATAAAAGAAATAAATTTCAAAACAACATGTTGTAGATGATAAATAGATATACGTTTTCTTATCAAAATAGATAAATAAAAATGAATGATGTACTGATACATGCTACAGCATGGATGAATCTTGAAAACATTAGGCTAAATGAAAGAAGATAGTCATAAAAGACTACATATTATATGATTCCAATATGTGATGTGTCCAGGACAGTCAAATCTATAGAGACAGAAAGTAGATTAGTGGTTGCTTTGGACTGGGGAGATTGGCAAGATTGTGGGACAATAGCTAAGAGGCATGGATTTTTTTTCTGAGGTGCTGAAAATATTCTAAAATTTTGATTGAAAATCTTCCAAAATTGAAAATATTCTAAAATTGATTATGGTGAATATTGCATAAATCTGTGAATACTTGAAAAACAATTGAATTGTACACTTAAAATGGCTAAATTGATAGTATGTGAATTATACCTCAACAAAGAAACCAATGGCAGGCCAGGTGCAGTGGTTCATATCTGTAATACCAACACTTTGGGAGGCTGAGGCAGATGGATCACCTAAGGTCAGGAGTTCAAGACCAGCCAGGCCAACATGGTGAAACCCCATCTTTACTAAAAATACAAAAATTAGCCACGCATGGTGGCACACACCTGTAATCCCAGTGACTGGCGAGGCTGAGGCAGGAGAATCACCTGAACCCAGGAGGTAGAGGTTGCAGTGAGCCAAGATCACACCACTGCACTCCCGCCTGGGCAACAGAGTGAGACTCCATATCAAAAAACAAATGAACAAACAAACAAAAAAGGCAAATCACAAACAGTTTAAAAATTTGAAGTAAATATAAAAATATGACAAGGGGCTAATCTTAATATATGAAGATGTCATAGAAATCTCTTTAAAAACACCCCAAAATCATTAAGAAGACAATTCATAAAAGAAGGATACAAATTACCTTCCCATTCAAATAAATAAAATGTCATTCATTCTCATTAATCACCATGAAATCGCAAATGAAAATATGCTTTCTTGCTATTTTATCTTTCAAATTAGAAAATGCTGTGAAGTACTCAGGGCATTGTTTAGAGGTAACTGGAGGACAGATACTCCCTAGCTGCCAAGGGAAGTACAAACTGCACAATCTTTCTGGAAAGCCATGTGTCCACATGTAGAGAAAGAGTAGGCCTTTAAAATGTTCACAGCTTTTGCCACATAATTCTATTTCCAGAAGTCTCTCTTAAGAAGAAAAATAAAAGTCCAAAATAAAGATTCTGAACCAAAAGTCTCTGCACCATTAAAAAAAAAAAAAAACTGAAAACAACCTAAAAGAATATTCAAAACATTATTTTCAAAGAGTTCCATGTGACGTGGGTAAAAGCTTATGGAATGCAAAGCAAAAAAGCAGGATATAAAATTATATCTCATATACTGCAGGATTTCAATTACATAAAAAATGCATTTTAAAAGGTCAGAAGAAAATGTGCGGCTGGATTCTGCATGCTTCTTTCCTCTCTCCCTCCCTCCTTCCTTCTCTCATTTTATGTATTTTAGTATTTTCCATCGTGAGAAAGCATTTCTTTGATAATGGGGGTAGGATAACAGAAAAAGTAGCAACTGACTCTATTAGCTAATCATCTTTTTAAAAATAGGCATAAAACCAATGCAACCTATTAGCTAATCATTTTGCCCAGGAGCCCAGCTTGACACAAATGAGATTGATCCTAACAGTGCTGTACTTGGCAGATATTTCCCAGCATTCAGACAGGCCATACAAAATACAGTTCCTTCCAGTAGGTCCATTCATTCAGTCACCTTAGATAGTCACTGGCAGCTCACTCATTTCAGGAAGTCAGGCAGGATGTCATTCATTCTGCAGGGTTATTCTGGTGGTGCTGATTGACAAGCCACAGTGGCCTCTTCCACAATGCACTATGGGGAAGGCAGAGTCCCAGAAGGGCCAGAGGCCAAGTACTTCAGCAGATTAAAAGTTTCCTTCAAAGGAAATGCCCACTCAGACATAAGCACTGCTCTAACCCACCTGACAGAGTGGGGTGGTCTCAGACCTTCCCACTTGAACATGTAGATCCCTCTTGGACCATTTCCCCCTTTGAAGATAATATCACCTTTGCTGTCCTGAGACTCAAATAATAAATGTTTGAGCAAAGGTACTCTGAAAACACCAAGGATCCTCCCCAGTGTAAAGTATTATTAAGATGCCAATAGCATCCTCACTGCTTTAAAATTTCACAATATCCTCTCAGCTTTTATGAAGTCTAGAGAAACTCTGGAGAAATGGTTGAAAAAGACTTTCTGTGTGCATCTGGTTCTTGAAAGTATCATCTTTATATATAGGATCCATGTAATAAATACTCCTTGAATTCATTGCAGAAAAAGTCTGTCTCTTTAGAGAACTTAAGTGTTTTTACTTATTAGACAAAAGGAATGAGCAAACATTGGTATATTTCACCTTTGGCCCTTGCTACTGGGTAGCTAGGTGACAAATTTGGTTCTTCACCTCTTTCACACTCCTGTCCAGGTCTTTGGTCTTTCCTATTTCTTTTTTATATTGTGTTTAATTTTGAAGACTCCTTCAAATACTTTGGAGATCCAGTCAGTATATGAGTCACTGTCTCTCAGACCAGCATCTGCTGAAAGTCCTCAGATAGGTTCTTTATGAGAATTGGTGTCTGGGCTCTTCATTTAGATGATAATGCCTTTTAAATGGAATGCAAGAACTTCTCAGATTATCTAAATGACTACATTATAAGGGAGTCCTACCACAGGATTCTGAGCCTGTGTTTGTGTCTGCAATTGCTTTGCAGGTAGGTCATGCTATGCTAAATGTTAGCGGTTACTGAGGAAAGAAGGAGGCAGGATGATATGGAAATGAGGCATTTGTGCCAACTGAACACAGGAGATTTTCCTGTACGCTACTTTAAATAGAGAAATGTGGTGGGAGATTCAAGCCCCAAAATAACACAGGGGAGATGCAGCAAAACTCCCGACAGATTGGTGAGTACCATAGCCTCCACGCAGTGCACAGGACGCTGTCACAATAAAGTAGCATCCTCTATGACAAAACCAACATGGTCGATTTGCCTTTTATGTATTTTATACCTGTATTTATGTCTTATTCATTTGTTTTGCTTTCAGAGTTGGGAAAGAACAATAAACATAAAGAATTAAATAGGGCCAGGCGTGGTGGCTCACATCTGTAATCCCAGCACTTTGGGAGGCCGGGGTGGGCAGATCACCTGAAGCCAGGAGTTCAAGACCAGCCTGGTCAACACGGTGAAACCTCGTATCTACAAAAAAGTGTAAATATTAGCCGGGCGTGGTGGTGTGTGCCTGTAATCTCAGCTACTCAGGAGGCTAAGGCAGAAGAATTGCTTGGACCCAGGAGGCAGAGGTTACAGTAAGCCAAGATCACACCATTGCACTCCAGCCTGAGTGACAGAGGGAGACTTCATCTCAAAAAAACAAAAAACAAAAACAAAAACAAAAACAAAAACCAGAATTAAATATGTATGACTATAGAACACATAAATTTAAAAAGTTAAATATGTCTATGCATATTTAAACAACATCAAAATCATTAATTTGTCAACACTAAAGCTTTGTGATTTTTTTTCCTTTAAGGGGAATCTATACACTATTTGGATCTGAAAAAAACTGTATGAAGTTGAAATGCAATAAATACATGTATGCATCTGGACCCATAACTGTGCTACATGGAGTAGCTCATGCTAGGTAAGAGCTGGTGACAGTCATTATTATCACTCATAATGATAATGATCAAAGCTCCTATTCTATTTATTAAATATTATGGGGACTGCTCAATAGTCCTAATCTCATTTAATCCTCAAAACAACCCTGTAAGATAGGAATCAATGTCTTATTCCCATTTTATAGATAAAAATACAGTACCCAGAAGGAATGAAATTACTCAGTCAAGGTCAAGCAGCAGCATGAAGCAAAGGTAGGAATCTACCCCCGACCCCCAGGTGCCACTGCCCTGCCTCCCTTCTAGATGTGGCCCAGGGCAGTAGAAGGTGGCATCACTTCCTATTCCTGGTCTGGGGCTGTGACTCTGAAGCTCATGAGACACAACCTGGAGCTTGGGCTGTCACTGACACCTAAAGGTGCTGCCTTGTTCTGAGCAATGCTGCCTTGGTTAGGTATGTGGTGACCCGCCACCATGGCAAACAGGCACGTTCCAAGGATGGGGTTCAAGTCAAGAAATATTTCATGCCCATTGAACCAGCTAGGGTTCCATACGCCCTAGCGGCCTCCAACCCAAGGGTGCACACTCCCATTTTCCAGTTGAGCTTTCACACCACAATGCTTACTGCCTCTTTTCACTACACCATGCCTGGTACTCAGTTGGCGCTCTGGAAGGGGTGTGGAAAAGAACGACATTTGCTGATCTTGGAGAATGTTTTTCAGAAGACGCAAACTAACTCCTCTTGTAAGGCAATATTAAGCCTTGAAAAATGCATAAACAAGCATGGTTCTTAAAAACAAACACAACTGTCATTTTTTGAGCAGTTATGATATGCCAGGAACTATGCAAAACACAACAGAAATGATTCCATTTTATTCCAGCAACTGGATTGGTATTCTTCTGCACATTTTACAGCCGAAATCTAAGTATAGTGTCCAAGTCACCCAGTGTGTGCTGTAAGGCAATCTTAACAACAATTTAACCAAACTCATGCTGTCATCCATCTGCCAGGGTTTCCCATACCATGGGCCATGCACCCTAGTGATAAAGGGATGATTCTAAAGTGTACACCATCAAGTTGGATGATAAAGACATTTTTTAAGAAAAAAAAATAAAGCATACAGCAAACATTCAAAAACAATGAATGACACATTAAGAAAGCAATCCCCTTTCAAATCTTTCAGTTTCACTTATATCAAAAACAAAGACTTCAACTAGTGAGAGGATGCCTTCAACACCTCTTTACCATGCATGTCTCCTTTTGCACCATAGAGGGGACACTGCCCTAAGCTCACAGGCTTCTGTAGGAATCTGTATACCACAGAATGTAATACCAATGTGTACTTTTTATTATCTATGTTTATATCTACCTTCCATCTATATCAAAAGATACTGTTTTTTTTCATGTACAGTGGCAAAGTTTCCTTTTAAAATAAACTTACTCAGAAAATATAAATTGATTTAAAGAAAATATGAAGTTAATAGCACAATGGGAAAATTTTGGAAATAGTGGTGATGGCTGCATAACATTGTGAATGTAATTAATGCCACTGAATTGTATACTTTAAATTGGTTGGAATGACAAATACTCTGTTACCTACATTTACCACAACTTTTGAAAATTAACCTCATACACCAAAAAATGCTGAGTTGTACACTTAAAATGTGTAAATTGTATAGTAAGAAAACAGTAGCACTATGGTACAAACATAAGCCAAAAACAAGGTTGGTGGTTTTTTCCCAAATGACTGACATTTGGGAAATGCTGCATTATGCTATATTGCTTCCATTTTGTTAAACTAATTTTTTAAATTTAAATAACTTTACCAAGTCAAGGTGAGAAGGCAGGATGGCTTGTAGCATAAACATGCTGAATTCTTTCTCCAAGTTTCAGAAACAAGGAAAAATAAAGTGAACAGAGAAGGAAACTAAGGAGATAAGTTTCACCTGAGATTTAAGAGCTTGCCACCAATCTAGTAACAAATGGAATTAAACAGAAACGGTCACTGGGGCCAGTCAGGGGAACCTGTGTGTCTCTGTGGACGAAGGAGGGGGATATCATGGTTCATGTCCAAGACTTCCAGTGTGGCTGATAAAACAGAGTGAAGAGTATTCAAAGATGTCTTAGAAGGATGCAGACAAACAACCCAAGTATTGGGGTTCCTAGAAAAAAGGGCTGTGTTTCCTCTGCATTTGTATTTCAAGTTGAGGACTCAGATCTAACCACCACAAGGGGCCAGGTACAGTGGCTCACACTTGTAATCCCAGCACTTTGGGTGACCAAGGCAGGCAGATCACTTAAGGTCAGGAGCTTGAAGCCAGGCTAGCCAACATGGTGAAATCCCATCTCTACTAAAAAAATACAAAAATTAGCCAGGCATGGTGGCGCATACCTATAATCCCAGCTACTCAGGAGGCTGAGGGAAGAGAATCACTTGAACCTGGTAGGCAGAGGCCACAGTGAGCCAAAATTGCACCACCGCACTCCAGCCTGGATGACAGAGTGAGACTCCATCTCAAAAATAAAACAAAATAAAATTTAACCACCACACAAATGGGGCAGGAATACAGAGAGTTACCCAAGGTTTGGAGAAACTTCCAGAGGCTTTTCCACTCAGGATGAAATTTCTCAGCTGTTATGATGTATATTCATCCTAAGCCACGATGATGAAATCGTGAAACAGCTATTTTTCAAAATGTTCCAAAACCTGAGCTTACTAGGACATTTCCTAGTCATGACGCAAGAATCTACTGAACACATCTGCCGCATTTCTAGCACTGGCCTGGATCCCACGAAGGAATCCCAGAAGTGTGTCCCATACAGCTGTGTCCCTTAAGGAGTTTCTAACCAAATTGGGAAGATGAGGCCCCACATGAAAAAACAGAGAGACAGGGCGAGGTGGTTCATGCCTGTAATCCAAGCACTTTAGGAGGCTGGGTTGGGTGGATAACTTCGGCTCAGGAGTTTGAGACCAGCCTGGGCCACATTGTGAGACCCCCATCTCTAAAAAAAAAAATGTAAAAAAATAGCTGGATGTGGTGGTGTGTGCCTGTGGTCCCAGCTACTCAGGAGGTGGAGGTTGCAGTGATTTGAGATCACACCACTGCACTCCAGCCTGGGGGACAGAGCGAGACCCTGTCTCAGAAAAAAAAAAAAAAAAAGAATTATGTGATACTTATCACCAGGGACCGACCTGTATGATGAGACTATAAACAGAACTAAATTAAGTTAATGTTTCTAAGTGTTTAGAAAAGTCCTTGCACATGAAAAATTGACAAGTTGAGAAAAACTTCCTAAGGGATGAAGAAGGCAAGCTTTGTTCCCCTCAGTCAAATAGCATTGGGATGCTGCAGTTACCCTTCTGTGGAAAAGGCAGGATATTTTCTAGTTAAAGTAGTAAAATAATTCATTGTTGATTTCCTTATCTCTTCACCAAATAAATACTCACTATTTATCAATGAATAATAAATATTCAAAGCGAATCCCAGGGTCCCCAAGAAATGGAAGAGAGAAAATTTCTGTCCTCACTGCTACTGGGGAGACCACACAGGAGAGTTGGGAGGACTTTCCTGGCAGAGGGAAGGCGTGATTAAAGGCACAAAGGCATGAGAGCATATGATGTGTCTGGGGCACAGGAAACCCCCTCTATGTAGGGGAAGAGCTATGTGGGAGGGGAAGGGAGTTTGGGTGTCTGAGAGGACACTGTGCCATGCAGCGGAGTTCAGGCTGTATATTGGAGACCTGTCAGCAAAAAGTATTCAGGAGGAAAGGAAATTCTGTAAAATACAGATTGAAAATGCAGTTTATTTTGTTTAGTTGAAAACTGTCTTTGCTTGTTTTTGAAATAATTCTAGACATACAGGCAGAATGTATGAGCTCTTTTGTAAAGTCTAGTCAAAATTGAGAAGATGAGTGGCTGACCATCCAACCCGCCCCGAGCAAGCGCTGCCTTCAGTCGCATAAAATAACACAAACCAGTGGCTAACAACATGTTACCAAGTCAACATCCTGCTCTATCCGCTTTCAGGAACAAGTAAGATGCTATAATTAACCAGTGTCTGAAAATGTACTACGAGCATGCTTTACAATATGCTTAGAAAATGATTCTGAAGTAGACTATAAACATGTCTCCTGTTTACACTGCATTTATCTTGTTTACACTGGCTATTAGCTCAGAAATTCAGTATCACAGCTATTGTCATGTCCTTAGAAAGCACAAAAGGAAACCTCAAGCCTGGCCTAGTGTCCAAATTCCCAGTGTGTGGACCCCAGTGAAGAAGCCTTTGCTCTACTGCAAATATATGTGGGTTCACAGGGTGAGAGGTGAGAAGCTTGCAATGGTGGGACTTAAATCTTAAGTTTCAATAACGCCCCACCTTCCCCCACCTTCCTGGCAAACATCAAGACCGCTTTTTCATTTTAGTCATCACCATGGGTCTTTCTTCTCCCTTGTTCACCCACCTTGGTTAATGGGTATTGAATTTCCTGTCCAACTAACTCTTTTCACGTACAAAGCTCCCAACAGAGAGAGACAGATGTGCCCAACCTGCAAGTCACGAGCTACCCCTAAAGTCACATACAGTCCTCAGACTGCTGGTAAGGGGGTCAGCGGGATGCCAATTTCTTACCCACCAGATATCTTACTGGCATTAAAGTCAGGGGAGGGAGGAGGTGACAATTATTTGAGGTGTTAGTGTGAGTTAAAGTGACATCAATAATTGGTCTCATCACCACTACCATCATCATCATCATTATCCTCATGATGCAAGAAAGATAAGGCAGAGTCCTATGGACACTTTCCTAACTCAGACTTTAAATACAGTCATGGCCAGGCATGATGGCTCACGCCTGTAATCTCAGCATTTTTGGAGGCCAAGGCAAGCAGATCACTCGAGGCCAGGAGTTCAAGACCAGCCTTGGCAACATGGCAAAACTCCCTCTCTACAAAAAATACAAAATTTAGTTTGGCATAATGTATGCCTGTAGTCCCAGCTACTTGGGAGGCTGAAGTGGGAGGATCAACTGAGCCCAGGGAAGTCAAACCTGCATCGAGGCTGCAGTGAGCCATGACTGTGGCACTGCATTTCAGCCTGGGCAACAAAGTGACACCTTGTCTCGAAAAAACAACAACAAAAAATACAATCATGGTGGTTACAATGTCTCCCCGGAAACAAAGAGAAAGTTGTAGAAATAAATGAAGGAGGAGGAATGAATCCACTCCTTCCACAATCTCGTGCTGGCTTCCAGAGGCAGTTGGAGCTGCTAACTTTTGGGATGCAGGTAGACTCACCTGTCATATGCAATCAGTTTGCCATCTCGGTGTTCTGTGCCAGATGCAGACTCCTAAGGCTGCCTGGCTTCACTGCACATCGGTGAATTTGCAGCGCTGGGTGGAGGGTTCTGGGTCAAGGATCTACCGACATCAGCCCAAATCTTTTACAGCTCACACAGACAAGAAGCAGTGTTTTCTTCATTCATCAGATAATTCACCTGGCCCTCCTCAAGGTACTTAAGGTTCAAGATCAAGGGGGCAGGACAGATGGAGAGATGACCTCAGGTGTCTAAGACTTTTATCCAGCACTCCTCGCCCCCTTAAATAAATGAACTATTAGCTCTAAATGAGCTATTCCAAGTTTTCATTTCTTGTTGTTTTTAAAAAACAAAGGACTATAGCTTTTCCATTCTCCTCCCCAACCCACCCTACCTGCTCTTCAGCTTGAACAAAAATAGCAAAACAGCTGAGGCTGCCATGACAACCAACGAAAGCGCTGTGGTGCTCACCGTTGTCGGCCGGTGATAAAACCTGCCTGCGGCTCTCCCAGTCCTCTCCAGCTGGGGCCGGGCCCTCTAACTTTCTTCCAAAAATTCAACCTTCAGAAAGCTTTCCCAAATAGAGCTGCTGTATCCTCAACCAAGAAGTCCAGGGTCAGTTGGAGTTGCCTCAGTGCCCAGTGCCTCTGAACTTTTTGATATGTTCTCATTTGTTCCTTTCAGTGTCTCTAGGCACATGTGACAGAGATTACTATCTCCGTTTTGTAGATGGAAAAATAAAGGCACGGGCCATGAACTGACTGGCCCTAAGTCATAAGCTTCTGGTTTAATGGTAGAACCACGTGTAGAATTTGAAGTTCCCAACTCCAGATCTGGTGAGCAGAAGAACAGAAGGAACAGCCACTCTCGGAAAACATGACCCAAAAGGAGAAAAGATTCTACTAAGTGAGCTGCTTCCCAGCCACAGACTGACAGTCCCTCAACCAGTCTCTGGGATATAAACCTGGGAAGGGTTGGGGAAAAATCTACTTTCCCACCATGGTAAATGAGCTGCACAAAAACCCACCTCTATCCTGGATTCAGCGTCTTGGGTGCATCCACCAAGCACAGGCAACCAGAAGAGCACAGGAAAGCTTCCTTGGCTGGGTTTATCAAGATCCGTAGGGAGCACTACCCACCTGCATCCCATTAGCCACACCTGTGAGACAGTGCTCCCTGCAGGCACCCAGGTCTGGAGGCCTGCAGGCCCCTGTTTCCTCGTTCAGGAAACCCCAGTGTTGCTAACAAAGCAGGAGCTACCGCAGCCCCCCAAAAGGCTTCCTCTTTCTTCATCTCTTTCCGACACTTATAAATGTGCTTCCTCTCCCTATGTAAATTTCATTCAAATGGCACAACGCAGGCTTGTCATGAGGCCATTAATAACTCGCGTTTTCACAGGCTCTTCTTGGTTTCCTGGTTCAAGAATCAATTCTTATCTAGACAGACACTGATGTCTGGATTTACTGCTGTGAGGATGGACAAATGGGCTTTGTTTGGGGCAGACCACATAATGTGATTTATTTTCACTAAGTCAAGAACTGAGAGGCCGAAGGCAGCTCTTGACAATCACTAAGCTGAAGAAATTGAGAGTAAAATTTCTTCCCTTTTGTCTCTCTTCCACTTCAGGGTCAAAGTCCCAGGAAAGGCTGAAATGGTGTTTGCTTTCCCCCACTTATGCTGACCCTTTGCATTCTGACCAGCTGAAACAATGGAACTGGCTGGTCAGTTTCACTTTCCACTTTCAGGAAGGGTAACTTTCTATTCTTACCCCTCACCAAGAAACACAGTCTGGCTTTGTGGCTTGGTCAAGGCTGGGTGTGGGTGGGTGTGCGATGCTTCTTGGTGAAGGGCTTAAAGAAATATGAAACAAGACGGGCATTCCAAATTCTCCTTAAAGAATTACACGCTAAAATTAAAACTCTTTAACCCAGGACTTGCTGGACTTAGTAGCCCAAAATTAAAAGTAGGGCTACTAAGGCCAAGGCTCTAAAGATATTCTCTAACATTTCCTAGCAACACAAAAGCAGTTACTAACAGATTCTGGAAAAGCACATTCAGTTCAGCCACAGAAAACCTGGATTCAAGTCCCACCTCTGCCACTTCCTGGGTAATCTTGACATTTCCAAGCTTCAATTTCCTCTCCTTTAAGATGGGTTTATTTATGCCTGCCTGGTCTGCTGCACAGGCTTATGGGAATTAAGTGACCAACACAAAGCCCTTTGAAAACTGAAAAGTGCGAGACAAAGTTAAATCAATTAGTGTTGTTTATCTGTTGACCAAATTGTTCTTCTACGAGACTGTGAGAACAGATTCCCTGACATTCATTCATCTTTGTATCCCAAGGGCTTAGAATATAGTGAGAAATCAATAAATGCTTCTTGCATGAATGGATGAATCGATGAATGAGATAAGACCAACCACCTAAGTCACTAGCAGGGAAAACAACACCTCACAGAGGACCACTGCAAGGCTTCGTGCCCGGAGGCTTTTATCGTGGAATCTGGAGACAAGCAGGAAACTGTCTAACCCTCTAATTTATGGTAGCACCCTGAACCAAGCTGCCCTGAAAATTCTGCACGGTACACCATGTTAGTCCCAGTCTTCCGAGAAACAAAGGCTAAAATGAGATTAAACATACAAGGTATTTTGTTTTGTTTTGTATTTTGAGATGGAGTCTCACTCTGTTGTCCAGGCTGGAATGCAGTAGTGCGATCTCAGTTCACTGCAACCTCTACCTCCTAGGTTCAAGCAATTCTCCTGCCTCAGACTCCCAAGTAGCTGGGATTACGGGCATGCATTACCACACCCGGCTAATTTTTGAATTTTTAGTAGAAACAGGTTTTTGCCATGTTGGCCAGGCTGGCCTCGAACCCCCGACCTCAGGTGATCCTCCCGCTTCAGCCTCCCCAAGTGCCAGGATTACAGGTGTGAGCCACTGCACCTGGCCATACAAAGATTTTGTCAGGGAAAGTCCCTGGGAAGGAAAATGGGGAGGGAGGGTGGGAGAACCTTGTAGCTGTCTAAGCCCAAATGAATAAGAACGGGGAAGGAAGATTGGGTGCAAGTGTCCTAGACCACAAGCAGGGTAAGGAAAGTTGTGCAAATCTGTCAGGGGGTCCTCAAGCAGAAGTTGGCCATTGGAGAGTCTTGTGTGGGCCTAATATCCCTGCCATGCCCAGTTATTAGCTGGGAGCAGCCTGCAGAAAGCAGGGCCTTGGTCAGAAGCTGCGATGGATTCAGAGGGCGGCACAGGAGCCCTTGGTCAGTACCAGTCCCGGCAACTGGAGATCTGCCAGGCATATTCACATGGCCACCACATACATGGCAGTGCTTCAGAACATGGAGTTTAGAGTTCACATAACATGGATTGAGTCCCTGCTATTACTGGCTGGCTATCTTGGGCAAGTTACTTGATCTCCGAAAGCTTCATTTTCCTTATTTATAAAATAGCAATTATAATTCCTACCTCTCAGTACTGTTATTGTTGAACACTGTGTCTGCCACATGGTAAGTGCTCAATAAAAGGAAGCTGACTGTTAATTTTAATAACAATAATAATAATTTATCATTCACCAAGTACTTCTATTAGCAGTTATGACTTAAGAACACCCGCCATGGTTGCATGCTCATATTATAATTGTATGAGGCCATCACAGGAACATGGGACGTAGCCTAAAACCATAGTTTGGCAGTATGACAATTCAAACAACCAAACCAGTTTGCCTACAAATGAAAGGACAGAGTGACTTAAGCACCAGTCGCTCTTTCTAGCAGGGGCTGCCAGGGTGGTTTGCATTGTGCCAGAATCTACCTACAGCCACAACCACCGCTCTTCTCTTCTGCTTGCCATGAGTCACTGGCAGTGTCCTCAGTCTGTCCTGTGCCAGCTGTGAAACCATCGTCTGTCTCTGAAAGTAAGCATTGTCGGGAAGCTTCACCCTAAGAACAGGATCATCTCCAGGCCCTGAGACACAAGACTCTGCTATGCTGTATCCAGTTTTTTTTTTTGGACTTTAGCCAACTGATAGTGGTGATGGCTGGTTACTGCTGGCCAGTGGCCTCTACATCTTACTGGACTCACAGAGTATCCCCTTGTTGGGCTGGCTATGACCTGAGGCCATTACAGGTTTCATGGCCCCAGCTGATCCTGCTCAGGCCTCTCCCAGCCTTGCTGATCCTCAGGTCTTGGTGACAGTAATGACCAAGAACCAACAAGGAACTCCAGACACATGGAAGCCAGGCTCTTACCTCTTTCACTGCTGCCTTAGAGGCCTTTTCCCCAATTCCCTTTTCCAAGAGGGTCACCAAAGACACACACGGGGACTTTTTGGGTTTGGTTTTTTGTTGTTGTTAGTTTTTTTTTTTGTTTTTTTTTTTTGAAAGAATGACCTTCAGTTATTCTAACTGAAAGAGTCCAAATTAAACCTAAAAACATTGATTTTGTTTAATAATTAACAGCTTATAAAGCTGGTCTTGCAGAATAATCATCTCCATTTCACAGGGACTTTTCTAGGGAGTTTTGAGTTTCCGTGTTGGAGCTGGAATCTAACACTTGAGCTGCCGGTCTCAGCCTGAGATTGGACAGGAGAGGACACAAAGTCAAGGACAGGCTGGACCCTCCCAACCAAGCCAAGCTAGGCCTTCCCGTCTGAGGAAAAAGGGGGTCATGCTGGGGTAGAGGGTAAGCCTCAGGGCAGGAGAACAGGCCGTGCACTCATCACATGGCCTCCAGCAGGAGCATCGAGCCCATCTCTGAACACGGCTTGTTTCTCTCCACTGGTCCTCCGAGGCAGAGCGAGGAAGGGCTGGGCCCACCTGATGCCAGACATGCCCAGTGTTTGAGAGGGAGAACTGCCATCACCAGGCAGAAATGCTGATTCAGCCATCTTCTGCCCCGTGACACTTAAAAGTATTTGCAAACTCAGTAACTAGCCTCAGCACACCACCTTCTTTTGCCTCTTGTTTGCATTTATCCTTCTCACCAATTGAAAAACCAATCATGTTTGGTTTCTTTGCAAATCCACATTCTTTAAGAAATGATACCCTGCAGTAAAACCTGGGCATTCTCACACTCATACCCTGAGGTCGACTGTCCAAAAACCCACCATTCGCCACTTGCCCTTGGGTGAGCCACTTCCCCTGGCAGAGTCCTCTGTCTTCCTCTGTATTAAGTAAGACAGAGTGGAAAATAACTATTTGATTTCTTGGGGACTGTGCTGCCCCGATGCTCTTTGAGTCCACGGGCCTTGCTAACTACCTCCTCACTAAGCACACACACAGACTAAAAGGCCTTTGACCTTCTGCAAACATTTATCTACAACAAACCCAGCTTGATCATGTGTAAGACAAGACATGAAGTGAGACAACACACTTTCTGGTTTGGAATCACAAGCGTGAGGACAAAACATGGTTTCTACTCTTCATTTATATACAGTTATAGAAGCCACTAGAATCAGTACTGGGATAGGGATCAAGAAGAATCTGTCCCAGGGTTCTCATCTCCTCAGAAGGAGGTGAGAGTATTTGCAAAGGTCTTGCCAGAGTGATGAATTAAAATGGAGAAATTGTGTAGCTTTTAGAAGCATAGTCAATATTATATTACAATTTTATTTATTTATTCTTAGAGACAAGGTCTTGCTTGCTCTGTTGCCAAAACTGGAGTGTAGTGGTATGATCATGGCTCACTGCAGCCTCGACCTCCTGGACTCAAACGATCCTCCCACCTCAGCTTCCCGAGTAGCTGGGACTACAGGTGTGTGCCACCATGCCCAGCTATTTTTTTTTAATTGGTGTAGACCAGGCACAGTGGCTCACGCCTATAATCCCAGCATTTGGGAGGCCTAGGTGGGCAAATCACCTGAGGTCAGGAGATCGAGACCAGCCTGGCCAACATGATGAAACCCCATCTCTACTAAAAATACAAAAAATTAGCTGGGCGTGATGGTAGGCGCCTGTAGTCCCAGTGATTTGGGAGGCTGAAGCAGTAGATTCACTTGAACCTAGGAGGCGGAGGTTGCAGTGAGCTGAGATCACACCACTGCACTCAAGCCTGAGTGACAGAGAGAAACTCGTTTCAAAAAAAAAAAAAAAAAAAAAAAAATTCGTAGCAGTTTCTTCATGTGACCCAAGTTGGTCTCGAAATCCTGGGCTCCAGGGATCCTCCTGCCTCGATCTCCCAATGTGCTGGGATGACAGACGTAAGCCACTGTGCCTGGCCTATGCTAAAACTAAAAATTTAAACTATTATTTTAATACGCACTATAGAAGGAGGGTGTGAGTCAAAAGGGAGCATGGGTTAAAACATGTAGAAAATTCCTTCCCTGGGATCTTGCAACCTATGACCCGCCTCTCCGCCACTCCTGCCAGCCTCTGTGCCCACTGCCTGAATGCCTTCCTCTTTTTCACTTTTTCTTTTCATGATATTGTAGTCCTTTGTATGGCGTGTTTTGCCAACCCTGAAGTCACAATATAGTTTATTTCCTCTTTGTTAAGGTTCAGCAATCTTCCAAAAGTAGAGACACAGACCCCTGTAGGGGAAGAGGAGAGTGGCCCACTAACATCAAGTAGGCAAGAAGCACCTGGAACGTTCTAATGCACAAAAACCTCCCCCACCTCCACATGCAACTAATAAAAGCTTGATCTGAGTTATCACACTGAGGATGATGCAAATGCTCTGGGGAAGGTTCAGCTTCACAGACAGTCACACTTTCATGAGAATTATTTTTGAATCTTAGCTGATCAGAGTTTGAAAGAACCTGAAGAATCATTTAGTGCAAATTATACTCAAGGATTTTTTTTTTTATCATGGTCAACCTCTACTTAAATATGACAGTAACAAGAGTCCCCTTCTTGAGTCTACTCCACTGACGTGCATTTTGGATTATTAATAACTGGGCTGGGCACAGTGGCTCATGTTATAATCCCAGCTCTTTGGGAGGCTGAGTTGGGTGGATCATTTGAGGTTCAGGAGTTTGAGATCAGCCTGGCCAACATGGTGGAACCCTGCCTCTACTAAAAGTACAAAAATTAGCCAGGTGTGGTGGCAGGCACCTGTAGTCCCAACTACTCAGGAGGTTGAGGCAGGAGAATTTCTTGAACCTGGGAGGTGGAAGTTGCAGTGAGCCAAGATCTCACCACTGCACTCCAGACTGGGCAACAGAGCAAGACTCTATCTCAAAACAAACAAAACAGAACACCAAATTACTAATATCTGTGAAACCTCATCCTTATCTTTAGTCCAACCTTGCAGAATCTGTTCAGATAGTTCTGCTGCAAGCAAGAAAAATCCCAACTCAAAATGCCTTAAATATTAAGGACATTTATCTCCTGGAATCCAAAGCATTCAGTCAGGCTTGGGGTTGGTAAATGTTCAGCCACATCACCAAGGTCCCAGTTTCTTCCCATTTCTCTATACTATCATCTTCAGCATAAATTTCATTCTGAAGCTGGTGGCAAGATGGCTACGACGTCACAGGTTCACCTCACAACAAGGTCCAGAGGAAAATATTCCCACGAGCATGGAATAGAAACTTCCCTTCATTCTAACTGCTCCAACTTAGTTCACATGAACAATTATAGTCCCCAGGGGAGTACCATGCAATCCCTGACTCTGTAATCACCCAGGGTGGAAAGAGAGATGGAACTTTCACCATAATGTCCACACTTCCTGCCTCTCAGCAATCTCCACCTCAAACAGACATCTCCCTTACCCTGCAACTCAGAAAACAGCCTCAGCCCTTTCCAAAAAATGGTGCATAAATGGTTCCAGACTCCCTGGTTGTTCTCTGGACATATACTAGTGGGCCAGTTTCCTCCTAAAAAGGTGGCACCCAGAATGGAATACCATTCTTGGGATAACATATTGAAATTATTCTAGGATAAAGGAGCTATGCTCTTATTAAGGCAGCTTAATACTAAGGTAGTTCAGTGGCCACATCATACTATTGATTTTTTTTTTTTAACTTTTAAGTTCAGGGATACATGTACAGATTTGTTATATGGGTAAACTGGTGTCATGAGGGTTTGATGTACAGATTATTTTGTCTTCCAGGTACTAGTACCCAATAGTTATTGTTTCTGATCCTCTCCCTCCTCCCACCCTCCACCCTCAAAAATGCCCTGGTGTCTGTTGTTCCCCTCTATGTATCCATCTGTTCTCATCATTTTGTTCCCTGTTATAAATTAAAACATGCAGCATTTGGTTTTCTGTCCCTGTGTTAATTTGCTAAGGATAATGGCCACCAGCTCCATCCATGTTCCGGCAAAGGATATGATCTCATTCTTTTTTATGGCTGCATAATATTCCACAGTGTATATGTACCACATTTGCTTTATCTAGTCTACCACTGATGAGCATTTAGGTTGATTTTATGTCTTTGCTACTCATACTACTGATTTCTTTTCAACAAGTAGTCAACTATAAATCCTGCAATTCATTCTCACATGGTGATGCCATGTTGGATTTCTGCTGTGCTCTGCTAGTTTAATTGCTTTTTATAAACCTAAAAGCAGAACTCAGGATTAACATATTGAACTAGATCAAGATAATGCTGAATAACACTTCAGTCACTCAGTGTAAAAACTATCCAGTCACCTATGTATATTATCCATCTATAAATCTCTATTCATTTGCTAGGGCTGCCATAACAAAACACCACAGACTGCAGGGCTTGAACAATAGAAATTGACTTTCTCAAAATTCTAGAGGCTACAAGTCCAAGATCAAGGTGTCAGCAGGGTTGGTTTTTTTTCTCCGGCCTCCCTGCTTGACTGCAGATGGCTGGTGTCTCACTCTGTCCTCCATAATCTCTTCCATGTGTGCACATGTCTGCATCCTAATCTCTTCTCCTTCTAAAGACACCAGTCATATTGGATAAGGGCCCATCTATATGTCCTCATTTTACCTTAATTACCTTCTTAAAAGCCCTATCTCCAAATCCAGTCATGTTCTGAGGTGCGAAGGGTTAGGACTTCCACAAATGAATATGAGGTAGACACAATTCATCCCATGACAAATTTGATGTCTGACTTCTGTATGCTTCAAAGTCAGAGAAAAACTGGCCACTAAACCTAAGGCCAGGGCTGCTGGCTCTCCTCTAGACACTCCCTCAAAGACGACCATTAATCCAATTATTTTCTCATGTTATGTTGAGATCAGTCTCTCTGGAGAGCAGATTTCAACCAGGTTTCGGAGAGAGTTGAAGAGAAAGATCATTCTGGAAACCTGGGCCCAAAAGGGGGCTCTAGTAGAGTGTTTCCACAGTCAGAGTAGGTGACTCTGGATATGAAGGTGCTGAACCGGGGGCTGCTGCACAGAAGATGAATCATAACGGAGAAGGGCAAGGGAAGAAGAGCTGGCAGGTTATCAGAAGGCAAATTTGGTGACCTTCCAATTTTACTTAGGACATAGGTAGCAGCAACTGCATCTGGAACACTTTTAAAATTATCCTGAGTGCCTGTATCACAGAGTAACTATGACTGTCTGCAATTACCCAGGAGGGCAGTGATGACCACATTTTTCTAAACTTAAAAATCCAGGTTTCTATAGATGTGGTTAATGAAAAGTAATTGGTATACTTTCTCACTCTTACAGTCTTTAAAAAATATGCACACACAAATATATATATATATATATATATATATATATATATATATATATATATATCTACACACAGAGAGAGAGAGAAACGGGGGGGGGGGGGGGATGCACTATTAGAGAAGCTACACACAAATCCTAGAGAATGAAATAGCCAGCACTGCAGAGTAAGATTTCGATAAACCAACACCTGTTCACAGATCAGTTACTCCTGATCCTTAAGCATCCCTTCTTAGATTAAATCACTTAAGAGGCAAAGCCTGCTCTCCAGGTCAATTTACGTTTCTAACGATTGAAGCTTTAGGGTAACTCAATGTTATTACTCCTCTGCTGATTTTTTTCCTTCTTGCTGGAGCAGGTACTCAAAAGATGGGAATCGTGACTGGAGGGTCATCAAGATGGCTGAGTCGAGCTCCTGCATTTGATGCCTGAAGCTCCTTCCCCACATACCAAATGCCTACTTCAAACCAATGACACTGGCACATGGGAGTACACCTTTGCAAGAGCTGCCATCTCTCCGAGGATGCTCTCCTTCAGTTTCCTCGCGGTAGAAATCAAGAGAGAAGAGAAAGCACCTTTCTTCCTTCCCTGCTCTGATTTGTACCGCCTCCCCACGATGAGATAAGCCTGTGCCAACTGCTACCTGGGTAGGGAATGAGCTTCGTGTGACCCCGTCATTCTTTTTTCTTTTCGCCCCATTAATAAATGCTTTTTAGCCACTTCACCAACTGACCCCAAGCCTCACCTCTGGTCTCTAATCAAAACCTAAACAGGGTTTTCCATAAACTGAAATTTACATTCAATCATCACCATAGCAACCATCACACAGAATTAGATACTTTTCCATTTCTGATATAATTTACTTTTTTTTTTAAAGAGCTGCTTTCCTCTTCAATTGCAAATCCAAGCTATTCAGAAGATAACCATTAAAAATCTATTTTGAAAAAACTACATTTAAACAGACTGTGGCAAGGTTCTTAAAACAGGTATTTGAAGTGGTTTCTAGACACTTAGCAACACACACTTATTCCCCCAAATGGTGGCCATCATTGCTGAAGACTCCAGGATTTGGTCCAGTGTTAACAATCAACGCATCTCTCAAAACTGTCATAACCAGAACTGAAAAGGTGCCCTGAAATAACAACTGCAAGCCAGGGCATACAATTCTGTTAATTTTTAAAAGATATCCATATCATGTCTAAAAATAAATAAATAAAACAAGGTTGGACTGTTCAGCGTGCAATTGGTGAATGCCCCCCAAATTTCTGGAATTCACCTAGTCATCCAAGAGGAGCTATTCAATTGCTAAAGTGGCTTAAGACTATGAAAGAATAGGCAACAGTAAGGACAGTAAGCCATAGTTAAAGAGATGAACCCTCATTCAGGAAGTCTAAATGTTTCTCATTCTATGAGTACAATGCCATAAGAGAGGCCTTGAATATTCAGAGATGTTGGAAATCTATTTCAGATTTAGAGAAAGGTAAGAAAAGACACCTTTCAGAAGATGTACTGACAAAAAAATCTGCTTATGACACTAATGCCCCTAATAAATTAATGAGCACCCACCCAATGCATCACTCCTATACATCTCACTGCTTTGTTACTTACAATCCCAGAAACTGGGCAATTCAGTTGTATTGAAAATTGAGATAATAAAATCAAGTCATTTTCCATAAGCCAAATCATTTTATCTTATTTATTTACAGCCGAACTATGATGTAGTGATATTCCATTCACTTAATTCATTCATCAAGCATTTACTGAGCACTAGATGCTACCATGTGCTGAGAACTGGATTTAATAAAGATAACTGACACATCATCCAAGACTCATTACTTTTCTAACTCATAGGATGGCAGATGTTTTACGTCCAAATATCAGGTAAATTTTCACCCATTTCCTTTGAATAAACATGCAAGGTTTTCTCTACATATAGGAGGTAATGCTGGTCACACGGCTGTGCTACTCATTTTAATAACTCCAGTCTGGACACTGGAATTAGACTGATGGCTAATAGTCTACCACTTTTATTATTAAGATGTGGTAGTTCTCACCACAGGGCATTTATTTTGAGAATTCTGAAAATATCCTGACTTAGTTACAGAGCCACTCTGCCACTTAGGAAAAGGGCTGAATTCCACCCCAAATGACAAAGAAATCTCCCCTAAATGCTCCTAACAGTTAGGCATTGTATAGACCAAAAAGAGGTCATTCTTAAAGCTTATCAGCCATTCTTTTTTTTTTTTTTTAAAGACCATTGGCATAGCTCGTTAGGCAATGTGAGCAAGGAGTGGGTTATTTCCAAGTAGTTGCCAAAGTATCGTATATGCACAGAAGTGAGAAGTCTTACATATTAAGTGGGATAATATATGCAAGACAAATGCTAGCCCAGGAATGGGATGCTGGTTTCCTCCCAGGTGCCAACTCTAGAACAGTGGTGGATGCCTATTCGCCTGAGTGAGGCTTATTCTGAGACCAAGGCCCAGATCAGTGAAACAAGATGCCTTGATCCACTAACAAAGTCTGATCTAGGAGCAAACAGGCTGTGATTTATAACGTGTTCCACTGTCCAAGGCAGCCTGGACCATGTTGGAAAGGGAGAGGCAGTTCTATGCTACTGAGTTTCTGGGGAGAGTTTGCAGAAATAATCCGAAAGAACATCCCAGTGCATTCAAACACCAATGAACCTGTGCTGACAATCTTAAGAAAAACTTTGAGGCACAACAGGCAGAACTTAAGACAGAATGGGTACCTTCCAAATTGTTGGAAAAGATAAAAGCCAACCAAACATATTTCATGTTGAAGTTTTTGAAAAACTTCACCAAGAACCATTGACAGTGGAAAACCTAAATAAGATCACAGAAATTAAAGATCAGAGCATTTGAGGCAGCACTCTCTGACAGATATGCCATGTTGCCAATTTACAAGACAAGCTGAGGATAAGTGTTAGAAGAAAAATGCTTGTTCCTTGGTGCCAAAAAGAAGAACTAGTGCTCAAAGAATTTTCTCAGCAAGGCAATTTTACTTACTGCAAAAGGGTGCTTCTTGGAAGCCTGATTGTCTCGAGAGTACCCTGAACAAAGAAAAACAGAGATTTTTATCCCTTATACATTGGGTCCTCACTGCTGTGTGCCGTCTCCATTGGCTGGAGCTGAACCGCACAATCTAGACTGATCCTGATTGGCTAAAAATGTAAAACTTGCCTAAATAGGTAAACACATGATGGAGAACAAAGAAAGGAAGGGGATTGTTTACAGGAAACTAGGAGAATAATAGTATTTCCAAATAAAGAAGAGGCAAAGGCTGTAAGCCAGGAAATGCCTGGGCATGTTTAGACATGTCTGAGCAGGCTACAGGTCAGAACAAATAATTTGGTTAAAGTACAAGGACATAGAATGTACTTATTTTCTTACTATATTTAACAGCTACATAGGACTTAACAGAGTTATTAATAAAAAGCAAGGAAGCTTGAAGAAAGTTAGTTTTTAAAAGAAACTATTATTTCTAACACTTATTATTTATTCTTTAACAAAAAGGGAAAATTTGAAGAGGAACTTTTTACTTTTCACAATTCCCTCTCTTGATTTTATAGATTTTTTTTCCTCTTCAAACTTCCTTAACATGTTTTGGATTTGTTGTTGTGCTTGATTCTTCAAAAGAAGAAGTTTCTCTGAATAAGGTGGAGGAGAGTTAAGGGAGCTTTTTAGTAAATGCTGTCTCTATGAGTCTTTGCACCAACCCACAGAGGCATGGTATGACACAACACCCAACAAGAATGAATACACCTACTACCTCGGTGAGAGAAGTAAGAATTGAGGCTATGATTCCTTTCCATTCACAGAATCATTTTCTAGCCACCCTGTGAAGGAGTCATTTACTCCTGAGTTTTTGGCTAACTCATTGGACAGAGCAGTTAGACCTTGGCCTTTGTTATGCTTCCATTAGAGGCGGTGTTGTTTGGGATGAAGGTACAACATTGAGTTTTAAACATGATGCACACTCCTCCTCTTTTTGCTAATATTATGTCTAAGCCTATCCTATTTTCCTAAGCCGTCTGGCTAGTAGCCCCTAATTGCTCAGCTATTCCTTTAACAGCATCCCTAGTGTAGTTAATAAACTACTGTTGGTTGTAATAAATGTAATTTGTCCAATCTATGTTTTTATTAACTGTCACCCATGAAAATATTGACTCAAATCCTGCAGCTATTTGATCTCGGGCTTTACATTTATCTGGTGCTCCTCATGGGACTCCAACTGCATCTAAATAAACGTGAGAGTCAAAAGACCCATAAGGGGCTTTCCTTGTTTCACAATGTATTTTTCCTCTCTCTGGGTGATGAAATGCCAGTGTGAAAGGGATAGCCAGCTGGACTAGAGCACAGGTGCTGCTCCAGTTACTTGGCAGAGTGTTCAGTAAGGTCCAGCACAATACTTCCATTCATCTGCTTGGGGATGAACAAGGGTTGACTGACTGGTAAGCTCTTGAAAAGTCTTAAGCTCGCTGCATCCTTTCAGGTCTCTAAGGAACGCTAAGTTTTCTCCTTGTTGTGGGAGACACGAAGTGAGTCAGGAGACAGAGACTGGATGGCCCTCGGGGGCTGACCCACAGGGTGTTGAACTTCGGGATATAGCAGAGAGAGAGAGCTTGACATGACCTGTTACCCCTGGCTGTGGAATCCTGGAAAAGGGCTACCGTGGACCATCCTCGTGGAAAGGGGACAACCCGGACCTCTAGCCTGCTGTGCGCGTCAGCATAACAATTGCTTTTGTTTAGAGTGTGGACAGAACATTTGATCCATTTCAGCCAGGCATTCACATCTTGATATTCTGTCTCAATTGCCAAAGTTTGTTTTAGGTCTTTAACTTCTACAACAGCTACCTTGGTCTTGTTATTTGATGGAGGAGGAACAATCGTTTCGTTGTGAGAGGTTTTGGAAGAAGGCTTAAGGGAAGGTGTAGGCGGTGGGGGATTAATGAAACATATTTTAAAGGATCCAGTATATCGGTCTGTTCCTGAAACTCCAGCCCCCATACCATAAAACTGACTTACAGAAGGGAACCGGAGTTTGGCAGAGTTTTCCCCGGGGACTATGGCTCATGACTCTGGAGAGGGTGGCGCTTTCTTGACTTGGATGTGATGGGTCCATCCTCTCTCTCTGCTGTCTGGACTGTGGTTTTAGTAGTTAGGAGCACTAAGTAGGGTCATTCCCAGGCCAGTTCTAGCTTCTCCTTTTTCCAGCTTTTGATGAAGATGTGATCTCCAGGTTGATGCTGATGCTCTGGGAGCTCTAGGGGCAGCATCTGTGCTAAGAGATCTTTAGTTTTCAGAGAAGAGAAAGTAGAAGACAGATCAAGGACTTATCTTTTTTAAGAAATTGATCTTTTGGGCCAGACATGGTGGCTCACACCCGTAATCCCAGCACTTTTGGAGGCCAAGGTGGGTGGATCATGAGGTCAGAAGATTGAGATCATCCTGGCTAACATGGTGAAACCTTGTCTCTACTAAAAATACAAAAATTAGCTGGGTGTGGTGGTGCACACCTGTAGTCCCAGCTATTCGGGGGGCTGAGGCAGGAGAATCGCTTGAACCCAAGAGGCGGAGGTTGCAGTGAGTGGAGATCATGCCACTGCACTCCAGCCTGGCGACAGAGTGAAACTCCACCTCAAAAACAAAAACAAAAAAGGTGATCTTTTGTTTCAAAGGTAGGAATATTACCAGTGGAGTGTAACTAGGGCAATCCACAGAGCATCTCGTAAAGAGAAAGACTAATATCTTTCCATAGGGCAGTTCAGATTCTCAGCAGGGTAATAGGAAGGCACTTGGTCTATGGTAACCGAGTTTCCAGAACCAATTTGGCTAAGCGGTTCTTTAAAGTCTGCTTCATTCTTTCTATTCCCCTTGATGAAGGTGGGTACCAGCGAGTATGATATTCCCATCCAATATCTAATGTTTGGGATGGCTGTTTGATGACGTGTGCGGTCAAATGAGTACCATTATCTGAGTAAATATTTTCTATTTGTCCAAACCTGGGTACTATATTTTAATTACAGCCTGACTACATTATTGGCTGTTGCATTTGAAAAGGAGATAGCTTTGACCCAGTGAGTGAGGTGATCACTTGTAGTAATTTAGATGATCTATTAGAGGCATTTTGGTGTAATCAGCTCAGATACTTTGGAATGGACTCAATCCTGGATTTCTTCCTCCAAAAGGTGGCTTTCTGAAGGTCTGTTTATTAGTCTTTTTACATAGTAGGCAACTATCTGCAACCTGTCTTGCCAAAATATAAATTCCTATACATTCATAAACTCTGAGGATTGCATCATACATGGCTTGGAGTCTCCAATGTGTCCCTTGATGCAGTCGGACCAAAATCTTCCTCATAAGGTATTTAGATAACATTTCTCTCTGGTCTGGCAATATCTATTTTCCTTCTGAATCCTCTTTAGCACCTATTTTTACTAGTTTTAGACCAAAGAAAGCTAAGCACCATTTTATATTTAACAGTGCTTCCTATATGATTTTATACCAGACAAGCTACATTTTACTTTTATTTTAGTGTGCTATTAATGTTAAACTTAATTTTAATAAAACCTTGTAGACATACTTATCCAATTTTAATGTCTGACCATAAGGTAAGATATTTATAGACTTTTTTTTCTTAATGTTAATGATGATAACTGTTTTTTGTTTTTTGTTTTTTGTTTTTTGTTTTCATAAAACAAACTTCCTTTATGTCTATGAACTAGATTGCCTAAAGCTGCAAGATGAGAAGTTAGGATAATACGTGTTACACTGTTAACTTTCAGCAAATTTTACTTTTGTTGAAAATGTTGTAAGTTTGGGATTTAAATTATATGCTAGGTATAGAGCCTGAACCTAGACAGAAGTGCAGATAAGGTCTGGCTTATTTCAGCATTTAACTCCATGTGCCCTAGGTTTTACCTAGCTATAAAGCAGGCCAATTGTACAGGTTAGAAATGGTAGCCTGTTTGTCTATCTGATCTGCTAGGTTATTCCCTTGACTTTTAAAAGAAAAGCTCCTCTGGTGTCCGGGGACATGGACAATAGCTATTTCTTTTGGCAACTGAAGGTTATTTAATACTTGGGGGATTAATTCCTTATGGACCAGGTCTTGGCCTTTGTTATTAATAAGACCTTGTTCAGTCTAAATTTTTCCAAAGGTATGATCTACCCTGAAGGCATACTTAGAATCAGTATGGGTATGATGGTTCTTTTCTGGTTTTGCAAGTACTTTAAAGTTTGGCTGAGTGCAAATAGCTCACATGTTTGGGCAGACCCATTATTAGGCAAATTTCCTGACAATATTTTTTCAAGAGTTTTTCCATCAGTTACTGAATACCTATTTTGACTTTTTTTTTTTTTTTTTTCCCTCAATCACCCGGGAGGAACTATCTATAGATAGGCGTTGTCCCCTCCTAAAGGAAGTTTCTGTTAAGTCTGGTCACACCTTTGTATGATAATCAATTAAATCTAAACATGCGTGCTCTCTCTTTAGATTTTGATCTCCTGTTAGGAAATCTGCTGGGTTAAGCAAATTATCAGTGCTTAATGTCTTTTCTTTTCTTTTTTTTTTTAAGAGATGGAGTCTCGCTCTGTCACCCGGGCTAGAGTGCAGTGGTGCAATCTCGGCTCACTGCAACCTCTGCCTCCCAGGTTCAAGTGATTCTCCTGCCTCAGCCTCCCGAATAGCTGGGACTACAGGTGCCCATCACCACGCCTGGCTAGTTTTTTTGTATTTTAGTGGAGACAAGGTTTCAATGTGTTGCCCAGGTTGGTCTCAAACCCCTGAGCTCAGGCAATCCACCCGCCTCAGCCTCACAAAGTGCTGGGATTACAGGCTTGAACCACCACACCCAGCTGGTTAACGTTAAATCATCTTTTTCTAACACGATAGCTTTATACTTTAAGATTCTTGAGTCAGTAAGCTACCTTTTTGCTTCCTGACTCAAGATAGTTCTGACCTGGTGAGGTGTGCTCACCATGAGGTTTCCTCCAAAAGTTATTTTTCTACTTTGTCCTGTTAGCAAAGCAGTTGCCGCTACAGATTGAATGCATCTGGGCCATCCGCAGATTACTGAGTCAAGGAATCTATAGGATGGCTACAGATGGCCAGTGGCCTCCATGCTTTTGGGTAAGTACTTCTAATGCTATGCCCTAGTTTACACTGACAAAAAGATTGAATGGTTGCTTAAGGAGGGTAAAGTTAGGACACAGGCAATTACTAATAGGTGTTTTAACTTTTCCACTTGTTGGATTTCTGGTAATTGCCAAATTAAGGGTAGGACGTTGGCCTGTCTTGTGTGAGCTTTTTGTATAAGGGTTTTGTTTCTAGGGCATAAGAGTCTATCCATAGATGACAGTATCTGACTAATCCTAAAATTTTCTAAGTTCTTGTTTAGTCTCCGGCATAGGAAGGATTTGATGCCTTCAATCCATTCAAGCTCAATTTTCCATTTACCTTTACTAATTAAATGACTTGTTCTAATATTTGACTAAATAAATTTGGAGACTGCATAAACCCATGGGGTAAGACTGTTTATTGGGTATTGCTGTTTTTGACTGGAGTGAGGGTCTTTTCATTCAAAGGCAAATAGACAGATAAGCCCAGAAGCCCTCTGCTAACAGATAAGCCCAGAAGGCATCTTTTAAATCTATTATTGTAAACCACTGGTGGCTGTAAGGGATCCTATTGATAATACAATAAGGATTGGGAACAACAGTGTGTGTAGTTTGGACTATTTGATTAATAGCTCTAAGGTCTTGCACTAACCAATATTGCACATCTGGCTTCTTTACAGGCAGTATTGGAGTGTTACAGGGAAACATACAGGGTTTAAGAAGCCCATCACAGAGAAGATCTTTAATTATAGGTTTTAATTTTACCCTGGCTTCTAAAGGGATAGGGTACTGCTTTTCTCTTTATTATTTCCCTAGGATTTTTTTTTTCTGTTTTTCCTTGAGTCTCCTGGATTTACTCTTTCATACCCTTTATATTTCCTGGAGAGTCGGGGTTTGGGTTTTTCATAGGTTTTTGCCCCCTGGGTACTTTGTTGTATGGTGGACAGCAGAATTTTTGCTTTCTGCTTTTGTTTTTCCTTCACCTCTTTTTACATATACTTTTTGGGCTTCTCAGAAGCTCTTCTATAGGTCTATCTTTTGTAATTTCTTGTTAATATCTGGTCAACTATTAGTTACAAAATGAAGCTTCAACATCCCTCATTTGAGGGGGTCTTCTAATTCTAGACTTGTTATTGTTGCTAGCTTTATCCTTTTTATTCCTTACCTTACTTGGGTTATTTCCCATCTTGATGGTTTTGAGGTGAGGCTCAATTTCCCTTACTGGAAATTTCTCACCTTCCCTACTACTAGAAGTTTGTGTGAGGCTCAATCCTCCCTAATGGAGATTTCTCGCCTCGTTTTAACCTCCAAGATACCCCGACCAAAGAATACTTCACTGCACCAGCAGCTTTTCTTGCCTTGGTATGTCCTGACCACCAAGGAAATACTTTGCCACTTTCGTGACATCTCTTACCTTGGTCTGTGCACAGAGTTACCTGGTTGCCACGATATGTGGTGATCTTTTCCCCCAAGTTGCCAGCTTATTTCTTCTTGTGTTGCTAAGAGGCCGTGTTTATTCGTCACCCTGAGTGGGTCTCGATTTCTTACCCCTGAGGCCACTGCAAGAAGGCAGCAGGGCGCACCTCCTCACGGGAGAGGACCGGAACTCTGTTTCCCAGAGGAGACTGGGAATCCTGAATGAGCCCCGAAATTTGTTAGAAGTGCTCAAAAAACTTTCTCAGCAAGGCAATTTTACTTTCTGCAGAAAGGGTGCTTCTCAGAAGGCTGATTGTAATGAGAGCGCCCTGAACAAAGAAAAGCAGAGATTTTTATCCCTGACGCATTGGGTCCTTACTGCTGTGTCCTATCTTCATTGGTTGGAGCTGGATCACACAATCTAGACTGATCCCGACTGGCTAAAAATGTAAAATTTTCCTAAATAGGTAAACATGTGATGGAAAACAAAGAAAGGAAGGGAGTTGTTTACAGGAAACTTGGAAAATAATATTTCCAAATAAGGAAGAGGCATAGTCTGCAAGCCAGGAAATGCCTGGGCATGTTTGGACATGTCTGAGCAGGCTATAGGTCAGAACAAATAACTTGGTTAAACTACAAGGACATAGAATATACTTATTCCCTTATATTTATTAGCTACCTAGGGCTTAACAAAGAGTTATTAATAAAAAGCAAGGAAGCTTGAAGAAAGTTAGTTTTTAAAAGAAACTATTCTTTCTAACACTATTATTTATACTTTAACAAAAAGGGAAACTTTGAAGAGGAACTTTTTACTTTTCACATAAGGATAAAATCCCTTTGTAAGAGTTGAACCAACACATGGATTGCAACCAACACCAGATTCTTGTTTTTTTGTTTGTTGTTTGCTTTTTTTAAAGATCAGTAGAAAGATAATCACCCCAACACAGTCTCCTGGAAATGATGCAGATGTGTGGTTTCTGTGGTAGAAGGAAGCAAAAAAATGTTTTGGGTATCTTCTGTAAACTAAGCTTTGAAAAATATAAGTAAATATATCTACAAAAGCCACAAAATTCAGCTTGTGAGTTATTTATGTTTTGATTTTTTTTAAGAGTTCCTTAGATAACCAGTGTCCAATCTAAAATGATCCTTGCATGGTTTGGGAGTGGTCATTCCAGTGGCCATCAAATTCAAGATGCACAAACCCATTGTTGGTGTGAACTAGGCAAAGAGAGAGCACCTCCAAATCTCCCTCATCCTGGGACTTCATTGTTCAGGTCCATGCATCTGGGAAGAGCAGACACAGCCAGGCTGTGACTGGGCAAGAAGGGACTCAGATCACCTTCATCCACCCACAGCCCCTGGAGCCATAGTTGGGCTGGTAGCCAAAGCTAATGAAATAGCAGACATGAGCCCTGGGGGAAGGAAAGGAGATGTGTCTCCATTCACCATCTCAGCTACATCTCCCACAGCCCTGTAAGGGGACATTTTCACTGTGTTTTACCCATTACTGAAAAGAAGCTTCTGAGAGTCTTGCTCCATAACCCAGAGCTGGTGACTAGAACCAGGATTAGAGTTCTGGCCTGCCTGGTCCGAATCTTAGACTTGCAGCTTTGGTCAACTGAGTTTCTTCATATCCAGGGTCCATGTCCCGATGTCCTGATCCAATGCACCAGAAAGGAACTAAAGAGTTAATTCTGACAGCATGGGGCAGAGCATGGAGACGCCTGCAAGGATGACACGTGTACCATCCCTGCTGAGTAGTAAGTCCCAGATGTTGAAACCAGCCACCAAAGACTAAGGCCCACGCGCTAGCTGAGCTCCCGAGACCCTGGACAGCAGGGCCTGTGTTTGCTATGGAATCTGTAATCCCTCTGCCACGTCCCATATAGCACCAAGTCCTCGCTAAATTCACAGAGTGGGTGTTTAATAAGTACATATTAATGGGAGGGCAGCAGGAGCACATGAAGCAAATATGAAACTGCATTTGATGCTTTATTTAGATCATGAGTGTTCTGAAAGCATTTTTTTCCTTCACAATTCAGGATGGAAGTCAGTTAATGCATATTTGTGTCAGATAATGACTTCGACCCCAAAAAGACAGTAATTTAATCACTGTTCCAAACTGCTTCAGCAGAGAGGTAACTAAACTAACTATGCTCCAAGACTTCAACCCAACAGCCAACCAACTAAATAGCATTTACTAAGATCTCCGAGAGCCCACACTGTGCAAAGCACAAGGAACATCCCACAGAATCATAATATGTGGGCCCTGCTCCTACCAGAATTATACACTCTAGCTCGGGGACCAAACCGAAATTCAGGAGATGATTCAATAAATGAGTGTTACCTGTGGGTGTTCTGCAAATGAGCTCCACAGGAGTCCGGAGAAAAGAGAAACCATAGGTAATAGAATTTGAGTTAGATGGGCTTGGGTGGTGGGATAAAAGAGAGAGACAAGATACAGATTTTCCCCCAGCCTCTTAAGATATAGATTTTCCCCCGCCTCTTAAGAACACAGCAGCATTTCACAGTATCCACAAGGGCACCCATAGCTTTCTTGATATTCACCCAGTCAGCCCTCGGCATTGTGCAGTTGCTTGTCTAGGACTCCTCTATGCCCCGACCACCATCTATTAAACACCACAGACAGAACTGTCAGGTTCCTGCAGACGCGTGTACGGCTGTGCTTCATATCTCTTCCACTCAACATCTAGAATGCAAACCCAAACCAACTTGGTTCATTATCATTTGCAGCAAAAATAAATAGAATTTCAACATGGATCCCACATGGACCCACTCTGCCCTGTGAAGGGCAGGATGGATGGAGGTGGGTGTGCCCAGGCCCTGCCTTGAAAGCCACTGCCTTGAACACTCCTCTTTCCTTCTGCATTTTAGAAACTGATAGCTTGATCTCTATTAGATGACTTGGATTAAGATCTCCTCCTTTCAAGGATGAATTGGAAACTTCTTTGATTTTGCATCCCTAGCACAGAGACTGGTCCACAGTGGGTATTTAATAAATAGTGAATTAAAGGACACATCCATTTGCCCAGGCCCACCCCCAAGTGCCAATCTCACACTTCCAAATGTCCATTGTGCATTGATTTGGGGTTGTCATCATTACTAGAAGATCAGCACTCCTGAGAGTGAATGGCCAACCTTCCTCCAAAATCAGCTGCCCCTGTAGACCACCATTTCTCTCAATGACATCATTCTTCCAGTCACGCACACTCAAAATCTTATCTTCTTACCCCACTTTCTCTATTTTTCCACTGAATTTCCCTCCTAAATCTAGTACACATATCTCTTGCTTTCTAATCCCAAGGCCACCATTTGTTGAGGCCCTAACCACCCTCATGCCTGCATTAATGACCTTGTGCACTAACTTCCTCCACAACTCAGGGAAGCCTGGATACACTAGACCCAATCTTCCTTCCCTTCCTGCTCTGTGGAACTCACCACTGCTCATCCTTCCTCCTCATGAACTTCACAGAGAGCCTGCCCAACCTCTCTGCCATCAGCCCTGTCCCTGCTTTATCCTAAGGCCTGGCAGCTGGGTAGGCAACGGTTGGGAAGCTAGTTAGGGTGACATTCAAAGAGCTGGTTTGGAGCAAATCTGATGGGGAGGCAGGAAGGAGTGGGAGATAGGAAATTTCCCTTGAAGAAGCCTTTGCAGAGTAAACACATTCTTTCTCTTCAACTTTATGTTTATGTGCTAAGGGGGCTATTGCAGATTTAGAGACAAACAACTCACCCACCCTGCCAGGCAAGCACCTCTTGGCATTTCCACTGTTGATTCAATGAGCACTTCAGGCCCTTTTGCTCCTCCCAGCCAACGTCATTCCCCACCCAGGATGACGACAGGCCTTGCAAAAACACTCCACCTGAGCCCTCTCTAGTTCATAAATAGTGATAGTAAAGGGGGTTGGTGATAAAAATCAAAGGGCAAGGATAAGATGTCACAGGGACTTAGAACTTGATACTATCTCAATAAAATACAAGCCCATGGAAACGAGCCTATGATACATTCCTCAGAAAATCTGTTTATAACATGGCTTTCATTTCTTTTTAAAATTAATTTTCTAATTAAAACATAAAAATTATATCAATTTATCATGTACGCCATGATGTTTGAAAATACGCATACATTGTGAAGTGGCTAGATCTGGCTAATTAACATACACATCACCCCCCATCTTTCACATAGGTAGGATTTATATGTGGTTATCTCTGCATCCAATCGACTCAAGAACGAGCGTCAGCCCTTTAGCTGGGACTTTTCCATAGTTTCTCCAAATGCCATTTTGGTCATAGTTCCGTCCCAGCCAACAGAAGGACGACTGAGATAAGATGGGTAAGGCTCTTACCACATCCTGATGTTGAAGGCTCTTCTTTCACTGACTCAATATGATCTTCATAATCATTTTTTCCCCACTCTCCCACTCAGGCCACTTCTCAGCCCAAATGCAAACGTATCCTGTGCTTTCCTCTCCCTGCGCCTTGCCCATGGAGCTCCCTCATCCTGGGATGTCTTTCCGTTTCATCCTTACCAATGCCTCTTAAAATCCAACCCTCTTAAAATCCAACCCTTTCTTGCAGTGCCATCCTCTCCATGAAGTCCTCTTATTTTGCAGATTCTACGTACATGCCAGTCCCATAGCAGGCAACTTCCATGCTTAGGAACTGAACTCACCCACTGAGTTTTGTGTCCTCCCTCTACCCCAAAATCATGCACCATGTCCTGCTGGTCCTGTCTGCTTTTCACCCCTCCAAAGCGTTCCTCCCTTTCCCACTGCCCCTGCTCAGCTCAGACCGGCAGCACCTCTGCCCTGAAAGAATGCAGTAGCCCTCTGCCCAGGCTCCAGTCTTCAGCCCTGCCCCACATGGCCATTCCTGGTGTCAGTGTTCTCCCTTAAATCTAGAAGAATACTGTTCTCTGTTGCCACTGTCCAGTAATCCTAATCTGCCCTTCAGAGCATCTTCAGACAACACTGTTCTTATATCTGCATAAAAGTCCTTCAAATGTTTGAAGGTAATTATCATGTCTCTCCTTGGTATTTTCTTTTTTAGGAAGGCAGCGAAGTGTAGGGGATGAAACTCTTGAGTTCAGTATTGGAGGCCTGGGGCTTTTGATTCTAAACAGTGGAGTATCCTTTGACAATGCTGAGCCTCTGTGCCTCAGTTCCACTCTACCCCAAGTCTCGCTCTGCCACCCAGTCTGCAGAGGAATGCAGTGATGCAATCACAGCTCACTGCAGCCTTGACCTCCTGGGCTCAAGTGATCCTCCCACCTCAGCCGCTTGAGTAGCTGGGACTATAGGTATGCACCACCATGCCCAGCTAATTTTTAATTTTTTTGTAGAGAGGGGATCTATGTTTCCCTGGCTAGTCTTAGACTCCGGGGCTCAAATGATCCACCTTGGCCTCCCAAAGTGCTGGGATTATAGGTGTCAACCATTGTGCCCAGCCCAAAAGTCCGTAATTAAACACTCCCAGTTCTTTCCTCTATTCCTTAGGCCCAAGCATGTTTCCAGATAGTTCATCTTTGCATTGCTTGATAAGAACAGCAATCTCCTTTTGGAAAAATCTCAGCCCCTCCACATTCACCAAGTAGCGTGAATGGCAGTTGCCAAGTGTTTAGAAAGCCCACACTCCAGATTACCAGAACAGACCAATCATAGGCCTCTAATCTCCTGACCAAAGTTAATCAGCCCAGAGTAAGGCACCTGACCAATTATATCCTACCCTGAGATTTTTTAATTTTGGACCAGAGAGAATACATATTGGTTCCTCTTAAGGGTTGGAGTTGGAAGACGTGAGGTATGGAAGCTCCTGGGGGTTGTAATTCTTCTTGGAGATGACATCAGAGAGAATGACACCCATATTCGAAGACACAGAAATGACAAGTGGACAGGTAACCCCATGGAGTTCAAGTCCTTGGCTACAGGTATCTCTGAGGACCAACTGCACCCCTTCCCTTCCCATAGTTTAATCCTCTTTTTCACAGGTTGGAGTTCCCTCCTTATAAGCAAGCAAGCACAAAGCAATAGATTACCCTTTCAAAGCAGGCCTCACATGGAGATAGCTGTGGCTTATCTGTACCTCTCCCAAACCCTCAAACTAACTCCCCAGTCTCCCCACCTCCTGCAAACAGCTACTACAGATGGGCAAAGGGAGTTTGTGTATAATACAAGAAAGAATGTCATGTCTTACTATATGGCCACTGTTCCTAAGGGAAGCCCAAGATACATCTTAGAGCAATTGTGCCCCTTGCTGATTCATACTAAGCATGTGGTCACCTCAGACCTTGAGCTCTTTTTCATGTAAACTGTGGAAGCCAGGCCTTTCCCTTACCATGCTATGACTGTACAGTTGGTTTATTTTTTATTTTTTATTTTTATTTTGGAGGGGGAGATGGTGGCCAAGGCTTGGGACCTAATTGCAATAATCTAACACTTAACTTAGTTCAATGTTATATGCTGGACTTGGGCCCGTGTTCCAGACAATCAAGATAGTTTTAATTCAGAATTCTATCACTGATGGCAGAATTTCCCAACTGCTCTACCAAATAGAATGAATTACAGATGTGCCAGGACATTCATTCCTTTCATTCTGTGCTTGGTGAAGTGAAACTTGGAACACTTAACCCATGTTAATGGCTCCTAACTCTTACCATTTTGTAAGTATTTCTATTTCAAGTTCCCACAGTTACGGTAACAATGGAAAGCTAAATTTTTTATAACATAAAATTATTTACTAACAAAAAATGCTTATTTATGAAATCAGTCCCTACTTAAACATCTGTGCTTGCTTAATCTTGGTGCATATTTTCATTTATCAAGTCATATTTTTGTTGCTTGGTCTCTCCCGGATTTATGATTTCTCCACAATAAACTATGAATGCAATGTGGTTTGGTTTTACAGGATAATTCTAGATTTCGCAAAAGAGAAATTTTTTGAAGTTGATGAAAGTGATATTGGAAAACTGTTTGTATCACAAATAAAGCTGCTGACAGTTGGGGAGGTTACCTACTGGACAGAAGAAAACTCATACAGATGCTTTCTAATAATCAAAATCAAATAATAAGAATACATGGTGGTTAAGAGGAAGCCTTGAGAAAACTGTAAAAGTCAAATGTGTTGTGAATCATCTTTCAATATAGCTGTTTTTAAAAGCCAAATGTGAACTAAGAAATGTTATATTGTTCTAGCATAAAATTATGTCATAAAAATATACTCAACTCCTTTACAGTTGATCTAGAAACAATTGATTTAGTCTTTGTGTGGTTTTAGAATTAACCTATAAAAGGGAGAAGGCTCAGTGGTAGAGCCTTTGACTGCAGAATTAGCCTATAGTTAAATAAATTATAAATAAAATATGTTAATATGATAAATTTATTTTTTTGATGTTTATTTTTGTTTGTCAAAATAAAATTCCCAATCAAACATTTACTTTTGTACTTACTATGAAATTTTGACCCAGGCTTAATTGTATCCACCTTAAGTGAGCTTTTCCCAGGATCCTTTGTCTTCAGATTATGAAGGCTTCCTAAACCTGCCTTGTTGCCATTCCTGCCATTGTTACAACTTTTATCCATTGCTCCTTGCCGTGTCCACTGTAAAAACACAGAAAAGGCCCTGCCCCTCTGCTCTTCCATGTGACCGGCCTTCAAAACTCTAATGATAGTTCTTGTGGCTCCAATAAAACTTTTCTTTACAAGTTCACTTCCTTCAACTATTTCTCATCTGACAGAATTTGAAATTCTCACATTCATTCTCTTCAGTCACTCAACAACTTATTGAGGGCCTGCCATGTCAAGTACTGTTCTAGGCCCCAGGAATATAGCAGTGAGCAGTCCCCTCAACTTACCACCCCACCCAACTCTTCTGACAGAGGCTTCCATTCTGTTAAAGGGACAGTAAACAAAATAAGTGAATAAATGAATGGATAGATGGATGGATGGATGGATAGATGGACGAATGGACGAACAGACAGATGAATGGATGGATGGATGGATGGATGGATGGATGATTGGTCCAATAGATGGAAAGATCAATAGTTGGATAAATAGATGAGTGGATGGACGGATGGATGGATGATTTGTGTGTGCACTCCTCAGCCTCCTACTGAAATGTTGAATACTTTTCTAGATAAGCGGACACATGCAGGATGAGGAAGAGCTTCTTCTCTGATACCAACTCTTCTGTTCATAAACCTTCACATCGTACTTTCTTGGAAGTGACGTTGCTCTGTTGACTCATGTCTTCAATTAAAGCCAGCAGATCTTACATATGCTACTTTTAAAATATATATCCATTTATCCTGTTCTTGTACAACTGCTCAATTATTTTCTTGGACCCTGTGCAGACTTTTATATTGATCTTTATTAATTTGCATAGACACACATTTAGAATGTAAAACCTGCAAACTGTAGGAACATATTAATATATGCACATCAGCGTCACTGCTGTCTACAAACTTAAGAAGCAAAACGCTGATTTTAAAATCAAGTGCTTGAATAAAGCTACTCTAAAATTTTAGATAGTCCTAATTACTACTCTGAAAAAATGGCTGCCCTGCCTAAAAGCCATGATTAATCTGGGCTCTAGGATACCATTAGATAGCCAAGCATGTAACATTTTCCATAACTACAAGCTGGACCGTTTCTTCTCTTTTTCAAGATGGTTACTCAGGACACTCATTTTTTCTTCAAAGGATGCTGTAAGGACCTACCAAAGAGGTCCCCACGATATCTCAGTTTCCCTTTATAATTCAAAGGGAACATCCTTCATTCCTCTGGATACTCCTGGCATTAAGTAATTAATAGGGTAACTGGCTGTTTAATGTCCCTCTCCTGCTAGAACACATAAAGTTCACAAGGGCAGAGGTTGCATCTGACTTTTTCATCAAGTCTCTCCTGGATCTTGCACAGTGCTGCACCCATGGCAGACACTCCATAAACTCAATAAATATTTGTTGAATATAAACATAAATTCACAGTCTCATCTATGCCACTAACTGTGTAACATTGAGCAAGTCATCTAACCCCTCTGGGTCCTACTGTGTTCATTTTAAACTAAAGGGGTTAGTCCAGATGATCCCAAAGTTTTCTTTTCCTCTCTCTCTCTCTCTCTCTCTCTCTCTCTCTCTCTCTCTCTCCTTCTCTCTCTCTCTCTCCTTCTCTCTCTCTCTCTCTTTCTTTTTGAGACAGTCTCTCTCTGTTGCCTAGGCTGGAGTGCAGTGGTGCTGGCTTACTGAAGTCTTGGATTGCTGGGCTTCAAGTAGCTGGGACTACAGGTGCATGCCACCATGCCTAGATAATTACTTTATTTTATTTTCGTAGAGATGGCGGTTTTGCTATATTGCCCAGGTTGGTCTCAAACTCCTGGGCTCAAGCAGTCCTCCCACCTCTGCCTTCCAAAGTACTGCACTGGCCCTTTTCTAATGTTCATATTCCATATTTCCATCTTGACTCAATGGCTTCTTGTCTCTGTTTCCCCATCAAAGACTCTAAAGCTAAATTGTTTTTGCAGTATGGGCAAGTTTTAATTACATGCATACCCTGGACCATGGGGAGGACTAGGGCAAAACAATGTTTAAAGGATTTCCATAACTTACAAGGACTTCTCATTCAAAGTGACTATAAAATAAAAATAAACATTTAGGCTGCCGAATAACTATACAGTTATTTCAACAGTACATTTTCCTGGAAAAAAATCTATAACACAAAAATAGAATCACAGTCACAGACCTTCTTTTGCAACAAACCAAGGCTTTGAGCAAGTATATTCAGAAAATCTTAGAAAATGAAAGGGGAACCCTGGTTCAGAACAAGTTAACAGGTTGGTTACATTTGGAATACTAAATGCCAGATCCTGCAACAGAAATATTTTCCCACATTTCACATGCTCAAAATGCTGAGTCAACAGCCAATGCTAATATTATTCTATCTGCTAGTTGTGATGAAGGTCCTTCCTATCTTATTGCAAGATTTAACTGCAACTACAGCCTCAAACATTAGCTGTACATGTAAAAAGAAACTTATTTTAGTCTAATTTAAAAGTAGAGCATTTTCATTTCATCATCAGCCTCCCCCTCTATTTCCTGTGTTATCAGATGCTGGAGAATAAACCAAGCAGTCTGTGAAACTGGTAAGTTGGTAGACAAAATAGGCACATTCAACCAGCATTTTCTTAAATAAGAAGCTAGGATGGTCTGACTTCTTAATGGTGATGGAGAAGAGGCACATATTCAGTTATAAACCCACAAGAAAAAGTACCAAGGAGTTCCCAAAATGACTAAGCCAATTTTAGAGATTTCCTCCTAAACTCTACAGATTGCCTCACTTTTATGCCCTCCTTAAAAATTAAAAAAAAAAAAAAAAGCAAATTTAATCACGGCAGAGACCTATCTATACCCCAAAGAACTAACAGTTCCAATTGTTACCTAGCCCCTGAATTGGCATACTTGATTCTCCTGTGGGGCACGTTGTCATATCTGGCACATTTTTAAGTATGGACACAGAAAAACATATGTGCTGTGTAGACTCCTGTTTTGAACTTGAAGAATAATTTTCTGTTTAGAAACACCCTATGTTACCCAAGACAAATTTACTCCATGGAAATGGTTGACAATTCAAAGGGCATCAAGCCCCTACATAGGCTGCTCATGGGAGGGACATCTTTTCTCTAATGGGACATTCAAAATGGGCCCAAGAGTTAGGAAAATGGACAATAACCCATGAATATACTCACTCCTCCAGTCATCCATCGAACCACCATTTCCTAGGCACCTACCACACATAAAACATTGTCAGTAAGAGACCAGTATTGTTTTTCTAGACATAAACACAGTGAAAATTTTAAAAGTCCTCAAAATTTTCCCCACAGAACAGGTAATGTTGATCAGTTACTGATTTTGTTCATTTTTCTGTGTCTTAGAAAAACCGTCCTATTCCTATTTAAGTCTCAATTTTACCAAACTGGCTGAAACTGAAATTTTTCTGCCAAGAATGAAGACCATACAACAAGCCTACTGTGGTTTCAACAATTTCTCCAATGGACAGATCAAGAATCATTTAAGGCATTAAACCATCCTCTTTCCTGGGCCATCTCAGACCTACTCTGGGTCATGTGGATGGCTGGTGGAAACCAAACTGAAAAGCTGTGAAAACATCCTGTAATAAGAGGGTAATTAACAAACCCATGCTGTAATGCATATTTGCCCCCATTTCCTCTGCTCCATTATCTTCCCATGAACCCACACGCATAAATCTTCATGTAAACCGTAGTAAACAGTACATGTAAAATGTTAAATATATACATTCCTTCATACCTACACAGATAATGGTATAATGTGATACACTCCTAAGACTCAACTTAAGCTAATGTCCATAAAGCTATTATTAATGCATTTAAGGTTTCATTTAAAATTATATTGTGAAGGATAATTTGTCAGTTGAAATGAATATACCGCTATAACTTGATAGGATTTGGAAAAATATTAGACCGAGACCCAGCAGTGAAATGCAAGGTATGTAAAAAAATCACACATAGTTGGGATTATGAAATTTCATGGCTATAAACGTCTGAGATGACAACACATTTTCCCTACAAGCATTTTAAAGAGAACAAAAATAGATTCAGAGTGACCAAGCGAATTGCCTCTAGTGGCTCAACCAGTTTCTGTAAACTGGAAATAAACATCCTTATTATCTTACTGATTATCATAAAGATTGTAGTAACCTAAGAAGACGTCAGTCTAAATTTCACAAGAGTCAAAATATGGCTCAGTGATAAGTAGCTCTTCTCTCTTTATAGGCATTAGCCCACCCCGAGTGAGTGATAGTGCAGTCATTACAGCGATAACACAAACCAATACCACATTGCTTCCCCTTATCAGGTCAGCATAATGAAACTGAGGAAAAATGCCACCAAGTTTGTACACGTGAACTTAACTTGATGTGTACCCCACTTGGATTATCTGCATGTAAGCCCAACATCTTCCTCTAGATTCTATCATTTTTCTCTTTTCAAAATTTCCTAACTAAAACAGCCTGGGTATGGTGGCTCATGCCTGTAATCTCAACACTTTGGGAGGCCAAGGGGAGTACTGCTTCAGTCCATGAGTTTGAGACCAGCCTGGGCAACATAGTGAGACCCTATCTCTACCAAAAAAAAAAAAAAATTTAATTAGTCGGGCATGGTAGTGCATGCCTATAGTCCCAGCTACTTGAGAGGCTGAGGTGAGAGGATCACTTAAGCCTGGAAGGTTGAGGTTTCAGTGAGCTCTGATGGCGCCACTGCACTCTAGCCTGGGCAACAAAGAAAGACTCTGACTCAAACAAACAAACATAGAAAAAATTAAAATACTGGAAAAATATCTAAAACAAAAAGTTCAAAATGTTTTCCATCCACCCAAAGGTAACAACTATCAACGGCTTTTTGTGTATCCTTCCAGAAAAAAAGTAATACATACATCCACATAGATATATTTCTTTTTAAAATATGCCTAAATCACTTTATACTATATACGCTTTTTTATATCTTCATTTTTTTTCTTTTTATAAATCTTGGCAGACTTTCCATTTCAACACAAAGAGAACTGCCTGCTTCTTCTGAAGTCTGGGTGGTAGTCCATTGCATAGATGCAGCAATAATCTATTTGACTCGGACCAATGCCAAACATCATTTTCTGAAGGGCAGACAAGCACCCTGGTTTGATTCTGTCTTCACAAAGGCTGCCAGGAGCACAGTTTCATTAGTTTTGATGGTAAGCTGTCATTTCGAGAACAGAAACCCTATTGTTAATGAAAGCCAATTTTGTCTCAACTAACACTATATTTCTGGAACCTGAACACAGCTAAACAGGTGGCAACATACAGAAGAGGACGAAGAAGGGAGAAGTGGGAAGGAAAAACAAGAAAGAAGAAAGAAGAGGTCACTAGTGAGGGAAAGAAATAAAAAACAGGCCAGATGAGGTGGTTCATGCCTGTAACCAGCACCTCAGGATCATCTGAGGTCAGGAGTTCGAGACCAGCCTGGCTAACATGGTAAAACCCTGTCTCTACTAAAAATACAAAATACAAAAATAAAAATAAGCTGGGCGTGGTGGTGCACGCCTATGATTCCAGCTACTCAAGAGGCTGAGGCAAGAGAATTTCTTGAACCCGGGAGGCAGAGGTTGTGGTGAGCTGAGCTGTCACAATTGTGTTCCAGCCTAGGTGGCAGAGCAAGAGTTCATCTCACATAAATAAATAAATAAATAAAAATAAAGGAGTGTTCTATAATGTTCCAGTACCTGGCAGATGCTCATTCAATACCTTTTAAATGACTAAATTAATGAATGAATGAAGAAACAAGAAGAGGCATACTTTATTTATTTATTTATTTATTTTTAATTTATTTATTTTTTTTTTGAGACGGAGTTTCGCTCTTGTTACCCAGGCTGGAGTGCAATGGCGCGATCTCAGCTCACTGCAACCTCTGCCTCCTGGGTTCAGGCAATTCTCCTGCCTCAGCCTCCTGAGTATCTGGGATTACAGGCACGTGCCACCACACCCAGCTAATTTTTTGTATTTTTAGTAGAGACGGGGTTTCGCCATGTTGACCAGGATGGTCTCGATCTCATGACCTCTTGATCCACCCGCCTCGGCCTCCCAAAGTGCTGGGATTACAGGCCTGAGCCACCGTGCCCGACCCAGAGGCATACTTTAAACACTTAAAATATTAAAAGTTAACTGATACATGGCTCCAATTATCTGAAAAGTAAACATTCTTTTTGAACTTCACTATCCAATATGGTAGCCACTAGCTACATATGGTTACTGAACATTTGAAATCTGTGTTTTTAAAACACATTCTAAATTTCAAATATGAAAAAAGATGTAAAATACCTCAATAATTGTTATATTGCTTATATATTGATAAGAAAATATTTTAGACATATTGCATTACATAAACCATATCATTAAAATTAATTTTACTTGTTTCTTTCTACTTTTTTAAAATTACTGCAGCTGCTAAAAAATTTTAAATTTCACATATGGCTTGCATTATATATTTTTCGGATAGCGCTGGTTTTGAATGTAGATGCCATTACAGCAGTGACTTTGCCTTTGTCTAACTCATCACCCAACACAGGCCCTTGAGAACATAGTAGATGCCCAATAGATAATCATCAGATGAACGGCTGGCTCTGATATCTACATAAGGCAATAATCGGGCTTGGACTACAAAATAGGAGGCCCTTACCCTGATACTAGCACTAATGCAAAAGCAGATATGTGACCTTGAGCAAGTCACTGAACCTGCCTGGCCCTTGTTTTTGCCAGCTTTAAAATGGAAATAATATTAACACCTGCCTTACAGGGAAACTGCACAGACCAAATGAAATAATGTTTCTAATGGGGTTTTGAAAGGGTAAAACAGGTATCAGGGCCCTCCTGAATTCTACTATTCTCTTCTAGTAATAGTTCCTATAGAAGTGAGATGCAAAAAATACTGAAACAACAGGGTAAGAAATTAACCGATAAAATTCCTACATCTGATGTTTCCATATCGGCATATGTTAGAAAATTCAGACAAAGGCAGGTGCAAACTTGCAATTCTCACACAAGTGGAAACTTCTGCATTCATGACTCCCTTTACCCTGCAGCTCACCAAACATAGCTGACAAAGAGACTTGCAGATGCTCTTTTGAGGGACCACAAAAATCTAATGCGAACAGGCGAAGGCCATCTCTGGGTGTCTGCTGAAGCAGCCGGAGAGACCGAGTTCACCACCCCACCAGGAGCTCTTGGCTTTGCAAGAAATCGGTGATCCTAGGCAACTCTGAAGACTTGGGAAAATTTCTATGGGCATAAAATCTGTTGTAGGCATTAGTCCTTGTTCACTGTTCCAGGAGCAGCAGGCAGTGACCCGCAGTTAGGAGTGTGAACAGCCCCTGATTCTGCAAGGCAGTTGGGGTATCTCGCAGCGGAAATCCCATGCCACTCTTGGACAGGCTGTAGCTTTTTAGTGACACTGGAAGGATTTCACCATCCCAGCTGGGCATCTTCTTCCCCAAATCAAAAAGATCATTTCAAGAAGGAAGAGAAGAAAGCATCCTTCAGCAGGAGATATTTAAGGAGGATCCTGGAGGAGGCGACTGCAGAGTGGCCTAACCCACAGCAGACAAAAGAGCAAACCCAACAGCCCACAGCCACGAGGCAGCAGGACAGCAGCACCACAATCATCGCTTTCAAGAGATCCAAACCTAGATGATCCCCCTCACTCCTGCAAGGCACCCCATAAGCCGCAGAAGTCATCCATGACTTACCATCTGCAAGGCCACCACACTGAGCAGAGCACAGCAACTTCCCCTTTGCTCAGAGGGTCTGACACGCTTCTCTTCTCTCAGGGCTGCTGCCTGTGATGTGCCAAGACCAAGCTCTGAGCCCCTGGGACTACTGTATCATATCCTGTCCGTAACAGCCCATAATATCCTGTAACAGCCCACAGGGCCTGAGCTACTGTGCCCCAAAAACCAAAGGACAAGACACCAGGCATGGAGCAAAGCTGAAAGCTGGGCTGCACAGCAGAACCAAGTAGGAGGCTTTTTGAAATTCATATTCCCAGGACAAACCTCTAGAGATCCCTGTTCAGTAGGTCTGGGGAGGGGCCCAGGTACCCACATTTAAAACACAGTGCAGGGAAGTTGCCAATGCTCGGCCTGACTTGGGAATTTGCGGCCTGGAGCATTCAGGGAAGCTTCATTTTCTCTGATCCTTTCTCTTCCTTGAGCTTTCTTCATTCCTTGCCTCCGTGTGGAAGAGGAGGGTGGCAAGGGAAGGCTTAGGGGAGAAGCAAGGCCAAGTGTAAAGCTTTCTAGGCCCAAAGGCCCTCCACTCCAAAGTGAGTTCCAGTGCTTACCCCAGTCATTTAACCTCTCTGAACCTTAGTTTTCTTATCTGTAAAATGGTGCTGAAACCATCTGTGCACCTGGGGCTGTGGGAGGAATAAATACACATAAAACACCTGATACATTACACAGGGTAACTGTAATGAAAAGCATTCATCTTCTTATGAACTCTTTCCCTGAGGGGAGGAGGATACAAGTTCTCCATGTGACTATCTTTGCAAGAGAAACTGCAAATGTAAACAATAGACCAAACCAAGTATAAAAGGAAGAAAATAAAATAAACACTAATAAGGAAGGCAATAGATTCACGTTGCATGGGGAGGGTAGGAGATGCTGAGAGCAGGCTTGCAACCCCCTCTGGGGGTTCTATAGTGGTATGATTCAAAGAAAATTCACAGGGATTCACAAAGACTTACGCATTAAGTTGTGTGAACATTTATTGCAATATGATTTCTAAAAAGGGATAATTAGAATTTACAGGGGTTTTTCTTCTTTAACATGATGGTGAACATAAATTATTTCAGAAAAACGTTTCTTTATAAAATTAGGAGAAGTTACACAATGGAATAGTTTTCAGCTATAAGAAAGAAGAAAATCTTGCCATTTGTGACAATGTGGATGAACCTGGAGGACATTATGTGAAGTGAAATAACCCACACACAGGAAGGCAAATACAGTATGATTTCACCTATATGTGGAATCAAAAAAAGTCAAACTCATAGAAGCAGCGAATACGGTGGTGTTTACCAGGGATGGGGTTAAAGAGGGGGAATTGGAAAGATGCTGGTCAAAGAGTTGAACTTTCAGTTTTAAGATGAATAAACTCTGGGAATCTAATGTACAGCATGGTGATTATAGTTAATACCACATTTTTTACTTGAAATGTGCTAAGAGTAGACTTTAAGTGTTCTCCACATACACACACACACACACACACACACACACACACACAATGGTAACTATGTGTGGTGATGGATGTGTTAATTTGATTGTGGTAATCATTTCACAAAGTATATGTATAAAAAATCACTTTGTACACCTTGAACATATATGATTTTTTGAATATATACAATTTTTATTTGTCAATTATACCTCAATAAAACTAGAAAACATTAATTAGTTAATTTAGGAAAACATTTTGGAAGCATTCGATTAACTGAAAGCATTTTTAAATATTCCTTTCTTTTTCTTTTTTTTTTTCTTGAGACAGCGTCTCATTCTGTCCCCTAGGCTGGAGTGCAGTGGTGCAATCATAGCTCACTGCAGCCTCAACCACCCAGACTCAAGCAGTCCTCCCACCTCAGCCTCTCCAATAGCTGGGATCACAGGCATGTGCCACCATATCCAGCTAATTTTTGTATTTTTTGTAGAGACGGGGTTTCTGCCATGTTGCCCAGGCTGGCCTTGAAATCCTGACCTGAGGCAATCTGCTTGCCTCAGTCTCCCAAATTGTTGGAATTACAGATGTGAGCCACTGCACCCAGCCCCTATTTTTCCTTTCAAACTATGGTTTAATATTCAGATTAGAACATTAATATCAACAAAGGAAGGCCAGATGTAGATATAGGGACATATCCCTCTAAATTTTTCCCATGGAAATCAAAGGCAAAATATACTATACGTGTGGGTTCCATGAGAGCTTCTGAAACACAGTGGGAACGGAGAGGGAGGGGTGAGGCAAAGAGAAAATATTGCATATAAAGAAGCAGACAAGATCTCCACTATAACACTATTAATAAATAATTCTGGGAGAATTGAGTTTAATGCTTCCCTCCAGCCTCAACACACACACACACACACACACACACACACCACACACACAAACACACACACACGAACTTTTGCAATAAAACTCAGTACCACCCACAGAGTCCTTTCCCACACAGTCTAACAGGATCTATTTTTATATTCCAGTGAGATTTGAAGCAAAGAATAGAGCCCCAGTAAAAAGAGGAAATAATTTCTGTGCTGTATCTGGGATTTTCTCACTTCCTTATTTTAAAATAATGTTCCAATAAGTCCAAAAAATTCAGAACAACAGTCCAGTCTTCTATGCACAGGTATACATCACTGTGGATGTTTTGGAACTAACCTGAATGAGTTTAAAAGGTTCTGGGTAATTTGCCATCTTCTTAAAAAACTTATAATGATATATTACAGCACTGGAGGCTTGAAGAAGCCTTCCAAATCATGTGGTCCAACCCCATCATTTTACAGATGAAGAACTTGGAAAATAAACTGGCTGATCCAACACACTGAAGACTCTAATTAAAACATCTGCTTAATTTTAAGGTGGCTGACAAATTTGGAGAGTGAGGTGGGAAATAAAACCTCCAAAACATATTTTAGTAGTAATTTTGATCAAGGGGCCTATTAAATGAACAAAGAGTAAAGACTGTGATCTCAGTAGCAACCCATCCCAACATCTGGAAACCTGAGAGATTGCAAACTGCCAGTGTGAACACATTGAATCGATGAGTAGGGGCAAAGGAAGAAAACGCAGGAGCTCTACCCTGAAGTCTGATGACCTAAGCACCAATCACTGGCCGAATTTTATGCCTAATTGATGGGTGTCCAGGAGCTGCCCTGATGTGATGGTGCCTCCATTTCTGGAAAAGTGGAGATTTGAGAAAATAATTCCCATGGGAGAGGTACCTGACAAAGGAAAGGTGGCTTAGACACCTTGTTGGTACTCAGCGGTACCCGGACCAGCAGCATCAGCATCACCTGTGAGCTTGTTAGAAATGCAAAATCTGGCTGGGTGCAGTAGCTCATGCCTATAATCCCAACACTTTGTGAGGCCAAAGCAGGCAGATAACTTGAGGTCAGGAGTTCAAGACCAGCCTGGCCAACATGGTGAAACCCCGTCTCCACTAAAAATACAAAAATCAGATGGACATGGTGGTGCATGCCTGTAATCCCATTCCCTTGGGAAGCTGAGGTAGGAGAATCACTTGAACCTGGGGAGGCAGAGATGGCAGTGAGCCAAAATTATGCCACTGCACTCCAGCCTGGTGACAGAGCGAGACTCTGTCTCAAAAAAATAAAAATAAAAATAAAAAAGAAATGCAGAAACTTGGCCCCACCCAAGGAGTCAGTATATGCATATTTACAAGATCCCCAGGTCCTTCTGTGCACATTAAAATTTGAGAAGCACTGTTTAGCTAGCACGGCAGCAAAAGAAAGCATAATTGACTACCTGTGATCTAAGTTTCAGGAATAAAATAACCTCCTCTTCTCCTTTTTTTTACAAACCCTTGTGTCGAGGGCTGACTTTCAATAGATCGCAGCGAGGGAGCTGCTCTGCTACGTAAGAAACCCCGACCCAGAAGCAGGTCGTCTACGAATGGTTTAGCGCCAGGTTCCCCACGAACGTGCGTTGCGTGACGGGCGAGGGGGCGGCCGCCTTTCCGGCCGCACCCCGTTTCCCAGGACGAGGGGCACTCCGCACCGGACCCCGGTCCCGGCGCGCGGCGGGACACGCCCCGCGCGGGGCGGAGCGGCCCGCCGGCGGGGACGGCGGGGGACCGGCTATCCGAGGCCAACCGAGGCCAACCGAGGCGCCGCGGCGCTGCCGTATCGTTCGGCCTGGGCGGGATTCTGACTTAGAGGCGTTCAGTCATAATCCCACAGATGGTAGCTTCGCCCCATTGGCTCCTCAGCCAAGCACATACACCAAATGTCTGAACCTGCGTAACCTCCTCTTCTCTATTACCTGCTCCACTCTCTTTGATCTTTAGGCCTTACTTTAAACTTTAAATGTTCTAAAGTTTAGACTAAATTTTAAATGGGCTTAGTGAGTATCTCATTAAATAGTCCATTTTTTCAAAAGATATCTCAAAGTTAAGAAAAATATACATATAGATATTGTGGGACTTTTACCATTTTAAAGGGTTACATAAATTATAAATGGAGGTATTTTTCCTGCTATTTACTACTGGGGTCTGAGTAGGAGCATGACTGGTATTTCTTCAGTTGGGAGTCAAAAACCTCAGGTATACCAGGTGAAGGAGGAAAATGAATTCAGAAGAGAAATGTGTTTCTGGTGAAAAGGGAAATTTCTTGTAAGGGAATGTTATCAAAAGGCTGTAAAGGTCACATGGCCCAACCCTGGTGCCAAAGCTAAATCCCTTTAAGGGACACCTGCAGTATCTACTGTCCCACTCCTGGACATGTGGTGCTTACCACCTTCAAAGGCAACCCATGTCACCACCACACAGCTCTAATAATTAGAGAGCTTTTCCTAAAATTTGTCTCCCTATAGATTTTAATAGCCTTACAATCTATAACTCCACAATTATTTTCTCTACTATTAATTCATCCCCATTATCATTTTTCTATTGTACTTCTCTTTTTTTTTTTTTTTTGAGACAGGGTGTCACTCTGTTGTCACCCAGGCTAGAGTACAGTGGCTCAATCACAGCTCACTGCAGCCTCAACTTCTCAGGCTTAGGTGATCCTCCCACCTCAGCCTTCCAAGTAGCTAGGACTACAGGTGCACACCACCATGCCCAGCTAATTTTTGTATTTTTTGTAGAGATGGGGTTTTGCTATGTTGTTCAGGCTGGTCTCAAACTTCTAAGCTCAAAAAAATCCTCCTGCTCCAGCCTCCCAAAGTGCTGGGATTATAGACATGAGCCTCTACATCCAGCCAATTTCTTATTGGGATTTTTTTTCTTCAAACACAGAAAGTCAAAGAAACAAGTTTCATGTATTTATTTCTCATGGGACTGGGCAGCTGGTGGCAGTAACATATATGAAAATATTAACTTTTGCTTTTATTTTCAGGCACCTTACAAAAACCTTACGTATGCAAGAGGAGTATTTTTAAAAGATGGGTTACCACAAGTTATAGGGAATGTACCTAAGGACATAATTATACCAGAAGTGTAGTTTAAGGTGAGTACTGTCTTTAAATACTAGCCCTAAGCTTCCTGGGAGTCAAAACAGGTATGAAATGGGACAAGAAGGTCATACGTAAAAAATGTTTAAGATTTTCTGGCCTAGGTGAATCACAGATGTTTAGCCTTAGGAAGTGTCTGAGGTCAAGTCTAAATCTGCCACTTACAGAAAAGGAAACTGGAAATCAGAGGCAAAATGACTTACTCAGTATTAGACATCTAGTTAGCAGCAGAGCTGGTTAATGCAGTGACCCTAACCCTGGTCAATGCTCTTTTTTCTATTCTGTCAGACTCTGAGTACCAGGTTTGTTAAGAAAGCTTGTCTAGCAAAAAAATCAGGAATATGGCATCAGCGTCAAGGCCCACCAAGAGCCATGGCTATGGAATATCCAAAAACCAAACCCAAGCCATCCTAGCACAGACAGATAACATGAATCCCCAAATTCACAAGCCTAATACCAAATAAAAAAGTTACATTGGGGCTACAAGCCTTCCTTCCTCCTCTTCTCTTTCCTATAATTCCCTTTGCCCCTATATCCATTGATTCTGAACTGCAAAGATATCCCCACTAAGCAGCTTATTTTAATCTCCTATTAAAATAACCTCTTTCTGATGAGAAGTTCCTGTTCTCAGAACAGTAACATGCCGTGAAATAGTTCATTCTTTCCAAGATACTTGAAGCTGAAGGCTCATAGCATACTGAACTAGAGTCTTTGGTAAAAAGTGAAATATTACAAGAGATCAATTTATCCAGGCATTGCATCACAGGATAGATCCAAACAATATTAAAAGAATCCTTTCTACTCTCTATTTTAAAAAATAACACTTCTGTAGTATTTTAAAGAACAATCTGTTAGAGCGTACGGTGTGAGATGCCCGGTCAGCAGCAATAAATCCATGGAGCTCCCTATGATTGGTTGGTGGGTACCAGGAGCCAGACTGTGAGATCCTAACGGACCGTTGCAGTGACATAAACTCATCCACAGAAACAACCAGCTGTGTCTCGGTTTTTTGTAAGTTTGGGCAGATCACAATTCCTTCAAAGTAATTAATGGCAATCATGCAAAAATGAATTATATGCTTTTTCTATCATTATCTTTCTAAAGTCACGATAAACAAACTCTAGAAAAATTATTAAACCAGGTCCCAGGCATTTCGGGTGAGAAGTTTTACATTCACACCAGTGATTTATGTAACAAAATGAGGAAGGATCTTACTTTGTTAAGAGATGTGCTCATATTTATTGGTTTAGAGTAGCCAATTCCTGGGATAAAAGCACCTAGGAAGCACCTTTTTAGGGTCACTGAAAATAAGTAAATTCTTGATTTAGTTTATCAGATGGCATAGGGGTGGGTGAGACAAATTAATGCCCAAGCCACACCAGTGATGACTGAGGCACAGTTAAATCAGGGCCATAGTTTTCCAGGCTTCTTTGCTGGCGTCAGGTATATAAGATCTCGTGTGGCAAGAGAACAGAATATAAACGCATAGCCCACAGTGAGGCAAAAATGGAAAACAGAAAGAGGCTGGGCTTGGTGGCTCACACCTATAATCCCAGCACTTTGGGAGGCCAAGATGGGTGGCTCATGTGAGGTCAGGATTTCAAGACCAGCCTGACAAACATGGTAAAATCCTATTACTACTAACAGTAGAAAAATTAGCTGGGCATGGTGGCAGGCACCTGTAATCCCAGCTACTCAGAAGGCTGAGGTGGGAGAATCACTTGAACCTGGCGGGTGGAGGCTGCAGCAAGCCGACATCATGCCACTGCACTCCAGGCTGGGCGTCAGAGCAAGACTCCATCTCGAAAAAAAAAGCAACAAAAAGAGGAAGAAAAGCTATGACATGTGTCCATCCCAGAGCACGTCTTCCGTTACTGTTACTCTCATGTGTGTCACACTTCCTGGGGCCACTGAAGTCACTAACCCTGGCAGAGAAGATCGGAATTTTCCTACTCTAAAAGGAGAAACGGGGCAAAATATAGCATAGAAGCTAAGCTGGTGGGAAATTGAGAAGAGAGCTATCTCTATAAACATGTATCAAAAAAAAAAAAAAAAAAGGAAGCCTTGGCCATGCACAGTAGCTCATGCCTGTAGGCCCAGCACTTTGGGAGGCCAAGGCAAGTGGATGATTTGAAGTCAGGAGTTCAAGACCAGCCTGAAACATGATAAAACCCTGTCTCTACTACAAATATGAAAAAAAAAAAAAAATAGCCAGGCATGGTGGAATACACCTATAATCCCAGCTACTTGGGAGGCTAAAGCAGGAGAATCATTTGAACCTGGGAGGCAGAGGTTGCAGTGAGCTGCCATCACACCATTGCACTCCTCACAGCAACAGCCAACTAAGTCTCTGCCTCCCACCCCCACTACCTTTCTACTCTGTCCTGTGTCTTCCAAGGCATAGAACATTCTAGAAAGAAGGCTTTTGCCCTAGTACAGACAGTGTCCTCTTCCTCTCCTGATAGTCCAGGAGACCTGTCCTGCCCCTATACAGCCTCAGGAATAGTCTGCTCAAAACCCATAAACATGACCAGGTCTCAACGTAGTGAGATCCCTGCTCATTTTGGAATACCAGCTTACACCTAGGACCTGGATTAGAAACTTTTCTAGGGCTTGCTTATCTCTACTGTAGAAGAAATCCTTACCTTCAGAAATGGCTTTTCTCACAGCTGCCACGTAGGTCTCTGGCTCATCGTCGCAGGTGAGCTCCTGCCAGTGGGCCCAATCTGGGAAGAAGTCCAGGAACTCCTCGCTGTCCCGCACGCCACACAGCAGCCTGACCACGCGGTGCGGAGGATGGAAGGCTCTTTGCAGCAGGGGCAGCAAGGCAGGCTGGTGGAAGAGCTGCACCAGCTCCGCGGACAGCAGCACCACGACACAGCGGGTGCTGAGGAAAAGGCTTAGGTCCTCTGCCGAGAAGGAGGCCTCAGGGCCCAGCCTGTGAGTCAGTATCTTCTGGCTGCGAACCTGCCGACTGGACAGGAACAGAGTCTGCAGGTACTGGCACCATTCCTCGGCGTCTGGGCTGTAGGCGATGAGGATGTCGCATCTTCTGGGCACCCCTGGGCAAGAATAAGGCACAGAAGCATGTTAGCACATCTGCCCTTCTAGGTGGCTCCGCACAACCTGCAAGGGTTGACCATCCAGACGTGGGGTCTGGCACCCACAATCTTTCATGATTTGCCTCCAGCACGCTAGCACACCTCACTCACTAATTTCTTTCCCCATTTACATCCAATCATACCAGACTCCTTGTCTTTGTCCAAACATACTATGCCGTTTTATGTATTATTTCTTTATTAAGAGACAGAGTCTTGCTCTGTCACCCAGGTTGGAGTGCAGTGGCGCGATCTCGGCTCACTACAACCCCTGCTTCCTGGATTCAGGTGATGCTCCTGCCTCAGCCTCCTGAATAGCTGGGATTACAGGCACCGGCCACCATGCCTGGCTAATTTTTGTATTTTTAGTAGAGATGGGGTTTTACCATGTTGGCCAGGCTGGTCTCGAACTCCTGACCTCAAGTGATCCACCCGCCTCTGCCTCCCAAAGTGCTGGGATTACAGGCGTGACCCACCAGGTGTGGCCCATTTATTTTAGATCCATGCATGAGCCTTTGCTTCTGCCTGGCATGCCCTTTCCCCCCACACCTGATGCAGTATGAGATAATAGCAATAACAATAAATAATAATAATAGCAAAACCAAGTGCTTATAGAGGTTACTGTGTTCCAGGCACTCTTCTAAGAAGCACATGGTCCACTAAACACATTACATCTTCACAGCAACTTTAGAAGGTAGGTACTATTATTAACTCATTAAAAAAAAAAAAAATGAGAAACCTGAGGTGTGGCAGGTTAAGTAACTTGCCCAGGATTCACAGCCGAGTAAGGATTTGAGTTAAATTAGATATTCCACATAAACTGCTAAGCATAGTGCTTGTTGTGTAGAAAATCCTCAGTAATTGGTAGCTGGTGTCATTATCCTCACATTGATATAAATAATGTATAATACTAAAGTACATGGTAGTTGTGGTTGAATTAATGCAGTGACCTCCACAGTATAATTCTCAAGGCATCTCTCACCACACCTGCCACATAACACAGGCTTTCTTCTTCCTCTAACAAAGCACAAATGCCAAAGAGAGAGTCAAAAAGGGCTTGCATGGATCACTTGGCCCAAACTCCTCATTTACAGATGAAAGAAACACTTCATCTAGGAAGGTCCAGGGACTTGCTCAACTTCACACTCTAGATTATTGGCAGAGTCAGGACTGATACTCAGGTTGTCCCCTGGTTCCCAGTCCAGTCCCCTTCACAACTCACCTCCCATCAGGAACTATGTCAAGAATCTTATGAATCATAAGCTACAGCTTCCAATTACCAAAGTTCAAAGCAGCTTGCCTCTTCATGTAACTGTTAACCACTGTTTGGGGTCACCATCTCTCCATGAATTCAACAAACTGTTCTGCGAGTGATTTGGAAGAGGTGAGTATAAAGTATTCCATGCAGCATATGACACAACCAGGAACTCAGAGAAGGAAGCAAGTCACATTTTATGAAGGTTGGGAACCATCTAAGTTGTAGAATAAAACAATTAAACACTAGGCCTGGGCCGCATTTCCTGATTTCCCCCAGGATGACATTGCCAAATGTTTAAAAATAGCAAATAAGATGAATATTTGCAGTTTCATTCTTTTTTGCGCCCCGCTGTTTTCTGGAGCCCTCATCCAGTGCTAATATAAAACCCAGCAGGCTTCTCAGCAGGAGCAAGTGGGTGAGCCTGGGAGTATTTTTCAAGGGAAGGTGTACAAATCTTTTAAAAAGTCAATCTTAGACAAACAGTATGGAATGGAGAAAAACAGTCAGCAATTCTGACAATGCCCTGGACATTTGTGGTTCTACAGAGAACTCAATTCTGATCACGTTCTGTTCCCTCAATTGTGAATATAACCATCCTTTTCAGGAATGCCTACCCCGATTCCAAAGCTTAAGCAGATTAAGGATAAAAATTTAATGTACCAGTGCTACAGCCTTCCATAAAAATAAATAAATAAATAAATAAATAAATAAATAAAAATCTTTGCTGTTTGCATCTTTTTTCCTGTGTAGAATATTTCTTTATACCTCAATGGAAAAATAATTTCAGGACTATAGAAGGCATAACATTGGCAAAGCTACATAACTATGGAGCTGACACTGAGAAGCAGATTAAAGTATCAGAATACATTTCCCGTCTTTCCATCCTTCCTTCCTATGCAGCTAGTTTATCTTAAGAGGCAAAGGTTCTCCTAAGTATGAAGTGTTATTGCAGATGTGTATGCCTGGGCATGAGCCATCAGGTAGGAAAGGTACAAGACTTCACATTTCATTGTAATATTAAGAATGTAATGTTAGCGATGGTGTACCAGGAGCCTGGAGCAGTCTGTAAAAATACAAAAGGTTAGCCACCACCTTCCTCCACATACATAGGAGGATCATGTCAACAATTTGTGCAAGAGACAGAAGGAGAATAAAATCTCAGAAAGGGATGGCTGTGGTCCCATATAATTGTGATGAAGAAACCGTAAGTAATGTTTTCATACGGCTAGCAGGTGATGGCAGAAAACGGAAAAAGAAGAAAATTTCCTGGAGCACAAGAAGTACCCTTAAGAAGGCAGCTTGGGGCCAGGCACAGCGGTTCATGTCTGTAATCCGATCACTTTGGGAGGCCAAGGCAGGAGAATTGCTTGAGCTCAGGAGTCTGAGACCAGCCTGGGCAACATGGTGAAACCGCGTCTCTATAAAAATGCAAAAATTAGCCAGGCATGGTGGTGTGTTCCTATAGTCCCAGCTACTCGGGAGACTGAGGTAAGAGGACTGCTTGAGCCCATGAGGCAGCCTGGGTTTTGGGGCACTGATTGACTTAGTAGAAAAGCAGCAACTTTACACTGTTTGAAAGACCATGTGGCCATGAATGACTATTCCAATTTTATGAAGATAATTTAGTGACTCAAAAGTAAGCGAACATTTTTTAAATGACAAACTCTAGGGCCACTGAGGGAATGAATACTCAGTTCCCCCTGGATCCTGTCTCACCAGTTAACAGTACATCATACTTTCTGTTCATTAAAACCTCCAAGTCATCAAGGAAAGTTTAAATTGTAATTCAGCTGTTTCCTGAGCACTGACCGTGTGTCAGTCACTCTGCTAAGCATCTCATGTACATTCTCTCATTTAATCCTCAGAACAATTCACAAAGCATATCAAATAGCCCCATTTTAGAGGCACAGACATTAAAACTCGAAGATTTGCTGCTGCTGCTGCTGCTGCTGCTGCTGCTGCTGCTGCTGCTGCTGCTGCTGCTACCCAAGCGCACAGTGTTAGTCAGTGCCAGACCTGGAATCTGACTCCAAAGTCCATGCTCTTAATCTCTAAGTTGCACCCAACTTAAAAACTCAAGGAAATACAGAACATAGTTTAGAAAATACAGTTAATAAGACACATCTAGTGCCATGGGTTTCTCATACCATTCTACAGTAAAAGGATCCAGGGTTCCTTAGAGAAATGATAAATTCTAGGAACTAGTCTAGGATTATATATTTCCTGGGGCTGAAAATATTCAATGTAAGCCTGGAGCATCTTGTAGTGCCAGAAAGTAAATGCTCAAACAAAAATTCAATGACAGGCATATGTCAAAGGAAGATAAGAGTCAATTCAAAGCACCCAATGGCCAAAGCTGGAATCATGTGAGCAACAAAATAAATAAAATAATATTGAATTATAACCCAAAGCATAAAAGAAATATACAAGAGTCCATACTGATATGGAATAAGTAATTGAACAAATACATTGGAGGAAAAAGACAAATCTCCCATGCATAACAATTCAAATAATTTACGTAGATAGCTCCACCCTCAAGGAGGTGGAGTGTAACTCCTTATACAGAGAACTTTCGTCGGGGCTGTGTGGAGTGAGTTCTTTCCAGGGAGTACAGTGTGGAAAGGGAGTGAAAAAGAGGACGTTTACAATAGAGAAACCCAGTGATCAAGGTCAGCATCAACAGTCACAAATCATGTTGAGGGTGTGTGCCCTGAAGACCATGTGCTGAGAATGTCACTTTACCTCTGTGTTCCTCCTCCCTGAAACGCAGCACCTCAGTCTAATTATGGGAAAAAATATCAGACAAATCCCAACTGAGCAACTGAGGGCCATTCTACAAAATAACTCACCAGTACTCCTTAAAACTGTCAAAGTCATCAAAAACAAGGAAAATCAGAGAAAAATTGCAGCCTTGAGAAGCCCAAGGAGACACGCCTACTAAATATAACATGGCACCTGGGATAGGCTCCTGGAGCAGAAGAAGGACATTACATACAAACTAAGGAGAGCCTCAACTTTCAGTTAATAATAATTTATCAATATCAGTTAATTAATGTCACAAATACCACACTAACGTAAGATGTCAGTAATAGTTGAAACTGGATGTGGTCTGTACTATCTTTGTAGTTTTTCTGGGAAACTAAAATTGTTCTAAAATAAAAGTTTATTTAAAAGTACAACTGAAATAAAAAGCAGTTAAAGGTTAGACTCTTTTATATTTAAAAAAACAAACAAACAAACAAAAACAGCTATCCAAAATGTCTCATTCCTGGCCAGGCATGGTGGCTCATGTCTGTAATACCAGCACTTTGGGAGGCCAATGCAGTCGGATCACTTGAGGCCAGGAGTTCGAGACCATCCTGGTCAACATGGTGAAACCCCATCTCTACAAAAAAAATACAAAAATTAGCTGGGGATGGTGGTGCACACCTGTAATCCCAGCTACTCAGGAGGCTGAGACATGAGAATTGCTTGAACCTGGGAGGTGGAGTTTGCAGTGAGCCCAGATCATACTGCTGCACTGCAGCCTGGAAGACAGAGTGAGACTCTGTCTCATTAAATAAATAAATAAATAAATAAATACACAGTGTCTCATTCCTGGGGTTCTAGTGTTAAATCCAATGCCCTTTAAGCAAAAGTATTTCAAGAGAAATTAGTTACTGCCTCAGACTAGTTAACATTACAACCTATTTGGTCACTAACTTGTGGTGTGACTTAGACCAATTAATAAGTCTAGGCAAATTTGCCTTGATGTAAATGAGGACAGTGAAATCTGTCAACTTCCTGAGTATTGCTGTGCTGGGAAACTGAAAGATGGGGAAGTTTTTAAAAAGTCCAGATTGAAAGTTCCAGTCCCTTTCTGATGTGCTGGCTAATAATACAGGACTAAATGCTTTGTCAGCAACACGGGGGAAATCCCTGTCTTCAACAATAATCCTTTTCCTTTAACCATAAGCTGTTTTCTGCTTGTCCCCAATCACTTCTCTCTTTTTTTGCTTGTTCATTTATTAAGAGTAATGAAACACGTGAACCAACAAGGAGTCCAAAAGCCCTAGACAGGAATGAGGAAGGGTCTTTGTCCTTGTAAAACGTTAAGAACAGGTTTGGCTATAGAAGGAGAAAGAAATGAATCACAGTAGAGGAAGGGGAGGCTGTGGCAGCAGGGAGTTCACAGGGTAAGAAGCCAAGGCTGAAAGAGAGGTGGCTTTGCAGGATTCAGAACCCAATGGAGGGCCAGGTGCAGTGGTTCACACCTGTAATCCCAGTACTTTGGGAGGCCACGGTGGGTGGATCACTTGAGGTCAGGAGTTCAAGACCAGCCCAGCCAACATGGTGAAACCCCATTTCTACTAAAAATACAAGAATTAGCGGGGCGTGGTGATGCATGCCTGTAATCCCAGCTACTCAGGAGGCTGAGGCATGAGAATCACTTGAACCCAGGAGGCAAAGGTTGCAGTGAGCCGAGATCACGCCACTGCACTCCAGTCTGAGTGACAGAGTGAGACTCCATCTCAAAAAAAGAGAGAACTCACTGGAGAGAAGTACATACAGGAAGTGCCAGAAAGCTTCTCAAACCATTCAGCCCAGACCATTTCTTCAGCCTGTAGGTGACTCTGGCACCCCATTCATCCATCCTGGAGCCCCGTGTTTGAATCTGACCACCACAGTTGAAGAGGGATAAGAGATAGGGAGGGTGACCAGGATAAGGAGAGATGTGGTCAATCGTATCAGGAGCTTCCCATCCCAGAAGGTGTTCACATTTAGGGACTGGCAAGAGTATTGAGAGTCCTCAAGGACCACGTGGAAGTTAAAATCACAAAAAGGTTGAAAGTCTCTTCAAGCTCCACAGTCCTGTAAGTCCAGGAATAGTAGAAGGATCTAGAGACAAGAGGTGCCTTGGAGAGAAGGGGCAAGAAAAGGTCTGACAGCTGACACACACAAGAGAGTGTCCTAGTCTCTCTTCACCCAGCCACAGACTAGGCCACTTGGGAAAGTCACCCATGGATTTCCTTCCTCTCTCTCATGTGCAAATACACAAGATGCCATCAGAGGCCTAGAGAATCTTGTGGAATAGGCCGAGTCCATTTCATTTTATCTTCCTACTCAAGGTCCTTTCAAAGACAGGGATCCCAGATTCTCCTGGATTTCAACAAGCAAACGCATCTTTCAGAAAATAAGGTAGACTAATGTTTCCCTTTCAGTGGAAGGGAATTTAAGAAGACCAGAGGATTAGGCCATAAAAAGGAAGTACTGATATAAGCTACAGTGGGATGAACTTTGAAAATATTATTCTGTGCAAAGGAAGCCAGTCACCAAAGGCCATATACTATGTGATTCCGTTCATATAAAAGCCCAGAGTCAGGAAATCTATAAAGGCAAAGTACATCTTAGGTTTGTGGGAGGAGAGGAGAATAAAAGGGTAATAACTAAAGCACACAAGGTTTCTTTTTGAGGTGATGAAAAAGTTCTAAAGTTGACTGTGGTAATGGCTACACATACCTATGAAGATACTAAAAATCACTGAATTGTACATTTAAATGGATGAATTGTGTGGCATATGAATTATGTCACAATAAAGCTGCTTTTTAAAAAAGAAGAACCTACAGAAGCATGGCTGGATGACTCCAAAGCCCACAGTACCTTGGTGAGAGGCACTGCCCTCACCACTGTGACCTGCCCCCGTGGGTCATTGTCCTTCCAGGCCTCAGGAAACCCAAGGGACTCCGGAGGCCCAACTCTCAACTACAGCACCTGGAGTGATGTCTCGCCACAGAAGATGCAGACAGCAAGACAGTTTGACAGCTCGAACCATGAAAGACACCTGCAGAAGCTGCTACAGAGCCCAGAAATAGCCCAGGTTTGCCCACTGGATGAGGGTCCCTGCTGAACCGGAGCCTCTTCAGCCATGCCCATTAAAGACATACACATAGGACGCTGGACAAGAGGAAAAGAGAGGCCACTTTCTCAGCCTCTTCCGCCCAAAGGCCCTCCCAGTTCGTGGTTTCCTGGACTCGGCAGCCCAGGGCCTGTCCCCGATCACGGAGGGAAGAAGGCAGCTTCACTGGTTTATTCTCTGACCTCATTTCCCTCTCCCCACAGCCCACCCTGCTTGCTCTCTCTCCTTTAACACATCACATACACTCATTGCTTCGAGCACTCTTTCCCAAAGAGCCCCCTCCCTCTCCTCCTTCAAATCTTGGTTCAAATGTCCCTTTCTCCGCCCAGGCCACCTCATTTACAGTTCTAATCCCAATCTTCCTTATGCTTCTTTATTGTTTTTCCATAGCACATGTCATACCAGGGACTCTCCTTATTAAATGTATATTACCTGATATTATCAGGCCTCCTTGTTCACAGTACAGCTTCTTTTAGCCTCCAGAGCCCAGATGGAGAAGCAGGAGGCTATGATTAACTACCTTCCCATCCCCTTTAGATAATGAGCCTGCAGCATTAAATCTAATAGAACCATCACCCCTAGCCTTTTCTACCTTTGCTTCCAAAGCACCGTTACCAGGGTACACCTCAGAGGATCTGGGGAGAGCTGGCTCCTCCTTCCAGTTTTGCTCACCTCCTTTAAGAACAGTGCCTTCTCCTGGCCACCTAGATTTTCTTTTTTAAGGGACACCTGCAACCTGTTTTCACGTTATCCCTCCTAAAACATCATAAAGTGGGCTGAGAAAATACAAGTAAACCCATTTGCCAACATGTAACTGTACCTCCTCTCATTTAGTGATTCCTTATTTACTTACTGCTTTCCGTTACAGGACCATAAACTCCTGGAGAGCAGGTGCACAATATCCATTGGAATGCGGTAGTAAGGACTCGTCAATTGTGTCTATTATCATCATTATGTGGTTTGTCCTGGATGTCCGTGAGTGAGCCACTTGCCAAGTGTGTACAACCATAAACTAGAAGGGAACCCAAGAGCAGCCAAAAAAGACGCCTGGCACCTGTGATGGGTACATTTACCCAGTGATCGTCAACTCTCCCCATTCCCCAAAGTTCTGCAAAGGACGCAGGAAAAGTAAAATTCAAGGAATAGTGTTCCCAGATCCGTAGCAAAGTTCTAGACCCAAAACACAAAGCCTGGGACGGTGGAGGAACGGGGCTTGGGAAGCTGTCCCAGGGGCCCTAGCTGACCTCTACGCACCACCTAGGACTGCCTGAGCGCCCCCTGTGGGTTCACGGAGCCCGGGAGACGCATCTGGCCGCGTAGACCGTCCGCACCACTCGCCCTCTGCTTCTCTCAACTCGCCTCTCGCTTCAGAGTCGGAGGACCAGGGGAAGACGCTCAGACACTCCGAGGGCCAGAGGTGAAGGGAGCAAAGGCGACTCAGAAGAAGGGGGAGCCGCAGGCAGGGGCTGAAGAGAATCGCGCAACAAGCTGAGGCGGGAAACATGGGAAAGTTGGGGCGGGAAGTTTGCGACGCGAAACACAGAAAAGAGCAGAAAGGACGCAAGATCCCCGCACTGAAGACGCAAACGCGAACCCGCGAGCGCGCCCTGAAGGGTGCCGGGGGCGAGAGAGGGGCCGGGCCCGGGTGGGGCGCGCGGCGCCTGCCTACCCACCTGAGGCTGCCATGCCGTCGGGCGCCGCTCACATCCCCGGCTCGCTGCGTGGCCCGGGCCTGGGCCGGGGCCGGCGGTGTCCTGGCGCGGGCAGGAGGGGAACCCGGCTCCGCGCAGGACCGGCCGCCGCTCTGGCGCTTCCTCCCCCGGGGCAGCCTGGCCTCGCCGCGGGGGCGTGTCCACAGGGTCCGCCCCTCCTGCTGGGCTCGGCCCGCGGCACCTGCACCCGCGGCCGTTGGGGAGGGGAAGTGAGAAGCCCAGGCCGGCCGCCGGCCAGCACCCCCACACACACAGCCCCCTGCTCAGGGGCAGAGAGGAGGCCGGGGCTTCGCGCCACGTGCGCCCCACTCCTCGGGAAACCAGCCCTGATCTGCCACCAAAGGGCAGCCAGGGGTGGAGGGAGAGTGAGGAGAGGGTGGAGTGAGAGTGAGGAGGGGGCAGAGGGGGAGTGTCGGGGTACCAGGCCTCTGGGCGCCGGGGCGTGGTGGGGGGGTGGGGGGGAGTATGCACCAGCTGTCCAAGCCACCTCCTCATCCCCTGGGGCTCTGTCCCTAAGCCCCTGCTGCCCCAGCAGGAAAGGGGAGGGGACAGGAAGGGGAAGAGGAGGGCTGGGCACCTGGCCGTGGGTGCTCGGGGTTGCCCTTGCGTGCCCTCCTGTGACCTTTCTGCAATTCCTTGGATCTGGTCTCCTGATGGCACATGAACATTGATTGTAATCTCACATGACAAATGTAAAATAATAGAGTTTCTCTGCCATTCATTTCCTGTGTTGCTCTCTGCTGGGCGCAGCTTTTAGCACCTTACACACGTTTTGCATTGTGTCCTCACAGAAATCCTCTGAGGTAGCGCCTATCACTATCTGTACATTAGAGCGAAGAAACAAGCTTGCTCAGGCTTCCACAGACAATAAAAGCTCCTGGAGGTTCAGTACGAAGCCAGTCTGCTTCAGAGCTAGCCTCTTGCTTAACCTTTGTCTTCACCTGTCCTCTCCTTGGACTCCTCCCTTTGCCTGCTACTGAAATTCACCTAAATAGCACATGCCCTTGGCGTTCTCAACAATCCAGGGGCTAGAGGATGGAACCAGAAAGCAGATAGGAGGGATATTAGGGCTAGTCTAGGTGGAAATAAATGAAATGGAGCTAAGAATGGGAATATCAGGATGAGGCCATGCATTCATTTTCCACTCTTGCCATAATAAATTAATACACTTTTAGTGGCTTAAAACAATGGCAACTTATTATTTTACAGTTCTGTAGCTCGGAAGTGTGACATGAGTCTCCATGGGCTAAAATCAAGGTGGAGGCTGGGTTGGGTTTCTTTCTGCCAAATAGAAGGGAATCCATTTCCTTGGCTTTTTCAGCTTCTAGAAGCCATCCACATTCCTTGGCTGATGGCCCCCTTGTTCCATCTTCAAAGCCAAATGGCCCTGCTTCTGTCATGACATCTCTTTCTCTGACTCTCTTCTGTCTCCCTCTTCTTGTTTTAAGGACCCTAGTGATGACATTGGGCCCTCCCGGATAGGCCAGGAAAATCTCCCTATCTGAACAACCTTGCCTGAACACTGGTCTTCCTGACTACCCCCTTCCTTCTCTCCCCGAAGCTTCTCTGCCTCTTCACAAGTCCCTGGGCCTGGCTAGTTTGTGTTCTTTGTCAGAGACATTTCTGCTGAGGGGGCATCTGTCCATTCAAGGTCAACTCCCTTGGCGTTCCCACTGTTCGAATGCATGTTCCTCCCTTCCAGCTCTGGATGTTAGGGAGAAAGGGCCCTTTCTTTCCTCCTAACCAAGTTCACCTGGACAACTTTTAACCTAAAGGATATTTTGGCTTGTTAAACCATTAGAAGTCCCCTACAGGTGCAGGTAAGGTTTTGGGTGCCAGGTCAGCTATCCAAACTCTGCTCCCATTCCTGCAATAGCACTGACCTCTCGAATTGGGGCAAGATAAGAACTCAGAGGCCAACAGTCCCTTGGTGAGAGGACGTGACTAGTCCCTGACTCTGGCAGTTTCACTCCATTTCTTTGTAGAGCAGGTAGAGCCAGATTGGGGGAAGTAGTGTCTGTTTGCTTTTGTACCTCCATTTGGCGAGTTTTGCAGAATGGGAGTGGTGGGGATAGGGAGGCGAGCAGCTGCCCCTCTGGAAGGCCCTGCTCTGCCCCCAGGCACTGGCTCTCCTGAGCAGGCTCTGCAGTCCGTCCCTGCAGCACTGGGTGGTGGGCGAATGGGCTTAAGGAAGAATGGAGAACATGACCTTGACTGCTGCCCTACAGCTCTGTTTGGCCTGGCAAAAGGGAGAGGTTGGAGAGGTAAACGTGTCATCTAAGGAACGGGGGCCTGAGGGCAGGGTGGCAGAAATCCCTGCTTCTTACATCTTCAGGATGTTATTTCATAGTCTCTCAGACCTGGGGATCAGAGCCTTTTCCCCGGTTTGGAAAACCTCGCTTGCTAGGACAAAATGTGAGGATGGAGGAGTGTGTCACCATGGATACTCATGATCCATCTTAATTCTCTTAGCTATCCTATGAGGAAGGTACTAAAAGTACACGCATTTTACACATAAGCGACTTTTGCCCAAGGGCACACAGCTAGTAATTGCAGTGCTGAGTTTTGAACACGGACAGTCTGGCTTCAGAGCCCATGCTTCTGCCACTAGATTAGGTGGTAAATGCTTGAAGCAGGCCCTGCTATGACATAAGGGCCCCACAAGTCACCACCAGCCTTTGTTGGCATCACCTAACATTGCAGGTAGACAGTAGCTCTCTGTCACCTGTGAGCTCTGCTGCTCTGACAGAATTGCCTTACTCTCACGAAGGACAAACATCCATAAAAGTCCCCACCTTGGAGCACCCCCCGGCATCCCCCACCTCCCTGCCCACCTCCCTGTCAGTGTCCTGTGAGGCCATCAGCGTCTTGATGGCAGGGCTGTGTGTCTTTCACCGCTGCATCTCCGATGCCCAGCACCAGGCCCAAGCACACAGTGCATGTTTAACTGCTTTGTTTGTTTTTAAATTATCAAGGCCAACCTGCTCGTTTTACAGATGAAGATGCTGATATACAAGCTGAATGACCTGCCCAAGCTCCCACAGCTTTCATTCAAAGGACTTGTTCTTTGTTTTGTTCGGCAGAGCAAGAGGACTCAGGCGTGTTCGTATGGATACAGTAGAGTTCGTGGACTGGACTCTGTGGGACTGGCAGGTGGCAGGTAGGACATCACAGGTGGGGACAGGGAAAAGGAGTTTGAGGGCACCAGTGCCTGTTTTTGCCTTGTGAACTCCCTGGCTTTATAAAGACTCCTGCCCTTCCTGTCTGCCTGAGACAGTTTCAGCCCAGTAGGGTATCATATCAAAACTCGATACAGGTAATTTGGGAACATTTGTAGCTTTTAGGAACTGTATTCTTGCAGATGAAACCTAGAAGCCTAGCCCTCTTTCCCTGCTCACCGAAACGGACCCTCTCCATGAAGGCCCTGCCACAGCCTATGGGTCCCTCCTTGGGCCATTTTGAGTGATGGCAGTGCCCATTTCTAGGCCCTGAACCTCAAGTTCAGAGAAATAAAATGTTGGGTATCCACTACGTGGCTCTGATAAGGTAATTCACCTGACTCATGGCCACTGGGCTAGTAAGAATCAAAGCTAGATTTTGAATTCGAATCCATTTATTATGCCAGAATTGCCTCCCTCGTCATGTGTTGTGATTTAGGAGCCATGACAGCTGTCTCATGGCCACTGTTCTCATGGCAGCTCAGGACAACACCCTAGAGCAGTTGTGCCACCTTGCTGATTCACACTGAGCAGGTAGTCACCTCAGAACGCCAATTCTTTTTCATGTAACTTGTAGAAGCCATGCCTTTCCCTCTGCCATACTGCAGTCGTACAGTTGTGTTTCCTATTTTGGTGGTGGTGCTTGGAAGCCAACTGCAATAATTTAATGTTTAATTAAACATACAGGCCAGGAGCAGTGGCTCATTCCTGTAATCCCAGCACTTTGGGAGGCCTAGGTGGGTGGATGACCTGAGGTCAGGAGTTCAAGACCAGCCTGGCCAACATGGCGAAACCCTGTCTCTACTAAAAAATACAAAAATTAGCCAGGCGTGGTGGCAGACCCCTGTAATCTCAGCTACTTGGGAGTCTGAGGCACAAGAATCACTTGAACCCGGGAGGCGGAGGTTGCAGTGACCAGAAATCATGCCATTGCACTCCAGCCTGGGTTACAGAGTGAGACTCCATCTCAAAAAAGAAAAACAACAGCAACAGCAACAAACATTATATGTTAGATTGGGGCCAGTGTTCCAGCCTGCCAAGCTTGTTCCAACTCAGGCTTCCATCACTGACAGCAGAATTTAACAACTGGTCTACCAAAAATAACTTGAGCAACAAGAAAAAGAAGTGTCACAGAGATTGCTCATTGCCCACCTAATATTTATTCTCCCCTAATTTCTTAGGAACAGAATTCCAATTTTATTTGGAGACCACAATGTGCTCCACTAAAAGACCATTCCTCAGCCTCTCTTGCAACTTAGAGGAGACTGATGAGGTGTAAATGGAAGTCATTGGCTGGGGTGTCCCAGAAAATTCTTTATAAGAGACTTAATTAACTGCTGACACACACCTTTCTGCTTGTCTCCCTTTCTTTTGCTTCCTGCCTGTAATGTGAATGTGATGGCTGGAGCTCCAACAGCCCTCTTAGATCAAGTGGTGACTATATGGATGGACCCCATACACTAAAGATGATAGAGCAGAAAGCTGGGCCAAGCCTGATTCCCTGATGACCAAGGAGCTCCCAAACAAGCTCCAGTTTTCACATATCTGACATCCTTTACAGGAGAGGAAAAACAAATATGTCTGTCTTGATCCAGCCATGATTATCTCGGTGTTCTGCTATGTGTAGCCAAACCTAATTCTTTACTGATAAGGGAATGGAAGCTAGCATTTATTGAACACCTACTATGACTTATGAACTCTCTTAAGCTATCTCAGTTAATTCTCATAATAATTCTGCATGGTAGGTATTCACTTCACAGATGAAGAAACTGAGAGTAAGTTAGATTAGATCATGTTTCCTAGGTCATTCAGCAGGCAGCAGACCTGGACTTAGATCAAACCCAGATCAGGGCCAGGAGTGATGACTCATACCTGGAATCATGCCTTTGGGAGACTGAGGTGGGCAGATCACCTGAAGTCAGGAGTTCGAGACCTGCCTGGACAATGCAGAGAAACCCTGTCTCTACTAAAAATAGAAAAATTAGCTGGGAGTGGTGGTGCATGCCTGTAATCCCAGCTACTCAGGAGGCTGAGAGAGGAGAATTGCTTGAACCTGGGAGGAGAAGGTTGCAGTGAGCCGAGATTGCACCACTGCACTCCAGCTTAGACAACAGAGCAAGACTCTGTCTCAAAACAATAACAACAACAAAACCCGGATCAGTCTGAGCCCAGAGTCCATGATCTTCCCACAGTACAGTAACAGCACAGTGACATATTGAGTGGCTTCCAGAAAGTTGATTTGAAAATACCCCCTGAGGACATGTGGTGATCTCAAGTGGGGGGCCACTGTGAATCCTAGGCACTTCAAGTCATGTGCAGATGGTGACTTCATTTGTGCACGAATGCATATCTTGCATATTTTCTACTTCTGCCTTTTGAGGTGCTGAAGCAGAAAGTCTAGGCAGCTGTGACAAAAAATTTTAGGACTTGGCTTCATAGACTCTTAGAGTGTTAGAGCTGGAAAACGCCCTAAGAGGTCATTATTGGACACATGTGGAAACTAAGGGCAAGAGAGGCAAAGTGACCTTTCTAACACCATAGTTTGAGTTGGAGGTAGAACCAGGACTAGAACCCTGGTCCCTATTCCTAATCTGGTGCTTTTTTGCTATATCCAACCACCTACTTTCTCCCTACCGGTACCTTCAAAGAGCAACTGTAGAAATTCTTTTCTTGATCTGATGCTTTAACTTTGCAGTTCTTCTCTGTAAATCTACCACTTCAACCAAACTTTGAACTTCTTACATAAACCTCACTTGGTCATGATCTACCATTTTTTTTATATACTGCCAATTTGCTAGTATTTTGTTAAAAATTTTTTGCAAGTATGTTCATGGAAGATATTGGTCTGTAATTTTCTTCTTTGTAATGTCTTTTGTCAGTTTTTGGTGTCAGGGTTAATCCAGCCTCATGAAAGAAGTGTGGAAGCATTCCTTCTCCTCTATTTTCTGATAAACAAAGATCAGTGTTTGCTTAATGTTTGAAAGAATTAGCCAATAAAACTCTCTAGGTTTAAATTTTTCTTTGTGAGATTTTGTTAGAAATTTCAATTTCCTAAATAGATATGAGGCTATTCAGATTTTACATTTCATCTTGTGCCAATATTGGTAAGTTGCCTTTTTCAAGAAATGTGTCCATTTTATCTGTTTTTTTTTAGATTTATTGACATGAAGTCACTTACAATGTTTTCTTTTTATCTTTTTAATGTCTGTAGGATTTGTAATGATAGCTCCTCTTTTATTTTTTTTTTGAATTTTTAATTTTCGTGAGCACATAGTAGGTGTATATATTTATGGGGTACATGAGATATTTCCTCTTTCATTTCTGATACTGGCAATTAGTGTTTTCTTTCTCTTTTTCTGTCTCTCGTGTGTGTGTGTGTGTGTGTGTCTGTGTGTGTCTGTGTGTCTGTCTGTCTGTCTCTATCAATCTAGATAGATGTTTATCAAGTTTCTCGATCTTTCCAAATAACTAGTTTTGGGTTTTGTTATTTTTTCTTTTTTTTGAGACAGAGTTTCGCTCTTGTTACCCAGGCTGGAGTGCAATGGCGCGATCTCAGCTCACCGCAACCTCTGCCTCCTGGGTTCAGGCAATTCTCCTGCCTCAGCCTCCTGAGTAGCTGGGATTACAGGCACATGCCACCATGCCCAGCTAATTTTTTGTATTTTTAGTAGAGATAGGGTTTCACCATGTTGGCCAGGATGGTCTCGATCTCTTGACCTCGTGATCTGCCCGCCTTGGCCTCCCAAAGTGCTAGGATTACAGGCCTGAGCCACCGCGCCTGGCCTGGGTTTTGTTAATTTTTCTATTATTTTTTTCTACTTCACTGGTTTCTGGTTTTGTCTTTGTTATTTCCTTCCTTTATTTATTTATTTATTTATTTATTTATTTATTTATTTTGAGACGGAGTTTCGCTCTTGTTACCCAGGTTGGCGTGCAATGGCGCGATCTCGGCTCACCACAACCTCCACCTCCTGGGTTCAGGCAATTCTCCTGCCTCAGCCTCCTAAGTAGCTGGGATTACAGGCACGCACCACCATGCCCAGCTAACTTTTTGTATTTTTAGTAGAGACAGGGTTTCACCTTGTTGACCAGGATGGTCTCGATCTCTTGACCTCGTGATCCACCCGCCTCGGCCTCCCAAAGTGCTGGGATTACAGGCTTGTCCTTCCTTTTACTTTAGTAAGTTTAAGGTTCACTTTGCTCTTATATAGCAAAAGTCGAATCTTTGGCCACTGATTTTATTCCTTCCATCTTTTCTAATGTAAGCATTTAAAGTTCTAAATTTCCCCAATTCAGTAGTTTTGCTGTATCTCCAAAATATTGATATATTATATTTTCATTGTAGCTTAGTTCAACATATTTTGATGTCCTCTGTGATTTCTTCTTTGAGCCATAGTTATTTAAAAGTGACTTAAGTTGAGCATAGTGCCCTGTAATCCCAAGACTTTGGGAAGCCAAGAAAGGAGGATCACTTGAACTCAGTAGTTCAAGACCAGCTTGGGCAAAATAGTGAGACCTTGTCTCTACAAAATATTTAAAAAATAAAAAATTAGCCAGGCCTGGTGGTGTGTGCCTGTAGTACCAGCTACTTGAGAGGCTGAGATGGAAGGATTGCTTGAGCCCAGGAAGTCAAGGCTGCAGTGACTTAAGATTAAGCCACCATACTCCAGCCTGGGTGACAGAGTAAGACCCTGTCTCAAAAAAAAATAAAAATAAAAAATAAAAAATGAGTTAATATTTATATATTTAGATTTTTAAAACATATATTATTGTTATGGATTTCTAATTTAATTATGGCCAGAAAGCAGACTGGATGAACCTTTTACATTTATTGATTTTTTTTGTTCCAATCTTTGTTAAAAATATTAAAGTAAAAATAAGGTTTAAAAAAGTTTACTGATACTTGTTTGATGGCCCAGCTTATGATGGATCTTGGTGAATGAGCATTTGAAAGAACATGTGTTCTGCAGTTGCTGGGTACCGTGTCAATTAAATCAAGATGGCCCCATAATACTGGCCTGTACCTGACCTTATACGTGAAACTTGTTGAGACTCTGGATCCCATTATGCCTCTGAAAAGTTTTATTTTCAAGCAGGCAATTATTTTGTCTCAACTCAAACTGCAAATTCTGTCTTCTCTGCTGTGGTGGGTCGCAGCAAAATTCTGCCCAGTTTTTTCAGCCTGTGATGGGCTGCTCAGAGCCTGCCCTACACAGCTATAGTTCAGAAGTCGGCCAGAGGTTTGGGCAGAGTTCATGCACAGGGCCTGGAGCTCTGCTCTCGCTCACTCCCTTCTGAGATAACGCCCTCCTTTCCAGCTGCTGTGTCCTTTGGTTCTCCAATGCAGTTGCACAGTATAGGATCTATCTGAATTTTAGCTGCCACATAGGGCATGACATGGGGCCTGCCCTCTGGCAAAAAGCTATAAAACTGAGAAACCCAATGCTGTTCCTTTCTTTTCTTTTCTTTCCTTTCCTTTTCTTTTTTCTTTTTTGAGACAGAGTCTCACTCTGTCACCCAGGCTGGAGTGCAGTGGCACAATCCTGGCTCATTGCAACCTCTGCCTCTCAGGTTCAAGTGATTCTCCTGCCTCAACCTCCCCATAGCTGGGACTACAGGTGCGTGCCACCAAGCCCAGATAACTTTTGCATTTTTTAGTAGAGACGGGGGTTTCACCATATTGGCCAGGCTGGTCTCGAACTCCTGACCTCATGATCCACCCACCTCGGCCTCCCAAAGTGCTAGGATTACAGGCGTGAGCCACCGTTCCTGGCTGCTGTTCCTTTCTTCTAAGCATTGGCTCTTCTGTGTTTGTCTATGTTTTTCATGTTCTCCATTGCCTTTAGGTTCCTGTTTTTGTTTCTTTTGTCCAGTTAATAGCGCTGCCTCTGTGAGGACTGGTCCAAGAAATAACTCATGTATTGCCGAGAGCATCTTGAGCCCAAAACAGAGGTGGGCTCGCTGAACAATGCATGCAGTGCCACTCTATGCTAAAACATCACTGGAATAAATCCGTGCCAATTAAATCAAGTTTTTTTGTTTTGTTTTGTTTTTGAGACAAGGTCTTGCTCTGTCACCCAGGCTGGAGTGCAGTGGTACAATCTCAGCTCACTGCAGCTTCTGCCTCCTGGGTTCGAGGGAGTCTCGTGCCTCAGCCACTTGACTAGCTGGGATTACAGTCAGGCACCACCATGCCTGGCTAATTTTTGTTATCTTTACTAGAGACAGGATTTCACATGTTATTCAGGCTGGTCTCAAACTCCTGACCTCAAGTGATCTGCTCATCTCGGCCTCCCAAAGTGCTAGGATTCCAGGCTTGAGCAACTACACCCAGCCTAACTCCAGTTTCCATGTGTGACTCCATATCTAATAGATGAGATGCAAATTGTTTCCTGATTAAGTAAACGCAATCCTCAAATGGATGCTTAAGAACAAAGAAAGTCCTCCATTAACCCACACACTTCTAGGTCAATACACATATATCTAACTGATTCTTTTTAAAAGTTGTGTGATACTCCGTAGCATAGGTATACCACAATATAGCAATTCTCTGCTCAGCAAAGTTCAGTTCTTTTCCTTCAGGTTAAGTACATATTTTTGCCCTACAAAAACCATGCTACGATGAATCTCCTTGAACATATTTCTTTATGTGCTGGTGCTATTCTTTTTGTAGGATAGATTATAAAAAGTATTGTCAGAGGTGTGTGAACCAGAGCAACTCCATCTTGAATAGGAGCTAGGTAAAATAAGGCAGAGACCTACTGTGGTGAATTCCCAGACAGCTAAGGCATTCTAGCTTACAGGATGAGATAGGAGGTTGGCACAAGATACAGGTCATAAAGATCTTGCTGATAAAACAGGTTGCAGTAAAGAAGCCAGTCAAAACCCACCAAAACCAAAATAGCAACAAGAGTGACCTCTGGCCATCCTCACTGCTATACTCCCACCAGCACCACGACGTCTAGGAAGTTACCCTAGATGGTCTAAAAAGGGGAGGCATGAGTAAGCCACCCCTTGTTTAGCATATCATCAAGAAATAACCGTAAAAATGACAGACCAGCAGCTCTTTTATTTCTTTACTTTCCTAATAAACTGACTTTCACTTTACTCTACATACTTGTCCTGAATTCTTTCTTGGAGAGATCCAAGAACCCTCTCTGGGGGTCCCAATCAGAACCCTTTTCCTGTAAGAGTATTGCTAAATCAATGGAAATGTGCACTTCAAAATCCATATTATTATAATACTTCCCAGAGAGGCCATAGAAGTTCTCATTCTACACCCATATGAATAGTCTCACCAATCTTTTTTTTGCCAATCTGACGAATTTTTAAAAAGTTATGCTCATTATTATGCTAATTAGCATTTCCTTGAATACCAGTGGCTTGAGAATCTTTTCATATTGCCTATGATTTTCGTGTTTTTTTTTTCTGGAAGTGCCTGGGGATATGCTTGCCAAATTCTAATTGGATTAATAGTCTTTTTTTTTTTTTATTGGTTTGTACTAGCTAAGGTACATTAGCAACTTTTATCCTATGTCATATATATTCTAAGTATTTATTCTAGTCTATTGCAAGGTTCTTTGAACTGACTGCACCATGGATCACACCCTAGTTAAGCCATGGTGACCCCTGTGACCCACACATACACCTCCAGATGGACTCCTGGAGCCAGAAAATCTGAGTCAACCTTGTGACACTGGACCCTGCAGTGCCTGATTAACTGACCTTGCAACATTCTGCCATTGTTCCTACCTCAACCGTTCCTGCCTCAACTGATAAGCCAACTTTGTGACACTGGACCTTGGACCTTATGACACCTCCTCCCCTTCCCCCAGCAACACTCTCCCAGCTTGCAAAAAACACCCTCAACTGTAACTTCGGCAACTTTTCGCTGCCTGCCCCAAACCTATAAAACCAACTCCTATCCCACCACCCTCAGCTGACTTTCTTTTCAGACTCAGCCCACTCGAACCTGGGTGAATAAACAGCCATGTTGCTCACACAAAGCCTGTTTAGGTGGTCTCTTCATTCAGAGCATATCTAACATCTATCATTTGTCTCCTGACTTTGTTTATGGTTTCTTTCACTGTATAAAAAATATGTTATTTTTTCAGAGGCAATGCATGGCTTATTTTTAGATGTGATTCTTAGGGTTCCTGAGATTCATCTACTTCAGAAGGTCTTTTTTACTTTACAGTTTTATAAATAACTTCTTACATTTGTATTTAATATTTTTATTTTTTACATTTAGGCTTTTAATCCATCCGGAGTTTATTTTTGCATATGAAGTGGGGTAGAAGTGTAACTGTGTTTCCCTCCAGATGGATAGTCAGTTCTGCTAGCACCATATATTAAGTAAACCATCCTTCCCCCTCTGAATGAAATGTCATCTTTATTTATATCAAGCTCCCATTTGAATTTGTTTCTGGATTCCTTATTAGGTTCTACTTGTATTGTTTATTCCTGTGATATATCTGGTTTTTATTATAATAGCATTGTAGTAAGTTTTATGCATAGTATATAAGGTTGAATTGTGCTTAGCTGCTAGTAACGAATAAAAATAACAGGGGTTAACATAAGAAATAATTTAGCCAGGCGCAGTGGCTCAAGCCCAGCACTTTGGGAGGCCGAGGCAGGTGGATCACGAGGTCAAGAAATTGAGACCATCCTGGTCAACATGGTGAAACCCCGTCTCTACTAAAAATACAAAACATTAGCTGGGCATGGTGGCACGTGCCTGTAATCCCAGCTACTCAGGAGGTTGAGGCAGGAGAATTGCCTGAACCTAGGAGGCGGAAGTTGCGGTGAGCCGAGAACATGTCATTGCACTCCAGCCTGGGTAACAAGAGCAAAACTCTGTCTCAAAAAAAAAAAAAAAAAGAAAGAATTTTATTTCTTTTGTGTAAAAGAAGTCTGATAACAGGTGTGAGTGTGGTGGCTCATTGTAATCCCAGCACTTTGGGAGGCTGAGGTGAGTGGATCACCTGAGGGTAGGAGTTCCAGACCAACCAGGCCAACATGGTGAAACTTTATCTCTATTAAAAATACAAGAAAAATTAGCCGGGTATATTGGTACATTCTTGTAGTCCCAGCTACTTGGGTGGCTGAGGCAAGGGAATCGCTTGAACCCAGGAGGTGGAGGTTTCAAGGACCCAAGATTGCGGCACTGCGCTCCAGTCTGGGTGACAGAGTGAGACTCTGTCTAAAAAAAAAAAAAGAAATGTGATATAAGATGCCCAGGATTGGCATGGAAGAACCATGCTCATTAGGAGCCCAGGCTTCTGTGCTATTCTTAGCAGTAGTTTTCACTGTTATGATTTCCTCATGCTCCAAGATGGCTGCTGAAGCTCCAGCCATAAATCCCTTATTCCAGGTAGGAAGAAAAGGGAGTAGGGAAGGAGGGCCAAAAGAGCACAAGCCAGCTGTCTAGCCTCCTTTTTAAAAGCTTTTTTTAAAACTCTCACCTAACAGATTTATTTATATTTTCATCTGAAAGGGAAGCAAAGAAATAAATTCCTTTAGCTGCTAAATGTTAATAAAGCATTTAGTTAGTCTCAGCCACATCTAGTCAGGTAAACCTTCCCCAGCCCCATTCTTTTTTTATTAATTGGTTATCCTCAGACGTTTATGTTTTTTAATTAATAAATGTTTTAGAACAGTTTTAGAATTATGGAAAAATTGAACATATACTACAGAGTTTCCGTATATTCTGCCTGTTTCTCCCATAACCCCTCCCACCACATATGCAGTTTTCCCTATTTTTAACATCTTGCATTAGCATAGTACATTTATTACAATTAACAAACTAATACTGATATTTTACTATTAGCTGAAGTCCATAGTTTACATTATTTACCCGGTACTGTATACTTCCACAGGATTTAATATATTCATTATGTCATGTGCCCACCATTACAGTATCAAACAATATTTCACCACACTAAAAGCTCACTGGGCTTCATTTAATCATCCCTTCCTGAATACCCCTGAACTCCTGGCAACCATTAATCTTTTTATTATCACTACAGTTTGTGATATAGTTTGGCTCTTTGTCCGCACCAAAATCTCATCTCAAATTGTAATCCCCACGTGTGGAGGGAGGAACCTGGTGGGAGGTGATTAGATCATGGGGGTGGTCTCCCCCATACTGTTCTCGTGATAGGGAGGAAGTTCCCACAGATCTGATGGTTTGAGAAGCGGCAGTTTCTCCCGTGCACGCTCTCTTTCCTGCCATCTTATGAAGGTACTACTTGCTTCTCCTTAATCTTCCTCCATGACTGTGATTTTCCTGAGGCCTCCTCAGGCATGTGGAACTGTGAGTCAATTAAACCTCTTTTATTTATAAATTATCCAGTCTCAGGTAGTTCTTTATAGCAGTATTAGAACAGACTGATACAGTTTGCCTTTTCCCAAATGTCATACAGTATGGAGCCTTTTCATAGGAAAGGAATATGCATTGAAGTTTCCTCCATGTCTTTTCATGGCTTAAGAGCTCATTTAATTTATCATTTAGTAATCTTCCATTGTATGATATACTATGGTTGGTTTATCCATTCATCAATTGAAGGACAGCTTGATCGTTTCCAGTCTTTGGCAATTGTGATTAAAGGTACTTATAAACATTTGCGCGGAGGGTTGTTGGTTTTGGTTTTCTGGGTCTTTATTTATTTATTTATTTATTTATTTATTTATTTATTTATTTATCTGAGGCAGGATCTCACTCTGTTGCTCAGGCTGGAGTGCAGTGGTGTGATCATAGCTCACTGCAACCTCAAAACCTTGAACTTACGGGCTCAAGCAATCCTCCTACCTCAGCCTCCTGAGTAGCCAGGACTATTAATTTTTAAATTTTTTGTAGAGACAAGGGCTTGCTATGTTGAGCTCAAACCATCCTGCTTTGCCCTCCCAAAGTGCTGGAATCACAGGCATGAGCCACAGCACCTGACCTCTGGGAAGATTTTTATGTGGACATCATTTCAACACAATTGGGTAAATACCTAGAAGCACAATTGCTGAATTTTACAGCAAGATTGTGTTTAGGTTTGTTTTTGTTGTTGTTGTTGTTGTTGTTGTTGTTGTTTTGGGTTTTTTTGAGATGGAGTTTTGCTCTTGTTGCCCAGGCCAGAGTGCAATGGCGTGATCTCAGCTCACTGCAACCTCCCCCTCCCAGGTTCAAGCGATTCTCCTGCCTCAGCCTCCCGAGTAGCTGGGATTACAGGTGTGTACCACCACACCCAGCTAATTTTTGTATTTTTAGTAGACACAGGGTTTCACCATGTTGGCCAGGCTGGTCTTGAACTCCTGATCTCAGGTGATCGGCCTGCCTTGGCCTCCCAAAGTGCTGGGATTACAGGCATGAGCCACTGTGCCGGGCCCATGTGTTTAGCTTTGTAAGAAACTGCCAAACTGTCTTCCAAACTGTACCATTTTGCATTTCTGTCAGCAATGAATGAGAGGTCCTGTTGCCCTACATCCTCCCCAGCATTCAGTGCTGTCAGTGGCTTTGGATTTTGGCTATTCAAATAGGTTTTTAAAATTATTTTTTAGGCTGAGCACGGTGGCTCATGCCTGTAATCCCAGCATTTTAGAAGTTCAAGGCGGTGGATCACCTGAGGTTGGGAGTTCGAGACCAGCCAGGCCAACATAATGAAATCCGGTCTCTACTAAAGATACAAAAATTAGCCAGGTTTGGGTACATGCCTGAGGTCCCAGCAACTCGGGAAGCTGAGGCACGAGAATCACTCGAACCTGGGAGGCGGAGATTGAAGTGAGCCAAGATCGCACCACGGCACCCCTGACTGGGTGACAGAGCAAGACTCTCTCAAAAAATAAAAAATAAAATAAAATTATTTAAAAAAAATAGTAATAGAGGTGAGGTCTCACTATGTTGCTCAGGCTGGTCATGAACTCTTGGGCTCAAGTGATCCTCCTGCTTTGCCCTCTCAAAGCACTAGGATTACAGGCATGAGCCACCATGCCCAGCGGTAGCTATTCAAATAGTTTCGTAGCAGCATTTCAATGTTGTTTTAATTTGCAGTCCCCTAATGACTATGGTGTTGAGGATCTTTTCATATACTATTTGCCATCTGTTTATTGCCATCTGTATATTTCATATACGTATTTGCCATCTGTATATCTTCTTTTGTGAAGTACCTATTTGGGTATTTTGTCCATTTTATAATCGGACTGGGGCTTTTTTACTGTTGAGTTTTAAGAGTTCCTTGTATAGTTTGGATATAAGTTCTTTATTTATCTGGTGCATGTCTTGCAGAAATTTTCTCCCAATCTGTGGCTTGTCTCTTTACAGTCTGAACAGTGTCAAACTTTCACAGAGCAGTAGTTTTTAGTTTTAATGAAGCCCAACTTGTCAATTTTTTTGTTTCATGAGTTGTGCTTTGGTGTTATATCTAAGAAGTAAGAGCAAAACCCAAGTGACCAAGCTTTTCTCTGATGTTATCTTCTAAAATTCTTATAGGTGTGTGCTTTATGTTTAGATCTATAATCCATCTTGCATTACAGGCATACCTTGTAATACTGCCTTTCACTTTATTGCACTTCTCAGATTTTGTGTTTGTTACAAACTGAAGGTTTGTGACAACCACTCATTGAGCAAATCTATTGGGACGTTTTTCCAATAGCAAATGATCACTAGCATCTGTGTCACATATTCACAATTATTGCAATCGTTCCAACCTTTGTATTATTGTTATATCTATTATGCTGATCTGTGATTAGTGATCTTAGATGTTACTATTGCAATTGTTTTAGGGAACCCAGAATGGTGCCCATGTAAGACAGTAAAATGGTTTGTATCTTACATGGAATTGGTTCATTCATCTAAGTTTTCAAATCTGTGGGAATAGAGTCATAATGTTTCTTTATTATCCTTTCTTTTCTTTTTTTTTTTTTTTTTTTTTTTTGAGACAGATTCTCACTTTGTTGCTCAGGCTAGACTACAGTGGAGTAATCTCAGCTCACTGCAACCTCTGCCTACTGGGTTCAAACAACTTTCATGCCTCCACCTCCCAAGTAGCTGGGATTACAGGCATGCACCACTGTGCCTAGCTAAATTTTTGTATTTGTAGTAAAAAGGGGATTTCGCTATGTTGGCCAGACTGGCTCGAACTCCTGGCCTCAAGTGATACACCCACCTCCGCCTTCCAAAGTGCTGGGATTACAGGTGTGAGCCACCATGCCTGGCTGCTTTATTATTCTTTTAATATCCATGAAATCAGTAATGATGCCTCCTTTTCTCTCTCTCTCTTTCTGTCTTTTCTTTCTTTTACCTTTCTTTTTCCTTCCTTCCTTCCTTTCTCTCTTTCTTCTTCTCTCTTTTTTCTTTTCTTTCTCTTCTTCTTTCTTTATTTTCTCTCTCTCTTTCTTTCTTTCTTTTTTTTTTTTTGAGACAGGGTATCACTTTGTCACCCAGGCTGGAGTGCAGTGGTGCCATCGCAACTCACTACGGCCTTGACCTCCCTGGTTCAAGCAATCTTCCTGCCTCAGCCTCCCAAGTAACAGGAACTACAGGCACACAACACCACACCTGGCTCACTTTTGTATTTTTCATACAGACAGGGTTCGCCAAGTTGCCCAGGTTGGTCTTGAACTCCTGAGCTCAAGTGATCCACCTGCCTCAGCCTCCCAGCATGCTAGAATTACAGGCATGAGCCCCCATGCCCAGCCTTCTATTTCTGATATTAGTAATATGTTTTCTCTCTTTTTTTTTCCCTTAGCTAGCAAGAAGGTTATCAATTGTATTAATTTTGCCAAAGAACCAGCCTTCACTTTCATTGATTTTGCTCTATTGTTTTCTGTTCTAATTTTTATTTTTATTTTATTGTTTTTTTGAGATGCGGTCTCACCGTTGCCTGGGCTGGAATGCAGTGGTGTGATCATAGCTTACTGCAGCCTCGAAATCATGGTCTCAGGTGATCCTCTCATTTCAACCTCCTGAGTCTCTGGGCTTACCAGGAATGAGTCACAGCACCCAGCTCTGCTTCTGCTCTAATATATTTATTATTTATTTTCTTCTGATTGTTTTAGGCTTATATTGCTCTTCTTTCTCTAGTTTCCTAATGTGGAAGTGTAGATTGAGTTTAGATCTTTTTTCTTTGCTAATATATGTGTACAATGCCAGAAGTTTCCCTCTAGCTAATGCAGGTGGATCACTTGAGGCCAGAAGCTCAAGACCAGCCTGGCCAACATGGTGAAAACCTGCCTCTACTAAAAATACAAAAAAGTAGCCGGGTGTGGTGGTGTGTGCCTATAATCCCAGCTACTTCGGAAGCTGAGGCAGGAGGATTGCTTAAACTGAGGAGGTAGAGGTTGCAGTGAGCAGAGATTGTGCCACTGTACTCCAGCCTGGACAACAAAGTGAGACTCCATCTCAAAAAAACAAAAAATAAAAATAAAGTAATAAAAATACAAAAATTAGCCTCATGAGATGGCATGTGCTTGTAGTCCCAGCTACTCAAGAGACTGAGGCATGGGAATCACTTGAACTGAGGAGACAGAGGTCACAGTGAGCTGAGATTGTGCCACTGCCCTCTAGCCTGGGTGACAGAGCAAGACTCTGCCATACACAAAAAAAGAAAAAAGTTACCTTGAGACTTCTTCTTTGACCTTTGTGTTCTTTAGAAGTATGCTGTTTAATCTCCAAGTATTTTGGAATTTTCCAACTGTCTTTCTATTAATTTCAGTGTGGTCTGAGTCTGAGAGAATACTTTGTTATTTTCGTATTTTGTTTTTTGAGGCGCAGTCTTGCTCTGTTACCCAGGCTGGAGTGCAGTGGCACAATCTCGGCTCACTGCAACCTCCACCTCCCAAATTCACAGAATTCTCCTGCCTCAGTATCCCAAATAGCTGGGATTATAGGCACACACTACCACGCCTGGCTAATTTTTGTATTATTAGTAGAAATGGGGTTTCACCATGTTGGCCAGGCTGGTTCAAACTCCTGACCTCAGGTGATCTGCCCATCTCAGCCTCCCAAAGTGCTGGGAGTACAGGCATGAGCCACTGCACCCAGCCTGAGAGAATACTTTGTATGACTTTATATTTTTTTATTTTTTTATTTTTTTTTTATTTTTATTTTTAAAGAAGAGGAAGAAAGAGAAAGAGGAAGAGGGAGAGAGGATGGGGGTATTGCTTTATTGCCCAGGCTAGAATGCAGTCTAAATATGGGTATGCCTATAATTGTCCTTAATAATGGAGACATGAAAGAAAATGAGGGAAGAGAATAACAAACAAGGAGCCAACCAAGATTTCATTTAAACTTCTAAATTAATATGATGTGGTACTGATAAGAGTGTATATTTTGTATATTTAAAGTGGAGAGTTCTATAAATGTTAATTACATTTACTTGTTCCAGATCTGAGTTCAAGACCTGAATATCGTTGTTAATTTTCTGTCTCATTGATCTGTCTAATATTAATGTTGAAGTCTCCCACTATTATTATGTGGGAGTCTAAGTCTCTTTATAAGTCCTGTATGTCTAGGTATTCCTGTATTGGGTGCGTTTATATTTAGGATCTTTAGCTCTTCTTGTTGTTGCATTGATTCTTTTATCATTATATAATGTCCTTCTTTGCTTCTTTTGATCTTTGTTGCTTAATTGTAACTTCTGCTTTTTATTTATTTATTTTAGCTCTCTGTTTGGTTGGTAAATCTTTCTCCATCCCTTGTTTAGAGTCTTTGTGTATCCTTGAATGTGAGATGGATCTGGATGCAGCATACTGATGGGTTTTAGTTTTTTATTCAAATTGCCTGTCTTTGGATTGGGGGATTTAGTCAATTTAAATTTAGAATTAATAATAATATATGTGAGTTTAATACTGTCATTAGCTGGCTATTTTGTCCATTAGTTGATGTAAATTCTTCATTATATTGATGCTCTTTTTGATAATTTTTTTAGAAAGGCTGATACTGTTTGTTCCTTTCATATGTGTAGTGGTTCTTTCAGAAGCTCTTGCAAAGCAGGCCTGGTGGTGATGAAATCTCTGAGTGCTTGCTTATTCACAAAAAACTTTATTTTTCCTTCACATGTGAAGCTTAGCTTGGCTGGATGTGAAATTCTGGGTTGAAAGTTCTTTTCTTTAAGGATGTTGAATATTGGCCCCCACTCTCTTCTGGCTTGTAGGGTTTCTGCTGAGAGATCTGCTGTAAGTCTGATAGGCTTCCCTTTGTGGGTAACCTGACCTTTCTCTCCGGCTGCCCTTAGTATTTTCTCCTTCATTTCAACCCTGGTGAATCTGACGATTATGTGCCTTGGAGTTGCTCTTCTTGAGGAATATCTCTGTGGTGTTCTCTGTATTACCTGGAGTTGAATATTATCCTGCCTTACTAGGCTGGGAAAATTTTCCTGAATAATGTCCTGAAGCGTATTTTCCAGCTTGGATTCATTCTCTTCGTCACATTCAGGTACACCTATCAAGCGTAGATTAGGTCTTTTCACATAGTCCCATATTTCTTGGAGACTTTGCTCGTTCCTTTTTATCCTTTTTTCTCTCATCTTGTCTTCTTGTTTTATTTCATTGAGTTGATCTTCGACCTCTGATATCCTTTCTTCTGCTTGATCAATTCGGCTGTTAAAACTTGTGCATACTTCACGTAGTTCTCGTATTCTGTTTTTCAGCTCCATCAATTCACTTATTTTCCTCTCTAAATTTTGTATTCTTGTTGACATTTCGTCAAACCTTTTTTCAAAGTTCTTAGTTTCTTTAGATTGTGTTATAACAAGTTCTTTTAATTCACAGAAGTTTCTTATTATCCACGTTTTGAAGCCTGCTTCTGTAATTGGAACCCACTCGTTCTCCATCAAGCCTTGTTTCGTTGCTGATGAGGAACTGGGATCCCCTGCTGAGGAAGAGGCGTTCTGATCTTGGGTATTCTCAGCCTTTTTTGACTGTTTTCTTCCCTTCGTTGTAGATCCATCCATCTGTGGTCTTTGAATTCACCGTCTTTGTAATTGGGTTTTTGAGTGGACGTCCAACTTACTGATTCTCAGCGCCGAAATCCGAGCAACCCACTGCACCGACTAAATCAGCGGCGTTAAGATTGAGGGTGCTTTTCCGACTCTGCACCGAGAACCGACGCTCCGAGGCGCCGGCAAAACCGCCTCGCCGGTCACAAGAGTCGCGCTGGCGACCCGTGGGGCTCTTCCGCTGGGAATCTCCTGGTGCGTGAGCAACAAGAATTCATGTGAAGGTGTGGCGTCCTCTCCTTCTTTGCGCTTTCAGTGGGAGCTACAATCCCGAGCTGCTAGTGATCAGCCATCTTGGATCTCTCTCATGACTTTTTAAAAATTCATTAAAATATGCCAGGCATTCATTTTTAAAATTAGTTTTCCAATCCCTTTGTTCAATTAATTTTTAAATTCCTTTTTTTTTTTTTTTTCTGTGATGTAGTCTTGCTCTGTCAGCCAGGCTGGAGTACAATGGTGCCATCTCACCTCACTGCAACCTCCACCTCAGATTCTCCTGCTCAGCCTCCAGAGTAGCAGGGAAGGGGAAGGGGAAGGGGGGGGGGGAGAGAGAGAGAGAGAGAGAGAGAGAGAGGAAGGAAGAAAGAAGAAAAGAAAGAGATAAAGAGAAAAATGGCAACTATGTGAGGTGAAAGACATGTTAATTAGGTTACAATTAAAATGATATAAAATAGCTTAAAAATTCTGTGATGCATCAGCTACACACACACACACACACACACACACACACACACACACTTATACACACATTTAGGTTGTTCTGTCTCTATCCATCCATCGATCTATCTGTCTATCCATCCATCCATCTATCATCTATCCATCTATATAGCCAGCCACTTTCTTAAGTGGTCTTCTTGTCATTTCCTCTGCATATTGCTTCCAGAAAGATCTTCTAAATCATAGTTATAAATCATGCCATGGTAGATCTTAAAACATTTCATAATTTCCCATTTTTTTCCAAAATAAAATTCAAACTACTCAGCCTGTCCTTCAAGGTCTTAGGTGAGCTAATATCAATGCACATTCCCAATTTGTCTCACACTGTTTCTGCTCTTGTATCCCAGGTGCTAAGAAAATCAGACTGCTTACTACTCTCCAAATAAACTCCATACTTAGAGAGCAGCATGACTTTGCTTAGGGTCACGTTTATTTGGAATATAACCCTCAGGTACAATCCATGCATGCTAAAATCCTACTGCATTTGCCAGCCCAGTTCCAACAGTGCTTGTTCTGAGAGTGTTTCCTGAGCCTCTGAGACTGTTCTCTACACCTATACTTTTCTTGTTTCTCACTATTATAACATTCTTTTTCTTAAAATAATTTGAATACTAGCTTTAGCTCTGTTCCTGGTCCCTAGCAAGAATAGAGCTTGCTATTCCTGGCATCCTCTATACCTAACACAATGACTTGCACATAGAGGACATTCTGTACATATGTCTTGAAATAATTACCCTAAACAAGTTAGTTTCTCAAATAAAATGATAGTTCCATTGGGTTCTGATATGGTTAGGCTTTGCGTCCCCACCCAAATCTCAACCTGAATTATAATCCCCAGGTGTTGAGGGACAAACCTCGCCTGCCACCATGCCCGGATAATTTTTTTATTTTTAGAAGAGACAGGGTTTCACTATGTTGGTCAGGTGGGTCTCAAAACTCCTGACCTCGTGATCTGCCCACCTCGACCTCCCAGAGTGTGCTGGGATTACAGGTGTGAGCTACCACACCAGGCCTTAATTCCCTTTTTAGATTATACAAGATGGGCAAAATGTTGATATTTATTAAATCTGGATGATGAAAACATGAGGCTTTATTATACCATTTCCTCTATTTCATGTATATGTGAACATTTTCATAATAAAAAGCTTTTATAACTTCCTAAGTGTTCTGTGAGTTACCAGGAGTGAAAGGAAAAAAGAAAAACTACTTAAGGCCAGGTGCAGTAGTTTCCACCTGTAAACCCAGTACTTTGGGAGGCTGAGGTGGGAGGATCACTTGAGCCCAGGAATTCAGCCTGGGAAACATAACGAGACCCCTGTCTGTGCAAATAATCAAAAAATTAGTCGGGCATAGTGGCACATGCCTGTGGTCCCAGCTACACAAGAGGCTCAGGCGGGAGGATCACTTGAGCCTGGGAGGTCAAGTGTGCAGTGAGCCTTAATTGCACCATTGCACTCCAGCCTGGGTGACAGGATGTGACCCTATCTCAAAAACAAACAAACAAATAAACCTACCTAAAACCCTAACACAGTATCTGACATATAGTAAGGGATCATCGAGCCATCATCATCATCACTACCACTGTCGTCATCATCATCAAACAAGACAGTTTTGGAGCTTTGTGTCTCCTCCATCCTCAACTTCTTCTCCAGACATGTCATCCTATTACTGTTGAAGCGTATTTAAGTCTCCCTCCGTCCTTCTCTTTCACTTCTCAACTCAGCCATTTTTGACTCTGGGTGTGATCACTCTCTCTTTGGCTTCTGGGCCAACATCACTCCTGGCTTTCCTCCAACCTCTCTGGCCCCACTCTTTTTTTTTTTTTTTTAGATGAAGCCTCTCTCTGTCACCCAGGCCGGAGTGCAATGGCATGATCTCAGCTCACTGCAACCTCTGCCTTCTGGGTTCAAGTGATTCTCCTGCCTCAGCCTCCCCAGTAGCTGGGATTACAGACGTGTCACCACGCCTAGCTAATTTTTGTATTTTTGGTAGAGATGGGGTTTTACCATGTTGGCCAGGCTGGTCTCAAACTCTGACGTCGTGATCTGCCCACCTCGGCCTTCCAGAGTGCCAGGATTACAGGCCTGAGCCACCGCACCCGGCCCTCCTCCTGTCTTTTTTGTGGACGGTTTTCACTGCCTGTTCCATATACTTTGGTGCTTCCCAGGTTCTAGCTCAGGTCTGTTTCTCTCCCAGTCTATGCACTGTCACTGGATGATCTCTTCCAGACAGTCCATGCTTTGTTACCATCCAAATACTGCTGCCTCCAAAATTCACAATCCCAATCTGGCTTTCTCTCATAAATTTCAGCCACATATCTCCAGCCACTGGCTAGACCCTTAAAACTTAACAACATCCACAAAACTAAAATCTATAAACCGGTTCTGACAGTCCCCGTCTTGGTGGAGAGTACCACCACCTGCCTATCTTCCAGCTGAGGTCCGACCCAAAAGCCTGGATCATCCTCTCTTCCTCCCTCTACTTCATCACCCAGATCCAGTCTTCATGTCCACTGTGGCTTGAATGTTTATGCATCCTCCAAACTTTATATATTGAAACTTAATTGCCAGTGTGAACTGTGAGGGAGCCATTGCCTCCTAAATCCTTCCCTGGAGGATCTCCTTCCTCTGGGACTCTCTTGCCTCTGTGTCCCTTCACTAGCAATTGGTCTTGGGTCCTGACAACAGGGATCAGGGCTTGAGTCCGCCTCGGCCTCCCAAAGTGCTGGAATGATAGACATGAGCCACCGCGCCTGACCTAAAACAATTTTTTTTTTTTGATACGGAATGCTTCATGAATTTGCTTGTCATCCTTGCACAGAGGCCATGCCATTCTTCTCTGCATTGTCCCAATTTTAGTATATGGGCTGCCAAAGCGAGCACTATCGTCACTTATTTTAAGTATTCAGATCTACTGTTCTGAACCTTGGGGGTCAATGTATTTTGATTCAGACTTTTTCAGATTTTACAAAGGTGCATAATTACAGAACATCCTTAGTGTGCTTAAGGTAGCAACCATCAAATTCATTAATATTTCTGCAGAGTAGTCACTTTAAGTGAGATAACTAAAGAATAGCACCACATCAGTTTGGATCAGGTAGTGCAGCCAAACAAATTTGCTACAAACTTGGAAGACAAACACAAAAACAAAACAGCCTTGTGTTTCCAGGGATTTCTGCCTGGCAGAACTACAGGTGAGAGATGTGGACCTGTTCATACAGAAGCATCTGGAAAGCCTGACTCATTGTGTTGTTACGGTGCTGTTGCTCATTGAGGAGACTGCGGCTTATTTTTATTTTTGCCTTTTGACTTTGCTGTTTTAATTTTTCCACACCGAGTATTAATTACTCTTTTGCCTATAGTTTATTTAATTTCAATCGATTCAGATAAATGTAACACAAATTTAACACAGGGAGAACACTGCATTGTTCAGTGGACCTCAGAAAGACCACAGTATGCATTGGGTTCACAATTTTCATGTGTGCCTTTAAAAAGTATATTTTTCTGGGGAAGCAGGGAAAATAAAGGAGATGGAGCTGGTTTTTCTATTCTTTTTCTTCTGTCTTTAAGCTGGTCCCACCAACACAGTCCATATCCAGCCATATCCAGAACTAGCTCATTTCTTGACTGGAGCTTGCCCTACCTCCTCTTTCTTACTTTTTCTTTTTCTTCCTTTTTTTTTTTTTTTTTTTTTTTTTTTGAGATGAAGTCTGGCTCTGTCACCCAGGCTGGAGTGCAGTGGTGTGATCTTGGCTGACTGCAACCTCTACCTTCCAGGTTCAAGTGATTCTCCCACCTTAGCTTCCCAAGTAACTGGGACTACAGGCACACACCACCACGCCTAGCTCCTTTTTGTATTTTTAGTAGAGATGGAGTTTCACCATATTGGCCAGGCTGGTCTTGAACTCCTGACCTCCTGAACCCCCTGCCTCAGCCTCCCAAAGTGCTGGGATTACAGGCCTGAGCCACCGTGCCCGGCTCCTCCTCTTTCATGATAAATATATGTTAGTTTTACATTAAAAAGTAAAACAAGGCCAGGCATGGTGCATCTACCTGTAATCCCAGCATTTTGGAGGCCGAGGTGGGAGGATTTTTTGAGGCCAGGAGTTCCAGGCTAGCCTGGGCAACACAGCAAGACCCCATCTCTACAAAAAATGAACCAAGTTAGCTTGGCATGGTGGTGTGTGCCTGTAGTCCCGGCTACTCAGGGGGCTAAGGCAAGAAGATAGCTTGAGCCCAAGATTTTCAGGTTGCAGTAAACTGTGACTGCACCACTGCATTCCAGCCTGGGTGACAGACCAAGACCCTGCTTCTCTAAAACAAAAAAAGGTCAGGTGCAGTAACTCATGCCTGTAATCCCAGCACTTTGGGAGGCTGACATGGGTAGATCACCTGAGTTCAGGAGTTTGAGACCAGCCTGGCCAACCTGATGACCCCATCTCTACTAAAAATACAAAAGTTAACTGGGTGTGGAGGCACACATCTGTAATCTCAGCTACTTAGGAGGCTGAGGCAGGAGAATTGCTTGAATCCAGGAGGAAGAGGTTTCAGTGATCCAAGATGGCACCACTGCACTCCAGCCTGGGTGACAGAGCCCGACTCTGTCTCTAAATAAATAAATAATTAATTAGAAAATAAATAAAACGAAAACCACAATAAACTGAAAAATAAATAGAATGTGGGGACAAGTGAGGGAAGTGTATGTAGACAGGGGAAATGGGGAAAGAATAACCCCACAGGGGCACAGAGGGGGTTTAGGGGACGTTTTTAGGGAGCAAGCTGCGTCAGGAGCCAGGAAGATGTTACTGGGCAGAGCTACAGTCGATGAGGCAGGGAGAGGTGGCTGTTTGGGGCGACTTTGCAGTTCAGGCCTCTGGCGCAGGGCCCAGCTGGGAAAGGGGAAATGTGGGAAGAGCTGTGGGCCGCCCTGCTGAGTTCTCCAAGCCTGTACCAGGAGCCCTTTCCTCTACAGCTTCCTGGGAGCTTGAACAATTTGAGGGAAGTTACATATCCAGGAGGAAATTGCAGTGCATGCGTGTGAAGTCTTCTAGTCAACTGTCCATGTGGTTGAGAATTCCTTAGGATGAGGAAAAACAAGTGCTACTAAAAGGGACTTATGTCTGTATCTATATCCTCTATGTCTATCTATATATTTATCTGAAATCATGAGCCCTGCCAGACTCAGATCGGCTAATGATTGAGGGGCCTCTGCCAGAGGGCTGGTCAGCCTGGGAAAGGGAAGTGTGCCTAAGCCAATGGAGGTCACAGAAGAGGGGTGGGGGAGGCTGGCAGAAAGTCTGAATAGAAAAGAAGTTTTGGATGAGGTAAGTCCTGCATGGACTTTAAGGACATTGGAAGGTAGAAAATGCCAGAGGAGGGAGACATCATGTACTCATAAAACAAAACAAAACAAAACAAAATAAAAATTAGCCAGGCGTGAGGTCACACACTTGTAGTCCCAGCTACCCAGGAGGCTGAGGCACGAGAATCACTTGAACCTGGGAGGTGGAGGTTGCAGTGAGCCAAGATTGCACCACTGCACTCCAGCCTGGATAACAGAGCAAGACTGTCTACAAATAAATAAATAAATAAAAAGTTTAAGAATTAAAAAAAAATAAGTGATGATAAAACAGTGATGCTGTACAGATGCACATGTTCCAGGTACTGCCAAGCACTTTGCATACATTAATCAAATGCTCGGAACAACTCTGTAGGGTAAGCACCATTATCTTCATCTGCATTTTACATATGAGGAACAGGACTACATTGTACCTACTGTTTCACGCTTGCTTTCTGCTCTTAATATGTCTTGAACATCTTTCAATTGAGTAAATATTTCTCTACAGCATCGTGGCTGCATCATGTCCTACTGTGCAGCTGTGCTATCACTTCCCTGTCCTCTGGCACTGGACACTTAGCTTGCTTCCAGACCCTTTGTTGTTGGTGCATTTCTCTGTGAGACCCTTCAGTAGAGGCCTGTGAGTCAACCCTCTCAAACTTTTCACTACTAGAGGATAGCACACCCCGGTGGCTACCAGCTCCTTGAAAGGAAGCTGTGTCTTCCTACCTCTTGACCATTTCCCTTTTCATGTATTTTTTATTTTTTTCTTATTCTAACAGAAATGTGCTCCGGCTGAGCGTGGTGGTTCACGCCTGTAATCCAAGCACTTTGGGAAGCCAAGTCGGGTGGATCACCTGAGGTCAGGGGTTCGAGACCAGCTGGCCAACCTGGTGAAACCCTGTGTCTACTAAAAAAAAATACAAAAATTAGCTGGGCGTGGTGGAGGGCACCTGTAATCCCAGCTACTTAGGAGGCCGAGGCAGGAAAATCACTTGAACCTGGAAAGTGAAGTTTGCAGTGAGCCAAGATTGTGCCATTGCACTCTAGCCTGGGTGACAGAGTGAGACTCCATCTCAAAGAAAAAGAAAGAAAGAAAAAAAGAAAAAGAAATGTGCTCATTGTCCGTATATCTCTGTCTAATTTCCTAGCATTTGAGAGATCCATTTTGCCACTGTTGGGGCAGGATCTGAGCTGGGCGGCATCCCTCCCTTTGTGCAACAAGGCCTCTTTGGTTTCCTGCCCTTAAGTCCTGTCAGTTCTACTGACCTACTTCCCCGTCTGCGTGACTCGGTTTTAGAAGGTGAGTATGTCATCCGCGTGAGGTCTGCAGCCCTATTGTCTGATGTTACACGTTTAGTTGAATGGGTCTTCTTTTGATCTTTTAATCTTGATTCTTTTCCCAGAGTTGCCACGAAAATTGTCCCATGCCACCTGTATTAGTTCCATGTGGCTGCTGTGACACATTACCACAAATTTCATGGCTTAAAACTACATAATTTTTTTTTTATTTTGAGACAAGGCTTCACTCTGTCACCCAGGCTGGAGTGCAGTGGCACAGTCTTGGCTCACTGTCACCTCTGTCTCCAGACTTAAAGTGATCCCCACCTCAGCCTCCTGAGTAGCTGGGACTACAGGTACATGCCACCACACCCGGCTCATTTTGGGAGGGTATTTTTTGTAGATATAGGGTTTCGCCATGTTGCCCAGGCTGGTCTCAAACTCCTGAGCTCAAGAGATCCATCTGCCTCAGCCTCCCAAAGTGCTGGGACTATAGACATGAGCCACCAGGCGTGGTCCAGATATTTATTCTTTCACAATTTAGGAGGCCAAAAATCTGGAATCAACGTGTCAGCAAGGCAGCACTCCCTCTGAAGTCATGGAGGAGAATCCTTCATTGCTTCTTTCGGCTTCTGGAGGGTTCCAGGAGTTCCTCAGCTTATGGCTGCATAACTCAGATCTCTGCCTCTGTCCTCACATGACCTTCTGTTTTCCCAGGTGTCTCTTCTCTGTCTCTTATAAGGACACTTGTCATTGGATTTAGGGTCCATCCAGATAATTCAGGATGGGCTGGGTGTGGTAGTTTATGACTGTAATCCCAGCACTTTGGGAGGCCAAGGCAGGTGATTCACAAGGTCAGAAGTTCAAGACTAGCCTGGCCAACATGGTGAAACCCTGTCTCTACTAAAAAAAAAAAAATACAAAAATTAGCCAAGCGTGGTGGCACATGCCTGTAATCCCAGCTACTCGAGAGGCTGAGGCAGGAGAATCACTTGAACACGGAGGCAGAGGTTGCAGTGAGCCCAGATCATGCCACTGCACTCCAGCCTGGGTAACAGAGCAAGACTCTAAAAAAAAAAAAAAAATCCAGGATGATCTCACCTCGGGATTACATCTGCAAAGACCTTTTTCCAAATAAGGTCACATTCACAGATTCCAGAGGTTAAAATGTGGGCCACCTTTTTGGGAGCCACCATTCAACCCACAATAGTATCATTCTTCCCAAGTGTAGGGATTTGTTTTTCCCCTTCACACTCTCCAGGTGAGACCGCTTCCTCTCTCACTTCCCATCCAGGACAGCCTATAACTCCCTGGAAGATCTGTCAGTCACGTGGAATGTGTGGAGTTAGACTATGGGCATGAGAAAAATGGTTTCTTTCTTCTGCTGAACCATAAAAAAATCCCAAACCAGTCCTTTTGCATATATTAAATATATTTTCTTCATCAAATTGGGTGTTGTTACTTATGCTAAAACTATGGGCAGTTTTTCTTTACCCCAAAAATCAAAGTTTACATTTCAAGGAGGAGGAAGTTCTTTTTTTGAGTTCTTAGAATACAGTAAGTGCTGTTATACTATCTTATTTAACCCTCATAACAACCCTGAGTCTTGCAATCCATTTTCTCTTCTTCAGAGAATGGAAAACTGAGGCTCAGAGAGGTTAAGTAACTTACTAAAAATCACACAGTAAATAGCGGGACACAGTTCTGTCAGCCCAAGAGCCTTTTGGTTCTGTCTCTACACTAAACTGCCTTTGGGATTTTTCCAGATGAGGTGAGCGCAGCATAGCGACAATAAATGGCACAGAGAAGCCAGGCTTGGTGGCTCAGGCCTGTAATCCCAGCACTTCAGGAGGCCAAGGCAGGAGGATCTCTCGAGCCCAGGAGCTCAAGATTAGCCTGGGCAACCTAGGGAGACCTTGTCTCAAATAAATAAATGGCACAGAGGTCACTTAGCTCATGATGGCAACAGGAACTGAAGCTTGCTCAACTCTCAGTCATTTGCTCTTTCCTCCATATTCTTGGCTTAGAACATGAGGTATCCTTTGGGCTGACAGAAAGACACACATCCTGATTGAGCTCAGAAAGAACCTGAACTATGGAGTCAGAGCCCAGGTCTATTCCAGTTCCTCTGCCTGGTAACAAGTGCTCCTGGACCAGTCATTTGGCATCTCCGATACTCAGTGTCCTGATCTGCAAAATGGTGTAATCATGGCATCCACCTCTTTGCGTCACTGTGAGGACTAGGGAATGCATGCTGAAATACGTGGTACGTAGAACAGGTTCCACAAAGAGTGGCCATGACAACTGATCACAGTTCGATTGCATGCCTCTTCAGAAGTAAAAGCCTTTTTCAATGATAAAAGAAAAGGTAATTCATGTTTATGGTAAAGAGTATAAAGCCACCGCTTCCCCATCCCAAAAGGCCCCACACCTCATCCCTTTTGCATGGTTTCACAGATTTTCTATGCATTTGGAAGTATGTATCCATTTGTCACATAAATAGGATCATAGAATTTCACTGCTTACCAGCTGGGCGTGGTGGCTCACACCTGTAATCATAGCACTTTGGGAGGCTGAAGTGGATGGATCACAGGGTCAGGAGTTTGAAACCAGCCTGGCCAACATGGTGAAACCCCGTCTCTACTAAAAATACAAAAATTAGCCAGGTGTGGTGGCAGGTGCCTGTAATCTCAGCTACTCAGGAGGCTGAGGCAGGAGAATCATTTGAACCCAGGAGGCGGAGGTGGCAGTGAGCTGAGTAATCACCACTGCACTCCAGTCTGGGTGACAGAGTGAGGCTCTGCCTCAAAAAAAAAAAAAAAAAGTTGACTGCTTACTTTTTTCCTGAAGTAATTGTCCCAGTTGTGCTCCCCAGGAAGCAAACTCTGAGAAGGAATTAAATGTGCATGGCTGGGCGCAGTGGCTCACACCTGTAATCCCAGCATTTTGCAAGGCCAAGGATACAGATCACTTAAGCCAGGAAGTTTGAGACCAGCCTGGGCAACATAGCAAAACCCAGTCTCCACAAAAAATACAAAAATTGGCCAGGCGTGATGGCTTATGCCTATAATCCCTGCACTTTGGGAGGCCGAGGTGTGCGGATCACCTGAAGTCAGGAGTTCAACAGCAGCCTGGCCAACATGATGAAACCCCATCTCTACTAAAAATACAAAAAATTAGCCAGACATGGTGACAGGTGCCTGTAATCCCAGCCACTCAGGAGGCTGAGGCAAGAGAATTGCTTCAGCCTAGGAGATGGAGGTTGCAGTGAGCCGAGATCACGCCACTGCACTCCAGCCTGGGTAACAAGAGCAAAATTCCATCTTAAAAACAAATGCAAAAATGAGCTAGGTGTGGTGGTGCACACCTGTAGTTCTAGTATTTGGGAGGCTGAAGTGGGAAAATTGCTTGAGCCCAGGAGGTCGAGGCTGCAGTGAGCTGTGATTATGCACTGCACTCCAGCCCAGGCAATCAAGTGAGACCCTCTTTCAAAAAAAAAAAGGAAGTATGTGTACAGGATGCATGCTTACCAGGGAGTGCTCCTGGAAGTGCCACCTGTGGAAGGAAGGGCAGAGGGAGAAGTCAGGTTGCTCAGGCAGCCTGAGAGGTAAACAGAACCTGAGAGCCCTGGGCCTTTCCACCCCCACTGCTGTCAGTGGGCCAGCCTGGCCTGGGCATGCCCTTGGATGTCTTTGAAGGGGAAGACAGTAAAGGGCAATCTGCTCTCCCTGTACCCGACTGCCCTGGTGTGCTCCTGGCTGACTTATGTAACTGCTGAAGACTCAGGCTCTGTCAGTGAGGCTGGCTACACTGGGCTGTGTTACTTTTAAAGCAGTTTCATGTGAGTTTTTGCTGTCTGGGGAGAGTCACCATTAACTTGCCTTCTTCCCCTTTTGACAGCAGAACTTCTGGTTCCTCTTTGGCTGCAACCCAAGGTAAGGGGTTATGAGAAGGGAAAGGATGAAGCCCAAAGCACATTTCTCTGACAAATATCGAAAACAGAAAGTAGATAAGGATTCCCATCCGGTAAAAGACAAACGCAAAGAGTCATTCACACATGTGACAATGGGCCCATCCTATCCACTTCCCCTTTCGATAAAATTTTAGTGTGTTCCTTTTCTGAGTACTTGATGAATCAACCACCAAGGTGAGAATTTGGAGCCATTGCCCCATGGTCTGAAAGGGTCAGATGCCAATGCCCTGCCCAGGAAATGCCCACAAAGGGGGCTGCCGTGTAACTCAGCTTACTCTATGGACAACCCCACCCCCCACTCACCCCTTCCTTCTCTCAAATTTAGGCACCCACTCATTCGTAGAAAAGCAAAGATTCTAGCCTGGGCAACATAGCAAGACCCTGTCTCTACAGAAAATAAAAATAAATTAGCTGGAGCCGGGAACCATGGCTCCCGCCTGAAATCCCTGCACTTTGGGAGGCTGAGGCAGGCAGATCATTTGAGGTCAGGAGTTCAAGATCAGCCTGACCAAAATGGTGAAACCTGGCCTCTAGTAAAAATACAAAACTTAGCCGGGCATTGTGGCACACACCTGTAATCTCAGCTACTCAGGAGGCTGAGGCAGGAGAATCACTTGAACCTGGGAGGCGGAGGTTGCAGTGAGCTGCAATCATGCCACTGTGCTTCACCCTGGGTGACAGAAAGACTCTGTCATAATAAATAAATAAATAAAGGCTGGGCATGGTGGCATTCACCTGTGGTCTCAGCTACTTGGGAGGCCGAGGTGGGAAGATCACTTGAGCCTGGGAAGTTGAGGCTGCAGTGAACTCTGATCACACCATTGCACCTGGGTGACAGAGCAAGATGTTATCCAGAAAGAAAGAAGGAAGGAAGGAAAGAAAGAAAGAAAAGAGAGGAAGAAAGAAGGAAAGAAGAAAGAAAGAAAGAAAGAAAGAAAGAAAGAAAGAAAGAAAGAAAGAAAGAAAGAAAGAAAGAAAGAAAGAAAGAAAGAAGCGAAAGAAAAGAAAGAAAGAAAAGAAAGGAAAAGATTGGGAGGGGTGAACCAGGCTCTATTGTAGGGATGATGAACGTTGTGAAAGCAGAAGTTAGGCTTTAATCAACACTACAGTGAGTTTGGCAAGTTTCTTATGAAGTTAAATAAACAACACATGAGCCAGCCATTCCACTCCTAGATATATGAAAACCTGTATTCACACAATGACTTATACATGAATGTTCACAGCAGCCTTATTCATAATAGCTCAGGCTGGGAACAACCCAAATGTTCATCATATTAGAAAACTGTGATATATTCTTACAATGGGCTGGGTGTGGTGGCTCATGCTTGTAATCCCAGCACTTTGGGAGGCCAAGGTGGGCCGATCACTTGAGATCAGGAGTTTCGAGAACAGCCTGGCCAACATGGCGAAACTCCATCTCTACTAAAAATACAGATATTACCAGGCATGGTGGCAGGCATCTGTAATCCAGCTACTCAGGAGGTGGAGGCATGAGATTTGCTTGAACCTGGGAGACAGTGGCTGCAGTGAACCAAGACAGTGCCACTGTACTCCAGCCTGGGTGATAGAGCGAGACTCTGTCCCAAAATAAATAAATAAATAAAACAAATAAATAAAAATAAAAAGTAGCCGGGCGCGGTGGCTCAAGCCTGTAATCCCAGCACTTTGGGAGGCTGAGGCGGGTGGATCACGAGGTCAAGAGATCGAGACCATCCTGGTCAGCATGGTGAAACCCCGTCTCTACTAAAAATACAAAAAATTAGCTGGGCATGGTGGCACGTGCCTGTAATCCCAGCTACTCAGGAGGCTGAGGCAGGAGAATTGCCTGAACCCAGGAGGCGGAGGTTGCGGTGAGCCGAGATCGCGCCATTGCACTCCAGCCTGGGTAAACAAGAGCGAAACTCTGTCTCAAAAAAAAATTAAAATTAAAATTAAAATTAAAAAAATAAAAAGTAAAGCCGGGCGCGGTGGCTCAAGCCTGTAATCCCAGCACTTTGGGAGGCCGAGGTGGGTGGATCACGAGGTCGAGAGATCGAGACCATCCTGGTCAACATGGTGAAACCCCGTCTCTACTAAAAATACAAAAAATTAGCTGGGCATGGTGGCACGTGCCTGTAATCCCAGCTACTCAGGAGGCTGAGGCAGGAGAATTGCTTGAACCCAGGAGGCGGAGGTTGCGGTGAGCCGAGATCGTGCCATTGCACTCCAGCCTGAGTAACAAGAGTGAAACTCCGTCTCAAAAAAAAAATAAATAAAAATAAAATAAAATAAATAAAAAGTAAAAAAAAAAAAAATAGGCCAGGAGAGGTGGCTCACTCCTGTAATCCCAGCATTTTGGGAGGCCAAGGCAGGCAGATCGCCTGAGGTCAGGAGTTTGAGACCAGCCTGGCCAACATGGTGAAACCCTGTCTCTTAAAAAAAAAAAAAGAAAAAAATTTACAATGGAATACTAACTAATCAGCAATAAAAAGGAATGCACTTTTGATATACACATAACATCAATGAGGCCAGGTGCAGTAGCTCATGCCTGTAATCCCAGCACTTTGGGAGGCCAAGGCAGGCAGATCACTTGAGGTCAGGAGTTCAAGACATGCCTGGCCAATAGGGTGAAACCCCGTATCTACCAAAAATATAAAAAGTTTGCTGGATGTGGTGGTGCACTCCTGTAGTCCCAGCTACCCAGGAGGCTGAGGCAGGAGAACCGCTTGAACCTGGGAAATGGAGGTTTGAGTGAGCCAAGATTGTGCCACTGCACTTCAGCCCGGGTGACAAAGCAAGAATCCGTCTCCAAGAGTACATACATGTACAATTCCGTGTATATAAAACTCTTAAGAAAATCAGTTCAATCTACAGTGACAGAAAGCAGAGCTATTGTTGCCTGGAGCTATAAAGTTGACTATAAAAGAGTATGAGGGCTGGGCCAGTGGCTCACACCTGTAATCCCAGCACTTCAGGAGGCCGAGGTGAGCACATCTCTTGAGGTCCATAGTTTGAGACCAGCCTAGACAACATGGCAAAACCCAATCTCTACTAAAAATACAAAATTTAGCCAGGCACAGTGGCGGGCACCTATAATCCCAACTACTTGGAAGGCTGAGGGACGAGAATCGCTTGAACCTGGGAGGCGGAGCTTTCAGTGATCCGAGATTGCGCCATTGCACTGCAGCCTGGGTGACAGAGTGAGACTCTGTATCAAAAAAAATAATAATAATAAAAAATAAAAAGAGGAAGAAGAAAAAAATAGGGGAAAAAAGAGTATAAGGTAGGCCTGGCACTGTGGCTCACATCTGTAATCCCAGCCCTTTGAGAGGCTGAGGCAGAAGCATTGCTTGAGCTCAGTCAAGACCATCCTGGGCAACATGGTGAAACCCCTTCTCTATTAAAAAAAAAAAGAGAGAGTTAAAAAAAAAAGAGAGAATTAAAAAAAAGAGCATGAGGGGACTAGGGACTAATGGAAAAATTCTATGTCTTGGCTATAGTGGTTATTACATGTAACATAAATTTGTGAAAATTAGTCAAAGTGTATACTTTAAATGAATGAATTTCATTGTATGCAAATTATTCCTCAAAAACGTTGATTAACAAATAGAAAAGTCCGGGCACGGTGGCTCAAGCCTGTAATCCCAGCACTTAGGGAGGCCGAGGCGGGTGGATCACGAGGTCAAGAGATGGAGACCATCCTGGTCAACATGGTGAAACCCCGTCTCTACTAAAAATACAAAAAAATTAGCTGGGCATGGTGGCGCATGCCTGTAATCTCAGCTACTCAGGAGGCTGAGGCAGGAGAATCGCCTGAACCCAGGAGGCGGAGGTTGCGGTGAGCCGAGATCACGCCATTGCACTCCAGCCTGGGTAACAAGAGCGAAACTCTGTCTCAAAAAAAAAAAAAAAAAATAGAATATATAAGCAAGAATATTAAGAAAAACATGAAAAGTAAACAAAATCAGGGGGTTTTGATTTTCTAGCTATTTTAACTTATTATAATTTACATTAAAACTGCACAATAAATATTAGAAACACTATTAATATAAATCATTCTGTTAATAAAGGAGTGTGATTCCAAGATCACCTTAATAGGTGCTAAGAAGGAATTTAATAAAAGTTAAAACTCACATTCTAGAAACAAAAACAGTGAAGAGAAACTAATAATAGAAAGCTTCTGGCTGGGTATGGTTGCTAATGCCTGTATTCCCAGCCCTTTGGGAGGTCAAGGCAGGTGGATATTCTGAGGTCAGGAATTCGAGACCAGCCTGACCAATGTGGCAAAATCCCATCTCTACAAAAAATACAAAAAAAAAAAAAAAAAAAAAAAAAAAGCCGTGGTGGCGCACGCCTGTAGTCACTTGAACCCAGGTGATGGAAGGTTGTAGTGAGCCAAGATCACACCACTGCACTCCAGCCTGGGTGACGGAGTGAGACTCCAGCTCAATTAAAAAAAGAAAAGCCAGGTGCGGTGGCTCAAGCCTGTAATCCCAGCACTTTGGGAGGCCGAGGCGGGTGGATCACGAGGTCAAGAGATCGAGACCGTCCTGGTCAACATGGTGAAACCCCGTCTCTACTAAAAATACAAAAAATTAGCTGGGCATGGTGGCGCATGCCTGTAATCCCAGCTACTCAGGAGGCTGAGGCAGGAGAATTGCCTGAACCCAGGAGGCGGAGGTTGCGGTGAGCTGAGATCGCGCCATTGCACTCCAGCCTGGGTAACAAGAGCAAAACTCTTGTCTCGAAAAAAAAAGAAAACTTCTTTAACATGATAAAGATTATCCATTAGAAACCAAGAATGTTGGTATCCAAGACAATGTTAAAATAAAAATTTTGGCCTGGAAGATTGAAGCTGCAGTGAGCTGTGATGGTGCCACTGCATTTCAGCCTGGGCAACAGAGGGAGACCCTGTCTTAAATATTATTTAAAAACCATGTGTGTGTGTATATATATACATATGTGTGTGTGTGTGATATTAAAGATATTACATACATATATGTACGTAATATTAAAGATACATATATAATATCTAAAATATTTTTGCTTTTATTTCCAAATAAAATAAATAAAATTTTTTAATTAAAAAAAAGGAAACTAAGCCGGGCGCGGTGGCTCAAGCCTGTAATCCCAGCACTTTGGGAGGCCGAGGCGGGTGGATCACGAGGTCGAGAGATCGAGACCATCCTGGTCAACATGGTGAAACCCCGTCTCTACTAAAAATACAAAAAACTAGCTGGGCGTGGTGGCGCGTGCCTGTAATCCCAGCTACTCAGGAGGCTGAGGCAGGAGAATTGCCTGAGCCCAGGAGGCGGAAGTTGTGGTGAGCCGAGATCGCGCCATTGCACTCCAGCCTGGGTAACAAGAGCGAAACTCCGTCTCAAAAAAAAAAAAAAAAAAAAAAAAAGAGGAAACCAAGAGGAAACATCATAAGGAATGGTGAAACAGGCCTTTTAATGAGAAGTGCCTGCTAACATCTATCTGCTCAGCGTTGTACTGGAGTGTCATTCTGGAATCACCATTGGATCTCTACAGGGGAGGTACATACACCCTTAGATACCTATACATACATACCTTCTAGGAAATGTATTGGAAGAATGTGGGAGCATATTCGGTTATCACAATGACCCAGGGTTGATAATGCCATTTATTGGGTTGGGCCCAAAGATGCTAGTTTCACAAATCGAGGAATTATCCCATGTTCCACACAACCTTCTAATGCCCTATGCTATTTTACATGTAAATTCAATGATTAAGTGCTTTACAAGAATTTAATAATTCACTGAAAAAAATTCCAAGAATGAAATTAGCACATAATTTGAGGAAATATTGTACTTTGTTTTTTCCAAATTTTATCAAAAGCTGTTGACCATTTGGAAAAATCTTTTTACCTGTAGCACCACAGTAGATATTTGAGTAGCCTAGTATCATCGAAATTTGTGTTGTCAATTCCCAGTGGTAATGTACATAGATAGAAGTCTCTCTGATAGCTTCATTATGGCTGTTAGTACATTTCTTTTTCTTTTTTCTTTTTTTTTTTTTTTTTTTTGAGACGGAGTTTCGCTCTTGTTACCCAGGCTGGAGTGCAATGGCGCGATCTTGGCTCACCGCAACTTCCGCCTCCTGGGTTCAGGCAATTCTCCTGCCTCAGCCTCCTGAGTAGCTCGGATTACAGGCATGTGCCACCATGCCCAGCTAATCTTTTGTATTTTTAGTAGAGACGGGGTTTCACCTTGTTGACCAGGTTGGTCTCGATCTCTTGACCTCGTGATCCACCCGCCTCAGCCTCCCAAAGTGCTGGGATTACAGGCTTAAGCCACTGCGCCCGGCCTGTTAGTACATTTCTATCCCTAATGTTTACATATTGAAATAATACTATCTTATCGTAGAATTATTTTCCTTAAGTTCTCCTTAAGTCCTTATTACCTTATAGTATAATACTTACAGTTTAGAAATTATGAGATTAAGCCGGGCGCGGTGGCTCAAGCCTGTAATCCCAGCACTTTGGGAGGCCGAGGTGGGTGGATCACGAGGTCGAGAGATCGAGACCATCCTGGTCAACATGGTGAAACCCCGTCTCTACTAAAAATACAAAAAAAAAATTAGCTGGGCATGGTGGCACATGCCTGTAATCCCAGCTACTCAGGAGGCTGAGGCAGGAGAATTGCCTGAACCCAGGAGGCGGAGGTTGCGGTGAGCCGAGATCGCGCCATTGCACTCCAGCCTGGGTAACAAGAGCAAAACTCCGTCTCAAAAAAAAAAAAAAAAGAAAAAAAAAGAAATTATGAGATTAAGTGGCTTATATTGTCTATGAATTTCATTTCAGATTATTAAAAGTATTGTTACATATTTTTTGTTATAATGTGAAGGAATTAAGAACCACTGTTATAGGCCGGGTGCGGTGGCTCACACCTGTAATCCCACTGCTTTGGGAGGCTGAGGAGGGCAGATCACTTGAGGTCAGGAGATCAAGACCAGCCTGGCCAACTTGGCGAAACCCGTCTCTACTAAAAATACAAAAAATTAGCCAGGTATAGTGCCGTGTGCCTATAATCCCAGCTACTCGGGAGGCTGAGGCAGGAAAGTTGCTGGAACCCAGGAAGTGGATGTTGGTTGCAGTGAGCCAAGATCGCCCCATTGCACTCCAGCCTGGGTGACAAGAGCAAGACTCTGTCTAAAAAAAAAAAAAAAAAAAAAATAACAAAAGAAAAGAAATACTGTTCTAGTACTATCAGTGAAATAACTGAGGTAAAATACAGAAAGGAAAAAATAGAAGCTGTTTGTCAGAGATATAATTTAATTAGAAAAGTCAAGAGAGTCAGCTAAAAACCATTAGCATTGGTAAGAGAGGTGACTATGATAGCAGTTACAGGGTAAACCTTGTTGTATTTTTCTTGGTAAATATCAACTTTCCTTTGCAAACCTCACTCCTAACTCTAAGCCTATGCTAGCAGGGTGGAGAGAGCGTGGTGAGGAAGACTAAGCATTGCCCAGGAATGTTGCTTCTGCTACATGTAATGATTTTGTTCAGCATGGTGGTGATTACCTGCAGAGGTACAGAGGGGATGATGAAGGGGAGAGCCAGGGCCACGGTCTCCTTGTCGCACTCTCTCCTCTGTTCCGTGGGTCAAAGCTCTCAGCAGGCAACTAGACCACAATAATGCATGGTCTGCAGGGTAGGCTGTGCCCTGGACTATGATCCTTCCTCCCTTGGGTTCCTTTCCATTTTCATTAAAGAAGAGAGAAAGTAAGAAAGAGGAGGAAAGGAAAAGAAAGGAGAGAGAGAGGAAAAGAGAAAGTAATTTTTTAAGAAAGTAAAGAAAGAATAGGCCAGGCGCTGTGGCTCACGCCTGTAATCCCAGCACTTTGGGAGGCCGAGGCAGGTGGATCACAAGGTCAAGAGATCGAGACCATCCTGGTCAACATGGTGAAACCCCGTCTCTGCTAAAAATACAAAAAATTAGCTGGGCATGGTGGCATGTGCCTGTAATCCCAGCTACTCAGGAGGCTGAGACAGGAGAATTGCCTGAACCCAGGAGGCAGAGGTTGCGGTGAGCCGAGATCGTGCCATCGCACTCAGGCCTGGGTAACAAGAGCGAAACTCCTTCTCAAAAATAAGAAAGAATAGTAAAAACAAGCAGCAAAAGGAGAGTACATATGTGCATGCTGGGAACAAAGAATATGTTCCCAAATATTAAAGTACTTGACTGACTCAGGGAAGGAGATGTTGAGGGACAGTGTAGAACAGATAACTCTTACTTTATGTAATCCTGTGTTTTAAAAACTTTACAATATGGTCTAGCAATTCCACTCTTAGGGGTATACCCAAGGGATATGGAAACCTATATTCACACAAGAACTTGTACATGAATATTCATAGAAGCATTATTTTTAACAGCCATAAAGTGAAAATAACCCAAATAGCCATCAACTGATGAATGAATAAATAAAATGTAGTATATCCATACGATGGAATATTATTTGGCAATAAGAAGAAATGAAGTCCAGGCACTGTGGCTCACATCTGTAATCCCAGCACTTAGTGGGAGGATCGCTTGAAGCCAGGAGTTCAAGACCAGCCTGGGCAACATAGCAAGACTTCATTTCTATCTTTTTTTAAAAAAATGAAATACTAATACATGCTGAACTGAACATGGACGAACCTTGTGAACAGTATGCTAGGTGAAAGAAGCTAATCACAAAGGACCACAATTTATGAATCTGTTTTTATGAAATGTCCAAAATAGGCAAATCTAAGGACAGAAAGTAGAAACTAGATTAATGGTTGCCCAAGACCAAGGAAATAAGGGCACTGGGGGATGATGGCTAAAGGGTGCAAAGGTTCTTTTTGGGATAATGAGAATATTCCAGAATTTATTGTGGTGATGATTACATTTATGTGTGAATATACTAAAAACCATTGAATTATACACTTTAAATGGGTCGATTGTTTCTGAGAAAACGTCAATACGAAGAAAAAAAAAGAATAAATAAATAAATGGGTTGATTGTATGCTATGTGAATCATACCTCAATAATAAAACCATTAACAAAAACTTTGCCAGGAGCATGTATAACTTTTATACTAATAAACAAGTAGTGCTTTTATCTGTTACATGTGCATGTTATGATATGGATTTGTTATATGTTAATAGTTGGCCAAAAAACCGCTAGAACTATCACAATAGGACTCTGCCCTGAGTGCCCTGGATAGTTTCTCTTCTAAATATGCCATGATCTAACAAAAGCAGGAGGGAATACAATGTAGCAATGGCAAAAAAAAAAAAAAAAGAAAAAAAAGAAAAAAAATTAAAGGAAAAGAAAAGCAACACGCAGCAATGGACAAAATGGAGAATACAGAAATAGACACTGCTAAATATAAACTCGTCATATGATACTGTAAGCTTTTAAAAACCCTGAGGTGAGGACATTTTCTTTGAATGGTGTTGGAATAATTGGTTAGTAATTTGGGGAAGAAATTAAATCAGATTTCTGTCTTAAAAACATACTGCAAAAAGAAACTCCAGAAGGTTTGAAGTGTGCAATATAAAAGTCACATTAAATAAAATCTAAAAGAAATGAGAATGGATTATTTATCAAATTTGTGAAGGATTGGTAAATTTCTCAACTCAGAAAGTACCACTAAAGCCGGACATTCAAATATGTAAACTTTTTCATTTCTACAACTTAACAGTTAAGCAAAATTAAGATAAAAAGACATCAGATTAAAAAATAGGCCAGGCGCGGCGGCTAATTCCTGTAATCCCAGCACTTTAGGAGGCTGAGGCGGGCTGATCTTTTGAGCTCAGGAGTTCAAGACCAGCCTGGCCAAGATGGCAAAATCCAGACTCTACAAAAAATTTAAAAATTAGCCAGACATGGTGGCACACACCTGTGGTCCCAGCTATTTGGGGTGCTTGAGGTGGGAGAATCACTTGAAGCCAGGAGGTCAAGGCTGCAGTAAGCCATGATCGTGCCACTGCACTCCAGCCTGGGTGACAAAGTGAGACCCTGTCTCAAAAAATATGTATATTCATCACAAATATGACAAACGATTAGTAGGGGAAAAAAGATTCATAGAAAAGTCTTATTGTAGCTATTTAAAAAAGAAGAAGAAAAGAACCTAGTGAGGAAATGGACAAAAGAACAGACAATTTGCATTAGGAGAATTAAGTAAACAGAAATATATTAAAAGGCTCATAATTTCTAGTAATCAAGAAATGCAAATTGCAGCAGCTGCATTCTGAATCCTGGCTACTGTATTAACCTATGTGATGCTTTAGATTCTGGGCCCTGACTTGCTTCAGCAAATAGACCTGGTTTCACCTTCTTTCTTTTACAGAGCTCAGTTAGTGCTCAAATATAATAACCTTATTATTTATATGAGGTCAAAATTATCTCCCATTTATTCCTCCTTTCCCCACACCTCTATGATCCATATTTTTTCTGGAAAAAAAAATAAGTTATTGAGGGCTGGGCACAGCAGCTCATGCCTGTAATCCTAGCACTCTGGGAGGCTGAGGCAGATGGATCACTTGAGCCCAGGAGTTCAAGATCAGCCTGGGCAGCATGGTGAAACCAGGTTTCTAAAAAAAAAAAAAAAAATTAGCCTGGTGTGGTGGCACGTGCCTGTGCTCCCAGCTACTTGGGAGGCTGGGGTGGGAGAATCATTTGGGCCCAGGGAGTGGAGGCTACAGTGAGCTGTGATCATGCCACTGCACTCCAGCCTGGGTGACAGAGCCAGACACTGTCGGAAAAAAAAAAAAAAAGTTATTGAAACTATGTCAAAATACACTGCTTCCAATTTTTTTCACAAGCAAGTTCTAAGTCCATAATGCATGCATATGTGAACTTTTTAACCCATGAGCTACCACACGTCTCATGATTCCTTCAGACATCTTTTAGCAGACCTATTAAGTGGCTCTACTGAGAGGATGAGAGTGACATCTGCCAGTACCTTTTCAGCTTTCCCTGAGTCCCTCGTCGTAAGCCCTGCTCACAACACTCCATAAGCCCTTCCTCCTTCCTCTCTGCATCCCCATGACTTGCCTCAAACAACACCGGAACTGTCTCTCTGATACCGACCCTTCAAACCTCTATTTTGACTCTTGCCACATACTGTCACCCCCCACCCCCCACCCTTTTTTTTTTGTTATAAAGAAAGGTATGACTTGTTTTTGTTTGGAAAGTAATGTTGTTAAATTAGCCAAAAAGCAAGCATAATTTAATTATAATATTTGATGATACTGTGCTGATACAATCTCATGCTGTTAATGGAACTAAAAATGATATAAAGGCCATAAAATTGTGCATTTTTTTTAGCATTTAAAAGTTGTAAAAATGACTGTGCATGTGGCTTATGCCTATAATCCCAGCAGGAGGCTGAAGTGGGCAGATCACTTGAAGTCAGGAGTTTGAGACCAGCCTGACCAACATGGTGAAACTCCACTGCTAGTAAAAAAAAATACAAAAAATTAAAAATTAAAAATGAGATGAGCATGGTGGCATGCGCCTCTGTAATCCCAGCTACTCTGGAGGCCAAGGCATGAGAATCACTTGAACCCAGGAGGCAGAGGTTGCAATGAGCCAAGATCGTGTCATTGCACTCCATCCAGCTTGGACAACCCCCAAAAATTATAAAAATATAAAAATAAAATAAAATAATTGTATGCATTGTATATTTATGGGGTACAATATGATGTTCTGATGTGCACTTTTTTGATTCTATGAACGTGTGTGTGTGTGTGTGTGTGTGTGTGTGTGTGTATGTATGTGATGGCAAAAAAAAAATGGCATTCTCCAAATGTATAGCCTCAAGGAAAGAGTTAAATAAATTGTGACCCTGTCTCCTTGCAAAGATTGATTGGAATAAGGATGGACACCTGACCCAATAAATCCATCAGCCAACAAGTGATCTATAATTTCTGTAGCCTGGCAAAAATAAGGTAAATTGAGCCTATTAGAGAGACTTTTACTCTCTCTCTCTCTTTCTCTCTCTCTCTCTCTCTCTCTCTCTCTCTCTCTCTTTAAGAAATGCCTATTGCCGGCCAGGCGCGGTGGCTCACGCCTGTAATCCCAGCACTTTGGGAGGCCGAGGCAGGTGGATCACGAGGTCAAGAGATCGAGACCATCCTGGTCAACATGGTGAAACCCCGTCTCTACTAAAAATACAAAAAATTAGCTGGGCATGGTGGCGCATGCCTGTAATCCCAGCTACTCAGGAGGCTGAGGCAGGAGAATTGCCTGAACCCAGGAGGTGCAGGTTGCAGTGAGCCGAGATCGCGCCATTGCACTCCAGCCTGGGTAACAAGAGCGAAACTCCATCTCAAAAAAAAAAAGAAAAGAAAAAAAGAAAAAGAAATACCTATTGCCAATTAAGTATAGGTATTAGAGCTGGAATATCATCTATACAAGTTGTTCTCTACTTTAACGTTCATGAAAATCATCAGAGGAGCTGTTTTAAAATTGCTGGGACCCAGAGTTTCTGATTTAGTAGATTCGAGGTAGGGCCCGATAATTCACTTTTCTAGTGTGCTCTCAGGTGATTCTGATGCTGCTGGGCAGAGTGCCACACTCTGAAAACCACTGATCTAGACATTACCAAGAAACAATTATTTCTGGGCCACGGGCAAGTAGCAGCTGTGCCACAAGCAGGAAGCCACAGTGAGAAGTAGAGGTGAGCCACAATTCCTGAGGACTTTCCTGTTCCCCTGAACCCAGCTGTTGTTGAGTTCTGATTTTAGAGTTTCTGTGACCTCTTTGAATCTGTACACTAAACTCCATTAATTAGTCCCTTCCTTGCAACATAAAATGCCTGCCTAGAACACAGCTGAGAGAATTCATACCCTCCAATGGAGACAAAGTTCATTATCCGCAGCTCCATTCCAACCCACCTGCTGAGTAATCAAAGGTAACAAGTTGGCACGTGTTTTTCCACACCTTTTCTAAGTTCCATATACACCTGTATGCAAGGGTTTTACTAATTCTTTTATACACCAAAAATAAATTGGTTTGTATTAGGATTCAGATTCTGCTCCTGAAATAGACCAACATATTTGTGGCCAGCATCCCAAGTAGCTGGGATTACAGGCATGCGCCACCATGCCTGGCTAATTTTGTATTTTTAGTAGTGATGAGATTTCTCCATGTTGGTCAGGCTGGTCTCAAACTCCTGATCTCAGGTGATCCGCCCACCTGGGCCTCCCAAAGCACTGGGATTATAGGCGTGAGCTACTGCGCCTGGCCACATTTTGCATTTTTATAGATATTGCCAAATTACTTCCCCCAAAGCCTAGCTATATATGTAATAAGTGTACATGTAATACAATAATAAGTTATACATGAATCAGCAATGCTGAATCCCATTTCCTTTTTTTTTTTAAGACAGAGTCTTGCTCTGTTGCCAGGTGTCAGGCTGGAGTGCAGTGGTGGGATCTCGGCTCACTGCAACCTCCATCTCTCGGGTTCAAGCAATTCTCCTGCCTCAGCCTCCTGAGTAGCTGGGACTATAGCGTGCGCCACCATGCCCAGCTAACTTTTGTATTTTTAGTAGAGACAGAATTTTACCATCTTGGCCAGGCTGGTCTTGAATTCCTGACCTCATGATCCACCTGCATTGGCCTCCCAAAGTACTGGGATTACAGGTGTGAGCCCACTGCAACCGGCTTTTTTGTTTTTTGTTTTGTTTTGTTTTGTTTTGGAGTCCAGCTCTGTCTCCCAGGCTACAATGCAGTGGCATGATCTCAGCTCACTGCAACCTCCACCTCCCGGGTTCAAGCGATTCTACTGCCTCAGCCTCCCAAGTAGCTATGGTGGCATACATCGCCACACTCAGCCAATCTTTATATTTTTTTCGTAGAGACAGGGTTTTACCATGATGTACAGGCTGGTCGCAGACTCTTGACCTCAGGTGATCTGCCCACCTCAGCCTCCCAAAGTACTGGTGTGAACCACCACACCTGGGCCTCCTATGCAGGTCATTTTGATGTATAATGAGTAAGTCTGAAGCAAGAGAGGGAGATGGAGTCCAAGTACCAAGGCACACTCATCAGGGATTCTCATGGGGGCAGTTATGAGGGGATTGGGAAACATTCTCATGGTGGGGAGAAAGGCTTATAAATTACACCAGAGAAGTTCATTAATAGATAGCCTGTCCAAGGTTGGGCATGGTGGCTCACGCCTGTAATCCCAGCACTTTGGGAGGCCGAGGAGGGTGGATCACAAGGTCAGGCATTTGAGACCAGCCTGGCCAACACAGTGAAACCTCATCTCTACTAAAACTACCAAAAATTAGCCAGGTGTGGTGGTGGGCACCTGTGATCCCAGCTACTCAGGAGGCTGAGGCAGGAGAATCGCTTGAACTTGGAAGGTTGGAGGTTGCAGTGAGCCGAGATCGTGCCACTGCACTCCAGCCCGGGAGACAGTGCCAGATTCCATCTCACAAATAAATAAATGGGCTGTCCACATTAACACCTGTCAATAAACAGGATCTAAATGGCAGAGCTACAGAAGGTACTGCATCTAGAAACCTGGTGGGCAATGGTGCAGCGTCTAAGGATGGAAACAAGGAAGTGTGCTATCAGCGTAGAGCAAGCGAAGCCCATGGGAGCAGTGAAATGGGCCAATACTTAACCAGTATGTACTACAGTAGCCATACCATACAGTGAGACCCAGAAACACATTTGTTCTGCTAGAATGCACATTTCTGTTACGGGTTCATTGCAGAAGTAAAATTATAACCATCATCAGGAAAGGAAGAAGTGCTCAGCTCAGCTGCTACACTAATTGCATGAGCCCTTCCAGCTATATTTTAGGAAAATTACAATGAGCACCCACACCCAGGGCCCTTTTCCCCAGCTCTCAGCCAGGTCACACTGCTTCCTGGATCCACCTGACTAGCTCCCAGAGCGCACCGCCATCTGCACTCTTTCAACACTTGCCAGGCCAGCTCTAATTAAAGTGTCGCCAGCACATTCCCACCCTATCATATTGAACATTTTAAATATCTACTGTGACAGTCTCCAGCCACACTGAGGCAGTCTGGGCAGTCCACATTATCTCCTTATGTGCAAACCACTATTTTTATTAGCATTCTGGTTATAGATTTGCATAGACTTAGAGTGATCTGACTCTAACCCTGTTTTCCCCATAAGCCCTATTATTCTCACTGCTTGATTTTGCTGAACGCAAGGTTCTTCAGGAATGCCTAAGTGTTGGGTGCTCCATGCACTGCCTCAAATCCTCTTGGCCACACCTCGATTCCTGCTATAATTTGTGGACACAATTCCAGGCAGGCTTCAACACACCTCCTATGGCCCTGCCTCACCCCAAGCATGTGCTGCCCACCCTTCCCCTCACCCCGCAGGGTTCTCTGATGCCATGGTGTGGCATGCCTGCAGAAGCACCCCTGGCACTGACTGATGTGAAACCTTCAAGTGCAAGGGTGTTACAACCTTCAAGATGACCCTCTGTCAATGCTAGATGGGGGTCGATGAATGAACACTTACAACTAACTTCTGCCTTTCATCCATTGGGTGGTCAGTTTGAGGCACTTTCTGTACAACTCCTCAGAAGTTCCTGTTGGGATGGAAGCCCCTGTGCCCACAGCAGTCACTAACGTGACCGGCTTGGCTTTCCCCTCTTCCCCGGTCAGTCTCCTTAGTCTCCACTCCTGCTTCCTGGGTTCACCGTCCAATGTAAACCACACACAATTCCTTGTTCCAGGCTTGCCTTCCCAGGGGAATAAGATGTGCTGCATTAAAATGGAAACACCTTTCTTACCTTTACGTACTGTGAGTCAATAGTCACTGCCCAATTCTTTCAAGTGGCTTTGTTATCCCTTCCCTGTAACTTCCTGGGTCTCCGCCTGAAGCTCCCCCAAAGGAGTAATGTCACACACAGCAGGGGGCTGCCAGCAGGGGGCTCCAACCCTACAGCAGCATCTGTTCTGAAGGTACATCATCTGGACTAGTGTTAAATGTTTTAGATCTCACCCTGGCAGTGAGATACAGGTGTAGATGAGTGCCTATTCAAGGCCTTATGTTTCTGGATCCACCTGACTGTGATTTATGTAAACCACACTCCTAATGAATTGAGGACTAATTTTTTTTTGAGACAGGGTCTCTCTGTAGCCCAGGCTGGAGTGCAGTGGCACAATCATAGCTCACTGCAGCCTCAATCTTCCAGGCTCAAGCGATCCTCCTGCCTCAGCCTCCCAAAGTGCTAAGATTGCAGACAGGAATCACCACGTCCAGCTAATTTTCTTTTAATTTTTTGAAGAAACGGGTTCTCACTATGTTGCTCAGGCTGGTCTCAAACTCCTGTACTCAAGCAATCCTCCTGCTCTGGCCTCCTGAAGTGCTGAGATTATAGGCCTGAACTGCTGTGCCCAGCCAGGCACTGTTTTAAAAGGCAAAGTCGGTAGATTAGGTATTTGAACTATACATTCATGGTTGGACACAGTGGCTCACACCTGTAATCCTGGCACTTTGGGAGGCCAAGGTGGGTGGATCACCTGAGGTCAGGGGTTTGAGACTAGCCTAGCCAACATGGTGAAATCCTGTCTCTACTAAAAATACAAAAATTAGCCAGGTGTGGTGGTACATGCCTGTAATCCCAGCTACCTGGGAGGCTGAGGCAGGACAATTGCTAGAACACAGGAGGCAGAGGCTTCAGTGAGCCGAGATTGCTCCACTGCACTCCAGTCTGAGTGACAGAGCAAGACTCCATCCCAAAAAAATAAATAAAATGAAATAAAATAAACTATTCATTATGGATAACCCAAAAAGTTTGGGTAAACATTAAAAGTAATAAGAGACCTAGCAAGGAAATAAAGAATTATGAGACCAAAAACTGAAAGATGATGGAAATTCAGAGAGGAAAGCCCAGAGTTTGGGCCACTTTTCTTCCAGGAAAAACTTGTCAATTTTATTTATTTATTTATTTTTCTGCGACAGAGTCTTGCTTTGTCGCTTAGGCTGGAGTGCAATGGCGCCATCTCAACTCACTGCAACTTCTGCCTCCCAGGTTCAAGCGATTCTCCTGCCTCAGCCTCCCGAGTAGCTGGGACCACACATGCATGCCACCACGCCTGGCTAATTTTTCTATTTTTAGTATCCCAACATGCTGGGATTACAGGCCATTGTACCTGGCCAAAATTGTCAATTATAAAAGAGGTGTCTTGCCTGGGCACAGTGGCTCATGCCTGTAATTTCTTACAAAATTGGGAGGCTGAGGCAGGTGGATCCCTTGAGCCTCGGAGTTCCAGACTAGCCCGGGCAACACGGCGAAACACTGTCTCTACAAAAAATACAAAAATTAGTCAGGCATGGTGGTGCATGCCTGTGGTCCCGTCTGCTAAGGAGGCCGAGGTGGGAGGATCACCTGAGCCCCAGGAGGTCGAGGCTACAGCGAGCCATGATCATTCCACTGCACTCCAGCCTGAATGAAAGAGTGAGACCTTGCCTGGAAGAGAAAGAGAGAGAGAGAGGCGCCTAAGAGGCTCAAAATGTAGCTGTGCTTTTGGCCAGTCTTCGGAGATAAGGGATACAAGTTGGAGTCTAAGGATACAACAGATAGGGGTACCTCACAGCTCCTCTACCTTGTTCTGGCATTAGGGCCTCAAAATACTACCTTCAGAGTAAGGGTAAATGAGATATAAGCCCACCCTTGCAGAAACAGAGCCCAGCTTTGTATAGCCTAAGTCGTGGAAATTGGATTTGGCAATATTGGACTGTTAGTGCCCTAGCACTGTCTCTCCGGAGGAAAATAACATAATCCTAAGCTTCAAATATTTCTATATTATTTCAGGTACAAAGTCCAATATTTTTTTAAAAAGCCAAACACTTGAGCTGACAGGACAACATGAATGAAAACCAAGAGAAAAAATAGATATGGAGACAGACCCACAGGAGATCCAGATGATGGAGTTGCCACGATCACTTGGTCACATACCTATGCTTAGTAAGCATATGGTCAAAGACATAAAAGACAGGACTGGCCCTGTTGAGCTGGGCATGGTGGCACATGCCTGTAGTCTGACCTATTTGGGAGGCTGAGGCAGGAAGATTGCTTGAGCTCAGGAGTTCATCACTGCAGTGAGCCATGTTCACGCCACTGTACTCCAGCCTGAGTGACACAGTGAAATTCTGTCTCAAAAAGAAAAAAAAAAAAAAAAGCTAAGAATTTTGCCTGAATACTGAACTCTACATAAAGAATGAATAGAAAAATCTATATCTCAAAAATATGATAACCAAAATGGGATACCACTCACACCCAGTAGGACAACTATTATCAAAAACACAGGAAGTTGGGCATAGTGGCTCACGCCCGTAATCCCAGCACTTTGGGAGGCCAAAGCAGGCAGATCACTTGAGCTCATGAGTTCAAGACCAGCCTGGGAAACATGGTGAAATCCCTTCTCTACTAAAAGTACAACTAGCTGGGTGTGGTGGCACACGCCTGTGGTCCCAGCTACTAGGGAGGCTGAGATGGGAAGATGGGTGTAGTGGCGGGTGCCTGTAATCACAGATACTCAGGAGGCAAGAGAATCACTTGGACCCAGGAGGCAACCCAGTTAAAGTGAGCCAAGATCATGCCTCTGCAGTCCAGCCTGGGCAACAGTGTGAGACTCCATCTCCAGAAAGAAAGAAAGAGAGAGAGAGAGAGAACGAGAGAGAGAGAGAAATAGAAAGGAGGGAAGGAAGGAATGAAGAAGGGAAGGAGGGAAAGAGGGAAGGCGGGAAGGAGGGAAGGAAGGAGGGAAGAATTTACTTATAGTGGGGCTAGCAAAGCTGAAGAATGGGAGATAATTCACAAATCCACCTCATCAAGAATTTGGAGGGTTGACCGGGCACGGTGGCTCAAGGCTGTAATCCCAGCACTTTGGGAGGCCGAGGCGGGTGGATCAAGAGGTTAAGAGATCAAGACCATCCTGGTCAACATGGTGAAACATCGTCTCTACTAAAATACAAAAAATTAGCTAGGCATGGTGGCGCGTGCTTGTAATCCCAGCTACTCAGGAGGCTGAGGCGGAAGAATTGTCCGAACCCAGGAGGCAGAGGTTGCGGTGAGCCGAGATCGCACCATTGCACTCCAGCCTGGGTAACAAGAGTGAAACTCCGTCTCAAAAAAAAAAAAAAAAAAAAAAAAAAAAAAAAAAAGAATTTGGTGGGTAGGGTTTTCCATGGATAGAACAGTGGGCAGAGGGCTAAAGAATGGGAGTGCTGATTCGTTAGGTCAGGGATGAAATCATAGGGGATCACAGCTGTCTTCCTGTGTTGAGTCAGTTCCTGGGTGGGGGTCACAAGACCAACTGAGTTACTTTCTTGGTATAAGTTACTGATCTGGGTGGTGCCAGCTGGTCCATCAGAGTATAAGGTGTGAAAAATACCTCAAACACCAATCTGAGGTTTTGGAATAGTGCTGCTTTCTATTTTTTTTTTTTTTTTTTTAGAGAAAAAGAATAATAAGAAAAAGAATAAAGAAGAGGAAGAAAGAGAAAGAGGAAGAGGGAGAGAGAATGGGGGTATTGCTTTGTTGCCCGGGCTAGAATGCAGTCTAAATATGGGTATGCCTATAATTGTCCTTAATGATGGAGACATGAAAGAAAATGAGGGAAGAGAGTAACAAACAAGGAGCCAACCAACATTTCGTTTAAACTTCTAAGTTGATATGATGTGGTACTGATAAGAGTGTATATTTTGTGTAAAGTGGAGAGTTCTATAAATGTTAATTACGTTTACTTGTTCCAGATCTGAGTTCAAGTCCTGGATATCGTTGTTAATTTTCTGTCTCATTTATCTGTCTAATATTAATGTTGAAGTCTCCCACTATTATTGTGTGGGAGTCTAAGTCTCTTTATAAGTCTTGTATGTCTGGGTATTCCTGTATTGGGTGCGTATATATTTAGGACCTTTAACTCTTCTTGTTGTTGCATTGATTCTTTTATCATTATATAATGTCCTTCTTTGCTTCTTTTGATCTTTGTTGCTTTAAATACTATTTTATCAGAGGCAAAAATTGTAACTTCTGGTTTTTATTTATTTATTTTTGCTCTCTGGTTGGTTGGTAAGTCTCTCTCCATCCCTTGTTTTGAGTCTTTGTGTATCCTTAAATGTGAGATGGGTCTGGATGCAGCATACAGTTTTAGTTTTTTGTCCAAATTGCCTGTCTGTCTTTGAGTTGGGGAATTTAGTCAATTTAAATTTAGAATTAATAATGATATATGTGAGTTTAATACTGCCATTTAATATTAGCTGGCTATTTTGCCCATTAGTTGATGTAAATTCTTCATTATACTGATGTTCTTTACTTTTTGGTATTTTTTAGAAAGGCTGATACTGTTTGTTCCTTTCTATGTGTAGTGGTTCTTTCAGAAGCTCTTGTAAAGCAGGCCTGGTGGTGATGAATTCTCTGAGTGCTTGCTTGTTCACAAAAAACTTTATTTTTCCTTCACTTATGAAGCTCAGTTTGGCTGGATGTGAAATTCTTGGTTGAAAGTTCTTTTCTTTAAGGATGTTGAATATTGGTCCCCACTCTCTTCTGGCTTGTAGGGTTTCTGCTGAGAGATCTGCTGTAAGTCTGATAGGCTTCCCTTTGTGGGTAATGTGACCTTTCTCTCTGGCTGCCCTTAGTATTTTCTCCTTCATTTCAACCCTGGTGAATCTGACGATTATGTGCCTTGGAGTTGCTCTTCTTGAGGAATATCTTTGTGGTGTTCTCTGTATTACCTGGAGTTGAATATTATCCTGCCTTACTAAGTTGGGAAAATTTTCCTGAATAATATCCTGAAGCATATTTTCCAGCTTGGATTCATTCTCTTCGTCACATTCAGGTACACCTATCAAGCATAGATTAGGTCTTTTCACATAGTCCCATATTTCTTGGAGACTTTGCTCATTCCTTTTTATCCTTTTTTCTCTAATCTTGTCTTCTAGTTTTATTTCATTGAGTTGGTCTTCGACCTCTGATATCCTTTCTTCTGCTTCATCAATCGGCTGTTAAAACTTGTGCATACTTCACGTAGTTCTCGTATTGTGTTTTTCAGCTCCATCAATTCACTTATTTTCCTCTCTAAATTTTGTATTCTTGTTGACATTTCGTCAAACCTTTTTTCAAAGTTCTTAGTTTCTTTAGATTGTGTTAGAACAAGTTCCTTTAATTCACAGAAGTTTCTTATTATCCACGTTTTGAAGCCTGCTTCTGTAATTGGAACACACTCGTTCTCCATCAAGCCTTGTTTCGTTGCTGATGAGGAACTGTGATCCCCCGCTGAGGAAGAGGCGTTTTGATCTTGGGTATTCTCAGCCTTTTTTGGCTGTTTTCTTCCCTTCGTTGTAGATTTACCCATCTGTGGTCTTTATAATTACCGTCTTTGTAATTGGGTTTCTGAGTGGACGTCCAACTTATTGATTCTCAGCGCCGAAATCTGAGCAACCCACTGCACCGACTAAATCAGCGGCGTTAAGATTGATGGTGCTTTTCTGACTCTGCACCGAGAACCAACGCTCTGAGGCGCCGGCAAAACCACCTCGCCGGTCACAAGAGTCGCGCTGGCGACCCGTGGGGCTCCTCCGCTAGGAATCTCCTGGTGCGTGAGCAACAAGAATTCATGTGAAGGTATGGCGTCCTCTCGTTCTTTGCGTTTTCACTGGGAGCTACAATCCCGAGCTACTAGTGATCAGCCATCTTGGATCTCTCCCCGGAATAGTGCTGCTTTCCATAGGAGCAATTGCAGAGGCTACAAATCTTGTGACCTCCAGCTACATGACTCCTGAACCATAATTCCAACCTTGTTAGTTTTACAAAGGAGGTTTCAATCCCTGAACAAGGAGAGGGTTAACTTTGGGAAGCACTTGTCATCTTCGTTTTAAAGTTGAAATGTAAGCTAAATTCCTCCCATAGTTGGCTTGATCTCTACCTAAGAATGAACAAGGATGGTTTGTGAGGTTAGAAGATGGAGTCAGTTATGTTGCATTTCTCTCACTGTCATAATTTTTGCAAAGGCAGTTTTAATCTCACTGTATGCAAAAAAAAAAACCCACTTTTTTTTTTTTTTTTTTTTTTTTTTTTTGAGACAGAGTTTCACTCTTGTTACCCAGGCTGGAGTGCAATGGCACGATCTCGGCTCACCGCAACCTCCGCCTCCTGGGTTCAGGCAATTCTCCTGCCTCAGCCTCCTGAGTGGCTGGGATTACAGGCACGCGCCACCATGCCCAGCTAATTTTTTGTATTTTTAGTAGAGACGGGGTTTCACCATGTTGACCAAGATGGTCTCGATCTCTTGACCTCGTGATCCACCCGCCTCGGCCTCCCAAAGTGCTGGGATTACAGGCTTGAGCCACCACACCTGGCCAAAAACCCACTTTGTGTGTAATAAAGAACGAGATGAAAAGAAGTGGTTCCCATGAAAACTGTGGCATATTTGCTACAGAAGTGGAAACTGAAAAGATTTCTGCAGTTTGTAAGCTAGCACTACTTAAAAAACTGTTTCCTGGTTGGGCTTGGTGGCTCACACCTATAATCCCAGCACTTTGGGAGGCTGAGGTGGGCAGATCACTTGAGGTCAGGAGTTCGAGACCAGCCTGGCCAACATGGCAAAACCCTGTCCCTACCAAAAATAAAAAATTAGCCAAAAAGTAAATAATAAATTACAAAAAAAAAAATAAATAAAGGATACAACTCGATAAATGTTATGCAGACATGCCAGTGATCATTATCATAGTCAAGATGATGAAAGTATTAATCAGCCCTCAAGGTTGCTTTGTGTCCCTCTGTACCCCCACACAAACCTACCCCATCTCCAGACAATCACTACTGAGCTATTTTCTGTCACTATGCATTAGTTTGCATTTCCTTTTTTTTTTTTTTTTTTTTTTTTTTTAAGACAGGGTCTCACTCTGTTGCTCAGGCTGAATTGCAGTGGCATGATCATGGCTCACTGCAGCTTCAATCTCTCAGGTTCAAGTGATCCTCCTGAGAAGCTGGGACCACAGGCACACACCACCATGCCTGTCTAGTTTTTTTAATTTTTAGTAGAGATGAAGTCTGTCTATGTTGCCCAGATTTGTCTCAAATTCTTGGGCTCTAGAGGTCCTCCAGCTTTGGCTTCCCAAAGTGCTGGGATTATGGGCCAAAGCCACCATGCCCAGCTCCTACAGTTTCATGGAAATGAAATGACACAGTATGTACTCCTGTCTGTCTGACTTATTTCACTTAGTGTAATTATTTTGAAGTTCATTTATGTTGTAATATAAATTTTTTTATTAATTATTTTTTAAATTTTATTTTATATCTTTGGATATATGGGGGTCAGGGAGCTGCTTGAGGAAACAGTCTGACCCTTATAGGAGCTCAAGTGCTGAGCTGTGAGCTCCGTTGTTCTGTTCAGAGCTGCTGGGCAGGTACATGTAAGTCTGCTGCATGGAACTCATAACTGCCGTTTTTCCCAGGTGCTCTGTCCTGTGAAGGTGGGGTTTTATTTATAAGTTCCTGACATGCTGCTGCCTTTTTTCAGAGATGACCTGCCCAGCTAGGAGGTAGCCTAGTCACAGTCTGCTTGCAGAGGCATTGCTGAGCTGCGTGGGCTCTGCCCAGCTGCTGTGTGAACTTCCTTGTGGTTTTGTTTATAGAGGTATAGTTAGAACTGCCTCAGTAATGGTGGACAGCCTTGGTAGTGGTGGACTGCCTTGGTAATGGTGGATGCCTTCCCCCAACAGAGCTGAACCCTCCTGGGTCCAACTGCACTTGCTGTGAAACTCTCAATCCAGAGCATTTCAGATTGCTGGTCTTTGTAGGGGGTGGGACCTACCAAGCCAGATCACCTGGCTCCCTGTTTCAGCCCCCTTTTTTTCCCAATTGAATGGGTGGCTCTATCTCCCAGGCATTCCAGTTGCCAGCTGAAATGGCCACCCAGATTTGTGCGAGTTGCCAGTTGAAACAGCCATGCTGGAAACTCATGGTGCTTTTCAGCCCAGGTATCTCCTGGTCTGTGGGCAGTAATAACTCGTTTAGAAACGCAGTGTTCACTCACCCTCTGCATTGTGCTCGCTGGGAACTGCACTCCAGAGCTGTTCCTATTTGGCCATCTTGGATCCCTATCTCCACTCCTATCATATTTTTTTGCACATTCAGATACCCTCACAAAAGTATAAAGCTATATGATAAATCCTTAGAATTAAAATGTTGAACAAATGGTACATGCATTTAAAAGTTACAGTAATATCAAATTACTCTCCAAAATGTTGTGCTAATTTACATTTCTACTTACAGGATACAGGATTACCTATTTCTCTATATCTTCATGGCAGTACTTGGCATTATCAAACTTTTTAATACTTTTCAATCTTCTTGATGGAAAAATGGAATTCACTATGAATGAGACTCTTTTCAAGTATGTAAAGGTCAGTATTTCTCAATATGATTTACCTGTTCATGAGCTTTGCCCATTTTGTTGTTAGGGTATTCATCTTTAAATTATTTAATTTTTAATTTTAATTTTTATTTGAGACAAGGTTTTACTCTGTCATCCCAGCTGGAGTGCAGTGATGCAATTATGGCTTACTGCAGCCTTGATCTCTTGGGCTCAAGTAATCCTCCCATTTCTGTCCCACTGAGTAGCTGGGACTGTGGGCATGCTCCACCATGCCCAGCTAACTTTTGTGTTGTTTGTAGAGATAGGGTTTCACCATATTGCCCAGGCTGTTCTTCAACTCCTGGGCTCAAGCAATCCACCCACCTTGGCCTCCCAAAGTGCTAGGCATATAGGCATGAGCCATCATACCCAGCCTAAATTGTTGATGTTTAAGAACTCTTTCCATATGAAGCAAAGTAGCTCTTACAAATATTCACGCAGGACGCAGTGGCTCACACCTATAATCCCAGCACTTTGGGAGGTCGAGATGAAAGGATTGCTTGAGCCCAAGAGTTTGAGAGTAGCCTGGGAAACATAGTGAGACCCTGTCCCTTTAAAATATATATATTTTATTTTGCTGTGTATCTTTTGACTTCAATAGTATTCTTTTCAATAGAAACATATTTTGTAAGTCAAATTTTCCAGTTACTTAAGTTGTGGCCTCTGGATTTAATATATTCCTTCAAAATGGCTACCAACTCCTAGATAATAAAAACAGTGCAGCCATTATTATCTGACTCAATTTTTAATAGTTCATTCTTTTTACCAAGTAAAACTTTGATCCATAAAGAACATGTTGGTAAAGAGTGAGGAAGAAAACTAATTTTATATTCTCCATAATTCAAGTTGCCTTATTGTTATTTACTGAATTCTCAATCTTTTCCTTGCTTCTTCAAAATGTCACATCTATCATACAATAATTTCCTTTATGTATTTGATGACTTTGTATATTGTATATGTTCTTTCTGATTCTTCAGGCACTTCATTTACAATGCTATTTTTTAACGAAGGTTTTAATTTTTTAAATGAAGTTATCGCAATCATATAATTCTAGCATTGGGAGGTTGTTCAAAGTCATCTAGTGCATTCTCCAGTCAAATTTAGACATTTATTTCACTGCACACATGACAGATGGTCACCTAGCCCCAGCTTGAATATTTCTAGCAATGGAAAACTCAAACTCCATGTGACAGATGCTTCAGTTTTTGGTCACTTCTAGTGATTAGAAACTTACATCATATTGTGCTAAAATTAGCCCTCCTGAAATTCTTGTCTACTGCTTCTACTTCTACCCTGACAGCACACAAGACTATCAAATCTGCCAACCTGTTGATGTATGAGGCCATTACTCTCCCTTTGGCCATTCTGATTTTTAAAAAAACGTTTTGTTTGTTTGTCTTGTTCTGTCACCCAGGGTGGAGTGCAGTGGCGTGATCTTGGCTCACTACAACCTCTGCTTCTCGGGTTCAAGTGATCCTTCTGCCTCAGCTTCTGGAGTAGCTGAGATTACAGGTGCCCACCCCCCACTCATGGCTAATTTTTTTTTCTTTGTATTTTTCAGTAGAGACCCGGCTTGACCATGTTGGCCAGCCTGGTCTCAAACTCCTGACCTCAAGTGATCTGCCCGCCTTGGCCTCCCAAAGTGGAAAACATGGGTATCAATCCTTCTACCTCCCATAGTCTAAACAATTTGTCTACTTTTTGGATAATTAACCAGTTAGTAATGTGATTTTTTTCTTGATGCTATATTTCAAAAAATACACATCTGTAAAATAAAAATTCATAGTCTTCACTTCCTACATTTCAACCTTCCAATCCCCTCTCCTTGAGGAAACTAATGATAATCTTATGAGGCGTATCTTTTTTTTTTTTTTTTTGAAATGAAGTTTCACTCTTGTTACCCAGGCTGGAGTGCAATGGTGTGATCTTGGCTCACTGCAACCTCCGCCTCCTGGGTTCAAGCAATTCTGCCTCAGCCTCCTGAGTAGCTGGGATTACAGGCACATGCCACCATGCCCAGTTAATTTTTTGTATTTTTAGTAGAGACGGGGTTTCACCACGTTCACCAGGATGGTCTCGATCTCTTGACCTTGTGATCCACCCGCCTCGGCCTCCCAAAGTGCTGGGATTACAGGCTTGAGCCACCGTGCCCAGCGAGGCGTATCTTTTAATGTTTTTTCTTTTTGTTTTTTTTTTTTTTTGAGATGGAGTTTCGCTCTTGTTACCCAGGCTGGAGTGCAATGGCTCAATCTCGGCTCATCACAACCTCCGCCTCCTGGGTTCAGGCAATTCTCCTGCCTCAGCCTCCTGAGTAGCTGGGATTACAGGCACGCGCCACCATGCCCAGCTAATTTTTTGTATTTTTAGTAGAGACGGGGTTTCACCATGTTGACCAGGATGGTCTCGATCTCTCAACCTCGTGATCCACCCGCCTCGGCCTCCCAAAGTGCTGGGATTACAGGCTTGAGCCACCGCACCCGGCTGTTTTTTCTATCCACATACAGGCATATGTAAACATATAAAGAGTGTTTGTTTCTTTGTTTTGAGATTGAATCTCAATCTGTGGTCCAGGCTGGAGTTTGGTGGCACAGTCTCAGCTCACTGCAAACTGCACCTCCCAGGTTCAAGCGATTCTCCTGCTTCAGGCTCCGGAGTAACTGGGATTACAGGTGTCTGCCACTATGCTTGGCTAATTTTTTGTATTTTTATTATTTATTTATTTATTTATTTATTTATTGAGACAAAGTCTAGCTCTATTGCCCAGGCTAGAGTGCAGTGGTTCGATCTTGGCTCACTGCAACCTCTGCCTCCACAGGTTCAAGCAATTCTCCTGTATCATCCTCCTGAGTAGCTGGGATTACAAGCGCCTGCCACCACACCCAGCTAATTTTTTTGTTTTTAGTAGACATGGGGTTTCACTGTGTTGGCCAGGCTGGTCTTGAACTCTTGACCTTGTGATCCACCCGCCTCAGCCTCCCAAAGTGCTGGGATTACAAGCGTGAGCCACCACCCCAGCAATTTTTTGTATTTTTAGTAGACAGCCACCTGAGTAGCGCCTCAGCCTCCGAGTAGCTGGGATTACAGGAGTGCACCACCACCCCCTGCTAATTTTTTGTATCTATTTTTAATAGAGGTGGGTTTCACTGTATTGACCAGGCTGGTCTTGAACTACTGTCCTCAAGCGATTCACGCACCTCAGGCTCCCAAAGTGCTGGAATTACAAGCATGAGCCATGGCATTCAGTGAAAATACACTTTTTTAAATGAAGCCAAAAGATAAATTGACTGGAAGATAATATTTGCAAGATATAATGAAGTTTAAATATTATTAAAATATAAATAACTGGCCGGGCGCAGTGACTCACACCTGTAATCCCAGTTCTTTGGGAGGCAGAGGCGGGCAGATAACCTGAGGTCAGGAGTTTGATACCAGCCTATTTAACATGGTGAAACCCTGTCTCTACTAAAAAAATACAAAAAAAATTAGCGGAGCATGGTGGCACACACCTGTAGTCCAGCTACTTGGAAGGCTGAGGCAGGAGAATCACTTGAACCTAGGAGGTGGAGGTTGCAGTGAGCCAAGATCACAGCATTGCACTCCAGCCTGGGAGACTATATATAAATAATTAAAATATAAATATATTTTATATTTTGTATGTATCTGCTTCAAATTAAGAAATTCATAAGAATTATGAAATTAATAAGAAAGAAATATATAAACAAGCTCAGACTGGGCAAAGGATAGGGATAAAAAAATCATAGCAAAAATATAAGCAGGCCGGGCATAGTGGCTCATGCCTGTAATCCCAGCACTTTGGGAATCCAAGGCAGGCAGATCACTTGAGCCCAGGAGTTCGAGATCAACCTGGGCAACATGGCAAAACTATGTCTCTACTAAAAACACAAAAATTGCCAGGCACGATGGCTCTGGCCAGTAATCCCAGCAATCCCAGCACTTTGGGAGGCCTAGGTGGGCAAATCACCTGAGGTCAGGAGTTCAAGACCAGCCTAGCAAACATGGTGAAACCCTACTGAAAATACAAAAATTAGCCAGCATGGTGGCAGGTGCCTGTAATCCCAGCTACTGGGAGGCTGAGGCAGGAGAATCACTTGAACCCAGGAGGTGGAGGTTGCAGTGAGTCCAGATCGCGCCACTGCACTCCAACCTGGGCAGCAGAGCAAGACTCCTCCGCCAAACACACACACACACACATATACACACAAACACACACACAAATTAGCCCGGCATGGTGGCAGGCACCTATAATCCCAGCTGCTTGGGAGGCTGAGGCAAGAGAATCTCTTGAACTTGGGAAGGGAGAGGCTGCAGTGAGCCGGGATCGTGACACTGCACTCCAGCTTGGGCAACACAGAAACAAAACCAGACTCCATTAAAAAAAAAAAAAAAAAAAAAAAGGCAAATGGAAGCATGTCCACAATGTCGGTGATAGAAGCAATGTTACTCCTTCTGTTTTTCAAATATTCCGTAATGAGGCTTTCACAATTTAGAAAAAAAATTCGCAGGAAAAATGTAACATTCTCATATTGTTTTCTAAGCATGCTGCATGTTCTAGAACCTCATTTTGCAATCCAAATGCAATTTACACTTCTGCCAAATAAATCTTACTTAAGCACTGTTCTACAGCCTGAACTAAGAATAAAATTCTCATTTCGTAATAAAGACTTTCATTTTAGTATCTTCTTTACTTGCAAGTAGAAAAAGGAGGAAGTATGAGAGGAAGCTTTAGAGGGGGATTTTGATCCATATAAAGAAACAATGCAGAAAGGGAACTTCAAGTTCACCTGACTGCCCTTATTATACAGAAGAGGAAACTGTAAGCTAAGAGAGGCAAGACCTCAGAAACCAGAGAGGATGTAATGTGTCGCATCTGCTGCTGAACTTTGTCTTAGCTCACCCAAGGTGGTATTTTACCCTCTGTGGTCCAGCCCCTTCTCTGTAGTCACACACTTTCCAGAAGGAAGGTCCCTCTGGTGCAGGCTCACCACTAGGTGGCACTGTGCACTGCTGGGCTAGTTTTGGTAAAATAACCCCTGAACCCCCTAAAGGACTGCCTGCTGGCCTTCCCTTCCTTCTTCTTTCTTTCTCTCTCTCTTCCTTTTTTTTTTTTTTTTTAAACCACTCTGTCTCTCTCTTTCACTCTCTCTCTTCTCTACTTTCTTTCTTTTTCTTTTCTTTTTTCTTTTCTTTTTTTTTTTTTTTTTTTTTGAGATGGAGTCTCTGTCACCCAGGCCCAAGTGCAATGGCAGTCTTGGCTCACTGCAAATCCACCTCTCGAGTTCAGGCAATTCTCCTGCCTCAGCCTCCTGAGCAGCTGGGGTTACAGGCACAACACCACCATGCCCAGCTAATTTTTGTATTTTTAGTAGAGACGAGGGTTTCACCACGTTTGCCAGGCTGGTCTCGATCTCCTGACCTCAGGTGATCTGCCTGCCTTGGCCTCTCAAAGTGCTGGGATTAAGGTGTGAGCCACCTCACCCAGCCTTTTTCTCTCTTTCTTCCTTCCTTTCTTTCTCTCCTTCCTTCCCTTTTTGTTTCTGCCTGCTTTCTTTTTTTCTTTCTTTCTTCCTTCCTCTCTCTCTTTCATTTATTTTCTTTCTTTCTTTTTCTTTTCTTTTTTTTTGAGATGCATCTCACACTGTCACCCAGGCTGGAGTGCAATGGTGTGATCTTGGCTCACTGCAATCTCCACCTCCCGGGTTCTACCAATTCTCCTGCCTCAGCCTCCCAAGTAACTGGGACTGCAGGCATCCCCCACCATGCCCAGTTAATTTTTTGTATCTTTAGTAGAGATGGTGTTTCACCATGTTGGCCAGGCTGGTCTTGAACTCCTGAGCTCAAGCAATCCACTCACCTTGGTCTCCCAAAGGGCTGGGATTACAGGCATGAGCCACCACACCTGGCCTCATTTATTTTCTTTTTAATTTTAATTTAATTTAATTATTTTTTTATTGTTATTATTATTTGCAGAGATGGAGACTTCCTCTGTTGCCCAGTCTGGTTTCGAGCTCCTGGGCTCAAGTGATGCTCCCATCTCAGTCTCCCAAAGTGCTGGGATAACAGGCATGAGCCAGCATGCCCGGCCAGAGCTTCAGTTTCTATGGACAGGTCTTTTTGGGTTTTCTATATCATAATCCTTCAAAATTTCTAAGATCAAACAATTTTAAGAGCAGTCAGATTTTTATAATAAAAGACTTGATTTGTGAATGGGAAGAGCCTTCTACTTTCAATATTTTCTGGAATTAATCCATTCCAAATTTGTTGCTATAAAATTTATCCATGGGCTTTTCAAGACGACCAGCGGCCAGTGAAGTCTGAGCTTATGCAGCTGGATGACAAATATGTAGGATTCAGTGTGCATGAAAATGCTTCATGAGACCCAAGAAAAAATGAAAATCTCCGGAAGAAGCCATGTTAAACACCTCAGCCCTCACTAAGCCTGTCTCTCCTGCACTTGGCAATAGAGCAAGGCCACCATTGGAAAAAGTAAATGCAACCCTCTGTAGGCACATCTTTGAGACTGAAAGAAACATCAACCAAGTCAGCATCAAGCCATGGTCCCTGACTCTTCATCCTGAGCATCCCAGGCTCTGAGCCGTCCTCACCTGGGAATTCCTGCATGCCCAGCTGATCACTGCCATCCCCTCCCATCCAACTTTCTTTGTCAAAGAAGAAATGTGGTCGCCAACAGTGACAGATCCTGAAGTTTTCTCATCTGGGAAATGAAGACCACGAAAAAAATCTGGGTATCCCAGGCACACCCAGGTCTCATAACCTGGAAACCACCGTGAGGAGGCTGTCTTTTTAACAGGAGAATTACCTCTTGGAGAGGAGGTTGTTTTGGGCAGGAGTAGAAAAGGGTGATCTGAGAGCTGGTGAAGAAGGGCCAGCAGCACCATGATGCCACAGAGAACATCCCATCCCTTGGTACACACACCCACTTCTCTGAAGCCTGTTGCTCAACCTGTTTGAGAAATTCCAGAATGTGAAGCCACTGGAAGGCTCTGCTGCCCATCACCCCTGACAGCAAGGCCAGCCTTTCCCAGAGTACTTTGGACCTCCAGCCAGGTGTGGTCACCAAGGGCTTCTGAAAGTTAGAAGCTAGAGCAAGTACCCATCTGTAATAATGGTGAAGATGACTACTAAATAAGTGACTATATACACCGAAAAACCAGCATTGGCGACAACGCTGCTCTCCTGAACCTAGTTTCCTCCATACCAACTCAGCAACCAGAAACCTCTGATGAGCCATCCCAAGCACGGGAGCAGAAGTTACCTGAGTTGGCCTTTGCTTTCCCGGAGGAGATTCAGGGGCCATGGGCTGCCACTGATGAAGGTGGTGGTGAGGGGTCTGGTGAGAGAACCACATCAATTTCCGTTAACCTGGCACCTTGAAGGTCGTTTTCAAGGTGTGAGCACTAAACCATCAGCATCCCCTGGGGGATTCTTAGAAATGCAAACCGTGGCTCACGCCTATAATCCCAGCACTTTGGGAGACCAAGGTGGGCAGATCACCTGAGGTCAGGAGTTCGAGACCAGCCTGGCCAACAAGGTGAAATCCCGTCTCTACCAAAAATACAAAAAGCAGTCAGGCAAGGTGGCCCACACCTGTAGTCCCAGCTACTTGGGAGGCAGAGGCAGGAAAATTGCTTGAACCCAGGAAGTGGAGGTTGCAGTGAGCTGAGATCATTCTACTGCACTCCAGCCTGGGTGACAGAGCAAGACCCCATCTCAGCCGGGCGCTGTGGCTCACGCCTGTAATCCCAGCACTTTGGGAGGCCGAGGCGGGTGGATCACAAGGTCAAGAGATCGAGACCATCCTGGTCAACATGGTGAAACCCCGTCTCTACTAAAAATACAAAAAATTAGCTGGGCATGGTGGCACGTGCCTGTAATCCCAGCTACTCAGGAGGCTGAGGCAGGAGAATTGCCTGAACCCAGGAGGCGGAGGTTGCGGTGAGCCGAGATCGCGCCATTGCACTCCAGCCTGGGTAACAAGAGTGAAACTCTGTCTCAAAAAAATAAAATAAAATAAAAGTACATCCTTCTCCTTTTGTGCTCATTCCACCTTGACCACTGTGATTCAGTCTCCTGTACTCATATCCACTGGAATGATTAAGTCCTGAGCACATACCTGTTCCTATCTCAGATACTAACAAATGGATTTTGTTGGTCAAAGGAGTCTGTCCACTACCCTCATTAGAAGCTCATCCTGCACTTACAGTCTCTTACAAAGAGGTTCAGTCAACCACTCAGAAACCGGCTCCTCTCCAATCTTGGAAGAGAAACTACAACAGTGAGCCTCTGGGAGCCCAGGGCCCCTGAGGTGTGCTTCCATATGGTGGAAATGCTTTCTGCCCTAATAGGCTCAAGATTCATTTCAGGTAGACAGCCTTTTCTGGAAGGAGGCATTTCCTATCAGACCCTGACGATGTGTTGGACAAATTGGCCAGGAAAGGGAACACAGTAAAGATAAAAGATAGGAATCAGGAATTAGGGAATCACATATATATATATATGTATGTATACATATATATATATGTTTCTTTTTTTCTTTTCTTTTCTTATTTATTCATTTATTTTTATTTTTATTTTTTTAAAAATAGAGATGGGATGTCACCAAGTTGGCCAGGCTGGTCTCAAACTCCTGACCTTAGGTGATCCATCCATCTCGGCCTCCCAAAGTGCTGGGATTACAGGCGTGAGCCACTATGCCCACCCCCCTTTTCTTTTTTTTGAGACAGTGTCTTGCTCTCTTGCCCAGGATGGAGTGCAGTGGCACAAACTAGGCTCACTGCAACCTCTGCCTCGCGGATTCAAGGGATTCTCCTGCTTCAGCCTCCTGAGAAGCTGGGATTACAGGCATGTGCCACCACGTCCAGCTAATTTTTGTATTTTTTAGTAGAGACAGGGTTTCACCATGTTGGTCAGACTGGTTTTTTTTTTTTTTTTTTTTTTTTAAGACAGGGTTTCACCATGTTGGCCAGGCTGGTCTTGAACTCCTGACCTCAGGTGATCCACCTGCCTCAGCCTCCCAAAGTGCTGAGATTACAGGCATGAGCCACCACTCCCAGCCCAAACTGGTGTCAAACTCCTGACCTCGTGATCTACCCACCTCAGCCTCCCAAAGTGCTGGGATTACAGATGTGAGCCACCACACCCAGATGGAAAATATATATTTCTTAAGTTACGATGTTTTTATTTAGCTTTGCCTAACCTTTAATCTATCATCAGACTCATGGGCACTGTAAAATAATTTTTTCGTGTACTTAGGATTTTATGCCTTTGTTTGCATTACTCACAAAGTGATGTGTTCCCTTTTTTTTTTTTTTTTTTTGAGACGGAGTTTCACTCTTGTTACCCAGGCTGGAGTGCAATGGCACGATCTCGGCTCACCACAACCTCCGCCTCCTGGGTTCAGGCAATTCTCCTGCCTCAGCCTCCTGAGTAGCTGGGATTACAGGCACGCACCACCATGCTCAGCTACTTTTTTGTATCTTTAGTAGAGACGGGGTTTCACCATGTTGACCAGGATAGTCTCGATCTCTTGACCTCGTGATCCACCCGCCTCGGCCTCCCAAAATGCTGGGATTACAGGCTTGAGCCACCGCGCCCGGCCGATGTGTTCCCTTTTTTCCCCCAAATATCCTGACCTTATTTCAGCAAGATTAGAAGAAAATAGGGTTTCTCTGGCCCTTTATCTTTTCCTTCTCTTCCTTCCTTTCTTTTTCTTTATTTTCCTTCCTTCCTTCCTTTCCTTCTTTCCTTCGTTCTTTTTTCTTTCTCTTTCCCTTCCTTTCTCTCTTTCTCTTTCTTTCTTCCCTCCCTCCCTCCCTTCCTTCTTTTCTTCTTTCTTTCTTCTTTCTTTCTTTCTTCCTTCTTTATTTCTTTCGAGGTTTCACTCTGTCACCCAAACTGGAGTGCAGTGGCACAATCATGGCTCACTGCAGCCTCAACCTTCTCAGCCCAAGCGATCCTCCTACCTCAGCCTGCTGAGTAGCCATGACCACAGGTGTATACTACCATGCTGGCTAGGTTTTTTTTTTTGTTGGTTTGTATTTTGTAGAGACGGGGCCTCCCTCTGTTGCCCAGGCTAGTCTTAAACTCATGGGCTCAAGTATTCCTATCACCTTGGCTTCCCAAAGTCTGGGATTACAGGTGTCAGCCACTGTGCCCAGCCTAGAATGTTAAAATAATACTTTTCAGCCCTTTACATTTTGGGAGGATGGGCTCTGATACTTTCTTATTTTAGGCTATTTTATGCTATTGTCTACCCCATCCGAGAGATAAGGAATCCAGTCCAAGATCAACAACCTATAGTGTAGCCTCCAGTATCCAACCTTGCAAATGGGTTGGTAAGATCTTTTTTCAGATCTTTGCACTTCAGAACAAGGAAGAATTGACGGCACTGTGAGCAGCAGTAACTTGAGAATCAGCAACTAATTTTCTTTTTTTTTCTTTTCTTTTCTTTTTTTTTTTGGTGCCGTGACTCGGATGAAGCAACTGACTTTCTATGGCTGAGGTTACCTGAGGTTTCCTTAATCTGCAGAATTTGAGGCTAAGTCTGTTGATTTTGCTAAATCTAAGATGCTTTTCAATACCTTATTTTACAAGTTGGATGTGACACACTCTCAACTCTCACAACTTTTTGCCATACAAAAATCTTTTCCCTATAATGCAAAACTGTAGTCAGTTTCACTTATGTTCTTGGGCTAGTTGCTTAACTGCACAAAGATTGAATTTTATATGTAAAAGGAAGTCCTAATAATATATGCTTCATAGGTTGTCAAGAGCATCAAATGAAAATCTATATGGGCTTACATCTGTAATCCCAGCACTTTGGGAGGCCGGGGTAAGCAGATCACTTGAGTCCAGGAGCTGAAGACAAGCCTGGGCAACATGCTGAGAACCCATCTCTACAAAAATACGAAAATTAGCTGATCATGGTGGTATACATCTGTAGTCCCAGCTACTTGGGAGGCTGTGGTAGGAGCATGGCTTGAGTCTGGGAGGAGGAGGCTGCAGTGAGCTGAGACAGCCTGGGAAACATAGCCAGACCATGTCTCAAAAAAAAAAAAAAAAAAAAAGAGAGAATCTGTATATGAAAATTCTCTGTGAAATATTAAAAAACTACATTAAGATTAGTTGGGTGTCCATACACATGCTTTTGTATATGCACACTTAGAGTGGTGAGATTTCAGATGATCTTTGGTGGAATAGGTAGGAATTAAATTAGCAGAAAAGAGAAGAGATGAATTACTCTATGGGAAAAATGACATGACATAATAAAAAATAGTTCATCTAAACCAAATCAAATTCATAAAGAAATATGAAATGAATTCCCTTCAAAAGAACGATGCTTACTAATTCTTAATTATAATTATTTACTGTTTTGAAAATTTTTCTACTGCAAAAGATATGAAATAGAACTAAAAGGGACAAACAGTAAAAATGAAGAAACAAAAATATTTTGGATGACATAGTTTCAGTATTAACTAAAAGGAATTGGTTAAAAGTATTGAAATTAACGTAGGTTTAGTAAAATAGCTAGAAACAAATTAATTGCAAAGAAGTAATAGCATTTCTGCAACTCATTAGAAGAGATAGTGAAATTTTGCCTACATGTGATTCTGAATGCAGTTACCTTTCACTTCTCTGTCAAGTGCCTTATCCAAACCAATTCCTCTCTTTCCCACCACCATCTCCTTGAGCCTACTTTGACATTACCCTGAGGAGAATCTCATGTATTGTATGCATATATATATGTAAGTGGAATCTCACTCTGTCTCACCCAGGCTCACTGCAGCCTCTGCCTCCTGGGTTCAAGCAATTCTCCTGCCTCAGCCTCCTGAGTAGCTGGGATTACAGGCGCCCACATCACACCTGGCTAAGTTTTTGTATTTTTAGTAGAGATGAGGTTTCACCATGTTGGCTAGGCTGGTCTTGAATTCCTGACCTCAAGCTATCCACCTGCCTTGGCCTCCCAAAGTGCTGGGATTACAGATGTGAGCCACCACACCCAGCCTACATATTTATTTTTAATTAATATTAATGAGAATAAAATTTTTTTGAACCCTCTGTCTTAACATTTTGGGTGGACAAGGATTGTCTGAAAGCTTAAAAGAGATCCTTCATAACTTTTTTTTTTTGTGTGTCTGTACACTAGGAATTTTTTTTCTTTTTTTTTTTGAGACGGAGTTTCGCTCTTGTTGCCCAGGCTGGAGTGCAGTGGCGTGATCTTGGCTCACCACAACCTCTGCCTCCCGGGTTCAAGTGATTCTCCTGCCTCAGCTTCCCAAGTAGCTGGGATTACAGGCGTGTGCCACCATGCCCAGCTAATTTTGTATTTTTAGTAGAGACAGTGTTTCTCCGTATTGGTCGGGCTGGTCTTGAACTCTGGACCTCAGGTGATGCGCCCACCTCAGCCTCCCAAAGTGTTAGGATTACAGGCATGAGCCACTGCACCCGGCCATTTTTCTGTTTTGTTTGTTTTTCTCCCTTTCAGTTTCTCCTAGGTCTTGCTTTCCTTCCAAACCTCCAATAACTGTTTGTTATGAAATACAATAACTATGAGACTTTTGTGATAAGCCTGCAATAAATGCAGTGTCTGTCTGCACATGGAAGTAAGTGGCCAATTCTCTCTCTTCTCCACCCACTTTTTCCTTAGGCACAGACTCTGGAAGGGTTAGCAGTTACAGAACCACAGTCTCTCTCAGCCAGTATCCCTCCCTAGGTCTATCTGCCTTGCCCACCAAGACCTGGGTAGGATTTTATGGCCATAGCCTAACTGCCTGCAACTTCTGTTGTCAGATAGGTTAGCACCCTCAGGTCCTTGGTCTAGAGAGTGTTTCTGTCTCTGGCCCCAAGACGACTTTGGTCAAAACTTAATTTGAAGTTGAGGAATGTTGGAGGGGCCGGGCTGTGACTGGGAGGGCTGGTGATGGGAACAGAATGTAATTGAGGAGGATGCAAAATGCCCCTTTCTTTTACTCTTACTAGGGCCAAACTCAGAACCAGCAAAGGCACACGGAGGGCATGGAGGGGTCTGAGCCCGGGTTTGGGAGTGGGTGAATTTGATTCCTTTACTCTCCTGTTTCGGTTCAGCTTAACCCTGTTTTATCCTGCTGAGCAGAGTGCCTGGCCCCAACTGAGCCTTGCTCACGTAGTATGAATTGATGTCTTGCTCTATACTAGGTGCTGTGCTAGACACTTTATTGTCAGGACATCATGTAATCGTCCCATCAAGCAATTGAAATAGAACTACTATAATTCACATTTTTCTGATGAAGAAACAAAAAAATTAAAGAGGGGTTAAATCTCTTACCCAAAGTCACCTATCTAGTAAATGGCAGAAATCAGAGAAAGAAACTTTGGTATAATGTGATTTTTTTTTTTTTAAATTTTTGTTTTCAGATGGAGTCTCACTCTGTCACCCAGGCTAGAATACAGTGGCACAATCTCTGCTCACTGCAACCTTCGCCTCACTCCACGCAATTCTCGTGCCTCTGCCTCCTGAGTAGCTTGTGATTACAGGCATGGGCCGTAACGTCCAACTAATTTTTGTATTTTTAGTAGAGATGGGATTTCACCATGTTGGCCAAGCTGGTCTCAAACTCCTGACTTCAGGTAATCCACCTGCTTCAGCCTCCCAAAGTGCTGAGATTACAGGCGTGAGCCACCACACCTGGCCAAACTTTGGTCTAATGTGCTTTTTAAAAATTTAAAAATTCTAGCTAGACATGGTGGCTCATGCCTGTAATCCCAGCACTTTGGGAGGCCGAGGTGGCTGGATAACTTGAGGTCAGGAGTTTAAGACCAGCCTGGCCAAAATGGTGAAACCCTTATCTCTACTAAAAAAAAAAAAAAAAAAAAAAAAATTTGCTAGGCATGCTAGTGCCTGCCAATAGTCCCAACTACTCAGAAGGCTGAGGCAGGAGAATCTCTTACCCCCGGGAGGCACAGTGAGCCAAGATCACGTCACTGCACTCCAACCTGGGTAACAGAGTGAGACTCCATCTCAAAAAATAAATAATTAATTAATTTAAAATAAATGTTTTGGCCTGGTGCAGTGGCTCATGCCTATAATCCCAACACTTTGGGAGGCTGAGGAGAGCAGATCATGAGGTCAAGAGATTAAGACCATCCTGGCCAACACGGTGAAACCCTGTCTCTACTAAAAATACAAAAATTAATCTGGTGTGGTGGTGCACACCTGTAGTCCCAGCTACTCAGGAGGCTCAGGCAGGAGAATCGCTTGAACCCAGGAGGGGGAGAATGCACTGAGCCGAGATTGTGCCACTGCACTCCAGCCTAGCAACAGAGCAAGACTCCATCTCAAATAAAAAAAAAAATAAATAAATAAAATAAACATTTTAATTGTACAATACCTTTAGATTTACAAAAAAGTTGCAAAGATGGCACAGAGAGTTTTGTATACCCCATAGCTAGTTTCCCACTCCCCCTCAACTTTTTTTTTGAGACACAGTCTCACTCTGTTGCCCAGGCTGGGGCAGCAATGGCACAATCTCGGCTCACGACAACCTCCACCTCCCGGGTTCAAGTGATTTTCCTGCCTCAGCCTCCCGAGTAGCTGGGATTACAGGCATTCACCACCATGCCCTACTAATTTTTAGCAGAGATGAGGTTTCTCACTGGTCTCAAACTCCTGACCTCAGGTGATCCGTTTGCCTCAGTCTCCCAAAGCGGTGGGATTACAGGCGTGAGCCACTGGGCCTGGTCCCATGTGTGAGATTTTAAAGAGATCACCACACCCACCTCATAAGGTTCCCACTCCTTATCTACTTCAGGAGAGAACTTGGGTCTGATTCTTGGTCAAAGTAAACAGGCAGAAAGGATTTCCGATTCCAGCTAGCATTGCTGCCTACACCCTGGCAACTCCTGTCCACAGACCACTGTACTTTGTACGGTTCTTCCTAAAGTCTTGTTATTTTAAAATTTAATTGTGTTTGAGCACAAGGGTGTTGGCAATAGGGGTGACCGTAGTTAATTAGTAACAGAGAGCAGTAGATAAAACAGATGCTTCCACCTTGGCCAGACACTAGTCAGCCTTCTGTTCTCCCTAAAGGCCCCTGAAACATGAGTACTCAATTCGCTTCTGTCTTGACTGATTTTTCATCCCAAGTAGCTAGGCCCCAGTGTTACTCTTCCCTTCTCCATTCGGCCAGTTGCTTGATGCCTTGAGTGGATCTGACGACGTAATGCTCACTACTCTCACACCAGCTGGTATCAAACATTCAGGCCAGAGGTGAGCTCCACTGGGCTTGGTAATATATCCCAGAGTCATTCATTCCTTTCTTCACCCAAAATATTTAATCAGGTGGGTGCAGTGGTTCATGCCTGTAATCCCAGCACTTTGGGAGGCCAAGGTAGGCAGATTGCTTGAGCCCAGGAGTTTGAGACTAGGCTGGGCAACATGGGGAAACCCCATCTCTATTTTTAAAAAAGGCCAGGAGTGGTAATTCGCACCTGTACTCCCAGCACTTTGGGAGGCTGAGGTAAGAGAATCACTTGAGCTGAGAAGTTCGAGACCAGTCTGAGCAATGTGGCAAGACTGTCTCTTAAAAAAAAAAATTATAAAAATAAAAATAAAATATTGAGCCAACCTGGTGGCTCATGCCTGTAATCCCAGTACTTTGAGAAGCTGAGGTGGGTGGATCACCTGAGGTTAAAAGTTCAAACTCAGCCTGGCCAACACGGTGAAACCCCCTCTCTACTAAAAATACAAAAATTAGCTGGGCATGGACCACCATGCCCAGCTAATTTTTGGAAGTTTACTTGGAAGTTGGTACGAGAATTGCTTGAACCCAGGAAGTGGAGGTTGCAGTGAGCTGAGATCAGTCCACTGCACTCTAGCCTGGAAGACAGAGCCAGACTCTGTCTCACAAAAAAAAAAAAAAAAAAAAAAAAAAAAAAAAAAATCCAATGCCTGTAATAAGCCAGCCTTCACTATGTAAACCAAAAATATAATTTTAAGGTCCCCCAACCATCTGAATGGACCCCTTCTCTCAGCCAAAGACATTCCAAAGTTAACCTGAAAAACTGGTTCAGGTCATGATGGGAAGGGAAGTCAGACATGTTTCATTATACCCTCCTCCCTTTTGGAATTCAGGAAAAGTCAACGAGCATTACAATCAACACAGACCATAAATCTGATAAGTAACATTTACAATCTATTCTCTCTGAAGCCTGCTACCTGGAGGCTTCATCTGTGTGGTAAAACCTTGGTCTCCACAACCCTTTGATGTAACCCAAACATTCATGTCTACTGATAATAACTCTTTCAACGAATAGCCAATCAGAAAAATTTTTAAATCTACATATGACCTGGAAGCTCCCTGCCAAGCTTCAAGTTGTCCCACCCGTCTGGATCAAACCAATGGGAATCTTGCATGTATTGATTGACAGATTATGTCTCCCTAAAATGTATAAAGGCAAGCTGCACCCCAACCACCTTGGCCACATGTTCTAGGATCTCCTGAGGACTATGCTGTGGGCCATCGGTCACACATATTTGGCTCCGAATAAATCTATTCAAATATTTTACACACTTTGTCTCTTTGTTGGCAAATAGGTCATATGAGTGATAATAGATAATACTTACAAATCTCTCACTCACGTGTTAAGCACTCCTTGTACATGATTTCACTTAATTCTAGGACAACTCTTGTGAGATAGATTTGTTTTCTATTTTAGGTTAAGTAAACCAGGGCTCAAACAATTTAAATAACTTTCTAAATTTGACATAACTAACAAATGGCATATGTGAGATTTGAACCCAGGCGTATACTTAACGCCAGAGCCCATACTCTTAATCCTTGCCCTGTGCTGCCTCCTTGGGAGAAGGCATGGTTTGGGCACTCAAGGACCTCACATATGTATAATAGCTATTTTTAGAAATCTTTAAAAATCTCTGTCATTGGCCAGGTGCAGTGGCTCATGCCTGCAATTCTAGCACTTTGGGAGGCCAAGGCAGCAGGATTGCTTGAGCCCAGGAGTCCATACCCAGTCTAGATAACATAACAAGACCCTGTCTCTACAAAGAATACAGAATAAGCTGAGGATGGTAGCACACACCTGTAGTACACACCTGCTATCAGGAGGCTGAGGCGGGAGGATCACTTGAGCCCAGGAGATGGAGGTTGCAGTGAGCTATCATCATCTTACTGCACTCCACCTGTCTCAAGAAATACATGTTGGCCAGGTGCGGTGGCTCACGCCTGTAATCACAGTACTTTGGGAAGCTGAGGTGGGCGGATCCCAAGGTCAAGAGATTGAGACTATCCTGGCCAAGGTGGTGAAATCCCATCTCTACTAAAAAATACAAAAAATTAGCTGGGCGTGGTGGCGCCTCCTGCAGTTCCAGCTACTCGTGAGGCTGAGGCAGGAGAACTGCTTGAACCCGGGAGGCGGAGATTGCAGTGAGCCGAGCTAGTGACACTGCACTCCAGCCTGGCGCCTGATGACAGAGTGAGACTCTCTCTCAAAAAAAAAAAAAAAAAGAAAAGAAAAGAAAAAGAAATATATGTATAAGCCGGGTGCAGTGGCTCATGCCTGTAACCCCAGGACTTTGGGAGGCCGAGGTGGGTGGATCACCTGAGGTCAGGAGTTCAAGACCAACTTGGCCACCATGGTGAAACCCCATCTTTAGAAAAAAAAAAGAAAGAAATATATGTGTGTGTGTGTGTGTGTGTGTGTGTGTGTGTGTGTGTATATATATATATATATATATATATGTCGGCCACAGACAGTAGCTCACGCCTGTAATCCCAGCCCTTTGGGAGGCCAAGGTGAGCAGATCACCTGAGGTCAGGAGTTTGAGATCAGCCTGGCCAACATGGTGAAACCCTGTCTCTACCAAAAACACAAAAATTAGCCAGATGTGGTGGTAGGTGCCTGTAATCCCAGCTACTCAAGAGGCTCAGGCAGGAGAATTGCTTGAACCCAGAAGGCTGAGCTTGCTGGGAACCAAGATCACAACTTTGCACTCCAGCCTGGACAAAAAGAGCAAAATTCCGCCTCAAAACAAAAAACAAAAACAAAAACAAAATGAAACTAATATACATATATGTGTCATATGTCATGTACATACATATCATCTCTGGATGTGTTTCTATTTTCTGTCCTCCCTCGCATCCCTCCTGGTTATTTATTATCTTGTCTGGTAATTTTTATTGATTGTTATACATTATGTATAGACATTGTAAAGCATTTGGGTGTTATTGTCTTCCTGTAAAAAAAGAGTTAAAATTTATGTATTTTTTTTTCCTGGAAGTAAGTTAATTTGATTTGTATCAGTTTATTTTTTTCTTTTTCTTTTTTTTTTTTCTCTTTGTTTATTTTCTTTTCTTTTTTTAAATAGCCCTATTCCTAAAGCATGAATGTTTTGGGATCCGAACTCAATGTCCAGGGAATATATCCAGGTCTCTCAATATATATATATATATATATTTTTTGAGATGGAGACTCAGGCTGAAGTGCAGTGGTGCATTCTCAGCTCACTGCAACCTCTGCTGTCCAGGTTCAAGCAATTCTCTGGCCTCAGCCTCCCAAATAGCTAGGATTACAAGCATGTGCCACCACACCCACCTAGTATTTTTTTTTTTTTTTTTTAACTAGAGACGGGGTTTCACCATCTTGGCCAGGTTGACTTCAAACTCCTGATCTCAAGTGATTTGCCTACCTCGACCTCCCAAAGTGCTGGGATTACAGACATGAGCCTCCCCACCCTGCCTTTTTTTTTTTTTTTTTTTTTTTTTTTAAATCAGGCAGTCTCTGAATCCAGTGTAGGCGCAGACAGACTCTCTCTCTACTTTTTTCTATTCAGAACCATAATTTGGTATCCCTACACTCTTCTGGCGACTCCAAGTTATCTCTGTTCTTGCAACCCATCAATAGCTGTTTTCTGCCAGAACTTGTGGATGTTTTCCTGTGCAGGTAGCACTTAGCAGTCAGCCAAAGACTACCTTTGTATTTCTTTTTTTCTTTTTTCTTTTTTTTTTTTTTAGATGGAGTTTTTGCTCTTGTTACCCAGGCTGGAGTGCAATGGCGCCATCTCGGCTCACCGCAACCTCCGCCTCCTGGGCTCAGGCAATTCTGGTCAACATGGTGAAACCCCGTCTCTACTAAAAATACAAAAAAAATAGCTGGGCATGGTGGTGCGTGCCTGTAATCCCAGCTACTCGGGAGGCTGAGGCAGGAGAATTGCCTGAACCCAGGAGGTGGAGGTTGCGGTGAGCCGAGATCGCGCCATTGCACTCCAGCCTGGGTAACAAGAGCGAAACTCCGTCTCAAAAAACAAAAAAAAAAAAAAAAAAAGGAACTACTTATTCATTATTATTTTTTATTATTTTTTCCTGAGTTACAATTTGCCACACATTTGAGGACATTGCTAACATTTTATGAGAACATTATCTTCTGTTTTTGTTTGTTTGTTTGTTTGTTTTTTTAAATGGAATCTTGGCCAGGAGTGGTGGCTCACGCCTGTAATCCAAGCACTTTGGAGGCCAAGGTGGGCGGATCACCTGAGGTCGGGAGTTCAAGACCAGCCTGACCAACATGGTAAAACCCTGTCTTAAAAAAAAAACAAAAAGAAATGGAATCGTGCTCTGTCACCTAGTCTGGACTGCAGTGGCGAGACCCAGGCTCACTGCAACTTCCGCCTCTTGGGTTCAAGTGATTCTTCTGCCTCAGCCTCCCAAGTAGCTGGAACTATAAACGCGTGCCACCACGCCAACTAATTTTTCTATTTTTAGTAGAGATGGGGTTTTACCATATTGGCCAGGCTGGTCTTGAACTCCTGAGCTCATGATCTGCCCACCTGGGCCCCCTAAAGTGCTGAGATTACAGTCTTGAGCCACTGCACCCTGCCTGAGAACGTTATCTACTTAAACTATTTACATTTGAGATTTTCAAGTGTGTTGCTGTGTTATGTCTATTTTTATCTAAAGGTCATCTTCCTTTTCCTGATTTTAGAAATACTATGCTATTATAAACAATTCAAGTCGTAGTGAAATGTATAAAGTAAAAAAGGTCATTCTACAGAAAGTCAACCAGTGATAAAAGAAAAACTTAAGCTGAATTAAATTTAAAAGAGTTTAGGCCGGAGCGTAGTGGCTCATGCCTGTAATCCGAGCACTTTGGAGGCCAAGGCGAGTGGATCACCTGAGGTCGGGAGTTCAAGACCAGCCTGACCAACACGGTGAAACCCCGTTTTTTTTAAGAAAAGAAAAAAAAGGCCGGGCGCAGTGGCTCAAGCCTGTAATCCCAGCACTTTGGGAGGCCGAGGCGGGTGGATCACAAGGTCAAGAGATCGAGACCATCCTGGTCAACATGGTGAAAACCCGTCTCTACTAAAGATACAAAAAAATTAGCTGGGCATGGTGGCGCGTGCCTGTAATCCCAGCTACTCAGGAGGCTGAGACAGGAGAATTGCCTGAACCCAGGAGGCGGAGGTTGCAGTGACCCGAGATCGCTGCTTCTCCCCATGATCACGTCTACTGCCTTAGTTGAAGCCACCATGAGCTCTTATCTGCATTGCTGAAATAGCCTTTTAACTGCCCCCTGGAACATACAGGCACTTAATAAATGTTAAATAAATGACTGAATGTATACATGCATATCTGAAAAGAATACAAAAACATAATCCACAAACTGTTAACACTGGTATTAAATCAAGTTTAGCCGAAAGCTCCTTCCTGACATATTTTAGCCTAAAGGTTTCTCAGTATATTGTGAACTATATACAAGTTGAGTGTAAAACAGACTGTAGCCTACACTCTGCCAATTACCTAGTTTCGGCCAATCAAATGTAACCAACTGTTTGAACCGTGTTCAAAGAAGGCAAACACTGGGCTGTAACCAATCCAGCTGTTTCTGTACCTTACTCCCATTTTGTGTCCCTCTCTTCCCTTTCTCTGCCATAAATCTCTTTCTATCATGTGGCTGAGCTGTAGTCTCTGAGCATATTCTGGCTTCGGAGGCTGCTCAATTCATGAATCGTTCATTGCTCAATTAAACTTTTTTTTTTTTTTTTTTGAGACCGAGTTTCGCTCTTGTTACCCAGGCTGGAGTGCAATGCCGCGATCTCGGGTCACTGCAACCTCCGCCTCCTGGGTTCAGGCAATTCTCCTGTCTCAGCCTCCTGAGTAGCTGGGATTACAGGCACGCGCCACCATGCCCAGCTAATTTTTTTGTATCTTTAGTAGAGACGGGTTTTCACCATGTTGACCAGGATGGTCTCGATCTCTTGACCTTGTGATCCACCCGCCTCGGCCTCCCAAAGTGCTGGGATTACAGGCTTGAGCCACTGCGCCCGGCCTTTTTTTTCTTTTCTTAAAAAAAACGGGGTTTCACCGTGTTGGTCAGGCTGGTCTTGAACTCCCGACCTCAGGTGATCCACTCGCCTTGGCCTCCAAAGTGCTCGGATTACAGGCATGAGCCACTACGCTCCGGCCTAAACTCTTTTAAATTTAATTCAGCTTAAGTTTTTCTTTTATCACTGGTTGACTTTCTGTAGAATGACCTTTTTTACTTTATACATTTCACTACGACTTGAATTGTTTATAATAGCATAGTATTTCTAAAATCAGGAAAAGGAAGATGACCTTTAGATAAAAATAGACATAACACAGCAACACACTTGAAAATCTCAAATGTAAATAGTTTAAGTAGATAACGTTCTCAGGCAGGGTGCAGTGGCTCAAGACTGTAATCTCAGCACTTTAGGGGGCCCAGGTGGGCAGATCATGAGCTCAGGAGTTCAAGACCAGCCTGGCCAATATGGTAAAACCCCATCTCTACTAAAAATAGAAAAATTAGTTGGCGTGGTGGCACGCGTTTATAGTTCCAGCTACTTGGGAGGCTGAGGCAGAAGAATCACTTGAACCCAAGAGGCGGAAGTTGCAGTGAGCCTGGGTCTCGCCACTGCAGTCCAGACTGGGTGACAGAGCACGATTCCATCTCTTTTTGTTTTTTTTTTTAAGACAGGGTTTTACCATGTTGGTCAGGCTGGTCTTGAACTCATAAAATGTTAGCAATGTCCTCAAATGTGTGGCAAATTGTAACTCAGGAAAAAATAATAAAAAATAATAATGAATAAGTAGTTCCTTTTTTTTTTTTTGTTTTTTGTTTTTTGAGACGGAGTTTCGCTCTTGTTACCCAGGCTGGAGTGCAATGGCGCGATCTCGGCTCACCGCAACCTCCGCCTCCTGGGTTCAGGCAATTCTCCTGCCTCAGCCTCCTGAGTAGCTGGGATTACAGGCACGCACCACCATGCCCAGCTATTTTTTTTGTATTTTTAGTAGAGACGGGGTTTCACCATGTTGACCAGGATGGTCTCGATCTCTTGACCTTGTGATCCACCCGCCTCGGCCTCCCAAAGTGCTGGGATTACAGGCTTGAGCCACCGCGCCCGGCCAAGTAGTTCCTTTTAAAAATTGATAAACCTTTAGCACTCACCTGGCCCAAAAAAAGAAAAATAAAAATTAAGGAAAGAAAAGTTGATAAATTTCAGTTTGAACTTAAGCAAATGTTGTCTTTGATCAGAGGTTAAATTGAATAAATATGCTAGAGTAAAGATCTAGCCAGCAAAAATGGTAAGCATATGAAATCTGGTTATTTACATTTAATGTAAGGTTAACCAAAAATAAAAAATAAAGAAGCGTGCTGGGCTCAGTGGGTAACACCCGTAATAAGAACACTTTGAAAGGCCAAGGCAGGCAGATCACCTGAGGTCAGGAGTTTGAGACCAGCCTGACCAACATGGAGAAACCCGCCTCTACTAAAAATACAAAAAATTAGCTGGGCAGGGTGGCACGTGCCTGTAATCCCAGTTACTCTGGAGGCTGAGGCAGGAGAATTGCTTGAACCCAGGAAGCAGAGGTTGCAGTGAGCCGAGATCACGCCATTGCACTCCAGCCTGGGCAACAGGAGCAAAACTTTGTCTCAAAAAATAAAATAAAATAAAAAAGAGTGCAGTATATTCATATCCATCACAACAGTGTAAAGATATATGGATAGACTTCTTCTTTTTCTCTTCTTTTTTTTTTTTTTTCAGAGAGAGGGAGTCTCCCTCTGTTGCCCAGGCTTGAGTGCAGTGGTGCAATCTTGGCTTATAGCCACCTCCACCTCTTGAATAGTGATTCTCCTGCCTCAGCCTCCTGAGTAGCTGGGATTACGGGTGTGCACTACTGTGCCTGGCTAATTTTTGTATTTTTAGTAGAGGAGTTTCACCATGCTGGCCAGGCTGTTCTCGTACTCCTGAGCTCAGTTGATCTGCCTGCCTTGGCCTCTCAAACTGTTGGGATTGCAGGTGGGAGCCACCGCGCCCAGCCTCCAGGGTAGATAAATTTTAAGAATAAAACTGCACTCAGAATGAGGTAAGTAGGATTTTAAATGTATGAGATATTTTCCTGAATGACAACAGAATTAATCGATTAGTTAACACATAAATAGGTAAGACTGGGTGTGGTGGTCCACACCTGTAATCCCACCAGTTTGGTTGGCGGAGTTGGGAGGATCCTTTGAGCCTAGGAGTTTACCAGTTTGGGCAACATGGGGAGACCCTGTCTCTACAAAAAATAAAATAGTTGGCTGGTGGCTCACGCCTGTAATCCCAGCACTTTGGGAGGCCGAGGCGGGTGGATCACTTGAGGTCAGGAGTTCCAGACCAGCCTGGCCAACGTGGTGAAACCCTGTCTCTACTACAAATACAAAAATTAGGCCGAAGGCCGGGCGTGGTGGCTCAAGTCTGTAATCCCAGCACTTTGGGAGGCCGAGGCGGGTGGATCACGAGGTCAACAAATCGAGACCGTCCTGGTCAACATGATGAAACCCCGTCTCTACTAAAAATACAAAAAAATTATCTGGGCATGGTGGCGCGTGCTTGTAATCCCAGCTACTCAGGAGGCTGAGGCAGGAGAATTGCCTGAACCCAGGAGGCGGAGGTTGCGGTGAGCCGAGATCGCGCCATTGCACTCCAGCCTGGGTAACGAGAGCAAAACTCCGTCTCAAAAAAAAAAAAAAAAAATTAGGCTGAGTGTGGTTGGCTCACGCCTACAATCCAAGCACTTTGGAGGCCAAGTCGGGCAGATCACCTGAGGTCGGGAGTTCAAGACCAGCCCGACCAACATGGTGAAACCTCATCTTTAAAAATAAATAAATAAATAAATAAATAAATAAATAAAACAAAAAAAGCAAATACAAAAATTAGCCAGAAATGTTGGTAGGTGCCTGTAGTCCCAGCTACTCTGGAGGCTGAGTCAGGAGAATCACTTGAACCTGGGAGACGGAGGTTACAGTGAACCAAGATGGTGCCATTGCACTCCACCCTGCAAGACAAGAACAAAACTCCAAGCTGGGCGCGGTGGCTCAAGCCTGTAATCTCAGCACTTTGGGAGGCCGAGGCGGGTGGATCACGAGGTCAAGAGATGGAGACCATCCTGGTCAACATGGTGAAACCCCGTCTCTACTAAAAATTCCAAAAAATTAGCTGGGCATGGTGGTGCGTGCCTGTAATCCCAGCTACTCAGAAGGCTGAGGCAGGAGAATTGCCTGAACCCAGGAGGCGGAGGTTGCGGTGAGCCGAGATCGTGCCATTGCACTCCAGCCTGGGTAACAAGAGTGAAACTCCGTCTCAAAAAAGAAAAAAACAAAAAGCAAACAAAAAAAAACCCTCCATCTTAAAAAAATAATATAAATAAATAAGTAAAATAAAATAAAATAGCCAGGTGTAGTGGTGCAAGCCTGTGGTCCCAGCTACTCAAGAGGCTGAGGTGGGAATATCGCTTGAACTTGGGTGGACCAGGCTGCCATGAGCTGCAATCACACCACTGCACTTCAGCCTGGGCAACAGAGACACTGTCTCAAAAAAAAAAAACAAAAGTCAGTTTGAGAGGATGTAGGAATTAAATATCTTTTTAAAAAATTAATTTATTAATTTTTTCTAGAGACAGGGTTTCACCATGTTGGCCAGGCTGATCTCGAACTCCTGACTTCTAGTGATCCACCCACCCGCCTTGGCCTCCCAAAATGCTGGGATTACAGGTGTGAGCCACCGCACCTGGCTATACAGATTTCTTTTTTTTTGTGGGGGGGTGTGGGATGGAGTCTCACTCTGTTGCCAGGCTGAAGTGCAGTGGCACAATCTCGGCTCACTGCAACCTCCGCCTCCTGGGTTCAAGTGATTCTCCTGCCTCAGCCTCCCAAATAGCTGGGACTACAGGTGTGCGCCACCACACCTAGCTAATTTTTGTATTTTTAGTAGAAACGGGGTTTCACCATGTTGGCCAAGATGGTCTCGATCTCCTGACCTTGTGATCTGCCCACCTCAGTGTCCCAAAGTACTAGAATTATAAACCTGCACCACCTCACCCAGCCAGAATTAAATATCTTTAGCATAATTTTGGATTTTTAAAGGAGTCTTTTTTTATAAACCCTCAGAATCCTGTTTTATGCTGATCTATTTTTCCCTGAACACATGACATTTTCTTCTAGTTTTCAGGAAACAAATAGAAAAAATAATTACTATTGTCTATGTTAGGTGACTGTAAGAAGTTATTTATTTTATTTTATTTTATTTTTGAGACGGAGTTTCGCTCTTGTTGCCCAGGCTGGAGTGCAATGGCACGATCTTGGCTCACCGCAACCTCCGCCTCCTGGGTTCAGGCAATTCTCCTGCCTCAGCCTCCTGAGTAGCTGGGATTACAGGCACACGCGACCATGCCCAGCTAACTTTTTTGTATTTTTAGTAGAGACGGGGTTTCACCATGTTGACCAGCATGGTCTCGATCTCTTGACCTCGTGATCCACCCGCCTCGGCCTCCCAAAGTGCTGGGATTACAGGCTTGAGCCACCGCGCCCGACCTAAGAAGTTATTTTTAATAGAATAGCCAGAAAGGAGTTATTTATAGCTAGGTAGCAATGAAAGCTATTTCTAGGTGTTACAGGAAAGAGAGGGATCTTGGATCTCCTGCAAGAAGAATTCAGGGTGAGCTCACAGAGTAAAGTAAAACCAAATTTATTAAGAAAGTAAAGGAAGAAAAGAATGGCTACTTCATAGAGCAGCCCTGAGAGCTGCTGGTTGTCCATTGTTATGGTTATTTATTGATGATATGCTAAACAAGGGGCAGATTATTCATGCCGCCCCTTTTTAGACCTTACAGGAAAACTTCCTGGTGTTGCCATGGCATTTGTAAACTGCCATTGCACTGGTGGAAGTGTAGCAGTAAGGACGACCAGAGGTCACTCTCATCACCATCTTGGTTTTGGTGGGTTTTGGCCAGCTTCCCTGCAACTTGTTTATTAGCAAGGTCTTTATGACCTGTACCTTATGCTGAGCTCCGTCTCAGCCTGTAAGTTAAAATGCCTTAACCATCCGGGAATGCAGCCCAATAGGTCTCAGCCTCGTTTTATCCAGCTCCTATTCGAGATGGAGTTGCTCTGGTTCACATGCCTCTGACATGTGGAAAATTTCTCTTACAGTTTTTATGGCTGAAAAGGCATAAAATGCATTTGAGATGGACAAAATGAAAGTGTCTAAAACCAAATAAAGTCCTCAAACCTTAGGTTTTTTTATTTTTCTATTTTATTTATTTTTATTTTTATTTATTTATTTTTTTTTTTTTGAGACGGAGTTTCGCTCTTGTTGCCCGGGCTGGAGTGCAATGGCGCGATCTCGGCTCACCGCAACCTCCGCCTCCTGGGTTCACGCAATTCTCCTGCCTCAGCCTCCTGAGTAGCTGGGATTACAGGCACGCACCAACATGCCCAGCTGATTTTTTTGTATTTTTAGTAGAGACGGGGTTTCACCATGTTGACCAGGATGGTCTCGATCTCTTGACCTCGTGATCCACCCGCCTCAGCCTCCCAAAGTGCTGGGATTACAGGCTTGAGCCACCGTATTTTTTTATTTTTAATGAGATGGAGTCTCGCCTGTAATCCCAGCACTTTGGGAGGCTGAAGTGGGCAGATCACTTGAGGTCAAGAGTTTGAAACCATCCTGGCCAACATGGCAAAACCCCATCTCTACTAAAAATACAAAAAAAAAAAAAAAAAAAATTAGCCGGGCATGGTGGCAGGTGCCTGTAATCCCAGCTACTCCGGTGGCTGAGGCATGAAAATGGTTTGAACCTGGGACGAGGAGGTTGCAGTGAGCTGAGATCTCCCCACTACACTCCAGCTTGGGTAACAGAGTGAAACTGTGTCTCAAAAAAAAAAAAAAAAAAGGTATGTTTGAGAAGAATATAAATGGTCAACATACCAAAGTATGTTGTTTACTACGTTTCTGATTCTCTCCACTTCTAGACATGGTAGCATTTCACTTCCTGGCCCCACTATTTGGTCCCACTGTTAGGGTGGAACCACATGCTTGTAGTCAATGAATTAATTGTGAGCAGAAGTGATACACATTTGCACTCCAGCCGGGGCTACAGAGCAAGACTCCGTCTCAAAAAACAAGAAGTGATATACATGACTCCCAGGCTGGGTCATTTGAGTGTTGACACAGCACCCTCCTGGGCACTCTTTTCTCTGTGGATGGCAACCAGAAACATTCAAGGTGACACTATTCTGTCAGTTTGGGTCCCTGAGTGAGTCTGATGACCTGAGCCATTCTGCTAACCTTCAATGAATACGTAAGGTAAGCAAGTGTTCTTGTTTATATAGATCATCTGTTACTTCAGCATAAATGCATAGTTCTTGAATTTTTTTTTTTTTTTTTTTTTGAGATTGAGTTTCGCTCTTGTTACCCAGGCTGGAGTGCAATGGCGTGATCTCGGCTCACCGCAACCTCCGTCTCCTGGGTTCAGGCAATTCTCCTGCCTCAGCCTCTTGAGTAGCTGGGATTACAGGCACGCGCCACCATTCCCAGCTAATTTTTTGTATTTTTAGTAGAGACGGGGTTTCACTATGTTGACCGGGATAGTTTTGATCTCTTGACCTCGTGATCCACCCGCCTCAGCCTCCCAAAGTGCTGGGATTACAGGCGTGAGCCACCGCGTCCAGCCATAGTTCCTGAATTTTTGCAAACAAAACCAACATTTTAGGTCAAATCGCTATAAACCCTTTCCCTCAAGGGAAACTTCTATCCTGACTTCTAACCAAATATATTAGTTTTATTTGTTCTTATACTTTAAAAAGTGTTGTCATACAATATGTACTCTTCTTTTTTTGAATCGAGTTCTTACTTGGTTACACATGCTGGAGTGCAGTGGTGCAATCATAGCTCACTGCAACCTTGAACTCCTGGGCTCAAGCAATTCTCCCACTGCGCCTCCCAACTACCTGATATGCATCACCATGCCCAGCTAATTTTTAAACTATCCATGGTTTCAGGCATCCTCTGGCAGTCTTGGAATGTATCCCCTGTGAATGAGGAGCACTACAGTATATTCCTTATTTATAAAATTGTTGTTTACATGTAGTTTATATACTTTGGATATTAGACTTCTGTAGAATATGCATATTATATTTTGAATATCTTCTCCCATCTGTGCATTGCCTTTTCATTTTTGTGACAGACCCTCTTTTTTGAGCATAAATTCTTAATTTTAAGACAGTCCAGTTTTTTTTTTTTCTTTTAAAATTAGTGCTTTTGTCTTGAAATGTTTTGCCTGCTCCAAGGTGAAGGAGATGTTCTCTTTTTTTTCTTTTTTTTTTTTGAGGCAGAGTCTCTCTCTGTTGCCCAGGCTGGAGTGCAATGGCACGATCTCTGCTCACTGCAACATTTGCCTCCTGGGTTCAAGCAATTCTTCTGCCTCAGCCTCCCAAGTAGGTGGGATTACAGGCATGTGCCACCATGCCTGGCTAATTTTGTATTTTTAGTAGAGACAGGGTTTCACCATGTTAGCCAGGCTGGTCTTGAACTCCTGGCCTGAGGTGATTCGCCCACCGTGGCCTCCCAAAGTGCTGGGATTACAGGCATGAACTACCATTCCCAGCTTTTTTTTTTTTTTTTAGATGGAGTATCACTCTGTCGCCCAGGCTAGAGTGCAGTAGCACGATCTTCACTCACTCCAGCCTTCACTTCCCAGGTTCAAGCGATTCTTCTGCCTCAGCCTCCTGAGTAGCTGGGATTACAGGTGCATGCCACCACACCTGGCTAATTTTTGTATTCTTTGGTAGAAATGGGGTTTTACCATGTTGGCCAGGCTGGTCTTTAATTCCTAGCCTCAGGTGATCCGCCTGCCTTAGCCTCCCAAGGTGCTGGGATTACAGGCATGAGCCACTGCACCCAGCCTAATTTTTGTATTTTAGTTGAGATGGGGTTTCGTCATGTTGGGCAGGCTGGTCTTTAACTCCTGACCCCAGGTGATCCACCGCCTTGGCCTTCTAAAGTATTGGGATTACAGGCATGAGCTGCTGCACCCAACCCTTGTTCTGCTATTTAGGTCTTAAAAATAGACCTTATTAGGCCGGGCGCGGTGGCTCACGCCTGTAATCCCAGCCCTTTGGGAGGCCGAGGCGGGTGGATCACGAGATCAACAGATCGAGACCATCCTGGTCAACATGGTGAAACCCCGTCTCTACTAAAAATACAAAAAATTAGCTGGGCATGGTGATGTGTGCCTGTAGTCCCAGCTACTCAGGAGGCTGAGGCAGGAGAATTACCTGAACCCAGGAGGCGGAGGTTGCGGTGAGCCGAGATCGCGCCATTGCACTCCAGCCTGGGTAACAAGAGTGAAACCCCGTCTCAAAAAAAAGAAAAAAGACCCTGTTATAGTCTGTAGTTTCCAATGTACAGGTTTCACACATCTTTCATTAGATTTATTCCTAAGTATTTGAGTTGTGATGACAGTGGGTTTTTTCGGAACTCATTTTATACTTGTTTAATGCTGGCCCATCCGTAAATAAAATTGCTTAAAATAAACAACTTGTTTTTGAATGATTTTAGATGCAACAGAAAAATTGCAGATAATACCCTCCACCCAACTTCCCTTAATGTTAACATAACCATGGCACCTTTGTCAAAACTAAGAAATTAACACTGAAACAATATTATTTACTAAACTATAGACTTTAATTAGATTTTAGCAGTTTTTACACTGTTGTCCTTTTTCTGTGCCAGGGTCCAATACGCCTGTAATTTCACCACTTTGGGAGGATGGATTGAACTCAAAGGTCCGAGACCAACCTGGGCAACATACTGTACTCGTTTCTACCAAAAATCAAATTAGCTGGGCATGATGGTACACACTTGTAGTCACAGCTACTCAGGAGGCTGAGGTGGAAAGATCAATTGAGCCCAGGTGTTCAAGATTGCAGTGAGCTGTGATTTTGCTGCCACTGCACTCCAGCCTGGGTGACAGAGCAAGACCCTCTCTCAAAAAAAAAAAAAAAAAAAAAGCTACATTGCATTCAGTCGCCATTTCTTCTTGGTCTCCTCCAGCCTGTGGCAGGCTTTCCTTACTCTTCATGACCCTGAAATTTTGTAGAGTACTCGTCAGGTAATTTGTAGAATGCCCCTCAGTTTGGGTTTGGCTGTTGTGTTCTAAGGATTACGGTAGGGTTATGAGATTTGGGGAGGAATATTGCAAGAGGTGAGGTGCCCTTCTCCGTGCACCATATCACATGGTACATATGTCAACATGAGAGATCACAGGTTGATGCAAACGTTGATCATTTCATTAACATGATAGTTGCCAGATTTCTCCACTATAAACTTACTATTTTTCTTTCTATACTATATTATTTGGATGCAGTCACTAAGTCCAGCCCACACCCAAGCAGAGTTCTCCTTTTTAGTCTTTTCTTGACATCCTCCTCATAAAACTATTAATCTATATCTGTCACTATATCTCATACCTATATCTAATATCTGTTAATTATCTATGATGCATTATATCTATGATCTTTTATGTCACTACTGCATTTCTTAGAGCTTTAATGAAATTATATAGTATGTACTCATTTTTGTCTGGTTTTTTTTTTTCACTCAGAGTAATTCTTTTTCATGAGAGAACATGAACCAGGAGTTCCAAAAAGAAAATGATTAAAATTTAAAAGTAAATACTTTTAAATTTTGATATGTTTTCACTTTGGTTGAAATATGGACAGTTACTATGCATCAGTGAAAAAAAAGTTTAGGTCAGGCTCCGTGGCTCACGCCTGTAATCCCAGCACTTTGGGAGGCCAAGGCAGGCGGATTACGAGACATCAGGAGTTTGAGACCAGTCTGACCAACATGGTGAAGCCCGGTCTCTCCTGAAAATACAAAAAAAAATTAGCCAGGTGTGGTGGCTCACACCTGTAATCCCAGCTACATGGGAGGCTGAGGCAGGAGAATTGCTTGAACCTGGGAGGCAGGGTTGCAGTGAACCGAGATTGCACTCCAGCTTGGGTGCAGAGCGAGATTCCATCTCAAAAAAAAAAAAAAGTTCAAAGTACTTTCTAATTTCTCTTTTGATTTTTTAAAATTTGATCCATGGGCTATATGGAAGTATGTTACCTTGCTTCCAAAATATTATAGTTTTTCTATAGATGTTTCTGTTATTGATTTCCAATTTAATCTGATTATACTCAGAGAATATACCTTATGATTTTAATCCTTTCAAAATTATTTAGATTGTTTTATGGCCCAGAATATGGTCAGTCATGATAAATGTTTCACATGTTCTTGAGAAGAATGTGTATTCCGTCTGGGTGCATTGGCTCACACCTGTAATCCCAGCACTTTGGCAGGCCAAGCTATGCGATCGCTTGAGGTCAGTAGTATGAGACCAGGCTGGCCAACATGGTGAACCCCCATCTCTACTAAAAATACAAAAATTAGCCAGGTGTGGTGGTGCATGCCTGTAATCCCAGCTATTCAGGAAGCTGAGGCAGGAGAATTGCTTGAACCCAGAGGTGGAGGTTGCAGTGAGCCAAGATCCCACCACTGCAACTCCGGTCTGGGTGACAGGGTGAGACTCTGTCTTAAAAAAAGAAGGAAAGTGTATTCTGCTGTTGTTGGGAGTCAAATAAATTGAGTGTTGTTCACGTCAGCTCTATCCTTGCTTATCTTCTGTCTACTAAATTCTTGAGACAGGTGTATTGAAAACTCTGATTATGCCAGGTGCAGTGGCTCACACCTGTAATCCCAGCACTTTGGGAGGCTGAGGTGGGCAGATCACAAAGTCAGGAGATCCAGACCATCCTGGCTAACACAGTGAAAACCCATCTCTACTAAAAATACAAAAAATTAGCCAGATGTGGTGGTAGGCGCCTGTAATCCCAGCTACTTGGGAGGCTGAGGCAGGATAATCGCTTGAATCTGGGAGGCGGAGGTTGCAGTGAGCTAAGATCCTACCACTGCACTCCAGCCTGGGCGACAGTGAGACTCCATCTTAAGACAAACAAAAAACTCTGATTATAACTGTGGATTTGTCTTCAAGTCTTGGTCTTCGAATGTCCAGAAAATGTTGATTGTATGGCAGATATTATATGTAAAGTGCCATATATGCTCCAGATGGTGTTATAGCCCATCATAGAGAATTCATCCTTTAATCTGTTGGGCTGATAGAGGAGGGGGCTGATCATTTCATTTCAGTCTGGGACTGAGCATGGGTGGGATTAGGAGGAAAGCTGGGTATGGTAGAAGCGGATTAGACTCAGCCTATCTCTGATCTCTTTCCAAGTAATGGTCTTTTAGGGCTCTTAAAATTGAGAAATAGGGTTTGTTACCTTTCTTGAAGGTTTTTGGAAAGTTAAGTTCTCTATCTCTCTTTCTTTTTTTTTTTTTTTGAGTCTTTCTCTGTCACCCAGGCTAGAGTGCGGTGGCACAATCTCAGTTCACTGCAACCTCGCCTTCCAGCTTCAAGCAATTCTCCTGCCTCAGCCTCCCAAATAGCTGGGATTACAGGCACCCGCCACCATGCCTGGCTAATTTTCGTATTTTTAGTAGAGACAGGGTTTCACCAACTTGGCCAGGCAGGTGTTGAATTCCTGACTTTATGATCCACCCGCCTTGGCCTCCCAAAGTGCTGAGATTATAGGCGTGAGAGTCACTGTGCCACCCAAGTTCCGCTTTTAAGAGGTTTTCAGATTGGATATTCAGTCTCTTACCAAGTGTCTTCAAAATTTGGCACACAGCTTCGGGGGAGACTAGGTACCTCCATTTGACATCTGAAATATTCAATTTGCCTCCCTACTGTTCCACATATATACCAAAATCTCAGCTGATTTCACCATTTTCTGTACTGGGAGGTTCTGCTCTGGGGCCAACCCTGGATTCTCAGCCCCCGGTTATATGCAGAATAAAGTATCTAGATCCTCTGTATCAATACTCCTTCTGAGGCTAACTCTTATCTGTTTTAGTTTTAGTCCTCTTTCTGCTGGTAATACTGTGATATCATTTCTTTTTTTTTTTCTTTTTTAATTTTTTTTTAAAGATGGGGTTTTACCATGTTGGTCAGGCTGATCTTGAACTCCTGACCTCAGGTGATCCACCCACCTTGGCCTCCAAACTGCTTGGATTACAGGCATGAGCCACCACGTCCAGCCTGCGATACCATTTCTTTTTCAAATTTATATCTGAATATTTTTGGGGGGACGGAGTTTCGCTCTTGTTACCCAGGCTGGAGTGCAATGGCGCGATCTCGGCTCACCGCAACCTCCGCCTCCTGGGTTCAGGCAATTCTCCCGCCTCAGCCTCCTGAATAGCTGGGATTACAGGCATGCGTCACCATGCCCAGCTAATTTTTTGTATTTTTGGTAGAGACAGGGTTTCACCATGTTGACCAGGATGGTCTCCATCTCTTGACCTCGTGATCCACCCGCCTCAGCCTCCCAAAGTGCTGGGATTACAGGCGTGAGCCACCGCCCGGCCTTCAGATAGGCTTCTTAAGCCTGAGACTCCTAAATAAGGAAATACACTGGAAAAAACTAAATTAGTTCAAGAAGGGTAGTTCCTGTTGGATTCTAGTAAAAGCATAAAAAAAATCCCCAATTGGCTGGGTGTGGTGGCTCACGACTGTAATCCAAGCACTTTGGAGGCCAAGGCAGGTGGGTCACCTGAGGTTAGGAGTTCAAGAGCAGCCTGATTAACATGGTGAAACCCTGTCTTTAAATAAATAAATAAATAAAAATCCCCAATTTAAGCCTCCAGTATCCCTAAAGATTAAGATAAACACCTATGTTCTTTCAATCAAAGATCAGTAAACGTAAGAGAAAAATGTCAGTATGATTAAGTTAAGTTAGGCAACAAACAACAGATTTAGTCCTCCATGGTCTTCAAACATGGAAATTATAATATTCAAACTGTAAAATAACTTTATATGAAATACTATGAATTTTTAAATGGAATTACAAAATAAGCAACAAAGACTATCATAAATAATTGCAATTTTTTTTTTTTTTTTTTTTTTTTTTTGGAGACGGAGTTTCGCTCTTGTTACCCAGCCTGGAGTGCAATGGCGCGATCTCGGCTCACCGCAACCTCCGCCTCCTGGGTTCAAGCAATTCTCCTGCCTCAGCCTCCTGAGTAGCTGGGATTACAGGCACGTGCCACCATGCCCGGCTAATTTTTTTGTATTTTTAGTAGAGACGGGGTTTCACTATGTTGACCAGGATGGTCTCGATCTCTTGACCTCGTGATCCACCCGCCTCGGCCTCCCAAAGTGCTGGGATTACAGGCTTGAGCCACCGCGCCCGGCCCAATAATTGCAATTTTTAAAATAGAAATAAATAATGTGTGTGAAAATGAAAAATATAATTTGCCTTTTTCTTTTTTTGAGACGGAGTCTTGCCTTGTTGCCCAGGCTGGAGTGCAATGGCATGATGTTGGCTTACTGCAATCTCCACCTCCCGGGTTCAAGAGATTCTCTTGTCTCAGCCTCTGAAGTAGCTGGGATTACAAGCACCCACCACCATGCCCAGCTAATTTTTGTATTTTTAGTAGAGATGGGGTTTCACCATGTTGGTCAGGATGGTCTCAAACTCGTGACCTCAGGTGATCCACCCACTTGGGCATCCCAAAAGTGCTGGGATTACAGGCACAAGCCACCTCACCTGGCAATTGTTGACATTTTAAAACTTCATAAAGCCTTGGCTAAGATAGCAGATTACACATGGATAAAAAGAGAATTATATTATGGACGCTGAATTGAATAAATTACCTAGAATGTAATAAAGAAAATAAGAAGATGGAAATTATAAAAGTCAGATTAACAGATGTGCAAAATAGAATAAATCTAATCTATGAATTTCTGGGATTAGTGAGAATATAGAAAAAGAAATAATTAAAGGATTAATGATTATTTTTCAATTCTGATGAAAGATAGAAGTTTATGAATGTCCAAAACATGACTTCCCTTTTTTTTTCTTTTGTTTATTTATTTTTTATAATAAAGTCAAGAGGTCAAGCCATGCACTTGGTTTCTCAAGTTACCCGCTTGGCCGTCTTGCAAGTGTACCTTTTTTCCTTTCCTTACTGTTCTAAAGCTTTTAAAATATACTTTCCCTCTTGGCTTGAAATTTGCCTTGGTCTCTCCTTCTGCCTATGCCCCTTGGTCAAATTCTTTCTTCTGAGAAGGCAAGAATTGAGGCTGCTGGAAAGCCATACAGGTTTGCCACCGGTAACTCGGACACCTTCCACCGGTAACAAGAGCACTGAAAGTCAGTCAGCAAATTTGTTCAAAATAAAGACCACTGGTGACTTTTGATAAATGAGATTTCTGTGGAATAGTGGGGGAAAAGGCTAAACTGGAGAGTCTAGGGGGAGAATAAGGAAGTAGAAACAACAAATACTTATTTCGAAGAATTTTGCTATAAAGGGAAGCAGAGAAATGCAAGGGTAGCCACAGATGTATGTAGGGGCAGGGTATATATTTTAGGCATGTGTACAGGTTGAGTATCCCTTATTCAAAATGTTTGGGACTAGAAGTGTTTCAGATTCTGAATTTTTTTGATTTTGGAATATTTACATTATACTCAAGCATCCTAAATCCAAAATTTTGAGATCAGAAATGCTCCAATGAGTATTTTTTTTTTCGAGTGTCATGTTGGTACTCAAAAAGATTCAAATTTTGAAATATTTCTTTTTTTAAAAAAGTTTTTAATTTTTAGATTTTAATTTAATTTAATTTTTTTCAGATGGAGTCTTGCTCTGTTGCCCAGGCTGGAGTGCAGTGGCATAATCTCAGCTCACAGCAACTTCTGCCTTCTGGGTTCAAGTGATTCTCCTGCCTTAGCCTCCCAAGTAGCTGGTGTTGCAGGAGCGGCCACGGGAAACAGATCTCTTGGACACCGAATATTGGAGGAAGAAGTTTATTCGGACCGGGAGCCAGGTGGCATATTTGCCAATAATCAAGCTCACCTAACAAAAGAAGTTTCCTTCTTCATATATGGTTATACTTTAGATGGTACACGTGGAAGAATCTTAGGTATATAGCTTAACATATGAAAAGGGTTTCAGTTTACAGTCTTAGGAATTACGTATGAAAAGGGCTTCGGTTTACAGTCTTAGGAATTACATATGAAGAGGGTTTTGGTTTACAGTCTTAGGAAAGAAAAGGGGAAGTTTATAGTCTTAGGAAAAGGGAAGTTGATCTGAGATACCTGAGTCTCCCTCTTCATTCCCCACTTTGAGACCCTCACCGCTTTGTAATATTAGTGAGAGATCTCACTTTCATTCTCACTTTTCAGATTTTCTGAAGAAACAGACTGATAATGTTTCATATAATACACTTGTGGTGTCATTTTTTGGCTGACTACAGTAAGGATGAATCCCCTAATCATCTGAAGGAACAGGGGCAGTAGACAAGGGAGCAGTAAGCAAACACCTATTATTATTAAAGCACTTATGACGAGGGTTTTGAATCCTCCTGAGGATGAGGACCAACCTCCAAATAAGGACTCAGGGTTAAATCTGTGCCATATCTGTACCGGCACATGTGCCAGTTTGGTCATGTCAAGCACAATATCCTCCACTGCTCGCCCCTGGTCATCTATGTGCAGATGGCAGTTGGTTAGATTGAATTTTCCACAGATTCCTTCTTCGGCTGCTAGCAAATAATCTAGGGCCAATCCGTTCTGCTAAATAGCATTTCTCATTTGAATTTCTTGTTGGGCCCAGAGGGACAGAGCTTTGCCCATTTCATTAGTGAGTATTTCCAAAACAGCCTGCAACCGGATAATCTGGTTGAGCATGTAAATAGGGGTCCGGTATCCCCATGAGCCATCCTTAGCCCATGTGGCCAGCCCATAGTACACAATAATTCTCTCAGGTGGCCACTCATCATCTGTCCAATTCCCTAGTTTTGGGTCTCTCTTCTCCCTAGTGGAGTAAACTGAATGCCCTAACAGCTCACCTGTCTTAACAGATAATAGGAAGAAAGAAGGCTTAATGATGCCTATGACACAGCTACCTGTCCATCTCATGGATTACACACCTTATATTGAGTACCATTATATGAACAGGTTCCCTTCTGTGTCCCCGTACATTTATAAGAGCTGCAGGACAAAAGAGTACCTTTTACATCCTACCTGGTGTACATACTGAGGGCATTCTTCAAAATTGGTTAATGTTCTTACTGTGCAAATCCAAATATTAAGAACAAGTCCCACGATGATTCTCCTCATGCTTCGGCCGTGCATGGACCAGCCAGCTTCCGGGATGTGGCTGGAGCAAGGCTTGTTGTCCTTCTTTTTTTTTTTTTTTTTGAGACGGAGTTTCGCTCTTGTTACCCAGGCTGGAGTGCAATGGCGCGATCTCGGCTCACCGCAACCTCCGCCTCCTGGGTTCAGGCAATTCTCCTGCCTCAGCCTCCTGAGTAGCTGGGATTACAGGCACGTGCCACCATGCCCAGCTAATTTTTTGTATTTTTAGTAGAGACAGGGTTTCACCATGTTGACCAGGATGGTCTCGATCTCTTCGCCTCGTGATCCGCCCGCCTCAGCCTCCCAAAGTGCTGGGATTACAGGCGTGAGCCACCGCACCCGGCCTTGTTGTCCTTGTTAAGGTGATTCTGCAGTCCTTGCCTTGGTCTAAGTCTCAGCTGTTGCTGGTTTTGACACGGCTGTGGTGGATTCAGGCTGGGATTCCCTCCACCTTCACAGCTGGGGGATTGGTCAGGATCAGGTCTGAAGTCCTTTTCATTGTGGCTTTAGAGGGGCTGTACTTCTGTCCTTTATCCACACGTGATTACCTAGTGAGAAAGGGTGAACTGGGGAGAAAAAGGCTTACAGGACATTTGTTATTTACTTAGGTTTAAGTATCCTAAGCGACTTTCCTTAGAGCTGGTAAGTAGCATCCTAACCCGAGGAGTTCCCAGGGGTGCCCAAAGTAGGGTAGGGGGCCTATGGTATAAGACTTAAAAGGGAATATCCTGTTTTTTCTAAAGGGGGTGCCTCTAATTTTGAATAACCCCAAGGGAAGTGCCTGCACCCTCTCTAATCTTGTTTCCTGAACACTTTCCCTAAGCTGTTTTTGATGGTCAGTTCATTTATTTTTATTTTTTTATTTTTTCACCTTTCCGGAACTCTGAGGTCGGTAGGCAGTGCACAGTTTCCAGGTGATACCCAAAGCTGTTGCTCTTTTCCAGACTAAATCTGCCACAAATGCTGGTCCACTCTATGCTCCGATGTGCAGTGGTAGTCCAAACCTAGGGGTAAAATCTCGAAGCAGCACACAGGTTACTTCATGGGCTCTTTCAGTTCCATTCAGAGTATGTGCACACCAGGACCAACAAATACTTACGTCCTCCACACTTGGACATTTCAATAAAGTCTCCCTGGAGATCTTCAAACGGAGCTGCTCCATAAGCTTGAATTCCAGGGAGAATAGTTGGACCCTGCCTCGCATTGTGTTGCCAACATGTAATGCATCGCTGTGCCAGTTTTGGTCAAGGCTGCTAAGTGTGAGATGTAAAATTACTGGCCTAGCATCTTTTCAAGCGACTCTTGACCTAAATGAGTGGTCTCAGGTACGGCTTGTACAACTGCGGACCCCAGCAGCTGTGGTGCTGTTTTTCTTCCATCTGGCCTCTGGATCCATCATTCTTTAATCAGTTGCCCCCTTCTGTTTGGAGAAAGTCTCTTTCCTCCTTAGAGTAAGTAGGTATTAGATCAGGGATCTGGGGAAATCAGCGGGGCTGTAACTGCTATTCGGTAGGGGGCAGATGCTGCCCCACCTACGAGCTGCTGAAACCGCTCGGGAATTTCCCAGGGCCACGGAGGTGTGGGCCCTCTGATGCCCTCGGCAATGCACGACCACCACTCTCCAGACCATTTCTAGGAGCTGCAAAATGTCATGCTGATACTTTATTTCTTTTCCCCCTGAAGTTTACGGGCCTCTCTCTTTGAACAGTGCTCCAGGTACTTGGAGAGTCGGGAAGGCATAAACGGTTACTAACTTATCTTTACTCAGCTCTAGGGCTTGAGTTAAACAATGAGTTCAGCCTTTTGAGCCAAGGTGCCCTGAGGCAGGGATTTGGCCTCCATTACAGTGTCCAGAGTTACCACGGTGTAGCCTGCACATATGTCCCCTCGTGGATTGACAAAACTGCTCCCATCCACACACAACTGCCAGTCTGCTACTGTCCATGGCTGATCCCAAGGATCAGGCCTGCTGGAATAGACTGTGTCCAGGACTTCAACACAGTTGCGTTCAACAGGTCCCTCTGACATTGGGAGCAAAGTGGTGGGGGTTAAGGTGTTGCAGACCTCAACGGTGATGCAGGGATTTTCACATAGCAGGCCCTGGTATTCAGTCAGCCTAACATCTGATAACCAGTGGTACCCTCTAGTTTTCGTTAGAGTCACTACTGCGTGAGGTACCTTGATATTTAGGTTCTGTCCCAGAGTTCGCTTATCTGCTTCTTGTGCTAGCAGAGCAGGTGCGGCCAGGGCCCTTAAGCACGGGGGTCATCCTTTGGAAACTCCATCCAGCTGCTTGGAGAGGTAAGCTACAGGCCTGGGCAAAGGTCCTACTGTTTGATCTAGGACCCCAACTGCCACTTTTCTCTTTCTGCCACATATAATGTGAAGGGCTTTGTTAAATCAGGCAGCCCCTAAGCTGGAGCTGACATTAGTTTTGTTTTCAGCTCCTGGTAGGCCTGACGCTGCTGGGATCCCCATTCAAAGGGCTCCTTGTCTCCCTCTTTGTCACATCATAGAGGAGTTTGGCTAGTACCACGAAGTTTGGAAATCCACAATTTACAAAACCCAGCGCTCCCAGGAGCTCTCTCGCCTGCCTTTTATTCTCAGGTTCTGTCACTCTGCAAGCGACTTGCTTCCTCTCTGCTTCTAGGCTGCATTCCCCCTTCCGGATCGTGAGCCTCAGATCCGCATTTGCTTTTTAGCAAATCTGCGCTTTCCTTATAGACACTTTATACCCACAGTCCTCCAGGTGCCAAAGTAAGGCATTTGTTTGCACATCCGACTGCCGTGGGGTGTCTCAATAGAAGGTTATCAGCATACGGGGGCAGGATGCAAGCAAGAAGCTTCTGGGGGGTGGTCACAGGCTGATGCCTCCCCAAGGATGATGAGAGAGCTTCTGAGCCCCCAGGAAGCTGGGTCCAGGTGTATTGAGTGGCTACACCTGCTTCTGGGTTTCTGCCATTGAAATGCAAATAGTTCTTTTGACCCCCTGAGGCCAGTCTAATGCTAAGGAGGTATTTCTTTAAGTCCAATTAAGTGGACCAACTATCTTCTACTGGCAATAATCCCAACTGCGTATATGAGTTGGGTGCAAAGCCACGCAAGCCCTGCATGGGCCTGGGTGATAATATCAGTCTTCTGCTTCTGGCTAGGAAGGCTCCACCCTCCTTCCCACGGGACAATGAGAGCCTGGACGACCCCTGCCTAAGGCATTTTAGCTGCAGGGAGTCTCCTTCTTGAACGGCATAGTGGCCCTCGATTTGCACAACAGGTTTTGCCAGAGAAGGCGAGTAGGGGCAGTCCATTAAGTACAGGAAAGTCTGTTCTCTTAACACCTTAATAGCTCTAACAATATTGGTTCTGTTCTTTCCATGGGGGGTTACAGGGCTGTCGTCCGGACTGTGGGCTCTTTGGGGGCATGAGTCCAGCCCCCCTCTCTTTTAGTCCAGTGGCCCTTCCATTAGATTGAACAGAGCCCCTTCACTTTTTATCTGGATCCTTGTGCTTAGGATCGCCCTGTTCTCCCATTAACTGTGGGCATTTTTTCCAATGTCGTATTTCTTGACAAAATGCACACTAATCTCGTTGCAGACACAGGCGGGCAGACTGTGGGGCTTTCCAGGAACCTCCCTTTTTCCACACTCTTGGGGACGTTCCTCTCATAGCAGCAGCTATCAAGTCAGCCTTCCATTGAGCCTGGCTTTCCCTTTCCCTATGACTTTCCCTCTGGCTTCTTGCCTCTTGGTTTACAAACGCCTGGTTAGCCACTTCCAATAACTTAAGTATTCATACATGCAAATCCTGCCTATTTCTGCCACTGCATTTGCCTGGACTTGGGAGTCCGTGTTTCTCGGCGGCGAGGGAGATGGTGGTTTCTAGCAGTCTATCCCTTGGCTACTAAAACAGTCGCTGCCTGCTCTCTTAGCCACTTTGGAGGGTTCAAAACTAACTGCAACCACGAGTCTATGTACGGAAATTGATCAAGGTGTTCTAGCTTGCCGTATATAACCTCATGCCTTACTTTGGAGACAAGGGGCCTGTCTAGGGTCCCCTCTGGGAGCCAACCGACTCCAAATGCTGGCCAGTCTTCCCTACATAAAACCCTCAATTTCTCGGGTATCATAGTTACTTTATAATCCCCACTAAATCCTTTCTTGAAATTTTTCAGCATGGTTCCCAAAGGGGTGAGCTTGCTTTGGGAGTGACCCATGTTAACGATTCAAAAAAAAATTCCCATACTTAGGAGAGTTTCAGTACAGCAGTTCCCGACTAGCAAGACGCGGCACAGAGCACTCTCCAAATTACATTCACTTCAATCCCTTTACAATGCACAGAGGCTTTTTCACTGAGCCTTATGTGGCTGTCTCTAATTCTTACAAATTGCTTGACACATGAGGCCCTTCCTAATGGGCCCAATACCTGTTACGACTGATGATGAGTCTGGCTGGACACATCTACACAGAGAGACACGTCCACACAGAGACACACATCTGAATGCTCTTCTTCCAATTCAAAACCATAAGCAAAAGCTTCCAAGGTTACACACATCCACACACAGAAACACATCCGAATGCTCTCCTTCCAATGCAACAGAGAGCTACCTTCCAACGTGCCAATCTGGCACCCGTGGGTGATCAGGCCACGCTTCCACCCAATGGGGTGGGCTACTTTCCTGGGTACAACGACACAGACACACATCCAAATGCCCTCCTTCCAATGCAACAGAGAGCTACCTTCCAACGTGCCAATCTGGCACCCGGGGGTGATCAGGCCACGCTTCCACCCAATGGGGTGGGCTACTTTCCCGGGTACAATCTTACCAAATTCAGTGTGCCGGACTTCCCCAACTGCTCATTCCTCCTCGGTGTTCAGCCACGGGGTGGATCTGGACTGCAGGACCTCCCTGCTCCCTTCTGGCGAGGCTTTTCCACCAGGCAAACACCTGCCCAGGAGCGCTCTCAGGATGCGCCACCCCAGAGAGCAGGAGTCCCCCCGCAGGGATGCTCCACAGGGCTAGGCAAACCACCTAAGAGACTTTTCCCGCTGTCTGCTATCCGAGACTCGCTTCCCGGCCAATGCACCAAAATGTTGCAGGAGAGGCCAAGGGAAACAGATCTCTCCAACACCGAATATTGGAGGAAGGAGTTTATTCGGACCGGGAGCCACGTGGCATATTTGCCTAATAACCAAGCTCACCTAACAAAAGAAGTTTCCTTCTTTATATAGGGTTATACTTTAGATGGTACATGTGGAAGAATCTTAGGTATATAGCTTAACATATGAAAAGCGTTTCAGTTTACAGTCTTAGGAATTACATATGAAAAGGGCTTCGGTTTACAGTCTTAGGAATGAAAAGTGGAAGTTTATAGTCTTAGGAAAAGGGAAGTTGATCTGAGATACCTGGGTCTCCCTCTTCTCTGGGACTACAGGTACCCACCACCATGCCCGGCTAATTTTTGCAACTTTAGTAAAGACAGGGTTTGACCATGTTGGCCAGGCTAGTCTTGAACTCCTGACCTCAGGTGGTCCACTGCCTTGGCCTCCCAAAGTGCTGGCATTGCAGGTGTGAGCCACTGCACCTGGCATGATTTTATATTTTTGAATTTGGGATGTTCGACCTGTATATTACTAGTGGAAGTAATATATTGTTGGAGAATAATCTGTCACATTTTGAAATATGCAATCCCTTTGACCCAGCAATTTGAATTCTAGGAGATGTGGTGTGTGTGTGTGTGTGTGTGTGTACATACACATTGTGATGGTTGCTACTGAGCATCAACTTGACTGGATTGAAGGATTCAAAACATTGTTCCTGGGTGTGTCTGTGAGGGCGTTGCCAAAGAAGATTAACATTTGAGTCAAAGGACTGGGAAAGGCCGATTTATCCTTAATCTGGGTGGGCACAATTTAATCAGTGGCCAGAATAAAAGAAGGCAGAAGAATGTGGAAAGACTTGACTGGCTAAGTCTTCTGGCCTCCATCTTTTTCCTGTGCTGGATGCTTCCTGCCCTGGAAGATCAGACTCCAAATTCTTCAGCTTTTGGACTCTTGAACTTATGCCAGTGGTTTGCCAGGGGCTCTTGGGCCTTCAGCTACAGACTGAAGGCTGCACTGTCAACTTCCCTACTTTTGAGGTTTTTGGTACTCTGACTAGCTTCCTGGCTCCTCAGCTTGCAGACAACCTGTTGTCTATTGTGGGACTTCACCTTGTGATTGTGTGAGTCAATTATCCTAACAGACTCCCCTTCCTATGTATATCCATCCTATTAGTTCTGTCCCTCCAGAGAACCTGGACTAAAACACACATGCAGTGTACATACTTATATACAGTCTTAGTCGGTCTATCTGAGCTGCTCTAACAAATATTGTAGACTGGATAATTTGTAAACAGAAAGGTATTGCTTGCAGTTCTGTGAGGATGGGAAGTCCCAAGATCAAGGTGCCAGCAGATTCAGTGAGGGCCCCTGGTGAGGGCCTGTTTTCTGCTTCAGAGATAGTGATTTCTCCAGACTGGCTAACATGGTGAAACCCCGTCTCTGTTAAAAATACAAGAATTAGCTGGATGTTGTGGCATGTACCTGTATTCCCAGCTACCCCGGAGGCTGAGGCAGGAGAATTGCTTGAACCTGGGAGGCTGAGATTGTAGTGAGCCAAGATCACACCACTGCACTCCAGCCTGACGACAGAGTGACACTCTGTTTCAAAGAGAAAAACAAACAACAAACCAGCATAGAGGCTCACACCTATACTCTCAGCACTTTGGGAGGCCGAGGTGGGTGGATCACAAGGTCAAGAGTTCAAGACCAGCCTGGCCAACATGGTGAAACCCCATCTCTACTAAGAATACAAAAATTAGCTGGGCATGGTGGCGCATGCCTATAATACCAGTTACTCAGGAGGCTGAGGCTGGAGAATTGCTGGAACCCAGGAAGCAGAGGTTGCAGTGAGCCGAGATCGTGCCACTGCACTCCAGCCTGGCAACAGAGCAAGACTCCTTCTTGAAAACAAAACAAAACAAAATTCAAGATTTTCCTGTGAGACCCAATCATGTCAATAGGTGATACGATCTGCAGAGACAGCATCTTTGGGGCAGGCTTTATGGAGGGTTTTAGTATCTTTCTGGGGGAGAGAGGGTCTATCTGATATAAATACTAGATAAATTAGTTTGTAAATGAAATAATAATATCATATTATCAGTGAAAAAAAGAAAAAGAAAATAAGATAAAAAAGCTTATAATTCTCAAATATTATCAGTGAAAAAAAAAGAAAAAGAAAATAATATCAACATTCACTAGCCTATGTGCCAGCCAAGTAAATTATTTACATGGATTATATCAGTTAATCTTCACAACAACTCTTTGATGTAGGTAATGTTATTAGCCCCCATTTTACTGATGAGCAAACTGAGGTTTAGAGAGGTTAGAATTCAAACCCAGGGAGTGAAAGAAAAGCTAAAGTTGTTCATCTGTGTTCTAAGATAGGAGTGTAATGGAAGAATGAGCAGATGGAAGAGGAAGAGAAGACATAGCATCTAGATATAGAATAGGCCAAAGTCTTCAAACTTTTGTTTTCCATTGAGAGGTCCTTTTCTAGTGATGGCTTTAGCTGCTGAGAAACATCATGCCACACTGAACACATTTGTCTTTAAATAGCTTACATTCTATGTTGGAAGAACAAAGTTTTAAAATTTGATGAGCAGGACACAATTTACCCAAAAGTTCAGGACCACCACAGATGATGTCTCCCATGTCAGTAGCTGTTTTTATTTATTTATTTTTTTATGTTTATTTTTATTTTTTTGAGATGGAATCTCACTCTGTTGCCCAGGCTGAAGTGCAGTGGCATGATCTTGGCTTACCGCAACCTCCACCTCCCGGGTTCAAGCAATTCTCCTGCCTCAGCTTTGAGTACCTGGAACTACAGGTGCATGCCACCACGCCCAGCTATTTTTTGTATTTTTAGTAGAGACAGGGTTTCACTGTGTTACCCAGGATGGTCTCCATCTCCTGACCTCGTGATCCGCCTGCCTCAGCCTCCCAAAGTGCTGGGATTACAGGTATGAGACACCACATCCAGCCTTATTTATTTATTTGTTTAATTTTTTTTTGAGACAGGGTCTCACTCTGTTGCCCAGGCTGGAGTGCAGTGGCACTATCTCAGCTCACTGCAACCTCTGCCTCCAGGGTTCCAGTGATCCTCCCACCTCAACCTCCCAAGTAGCTGGCAGTACAGGTGCCCGTCATGACGCTGGGCTAATTTTTGTAGTTTTAGTAGACAGGGTTTCACCATGTTGGCCAGGCTGGTCTCAAACTCCTAGCCTCAAGTGATCCACCCTCCTCAGCCTCCCAAAGTGCTGGGACTACAGGCGTGAGCCACTGTGCCGAGCCTTATTTATTTTTGAGACGGGGTCACCTTGGCTGGAGTGCAATGGCAGGATCATAGCTCACTGCAGCCTTTATCTCTTAGGCTCAAGCAATCCTTCCCCCTCAGCTTCCTGAGCAGCTGGGATAATAAGTGCACGCCACCACACCCTGCTAATTGTCTTCTATTTTTTGTAGAGACAGGATCTCACTTTGTTCCCCAGGCTGGTCTTGAACTCCTGGGCTCAAGAGATCCTCCCTCTTCAGCTTTCCAAAGTGTTGGGATCATGGGCGTGAGCAACTGTATCCAGCTAGTGATTTTCAAATAAATTGTGCATATAGTAAGTTTTATCTGAGGAGTGAAGTAAAGGTTAGTCGTGTCCCTCTCCAGATCAGCTTGACCCCTTCAAGGCTACTTCTCATTCCTACAAAGGACAGCGGGATTCATGTAAAACAGTATCCCTATATTTGCTATGCAATTGATGATCTAGATTTGGAGTGCTTTGCGTTGCCTGAGTGCCTTCTCTTTCTTTCCTCCCAAAATGTATGACTGAGTCTAGTTATGAGAAAACAGTGGACAGTGGACATACACACCTGATATTTAGGGGAGATGGTGTATCCAGTGCATAACTTTCCATCAGATTATTCATAAGAAGATTCAGGAGGCTGGACACGGTAGCTCAAGGTGGTAACCCCAACACTTTGGGAGGCCTGGGGGTGTGGATCACTTGAGGTCAGGAGTTTGAGACCAGCCTGGCCAACATGGTGAAACTTAGTCTCTACTAAAAATACTATATATATATATGTATATATGTATATATGTACATATATATATCCAAGCATGGTGGTACATGCCTGTAGTCCCAGCTACTCAGGAGGCTGAGGCATGAGAATCACTTGAACTTGGGAGGCAAAGGTTGCACTAAGCCAAGATTGTGCCACTGCACTCCAGCCTGGGCAGAAAAAAAAAAAGAAAAAAAAAAGGAAGACTCAGGGCCGGGCACGCTGTCTCACGCCTGTAATCCCAGCACTTTGGGAGGACAAGGCAGGTGGATCACGAGGTCAAGAGATCGAGACCATCCTGGTCAACATGGTGAAACCCCATCTCTACTAAAAAAAAAAATACAAAAAAAAAATTAGCTGGGCATGGTGGCTGTAATCCCAGCTACTCAGGAGGCTGAGGCAGGAGAATTGCCTGAACCCAGGAGGCGGAGGTTGCGGTGAGTCGAGATCACGCCATTGCACTCCAGCCTGGTAACAAGAGTGAAACTCTGTCTCAAAAAAAAAAAAAAAAAGAAGACTCAGAATAACAACAATAAAACTATATACTAGGTACATACAGAGAGAGTGAAAACAAATATGATAAAATACTAAAACTTGGGGAATCTGAGTGAGGAGGACAGGAGAATTCTTGCAACTTTCTGTCACTTGAAATTATTTGAAAAGTAATATAGAACACATTCATATTTATAATAAACATAAAATATATGTCTACACAAAAACATGTACACTAATGTTCATAACAGCATTATTCGTAATAGCTAAAACGTGAAAACAAAAAATATACAACTCAAATAAACAAAATTTTATATCTAAAATTTTATGTATCTAAATGACCAAATATTATTTAACAATAAAAAGTAGATAGAGGCCACGCATGGTGGCTCACAACTGTAATCTCAGCACTTTGGGAGGCCGAGGCTGGTAGATCACTTGACGTCAAGCGTCAAGACCACTCTGGCCCACATGATGAAACCCTGTATCTACTAAAAATACAAAAATTAGCTGAATGTGGTGGCGCACACCTGTAATCTCAGCTACTTGGGAGGCTGAGGGAGAAGAATCACTTGAACCTGGGAGGCAGAGGTTGTAGTGAGCTGAGATAGCACCACAGCACTCCAGCTAGGGTGAAAGAACAAGACTCTATCTCAAATAATAATAATAATTATTATTATAATTATAATTATAATAAAGTAGGCCCGGCATGGTGGCTCACGCCTGTAATCCAAGAACTTTGGAGGCCAAGGTGGGTGGATCACCTGAGGTTGGGAGTTCAAGACCAGCCTGACCAACATGGTGAAACCACGTCTTAAAAATAAATAAATAAATAAAAATAAAGTAAATACAGATACATACTACAACATAGATCAACCTTTGCTTAACAGGTTGTTATGAAACAACTATATAGAGGTCTGGTGTGGTGGCTCACGCCTGTAATTCCAGAACTTTGGGAGGCCAAGGCAGGCAGATCATGAGGTCAAGAGATTGAGACTATCCTGGCCAACATGGTGAAACCCTATCTCAACTAAAAAATATAAAAATTAGCTGGGCATGGTGGCGTATGCCTGTAGTCCCAGCTACTTGGAAGGCTGAGGCAGGATAATTGCTTGAACCCAGGAGGCGGAGGTTGCAGTGAGCCGAGATAGTGCCTCTGCACTCCAGTCTGGCACCTGGCGACAGAGTGAGACTGTGTCTCAAAAAAAAAAAAAAAAGAAAAGAAAGAAAACGGCCGGGCGCGGTGGCTCAAGCCTGTAATCCCAGCACTTTGGGAGGCCGAGGCGGGTGGATCACAAGGTCAAGAGATCAAGACCATCCTGGTCAACATGGTGAAACCCCGTCTCTACTAACAATACAAAAAATTAGCTGGGCATGGTGGCACGTGCCTGTAATCCCAGCTACTCAGGAGGCTGAGGCAGGAGAATTGCCTGAACCCAGGAGGCGGAGGTTGCGGTGAGCCGAGATCGCGCCATTGCACTCCAGCCTGGGTAACAAGAGCGAAACTCCGTCTCAAAAAAAAAAAAAAAGAAAGAAAGAAAACACTATATAGATGAACCTTAAAAACATGCCAAGTGATGCCGGGCGCGGTGGCTCAAGCCTGTAATCCCAGCACTTTGGGAGGCTGAGGCAGGTGGATCATGAGGTCAAGAGATCAAGACCCTCCTGGTCAACATGGTGAAAACCCGTCTCTACTAAAAATACAAAAAATTAGCTGGGCATGGTGGTGCGTGCCTGTAATCCCAGATACTCAGGAGGCTGAGGCAGGAAAATTGCCTGAACCCAGGAGGCGGAGGTTGCGGTGAGCCGAGATCACGCCATTGCATTCCAGCCTGGGTAACAAGAGCGAAATTCCATCTCAAAAAAAAAAAAAAAAAAAAAAAAAAAAAAAAATGCCAAGTGAAAGCAGCCAGTCACAAAAGACCGAATACTGGCTAGGCATAGTGGCTAATGCTTATAATCCCAGCACATGAGGAGGCTGAAGGAGGCAGATCATTTGAGTCCTGGAGTTCAAGACCAGCCTGGGCAACATGGTGAAACCCTGTCTCTGCAAAACAAACAAACAAGCAAAAAAACCCTCCAAAATTAGCTGGGCTTGGTGGCACACACTTGTAGTCCCAGCTACTCAGGAGGCTGAAGTGGGAGGATGCTTGAGCTCAGGAGCTAGAGGCTGTGGTGAGTCAAAATCGCACCACTGCACTTTAGCTTGGGCACCAGAGCAAGATGGTCTCAGAAAAAAAAAAATAATAATAAGGTTACATATTGTATGATTTTATTTATGTGAAATGTCCAGAATAAGAAAACTCATAGAGAAAAAAATAGATTTGTTGTTGCCAGGGGAAGAGGAGATGGGTAATGGTGAATAACTGCTGATGGTTACAGGTTTCTTTCTGGGGTGATGAAAATGTTCTAAAAGTGATTGTGGTGATGGTTGCACAACTTTGTCAATATACTAAAACCCCCTGAAGTGCACATTTTATTCATAATTTTTTAACAATACTGAGTTTTACTAAAGATAGTAGAAAAGCGAATATTATCAAATTCCCTCAATGATAGTAAGGAAACCTTCCGGGCAGGGCATGGTGGCAGGTGCTTCTAATCCCAGCTACTCGGGAGGCTGAGACAGAATTGCCTGAACCCGGGAGGCAGAGGTTGCAGTCAGCTGAGATCGTGCCACTGCACTACACAGCCTGGGTTACAGACCGAGACTCTGCCTCAAAAAAATGAAAAAAGAAAGAAAATGCAGACAGAATTCCAACCAAGCTCTGTCTTCAGATCCTATTAACTGCCATGTTATATGGTCTGCCCGCCCCTAGAATGTAAAAGAGTTTACAGCTAAGGCCCTCTTTCAGGGGAGCCCAAAGTAACAGAGGTCAGATATTGTGTCTTAGCTATCTGTGTGTCCTCAGTGCCTAGGACACTGCCTGCCATGTGATAGGAACTCAGAATGTTTGTCCAGCTGCTTAACTCTGCATGGAACATGGCATATAGAATTAAATGAATCCTCCAGTTGTAGAGTCTATTTTCTACTTGTATCACAATTTATTTATTTATTTATTTATTTATTTATTTATTTATTTATTTATTGAGATGGCGTCTCAACTCTGTTGCCCAGGCTGGATCGCAGTGGTGCAATCTTGGCTCACTGCAACCTATGCTTCCCAGGTTTGATGGGTACTCTGGTCTCGACCTCCCAACGTGCCTGGCTAAATTTTTTTTTTTTTTTTTTTGCGACGGAGTTTCGCTCTTGTTACCCAGGCTGGAGTGCAATGGTGAGATCTCGGCTCACCGCAACCTCCGCCTCCTGGGTTCAAGCAATTCTCCTGCCTCAGCCTCTCCAGTAGCTGGGACTACAGGTGTGCGCCACCATGCCCAGCTAATTTTTGTATTTTCAGTAGAGAAGGGGTTTCACCATGTTGACCAGGATGGTCTCGATTTCTTGACCTCGTGATCCACCCGCCTCAGCCCCGCAAAGTGCTGGGATTATAGGCGTGAGCCACCGTGCCTGGCCAATTTTCGCATTTTTAAAAAAACTTTGTAATAGGTTTTTATTTTTGCATTATATCTATTACAGTGTTTGAAACCTAAAGAAATACATTTTCTCTTCAAATTTGGATGTACGTATAAATATTTGTCTGGACTCAGCACACTCAATACCATGATTTCTTGGCCAATGTCTGCTCTGAAATCAAGCTACAGCTACCCAAGGGCCCTGAGAACATGGAAAATAGAGTTTATAGTTATTAGAAAAATAAAAGCAAATGAATTTGCAAAGAAAAACCAGTCAGGAGGATTTGATTCATCTTCCAAGGGTCCAAAGCTGGTAACCCAAGTCATTCTTGGGGGATATCCAGTTTCTTGAGTGGCTTGGACTCCATACCCTTTCCCTCTTTAATAGGTTAATCAAAGGCAATTCCCACAAAAGCTGGCTTAAAAAACCAGTACCTAACTCCGGAGTCTGAGGGCTCATGAATTTTTTTTTTTTTTTTTTAAGACAGAGTCTCGCCCTGTCACCCAGGTGGGAGTGCAGTGGTGCGATCTTGGCTCACTGCAACCTTTGCCTCCTGGTTCAAGAGATTCACCTCCCGTGTAGCTGGGATTACAGGCACCTGCCAGCGCGCCTAATTTTTTTTTTTTTTTTTTTTTTTTTTTTGGTATTTTTAGTAGAGATGGGGTTTCACTGTGTTGGCCAGGTTGGTTTTAAACTCCTGGCCTCAAGTGATCTGCCTGCCTCGACCTCCCAAAGTACTAGGATTACGGGCGTGAGCCACCTCACCCAGCCATCATTTTGTATTTTTAGTAGAGGCAGGGTTTCACCTTGTTGGCCAGGCTGGTCTTGAACTCCTGACCTCAGGTGATCTGCTCGCCTTTGCCTCCCAAAGTGCTGGGATTATAGGCATGAGCCACCAAGCCTAGCCAATTTTCTACTTGTAAGGCAATTTAGAGGGGCTTAGAGTCACAGAGATCTTAGTGGGAATTTGGTAGCTATGTGATCTTGACAAATGTATTTAACTCATCTGAGTCTTGTGTCTCTAATTTGGAAAATGTATTAAATATCTACTCATAGCATTATTATTTGGCTGGAGTGAAATAATGCTGCAGTGATAAACATGTAGTACATACTCAATGAATATTAGCTGTTATTATTACCTCCCTTATCCTTTCTTCCAAATAGGTCTTTGTGACGAGTCAACCATGAGTTAGTTCCCAACTCAAAATAAGTGAAGCAGAAGGCCGGGCGCGGTGGCTCAAGCCTGTAATCCCAGCACTTTGGGAGGCCGAGGTGGGTGGATCACGAGGTCAAGAGATCGAGACCATCCTGGTCAACATGGTGAAACCCCGTCTCTACTAAAAATACAAAAAATAAGCTGGGCATGGTGGCGCGTGCCTGTAATCCCAGCTACTCAGGAGGCTGAGGCAGGAGAATTGCCTGAACCCGGGAGGCGGAGGTTGCGGTGAGCCGAGATCGCGCCATTGCACTCCAGCCTGGGCAACAAGAGCGAAACTCCGTCTCAAAAAAAAAAAAAAAAAAAAAAAAAAAAAAAAAAAAAAAGTGAAGCAGAAACTGGGACTTAGGAGTGGAACTGGCATTAAATTGGAAAGCGGGAAACTTGTCTCCTGGCTTTGTTGCCCTTTCTCTACCCAGCAACTATGTAATCTTGGTCAAGTCACCTTATTTGCCTGGACTTCCAATTTCATAATTAAGAGCATTGACAGAATTGATCTTTAAAGCCTCTAGGATTCTCTGGAATCCATACATCTGAGATTAAGATTATGTCGAGGCATTATTACTCTTGGCTTGATTGTTTTTTAAACAAATTAACGTGAGGTGGTTGGAAAATGCATTCATTATTTACTCATTTTAGAATTACACATTGTTTATTTATTTGAAACTGAACTATACTTCCTCCAAACATGACAGAAACTTGGTTAAAGGCTGCGAAAGACTCAAACTCGCCACCTAGCGGCGAAGAAAGGAAGTTTCAGGTGACACAAGATGTCCCGCTATCACCCGCGAAGGATGGTTGTCCATAGCCATTTTTTATCTTGTATTAAGTCCTCTCCCCTCATCACTCAAGACATTATTATGTATTATGTACCCGGAAACTCAATACTTCCTAGCGTGCTCATTTGACAGTACTTCCCCCCATCCCCAGACGGAGTCTCGTCGTGTGGTCCAGTCTGGAGTGCAATGGCACGATCTCGGCTCACTGCAACCTCCGCCTCCCGGGTTCAAGCGATTCTCCTGCCTCACCCTCCTGAGCAGCTGGGACTACAGGCACCCGCCACCACGCCCAGCTAATTTTATTTTTCATTATTTTTATTTTTTTTAAGACGGGGTTTCACCATGTTGGTCAGGCTGGTCTTGAACTCCTGACCTCAGGTGATCCGCCCGCCTTGGCCTCCAAAGTGCCTGGTTTACAGGCGTGAGCCACCACGCCCGGCCTTTTTTTTTTTTTTTTTTTTTGGATAGTTTTAGTAGAGACGGGGGTTTCACCATATTGGTCAGGCGGGTCTCGAACTGCTGACCTTGTGATCCGTTCTCCTAGGCCTCCCAAAGTCCTGGGATTAGAGGCGTGAGCCACCACACCTGGCCGACAGTACTCAAGCCAATGAAGTATTGCGGACGTTTGAGAATTGGGGAAAGATCAATTATATTAAAATTGGCGAGGTGGGGTAGGAGTGAGAGGAGGGGAAGGTGCCTTCCGACCTTTACATTTGCATTTCAAGCCACCCGTACCCGAGGCCCACCCAGTCCATCTGTGTATGGGTAGATAAGCGATTCTGCCATTTCCACCAGTGGCTGGTACAGAGAACCAGAACCACCACCTTTGAGAAGACCTAAATCAATACACCAATTGGATTCCTGATGTCAAGTATTTAACGACTTCGCTTTACTTACCACAGTAATTAAAATTAAGTCTTCAAACTTAAATTTAAATTTCTAAAAGCAGGAATGCACTGTCCTTAATCTTAAACACCAAAGGTGGGGGGGATGAGGACAGAGTCCTAGAGTACTAGGCCTACTGGTATAGGGCGAACTCTTCTGCTTTTTTTTTTCTACCCCACTTCTTTTCCCTGTCTCCTTTCGTTCCCCTTTCTTCTCTCTTCTCGTTCTCTTCGAGGTAACAGTCACAAATTAACACCGGCATTACGTTTAAATGACACAGATAGTGCTCTGTGCAGTGTGATTCAATTATTCCAAGAGGTTTGGTCATCGAAAATATTTCTCTTTCAGCCCTTTGCTGAAACCTGAAATTAAAGCACTTCCAATAGCCTGCTTTAAGTATTCCCAATTAAGTCTGTTTTTTTGAAATATTAAAATCATTCTCACTTGGGCGCAATATTCCGAAATTCCTTGAGAATTTCGCCTACGAGCAGTCTTGCTAGTAGAAACCTATATATTTTTTTAATTTAAAACGCTTGATTTCCACTTTTTACTGCGTTTCCCAATGTTGGCGGTCTCCGAATGACTTAATAACGTGTATCCCTTTCACCTTTGAAAAACTTAGAGCTCAGTGCCTCCACCGGCATCCGGGCATTTATCCTTATTTCAGCTTCTTAAGCAGGCTCTGGGGAGGAGCAGTTTCGACCGAGAAGTTCAGAGCAGCAGTTACTACGGAATTTGCAACAGTTGGTGCCAAGCGATAGGCAGGTTGGAAGTGATAAATGGGCCTGGCGTAAAAAACAAAAAGCCCCGGGGAGGGCGGAGGCAGCCGTGGCCTTGGGGGAGTGTGCGAGGGCGGCGCGGGGCCGGCGGGGCCGAGCTTCGGCCGTGGGAAGGCGCCGTCCCGGGCGGCCAGAGACGACGGCCGCCGCGGAGTAGGGGAGTAGGACTGCGGGACGGCAGCCCGGCGGGCGGTGGGCGGCGCGCGGCGCGCGGGGCGGGCGCGCGGGGCGGGCGCGCGGGCCCAGGCCGCCCCGGGGCCACGCCGGGGCCACGGCGAGGTGAGGCCGGCCCTGCCCCCGCACCGCCCCCGGCGGGAGGCGCGACGCCCGGGCCGCGGGTGCGTGCGCGGCCCCGGGCGACGCGGCTGGGCGTGCGCGGGGCCGCGGCGGAGGCAGGGCCGGGCGGGCGGCAGAAGATGGCGAGGGTGTGTAGGCGGCAGCAATGCTCCGTTGAGAGACGCGGCTTTCGGCAAGAACTGGATTCGTGGCGCCACAAGCTCATTCACTGTGTAGGTGAGACCCTCCGCCGGCCGCCGCGGGCCCTCAGGCCACCCCTCCGCTGGCCGCCCCGGACCAGGGAGGGAGCCGGGGAAGTGGCAATTGCTGCTCCGGCCCGCCCGCCCTCTTGGGCTGGAGCGTCCCCCTCCCCCACCCCCCGGAGTGCGAGCGCGCGCGACCTCCAGGCGGGCTGCCCCGCTCTGCCGAGCGCGCGCCGGCCCCTCCCCTCCGCGCGCCTCCCCGGGGCGGGCTCTCGGCGGGAGCGCGTGTTCCTCCCCCTCCCGCTCCTCCTCCCCGCCCACTCGCTCCCTCCTCCCAGCTCCCACCCCAGCTCCTGCTCCCGATCCCGCTCCCGCTCCGGGCCCGGCGCCCTGGCGCCGCTACGGGCTTATTGTGGCGACTCGCCCCGCGGCGCTGCCTCTGCACTGAGGGTGGCGCCAGGGGCGCGGGCGTGCTCAGCCCCCACCCGCGCTCCGGCCGCCCCCGTCCTCCTCCCGCGACACCCCTCCCCCACGCGCGGGGCGCGCCCCTAGCTCTGCGTGCACGCGCGGCGGGCGGCAGGCGGGCGCCCGGCGCTCGGGCGTGTGCGAAGCGTGAGGTGGAGATGGGGGCGGAGGGAGCCAGAGCTGTCACAGTCCCCGGGTGCGCCTGACCGAGCCGAGTGGGGTGTCATGGCCGCGGGGGGCAGCGGCTGCACTTCCTCTGCGGGCGGCGGCGGCCGGGGAGTTAATCCTCGACGCACGGGTCGGTGTGTGCGTATTTGTGTTCGGTGTCGTGCGGCGGGGAGGAGGGGGTGGGACCGGGTCCGAACGAGGCGCCCCGGCGGGGGTCGTTCTCGTTCCCTCCCGGGGATTGGCCGGAGCCGCAGCCTCTCCCGTTGCCCTGTCCGCCCCCAGCCTCCCGGACCTTGGGCCGCCCGCGGGCGGCTTTTCCCTGCGGGCCGGAGGGAGCGCGGACTGGGGCGCTCCGGGAGGGGCCGGGCGGCCGAGCTGCGCCTCTCACACTGTGTGTTTTGTCTGTTTTTCTCTCCCAAGGTCCCGTTTCCCTCTGTGCGGCGGCCGGCGGGACCATAAGGGCTTAACTCATATATTTAACCCCCCTCCAAAAAGTAAGTGGCCCGTGTGGTGTCTCCGCTCCGCCCGCCGCCCCCTAGCCCCAGTCCATCCTTGTGTCTGACTCTCCTGTCCTCCAGCATTGTTACTTCCCGGTCTTTGCTTCGGTGCTGCTGGTGTGTGGGGAGATGCCCTCTCGTCGTCCTCTGTCCCCCACGCCCAGTCCTCGGGGAGGCACAGAATTCCAGCCCCTTTTCCCCCAGGGCAATATTCTTGGGAACCAGGTCTTCCCCGGCAGAACCTATGAGATTCTATCCGTTCGCTTGGGCCCCTCATCCCCTCCTTCCCGACAGGGTTTCGTTGGAAGGAATTATGCAAATCCTGCTTTCTGGTGTCCATTCAGCGGCAATTTCATGCGGTGAGAAGTTCTCTTTGTTGTGCGAGGGGGAGAACAGACACTGATTTAATAGACATATCTGTTGGGGGGAAGGGTGGAGGGGGTGTGGAGAGGCTCAGTTTGGAAGAATTACAGCACTTGGTTAGCTCAGTGTCTTTGTGTTTAAGCCTTCTGGCTTGACAGGAGGGTCTGCCCTTTACAATGTCCCACAAGAGATGTTTTTGATAATAGATTAAAAAGCAAAACTGAAACTTTAAACAAGTGAAAAATCAAATAACCTTTACTTAAAGAATATAAGCCTTTCCATTTCTGCAGCTTTTCATTACGAAAATGTATAACGTGAGTTTTGTTAAGGATTTAGACTGTAACAGCATAATTATACAGGCAACAATGCTTTAAGGTATCTGATATCACTTTGGTTGTCCAAAGGTTAAAAGTACATTTTCACACATATGCTTGTGCAAATAATAAAGGCATGAGTCAGTTTTTTGGTATAATTCGTCTCATGAGTATATTTTAAAATTCCCCTCCTGCCAATCCAAGACCAGTGCTGCCCTCCAGAAAACAGTCTTTTGGCTATCGGTTATCCTGTACTCTGCTCTATCTCCGCTTGTTTCATTCTTTCAAACCTATTATACATTTACTAAAATGTTACGTCAGTTTAAGTACTTTTTGAATTACATGTTATTTCGGACCATCGTAGAAGAGAGCATATAGCAGGTTTTGAGAAGCTTGAAATTAATGGGTTTTTAGAATTGTGGGTTAACACAAAATGCCGGAATTGTTTTGAAGAATTTTTAGTTCTTGTATGTTTTGCGTTTCTTCGTGATTGGCTTTTTCAGCAGAGCTTTTTCGTCTTTTAAAGCTTTTGAAATTTACAGTGTCCTATCCTGTGAATTTTCTAAGTTCATGTTGCTATAGTTTAGATGGTTTTAATTAGTTGTGTATCTCATTCTAATTGTTTGCTTTTAATATTGACCTCCTGCCTCAGGACCCCATTTTATCAGTCTTTGCTAGTTAGTGGTTAGTTACTGCTGCTTGACAAGATGTGTCTTTGTTTTTATTTTTTTATTTTTTTGAGACGGCGCTCTGTCACTCATGCTGGAGTGCAGTAGCGTGATCTCTGCTCACTGCAACCTCTGCCTCCCGGGTTCAGGCGATTCTTCTGCCTCAGCTTCCCAAGTAGCTGGGACTACAGGTGTGTGCGACCATGCCTGGCTAATTTTTATATTTGTAGTAGAGACTGGGTTTCACCATTTTGGCCAGGCTGATCTCGAACTCCTGAGCTGGCGATCCTCCCACCTGGGCCTCCCAAAGTGTCAGATTACAGGCGTGAGCCACTGTGCCTGGCTGTCTTTTTGATTTTTAACATTATGACTGATAAATTATTTCTGTAAATATCTCAGTGGAATATCAAAATTTGGGTTCACTTTTTAAAGGCAGATTTTAATCTGATGATCAAATTTCTTAAAGCATACTTTAAACTCCAAATTTCCACTTTATAAGGTAGTAAAGTTCAGAAGATTATATAGAGTCCAGAGTGCAGAGCAATGTTTTAATCTCAGCAGTAACTTATATTCGTAGTCTCCCAACCAAAATCAGTGGAGCCTCATGTTTTCTCTTTTATTATGTGTAATTTTGTTCTTTAAGAGGAGCATTCTAAGTAAATTAATTGTAGTGTTAAGAACTTTTTATAAGAACTGGCAGTGATCCATATACCTTTCAAAAGGTAACTTGTTTATACTTCCAGATGTAATAATTCCTCATTTAATGGGTTTGGTTTTAAACAGTTAACCTATTTGATTCTCTTGACTGATTGTCTTAATACTTTTGGGTCATTTGGTTTCTGAAAAGTATTTAATTTACAGAACTTTGGATTAAAAATTAATTCTTAGTCATTTCTAAAATCGAATTCTGCCGTCTGTTAATAGTTTTTTGGAGAGCAGGTGGTGGTGGTGGCAGTGGTGGCGGTGGTGGTGGTGGCGGTGGCGGCGGCAGCAGCAGGGGTGGTGAAGTTGGTGCTTAAATGATTAGGTTTAGTTAAATTGGAGTTAGTCCTGGGTTCAGACAGTGACTGTGATCAAGATGGATATTTGGTTACCAGGTGATTATTAAGGAGTCCTCTGAGACTAAGATGATCGGTCTAGATTCCAGGAAGATCTAGGCTCTCTCTGTGCCTGATATGATGTAGCGCCTGATATGATGTAACCTATTGCTCCGGTGTACTTTGCCCTTGCCTTATTTTCAAGAAGCTCTTCCTAATGTGGGCAAGGTTGTGGTGATTTCAGCTTAGCTCTAGCTTGGCTAAATATAGGACAGCAGATGAGTCTCTTTGACTTTCAGAAAGTTATTTCAGATTGCCCTAATTTCCTCAAATGTGCTTGTAGCTGGAGCAGTTCTAGGAAGTGTTTGAATAATGCCATATTTTTAGTCTTATGGGACTACACAGGATGACCTGGAATTTCTTATGTAGTGATAATTGGTTATTTGATGCCACTTTTATTTTTAGTTAAATTTCTTTGTAGAGACAGGATTTGACTGTGTTGTCTAGGCTGGTCTCAAACTCCTGGCCTCAAGGTATCCTCCTGTCTCAGCCTCCCAAAGTACTAGGATTATAGGTGTTAGCCACCTGCTTGTTGGAACTTGCCCCTTCAGAGTACCTGCCTAATCACTTGATGCTGTCTTGAGGATGAAGCGCAGTTTGGTGTTTACTTCATTTAAATAAGCATCTGTCTTTTACCAGGCAGTGTGGACAAAGTTACTGGGAAAGCTTCCCCAACCTTCAGGAACTTTTCAACTTTAGAGAAAATGTAATATATTCAGTTATTGTGCATGACATAGTGTGACATATCATGGTGCTAGGGGTGTTAGACGTGAAAGAAATCTCTCCTGAGATGATGGTGGAAGATTTCATGAATAAGGTGGTAGATTTTTGCTTAATTCTGATGAGTAAGGAAACAGCATTTCATTCATGAGAAATGGCATGAGCAAAAAAGGACAGCAGTGTTGTCAGTTTAAATAGTAGTTCGTGATTAGTGTAAGAGACATACACATGATAGGTTTGCAAAGGTAGGTTGTAGGATTTTCTAATGCAGGTTAGAAAGTGGAGACTTTTTGTTAGGCAACTTGCAGTTTGTAATACATGTCTTTCCTTAGCTCAGGGGAGGAATGTTTCCTTTAGCTAAGAATTTCATTGTGGAACTCTACAAAAATGACACAGATTCCTTTTTAAACCACTTTTACAGGACAATATTATCCACAGAAGTATTATTTTCTAAGCAAGCTCATTTGGAGGCCATACCTTCCAATGCTTTTACAAATCTGTTTTTGGAATACCTTTAGGATTGATAAATTTCCATCCTTGGAAGTTGGATTTGGTATATTGGAAAGCGTTATTTACTGTGAAGTGTGGCAGATTAAGGTGTATATTAAATAATGGATAGGTTTTCTTCCCTGGTTTGCACACTAGCTTGGAATGCTCAGCAGAGGGATTTGATTTGTTTCCATGTGACTCTGAACCTCTCTCTCTCTTTTTTTTTTTTTTTTTGAGACGGAGTTTCACTCTTGTTACCCAGGCTGGAGTGCAATGGCGCGATCTCAGCTCACCGCAACCTCCGCCTCCTGGGTTCAGGCAATTTTCCTGCCTCAACCTCCTGAGTAGCTAGGATTACAGGCATGTGCCACCATGCCCAGCTACTTTTTTGTATTTTTAGTAGGGACGGGGTTTCACCACGTTGACCAGGATGGTCTTGATCTCTTGACCTCGTGATCCACCCGCCTCGGCCTCCCAAAGTGCTGGGATTACAGGCTTGAGCCACCGCGCCTGGCTGAACCTCTCTCTTGATTCGTATTTCCTTTAAGTCTGTCCATCTGTTGTATGGAATCTCAGTTTGTGATATTGGATAGATGCAAATAAGCAAAGCTGTTATTTTTCATAGTTGCAAATGAAAAACTTAACATCACTACTGTATAAATTATCTTCTAGTCTGTGTTTATTTTTAAGTTCTTTTTACTATTCCATACACTTGAATGTTGTTTTGGAAATCCAGTATAAACCATTAGCTCATTTTATTGACCATTCTTGTATTCGGCAGGAATCCTGAGTACAGTGGTCCATGCCTTGAATTTTTTTTTCACTTTCAATATAATTATAATTCAAATAAACAAAAAAATAAAAAAAATTGTTATGGTATGTGAATTATAATTTTTTTATCCGAATACTAGGTTGTGTATATATCATCACTGTCCAATTCCAGAATATTTTTATTTTTTTCAGTGATGAGGTCTTGCCATGTTGCTCAGGCTGGTCTTGAAGTCCTGGGCTCAAGTGATCCTCCTGCCTCAGTCTCCCAAAGTCCTCGGATTACAGGTGTGCGCCACCGCACCCACCCTCAGAATATTTTCATTTCCTAAAAAAGAAACCCCATATCCATAGGCAGTCCCACATTCCATTCCTCCTATGACCCAGCTCTTGGCAGTTACTAATCTACTTCTGTTTCTGTGGGTTTGTTTATTCTGGACATTGCATGTAATCGGAGTCATACAATGTATGGCTTTTTATGTTTGGCTGGTTTCACTTAGCATAATGCTTTTAAGGTTCATCCATGTTGTACCATTATTAGCACTTTGTTTCTTTTATGGCTAAATAATACTTCACTGTATGGACATAACACATTTTGTTTATCCATTAATCAGTTGATGAACATTTGGGTTGTTTATACTTGCAGGCTATTATGGATGATGCTTATGAATATTTGCATACAAGTTTTTATGTGGACATTTGTTTTTAGTTCTCTTGAGTATGTACCTAAGATGGAATTACTGGGTCATGTGGTAACTTTGTTTTATTTTGTAGGAACTGCCAAATTATATCCTAAAGTGGTTGCAGTTATTTTACATTACCAGCAGCAGTATATGAGAGTTCCATTATTCCACATCCACTCCAACACTTGTTATTGTCTACTTTGATTATATACTAGATACTCTAGTGAGTATGAAGTCATGTTTGAAAAAAAAAATACAAAAAATTTTTTAAAAGACAGGTTTATTTCATTGTGGTTTTGATTTGCATTTTCCTAATAATGTTGAACATCTTTGCATATGCTTTTGGAGATATATTCAGATCCCTTGCCCATTTTAAAAATTGGGTTATTATCTTTTCATTGTTGAATTGTAAGAGTTCTGTATATATTATGGATATACTTATCAATACATGCTTTGCAAATTTTTTTTGTCTCATCATATTCCGCATTTGAGAACAAGTACAGATGAACGCATAAGCAGATATACTGTAACAAAAGCTAAACACAGGATACCTTGTGAGGAGACTAATGAGCATAGTAATGGAATGAAATAGAATTCTCAGGAAAAGCTTTCTTTCTTTTTTGAAATGAAGTCTTACTGTGTTGCCCAGGCTGCTGGAGTGCAGTCATGCAATCTTGACTCGACTCGCTGCACCGCTGCCTCCCAGGTTTCAAGTGGTTCTTCTGCTTCAGCTTTCCCGAGTAGCTGGGACTACAGGCACACACCAGCATGCCTGGCTAGTTTTTGTATTTTTAGTAGAGATGGAGTTTTACTGTGTTAGCCAGGCTGGTCTTGAACTCCTGACCTCAGACAATCTGCCTGCCTCAGGCTCCCAAAGTGCTGGGATCACAGGTGTGAGCCACCACACCTGGCCAAGAAAAGCTTTCTTAAACATCTTTTCTATCAGTTACTAAAATTGTTATTTGTTGGGGTTATGTAACGGCACACATTTACTTTCCTATCCAAATCTAAATTTCTGCCTTTTATGATGAGGGTTCAAATATTAAGTTCAGATAATGTGGTATATCATACTGTTTAAATCTATATTATTCCTGAATTTTGGATAGTAAATGACAGGAGTTTGTATAGAGAAGGATGCCTTTGCTCTATATTGCCCTATCACAGGTGTTTTGAATGAATCTATTCCATTTCTGAGATTGAATAGTGAGAATTTAGGTAGTGTGAGGAATCTCACTAGCAATATATTTGAAATTTAAGATTACATTTTTTGTTTGCATTTTATAAAACCCAGACATCTGACAAGTCATACAATTTATGGCATATGTTTTCTTTTTTTCTTTTTCTTTTTTTTTTTTTTGAGATGGAGTTTCGCTCTTGTTACCCAGGCTGGAGTGCAATGGCACGATCTCGGCTCACCGCAACCTCCGCCTCCTGGGTTCAGGCACTTCTCCTGCCTCAGCCTCCCGAGTACTGGGATTACGGGCACGCACTACCATGCCCAGCTAATTTTTTGTATTTTTAGTAGAGACGGGGTTTCACCATGTTGACCAGGATGATCTCGATCTGTTGACCAGGATGATCTCGATCTCTTGACCTCGTGATCCACCTGCCTCAGCCTCCCAAAGTGCTGGGATTACAGGTGTGAGCCGCTGCGCCCGGCCCCTCTTTTTTTCTTTTATTTTGAGATGAAGTCTTGCTCTGTCACCCAGGCTGGAGTGTGGTGGCATGATCATGGCTCACTGCAACCTCTGCCTCCCAGGTTCAAGTGATTCTTCTGCCTCGGCCTCCCTAGTAGCTAGTATTACAGGCGGGCACCACCATGCCCAGCTAATTTTTTTGTAGTTTTAGTAAATACGGGATTTCACCCTTTTAGCCAGGCTGGTCTCAAACTTCTTAGCTTCCTCCTGCCTTGGCCTCCCAAAGTGCTAAGATTACAGGCATGAGCCACCCCGCCCAGCTTATGTTTTGTTTTTTGGTGGTGCTAAATTAAATATACCGTTTTTAAAGCGTTTGTTTAAATTTCTTTGTTACTCTTGGGTTTTTTTTTATTTTCGAATTGGTTAGATTTGGTCTGTTACAAATGATGTCTTAAGGATGAAACTATCTTATGGGGTAGGTGACAATTAGATTGAGAATCCTTTGCTTAATGGATTGTGAAGGGCGAGTTAGGAAAGCTGTGTAGTAATGATTGGCATGTTTTAATGATTTTTGGTCTTGTTTTTATTCCTTTGTTTCATATTTTAATCTAATGTTTGTTAAAGAGAGTTGTAGATTCTTTTAGCATATTGCTTAATCATTTCCTGCATTCATTATTGTGCAAGCCTGTGAATTTTACATTGTAAAACTAGTATTTGTTGAGTCTTTATACTATAATGAAATTCTTATAATTGAGGGTAATAGAAGGATTTAGTCTTGTGTGAAGTGAATTTGTTGTAAGAGGAGAAGTCAGACGGTTTTCTAAAAGAAAAAGATGGCTGTTACTAGTGGTGTAGACTAATGTTTCAAATTTGGTATTGGGAGATGAGAAATTAATATGCTTCAGACACATCTATTTTAAAATTTCTTCTCTCTCTATATATATTTAAATTTAAAGAAAAAATAGAGACGGGGTCTGGGATTACAGGCATGAGCCTAGACCAGTATAAAGGAACTTTTTAGACTTTAAATGTTCTCCAGAGGCTAAAGAGAAAAAACAAATTCTATTCAGTTGTGCCTTTCAATTGTATTAAAAACTATTCTAACTATGCCAGATGAAGTAAAGCAGCATTTCTTATAACTTCTAAATCAATAAAAGTTAGTCCATCACAAGTCAGGTGCGGTGGCTCATGCATGTAATTCCAGCACATTGGAAGGCTGAGGCAAAGGAATTGCTTGAGCCCAAGAAGTCGAGACAGGCCTGGGCAATGGAAACCTTGTCTTCGCATAAAATAAAAAATTAGCTGTGTGTGGTTCTGTGCACCTGTAGTCCCAGCTACTCAGAAGACTGAGGTGGGAGGATCGCTTCAGCTCAGGAGGTTGAGGATGCAGAGCTCAGGAGGTCAAGGATGCGGTGAGTCCTGATTGCATCACTGTACTCCAGCCTCAGGGACAGAGCAAGACCCTGTCTGAGGAAAAAAGAAAAGTTCATCAAGGTGTTTTACAAAGCTTGAAGGGGATTATTTAGAAACATACAGTTGTCTCAAAAGAATTTTGAAATGTGCAAAAATTTAGGTGGATAATTAACTCTTTAAAACTTGACATAGAAAGCAGAAAATACCAGCAGATCTATTAATGGTATCACCATCTTATATTTGCATGGCACATTTTATACTTTCTAGAAAACTTACACATTCTCTTATTTAGAAATGTGGGAAGGTAGAGGTGGATATTAAAAAACAGTTGCTCAAAAAAAAAAAAAAAAAGAATGAATGTGACCTCCATCCAGTGGTTAAATTAATTTTTTATATTCTTTAAAAAAAAAAAAAACAAAAAAAGGTTGCTCACACTTGTAATCCCAGCAGTTTGGGAGGCCAAGGCAGGCAGATACCCTGAGGTCAGGAGTTCAAGACCAGCTTGGCAAACATGGTAAAACCTGTCTCTACTAAAAATACAAAAATTAGCCTGGTGTGGTGGTGAGCGCCTGTAGTCTTAGCTACTTGGGAGCTGAGGCAGGAGAATCACTTGATCCTGGGAGGCAGAGTTTACAGTGAGCTAATATTGTGCCGCTGTACTCCAGCCTGGATAACAGAGCAAGACTCCGTCCTAAAAAAAAGCAAAAGAAATTACTCAATTGGAAAACATTTAGTTATCTTGTTAAAGCAATTAGGGTTTCCCTCATTGTATATACTTTCCTATTATCCATAGAAAGAATAGTATGATATTTTAATATTAGAAAAATCTGAAATAGTTATGTAACTTCTCAGGTAAGAAAATATAGAACTGTACTCTTCTAGAAGTGAAGTTGTTTACTTTTTTCTAATTTTTTTATTTTTGAGACGGCATCTCTTGCCCAGACTGGAGTGCAGTGACATGATCTCAGCTCACTGCAACCTTGCTTCCTGGGCTCTAGGGATCTTCCCACCTCAGCCCTGCCGAGTAGCTGGGAGTATAAGTGCATATCACCACACCCAGGTTTTTTGTAGAGACAGGGTTTCACCATGTTGCCCAGGCTGGTTTCGAACTCTTGAACTCAAACATCATCCCTCCTCGGCCTACCAAATTTCTGAGACTACAGGTGGGAGCCACTGTGCCTAGCCCAGAAGCATACTTTTTAGTTAACTTGCTTCAGTTGCTCTTTGAAATTAGGTAGTTTTTGTTTTGTTTTGTTTTGTTTTGTTTTGTTTTTTGCCTCTGTTAAAGATGATACACATCAAGACTTTCTGGTTTTTGTTGTTTTTTTGCGGGGAAAGGAGTCTTACTCTGTCGCCCAGGCTGGAGTTCAGTGGTGTGATCTCGGCTTACTGCCACCTCTGCCATTCAAGTGATTCTCCTGCCTCAGCCTCCTGAGCAGCTGGGATTACAGCCGTGAGCCACCACGCCCAGCTAATTTTTGTATTTTTAGTAGAGATGGTGTTTCACCATGTTGGCCAGGTTGGTCTTGAACTCCTAACCTCAAGTGATTCACCCACCTTGGTCTCCCAAAGTGTTGGGGTTGCAGGCATGAGCCACCGTGCCTGGACAAGACTTTCTTTTTGAATTTAGAAGATGTTGTAAACACCAGTATTATTTTCCATAGTTGCTATCATTGGAAAACCTGGTTTTTAAAAATTAACTAAAAAGAAATATAGAGATGGAGGTCTCATTATTCTGCCCAGGCTGGTCTCAAACTCCTGGACTCAAGCAGTCCTCCCACCTCAACCTCCCAAAATGTTGGGATTACTTACAGGCTCAAGCCACTCCACCAGACGAGAGCATTATTATTTTTATTTATAATACTAGGTAGTCTGTTACTGTTGTTTGATCTCATGATTAGCTTATTTTTCATACAATTTGAATCATTTTATCATTATCAATAAATGATTATTATGTATACTTCTCTTAGTAGGTGATTTTTTTAGAGTTTTGCAGAAAGTAAAGGCATGCTTTTACCTTTTCTCAACTAACCGTGTAAAGGGAAAGAGAAACTAAAGGGATCTACAGACTGTATCCTACTTGGTAAAAGAAAAATCTATATGTGAAAATGCAAATTTACTACAAAGACAAATTTGTTAGTCTGTTACTATATTAAATCAGATACGAATTGTGTTGTAGATAATTCGTATCTGATTTAATATAGCACCAGGCTCCTTATACGTTTAGAATGATGAGTATATACAAAAATTGTCTAAATAGCTTTCTTTTTATTTTGAGACAGAGTCTGGCTCTGTTGCCCTGGCTGGAGTACCGTGGCCCCATCTCGGCTCTCTGAAACCTCTGCCTCCTAGGTTCAGTGATTCTCCTGCCCCAGCCTTTGGAGTAGCTGGGATTATAGGCACATGCCACTACCACAGCCCACTAGCTTTTTATATTTTTGGTAGAGATGGGGTTTTACCATATTGGCTAGGCTGGTCTCAAACTCCCGACTTCAAGTGATCCACCCATCTCCGCCTCCCAAATTGCTGGGATTACAGGTGTGAGCCATCATGCACCGCCCCTAGTTGATACAAATTTTTGAAGTAAGTATACATTGTATGTAGATGAGGCAAATGTTGAATTAAATTGAGACATGCACATGTTCAGTTTGATGATCTCTTGTTTTTCACTTTTTCTATTGTTCTCATTGTGTGGGTATTTGTGAACTTTTATTTGGCTACTCCTTTTCCTTCCAGTCAGTGGAAGCATGTTTTTTTTGTTTTTTAAAGACAGGGTCTGGCTCTGTCATCCTAGCTGGAATGTAGGAGCACGATCATAGCACACTGTAAACTCAAAACTCCTGGGATCAAGTGATCCTCCTGCCCCAACCTCTGGAGTATCTGGGACTACACTACAGCATGTTTTATCATGCCTGGCTAATTTTTGTTTTCTTTTGTTTTTGGTAGAGATGAGGTCTTGCTATGTAGCCCAAGCTGATCTTGAACCCTCAGCCTCAAGTGGTCCTCCTACCTCAGTCTCCCAAAGTGCTGGGATTACAGGCTGAGCCTCAGTGTGTGGCAGAAAACATCTGTTAACATCTGTTTTACAAGTGGGGAAACAGATTTAGGTAGATTATAGATTTCATTCATAATCACTTAGCTACAGTGTGGTAGACTTGGGATTGGAATTCAAAATTTTACGCCCTTTAATCTTCCTTTCTTTCTTTTTCTTTTTTTGATTTTGAGATGGAGTTTCGCTTTTGTTGCCCAAGCTGGAGTGCAGTGGCACAGTCTTGGCTCGCCTCAACCTCTGCTTCCCGAGTTCAAGTGATTGTCCTGCCTCAGCCTCCTGAGTAGCTGAGATTACAGGCATGCGCCACCATACCCAGCTAATTTTGTATTTTTAGTAGAGATGGGTTTCTCCATGTTGATCAGGCTGGTCTTGAATACCCGACCTCAGGTGACCCGACCTCCTGTGCCTCCCAAAGTGCTGGGATTATTACAGGCGTGAGCCACCATGCCCAGCTAATCTTTTTTCTTTACGACAGGGTCACACTCTGTCACTCAGGCTTGGAGTGCAGTGACATGATTCTAGCTCACTGCAGCCTCCTAACTCCTGGGCTCAAGTGATCCTCCTGCCTTAGCCTCCCAAGTAGCTTGTGACTACGGGTACACTCCATGGTGCCTGGCTAATATTTTTATTTTTTTGTTTTTTTGTTTTTGTTTTTTAATAAAAAGTAGAGTTGGGTTTCTCCATGTGGGCCAGGCTGGTCTCGGACTCCTGACCTCAGGTGATCCGCCCACCTCGGCCTCCCAAAGTGCTAGGATTACAGGTGTTGCGTGAGCCATCTCGCTTGGCATATTTTTATTTTTTGTAGAGATGGGGGTCTCTCTTTATTACCTAGCCTTCAATCTTCAGCATTATGCTTATGCCCTTCTTTTAGAATTTCCATTAAGTTGTCCTCTTTGTTTCTGAATACTGATTGCTTATGTGCTTTATGTCTTACATTAAGGTATTTTGGTTTCTCTACCCATAATCTTACCATAAACAGGAGTTTATTCTATTAATTTTCTGTTCTCTGGCCTTGATTAGAATACCTTGCCTCCTCCTCTTCAGCTGTTACAGTCCTATTTGTGTTTCCTTTTTTCTTTTTGATTTTTTAGTTTTGTTAGCTAAATGAGTTTCTGAGCTGAATATTTCTACCGGCTTAATTTTCCTTCCTACCTTGCTCAACTGGCCATTCTACACCATTAGCTGAGATTGGAGCATAGGCTTATGAGAGGGAAAGGCAGCAGAGGAGATCTGAGCGATACAGATTCTACACCTGGCGAGTCTTCTGTGTGGACCAGCCTAATTCATAGAGGTTTGTAACAAAAGCCTTGTGGTAACAGTAGCTGCTTGGCCTGCTGATACTCTTCCCAGGGACCTCAAGGAGGTGTGTGTGGAGGGCTGGTGGAGGGGCGAACAGGTAAAGCAGATTGAGGTCAGGATTCAGGACTCCTGAATCTAGCCAAATGCCTTTTCTTCACTTATAACCTTGTATGTGACTTAAATTTGGTGCAGCTGGCAATATTTTAAATTGTGTGACAGAAAAGGAAGTTGCTGAGTAATGTGCAATTACTGAGAAGAAGAAGAAATTGAATAAAATTTTTGAATGAATATACTATTTTGATAACTCATACATCATAATTGGTCTTAGAGAAAATAATGCTTACTAGCAAGCACAGGACGATGTTGTGACAAAGGCAACAAGGAGAAATTCCCATCAAATAAAATGGGAAGCTTCTTGCCTTCAGTAATAGTAAAAAAAAAAAAAAAAAAAAAAGGGGGGGGTGAAATCAGTGTTTATGAGCATTTCACGTTTCAAATGTGGCTCTTTTGTTGCACCTTAAATGATATAAACACTAATCTCACAAGTTAGGTTATATGAATTTTTATTCGGCTAGTAAAGAAGCTGACAAAGTTTACCATGTATGTGGACTTAACTGATTATAGTAAAATAATTACAGATGAACATCAATAAGTCCATAAATATTTGGTCATTGTTACTGAGAAAAACCTTTAAACTGGTCATTTTTCTATCAATGTTTAATAGAGCTAATACATCTTTTAAAAATCATTCAATTGACCGGGGGATGGTGGCTTATGCCTATAACACCTATAACACCAGCACTTTGGAAGACCAAGGCAGGCAGATTATTTGAGGTCAGTTTGAGACCAGCTTGGCCAACATGGTGAAACCCCATCTCTACTGAAAATACAAAAATTAGCTGGGCATGGTGGCTGTAATCCCAGCTACCATGGAGGCTGAGGCAGAAGAATTGCTTGAACCAGGACCAGGAGGCAGAGGTTGCAGTGAGCCAAGATGACTCTGCTATACTCCAGCTTGGGCTGCAAAGTGAGACTCTGTCTCAAAAAAAAAAAAAAAGGCACTGGAATTTTGTTGTACTGGCTTTATTTATTTTTTTCCTTTTCTTTCTTTTTTTTTTATTTTTAATTAAGACTTGGTCTTGCACTGTCACTCAGGCTGGAGTACAGTGGTGTGATTTAGGCTTACTGCAGTTTTAGCCTCCCAGGCTCAAGCAGTCCTGCCATATCAGCCTCCTGAGGCTGGGACTACAAGTGTGTACCACCATGCCTGGCTAATTTTTAAATTTTTTTCTAGAGAATGGGGGGCTCTCCCTGTGTTACCCAGGCTGGTCTTAAACTCTTGGGCTCAAGTGGTCCTCCCATCCTAGCCTCCCAAAATGTTCCCACTGCCTGGCTGTACTGGCTTCTTAAAAAAAAAAAAAAGAAAGGTACGAATAAAATGATAAAGCTATTTCCCTTGTGAGACTTGTATAACCAGTTTTTATTTGTGTATATATTTACTATGTATAGGCTTTCATTGTATAGTTTTTATTAAAATAGATTCTGGCGTGTTAAAATAAATAGATATATACTGAGAAATCCCCATACATCTACTGAAAACAATTTCAAAAAGACCTATGGCTTATGGCTACAAATTTACGATCTAAAAGAGAACATTCCCTTTGGTGCCTTTCGCCTTAGGAGAAGAACTTCTGCTTAATTTTATGTAACATGTCCAAATCAAAGATTAGTACATTTTACTGGTGAAAGGTAAAGGTATTTAAGTGCATAAATAGAATAAAAATAGAAAAGAGAAAACAGGCTGGGGGCAGTGGCTCCAGTACTTTGGGAGACTGAGGTGAGGATTGCTGGAGCCCAGGAGTTCAGGACCAGCTTGGGCAACACGGTGAAACCTTATCTCTACAAAAAAATAACAAAAATCAGCTATGTGTGGTGGTATGTGCCTGTGGTCCCAGCTTCCTAGGAGGCTGAGATGAGAGGATTTCTGGAGCCTGGGAGGTCAAGGCTGCAGTGAGCCATGATCATGGCACAGTACTCCAGCCTGGGCAACTGAGTGAGTCCTTGTCTCAGAAAAAAAGAGAAGCTAGAATTTTCCACAGATATTTAAGAAGTCTTTTAGGAAGACTAAAGACCTAGACAGCATTTGCCTTTTTTCCCCCTTTTCCTGGGGACTTAAACTTTATTTTGGAAAAAAAAAAAAGAAGGTGTGTTTTTGTTAAATGGTTGAAAAATGTATGTTATTATTTCTCAAAATTATATGAAGTTGTTTAGGTAAGAAGACTTTTAGGGAGGAGTTATCAGGAGCTATAATAGAAATTTATGTGGGACTGAATTTTTCCAAAAAAAAACGAAAAACAAAAAACAAAAAACAAAACCACACGCTGGTGACAGTCCTGAATGAGTTGTTTGGTCAAGATTATCTATTTATTTATTTTTGAGCTGGAGTTCTGCTCTTGTTGCCTAGGTTGGAGTGCAATCTCAGCTCACCACAACCACTGTCTCCTGGATTCAAGCAATTCTCCTGCCTCTGCCTCCCAAGTAGCTGGGATTACAGGCATGCACTACCACGCCTGGCTAATTTAGTATTTTTAGGAGAGACAGGGTTTCTCCGTGTTGGTCAGACTGGTCTTGAACTCCTGACCTCAGGTGATTGGCCTCCCAAAGTGCTGGGCTTACAGCCATGAGCCACAACACCCAGCCAGCCAGGTTGAACATCTTTAATCTGAAAATCCGAAATTTGAAATGCTCCAAAATCTGAAACGTTTTGAATGCTGAAATGACTCTGTAAGTAATTCCACACCCGACCTCATGTGATGAGTTGCAGTCAGAATGCAGGTACACAACAGTTTATTCAGTGTCCCTCAAAGGGAAAAAAAATCCTCCCAGTGCTTTTCAGCTGAGATACATCTTTTCTGTATATGCTCAGATTCCCCCATGCAAGTGTGCCCTCTAATAAGATGGCATGTGTGCATACCATATGTGTCAATGGCAGGTTCCCCATGATGCCCCAAGATAGGACCAAGACGTCTGTGCATCACTCATTTTGTTTTTTTGTTTATTTTCTGCCTCTGGCGTAAAGATGTTATTGGAATTGTCAAAAAGACCTGCAGATATCCCTGTGGGTGAAACAATAAACAGGGGAAGCATTGCTAGCAAAGAAAGTCACGTTGTTGGAAAAACTGGACAGTGATGTCTGAAGTGTCTTTACAGAAGAGTATGGTGTTAGAATGAGCACTGTATATGACCTGAAAAACACAGAAGGAAAAACTATTAAAGTTCTATGTTGAAAGTGATGGACAGAAGTTAATGAAAAATAGAAAAGCACTGCATAAAGCTGAAAATGGTCTTGATTAGATCTTGAAAGAGTAGATCCATCAACATCACAATGAGCACATGCCACTTAATGGTATGCTAGTCATTAGCAGAAAGATTGAGGCTGGGCACAGTGGCTCAGGCCTGTAATCCCGTCTGCTCAGGAGGCTGAGGTGGGAGGATCACGTGAACCCAAGCAGTACTAGCCTGGACAACATAGTGAGACCCCATCTCTAAAAAGAAAGATCAAGCATGATGAACTGAAAATTGAAGGTAACTTTGAATTTAAAAACAGGCTGGTTGCAGAATTATAGGAAGAGACATGGCATTAAATTTTTATTATTTATTTATTTATTGAGGCAGGATCTCACTCTGTCATCCAGGCTGGAGTGCATGTGTGATTATAGGTCACTGCAGCCTTGGTCTCCTGAGCTTAAGTGATCCTCTTACCTCAGCCTCCTGAGCAGATGGGAGTACAGGCACATGCCACCATGCCTGGCTGATTTTTAAAAAGTTTTTAGTTGACCAGGTCTCGCTATGTTGTCCAGGCTGGTCTCAAACCTCTGAGCTCAAGCAGTCCTCCCACCTCATTCTCCCGAAGTACTGGGAATACAGGCATGAGCGACCATGCTGGGCTTATTCAATTAAAAAAAATTTTTTTTTTTTTTTGAGACAGAGTCTCACTCTGTCACCAGACTGGAGTGCAGTGGCTTGATCTCGGCTCACTGCAACCTCTGCCTTCTGGGTTCAAGCAATTTTCCTGCCTCAGCCTCCCGAGTAGCTGGGCCTACAGGTGAGCGCCACCATGCCCAGCTAACTTTTGTATTTTTTTAGTAGAGACGGGGTTTCACCATGTTGGCCAGGATGGTCTCGATCTCTTGACCTCGTGATCCACCTGCCTCGGCCTCACAAAGTGCTGGGATTATGGGCTTGAGCCACCGCGCCGGGCCTGAAGATTTGTAATGAACCATCTGCTGATCGTGAAGCAGCAGAGAAACTTACTGACAGGTTTGCTAGGGTCATCATTGATTTGAAAATCTGATGCCAGAACAAATCTGTAATGCTGATGAAACGTCACTGTTTTGGCGTTACTGCTCCAGAAAGATGACTGACTACAGCTGATGAAAGGGCTCCTGTAGGAATTAAGGATGCCAAGGACAGAATAACTTCTGGAATGTGCTAATGCAGCAGGCATGCATAAGAGTAAACTGATGTTTTCAAGGAGTGAATTTCTTACCAGTCCATTATTATGCTAACAAAAAGGTGTGAAACTCCAGGGACATCTTTTCTGATTGGTTTCACAAACATTTTGTAATACTGCTCGTGCTCACTGCAGGGAAGCTGGACTGGATAACAACTGCATGATTCTTTATTCCTTGATAACTGTTATCCTCCAGCTGAAATTCTCATTACAGATGTTTATGCCATGTACTTTTCCCCAAATGTGACTAAATTAATTTAGCCATGTGACCAGGGTATCCTTAGATGAATGAAGAGTAAATATAAAAACACTTTTTTGAACAGCACGCTAGCAGCAGTGAACAGAGGTGTGGGTGTGGAAGGTTTTCAAAAGAAGTTTAGCATGAAGGATGCCATATATGCTGTTGTTACCTCTTGGAACACACTGACTAAAGACATAGTTGTGCATGACTGGCATAACCTCTGGCCTTGTGACTATGTTCAGTGATTATGATGAACAAGGTGGTAACTTTGAAGGATTCCCTTGTCAAGTGAGAAAAAAATGATGTCTGGCTTACATATGCAAAAAAATATACCTCCAGAGATAATTAGTAAACTGGAAGAAATGGATACCAAAGAAATTTTTTTTTCTTCTTCTTCTTTTTTTTTTTTTTTTTTTGAGACAGAGTGTCGCTCTTGTTACCTAGGCTGGAGTGCAATGGCGCGATCTCGGTTCACCGCAACCTCCGCCTCCTGGGTTCAGGCAATTCTCCTGCCTCAGCCTCCTGAGTAGCTGGGATTACAGGCACGTGCCAACATGCCCAGCTAATTTTTTGTATTTTTAGTAGAGACGGGGTTTCACTATGTTGACCGGGATGGTCTCGATCTCTTGACCTCGTGATCCACTCGCCTCAGCCTCCCAAAGTGCTGGGATTACAGGCTTGAGCCACCGCGCCCGGCCAAGAAATTTCTAACATTGATAATGAGGCTCTAGTTCATTCATTTGATGGTGAGATAGGTAGTGATTCTGAATCAAGATGATTATAGTGACAATGACGATGATGTTAACAGTGCTCGATGATGTTAACACTGTAGAAAAAGTGTCTATAGATGATGTAGTGAAATCATGTCAGTTTATAAAATTGAAGAAAGACTTCTAAGACAAAAAACGTTGTCAATGAGGCATATGACTCTGGAGCAGACATTCTAAAAAAGCCATCCAGCAGAATGCCTCTACATTCTTAGAGGATCCATTTCTGGATCTGTCAACTGCTTATGATGTTTCTTCTCAACTCCCCCCAAAATAAATACAGTGTACAGTCATTTTTTTAGTGAGAACATAGCATTGTAGATGGAGACTGAAAGCCTGACATTGTTGCTGTTGTTTAACAACTGACTCAGGTATTCTGGTGATGCTCCTGTGCTGTTTAGTTTTCCCAAACACGTTATTTTTTCACGTATTAATGGCATGGCATTTTTTTTAAATGTTAAGTCCTTATGTGTGAATAAGTGTAAGAAAATGATTGGTTATTGGTAGCATATAAATTGAGAGGAATGATGCTGATGCCACACAACCATAGATTGTCCACATGGATGGCTGAAAAGGTGACACCTTTGCCTTCTGATGCTTCAGTGTACACAAACTTCGTTTCATTCACAAAATTTAAAAAATATTGTATAAAATTACCTTTAGGCTAGGCCAGGAACATTGACTCATGCCTGTAATCCCAGCACTTTGGGAGGCTTAGGTGGGAGGATCGCTTGAGTCCAGGAACTTGAGACAAGTGTGGGCAATATAGTGAGACCTTGCCTCCACAAAAAATTTTAAAAGGAATTAGCCCAGCATGGTGGTGCATGCCTGTAGTTCCAGCTACTTAGGGAGCTGAGGTGGGAAGGTTGCTTGAACCCAGGAGGTGAAGATCCCTGTGAGCTGAGATGCACCATTGCTCTCCAGCCTGGGTAGCAGAGTGACACCCTATCTCCAAAAAAAAAAAAAAAAAAAAAAAAAGAAATGTTTAGGCTATATGTAAAAGGCATATATGAAACATAAATGAATCTTGTGTTTAGACTCGTGTCCCATCCCCAAGATATCTCATTATGTTTCTGCAAATATTACAAAATCTGAACAAAATCCTAATCCTGAAACACTTCTGATCTGAAGTATTTTGGATAAGGGATATTCAACCTGTATGTCTGTTTTATTCTAGGGAAACAGACTTCTTCAGAAGCCCATGGAGGTAGAGCTCCATGAAGTAGAAGCAGTAGCAATGGTGGTGATAGTTAAGGGAGTGAAAGTAACTAGAGAGAGATTTTTATGATGAAATATAATGAGTAAAATTTTTTTATTGAATATTTTGTCCCTGTTTTTATCGGGGTTTTTATTCTGTGAAACAATTTCGTTTTGTTACAGTGTAAATAGCTTTCTCTCTTCTAATTTTTGTCTATTGTTCATGAACTTAAAACTTTTTTTTTTTTTTTTGAGACGGAGTCTTGCTCCGGTTGCCCAGGCTGGAGTGCAATGGCACAATCTCAGCTCACTGCAACCTCTGCCTCCTGGGTTCAAGTGATTCTCCTGCCTCAGCCTCCCGAGTAGCTGGGATTACAGGTTCCTGCCACCTGCCACCATGCCTGGCTAATTTTTGTATTTTTAGTAGAGACAGGATTTCACCGTGTTGGCCAGGCTGGTTGTTGAACTGACCTCGTGATCTGCCTGCCTCAGCCTCCCAAAGTGCTGGGATTACAGGCATGAGTCACCACGCCTGGCCAAACTTAAAACATTTTAAGATGTGTAAACATTGTTGAAGTTAAACATTAGTTCTCCATTTCTTTTTTTTTTTGAGACGGAGTTTCGCTCTTGTCCCAGGCTGGAGTGCAATGGCGCGATCTCGGCTCACCTCAACCTCCGCCTCCTGGGTTCAGGCAATTCTCCTGCCCCAGCCTCCGGAGTAGCTGGGATTACAGGCATGCGCCACCATGCCCAGCTGATTTTTTGTATTTTTAGTAGAGACGGGGTTTCACCATGTTGACCAGGATGGTCTCGATCTCTCGACCTCGTGATCCACCCACCTCGGCCTCCCAAAGTGCTGGGATTACAGGCTTGAGCCACTGCGCCCGGCCCAATTCTCCATTTCTAATAGTTTTAAAGATGTGCTTGAATAGTTAATTTGTAATGATAATAGGAATAAACTTTATTTTGTTAATATTTTTGTCACTTTTTTTGTTGTTGAGGCAGAGTCCAGCTCTGGGATTATGGGAATGTGCCACCATGCCCAACTAGTTTTGTATTTTTAGTAGAGATGGGGTTTTGCCATGTTGGCCAGGCTCTTGCACTCCTGACCTCAAGTGAACTGCCCGCCTCAGCCACCCTGGTCCTGGTATTATAGGCGTGAGCTACCACGCCCAGCCTGTTGTCACCTTTTAATATCATAAAAGGAAGAATAAAAATGATTTTCTTTAATCACCTACCACAATAAGATAGTGTTTCAATTACCTGATGTCACAGTAATGGTGCATATCAATCACAAAACCTCAGTGACATATAACTAGAAGCATTTATTGAACTCAAAAGTTTGAGGTTCAGTTAATCAGGTCTAGGCTTGCTCATGTCAGCTGTGTTGTTGACTAGGCGGCTCTTTTGATTTTGGCTGGACTTGCTCCATGTCTGGGGTGATTTGGCGTACGTAGGTTGACCTAAGTTGGGTTAACTGGGGCAACTAGTCTCTGTTATATGTTTCTCACGTTCAGCAGGATAGCTTGGGGTGTTACCCTTTGTTTTAGTATGTTCTCACATTGCTATAAAGGAATACCTGAGACTGGGTAATTTTATAAAGAAAAGAGGTTTAATTAACTCACAGTTCTCATGGCTGGGGTGACCTCAGGAAACTTACATTCATGGCAAAAGGCATCTCTTTTCAGGGTGGCAGAAGAGAGAATGAATGCAAGCAGGGAAATGCCTGATACTTACAAAACAACCATCAGATCTCATGACACTCTCTCATTATTACAAGAACACCGTAGGGGAGACTGCCTCCATGATTTGATTACCACCACCTGGTCCCACCTTAGACACATGGGGATTACAATTCAAGGTGAGATTCAGGTGGGAACACAGAACCAAATCATACCACCCTGGCATGACAGAAATATGCAAATAATTTAGAAATAAGCAGCCTTTCAAGCCTCTGCTTGTATAATATCTACTATCCCATTGGCTAAATGAATATCTCCTTGGCTAAATCACATAATTGAACCCACAGTAATGGTAGGATGATATTATAAAGTTACCCAGCAAAAGGCCTAGTTACATGGAGGGACATGGAATTGGGGCCATTTATAATTGACATCAGAAAACATCAGTTTTCATTTCTTTGTTAATTTCTTTGAGATGGAGTCTTGCTCTGTTGCCCAGGCTGGAGTGCAGTGGCACCATCTCAGCTCAACTGCAACCTCCACCTCCCAAGTTCAAGAAATCCTCCTGCTTTAGCCTCCTGAGTAGCTAAGATTATAGGCACCTACCACCACACCCAGCTAATTTTTGTATTTTCAGTAGAGACGGAATTTTACCATGTTGGCCTGGTCTTAAGTTCCTGGGCTCAAGCGACCCTCCCACCTGAGCCTCCCAAAGTGCTGGGATTATAGGCATGAGTCAATGTACCTGGTCTAGCCTAAAGGTAATTTTATGCTGATGCCGTACCATAGATTGTTCACATGGGTGGCTGAAAAGGTGATATCTTTGCTTTCTGATGCTTCAGTGTATACAAACTTCGTTTCGAACTCCTGACCTCAAGAGATCCACTGACCTTGGCCTCCCCAAGTGCTGGCATTACAGGCATGAGCCACCATGCTTGGCCCTTTTCTTCATATTCATAACAGTAGGTATTCTTCAAGCACTAATGTGCTAAACGACTATTTTTCCGATTTAATCTGTACACTCAACTTGAAAAGCGTGTGTGTGGTGGTGTTTTTTTGAGATGGAGTCTCACTGTCACCCAGTCTGCAGTGCAGTGCACTATTTCGGTTCACTGTAACCTCTGCCTTCCAGGTTCAAGCAGTTCTCTGCCTCAGCCTCTCAAGTAGCTGGGATTACAGCTACTTTAGAGCTGTAATCTGCCACTGTGCCTGGCTAATTTTTGAATTTTTAGTAGAGGTGAGGTTTCACCATGTTGGCCAGGCTGGTCTTGAACTCCTGACTTCGTGATCCACCCGCCTTGGACTCCAGGAGTGCTGGGATTAGAGGCTTGAGCCACCATGCCAGCCAATACTCATTTTTATTTACTTATGTAGGAACGGGGACTAGGATAATTAAATAATTCATAGATATACTAGAATTGATGATGTGAATCTAAGACTCTGACTTCAGAGTCTAAATGCATTCATATTGTTGTAATCATTTAAATGGTGTCTTTAATTTTCTCCCTGAGGTATTCCTCCCTTATTTTGGGGAAAAATTACATATTTTTTTTTATCATACCATCTCAACTGAATATCTTATTTTAGCCCTCCCAGGATCTTTTTTCCCCTCCTATTATGGCAGTAGCATCTTGAGTTTCTCTTAGGGAATCACCTTTTCTGCCGTTCTTAAATTCTGTATGATTTGGGTGAGGCTGACTTAACCCTGGGACTGATATTGGCTGTTGTGAGTGGTTCAGGGATCACCTCTGAGATTTGATTGGTGGAGTTCTTGGGAAAGAGATTTCTTTTCTCTAGGGTAGCTAAGCTAATAGCCTATAAGTGGGAAGCAGCTTCCATGTGGGGAGAGCTTGTTGGTGAGTGATGCTATGTGCATTTGTGTGAGACATAACAGAGTGATGGATGAGAGTTATTTCTGTGTACTTGGATCCAGCTGCGCATGCTCTAAAAAAATCTACTTGAGCTGATAATTCTGCTTTTTTTGCTGAAGCCCATTTATGTTAGGTTTTTATTACCTTGAACCAAAAATTCTGACTAATGCTGTTTTGTTAGGTTTTTGTTGTTTTCTGTTTTCGAGACGGAGTTTCGCTCTTGTTGCTTAGGCTGGAGCGCAATGGCGCAATCTTGGCTCACTGCCACCTCTGTCTCCCAGGTTCAAGTGATTCCTCTGCCTCAGCCTCCTGACTAGCTGGGATTACAGGTGCCCACCACCACGACCAGCTAATTTTTTGTATTTTTTAGTAGAGACGGGGTTTCATCATGTTGGCCAGGCTGGTCTAGAACTTATGACCTCAGGTGATCCACCTGCCTCCCAAAGTGCTGGGATTACAGGCGTTAGCCACTGCGCCCCATCCTGTCTAATGCTGTTTTTAATCCTCCCTCCCTTCCTTTCTTTTCTTCTGCCCTTACCTCCCCCGTCCCCCACTTCCTTCCTTCCATTCCTCCCCGCCTGTCTGCCTTTCTTTCTCTCTTTTTCTGTCTCTCAGTCCCCACTCTTTTAGTTTCCCTCCACCCTTCCTGGCAGGGTCTTGCTCTGTTGCCTGTGCTGGAGTGCAGTGGCATGATCATTGAGTAGCTGAGACCACATACATGTGCCACTGTGCCCAGCTAATCATTTATTATTTTCGTAAAGATAGAGTTTTCATGTGTTGCCCTGGCTGGTCTTGAACTTCTGAGCTTAGGTGATTCTCCTGTCTTGGCCTCCCAAAGTGCTGGAATTACAGTGTGAGCCACTGTGCCCATCTAATAGTGTTATTTTTTCCTCCAGAAAGATTATACCACTGTGAGGGGAGCAGAAAAGATATAGCTCACTATAGGTAGACAATGCAAAAAAAAAAAAAAAGAAAAGAAAAATTATCTGGCCTTATGGAAATAGGGAAGGTTTGCTTACCTGGGTTGATACTATACTAGAAAGGAATAGTAGGGAACAGTATGGAGGGAAGATCTACTTAATTTCAGTAAGCAGAAATAATAGACTTACCACTTCAAGGTATTCTCTTATTTTATTCTTTTTTAGTGAGTTCTTCCATCAACTGTTAATACAAAGATATTAATATAGATATATGTGTATGTGTATATATAGTACACATTTGAATGTTGCAGAGTTCATTTTAATTGTAGTTATTTCTATCTCATAAGACATTTTAGAGCAAGAAACAGTATTGTAATTGTTATTTATGAAACCACAACCTACAAACATGATTTAAGTAAACTGAAAAGTTTAAGTAGTTTATTATTAAAAATAATAGACATCCATTCGCAAAGCCATCCCTTGTACTTTTTTATTACTTGGAAATGTTGAAGTCTTAAATTCTAGGATGCCATTATCCCATGTGTTTCAATAGATGTTACTTTAATTTTATATGTGGGTAAACAGTTGTGTAAATTGATGCTGCTATAAATTTATTGTGTCCAGCTTCAGCTGGACTCTAAGTGCTGGGAATGCGTTTGTGTTTTCCTGGTCAATCCCTGCAGTTTCCCACAGTGACTCTTAAGCCTCCATGTACTCCTCCTCCTCTCTCAACTGATGATCTTGTCACTTGCAGAACAGTGAAAACCGAAGCTGTTGAAAATGAATATTCTCCAGCATCCTTCCTTTTACTCCTAGGACCACTTAGAAAATTTTAGAAAAATGCTGCCCTAAAGCATTGTTTCCAAATATTGACTGCTTGAACAAAAGCATTGAAATATTTATTTAAAAATGCTAATTTGGGGCCCTGCCCTAGATGATGTTGGGCAGGGTAGGGGAATCTGTATTTTTAACAAGTGTCTCAAATAATGCTTGGACACACTGAGGTTTGGAAACCACAGGCATATGAATAAGATTGCTTTAACCAATGTGAAAGACTTTCCAATATATCTGATCCCAGCCTGTTTCTTCAGTCTTGCCTCTCTCTGTGTATCTTGCCCAGTCCCTATTCCCTAACCCCTGAAGTCTTCTAACCACAAAATAGCTCACTCTTTTTCTAGAGTGCCAGACTAAAATTCAGCAAGAGGTTAGTGTTCTGTTTGTTGTGATTCAAGTTATTTAAGGAAAAATAAGGGAATGTTGATTTTTGGACACAGTTTGGTGTACCTTAATGACTTTAACACAGTGATTTTTAAGAGAGGTTAGGTGGGAGGAATTTGAGAACCACTGTATTCAAAGTATTAGACATAGTAAGGACTGTAGTTTTTCTATGTGGGAGTTGTGTGGAGACACATAAATGTGACTTTTTAACAGGTGAAATGTTTTATCTAGTTTTACTTCAAAATGTAATGCTTTCCTTTTTGTTTAGAACATATTACTTTGAGGTTTCTGAAGCACCAGCAAATGGAATAAGTAAAGGGCTGGGCATTTTTTTTTTTTTTTGAGACGGAGTTTCGCTCTTGTTACCCAGGCTGGAGTGCAATGGCACGATCTCGGCTCACCGCAACCTCCGCCTCCTGGGTTCAGACAATTCTCCTGCCTCAGTCTCCTGAGTAGCTGGGATTACAGGCACACACCACCATGCCTAGCTGCTTTTTTGTATTTTTAGTAGAGACGGGGTTTCACCATATTGACCAGAATGGTCTCGATCTCTTGACCTCGTGATCCACCCGCCTCGGCCTCCCAAAGTGCTGGGATTACAGGCTTGAGCCACCACGCCCGGCCTAGGACTGGGTATTTTTGAGAGAGAAATTGGTAAAAGTTGGAGGTGGGCAACAGGCAGAAAAGAGCTTTTAGATTGTATGTGAGTGTAAAATGTTGATGCTTCTTCCAGAACTACAGGGATGCTTATTGACATATTATGTGTGTGACAGAGTTTGTTAGAGAAACAAACAAATGAACCATAAATAATGATAGGCATATTAAAGGGTGAGACTATCATGAATTTCCTCATAGTGGTGCTTTGGTCAGAAAGAGATACTCAATATGATTGTCACCATTCTGGCCAGCATTTAGTAATTAGGCTTGTCATTATTTTCGGGGATGATCATAATGTTGAGTGTTACTAGAGAGGGAAAATTTTTGTCAGTGTTGGGATACTTAGGGCTTTTTAGGTTTTTGTTTGTTTTTGACACTGAGTTTCGCTCTTGTTACCCAGGCTGGAGTACAATGGCACGATCTCAGCTCACTGCAACCTCTGCCTCCTGGGTTCAGGCAATTCTCCTGCCTCAGCCTCCTGAGTAGCTGGGATTACAGGCACACACCACCATGTCCAGCTAATTTTTTGTATTTTTAGTAGAGACGGGGTTTCACTATGTTGACCAGGATGGTCTTGATCTCTTGACCTCGTGATCCACCTGCCTCGGCCTCCAAAAGTGCTGGGATTACAGACGTGAGCCACCGCGGCTTTTTGTTTTTGTTTTCATAAAAAAACAACTCTAAGTATCTAAACATTCACAAAATGGAACTCACAAATCCATACTTCTTAATGAGCGTGAATTAATTTGTAACTTAGATTCTAGAACCCTGCCTGGCAGATGGCCTGGTGGATAGGGTCATCTGTGTTCATTACACAGATACAAGCTATTCTTTCTCTACTTGCTCTCCCTGTCTCTTTGCTAAATTTGAGAAAATAACCTTAAAATGAGTTATCTTCTCAGCCACGTGGCATACTGCAGTATTGTGCTTTTGTTTATCAGGACACTTTGTATTGCAAATGACAGAAACCCAACTCAGATTAGTTTATGTCAAAAAGGTCATTTTTTGCATTGGAACCAAATCATAAAAAGGGAAAAAAAAAGGTCATTTTGTGGGTTTATGAACTTGGAAGTTTGGAGTGTAAAATTAGGTTCATGCAGGATCCAGGAGTTTAATCAGGAATGTTTCCTTATTTCCACTTTGTACTTTCAGCTTTCTTCTTTGGCAGGTATGATGGTAAAGATGGTCAGTGGCAGCTGCAGCTCTAGTAGCCTTGTATCATTCTTTTTTTTTGGAGTCAGAGTCTGGCTCTGCCGCCCAGGCTGGAGTGCAATGGCGCAATCTTGGCTTACTGCAACCTCTGCATCCCTGGGTTCAAACGATTCTCCTGCCTCAGCCTCCCAAGTAGCTGGGATTACAAGTGTCCACTACCACGCCTGGCTAATTTTTTTATATTTTTGGTAGAGGCGGATTTTCACCATGTTGGTCAGGCTGGTCTCCGGCTCCTGACCTCAGGTAATCCACCTGCCTTGGCCTCCCAAAATGCTAGGATTATAGGTGTGAGCCACCATACCTGACCGAGACTTGTGTCATTCTTGAAGTCCACAATCCTAGAAGGAAACATGTGTCTCTTTCCTTTTTTTGAGACTGAGTCTCATTCTGTCTCCCAGGCTAGAATGCAGTGGCATGATTTTGGCTCACTCCAAACTCTGTCTTCTAGGTTCAAGTAATTCTCGTGCCTCAGCCTCCGGAGTAGCTGGCACTACAGGTACGCACTACCACACCCGGCTAATTTTTTTGTATTTTTAGTAGAGAAGGGGTTTCACCATGTTGGCCAGGCTGGTTTCGAACTCCTGAGCTCAAGCACTCCACTCGCTTTGACCTCCCAAAGTGGTGGAATTACAGGTGTGAGCCGCTCCACCTGGCCTGATGTGTGTCTTTCCGCGTAGTACCAGCCAAACTGAGTGGACGGAAGAACACTGACCAGGCTTGGGTTATGTAGCCCATCCCTGAGCTAGTCACTATGGCCAGTAGAGTGTGATTCTCTGACTTGACCAGGGACAAATGCTTTCTTTTGGAGAGGGGTTTTAAGATCAGCCTTTCCTTAGAGCTTAAAGGAGAAGATTGGTTCTTCAAATGAAAATTGGATTCTGTTACCTAAGAGAAATGGATTTAGGTTAGGCAAAAATTGATAAATACTCCAACCATGAATCTAGATCTAATTTTGAAGAAATTGACTGACTTTGGCCACATGGTGGGTTGAATTGTGTCCCCCAAAAAGATAATTGAAGTCTTAACCTCCAGTACTTGTGAATTTTAGCTTGTTTGTATATAGGGTCTTTGCAGTTGTAATTAAGATAAGGTCATACTAGATTAGGGTGGCCTCTAAACCAACAAGTGATATCTCTAGAGGAAGTGGGAAATTAGGCTGCAGACACAGACCTTCAGAGATTAGAGTTGAGATTAGAGTTATACTGCCACAAGCCAAGGAATGCCAAGGGTCGCTGGCAACCACTGGAAGCTAGAAAGAAACAAGTAAGGATTTTTTTCTAGAGCCTTTGGAGGAAGCATGACCCTGTCAATACCTTGATTTCTGACTTCTAGCCTCCAGAATTGCAATATTGTTTTCAGCCAGTTACCCAATTTATGATAAGTTCCAGCAGTCCTAGAAAACGAATACAGTATATTTTTGGCACATGATAAAATTTAATTTTTGGGTACGTCCATTGTTTTAAGATAAAATGCTGACCATAAGTTTTCCCAGTGGATATCTTCAAAAAATGTGATGTTACTTTGTGATTGGTTACATTTATGAAACTTTACATTTTACTCTATAGTTAGTGTCGCTGAACCTGTGTTTCTAGTTGATAGACGGCTAAACATTTTTCAGTGTGTTTGACTCAGCAGTCGTGTATGAAAACTAATAGAAGAAATAAAGTGAAATGCCTGCAGTAAATACATGCTGATAACCTGAGTATAAAAGACTTTGTCTGGGGCAATTAGCTGTTGAGGTGGGGACAATTAGTATTTTGGTGAGTCTGAGCAAGAACTTAATAACTTGAACAGTATTTCCGGGTTCTAATTCATTTTCAGCAAACAGAGTTGGATAACACCTTTAAGGCTGGCTGAACTTTGAAAAAAGCATATATGTTATGAATATCATTTTGGTTTCTAATTTATAGAAAGTGAATATCTTCTGTAGGCACTGTAATTCTTGTTCAGAACCTTTGTGGTGTGATAAATTCATTTTTGAGGAACCTAAGACTTTCCTGGAAAAACAAATTTTAGGAGACGTATGCAAGTACTTTTAAATACCTATGCTTTCCCTCCCAACCCCACTAAAATTTGCTAGAATGAAATAGCAGTAAGTAAAGAAAATGTTATAAATTAATAATGATGAATGCAGTACACTTCTTTTAATGCTTATAAATATTTTTGACGGTGGTAGTGTGAGTATGGGAAAACAAAATCTTTTTCTTCTTCTCTCACATCATATAACAATAATCACTATCTAAAACACAGAAGAGTTCTGTGACCAAATGTGGGTTTTTCCCCCCCACCAACAGGCATACAATCATTTTTGCAGTGCACACTAGGTGAGTGTTTTTTCTTTCTTTCTTTCTTTTTTTTTTTTTTTTTTTTTTTGAGACATGGTGTCTCCATCACCCAGGCTGGAGTGCAGTGGTGTGATCACAGCTCACTGCATTTTTCACCTCCTGGGTTCAAGTGATCTCCTGCTTCAGCCTACTGAGTAGCTGAGGTTGCAGATGTGTGCCATCACACTCGACTAGTTTTTGTATTTTTAGTAGAGACGGGGTTTCGCCATGTTGGCCAGGCAGATCTCAAGTGATCTGCTTGCCTCGGCCTCCCAAAGTGCTGGGATGGCAGGTGTGAGCCACTGCGCCCAGCAAAGGTGGGTGTTTTCTAATTCAATTCCAATGCTGTCTACCTGGAGATACCATCAGATCCCACACATGACGGCTCCGTCTCCAAGACTGGCCCTCCTTCTTCAGACCTACCAGTCTTAAGTCTGGACCCAGGCTAGAGTGCAGTGGTGCAATCTCAGCTCACAGCAACCTCCGCCTCCCCGGGTTCAAGTGAGTCTCCTGCCTCAGCCTCCCAAGTAGCTCGGTTATAGACGCCCACCACTGTGCCCGGCTAATTTTTATATTTTTAGTAGAGACAGGCTTCTGCCATCTTGGCTATGCTGGTCTCGAACTCCTCACCTCGTGATCTGCCCATCTCAGCCTCTGAAAGTGCTGGGATTACAGGTGTGAGCCACCACGCCCAGCCCATCTTACAAATTTTCTGATTTTTCACATTCAGAATTGATTTTCTGGGAATTGATTCTAAAAGTTTGGTTACACTGTTAGTGGTTTGGAAATGTGAAGTGTGTGATTGGCATAGCATGAACATGTTTTTCTGAGGTCTACCTTTTTCAAGAAAGCATAGATTGGTGTTGCGCAGCCTTCTTTAAACTGCTTTAAATGAGTTTAGAAAATTGCTCAAATTTCACCCAAAGGTCTGGGCTTCTATTTAGTTTAGGCAATTGCTAAAATAGTTTTTCTCTAGTAATTTTAAGTTGGTATCTGTAGACATTTTTTGTTGGATTTAGTATGTTCTACAGAATGCTAGATGCCTTCTTTCATGATGCTGTCTTTCGTTTCTAACCTGCCTATTTTATCTGTTCTTTCTGGCACTTTATTCTTTCTGTGTCAGTTAGCATTCTGTTTACTGAATGTTGGAGGAACTGTTTTGAGCTTTGTGGTAGGAATGTCACTTTATATGTTTAGATTCTGATCTGAAACCCTCATCCCTGAGCAGTTATGTTTCTGTAGCTAATGATGCCATTAAATATTAACTTGGCAGTAGTTTATGAACCTTATTGCCTAATTTCTTTAGGTCCAGTATCTTAGAAACTCCAGGAGAAGCACATCATAAAATTCACAGCAGAGATTAAAGGTTATTAGAATAAATATACCTAACTAAGAAGGGACCAATAGGTAGAAGAATAAGGATAGGAAATAATGACACAGAGGATAATCCAGTATTCTGAGAGCCAGGTTGAAAAGGAAGTAGATACTCAAGTAATGACTCATAGATGCTAATCCAAAATGTTCTCTGTCAAATAAAGGTGTATTGACTTTCAGTTGATTTTTCAAACAAGGAAAAATTCTTATTTGCTTTGGGGACAGTCTTTGTTTAGATGGTTTGGTTGGATTGTATTTTTATTCACTGAGCCAAATGTTCTGTGAGCATCTTTACTAGCTGCCAAGCACTGTGCAGGGATACAGTGATGTGCCAAGCAGACTGTTCCTGCTCACCTGGCACTGAGAATATAATGGGAAAAAGAGGGACATCAGTCACACAAGGAACCAGATAAAAGCTCTAAAAAGATACATCGTTCTCTGCATGTATGTATGGTCATGCGCCTCATAATGTTTCAGTCAACAACATATCGCATATGTGGCACTAGTCCCATAAGATAATAGCACTTTTTATTTTATTTTATTTATTTTTTTTTTTTGAGACAGAGTTTCACTCTTGTTACCCAGGCTCGAGTGCAATGGCACGATCTCGGCTCACCGCAACCTCAACCTCCTGAGTTCAGGCAATTCTCCTGCCTCAGCCTCCTGAGTAGCTGGGATTATAGGCACGCACCACCATGCCCAGCTAATTTTTTTTTGTATTTTTAGTAGAGACGGGGTTTCACCATGTTGACCAGGATGGTCTCGATCTCTTGACCTCGTGATCCACCCGCCTCGGCCTCCCAAAGTGCGGGGATTACAGGCTTGAGCCACCGCGCCCGGCTGATAGCACATTTTTATTATACCTTTGCTGTGTTTAGGTATGTTTAGATATACACATACTTACCATTATGTTACCATTTCCGACAACTTTCAGTATAGTCATATGCTGTAGGTTTGTACCCTGTGAGCAGTAAAAAGTCTAGGTGTGTAGTAGGTTATACTATCTAGGTTTGTATAAGTATACCCTATAATGTTCACACCACAACACACCTATTGATTTATTTCTCAGACCATATCCCTGTTGTAAAGCATCTCATGACTGTAAATGTGTGTGAGTTGTGGGGGTGGATTGGAGTAATAGAAACTCAGAAGAGTGTCTGAGAAAAGAAAATTTAATTTGATAGATGAAAGATTAGTAGGAGTTAATTAACTAGGGGAAGGAGTTGGGAGGAGTGTGGTTGGTGGAAAGGACTACGGGATATCGGCATATATTTTCGGAAGACAGAAGAAGAAAAGTAAGATCTTAATTTCCCTCTTAAGATTCATTCTACTTTGTATAAAAATTATATTTTTGTCTCACTATTGGATGTGTTTAAACATGCCTTTATGTTCAGTTTTGGCTGGAATATTAAGCTGTTTAAAAAAAAATTAAGAGAAACTCATCTGTAAATGTTAGAAGGGGACTCTGGATGAGTATATTGTTAAACTTGTATGGGAAGAAAAGATAAAATTGTACCTAGACACTATATATTTTTGTAAATGCATAGCTGTACAATTCCCATTGGAGAAGCATGAAGGCATTTTTTTTTTTTTTTTTTTTTGAAACAGAGTCTCTGTCACCAGGCTGTAGTGCAGTGGTGTAATCTTGGCTCACTGCAGCCTTCAGCTCCCAGGTTCAAGCAATTCTCCTACCTCAGCTTCCTGAGTATCTGGAACTACAGGCACTTGCTACCACACCCAGCTAATTTTTGTATTTTTAGTAGAGATGGGGTTTCACCATGTTGACCGGGATGGTGTTGATCCCTTGACCTGGTGATCCACATGCCTCTGCTGCCCAGAGTGCTGGGATTACAGGTGTGAGCATGAAGGCATTCTTAAGCAGACACACTGTCAGTTTCTACCTCTCTCTTTCCAAAATCAAATAGTGACTTTTTAATCACATTTAATTGAGATACAATTAAAATGTACAGTAATTAAGTTATAACTGTTATATACACCCCATGACCGTCACCCAAAACAAGAAATAAAACACTTCTAGCCTCCCTAAGATTTGCCAATATCCTTTTCTGGCTAATCCCCCACTGCCACAGTAACTGATTCCTAACATTATAAATTCGTTTTGCCTGTATCTGGAATTCATATAAAAAGGAATCATATTGTATGTTGGTTTCTTTGTCAGGGTTTTGCTTAAGCCTAATGTTTGTATGTGTTGCTGTATTTATATTAACAGTTCTTTTTTTTTTTTTTTTTTAGCAGATTTACTGAAATTCATATAGCATTTATTTTGCCCATTTAAAGTTTACAATTCAGTGATGTTGTTGTTGTTGTTATTGTTTTTACTATACTCACAGAGTTGTACAACCATTACATGATCAATTTAGAATAGCCAATCCTCATTCCGTCTCCTTCCCTTACCCCAGCCACAGGCTGTTATTAATGTACTTTGTCTCTATACATTTGCTAATCTGGACATTAATTCACTTTTTTTTTTTTTTTTTTTTTTTTTTTTTGCTTAGTAGTATTTCATCGTATGGCTATACCACAATTTGTTTATCCATTCTGTTGCTGATGGGCATTTCACTGTTTGGGGATATTATGCATAATGCTGCTATGAACATTTTTTTACAAGTCTTTTTGTGGACTGTTATTCATTTCTCTTAGGTACATACCTAGAAGTGGAATTGCTAAGTCTTAGGGTGGAGATAGATGTATGTTTAATTTTATAAGAAACTGCCAAACAACTCTTGAAAGAGGTTATGTCATCGCTTTACATTCCCAGCAACGTGTATGAGAGATTGATTATTCCACATTCTCCCGTATTTATGGTCTTTGTCAGTCTTTTCTATTTTAAATATTGGCTAGATGTGATGGGCCTCACCTGTAACTCCAGTACTTTGTGAGGCTGAGGCAGGAGGATTGTTTGAGTCCAGGAGTTTGAAACCAGCCTGGGCAACATATGGAGATCTTGTCTCTACAAAACATTTAAAAATTAGCTGTATGTGGTGGCACGTACCTGTAGTCCCAGCTACTCAGAATGCTGAGGTGGGCGGATCGCTTGAGCTGAGGAGATTGAGACCGCAATGAGCTGTGATAACACCAATGCATTCTAGCCCAGATGACAGAGTGAAATTCTGCCTCAAAAAATATATTTATAAGCTGACTGTGGTGGCTTACACCTTACACCTGTAATCCCATTTGGGAGGCCAAGGCTGGAAAGTGGGAGGATCACTTGAGCCCAGGAGTTCAAGACTAGCCTGGGCAACATAGCTCTATTTTGTGTATATAGATATATGTTTAATCTACTTAATATATGTAAAAATAATACAGTATATTTATATATGAATATATATAGATTTTAGAATATTTTGTCTGTTGTTTCAAAATAGCCTACTGGAATTTTAACAAAGATTATGTTGAATATATCAATTTGATGGGGATGGATGTCCTAACAATATTGAATTTTCCAGTATGCCCTAAGGATGGTTACTTGTTTTTTGAGACAGAGTCTTGTACTGTTGCCCGGGTTGGAGTGCAGTGGTGCACTCTCAGCTCACTGAAACCTCTACCTCCTGGGTTCAAGCAGTTCTCCTGCCTCAGCCTCCCAAGTAGCTGGGATTACAGGTTCCCGCCACCACACCAGGCTAATCGTTTGTAGTTTTAGTAGAGACGGGGTTTCACTATGTTGGCCAGGCTGGTCTCAAAACTCCTGACCTCGTGATCCACCCGCCTCGGCCTCCCAAAGTGCTGGGATTACAGGTGTGAGCCACCACACCTGACCAGAGTTGTTGCTTTTTAAAAAGTCATCAAATTCTTAAAGAACTGAAATTACAGTGTAGTTTTAGGTAACTGTTGGAAAAACCTAGTCTAACCTTTCATATCAGATCAGATTCCCCCATAAGTATACTTGTCTTTCATAGCACTTTTCATGGTTTTTAATTTTGTATTTATGACCATTTCATTATTGTCCATCTCCTCCAAGCTTTAAGCCTCTTGATGATAAGGACTATCATCTGTTCAGCATTGTATCACTAGCAGATAGATTAGTCTGACACACAGTGAGTGTTCAGTAAGTCGTCATTGGACAGATGAATTGTTAGGTTTTTTTTTCCCTTTGAGACAACAGTCTCACTCTATCGCCCGGGCTGGTGTACAGTGGCATGATCTTGGTGCACTGCATCCTCTGTCTTCCAAGTTCAAACGATTCTTCTGCCTCAGCCTCCAGAGTAGCTGGGTTTACAGGCACCTGCCACCAGGCTCAGCTAATTTTTATATTTAGAGATGGGGTTTCACCATGTTGGTCAGACTAGTCTTCAAACTCCTGACCTCAGGTGATCCACCCACCTCGGCCTCCCAGAGTATGGGATTACAGGCATAAGCCACCACACCCACCAGGATCTCAGTTCTTCTTAAGCAAATATTTAGGTATACTGAACTGTAAGCCTCATGAGGACATACAGACTTGCCTGTGGTGCTCATCATTAAGCCTAAGCAGTGATGGGGCTCATATTTTTCATATTTACATCTAGGCAGGATCTGACTTCAGAGCCTGAACTTCTAACCATAAGTTTTGACTTCTACTGTAAGAAGGAAAGATTTTGAGGAAAAAAAAAAAAAACTACTACGTTACAACCATAGTAATAATGTCTCCCAAAGTCAGTAGGCACTGACGTTTTATAGCCTTCCCAAATCAGAACAGATTTCTCTCTCTCTCTCTCTCTCTCTTTCTCTCTCTTTTTTTTTTAAGATGGGGTTTCACCATAATGGACAGGCTGATCTTGAACTCCTGACCTCAGGTGATCCACCCACCTCAGCCTCCTAAAGTGCTAGGATTACAGGCGTGAGCCACCAGATCAGCTATTCATCTGATCTGAATAGCTCAGATCTCATAGACTATTCATATCTTGTAGACTAATTTCAAGTCATTTAAAAGTTTTGAAAAATAAGTACTATTTGGAATTATTATATCATCCTTGGATATTAAACCTGGGCTCAAAAACCTATTGTTTGATGTTGCAAATAGTTAACTTCAGTTTTCTTCTATTAAGGTAAAATACTTTCATCATGTCTGTGCCCCCTAAAATAATCCTGTTACTGCTTTGTCTTCCCCTTCTCCTCTCCTAATCCTCTGTAGTTATTTTGTTTAGAAGCAAGATACTCTTAATTTTAAGAATTAGATCAACGAGAAATTGGGCTAGAGATATACAAAAGCCTTGGACAATAGTAGTTTTCCTTGTCCTCATTCGTATTAGAAGTGCTGTTAATTTACTGATAAATTCTAAGTTGGAAGACAAATCTTTGCAACTGGTAGCATCTCAGTCAGTAATAATTTGTTTTCCTTAGAACCATACTGAGCTCTGGAAGAGCTGTCTTGTTCAGCATTGTATCACTAACAAATAGGTTAGTCTGACACACAGTGAGTGTTCAGTAAGTTGTTGTTGGATGGATGAATTGTTGGGTTTTTTCTTTTTTTGAGACAGAGTCTCACTCTGTCACCCACGCTGGAGTGCAGGGGCATGATCTTTGCTCACTGCATCCTCCACCTCCCAGGCTCTCGAAGAGCTCAGTATGGTCTACAGAACAATGAGCAGATGTGAACCAAAATGCTGGGATCTTTTTAGTTTCAAATTTGTGTGTGTGTGTGTGTGTGTGTGTGTGTGTGTGTGTGTGTGTGTGTATGTAAGAGATGGGATCCAGGCAGGAGTGCAGTGGCATGATCATAGCTCACTTGTAGCCTTGATCTCAGACTCAAGAGAGTCTGCCTTAGCCTCTCAAGTAGCTAGGCCTGTAGGCATGTGCCATCACACCTGACTTTTTTTTTTTTTGGGGGGTAGAGACAGTTTCCCATTGTTGCTCAGGCTAGTCTCAAACTCCTGGTCACTAGCAATCCTGGTTCGAAACCAGCCTGAGCAACATGGTGAAATCTCCACTTCTACAAAAAAAAAAAAAAAAAAAAAATTAGCCAATCATGGTGACTCATGCATGTAGTCACAGCTACTCGAAAGGCTAACGCTGGAGAGTCACTTGAGTTCAGAAAGCTGAGGTTGCAGTGAGCCAAGGTCATGCCACTGCACTCCAGCCTGGGCGATGGAGAGACCCTGTCTCAAGAATTAGTGATCCTCCTGTGTCAGCCTCCCGAAGTGATGGGATTATAGGTGTGAGCCACCACCCCCAGGCTCAATTTTTTTTTTCCCCAAAGCATCAGAGTAGGAAAAGGTCACTTTATTTAGACCTTTACTCTTTTTTTTTTTTTTTTTTTTGAGACAGGGTCAGAGCTGGGTGTGGTGGCACATGCCTGTAATCCCAGCACTTTGAGAGGCTGAGGCGGGCAGATCACCTGAGGTTGGGAGTTCGAGACCAACCTTATCAACGTGGAGAAACCCTGTCTCTACTAAAAATACAAAATTAGCCGGGTATGCCTGTAGTCGCAGCTACTCGGGAGGCTGAGGCAGGAGAATTGCTCGAACCTGCAAGGCACAGGTTGTGGTGAGCTGATTATTGTGTCATTGCACTACAGCCCTGGGCAACAAGACTGTTGTTGCCCCATCTCAAAAAAAAAAAAAAAGAGAGAGAGACAGGGTCTTAGTCTGTTGACTAGGCTGGAGTGCAGTGGTACAATCTTGGCTCACTGCAACCTTGGCTTCCCGGACTCAAGTGATTCTCCAGCTTTAGCCTCCCGAGTAGCCTGTAGTCACAGGCGTGAGCCAGTATGCCTGGCTAGTTTTTTTTTTTTTTTTTTTTTTTTTTTAAAGCAATGGAGGTTTTGCCATGTTGCTCAAGCTGGTCTTGAACTCTTGAGCTCAAAGCAATCCGGCTTGCCTTGGCCTCCCAAAGTGCCGAGGTTACAGGTGTGAGCCAGCATGTGTGGCCTATTTAGACCTTTTCTAAAGGAGATTAGAAAATTTTAAATTACTTTTTAAAAGTAGCTGCAGTAGTTGATCACTTATTATTGAACCATGATATTGTAGGCAGAGAGGAGGAGAGGAGCATTTTAGGATGTATATCTTACAAAACAGCAACAACAAACAAACCAAGTTAATAACATTCTGGAGTCAAAATGACTGCCACTTCACAGAGTCAAGATAGAGTCAGGGTCTTCAGTTCTTCTCCCCAGGAAGTTTTGTAACTTTTGGTGGAGTCCCAAATATATCCATATAGTCCATGCCACATAGAAGCAGTTCTTCTGACCAAAAACACCTGAGATGAGAAATGCTCCTAAACTGCTAGTCCTGTAGCTTGCCCCGCAGTCTGTAGCTAACTCACATGCTACTGTCACTACATAGGCAGCCATGTCTGATAATCTGAATAGCTGGAGTTAGGTGTGAACTCTACTGTGAGGGCACATGTGGCTTATGCCATTACTGCAGTGTCAGTAAAAAGTATTGCTGAACCTGTGGAAATTTCAGAGATATCATCAGTATCAGCAGCCGCATGGTATAGCTTTTGTTAATGAGATTTTAAGAGTGTCCAAAGAATGAGGGTAACCTGAACTGAGTGAGGATTTTAGCAAGATACAGAAGCAGTGCTATTTACAAATAAAGGAAGAAGCTAGTGTGGTGGCTCACACTTGTAGTCCTAGCACTTTGGGAGGCTAAGGTTGGTGGATCAGTTGAGCTCAGAAGTTCTGACACCAGCCTGGGCAACATGGTGAAACCCTGTCTTTACAAAAAATCAGCTAGGCGTGGTGGTGTGCACCTGTATGCCTGGCTAATTTTTTTTTTTTTAAAGAAATGGAGGATGTAAATTTTTTTTTTTTTTTTTTTTTTTAGAAATAGTCCCAGCTACTTAGGGGACTGAGGCAAGAGGATCGCTTAAGCCCAGGAGTTCTAGGCTGCGGTGACTTTAGATGACACCACTGCACTCCAGCGTGAGACACTGCCTTGAAAAAAAAGGAAAATTACCCTAAGGAGCAAGCTAAATTAACATAAGACCATAGCTAACAAATTATAGTGAAGATAAAGACCACCAGTTAATTCTCCTTATAACAATAATAGCCTTAGTGTTTCAGAATCCCAATAGAGGAGGATGTTCTTATTGTATAAGCTGTTTGGGGTTGGGCAGATATTTATGTGATTTCAAATGAGATTTGTATTTAAAAGGTTATTTTTTTAAAAAACCAAGTACTATAGTATTAGATGATAGCAGAGGGTCACCCCAAATTTCGTATGCAGAAAAAACTGCCATTATTAACACTGTAGACAACTTTTATTGCATAGATAACAGCTGGAAGGGCGAGCAAAGGGCTGAGGGGGATGAGTGGAGGGATGAATGAATGGTTGGAAGGAGAGACATGATTTTAATAAAAATTGGGTTACATTATATATACTGTTTGTATTTTTAAATATTAACTTTAATTCTATTTGAATTTAGCAGAAAGGGAAATTGAAACCGTTGCTACCATGAAGTAAATGTTAATTCACAGCAGGAAGTACTGTAATTAGTTTCTGAAAGCTTCTTCTGAGTTTGTGGGGAAAATCATTATGAGGGGGAAAAAACTGTCATTGGGATTTTTTTAAACTTTCAACTTAAGACAGTGGTTGTGCTTTCAAAGGTAAAGAAATTAGCATTCTGACCTTTCTTTTCATCACTTTTTCCCTGAACTGCTGAGTTTGTAAATTATTTTAGTTTTATGCTTTCCAGGTTTATGAAGTTTACATTTTTTCTTCAATCCTAATTCCTGTAGTTTCGTTAACTTGATTCTATATTTGAATGGATTCAATGCTAAATAAGGCTTTTTGTTTTGTTTTGTTTTGTTTCTTGAGACAGGTTATCCCTCTGTGGCCCAGGCTGGAGTGCAGTGGGGCAATCTCGGCTTATTGTAACCTGCACCTCCCTGGTTTAAGCCTCTGCCTCAGCCTCCTAAGTAGCTGGGATTACAGGAGCCTGCCACCACAGCCCAGATAATTTTCGTAGTTTTAGTAGAGATGGGGTTTCACCATATTGGTCAGGCTGTAAGTTGTTTTGATGTTAAATCTGTGGTGAACAATGACTAAAATATTCTTCGAGCATTAAAGGGTATGGGGGAAGGGATAGCATCATGCAGTTTTTAGAAAACCAGCCTTTGGATTGACTGAGGGACATTCATGAGCTTTCGCCAACCTCTCTGGCTTGTGGAAAAGAGGACAAATGGGCCACTTCATGACCCAGAAAGAGTTTTCTTGAGAATGATTTACTTTACTAAATGGAAATTTCATTTTACTAAAATAGAAAACATTAATTATAGTCTAAAAATATTTATTAAGGATATATATATCATGCTATACAACTATTAGGTATTTTGTAGCTTTAGTAGAGATCAGTATGCTTATAAAAGGTGTCTTGCATAATGTTTGCAGATTTCTGCTATTTTATAAGTTTTTATCACTTCTACATACATCATCATTGAAGATTCTTTCTGATTCTTGTGTATCTGTATTTCATCCAGTCTTTAACCTATATTGCCAGTGTAGTGTTTCTAAACATGATTTCCATTATCCCATCAGTAATCCTTTAATGACTCATCATAATCTTCCAGATAAAATCTGGACACTAACTTGACTTCCCATACATATTTTAGTTTACTGCTTACTATTTTACCTAGTTTATCTTCATGTTCCAGTAATCAGCATAATAATAGCTAACATTTATATAGTATTTTATATGCCAAGAACTGATGGAGCAGTTATAATAAACTTCTTGTAATTCTACAAACAGATCATGTACTCTCACTTTCCTACCTCTACACGTAGAGTACCCTATGACTAGAGTACTCTTTATCAATCTTTTTTGAGATGGAGTCTTGCTCTGTTGCCAGGCTAGAGTGCAGTGGCGCGATCTTGACTCACTGCAACCTTTGACTCCCTGGTTCAAGCAATTCTCCTGCCCCAGCCTCCCAAGTAGCTGGGATTACAGGCACGCATCACTGCGCCTGGCCTAATTTTTGTATTTTTAGTAGAGACGGGGTTTCAACGCCAGGATGGTCTTGATCTCCTGACCTCATGATCTGCCTGCCTCAGACTCCCAAAGTGCTGAGATTACAGGCGTGAATCACCATGCCTGGCCTATCAATCTTTTAAATTATTTAATACCTGCTTCTTATTTTGAGATTCCACCCAGACATCATTTCTTAGAAGCGGAATTCCCATACTCATTTTCTGTACCCCCACCTTTACCTCTTAAAATTTTTGTGAGATGTCAAGGCAATGTATTATTTTTTTCAGTGGTTACAATTTCAGTGGTTACAGTAGGACTCAGTTGCCCTAGTTTAAGAGCAGAGGAAATAGGATTTTTAATTGTTCATCACCAGTACTTCATTCCTCAAACCATGTGTGTGAAACACATGGGCCGGGTTTGGTGGCCACACCTGTAATCCCAGCACTTCGGGAGGCTGAGGTGGGCCAGTCATTTGAGCTCAGGAGTTAGAGACCAACCTGGACAACATGGTGAAACCTTGTTTCTACAAAAAATATAAGAATTAGCTGGGCATGGTGGAGTGCCCTTACAGTCCCAGCTACTTGGGAGGCTGAGGTGGGAGGATCGCTTGAGCACAGGAGGTTCATTGAGGCTGTAGTTAGCTGTGTTTGCACTACTGCACTCCAGCCCGAATGACAGAGTAAGACTGTCAAAAACAAACAAACAAAAAACAACAACCAAAATGTGGTCCACAGGTAGGAGGCACAAAATTGGTAGATCTTGCTTTTGAAGATCCAAAATTCTACTGGTAAAATACCGACTTATAAATAGCTAATTATATTTAGCTGGGTCAGAGACTTAAACTTTAAAAAAGAAAAAGAAAAAGAAAAAACATAAAAGAAGTAGAAGCAACATAGACAGTTTTTTTCTCCTGTCATAGTATCTTAGTTCTTTTTCTTTTGCTGTGACAGAATACCTGAAACTGGATAATACATAAAGAAAAGACATTTATTTCTTAACATTTATGGAGTCTGGGAAGTCTAAGATTGAGGAGCCGTATCTGAGGAGGGCCTTCTTGCCTCTAATGGTGGAGGGTACCTCACGGAGAGGGCAAGAATGCCAGCTTAGGTCTCTCTTCCCTTTCTTTAAAGCCATTATTTCCCATCATGGGGACCCCACCCTGATGACCTTACCTAATCCTAATACCTTTCAGAGACCTTACCTCCAAATACCATCAACATGTGAATTTAAGGATTAATTTCTCAACACATGAAATTTGGGAATACAGTCAAATTATACCACATATTGAAATGGAAAAGGCCTTTAAATGGTTGTTTAGAAATTAAATTCTTTATGTGACAAAAGCCATATAATCAAAAAGCAAACAGAGAAAAAAGATTGTGGCTTTTATTAATACATAACTTCCTGCCATATATTAGAATGGACTCTTAATATTCAGAAAGTACAAAAGGTTAATGACTCTTCAGAAAATATGGACATGGAAATGAATAGGCAGTTCACAAAGAATTAAAAAGCTCAGTAGACTTTTTTTTTTTTTTTTTTTTTTTTAAAAGATACGGAGTTTTACTCTTGTTGCCCAGGCTGGAGTGCAGTGGTGCCATCTCAGCTTACTGCAACCTTCACCTCCCGGGTTCAAGTGATTCTCCTGCCTCAGGCCTCTCAAGTACCTAGAATTACAGGCGCCTGCCGCCACGCCCGGCTAATTTTTTTGTATTTTTAGTAGAGACAGGGTTTCATCATACTGTCCCGGTTGGTCTTGAACTTCTGACTTCAGGTCATCCAACCGCCTTGGCCTCCCAGAGTGCCAAGTTTACAGGTGTGCCTGACCAACAGGCATATTTAAAAATTGTTCAGTCTTTATTATAATCAAGGAATTGCAAATTCAAACATCAAAGTAAAATCTTTTGCTTATTTGTGTATTGGCTAAGATAAGTTCAAGCATCCAAAGGACCCTGGGACCGTCTTGTGTGCTCTCACTGGCCTAAGATGGAAAATGCACTATTTTTAAAAAATGACTACAACAGATTTAACTATATCAAATCAACAAAAATCCAGGAGTTCATAATGATACTTTAAAAATAGACCCAGTTTGGTGGCTCATACCTGTAATCCAAGCACTTTGGGAGGCAGAGATGGATGAAATGCTTGAGCTCAGGAGTTCAAGACCAGACTGGGCAACATGGTGAAAACCCTGTCTCTACAAAACATCCGAAACTTAGCTGAATGTGGTGATGCATGTCTGTAGTCCCAGTTACTCAAGAGGCTGAGGTGGGAGGATCACTTGAGCCCAGGAGGTCATGGCTGCAGTGAGCTGTGATCATGACACTGCACTCCAGCCTAGGTGACAGAGTGAGATTCCTTCTCAAAAAAGTAAAATAAAATACAAATAACTTACTGATTGTCTTCGGAAATTGCAAGGGTATCATTTCCTGAAAATTTATAATAGGAGAAGAATGAAGCATATTATCTTCCCTATCATCCACAAAATGTGTTACAAGGTAATAGTTGATAGTGGAAAGCTCTTTATTGAAGAATTTAGTTAATAATGAAGAAAAATGAAAATATTAGAGTACTGTTTCGCATCCATATACAAGTAATGGATCCAGGCAGATTATCAGTATGTGCAAGTATATTGAAAAGTATAGAAAAATAACAGAATGCAGACCATGTAAGGTATATAGACCATTGTGACAACCTCCACTTGTACTCTGAGCAAAATTGGCAGCATTGTAGGCGTTTGAGCAGGAGAGTTGACAGGATGAGATACAGCTTAGTTTTAGCAAACTAACTGGCTGCCACGTTGAGAATTGGTCAGTAGTGCAGGAAGCAGAATTGACACATATACCAAGCTGGAAGTTACTGCATCAATCCAGGTAAGAGATGAAGGTTGCTAGTACCCAACTAGTAGAGGAGAGAAATTATTAGGACTCTAAATATATTAGATTGATAGACCCAGCAGAATTTGCTGATAGATTAATGTGAGTGAGAAGAGAGAGAAGAGGATTAAAGAGAGGAGAATAGGAGGACTCTAAAGTTTTTTGCTTAAGCAACCGAAAGTTTAAAGTTGCCATTAACCAAGAAGGAGGAGACGAGGTGGCACAGATTTGGAGACGATAAAGAATTCAGTTTTGACTACGTTCCACCTAGTAGATACTCTCTGTGAGCATAGTATTGCTGAAAATTAAGATCCAAGGGTATGAAAAAGCTGTTTTGAGATGACCTTTCATTGTCAGCCTCATATTGTTCATTAACCATGAGTTCCTATTTCATCAGCTTGATATTTTTGTATTGTGTTTTGTTTTTCTTTCTTTTTTAAGACACTGTCTGGCTCTGTTGCACAGGCTGCAATGCAGCGATGCAATCACAAGTTACTGCAGCCTCGACTCCCAGACTCAAGTGATCCTCCCACTCACTTCAGCCTCCCAAGTAGCTGGAACTGAAAGCTCGCACCATCACACCCAACTAATTTTGTATTTTTTGTCGAGATGGGGGTTTGCCATGTTGCCCAGGCTGGTCTTGAACTCCTGAGCTCAAGCAATTCACCCACCTGGCCTCCCAAAATGCTGGGATTACAGGCATGAGCCACCACGTCTAGCTTTAATTTTGTTTTACCATTTAAGATGTGTATATGACACCCACTATATGCTGAATACTATTTACTTTCTCAAATACCTCATTTATTTAATCCTCATAGAAACTTGATGAAATAAATATATTGTCATACATATTTTACAGATGAAGCACAAAGAAATTAAGAAACTTGCCCAAGACCACGTAGCTAGAAAAGGTAGAAGTAGGACTTGAACCCATGCAGTGCTTTAAGAGTTCATGTTCTAAACCACTGTGCAAAGCTGCTTTCCTTTTCATTATTTCCCCTTATTTTATTGTAGTCATGAATGGAGAGTGAGGATTCAAGCACAGGCCAGAATCTTATTCCAAGGTATCTCCACAGAGGTTGTGGCTAATAAGTACAGTACTTCTATAGCTTCAAAAATCATAATTATTTTCATTATATAAAAAGCTAACAGTAAGACTGCTAGTGCTGGTAGAAAAGTTGTAGAATTTATATCTCATTGTGCTCTTAGGCAGTATTTTATGAGACCTTCTGAAATGTAATGGTTATCTAAGTTGGAGACTGTGTTATCAATTTTTTTTAAAGACAGTCTTTCATCTCACTATGTTGCCCAGACTGAAGTGTAGTGGTGCCATCTCACTCACTGCCATCTCTGCTTCCTGGGTTCAAGCTTTTCTTGTGCCTCAGCCTCCTGAATAGTTAGGATTTACAGGCATGCACCACCACGCTCAGCTAATTTTTGTGTATTTAGTAGAAATGAGGTTTTACCATGTTGGCCAGGCTGGTCTTGAACTCCTACCCTCAAGTGATCCACCCACTTTGGCCTCCCAAATTGCTGGGATTACAGGCGTGAGTTACCATGCCCAGCCAATATTGCATCTTTATGATTCTGTTTACATGTCTAACATGTTACAAGAAGTAATGGTTTGGGATTTGTGGACTAACGGTGTTTCATATATTCCCCTACTTAATGTTGCTTCAGTCGCTTCACTGTTAATATTGAAAATCCTTAAGGATCTGGCTGGCCTTTAGCATTCAGATACTGGTTTTGCTCTATTTGGTTTAAACTGACATTGCCCCAAAAGGCAATGTAGCTTTTTAGTCCACACTCTCCTTTAATAATGTCAGTGACCTTTAGAGCTGTCAGTTTGAAATAATGTAACTTTGCAAAGTATTTTATATCATTGGTTTTTCCTGGAGGGCATAGTGAGACTACAAAGGTTGTGATGATGGTGGCCTTCTAGCATTGTGAAAATATATTTCAAGTCCATCTTGTTTAGGTTATCTATATTCTTTTTTTTTTTTTTTTTTTTTGGTGAGACAGAGTCTCACTCTGTCATCCAGGCCAGAGTGCAGTGGTACAATCTTGGCTCACTGCAACCTCCACCTTTCAGGTTCAAGCAGTTCTCGCACCTTAGCCTCCCAAGTAGCTGGTATTACAGGCATGGTCTTGATCTCTTGACCTCGTGATCCACCCGCCTCAGCCTCCCAAAGTGCTGGGATTACAGGCTTGAGCCACCGCGCTCGGCCCGGTTATGTATATTCTTAATGGGGACCACATAAATGTAAAGCAACACTGTATGATTTAATTCTCCTTCCCTTTGTTGGCATTAATGAGTCATCAGTACAATTTTAGAAAAAATACACAGAATCATATTTTTCCAGATAGCCAAGATGTAACAGTTGATATTTGTTTCTTATATTGAATGTAGGGGAACCACTGAACACAGTTGGAGTGACTGTCTGGTCTTCAAGAATCAAATATAACTAATACCATTTAGGATACATAAGAAAAATAAATTTATTACATACAATGGATATCTTAGTGCATTTGAGCTTAATTGTCTCAGACAACCTGGTTAGGCTCATCTTGACTGTGGTCTGTCTTTGTAAGTCTCCAGAGCTAAGGGTGGTTTTTTGTGAAGTAGGGGCAGAGATTGTATATGGTCTGCAACACCTGAAATATTTATCATCTGGCCTTTTACAGAAAAGGTTTGTCTAACTCTCTTCTGGAGAAGAGAGTACTTAGATTTGAATCCCAGCCTCTCCTTTGACAGCTGTTTGGCCCCATTATCTGACTCTGTAAATGGGAGATAGTAATAGTACATATCTCAGAATTGTGGAGAAGACAGAAAGTAATGAATGTCAAGTTTTAGAATACAGTTTTATGATGGTTAACTGGTATTTTAACATATTTAATATGTAATATAAAATGGTAATATATGCTGTTTCTCTGTGAATATAGCAGATATCAAATCTTGGCTTTGTGATATAAAGTAATGTTATTTTAATTGAGACTATTAATCGGTATTTGTGGTACCATGATGTTATATAGATTGTTGTGGTGGAAATATCCTCTTTAAAGCCATGTAATCTATCCTCCATTGTTTTACCACTTCTCAGTGTATGATAATTCACTATTTCTTATAGTAGTCTCTTTCTTCTTTGGATAACATTGACTTATTTTTAGTTGATATACTGGCTTTGTCTTCCTCTAGCTTCCTCTAATTGCTGTTTATTTGAGTGTTGTTGTCCTAGATAAGCAGCTCTCAAACTTTTTGGTTTCAGGACCCCTTAAAAATTACTGAGCTCTTTGAAGAGCTAATGTATTAATAATTTATTTGAACTAATAATCAACCTCTTAACATGTTAAATAACTCTTAATGAAAATTTGTTGTTTCCCAAAACAAGTGGGCATTGCTTTTACATTTTTGCTCAACCTCTTAACATGTTAAATAACTCTTAATGAAAATTTGTTGTTTCCCAAAACAAGTGGGAAAATGGGCATTGCTTTTACATTTTTGCACATTTCTTCAATGTCTGGTTAATAGAAGGTAACTGAATTATTGTATCTACTTTGTCATTCAACTGTTGCATATGTTATTTTGATTGAAGCATGTCATGAAAATCCAGCCTGATACATAAAGGTTGTTGGGAAATATTATAATAGCCTTTCAGATAATTCTGGGTATTTTTTTTTTTTTGATTCAGCATTAAAACTTGACAAATAGTGGTGGGTTTTTTAAGTTAATAAACTTTATTTCTAGAGTAATTTTAGTTTCACAGCAAAATTGAGCAGAAAGTACTCCTTGCTTCCACACATGTACTTGCTCCTCCACTTTTGACCACACTACAGTGGTACATTTATTACAGTTGATGAACCTATGATGACACATCATTATCCAAAATCCATAATTTATATTAGGGTTCACTGTTAGTCTTGTATTTTCTATGGGTTTTGGCACATGTGTTGACCATTGTAGTGTACAGAGTCGTTTCACTGCTCTAACTGTGTTCTGCCTGTTTATCCCTCCTTCTGCCTAACTCTGGCAACCACTGGTCTTTCTACTGTTTTCCATAGTTTTGTCTTTTCTAGAATTTTATAAAGTTGGAATCCTAGAGTATGAAACCTCAGCTTGGATTCTTTCACTTAGTAATACACTTTAATGCGTATTACTCCATGTCTCTTTATGGCTTGATAGCTCATTTCTTTTTAGCAGTGTCTCAATGTACCATAGTTTATCAGTTCACCTACTACAGGACATCTTAGTTGCTTCAAGTTTTGGCAATTATAAATAAAGCTGTTACAAACATTTGTGTAACGGTTTTTATGTGGTCATGTTTTCATTTTATTTGAGTAATTACCAGGAAGTGCAGTTGCTGTATCATATGATAAGAGTATGTTTAATTTTGTAAGAAACTAACAGTCTTTCAAAGTGGTTGTACAGTTTTCCATTTCCACCAGCAATGAATGAGAGTTCTGTTGCCCCATATCTTCCCCAGCATTTGGTGTTGTCTGTCTAGATTTTGGCCATCTAACAGTCGTATGGTTGCATCTCATTGTTTCAATTTGCAGTTCCCTGCTGTATGGCTGTATCTCGTCGTTTCAGTTTGCACTTCCCTGCTGACATGTGATGTTGAACTTTGATATGCTTACTTGCCTTCTGTATGTCTTTGATGAGGTGTTTGTAGAGGTCTTTTGCTCATTTTTGATCGGGTTGTCTGTCTTCTTGTTGAGTTTTTAAGAATCTTGTGTGTATTTTGGATAACAGTCCTTTATCAGATGTGTCTTTTGCAGATATTTTTTTCCCAGTCTGTGGTTTACCTTCTCATTCTCTTGATTGGTAGTTTCTTTTTAATTAATGAAATATTTTAATTGACAAAAATTGTATATATTTATGGTGTCCAACTTGTTTTGATATATGTATACATTATGGAATGGCTGTATCAAGAGTGGAAGTTTCTTAAGAAATACGGATTTTTTTTAAACAGTGATATATATAACTCAAGATACAATAATATATGGTTATATATACCATATAACATTTTAAATGTTTAAATATACTGTTAAATATATAATAATTCACCTCATTTTTGTAATAGTTTTGCATAAATTTTACAAGTTCAGGGACTTGAAGATTCAGGAGGTCAAAACTATTTTCATAATAATAATACTAAGCTGTTACTTGCCTTTCAGTCTTCATTCTCTCACTAGTGAAGTTTTCCAGAGGTTATGGTAAGTAATTCTGCCTTCACTCTCACAGCTAATGGAATGTGAGTCCATTTTCTGTTTTAATTTTAAATATAGAAAATATCAAAGGATATAATTTACATGAACAAAAGCTCTTCAGTGATTTCAGTAATTTTTAAGAGTATAAAGCGATCCTGGGAGCAACATACTTGAAAACTGTTAAGTATATTTGGATTCCAAACCTTATGCAGGGCATAAGCAAGGGATTCACTTTGTCAAGCGAGACTTGTCGTCCTTTCTCTGTATCTCAGAAGAGAACTTTCTTTGCCAGTGTTTGGATGTTTCCCTCCAGTCAATCCTTTCTGCACCTGAGGGTGCAGTGTCTCTAGGACAGCATTTCTCAAACTTTTGTAAACTTAAGAATCACCTGGAAAGTTTGTTAAAAACTAAGATTCCTGGGCACATTTCCAGATATTCTGATTGATTAGGTCTGGGTTAAGGTACAAGAATTTACATTTCTGTGGAACAAGCTGCCAGATGCTGATATGGCAGGTCAGCAGACCACACTTTGGAGTAAGGTGTAGGTCCTAGCCTTTATGTGAGAGTCTCAGTTTCATTTTTTAAGGCCCTTCTGCCCCTGCCTGCATATTAAAACCCAAATTGCTGTGTTACCATATTAATCATCATCCCTTAGTGTGTCAGTGCACTCCCAGCTGTCCTCCAGATTCTCCTTCATTTCTGGCACGTGAGGCATTTCCTACCTACCTCTCTTTCATTTCTGGCACGTGAGGCATTTCCTACCTACCTTTTCAGCTTAGCTTGATGTGTGTATTTGGTGGGGAGGGTAGTGGGTATATATGTGCACTTAATACACATTTTATCAATTATATGTAGTAACAGGACTTTTTTTTTTTTTTTTTTTGAGACATAGTTTATCTCTTGTTGCTCAGGCTGGAGTATGGTGGTGTGATCTTGGCTCACTGCAACCTCTGCCTCCCAGGTTCAAGCGATTCTCCTCCCCAGCCTCCTGAGTAGCTGGGATTACAGGCATGTGCCACCATGCCCGGCTAATTTTGTATTTCTAGTAGAGATGGGGTTTCTCTATGTTGGTCCGGTTAGTCTCAGAACTCATGACCTCAGGTGATCTGCCTGCCTCCCAAAATGCTGGGATTATAGGGGTGAGCCACCGCACCAGCTGAGTAAAGTTGTCTTCACATACTTCTCTGAATAGTTTGGTCCCACCAATAAACCTATAACTGTTCAACTGGAAGTTCCTGTAAATCTATTTATAGGCCTTTTGGGAAAATGCCCTAAAATAAATACTACGTTATTTTGGTTTTAGTACATACTTAATTTAAGGAAATGCAATGCTTTACAGTTATTTAGAACATTACTTCTCATTTGAAAAAAGATATGCTACAGTAAAGCTTTCAGAATTGGACCCCATGTGTTCTGAGCTTAGAATATAACAATAAATCTTTTTTTTAAATGGCATTCTTAATAGTTTGTTGACTTGTCATTTGTTTCTCTTTTAGCATTAGAATGTTAAATAGGTCTTTTTCTTTCTTTCTTTTTTTTTTTTTTTTGAGACATCTCTTTCTCAGGCTGAAGTGCAGTGGCATGATCACGGCTCACTGTAGCCTTGACCTCCTAGGCTTGTGCCACTGCTCCTGGCTAATTAAACCTTTTTTTTTTTAAATGAGACAAGGTTTTCCTGTGTTGTCCAAGCTGATCTCAAACCTCTGGGCTCAAGTGATCCCTGCCTCTGCCTCCCAAAGTGCTGAGATAACAGGTGTGAGCCACTGCAGCTGGCTAAATGTTTTTTTAAAAAGGATTTTAGTTGAGAATTGGGTTGTTCAGGATGAACTGAAAAGAAAAATAAAAAGTGAGAGGATTTGGGTTGGTCAGGTTTTACTTAGAGTTCTAATATAGGATACTTTAGATTTGATTTTATATTTTTGTTAAAAAGAATGGCCTGTTTTAATATTTTTTTATATGTTTCTCTTAATGATTTTAAAGGCTTTGTTTTTTGAGACAGTCTCTTACACCGTGACCCAGGCTGGACTGCAGTGGCACGATATCAGCTCACTGCAACCTCTCCTTCCAAGGTTCAAGTGATTCTCGTGTCCCAGCCTCCTGAGTAGCTGGGGCTACAGGCATGTGCCTGCTAATTTTTTTTATTTCTAGTAGAGACAGGATTTCGTCATGTTGGCCAGACTGGTCTTGAGCTCCTGACTTCACGTGATCTGCCCTGCTTGGCCTCTCAAAGTGCTGGGATTGCAGGCATGAGCCACTGTGCCCAGTCAAGACTTTGTCATATATTTTTCTAGTCCTTTATATTTGCCTTGTTGAACTGTACTCAGAACTTTAGTGATCAGTTCATCACCATGTTATAGGTATACAGGTTGAGGGTCTCTTAACCCAAATGCTTGGGACCAGAATTGTTTTGGATTTTGGAACATTTGAGTTATGCTTAACAGTTGAGCATCCCTAATCCGAAATCCTTCAATGAGCATTTCCTTTGGGGATCATGACAGTACTAAAAAAGTTTCAGATTTTGGAGTATTTTTGATTTCAGATTTTCAGATTACGGATTCTTAACCCATACTGTCTAGTTTATAATATTCTTCCCAACAATGTCCAACAGCTTTAGTATTCTCTTTTAGCTGTAATGACATTCTTTGTAATAATTGTAGATTTAGAGAAGAATATACAATGACACCTAAGACTTACTGATTGCTTAGGGTCAATCATTGTATAAATCTAATTTGGGTTGTTTTTTCCTTAAATATATTACCTTGTACTTACTCAACCTTAAGAGATTTTACTGGATTGTCTTACCTTTAATGCCATCTGTAAACTTCCTACATCTCTTCCTGAGCACTTGTAATAATTAGACTGGATACTGAGATATCCTACTGCTTACACTTCTCCAGCCAAAAGTACCCATTTATTCCTATGTTTAAACCACTACTTTCATCATTTAACTCTATATTCTTTTACTCAGCAAACTGGGGACTAAAGATCTACAATATTCTGAAAATGTAACTATTAGTTGCAACTTTAATAAATAGAGCAAGAAAACTGTGACAAAAATGACTTGATCCTTCAGGGTCTCAAAGTTCGGTCCCTGGGCCCCTGGTGGTTCCTGAGACTCTTTTAGGGATCAGAAAGGTCAAAATTATTTTCATGATGATGTTAAGATGTCATTTCCCCTTTGCACTGTGTTGACAGTTGTACTCACATTGAAAGAATGACGGGTAAAATTGCTCAGGTGCACAAATTAACACAGTGGTACCGAATTATTATAGTAGTCCTTGTAATCTTTCGTTGCCTTGTACTCAGAGTATGTGCCAGTTTTACCTAAAAATGCCCATAATGAAGCAATAAAAATATACTACATTTACTAAATCATGGGCCTTGGGTCTCTTAATATTCTATTAAGTGCAATGGGAAATATGCATAAAAGCTCTTTGTGATTGCGTTGAGTTGCAAGGTAAAGTATCTACTTTTTTTTTTTTTTTTTTTTTACTTGAGACAGTCTCACTCTATCACAGGCTGTAGAGCAATGGTGCGATCTCAACTCACTGCACCCTCTGCCTCCTGGGTTCAAACAACTCTCCTGCCTCAGCCCCCCAAGTAGTTGTGATTACAGGTGTGCACCACCATACCCAGCTAACGTTTATATTTTTAGTAGAGATGGGGTTTCACCATGTTGGCCAGGCTGGTCTCGAACTCCTGACCCCAGGTGATCCACCTGCCTCCACCTCTCAAAGTGCTGGGATTACAGCCATGAGCCACTGTGCCTGGCCTACTTTTTTAATAGAATACCATTTTACTTGGAAGAATATCTGACAAACTATAATTATTCAGACTTCAGTATTTGGCAAACATTTTCTTAAAAATGAATGAAGTGGGCCAGGCATGGCGGCTCATGCCTGTAATCATAGCAGTTTGGGAAACTGAGGTGGATAGATCACAATATCAGGAATTCAAGACCAGCCTGGCCAACATGGTGAAACTCTATCTCTACTGAAAATACAAAAATTAGCTGGCCACGGTGGTGGGCACCTGTAATTCCAGCTACTCGGGAGGCAGAGGCAGGAGAACCTCTTGAACCCGGGAGGTGAAGGTTGCAGTGAGCTGAGATCACACCATTGCACTCCATCCTGGGTGAAAGCAAGAATATTGGAAAACTTAATCCACCACTGTGAGCATGAGAACTTCCCTGAAATGACCTTTTTGATAGGAACAGTAGCGATATTAACAAATGCATTTTTTTTTTCTTTTTCTTTTTTTTAAAGATGGGGTTTCACCATGATGGCCAGGCTGGTTTTGAACTCTTGACCTCAGGTGATCCACCCACCTCAGCCTCCCAGAGTGTTAGGATTATAGGTGTGAGCCGCCACACCCAGCCCAACAAATGTAATTTTTTAATGTAATGAAATAGGTCAACATTTGGAAAATGTGCAGTCCTCAGTGAATTAATACTTTACAAATGACCAATAAATTATGTTACAAATAAGCATTGGTCAAGTGCAAAATAGACTGATGGATTTTTTTTTGTAGCAAAATTTTTATTTTTTAAATTAAGATATAGTAAAACTGACAATTTTTATGTACAGTTGTGTGACTTTTGCCACATGTATAAATTTGTGTACCCAACACCACAACTAAGATACAGAATTGTTTCATGACTTCAAAAAGTTCCTTATGCTGTCTCGTCTTTTTTTTTTTTTTTTTTGAGTCAGAAAGTCTGACTCTGTCACCCAGGCTGAAGGGCAGTGGTGTGATCTTGGCTCACTGCAACCTCTGCCTCCCAGGTTCAAGCAGTTCTCCTGCTTCAGCCTCCTGAGTAGCTGGGATTACAGGCACATGCCACCACACCTGGCTAATTTTTGTATTTTTAGTAGAGATGGCGTTTGAGCATCCTGGCCAACCTGGTCTTGAATTCCTGACCTCGTGATCCACCTGCGTTGGCCTCCCAAAGTGCTGGGATTACAGGCGCGAGCCACTGTGCCTGGCCCCTGTGCTGTCTTTCCTAATTGCCTCACTCCAAACCTCTGGCAGCTTCTGATCTATTTGCTTGCTATAGTTTTGTTTTTTAGAGAATATCATATAAATAGAATCATATACTATGTAACCATTTGAGACTGGCTTAATTCACTCAACATGCATTTTTCCAAGTTTCATCTACCAATATTTCACTCCTTTTTAAAAAATTGAAATTTACCATTTGAGCCGTTTTAAACTGTGTATAATTCCGTGGCTTTTAGTATATTCACAGGGTTGTACAGCCAACACCACTATCTAATTGTATAGCATTTTGATCACCCTTCCAAAAGACAGACCATACCTATTACATAGTCACTTCCATTTCCATATTTCCTCCGTAATATCCTTCGTGTCTGTGAATTTTCCTCTTCTGGACATTTCATATAAATGGAATCATATAATGTGTCCTTTTGTGTCTTGTTTTCATTTAGCATATTTTTGAAGTTCATCCATGTGGTTATATGTATCATTACTTCATTTATGTTGTCAGCTCAGGTTGCCATAACCAAAATACCACAGACTTAGTGACTTAAACGGTAGGTACTTATTTCTTTTCTTTTTTTTTTTTCTTTTTTTTGAGATGGAGTTTTGCTCTTGTTACCCAGGCTGGAGTGCAATGGCGCGATCTCAGCTCACCACAACCTCCGCCTCCTGGGTTCAGGCAATTCTCCTGCCTCAGCCTCCTGAGTAGCTGGGATTACAGGCATGTGCCACCATGCCCAGCTAATTTTTTGTATTTTTAGTAGAGACGGGGTTTCACCATGTTGACCAGGATGGTCTCGATCTCTCGACCTCGTGATCCACCCGCCTCGGCCTCCCAAAGTGCTGGGATTACAGGCTTGAGCCACCGCGCCCGGCATTATTTCTTAAGTTCTGAAGGCTGGAGTCCCATATCAAGGTCCAGCAGTGTTGGTTTCTGCTAAGGCCTTTCTTTCTGGCTTCTCACTTTAACCTCTCACACAGCCTTTCCTACAGCACAAGTGATCTTGGGCATGTGTGTACTTTCTCTGTTTTGTTTGTTTGTTTGTTTGGTTGGTTGGTTTTTTGTTTTTCCTAACAAGAACACTAATTCTGTCAGATCAGGGACCCACCCTTCTGACTTCATTTCCTCTTTGTTACTTCCTTAGAGACCTCATCTTCAAATACAGCCACACTGGGGTCAGAGCATTAACATGAATTTTGGGAGGGACATAAACTTTCAGTCCTTAACAGTTCTTTTTTATGGTTGAATAATATTCCTTTGGATGGTTATACTCCATTTTGTTTATCCGTTCTTCAGTTGATGGACATTTGAGTGTTTCCACTGTCAGATTATGAATAATACTGCTATGAATATACATGTATGACTTTTTTTTTTTTTTTTTTTTGAGATGGAGTTTCGCTCTTGTTACCCAGGCTGGAGTGCAATGGCGCGATTTCGGCTCACCGCAACCTCCGTCTCCTGGGTTCAGGCAATTCTCCTGCCTCAGCCTCCTGAGTAGCTGGGATTACAGGCACGTGCCACCATGCCCAGCTAATTTTTTGTATCTTTAGTAGAGACGGGGTTTCACCATGTTGACCAGGATGGTCTCAATCTCTCGACCTCATGATCCACCCGCCTCGGCCTCCCAAAGTGCTGGGATTACAGGCTTGAGCCACCGCGCCCGGCTCATGTATGACTTTTTGTTTGAACACCTGTTTTCTCTTGTGTATATACTTAGGAGTAGAATGCTGGGTCATTTGGTAATTCTATTTTTAACTTTGAGAAACATCTAACTTGTTTTTCAAAGTGTCTGTGCCATTTTGATTTCCTACTAGCAATGTGTGAGGATTCCCATTTCTTCACGTCCTTTACCAGCATGTGTTATTTTCTTTGTATGTGTGTGGTTTTTTTGTTGTTGTTTTTCTGTTTTGTTTGAGATGAAGTCTCGTTCTGTCATCCAAGCTCAAGTGCAGTGGCATGATCCTAGTTCAGTGTAACTTTGAACTCCTGGAGTGAAGTGATCTTCCCACCTCAGTTTAGGACTACAGGTGCACAATGCGTCTGGCTAGCCTTTAAAATATTTTGTAGAGAAGGGATCTGGCTGTGTTGTGTAGGCTGGTTTCAAACTCCTGGACTCAAGCAGTCTTCTCACCTCGGCTTCCCAAAGCTCTAGGACTGTAAGTGTGAGCCACCCCTGCCCAACCTAAAACTGATTTTCTTATGTTCATCTTGTATCCTAAAACCTTGCTGAACTTAATAGCCCGCATTCCACCTGGGCTTTTTTTGTTGGAAGTTTTATTAAATTTTTAATCTTTTTACTTATTATAGGTCTTTTCAGTTTTTTAGTTGTTTTTTGTGGTAGTTTCTAGAGGTTTATCCATTCATCTTATCTAATTTGTTGGCATACAACAGTTCATGGTATTCTCTTGTAATCCTTTTTATTTCTGTAAGAGTGGTAATGATGTCCGCAGTTTTATTCCTGATTTTAGTAAATTGAAGTCTGTCTAGTTAAAGATTTGTCAATATTGATTTTTTCAGAGGAATTTTGGGTTCATTGATAACTGATTTTTCTCTTGACCCTTTACTGATTCCCAATTTTATATTGCCCCATTTCAGTGTCTCCCTTCAAAGTCACCTATCCAGTTGCCTTCTTCATTGATCTACTTTGATTTCTAACCAGCATCTCAGACTTAACATCTCCAAAACTGAACTAGATCTCTGCCAAACATTTCTCCTCCAGTCTTCTCCATCCTAGAAAGTTAAACTACCATTTACTCACTTCACAGACCAAAAGCCTACGTGTCATTTTCAGCTCCTTTCCCTCGCATTCCACATCAGCATATCATCAAGGAAGTTGCTACCACTGTCTCTTGCCAAGGCTGTTGTCATAATAGTCTCCTAATGCTTTATCTAATAATCTGTCGTCTGTACAGCCACCTGGTAATCTTAAACAACATAAATTTGATTATTTTAGCTCTACTGCTACCTAAATATGAAACTTCAGTGCATTTCTATTAAAATTGAAAATCCAGTCTCCTCACTGTGGACTGTATAATCGTGCCTCTAAATCTCTTACCTCATCATGGACTTCCCATCTTAATTACTTTGCTGACCATGCCTGCTTTCTTGCTTGTTCTCAATATACCATATTTCATACCTTAACTGCATCAGTGCTGTTCACTCTGTCTAGAACATTCACGTGTCTCCATATGGCTTGCTTCTCCCTTACTTTATTGAGTTCTCAAGAAATGTTACCTCCTTTGCCTGTAATCACAATGCTTTGGGAGGCCAAGGCAGAAGGATTGCTTGAGGCCAGGAGTTTGAGACCATCCTGGGCAACATAGCAAGACTCTATCTCTAAAGAAAAATTTAAAAATTTAGCTAGGTGTTGTGGTGCATACCTGTAGTCCAAACTGCTCAGGAGGCTGAGGCAGGAAGATCACTTGATCCCAGGAGTTTGAGGTTATTGCGAGCTGTGATTGTGCCATTACAACCCAGCCTGGGCAACAGAAAGAGACTCTGTATTTAAAAACTAAAAAGAAAAAAAAAATATTGCCTCCTAGATAATTTTTTTTCTCAGCTCTCTAAATGCTCTCTTCACTGCTTTGTACAATAAGACTTATATGCACGTCACTGACATTTCTGGTGTTTAGAGGGGTGTAGGATGAGGAGGGATCCCGTCATTACGTATAGTCATACCTTATGTCATTGACTTTTTTATTGTTCAGCAATGTATAAGACTGAAATACTTCACATACAATTGACTGTGAGGAATGGGAAATATGAGTAATTTTAATTTTTTTTTACCTCCAGTAAATTAATTGCAAAGCAATTTTATTACTTTTATTTATTATTGTTATTACTACTATTTTTTTTTTAGGCAGATTTCTCGCTCTGTTGTCCAGGCTGGAGTGCAGTGGCATGAACTCAGCTCACTGTAGCCTCTGCCTCCTAGGCTCAAGTGATAGTTCCCCTCAGCCTCCCGAGTAGCTGGAATTGCAGGCGTACACCACGAAACCTAGCTAATTTTTGTATTTTTAATAGAGGTGAGGTTTTGCCGTGTTGGTCAGACTGGTCTTGAACTCCTGACCTCAAGTGCTTCACCCTCCTCGGCCTCCAAAAGTAATTCCCTGGGATTACAGGCGTGAGCCACAACGCCCTGCCCAAAGTAATTTTTGGGCAAGCATGGTAGGTCTAGGATGGGGCTAACTCTGGAAAGAAGAGAATAAATGGACAAAGGAATAGGGAAAGGATGGGAAGGGATAGAAGAGGAACCCCTACCTTTCCAACCTCCTAAGAACCTTCAAAGTTGAGTTTTTGTCTTTGTTCTTTCAACTATAGAAATTTCCATTTTACCTAAAGTGAGGGAAATCATTCAGCTATAATTTTGTTTTTACTTTGTTAACTCCATTACTCCTAAGGAATATGAGGCCTTCCTTTAAACTTTCATCAGAGGAGAGAGAGAGAAGCAAAAACAAAGGAATGCAATGCTTACCTCTCACACTGTAATTTGTACCTTGGTAGCTTTGAGAAAAAAATGTGATGTAAAAAAGTTACTGTGGATTCAGTAGTGCTTTTAAAATAAATATGTATGTATTGCTTGTAGCAAGATGTGTTAAAAAGAGTGAAGTTAGTGGCTGTATATGCAAGCACATTTTTATTTAATTTACAAACAGTGCCCGTATGGATTTACTGACCTTGTAATGACTGAGATCTTCTAAGGGATTGTGGCCTATGGATTGTGAACTGATGTAATTGACTCATTCCTATCAACCTCAGATTTGCATTAAATGGTTTGTTTCTAAGCATAATTAACCTAGACAGTTTGATATACAAGAAAAAATGAAACAAAACTGCCCTTGGATTTCCAAAGACTTAAATTAATCTGACCTAGCTACTCACTACCTTTGTGATTTTGATAACTTATTTAATACCTTTGAATCTCATTTATGGCATTATGTATGTAATACTATATTCTGATAATGTTCTAACTATTCGGTATATCTTTCTTTTCCCTCCTTAATGTATGAGTAACACTGGTTTTCGGGACTTTAACTTTCTTATTTTATTTCTATCTTTGCTATGATTACAGCTTTCCACAAAGAAAGTTTGCTGCCCTCTGTTCATGGGCCAGCAAAGAGAGCCCTTAATTCAGTTCTGGTTTTAGTCCATAGATAGATAGAAGAGAATTTATTTGAGCTGGAGCAGAAAACCATCTTTTTTTGGTCAGATATCTATTACCCTTCTGTTTTGTTTACTTTATTTCTGTTTCTTCAAGTCGTCAGCATGCCTGACACATCAAACAGTCCTCATAAAGTCTCCAACCTCTCAGGTAATTATAATGATGTAGGAATTACAATCCAACAAATATTTCTTAAGCACTTACCTGAGAATGGTAGTTTAAAGAATAGGTCGATGTTAAAAGGTGAATAAATATTTCTTTTTTTTTTTTTTTTTTTTTTCACGTTTAAGATTTTATTCAGATTTGATTTGCATTCCAAAAGAAATTATAAAATGTATTCACTTGTTTATAAAAAAAAAAAAAGAGGGGCCACAAAATTTTAATTCAAATTATAAAACATAATTAATTAATTTTCAGATTAAAAGTGGGCTAGTTGCTTGGAGTAACAAACTTTTAAATCAGCATTTTCCACCTCCACACCAAGGATAACCATCTAATTAATGATCAGCTGTGCTGTAATAGGATAGCACTGAGACTTGAGTAAACATCAAAACTGAAGCACCCTTCTAAGCCCAGACCAGGAGCTTTTTTATGCCTTCTCATAGTGGCGAACAGCAACCACATCACCAAAAGTAAGGGTCATAACCATTTTGCCATCCTTAATTTCTCTTACAAAATTTGTTTCTTTGCCATCCCATTTCTGTACGTGAACAAGTTTGTCTCCATCCAGGCTAACAACAGACTTACAGTTTCTGTCATCCGCAGTGGTTTCATCAAACTCTTCTCCCAGGTGGAAACTAATCTCCGTGTTCTTGAATGTGCTGAGAGTCCTGATGACCACTTTGTCTCCTTCCTGACTGATAATTACCGTTGGTTTGGTCACATTTCCCACCTGCCTAGTGGCAAAGCCCACACCTAGAGCCTTCATGTACTCATCAAAGTTCTGACTGTCGGTCAGTTTCCAGGTAGCACAGAAAGCCTCCACCATCCTTGCCCTTTCCCGTCTTTAGAGACAAGAGCGAGGATCTTCTCGTCTAATTGCCACTGGTGAATAAATATTTCTTAGCTCAAAATATAATGGAATTAAATACCACAAAAGGGTGTCGTTTATAAAATAGTACAACTTGAGTACTGATGAGGATGTTATTAGCTTTGCCTGTTTGCCTGGGGCCTATGGGGTGAGATAGGGGATACCTCAGAATTAGATTGAGGGTTGCAGGAAGAACATTATAGGCAGAGGACATATTGTGTTCATATGGCATGGAAGCATTGACAGTGCACATTGTGATTGATCAGTGTGGCCAGAGCATAGTGTATGTATACAGAATATGGTAGCAGAGAAGACTGAAAAGGTAATTTGGGATCAGACCGTATAATGATAATGCATGGCATTCAGAAATTAGAAGTCTTCAGTATTGTCAGTGGAAAGCTATAAAATGTTTTTAAAATGTAGAAAGGATGATGTTTAGCAGCAGCATGAAGGGTGAATTCTGGTGGTAGAGATGGTGGTGTAGGTGAATATAAAGATAAGTTACAAATTAATAGATGTTATTAATAGGTAGTGTCGGCTGAACAAAGTGGCTCACACCTGTAATCCTAGCACTTTGGGAGGCTGAGGCGAGCAAATCACGGGGTCAGAAGTTCAAGACATGCCTGGCCAACATGGTGAAACCTCATCTCTACTAAAAATACAAAAATTAACCGGGCATGGTGGTGCATGTCTCTAATCCTAGCTACTAGGGAGGCTGAGGCAAGAGAATTGCTTAAACCCACCCAGGTGGTGAATGTTGCAGTGAGCTGAGATCAGGCCACTGCACTTCAGCCTGGGGGACAGAGCAAGACTCTGTCTCAGGGGAAAAAAAAAAAAAAAAAAAAAAAAAAAATTAAGTGCGATGAAGTGAAAAGAGCCTGGACATTAGAGTCACAGGCATGGTTTTAAATCTAGGTGCTGGCCTTTGCAGTTGGGAACAAATTAACTGCTTTGATTTTTAGATTTTTTTTTTTTTTCCCGCATGTACCAGGTGGTAGTAGAACTTGTTTTACAGTGTTCTTCTGAAGGTTTTGTTATGGGCCTGAAGCACAAATAAGGGTTCACTTAATGATAACTGTCATTATTATCAACATGAATGACATTTATTATAATTTTTAAGGTAAGAAATAGTGAAAACCTGAATTTAGGGATGGAAAAGAGAGAATAGATGGGGAGGAATTTTTTTTTTTTTTTTTTTTTTTGCTCCATTGCCCAGGCTGGAGTACAGTGGCAGGATCTCAGCTCACTGCAACCTCCACATCCTGGGTTCAAACGATTCTTCTGCCTCAGTCTCCGAGTAGCTGGGACTACAGGCATGCACCAGCTAACTTTTGTATTTTAGTAGAGATGGGGTTTCACCATGTTGGCCAGGATGGTCTCAATCTCCTGACCTTGTGATCCGCCCACCTCAGCTTCCCAAAGTGCTGGGATTACAGGCATGAGTCACCACGTCCAGCCGGCAGGAATCTATTTGAAGTAAAATGAATAGGACTCAGTGACTGGAAATACTTGGTGATTTATGGAAAGAATGGAATTGTGACTGAGGTGTCTAACCTGAGTATCATGTGTTACTCAGGAAAGTGTTCATGATGACATTTTCCTGGTAAGTAATACAGACTATAGGAGGAATCCATGATTTCTCAATCATGGATTGATTTCTCAATCATGGATTGAAGGAAAGGAGTAAAATGATGTTGATTTAGGCATTTTTAGGTATTTAGGAGATTTCGGTGATGATATGAAGTAGGCAGTTAGTCTTAGGGCAAGAAATAAAAGATTGGAGTATATGTGTGATAGTGGGAAAGCATGTTAATTTTGACTCCTTGACTAGAATTATGAATATCTTAACAGCAGGGCATACTTTTAAACATTATCCCTGTATCCCTACACTGCTAGCTCTATTTAAACACTTGATTTTTTTTTTTTTTTTTTTGAGATGGAGTTTCGCTCTTGTTACCCAGGCTGGAGTACAATGGCGCGATCTCGGCTCACCGCAACCTCCGCCTCCTGGGTTCAGGCAATTCTCCTGCCTCAGCCTCCTGAGTAGCTGGGATTACAGGCAAGTGCCACCATGCCCAGCTAATTTTTTGTATTTTTAGTAGAGATGGGGTTTCACCATGTTGACCAGGATGGTCTCGATCTCTTGATCTTGTGATCCACCCGCCTCAGCCTCCCAAAGTGCTGGGATTACGGGTGTGAGCCACCGCTCCCGGCAACACTTGATTTTTATTAAATGTGAGATTTTAAAAATAATATTCTTTATGATGGCTTTGTGAATAGAAAAGATAATTCATAGTTACTTTGATTTCTGATTTTTAACTGTTCACTTTATTTAAATTTATACATTTAAAACTAGTTCTCTTTTTTTTTTTTTTTTTTTTTTTGAGACGGAGTTTCGCTCTTGTTACCCAGGCTGGAGTGCAATGGCGCGATCTCGGCTCACCGCAACCTCCGCCTCCTGGGTTCAGGCAATTCTCCTGCCTCAGCCTCCTGAGTAGCTGGGATTACAGGCACACGCCACCATGCCCAGCTAATTTTTTGTATTTTTAGTAGAGACGGGGTTTCACCATGTTGACCAGGATGGTCTCGATCTCTCGACCTCGTGATCCACCCGCTTCGGCCTCCCAAAGTGCTGGGATTACAAGCTTGAGCCACCGCGCCCGGCCAAAACTAGTTCTCTTTAAATACATATCTTATTCTGTAACAAATTTTAACAAACTTTTAATAAATGTCTTAATTTCTTAAAACATTTAAATCTGTAAGTATAAATTAAAATTTTATATTTTCTCTGTAAATACTGATTTAATAAAACCTTCCTAGATATTTAAATAAATCTTGTAAATATAATAATTTAAAATTATAAGACATTCTTAAGTTGTGTGAGTATTCTTTTTTTTTTTTTTTTTTTTTTTGAGTTTCGCTCTTGTCACCCAGGCTGGAGTGCAATGGCGCGATCTCGGCTCACCGCAACCTCCGCCTCCTGGGTTCAGGCAATTCTCCTGCCTCAGCCTCCTGAGTAGCTGGGATTACAGGCACGCGCCACCATGCCCAGCTAATTTTTTGTATTTTTAGTAGAGACGGGGTTTCACCATGTTGACCAGGTTGGTCTCGATCTCTCGACCTTGTGATCCACCCGCCTCGGCCTCCCAAAGTGCTGGGATTACAGGCTTGAGCCACCGCGCCCGGCCATGTGAGTATTCTTAATACAGGATACAAACTTAGTAAAATTTCATGATAGAATTACAAGTCTAAATCAGCTATTCAATAATACATCTTAAATTAGAATTACAAGACTGGGTCCAATAGGCCAGATCGTCTTAAAACATTACAAATATTTACCAATAGGCATAGAGTACTTATTTTTTAAACATATTTTTTGAGATATAATTTACATATCTTAGAATTCATCTATTTTAAGTGTACAGTTTGCCTATTTTTATTATATTCACAGAATTATGCAACATCACCACAATCTACTTTTAGAATATTTCCCTTCACACAAAAGGAAATATGTTGCCCATTTGCAGTTATTTTCATTTTCAGTCACCCCAGGAAACCACTAACGTACTTTATTCTATCCGTAGATTTGCCTTTTCAGTACATTGTTTATAAACGGACTTACATAGTATGTGGTCTTTTGTTTCTGTTCTTTTTTCACCTAGCACCTTGTTTGAGGCTTATTCATCCATATTATAATTTTATTCCATTGTATGGGTATACCACATTTTGTTTATCACAGATTGCTTCTTAATATAAAATAATTAAAATTTTATTTCTTTTAAATCATCCTATACTTGATTAAGAAAAAAATCCTGAAAATAACTAAATGAATCCTTTATAAGTTAGAAAAAGTGCAATAGGATAAACCCAAATAAATGGATAATTTTAAAAAATTAGAGCACAATTTAATGAAATCAGAGATACAATAGAGAAGATCAAAAAAGTCAAAAGTAGGTTTTTAAAAGAAAACTAAAAATGAAACCTAATAAGACCGATTAAGGAATAAAAGACAAAAATAGTATGAAAATGAAGACTGACTACGTATTAGAGATTAAAATACAAGGAATTCATAGCACCTGCCATTAGGTTTTATACAGTGTTTTTCCTTTTCAGGAGATCTTTATTCTGGATCATATTTTGCTTAATGGAACTGCTTTGAGTAACCCTTACCCCCAGAGTGAATGGCTTTTCTACTTTCAAAATCGGAGAATATCTGTAAATGTCTCTTTTCAATATTCATAAGCAGCACATTGTCTACATTTTTTTCCTTTAGAATTTTGTAAACACAGCTTCATAGGCTTTTTTTTTTTCTTTTTTCTTTTTTAAGAGATGGAGTCTGCTCATGTTGAATTCTTGGAGTCAAGCAATCCTTCCACTTAAGCTTCCCAAGTAACTGGGACTACAGGTGTGTGTCACCACATACCATACATACCCAGCTCTCCATAGATGTCTAGCATTTACATTTACCAGTGAAATGACTGGTGGTCTAAATCTCTTTCCTCTTATTTTAAGTAAAATTAAGTGAAATATTTCCCATATTTGGAGCTTGTAAATTTTTATTGTCAAAATTCCGATATTTTACCAGGAGAGTCTACATGTGTAGCTTCCCCTCCAACCCCTAGTGCTGCCCCAGTATTTCATGGAGCCCATTAGACAAGAAGACTCAAGCCAGTAATCAGTGTTAGGAAGTTTTTGTTTCCTTTTCCTTCCTTAAAATTTTTATTCATTTAATTAATTTTTTTTTTTTTTTTTGAGACAGAGTTTTGCTCTTGTTGCCCAGGCTGGAGTGCAATGGTTCGATCAGCTCACCACAGCCTCCACCTCCTAGGTTCAAGCGATTCTCCTACCTCAGCCTCCTGAGTAGCTGGGATTATAGGCGTGCGCCATCATGCGTAGCTAATTCTTCGTATTTTTAGTAGAGACGAGGTTTCTCCATGTTGGTCAGACTGGTCTCGAACTCCCGACCTCAGGTGATCACCCAGCTTGGCCTCCCAATCCCAAGTGCTGGGATTGCAGGCATGAGCCACCACGCTCAGCCTAATGTAAATTTTTTAAATGTTCATTTTTTGGCTTTTCTTGTTCTAAAAATCTTATTTAAAATCCTGTTTTACAGATATTGCACATCTGACCACCTAATCTCTAATATTTTTCTCATGATATATATGTCTTTGACACTTTACACTATTAGTGCTGTCCGTCCATTCATCTGTCTGTCTTCTTTTGATGGTCTCAGATCTTGGCTTACTGCAGGTTCCACCTTCTGCGCTCCAGTGATCTTTCTGTGTCAGCCTGCCAGGTAGCTGGGACTACAGGTGCGTGCCACCATGCTGGGCTAATTTTTTGTAGACACAGGGTTTTACCATGTTGTCCAGACTGATACTAGGGCATTTCTTAAGTTGATTTTCTAAATCACTACTTTGTTGTGTATTTCTCTACTTAATTCTCTTTCATTTTAGTGGTTTTTCTCCTCCCCTCAAGCATTATTTTCTGCTCTTTTATTCAGAGCTCTTTGCTTCCCTCCCTGGCTATTGCCTCTTTGCTATTCCTCCCTGGCTTCAATAGAAATACTGCCTGCAATTTTTCTTCAAGTTCTACTGTTTTTTTTTTTTTCTTATTAGTTCTGTTTCAGTTTGGGCCATTAGTTGTGATTCAATTGTTAATTCTCTTTGGTGTATCTGGCCAGGTTTTGTCATCAGTTCTTGTGCTGGGTAATTCTGAGAGTGATAAGTGAGCCAACAAATAGGGTTCATATGCATTATCTGGGAGCAGGTGCTCAGGAGGAGAGGAAGAATTCTTAATGAATGTAGTTCTCTAATAATGAGATGAATCACCAGGAGTAGTAAGGAGAAGAGAAGCCTGAATGATTGTTGTTCACTATGTATAGAAGTTCATCTGGTCTTTGAATGACACACTGAGATAGTTGGAGTGTCAATTAAAAACAATTGATTACTTTAATCACCTTGGATAGAATATAAAAGATTGTATAATACAGTGCTCTAAAATTATTACCACAATTACTATTGCATCAACCCAGTACTTTGCAACTGACTTGTTATGAAGTTCAGTGTGGTGGTGGCAGCAAGTCACACATCCTGAGTTTTAAGCAAACAACTCCAGATACTATCATTCCCCTTTTTGTTTATTAGGACATTATTACTGCCAGCAAGCGCCTTTGAACTGATACTTTGTAAAATGTAATACAGTCATGTGTTGCTTAACGATGGGGATGCATTATGAGAAATACATTGTTAGGCAGTTTCATCACTTTTCAACATAAACTGTACTTAGACAAACCTACATGGTATAGCCTACTGCATACCTAGGCTATTTGGTATAGTCTCTTGCTTCTAGGCTGCAAACCTGTACAGCATATTATGGTACTGAATACTGTAGGAAATACTTGCCATCATTGCCACACAATATCATTGTCATACAGTGGTATTTGTGTTCTTAACATAGAAAAGGTACAGTAAAAATTGTCACACCTGGTTAGGGCACTTACTGTTAATGGAGAGTTCAGGACTGGAAGTTGCTCTGGGTGAGTCAGTGAATAAGTGGTAAATGAACAGGAAGGCCTAGAACATTGCCGAACACTACTGTAGACTTCCAAATACTGTACGCTTAGGCTACATTAAATTTATCTAAGAATAAAGTAATTGCAGTCCAGCATTACAATGGCTATAATCACCAAGCAGTAGGGATTTTTCAACTCCATTATAATGTTAGGGGACTATTGTGGTATAGGCAGTCTGTCCTTGACTAAAACATTGTTATATGGCACATGACTACTTTATTGAAGATTGAGCACCAAGCTCAGTACAAGCCTGAGTACAAGATCCAGGGGACCTTGATGTAAAAATTGCTAATTTTCTGATATATTCCTACATTTCCTTTAGCACGTCTCTCAAACTACTAGTCTCTATACTGGTATCTCAGAGGAGAGGTTCCCAAGACCTATAAACCACTTTTTCATTCTGTTAATTTTTTTCCAAAAGAACAGGCTATATTGCTGACCTTAGTTAGCTTTGTATTTGATATATTCCTATTCTGTTACTTTATATAACTTGTTTCCCCAGTTTTGGTTGGAAATGGATTGTGATTTAGATTGAAGGCGGACATTTGTGGGAGAGTTTAGTCTTCTATCTTCTGTTTTTAAGAGCTGTGTGATTAAATCAGAAGCCAAAAGTAGGCATGCAAAGCCTTCCTATAAGAGAAACATTGTTCCTATAAGAGAAATACTGCTTCCTATCCTTCCTGGAGCATTAATTCTCCTTGAGGAGACAAGACATAAATGAACAAAAAGAAAAATGAGAACATAGGGTTTAGATAGCCTGTGACAAATTTTATTTTTGCAAATGATAGAAAGCAAAGAAGACATTAAGCAACTGACTTTTATTTAAAATCGAACAATGATCTGGGAATTCTGAGGATGAGAGAACTGGAAACTAAAGATCCATGAGGGCAGGTAACAACATGTCTGCTCAATGCTGCCTGTTGAGCAGTCCCTGGCAGATGATAGACGCAGTATATGTCGAATAAATGAATATTTGTTGAACAGTTTGAAGAGTATCTTCAAGGAGAGAAATACTGTATTTGAGCAGAGGTGAGATGTAAAGCAGGAAAGCTCTGGTAAGTAATCCAGCTAACAGTACATAGGGTCAAATTATAAGCAGTTATTGCTGAATTGGAATTTGGATTTTGTTCTTTAAGCAGCATAAACTTTGAAGAGGTATTGGCATCATTGAAGCAGTGTTTTAGGAGTAGTCTGAAGAGATGGTGCAGATTGCAGTGAAGAAGAAACTAGAGATCAACCTTGAGACCAGTTGTGATGTTGGATAGGAATTCTTTCAAAGGTAGTCAGCTTCATAAAATAATTTTTCTTCATGTGTGATATGAAAAGGTAGTTTTAAAGTCCTTGTGATTGAACATAATGGCATGGCTGTCTTTTTCAGTATTTAGTTTTCTGTGGCATTTTGTTATTGATCTTTCTGGCTTTTAGGTGATATCATGGTATACATTTTGAATATATTTGTTCTTCCCTTATTTGTCTTTTGTTAATGTCAAGCATAGCACATGAGACATTCCCTGTTGCTATGCAACTGCTAAATTCAATATTTAGTATTAATAAAACTGAGTGACATTAACATCCAGTGAACAGAGAGTAGCAAAATAGGACTTTATGGTATCAAATCAATAATGTTTGTTAGGTTTAATGTATTGTTGCAGGTATGAGCAGAAGAAGAGTGACTTGTTTACAGTTGCTATTTTGAGCACAATTAGTTGTGGTTAAATCTTTGTGTTTATGACCAGATTTTTGTGTTTGCGTTTGTTCGTTCTTTGTGATTGCTTTTTGGTTTATGACTCAGTTTTTGTTAGTATTATTGATGTTCTGCTCAGTTTCTTTTTCTTGTATCAGATTCTGTTCTTCTTTAAAATTTTTATCTCCCAGAGCTTTCATTTGCATTTTTCTTTCCTGGCATTATTTCTCACTATATTTACTTTTTTCCTTTTCAGGAATTTACGGTCAGCCTGCAGATTTGGAATTTGTTACGATTTTATGTAAACCTAGGCGAAAGAATATTAGATTTGCTCTTCAGGATAAGACATACTTAATGATTTCCTTTAGCCATTTAAAGTATGTATTTGATACTTTCATGATGTTGAAATACTTTATTTGTAAAATCAGAATTTCTCTTAGTGTGGGGGCAGGTAGGAGGGCTTAAGAATTGGAGATACGCTGTGGGAGTTATTTATTTTTTTAAGTCGAGAGTGTTCTGAAAATATCTGGTCTGCAGGGCCAAGATAGACAGTATCTAGCAGTTTCTTCTCTTCTCTTACTACTGCCTCCCCACCCTCATGGCCCTACCCTAACCCTTTTTCCTACCTAGTGTGGGGAAGAGAAGGAACCATAACAATTCAGTGGAAAATGTTTTAATTTTTGTAGGTAAATAATAAACATAGATACCTCCCATTTGTTTGAGTGGTTAGTTTGATTTTGCTAACGTCCTTGGAATAATTTTGATGGGAAGTAAAGAGAGTTGAAAAATAATTGCTCCCTAACAATAAATGAAAAATCTGGAATCTAGGAAACATATAGTATAGAAAAACCAGCTCTCTCATTACAGTGTAGGTAAACTAGAGATTACTAAAAATTGTGGCTTAATACTAAGGCAGAGAAATCTCTTACATTACCATCTTCTTATAGCCAGATAAAATACCATTTTCAGAGGCCATCAATTCTACCTCCTCCTGAATCTTTTTTTGTGATTGTATTTGTGGTAAAGAATTGATGGATGCGAGGGGGCCTTATGTATCCAGCAGGCTGTAGTATTTTAAATAAAGTGATACCTTATCTTTTAAGCATGGGAGTGCTTTTTAACAATTAAAAAATCACAAGCCTCTAAGTCAGGCATCCCCCTGAGGCCATTTATCCGGCCCCCTGCCGCCCTTCAGGAAGGGGCACCTCTTTCATTGGTGGTCAGTGAGAGGAGCACAGTATGTGGTGGCCCTCCAACGGTCTGAGGGACAGTGAACTGGCCCCCTGTGTAAAAAGCTTGGGGACGCCTATTCTAGGTGACAGATAATGTTACAAAATACACAGTGCCCTAAGCTGTTAGGAATTCAGTAACACTTTTTATATTTGCTTTGTTGTATCATGCTCATATTTGAAAAGTCGTATGTATACTGCAAGAACAAGACATGGCCATGCTCAGGGTACATACGATTCATAGACTCCTTGTAATAACCATTTGAGTTCTCAGTGAGGTCCATGGCACACATTTTGGGAACCACTGCTTTAATCCATTATTCCTGGTATGTTGTTTAAAGATACAGTCTGATACCTGCTCTTACTTTCTTACACTCTTGACCCATAAAAAATTGCAAGATGGCAAAGATATTTATCATGGAGTAGATCACCAGTATTTGAGGTAATAAGCCAGAAAAAAAAAGTTTTTGATTTTTTTCATTTTCTACTTTCACACTGGTAGAAGGACATAATAGTTTAAATGTTTGTATGCAAGTATATTGGATTTCTCTCTCTCTCTTTTTTTTTTTTTTTTTTTTTTTTTGGTAAGTATAATCAGTAGGGTTTACATTTATAAAGGAACCAGCACATAGTTATTGTGGCAGTGTTAAATAGTTACAGAAGTCTTTAAAAATATATATATGTTGTAGCTTGTATGTGTGTGATGTCGTTTTTCTCAGTGAAGATTTCATAAACTGTTAACTCAAAAAATCTGTTGTCTCAATTGGTATTCGAGAAAACACTTTAGATAATTCTAGTAAGTTGTGGAAATTTTGAAGCAGTTTGATTCATTCATTGAGAAAAGTACCTTTTAACATAGAGCCTGAGAGTTTGTACAAAGAGGTGTTTGGGATTTTGTAAAATAGTAGGAGAACCTGTGAATTTCCATTCCTTCATTGGTCTTGATCTTGAATGTGCTCAGAATTTGTGTTGAACGTTAATCATTGACAGAAATGCAAATGCTACTTGTAGATTTGCCGTTGACACTTTTTTCTAAGCATCCCTTCAATAGTAATCCAGGATCCTTGAGAACTGGAAGAAAACACCATCATTTTTTTATGCAAAGATTTTTCAATACTAGAGTGAATATTACTGTGGTAATGGATTTTGTTTTTATCCTTTCAGGATTTGAAAGTATTCTTGAAGGGCTGTTTGGACCTGCATTATTAAAAGATCTCAGTTTATTTAAAGGTATTCAAAAAATTTTTGGTATTTCAAATTCTTCCTGGTGACATACATGATACCTTGGTGATTTAAGCCTCAGTCTCCTATTTATTCACAGTTTCATGTGGGTTAAAGCTGTATTCATGTAAGCGTCTTTTTGTGTTCAGTTGATATTGTTAATGTATGTATTTATGATGTATTAACTAATGAGCAGTTAAGAACTTAAGAATTTTAAGAGTTAAGAATTTTAAGCGAAATATGGCCCAACTACTTAGGTTTTTGTTAAACAGTATTTTGAAATTAATTCTAATTTATTTTCTGAAAAATTTTCTTTTATGACTATTAATTTGTTACTTTTTTTTTTTTTGCAGACTGTGAACCTGAAAGCATTTCTGATTGGACTTTTGATGAAAACTGTTTATTCTGTTGCTTGAGAAGAGATAAAGTAAAGGTAACCAAGAAGCTTGAGTAACTTTTATTTAGTATAGTACTTTAAAAGTTTTCATTTCTTAAAACATTGTATAACTTTGTTGGAGGATTGTAGGAAAAAGAAAGTATGGGTTTATACTTATGAAAGAGTTTGATGGTAACTCTGGGTTTTGCCATTTAAATTCTTTCCATCTGTTGATTAACCTATTAAGAAATCTATATCATACCATGCATTTTTAAATTGTTGCTGTTGTTCTGTGTTTTTTTCGCTTTTTTTGCTTTTTTCTTTTTTGAGATGGAGTCACGCAGGGATGCCCAGGCTGGAGTGAAATGGCACCATCTCAGCTCACTGCAGTCTCTGCCTCCTAGGTTCAACCGATTCTCCTGCCTTGGCCTCCCGAGCTGCTGGGATTACAGGCACCCACCATCACACCCGGCTAATTTTTGTATTTTTAGTAGAGATGGGGTATCACCATATTGGCCAGGCTGGTCTTGAACTCCTGACGTCAAGTGATCTGCCTGCCTCATCCTCCTAAAGTGCTGGAATTACAGGCATGAGCCACTGTACCTGGCCCATGCATTGTTTTATTTATACAGTTCACTAGGCAGAGTAATTAACTAGGTCTCAAACCATACCCCAGGCTGGGCGCAGTGGCTCACGCCTGTAATCCCAGCACTTTGGGAGGCCGAGGCGGGCAGATCACCTGAGGTCAGGAGTTTGAGACCAGCCTGGCCAACATGGTGAAACCCCACCTCTATTTAAAAAATAAAAATAAAAATAAAATTAAAAACTTGTGTTTATTGTAAAAATAAAATGTGTGGTAATTCAAGGAATCAGAGTTATTTGTAGTGCAAAAAGAATGGTAACCAAAAAAATAAAAAATAATAATTAAAAAAAGAAAAAAGGGGGCACAGGAGTAAAAAAAGAAGAAAAGAATGATAACGTAGATCTAGATCAAGCTGTTACTAATTCATGTAGATTTATGATGTACTATGGTTTATACTTTAAAACATTTCTTCAGAATATCTGAGCATGAATGCTATTATTTTCAATTGTATAAATTGGCTGAACCTTTGTGTATCTGTTGTTTTATTGCTTTGTTTTAAACAAACAATTTTGCTTTAGAAAACATTTCATTTGTTGGAAACATTTATTAATAATGGTTTACTGTCTTATTTTTTTTCATGGTACTTCTATTTCCTGTTTTAAAGCCTTGGAAACACTTTCTTCTGCCCTATACATTCTTAACTTAAATCATTGACCAGATTTTATCAGTTTTTCCCTGATAATGAATTTTATTCTTTTTCATTCCCACAGTTATTACTATAGTTCTCTCTTAATTTTCCTCAGTCTCTTAAATATTCCTACAAGGTTAAACTACTTCCAACCCTCACCCCTCAAATGGTGTAGAAATGTTACCTTATACTTAGTCTTTGAGGACTTTCTCATTGTCTTTTGGATTCATTAGCCCCACAGTGCCACAGTACCCTCCACATTTTAATCCACTTTTCTCTCTGTACGGGTTTTCTTTCAGCTAAACTGATCTGATCATTTAAACAAGATGCTTTTTACTAGTCTTTGGACTACACCATAGCATACCCTTTCTCTATAGCTAGAAATTCCCTTGCTTTTTCTCTTAAGCCCCACCCTTCCTCTGCTCCTATTGCTGTTTCAACCTTTCACACTGTTGTAAATATTACCTGTGTCAATTACTTGTCAGTTAATATTCTGCCTTATTTTGTTCATCCTTTTCTGTGTTTGAATCTTTTGTTCCTGTCTACATTGTCAACTGCTAAAGACTAGATAGACCATGCTATATGCTTCCTTGTACCCCTGCATATAACCATTGTATCACTATTTATCCTTGTTGGCAAGTTGCTTTAAAATTTGAAAACCAACATGTAGCCAACTTAAAAGCTTCTTAATGTTCTTTCATGGCTTCTTTTTGTTGTTTTCTACATGAAAAAGTTGTTGCTCTATTTGGAATGGTCTGTTTTTGTTGAATTGAGGAAAATGTTTTCAAACTTAATGTGGCTCCAAAACGAGAGACTAAAAAGTAAAGCAACATGATTTTCAGTTAAACTTCCAGTGACGTAGAAGTTCATAATTTTAAACTCTGTGTGTATATGCGTGTGTGTGCACACATGTCTTGTGGCTATTTATTGAGCAAGGCATTTAATAGGAACTTTTGAAGAATAAAAAGAAAGTTACTAATTTTTTTATTTTTTCAGTTTACGATAAGGAAGAGAGTCATTCTGTGCTTGGTAGTTGTATACAGTATATTCTTGTGATATGATTGAGAGTTTTCCTTTGCTATATGAGGGTAAAATATTATATGAATTTTTTAAGAGATAGGGTCTCACTGTGTTGTCCAGGCTGAACTTGAACTACTCTAGGGCTTAAGTGATTCTGCTTCTTCAGCCCTCCAAGTAGCTGGGACTACAGATGCACATCTCCACACTGGCTTGTGTGAATATTTTTAGAAGAAAATACAGATAGAGAAAGTCATGAAATGAAGCATTTAAAACAACTGTTGTACTGTTTGTAGTTCTACAGTTTTTAGTTGGTTTTCTAAATAGAAATAATATTTCCATTTGACAACTCAGCTGATTCTGGGAAAGCTGCTTTTCTCCATTGGATACTATACCTCCTTTCTTTGGCATTTATTATTTTCAGAGAAGTCATACATTTGTAATAGAAAATAGGAAAAGAGAAAGCCTATATCATGTGAATTGTCAGATGTACAGTATGTCTTTAGTTGTGTTAGACTTAAAGTGTTTGTATTGGAACACTCTGTAGTCATTTGGAGCTTCTTGTCTGAGAAGGACTAGAATCTAGAAACTAAATCTTTTTATTTTTATTTTTTTGGAAATTATATCCAGTGGATTTAGACTTGCATTTTAAGGCTGGCTTCAGATTCTAAAGAAGGAACTATCAGGAGAGTGTGGTAATAGCCAGTAGGTGGCAGCATAGAGCATGGTATTGGAATCTTGAGTTTGAGGTTGGCATGGTGAAATAATCTAGGTAGTATTTGGAAAAGCAGTTAGAAATATTGATCTGATATTTGGGCAACAGAAGTTATGCATATCTTTTTTAGCTAGTTGGATTTTCAGTAACTAATCTGTAGAATGGATAAAGCAAATAACATTGTTTATATTTACTTTAAAAAATATATAGGTGAAAAATATGAAGTAGCCTCTTTGGGAAATAGAACAGGGATTCTCCTAGAGATTAGTAAAAAATTTTGAACTATACTTCAGGATTCTGCAGAAGTTAGAGAATATAATTTGAAAGGAAATGCAACTAATACGTTCTGAGCATCTGCTATGTGCCGGTTATTTTTACATGTTCCTTTTTTTTTTTTTTTTTTGACAGGGTCTTGCTCTTTCACCCACGCTGGCGTGATCATGGCTCACTGCAGCCTCTGCCTCTTGGGTTTAAGCAATTCTCATGCCCCAGCCTCCTGAGCAGCTGGGAGGGACTACAGGCGTGCACCACTATGCCCAGCCGCATGCTCCCATTTAATCTTCGAAACAATCCTAGTTTTATAAAGAAAGAAATGGAAAGGATCAGAGTCATTAAGTTCTGGGCAAAATCACATAGCTGGGATTTGATCCATGTTTTTAGAATATATGCATTTTGATAACAGTAGGAGCAGTAGCATGGAAAGTAGAGAGCAAGAATTAAGTAGGCCTTGGAATTCAATTGGAAAAGGGGAAAGAATTCTCAGTTGGACATTTCTGCAATTCAGAAGTTGGAAAGAGGGAAAGCATATTTGAAATGACCAATCCTAGCTGTGTTAGGAATCTGTTAGTGACTGACTGCCTCAATTATCTACTTACTGCTTTCCTTCCTCCCTTTTTCTGTTTTATGGACATAAAATAGGCACTCTAAAATATTTATTAAAAGAGTGACTAAGAAGTCAGGAGGCTTAATAAACTTGGCAAATTATAATAATTAATAGCTCTTTTGAGTATTTACATGTGCCTACCATATATACACAGTTCTCTGTGTACTGCTTATTCATGAGACTTTCCTTTAACCTTTTTTTAAGCTTCAAATTTAAAAATTAATTTTAGCCTTACGAAACAGTTGCAAAAATTATAAAAGGGAATCCCATATATTCTTTAGCCAGATTTTCCAAATGTTAGCATGTTATATAACCATAGTACAATTATAAATTCAGGAAATTCAATGATATAATAGTATAATCTACAAACCTTTGCAAATTTGCCATTTATTTCAATAGTGTCCTTTATCTCGTCCAAGATCCAGTCAAGGATTACAGTCTTACTGATGTATCATTTTTAGTGCACCGTATCAGAAAGCACATGGCGATGTATGCATTCATCACTTGGTTAAGGTGCTATCTGCCTCTTTTCTCTAAGATTTCTTTCTTTCTTCTTCTTCTTTCTTCTTTCTTCTTTCTTCTTTCTTCTTTCTTTCTTCCTCCTTCCTCCTTCCTCCCTCCTCCCTCCTCCCTCCTCCCTCCTTCTTCCTTCTTCTTCTTCTTCTTCTTCTTTCTTCTTCTTCTATTTTTTTCCCTTTTTGTAGTTAAAGGATTCCTTGTAGGGGGAGGTACTTTGAGATTTTCTAAATGTCCTCTTTTTTAAAATTACGCTAGTTTCAGATCATACACTAATTTTAGCATCCGCTGATGAATGTTACCTGAAAAAAAATATTACTGTGATGTTAACCAAATGATTTTCTGTTTCCATTATTCTACCTTTATGAGTTGGAATTCTAGTGTAAGAAGGAACTTCTCTTTCTCCCCATTTATGTTGTCATTTTAATGTATCGGATGAATTCGAATTCTTATTCTGTGGATTATAATTCATTACAGTCATTGTTTACTTTGCAGTTCACATTATTCAAGGCCATTTAGAGCCCTTTGAAATTGGCTCTTACATCCTTTTTGACATCTTTCTTGCCTGTTTTTTTTTTGTGTGTGGTTTTGTTTTTTTTTTTTTTTTTTTTTTTTTGCACTTCGTTTTACTTTTTGGCATGAAAAGATGCTCCAGTCTTGTACTTTCCCTGTCCTAGCCCTGGCTTTCTCCAAAGAACTCTAGTTACTTTTTAATTAAGAATTCAAGGTGTGAGCACTAGGTGTACTCTTAGTACTAGAGTGTCATTGCTTTGAAACATGTATGTTTACTAAAGTACACGTATATCTATGTTATTTTATATATCATTGAAAAACCGTCTAATGAGATTTTTTTATTACAGATGTGTTGATAGTATGAAGAGTTAATCTAGTAGTAATGAGAAGGTGGCAGAGAGATGGGAAGGATAAGAAATTACTTTTAGTAGTTAACTCCTAAAAATGGACTGCTTCAGTGATGAGTCTCTTGTGTATGGCTGAGATAGAGATAGCTGTTGTAAAGTACAGATTAACATGACAATTCATTAAGGATGATGGGAGAGTAGGATGTTATACCAAAATATAAAATTAGTTTATCCACTTATGTTAAGACTAAAGTAAATTTAGTATTTTTTATTGGCATATTAGGAGAATGTTCTAAGAAGTTAGAACTTGAGGCTGGATGCAGTGGCTCACGCCTGTAATCCTGACACTTTGGGAAGCTTCAGGCGGGTAGATCACTTGAGGCCAGGAGCTTGAGACCAGCCTTGCCAACATGGCAAAACCCCATCTCTACTGAAAATATAAAAAATTTAGCTGACTGTGTTGGCCCATGCCTGTAATTCCAGCTACTTGGGAGGCACAACAATTGTTTCAACCCAGGAGGCAGAGGTTACAGTGAGCTGACATCGTTCCTGGGTGACACACCAAGACTGTCTGCAAAAGAAAAAAAAAGTTAGAACTTGATCTGTGTTTTTTAAGAACATCTAAGTCTGGATAAGCGGAGATGAGAAGGCACATCCTGGGTGGAACACGGCATTTATTTTTGGAAGTTACCAGTGATATGGTTGGAGCCAGATTATAGATACCTTTCAATGCCCAGCTAGCTCAGGAGTCATGTAACTAAATCTTCTTCACTGTATCAGCAAATATTTTGCTGAATATTTCATAATTTCTTCTGATTCATGAATATGCATTGTTTGGTTATATCCCTTTAACATTTTCGTTTTTATTGCTATTTTATTTATTTATTTATTTGAGATGGAGTTTCGCTCTTATTGCTTAGGTTGGAGTACAGTGGCATGATCTCAGGGCTCACTGCAGCCTCTACCTCCCAGATTCAAGCGATTACTCTGCCTCAGTCTCCTGAGTAGCTGGGATTACAGGTGTGCGCCACCATGCCTGGCCAATTTTGTATTTTCAGTAGAGACAGGGTTTCACCATGTTGGCCAGGCTGGTCTCAAACTCCTGACCTCAGGTGATCCACCCCGACTTGACCTCCCAAAGTGCTGGGATTATAGGTGTGAGCCACCGCTCCAGGCCTTTGTTGCTATTTTAGTACATTGATAGTTTTTTTTTTTTTCCTCCAAGCCAAACTGTATCCAGCTTTATTAAAGATACTTTAGATAAACAATCATGGTATTTCAGGCAGGACATGGGCAGACTGTCATTAACAGTATAGAACAACTTTCAGACTCCCTTATTCAGTGGACAGAAATCAGAAAGCCTCTATAAAACCGAATGAAGTCTTCATCTGATGCTTTGAACAGGGGAAGTTTAGAGTGAGGGTTGACATTTGACATTTAGCATATTATTTAACAACTTTTCAAGAGCTGCCCTGACTTTCAGGAATTGAAATGAAAATGACAGTATTTATCTGAAGATCCACAATCTGGAAATGGAACCACTGCTCTTTTGAGGGATGCCATCTGAGTGGTATCACTGGTAAGCCAGATTGCCTGACACACTGGTAACTATTTATTGGGACTGAGGTCCCAACAGATGTTTGGATTTAAGGGAGTTAAATCGATGCCAAACGGTGGAAAGGGAGAAGAGGACATAAAAACACATTTGTTTTTCTATACCACAAGGCTTTTGTGTCATGGTGGCCATGTGTGTCAAAGTCAGGAAATCCCCCCTCCTGGGAGCCAAGAGGAAGTCTCTAAACTAGAAGGGAAAGGTGGTTTCCCATCAGTCCAGCTTTGGAGACATTCTGTGCCCCTTCCCCAAAAAGCAACAGTGAAGTATTCTGTGTGTTCACAGCATAGCTTTAAAAGCAACAGTGAAATATTCTGTGTGCTCACAGCATAGCTTTAAAAAAAAAAAAAAGTAAAACAAAATTCTGCATTTTTATAAAACTTGTTGAAAAATACTTCAAGAAGTATTTCAAACTATACAGCCAGCAAGAGTACACAGTTATCAAAAATGTACTCACTTCACACAGCATCTGCAGCACCTTCAGTTTTCTGTGCCTGGTCTGATTTTCATCTCCATTTTCTATAGGCTTATTCCCCTCCTTGGCAGCATCAGCTTTTTCCTTTTTCCCTTTGGATACCTTCTCTCCCTCCTTTACAGGGCCCTTTGGAGGAGCAGGACTAGCAGACAACCCACAGATCTCTGTGGTTCTTCCTTCACTTGGGCATTGTCTCCTCTAGCATCCCCTTCAGCCTTTCTCTAGGCATATTGGCAGCGTTAGCGGCAGGATGTAGGTGCTTGGCACAGGATGCAGTGATACCCAGCCTTTTGTAGTCCAGGAGTCATTCTCACCTCGTTTTCACCCTGCTCCCTTTGAAAGTTTATATTAAGAGCAAATGATAAATCTAGTTGTTACATTTTTATTGTATTCTTCAACATGTATTCATGTTGAATATATTACATTGGGCTTATTCAACCATTCTTGATGTGACTTACCTGTCATCTTATACCAGAATACCACAAATCAGTAAGTATTTACAATACCTATTATATAAAAAGAACTATGGAGGAAAAAATATCAATATAGCTTCCATTAGGAGTGAGAAAGAAGCACGTGAGATACTTAAAGGATACACACACATATATATACACACACGTATGTATAAAGGAGAGATTATATATATAAAATACATGTTTTACACACACACACACACACACACACACACACACACACACACACATATTTTGAGACAGAGTCTTGCTCTGTTGCCCAGACTGGAAGGCAGTGCCACGATCTTAGCTCACTGCAATACTGCAACCCTGTACTCCTGGGTCCAGGTGATTCTTGTACCTCAGCTTCCTGAGTAGTTGGGACTACAGGTGCGAACCACCTCACCCGGGTAATTTTTGTATTTTTACTGGAGATGGGGTTTCACCATGTTGGCCAGGCTAACCTTAAGTGATCTGACCATTGGCTTCCCAAAGTGCTGGGATTACAGGCTTGAGCCGCTGCGCCCAGCGTATATATGAGATTTAAATAGAATGCAAAGTTAAATAGATGTGACAAGTTAATACGTGTTAATTAGGTGCTCAGTTAATTGTACAAATCTAAATTGCTGGGGCTTACCTTGTCATATTTCCAGAGACGTCTGGTATAGATTATTTAGAAGGATTAAAGAAAACTACTTGATGTGAATTAGTGCTCAGTAGGAGATTCCATTAAATATCAAAGAGTTTATTTTTTTGGTCTCCTGATTCCTGGTATTGTTTGCAAAACAGGCTGGGGAAACCATCAATTGGTGACTGCTCTGTTCAGTTTTATATGGTCATAGTCAATGAATAGACTAATCATTTGGCAAGTTTATTAAATGTCTGATTCTGTGTTTGGCCAGAGAGGATAACAAAGAATTAAAAGACCTGGTCCCCACTTGGTTGGAGAATATTGAGGAAACTGTGGGTGGCAAAACCAATTAGACTCGTAATCTATAAGGAGATTTAAGTCATCCATCCTGTGCACCCAGAACCTGAGTTCCCATGTAGGCAGGGAACATTGAATGTAAAATCCCATTCTCATTCCTGTATGTAGTAATTTAGAGATAGTGGCTAATAGAAGAAAATATAAGTACTGTGGCAGTTTGAGAGATGCAGTAGATGACACTGGAGTTACTTAATCTAGAATATAGAACTCAAACTGCACCTTAAAAGGATTTTTGTGTGTTTTAGAGTGGTTGGTTTGGTAATTGCGTTTAGAATTTACAGTGAGAAAATCATAGGAGGGTCTTAAAATAATTCAGAAAATGAAACTGAACTAGAGTAATGGCTGTGAAGATGCGTAAGGAAGCGATGTGCGTAGAGAATCTGAAATAAATTGTGAAAGCTTAGTGAATACATAAATATATAAATAAGGGAGAGGGAAGTGATACTGATGTTAGGCTTCCACCCCAGATGGCTTGGCATGGTCAATTAAAAATCAGAAGTCAGTAAGAGAGAAGGGGAAGTTGTGGTGCAGTGGCCATTTTTATGAGGAGAATAATGGAGATAGCTCAAAGCATTTTGAGGTGAGAATGAACATTTAAAGTGTCAGTAGACAGAGTTGTGGGAAATGAGTTGAAATAAAAGGTCTGAGGTGAAAATATACTGGAGAGGGTTTCTGAAAACATGATTGGATTTTTTAAACAAAGTTTTTGAGGAGTAAAGCACAAAATACTGAGCTTTATGAAAGACCTTCATTTTAGGAAGTAAGAAGAATCAGATTAAAAAGAAGGTAGAGTCATAAAATAAATGAGTTACCCATTTTGCATTCAGTTATCTTCCTGGCCCCATACTCTATAATGATTAGGGGGATGGGTTGTCATGTTTGTCAAACTAATGTGGACTCCTGTACCATTTCCCAGAGTGGACCTCAGATGGGTTGAGCAAGTACCCTCAAAACATACTACAGTGGGCTTTCAGAGAACAGGTTCTGAAGAATTCTGGTTGTAGAGGACAGACAATAAGTCTGACAGCATGAATGAACATGTTGGTGTTGGTGGGAGTTAAGAAATGCATCTACATACACTACTAGATTGAAAAGTTGTCAGTGAGAAGAATGATGATGAAAACAGGACCATAAAAAAATAGGCAAAGGATTTAAGTAAAGATCTTGGGAGCTAAAGGGGGAAGCTTAACTATACTCAGGAAGAAATTAAAACTGTTATAAGGAGGAAACAGTTGGAAAAGGCAAGATTGTAAGAGAACCAACAAGATATTAGTTACCGAACATTGATAGGACATTCCTACTGAAATTAGAATACAGTCAGTATAACTTCAGGAGTTACAATTGTTAGGAATTAAATGAGGCATGAATGCCTGAGTGTGAGAACCGTGTCCAACTGACTTTGCTCTCACAGAGATAGCAGTCACTGGTGAGAGACTCTAAGATATGAAGGCAGTGTTTAACACAAGAATAAGGTGGAATAGGCTGAGGTAACTACTACTCTTTTTTTTTTTTTTTTTTTTTTTTTGAGACAGAGTTTCACTCTTGTTACCCAGGCTGGAGTGCAATGGCGCGATCTCGGCTCACCGCAACCTCCGCCTCCTGGGTTCAGGCAATTCTCCTGCCTCAGCCTCCTGAGTAGCTGGGATTACAGGCACGTGCCACCATGCCCAGCTAATTTTTTTTGTATTTTTAGTAGAGACGGGGTTTCACCATGTTGACTAGGTTGGTCTCGATCTCTCGACCTTGTGATCCACCCGCCTCGGCCTCCCAAAGTGCTGGGATTACAGGCTTGAGCCACCGCGCCCGGCTAGTAACTACTACTCTTACCTGCAGTGCTGCTCAAAGTTTTCCAGTTACACTAGCAACATTAAAGGAAAAGATTCAAGTAAAGTAAGATTTCCTCAGCCAGCAGTGCATTTTTAAGTATAAAAAATTACTGAAGTCTAGATATTAAACAGAATCTTATTTTTTGTATTTTACATTTTGTCAGTGTAAAAACCATGAGGCATTTGGAATGTGTACACATTGAGGTACCTTTCAACTCTGAAATTCTGTGATTCTATGTCTTTTTTCAGTAGCTTGCTTAAGGAGATTCTTAGAATTAATCAGTGACCTAACTTTAGAATATACTTATATACAAATTTGGACTAGAGTTATATAGAGCCTCAGTGTTTGATTTGAATGTCTTAATAGAGTCAGTATTTTCTTTCTTTCTGCCCATTAGTATAGGTCTCATTTTTTTCTTTCTTTCCTTATGAACTGGTATTTGCATATTAGACTTTCTTTGTTCTTTCCCTTCCATTATGAGAGCTTGTATTTGTTCTGTTTCTCGTATCTTCCCTCCTCTCCCCGTTTATTAGGTCTCCATCTTTTTTGAAATTATTTGCATTTTCTTCATGGATTGTACCTTTTTATTTTTTTTAATTACAGTAAATATACCTCACAACATTTACTATCTTAACTGTAAGTATACAAGATCAGCAGTTAAGTACTTGCATTGTTGTGCAGTCAGTCTCCAGAATGCTATTAATCTTATAAAATGGAAACTCTTTGTCCATTAAATAGTAACTCTCCCATTTCCTCCTCTCTTTAGCCCCTGGCAACCACTATTCTACTTTTTGTCTCAATGAGTTTGCTTGTTCTAGATACTTCCATATAAGTAGAATCTATGTATTTGTCACTTTGTGACTGGCTTGTTTTGCCTAAGATAATGTCCTTTGTTTTTTCTTATTGTTGTATGTGTCAAAATTCCTTTTTAAACCAGAACAGTATTCCACTTACGTATATATCACATTTTGTTCATCCATCAGTGGACCTTTGGGTTGCTTTCACCTCTTAGCTGTTGTAAATAATTCTGCTATGAACATGGGTTTACAAATACGTCTTTTTGAGATCCTGCTTTTAATTTTTTTTTTAATATATATATACCTACAAATGGAATTTTGGATAATATGGTAATTCTGTTTTTAAGTTTTTGAGGAACTACCAGACTTTCCTACATCAGCTGTACCATTTTACATTGCTACCAGCAGGGCTAAAGGGTTCCAGTTTTTCCACATTGTTGCCCTCATTTGTTATCTTCTGTGGGTGTTGTTTTTTTGTTTTGTTTTTGTTTTTGTTTTTTCAAATAAGACTTTTTATTTGCCACTATTATAAGTCTGAACTTTACAGATTCTTGGACTGGTGGTTCATATCCATCAGCTCGTTCAACTTTAGCACCTGTCTCATCCCCAGTGGCTTTTCCAGAACTACTGCCTTCACCATGAAGCTCCATGAGTTTTCCCAGTTCAAACTTGGGCTTCTTCAGTATTTTTACTTTTCTAACGAAGATATCATGGAGAGGATAAATAGATTGGCATGCCTTTTCTATGTCTTTACCAATGTCGTCTGGAATCAATTTATTGACCACTTCTTTAAAGTCATTTGTCAGGACCTCTCAGGTCATGATTTCCATCATCATCTTCCGGATTTGGCGGACCTGTTTGTGCTGAGCATAAGAGGTCTTCCGTATCTGATTGTTGCATTTTTTTAGTAAAACCAACACAGAACAGACGAAGCACGTAACCGTCGGTAGTCTTGACATCAACATGAGCTTCAATCATTGTCTGCCATTTTTTGACCATGGAACACATTTTGTCACGGGTCAGATCCATGCCATGGAAGTTAGTCAGGCAGTTTTTGCCCTGAACATCTTCAGTAATCAGCTTGAATTTCCTAAATGCAACTTCATCATTCTGCAAATCAGCAAGACTAACTTCAAACACTCGACCCTTGAGTCCAGCAGATGCAATTTTGGTTCCTTGGGTCCTGGTGACTAGCGTCTTTCCAGTATTTCTTATATTGAACATAGTGGGTGCTTTCACATCATACCGATCTTTCTTATAAAATGGATCAACCACTTTTTTCTTGGCTCCCTTTTTGCTGCCTTTCGTAAGGCGCTTGTTCTTGCCGACCGCCATGGTGCTGCTCAGAGAGCCAAAAGGTGGTTTTTCTTTTTTTCAATAGTAGCCATGATAATGAACGTGATGTAGTATCTCATTGTGATTTTGGTTTGCATTTCCCTAGTGATTCGTAGTGTTGAACAGCTTTTTGTGTGAGTGTTGGCCATTTGTATATCATGTTTAGAGAAATGTCTGTTCAAGTCCTTTGCCAATTTTTGAATTAGGTTGTTTGTTATTAAATTATAGTTCTGTGTGCGTGCGTGCATGCATGTGTGTGTGTGTATGTGTGTATGAAGAACTATATACATATATGTGTGTGTGTGTGTGTGTGTGTGTGTGTGTGTGTGTGTGTGTGTATATATATATATGTGTGGTTATGGGAAGGGAGAGGGAAGTAGGCGGGGGGCCGGGGGGTCGGGGGGTTGGTGCGGGAGACAGGATGCTACTCTGTTGCCCAGGCTGGATGCAGCCTTGACCTCCCGGGCACATGTAATCCTCCTGCCTCAACCTCCCAAGCACCTGGGACCACAGGCACTCGCCACCATACATGGCTAATTTTTAAATTTTTTGTGGAGTTGGGGTCTTGTCATGTTGTCCAGGGGGTCTTGGACTCCTAGACTCAGGAACTCCTAGAATCCTAGAACTCCTAGGCTCTTGCTTTCCCTCCTTGGCCTCCCAAAGTGCTGGGATTACAGGTATGAGCCACCTCCCCCAGCCTACGTATTCTTAATTTTTTTTTTTTTTTGAGACGGAGTTTCACTCTTGTTACCCAGGCTGGAGTGCAATGGCGCGATCTCGGCTCACCGCAACCTCCGCCTCCTGGGTTCAGGCAATTCTCCTGCCTCAGCCTCCTGAGTAGCTGGGATTACAGGCACGAGCCACCATGCCCAGCTAATTTTTTTGTATTTTTAGTAGAGATGGGATTTCACCATGTTGACCAGGATGGTCTCGATCTCTCGACCTCGTGATCCACCCGCCTCGGCCTCCCAAAGTGCTGGGATTACAGGCTTGAGCCACCGCGCCCGGCCGTATTCTTAATATTAACCTCATATCAGATACGCAATTTGCAGGTTATCTCCCATTTTATAATTTGTTTTTTTCACTCTCTTGTGTCCTTTGATGCACCGTTTTAAATTTTGATTTAGTTTCAATTTATCTATTTTTACTTTTGTTGTCTGTTCTTTTAGAGTTGTATCCAGAAGATCGTTGCCAGATCCAGTGTCATAAAGCTTTTGCCCTGTTTTCTTCTAAAAGTTTTATAGTTTGTAGCTTTTACAGTTAGGTCTTCAATTGATTTTAAGTAAATTTTTGTATACGATACAAGGCAAGGATCCAGCTTCATTCTTTTTTAATTTTTTGGAGGCAAAGTCTCACTGTATCTCCCAGACTAGAGTGCAGTGGTACAGTCTCAGCTCACCACAACCTCTGCATCCCAGAGTCAAGCGATTCTCGTGCCTCAGCCACCAAGTAGCTGGGATTACAGGTACATACCATCACACCTGGCTAATTTTTTTGTATTTTCAGTAGAGATAGGAGTTTACCATGCTGGCCAGGCTGGTCTTGAACTCCTGGCCTCAAGTGATCCTCCTGCTGTGGCCTCCCAAAGTGCTGGGATTACAGGTGTGAGCCACAGCGCCCAGCCTAGTAGTATGTGGATGCCCATGTTTCCCAACACCAGTTGTTGAGAAGAGTTGTTTCTCCCATTGAATGGTGTTAATATCCTTGTAGAAAATCATCTGACCACATCTAAGTGTTTATTTCTGGACTGTTTGATTAGTTCATGTGTCTCTCTTAATGTCAGTACCACATTCTGGGAGGGATTACTGTAGCTTTATAATAAGTTTTAAAATGAAGAGGTGTGAAACCTCCAAAATGTTCTTTTTTTTTTTCTCCCCAATATTGTTTTGGCAGTTGGAGTATCTTGAAACTTCAGGGTGGATTTTTTTTTCCCCCTGCAAAAGACACCATTTGGATTTTGGTAAGGATTGTATTAAATGTATAGATCATTTTGGATTGTATCAGCTAACAATATTACCATTACGTCTTTCCCTTTTGATTTCTTATATATTTTAAAAAATAAAATTTTCTAAGTTCTTTTTTTCTAAATTTAAAGTCAACTACTATATATTTCATTTTTACTACATGAGAAGCACTAGCCACTGTGGCATGAAGATGCTACAAGTGAAAGAAAGAAGTTTTAGCCACAGATACTATTTTCAAGGAATTTACAGTCGGTGGAGGAGATTAGAAATAGAAGTAAATAGAACACAAGTTAAAGACTGTTGATATCAGAATAGTAGAAAGTCCTTTCCTACGAAAACAGCAAAGTTACTCTCAGCCAGGCTTTATAATGCAGTTGCCTCAAATATGCAGTTAATATTCTTGCAGTTGTAGTAGCCTTAGCCACAGTCATCATGAAGAGTGGATTGAAATTCAGGGAGCTTTCTGACTGAGATTGAGCTGTGGATGAATATTGGGAATAGTATAAACTTTGAATTTCCAGCCAGGCACAGTAGCTCACACCTGTAATCCCAGAACTTGGGGAGGCCAAGGTGGTCAGATCATGAGGCCAGGAGATCAAGACCATCCTGACTAACACAGTGAAACCCTGTCTCTACTAAAAATACAAAAAATTAGCTGGGCGTGGTGGCATGCACCTGTAGTCCCAGCTACTTGGGAAGCTGAGGAAGGAGAATTATTTGAACCCGGGAGGCAGAGGTTTCAGTGAACTCAGATTATACCACTGCACTCCTGGGCAACAGAGCAAGACTCTGTCTCAAAAAAACAAACAAATAAAAAAAGAAATTTGTATTTCCAAACAATGGAGGCATAAAGAAACCCTTCCTATTGTCTGTAGGGATGGTCTGCTTTTGTCTTTTAATAACTATACATGTATGATGAAGAAAACTTATCAACAGCAAATGCTGATGATAGATACTGATGAATTAACTAATGTAATGGTAATAATCATTTGCTGCTTATTCTTTAGGCTTAATTTCTAGGAACAGTAATAATAATTAGATACATTGATGAGTCATTTATGATAAGTTTATACTTTTTTTTTTGAGATGGAGTCTCACTCTGTCACCCAGGTTGAAGTACAGTGATGTGATCTTGGCTCACTGCAACCTCCACCTCCGGGTTCAAGTGATTCTCCTGCAGCCCCCGCCTGAGTAGCTGGGATTACAGGCGCATGTCACCACGCCTGGCTAATTTTTTGTATTTTTTGTACAGACGGGTTTCACCATGTTAGTCAGGATGGTCTTGATCTCCTGATCTCATGATCCACCTGCCTCGGCCTCCCAAAGTGCTGCGATTACAGGTGTGAGCCACCGTGCCTGGCCCAGTTTGTACATTTTGAATGGCATATTTAACTCTTGAAATGTGTCTAGCTTCAAAGTTCTTGGTTTTCTATTCATTAACTTGATAGTCTGCTTAACAGTCAATGGTAACATTGGCATATGCCAAAGATTATATTAAGCCCAATTCATACTTGGTTTATTTAAAAAGCAATAGTTTAAGCAAAGTAAGGTTTTCTGTTAGATAATTGACCTTAAAGTGTATGGACATTTAAATGGTGGAGAAATTTCCCCTAAGACTTGTTGGCATTTAAAGTAATAAGATGTAGGAAAGTGGCATTTAAATCAACAAGTTGCATCATGTCAGCTCTTTTCAGCTCGTTGCTTGAAATGTCAGTAGCAGACATGGCTGTAGCTGTAGGCCCATGATCTATTTGGGGAGGCTTTGCTAACATAGTTATTACAAAACCTGCATGTTTACACATGCTTTTAATTCCCAAATTTTCTATATCCTATAGTATGAATTTAAATTCATACTATATTATTTTTAATTCCCAAATTTTCTGTATCCTATGGTACGAAATTAAATTCATACTCCAATATTATCTAAATTTGGAGAATCCTATCACTAAGTTTAGATGGGTGGTTTTAAAATGTCATCCTGTCGGTTTTGCATCACACTTCTAAAGTCTAGGCCATCCTACCCTTTCCTAATGTGAAACTGTTTGCATTCTGTCCTCTATTTCCTTTCTTGAGGTCTTACCTCTCAAATAGAAAATAAGTAAGCACCCTCCTCCTCCAATCTTACCACCCAAAGCACATCTAAACTCACAAGGGGACAGATATTAGAGTTAGAAAAGAAACTTTAAGAAATGTTCATCTTTATTAAAATTTAATTGTATTAAATATTTATCACTGTAAGGACTAGATTCCATGCTGACATAATTTTGTAGCTTTGTTTATTCAGTGATATATTTGCTGTTTCAGGGACCATTGGAGCTATTTCTGTCACAATTCTTGGAGGAATCTCTAAGAGTTTCCAGGGGTCAGCAAACTAGGGCTTGCTAGTAAATCTAGCCTGCAGGCTGTTTTGTAATACCCGCAAGCTAAAGAGTTGTTTAAAAAGAAAAAAAAAAAGAGCAGAGTAAGCAACAGAGACTTATCTGGCCTGTAAAACCTTAAATATTTACTCTCTAGCCCTTGACAGAAAACTGTATGCTATTTTTTTTTTTTTTTTGGTATACTCTTTTTAATATCTTCACCAGGTTCTTGAGATATTAAGAGAGGCCTGAAAGTCATTAATTTCCATATCCTGCTTTTATTCTCTTTCTCTTCATCCTCAAGTCAGGTACCAGCTACCTGTAACACAATCAAATATAAGTTAATGGCAAGACAGCTGGGATTATGGAGGAGAAGATGCAAGAGAAACAAAGGACATCTGGCTTGTGGGAGAAAAGTAGGGCTCAGTCTTTGTCTACCTTTTATTTTGAGACAGTCTCACTTTGTTACCCAAGCTGGAGTGCAATGGCACAGTCTGGGCTTGCTGCAGCTTCAACCTCCTGGGCTCAAGTCATCCTCTAGCTTCAGCCCCACAAGTAGCTGGGACTACAGGCGTATGCCCCTACGCCCAGCTAATTTTACATACATGTGTATATATTATATATATATATATATATATATATAAAGTAGCTGGGACTACAGGCGTATGCCCCTACGCCCAGCTAATTTTACATACGTGTGTGTGTATATATATATATATATATATATATTTTTTTTTTTTTTTTTCTTTTTCTTTTTCTTTTTTTTTTTGTAGAGATGGGGTTTTGCCATGTTGCCCAGGCTGGTCCTGAAGTCCTGAATTCAAGCCATCCACCTGCCTTGGCCTCCCAGAGTGCTGGGATTACTACCATTACCGTGTAATAATCGGGCACGAGCCACTGTTCCCAGCCCGTTTATTTTTAATGACAATGAAATTTTTTAAAAATAGCATAGAACATTTATTTTGTAGAATTTCCTTAGTTTAGGTTTTTCTGATGTTTATGATTACGTTCATAATATTAAACAAGTGATTATTAAATAATTAAGTGATAGATCCTCCTTTATGTATCATATCATATGAAGCATACAGTGTCAGTTTAATCAGGTGCTGTTAACTTTGTTTTTACTTATTTTTACGTGTGTGTGTGTGTGTGAGAGAGAGAGAGAGAGAGAGAGAGAGAGAGAGGTGTGATATCAACTTTGATGACTTGGGTTGATGTCTACCAGGTTTCTCCACTGCAGTATTACTGTTTTCCCTTTTATAATAAGTTATTTATGAGGTGATGCTTTGAGACTCTGTAAACATCTCATTGAGCTTTGATCATTTTAGTTTCAGTATCACTGATAGTTTCTTGCCTAAATCAGTTATTGTTCTGATAGATGGAAAATGGTAATTTTTTTAAGCCCTTTATTTATTCTGTTTTTTAATTGGCTTTATACTTTGAGGAATACCTGTCCCTCTTCCTGTATCAATTTGAAGTCAGGATTCTTATTCTGTGCAATAGATTGTCAGTTAGTGTTACATATTTGGTCAGTGGAAGTCCCTTTCAAGCCACTTCTTGTGTCCTTTTGGCATGTCCCACTCTTTATGAGCATTTATTACATTCTGTTACAAGATGGTCATCTTGTAAGGTTCATCTTGTCCTTTTTCTGCTCTAGCAATGGAATCCTTTTTTCTAAAGAGATCTGGTTCCTTTCGTGAGGAACTGTTGATACTCATACCTCTTTTATTGCCCATCTGCATACAGCTTCATTCACATTAGCCTTCTTATCTTGATTTGTATTTTTTGGTAGTAGCAAAAATAGTGAAATGTCATTAACTCTTAGCCACTAAGAGCATATCCTTTCAGTATACTGTGCAAAGAAATTTATGGAAAGTTATATAGGTTTTCAACTTCAAAGTATGCTTGCTTTTTAGGGGAAAGATAGTCAAGTGAAGTTTGAAAATAATCACATATCTTTGTGACACTAAAATTACAAGCAAAAATCATTTATTTGATTTCAAGTGATTAGTACAAGAGTTGAAAGACAGTGAGTAATATATTCAGTATCTTTAATACCCTGAACCTGTTTTTACTGATATTTAGGCATTGAGATAGTGTTTACATACAATAAATTTCATCCAAAGAGTACAATTGGATGAATTTTGGTAAATGCATATGGCTATCTAACTACCAGCATGGTGAAAGACACAGGACACTTCCCTCACCCTAAGAAGTTTGTATGTGCCCTGTATAGTCAGTCCCCTTCCCAGACCCACAGACCTATACAATCATGAGTTTTACCTTTTCTATAATTTTATATAATAGGAATCGTAAAATACCTAGTTTTTTATGTTTGACTTCTTAGCATAATTTTTTGGGATTTTTGTTTTTGTGTATAAGTTTTGTTCCTTTTTATTGCTGGGTGATTCTCCATAGCATGGATATGCCACAGTTTATCATTTCACCTTTTCAATGGACTTGCCGAGTTGTTTTCAGATGTTGGTTTTTATGACTTGTATACATTTTGTTGTGGACATACTGTTTCATTTCTCTGGGATCAATACTTAGAGTTGGAATTACTCAGTGATATTATAATTATATGTTTAACTTTGTATTGCCATATGGTTTACCAAAGTGACTGAACCATTTTTGTTTCTATCAGCAGTGTATGAGAGTTCCAGTGTCCTTTATCTTGCCAACATTTGATATCATCTGTCTCTTTAACATAAGTCATTCCAATGGGTGTGTAGTGGCATCTCACTTTGGTTTTAATTTTCATTTCCCTGATAACTGGTGAGGTTGAGCATCCTTTCCATCTATATATTTATGTGATTTGTTTGAAACTTTTATCATTTTTAAAAAACATTATAAGTTATAATGATTATATATTTTGTGTGAACTCTTTGGTCAGGTAAGTTATACAAATATTTTCTCTGAGGTTGGTCTTTTTCTTTGTGTCATTTGAAAAGCAGAAGGGTTTTTTTTTTTTTAATCTCAATGAAGTTCATTTTAACATCTTTTTCTCTTAAAATTTGTTTTTTTAATGTCCTGTTCCAAAAAATCTTTGCCTATGTCAAGTGCAAAAGAAAGAATCTATTTTTTCTTCTAAACGTTTAGTAGTAACTTTTATTTTGATCTCTGACTTATTTCTGTTTAATTTTTCTATATGGTGTGAGGTAGGAGTTGAGGTCTTATATTCTGGTAGAAAATTCACTTGTTCTAGCACCGTTTGTGAAAAGACTGTCTGTTGTCACATTGAGTTACCTTGACATCTTTGTTTAGTCATTTGACCATGTGCATGTTGGTGTATTTCTGGATCCGACAGACAAACCTTGGAGATACTGTGGATTGGGTTCCAGACCATCATAATAAAGCAAATGTCACAGTAAAGCAAGTCACATGAATTGTTTGGTTTCCCAGTATATATAAAAGTTATGTTTACATTATATTGTAGTCTGTTAAGTGTGCAATAGCATTATATATAAAGAAACAATGTACATAACTTAATAAGTGCTTTATTGCTGAAGAATACTAAAAATTATATAAGCCTTCAGTGAATTGGAATCTTTTTTTCCGGTGGAAGATATTGTCTTGATGTTGATGGCTGCAAACTGATCAAGTTGGTGGTTGCTGAAGGTTAGACTGGCTGTGGCAGTTTCTTAAAAGATGACAATGAAGTTTGCTGCATGAATTAACTCTTCTTTTCAGGAAAGATTTCTCTGTAGCATGTCAGGCTGTTTGCATTTTACCCACAGTAGAACTTCTTTCAAAATTGGAGCCAATTCTCTCAAACCCCTGTGTTGCTGTATCAACTAAGTTTATTTAATATTCTAAATCCTTTGTTGTTATGTCAACAATGTTGACAGCATCTTCACCAGGAGTAGATTCTATCTCAGGAAACCACTTTCTTAAAAGCATGATGTAGACTCATTTAAAAAAAAAAAAGTTTTTTTCCAAAAGTTTTTGCTCATCCATAAGAAGAAACTCTTCATGTTTTCAAGTTTTATTACGAGAGTGCAGCAATTGAGTTGAATCTTTAGCTCCACTTCAGGTTCTCTTGCCATTTCTGCCATATCTTCAGGTCCTTTCTCCACTGCCGTCTTGAACTTCCCCAAGTCATCCATGAGGGTTGGAATCAGTTCTTCAAAACTCCTGTTAGTATTTATATTTTGTCAAACTCCTCTGTTGAATCACGAATGTTCTTAATGGCATCTAGAATGGCAAATCTTTTCCAGAAGGTTTTTAATTTACTTTGTCCAGATCCATCAGAGTAATCACTATGTATGGCAGCTATAGCCTTGCAAAATGTATTTCTTAAGTAACAAGACTCGTATTATTCTTCGATACATGAGCTGCTGAATGGGTATTGTGTTAGTAGGCATGAAAATAACATTAATCTCCTTGTATATCTCCATCAGAGCTCTTGAATGACCAGGTGGATTGTCAGTGACCAGTAATCTTTTTTTTTTTTTTGGAGACGGAGTTTCGCTCTTGTTACCCAGGCTGGAGTGCAATGGCGCGATCTCGGCTCACCGCAACCTCCGCCTCCTGGGCTCAGGCAATTCTCCTGCCTCAGCCTCCTGAGTAGCTGGGATTACAGGCACGCGCCACCATGCCCAGCTAATTTTTTGTATTTTTAGTAGAGACGGGATTTCACCATGTTGACCAGGATGGTCTTGATCTCTTGACCTCGTGATCCACCCGCCTCGGCCTCCCAAAGTGCTGGGATTACAGGCTTGAGCCACCGCGCCCGGCCCCGACCAGTAATATTTTTAAAGGAATTTTTTTTTTCCTGAGCAGTAGGTCTTAACTGTGGACTTAAAATATTCAGTAAGCCAAAATATAAACACATGTGCTGTCTTCCAGGCTTTGTTCTGTTTATAGAGCACAGGCAGTGTAGAGTTAGCATAATTCTTAAGCGCCCTAGAATTTGGGAAATGGTAAAAATGAGCATTGGCTTCAACTTCAAGTCACCACTGCATTAGACTCTTAACAAGAGAGTCAACCTGTTCTTGAAGCTTTGAAGCCAGGCATTGACTTCTCTCTAACTATGAAAGTCCTTGCTGGAATCTTCTTCCAATATGAGGCCTTTTTGTGTACATTGAAAAATCTGTTGTTTCATGTAGCCACCTTCATCAGTGATCTTAGAGTGATCTGGATAACTTGCTGCAGCTTCTGTATCAGCACTTGTTACTTCATGTTGCACTTTTGTATTATAGAGATGACTTCTTTCCTTAAACCTCATAAGCCAACCTTGGCTAGCTTCCAACTTTTCTTCTGCAGCTTCCTCACCTGTCAGCCTTCATAGAATTAAAGAGAGTTAGAACCTTGCTCTGGATTAGGCTTTGGCTGGTTTAATATTCTGTCCAGACCACTCAGACTTTTTCTGTATAAGCAATAAAGCTGTTTTGATTTCTTGCCATTTTTGTGTTCACATTTCTAATTTTCCTTAAGAACTTCTCCTTTACATTCACAAGTTGGCTGCTGACATAAGAGATCTAAATTTTGGCTTATCAGCTTTCAGCATGCCTTCCTCACTAAGCTAAACCATTTCTAGCTTTTGATTTACAGTAAGAGACTTGCAACTCTTTCTTTCACTTGAGGTCATTGTAAAGTATATTAACTGGTCTCATTTCTATATTGTTGTGTCTCAGGGAATAGGAGGTCAGAGGAGAGGGAGAAGGACAAGGGAACAGCTGTTAAGTGGGCTGATCAAAACACACTTAGTATTTATCAGTTTAGTTCACCGTCTTATACAGGTGCAGTTTGTGGGACCTCAGTTTGTGAAAGACACAGTTACCTGCCAATTGCAATAAAGTGAGGTGTGCCTGTATTGTGTGTCATTGATCTTTATGTCCATCCTTAATACCAATACCACAGTGGCTTTATTATTAAATCTTTATATGTAGAAATCTAGTAGTATGAGTCTTCCAGTTTTTTTGTTTTTCAAATTTGTTTTGCTAATCTAGGTCTTCGATCTTTCCTTATAAAGTTTATAAAGACTAATCATCTTACCAATTCTTGAAAAAGACTTTTAGGATTTTGATTAGGATTGTATTAAAACTTAGATTAATTTAGAAAGAATTACCACATCAATAGTAGTATTTCAGTTTACTTAGTTTATCTCACCTGTATATGTTTTTAATTTCTGTCAGCAGTGTCTTTATAGTGTCGTTTCCCTTCGACCCAAAGAACTTTCTAAAGCATTTCTAGTGGCGCTGAGAGCATGCTACTTTAAATTGTGGAGAAAGGTATAGAGTAAATTGTGCTTTGAATGGGTCCTCTCCAAAATTCAGGCGTTGCCAATGTGATAGTATTAAGAGGTGGGGCCTTTTAAGAGGTAATTGGGCCATAAAGACTCCTTCTTTCTTTCTTTTTTTTTTTTTTGTTTTTTTTGTTTTTGTTTGTTTGAGACGGAGTTTCGCTCTTGTTACCCAGGCTGGAGTGCAATGGCATGATCTCGGCTCACTGCAACCTCCGCCTCCTGGGCTCAGGCAATTCTCCTGCCTCAGCCTCCTGAGTAGCTGGGATTACAGGCACGCCCTACCATGCCCAGCTAATTTTTTGTATTTTTAGTAGAGACGGGGTTTCACCATGTTGACCAGGATGGTCTCTATCTCTCGACCTCGTGATCCACCCGCCTCGGCCTCCCAAAGTGCTGGGATTACAGGCTTGAGCCACCACGCCCGGCCCAAGACTCCTTCTTTCTTAATGGAATTAAGTTCTTATAAAAGGGGCTTGGTGCAGGGTTAGGCTAGCTTACTTACCCTTCTGCCTTCTGTGAGAGTGCAGCAAGAAGGCCCTCACCAGACACTGAATGCTGTTGCCATGATCGTGGAATTCCAGGTTCCAGACTGTGAGAAAATAAGCTTCTGTTATTTGTAAATGACTTATTCTCAGGAGTTTTGTTATAGCAGCACAAAATGTACTAGACATACTCCATATTTGAAAATATATTTTTGATATTTCATAGGCCTTCCTAGAAAACATAATAAAGGCTCCTATTAGATAATAAAAGTGTATATTTTTCAAAGCTTTTAGTATATTATTACAAATGATGACAAATATTATTTATAATATTGTTATTAAAGCTTTTCCTGTTAAGAAATATCTCAACCCATTTACTATTGTATCTCCTCACCTGCTTTGGGTGATAGATGGTGAGACCACAAAGCATTGGTAGTTTCTTTTTTTTCCTTTGAGATGGAGCCTTGCTCTGTTTCCTAGGCTGGAGTGCAGTGGTGTCATTTTGGCTCACCGCAACCTCTGCCTGCTGGATTCAAGTGATTCTTCTGCATCAGCCTCCTGAAGAGCTGGGACTACAGGTGCACACCACTACACCTGGGTTTTTTGTTTTTGTTTTGTATTTTTTGTTAGAGACAAGGTTTCGCCCTGTTGGCCAGGCTGGTCTCACACTCCTGACCTCAAAGTGATCTGCCCACCTTAGCCCTGCAAAGTGCTGGGATCACTTGCATGAGCCACCGCACCGAGCAGCATTGGTAGTTTGTGTAGCTTTTTTCTTTATGCTTCTCCCTACCACCTTCCACAGCTTCCTTAAAAGAAATTACTTAAAGGTATTTGGGAAGTGGACACAAAATAGTGAGCCTGAAGATAGCTGACCTACACTTTCCCCTGAAAGCTGTATATAAAATTAAATTTTATATACAAACATATATAAATACATTCTTCATTTGTTTCAGCAGTAGCTCTTAGGAAGTAAAAGAAAAATCATTTCATAACAGCAAGAAAAAAGTTAAGATAATAAGTACATGGGAACTCTATGAATAAACTTTGAAATCCGTTCAAGTCCACTTAGGTAAATTTAAAACAGTTACTAAAAGAGAAGACTGAATATTTTTAAGGATATTCCTCTTTTAAAATTGCTTTCTAGGTATAACGCTATTCTGATTTAAAAAAAAATGCATTGTCTTTTTTTGGGGAGCTTTTGCGGGTGGGTAGCAGAATTCACTAAGTGATTTAAAATATAATCTGAAGACTAAAGCCAGAATGGCCAGGACATTTTAAAGACATAAATAATGAGTGGGGATTTGCCTTTCTAAATACTAAGACTTAATGTAATTTTAAGAATGTGCTACTGATGATGGATTTGAAAAATAAATCAATAATTATGATGGTTTTATAAAAAGTGCCCTCAAACATTGCTTGTAAAATTAAGTGTTACTACTCAGTAGATGGTGCTGAAATTACTGATTAATCAATATATTACTTCCAGTAAACTCATAGGAAAAGAAAATATATAAGAACAATAAACCATTAAAAGATATTGATTCTTACCAGTAATCAGAAAAGAACGTTTTTTATTTTTTTTTATAGAGTCTTGCTCTGTTGCCCAGGCTGGAGTGCAGTGGTGCAATCTCGGCTCACTGCATACTTCACCTCCTGTCACCTTTCAGGTTCAAGCTTTTCTCCTGCCTCAGTCTCCTGAGTAGCTGGGACTACAGGTGCATGCCACTGCATCCGGCTAATTTTTATATTTTTAGTAGAGACAGGGTTTCACCATGTTGACCAGGATGGTCTTGATCTCCTGACCTCGTGATACACCCACCTTGACCTTCCAAAGTGCTGGGATTACAGGCATGAGCCACCGCACCCAGCCCAAAGAACCATTTTTTGCCAATGAAATCTAATATCTTCAAGTGTGGCAACCATAGTATCCCCAGTGCTCCAAGTGGGAATACAATTTGGTATAACTTTTTCTTATAAAAAAAAAAGTTTGAGAATATATTTCAGGAAAAGAAGAAATTGTTTCTTTTGATTCATGCTTTCTCTTACAGTAATCTATCAAGTGTTTTTGAAGAATAAGTAATGATATAAGAAAGAAAATCCTTGTAATATTGAGAATAGGTAAAATGATCTTCAGTGTGAATCTCATTTAATTTTTTTAAATTAATACATCTTTATAGCTTTGTGTACAAGGTAGCTTTTTTCAAAATCTTCCAGAGAATGAGAAAAACATGCATTATTTATTTATTTATTTAAAAAAAAAAGACCTTGTAGGATTTCTGTGCAGTATGTTTAGTTTAAGAAAAAAGAAAATATAGATGATTGTGGCTTATAAATTTTTATTGGCAAATGATGTGACCTTTATTTGTGTAGAGGAATAAAAGAGAAAAGAATACAAGTCCCTGATTAAGTTAATTTAAAATTTGGCAGCTTGATGGTATTGGTTTCAATTTATAGGTAGAAAGACTTTTTTTTTTTTTTTTTTGAGATGGAATCTCTTCAGGTCGCCCAGGCTAGAGTGCAGTGGTGCGATCTTGGAGCCTCCACATCTGAGGTTGAAGCAATTCTCCTGCCTCAGCCTCCTGAGTAGCTGGGATTACAGGGACATACCATGCCTGAAAGACTCTTAATATAAGATTTAAACACAAATGAAAAGATACACTTGGATTTTTCAATATTGATTTCTCTTATGCAGTTCATGAAATAATTTTGAAAAGATTTTCTGACAATTTACAGCTCTAGTTTCTTGAAGTGCCATAGATTTAAGAGTTTTATAACATTTGTTTAACATATTTTTCTGCTAAGTGTTTCATCAGGAAAAAGTTGTGATGCTCACCTTAACACATTTCACAACTTTGGCAAGATTTAATTCTAAATATGTCAACTCTTATTTAATGTAGAAACATAATAAAGTGATCTTTAAAATAATCCAGATTCGGAGGATTAAAATAAGATGGTAATAAGCTTTATAATCTTTAAATTGATTCTTGAGGTAAGATTACCTATATTGCTTTTGTGTAACCAAATTTAAGCCAAAATTCCATTAAGCAAACAGTGTAGGACTGTGAGAGAGGGAGGAAACCTTTTGGGTTAATGGTGGTATCAGTAACAAATGCCATAGCTCTTCTACTCTCATCCCTCCCCCATTTTTGCAATTGCTTATTAAGGAGAGAGCTTTTTAAAAGCCTAAGGACTACTTTTTACCCTAAAGCTATAGAGTCATAAACTCTGGGGACCTCAAGGCATAGAGGCTTCTAAGAAGTTCATAATAGCTTGTATACAAAGCCACTTCTGCCTGTGAACCAATCAATCTAGGTGGACCAATTTCTGCATCCTGAAGGAAGCAATTCCTCCTGGGGGGGTAGAAATTCCAGTTGAAATCTCCAACTTCATCTTTATTTTTTTTCGACAGAGCATCACTCTGTCACCCAGGCTAGAGTGCAGTGGCACAGTCTTGGCTTACTGCAACCAGTGCCTCCCAGGTTCAGGAGATTCTCATGCCTCAGCCTCCCGAGTAGCTTGGATTAAAGGCATGCGCCACCATGCCTGGCTAATTTTTGCATTGGTTTTGCCATGTTGGCCAGGCAGATGTCAAACTCCTAGCCTCAAGTGATCTACTTGCCCTGTCCTCCAAAAGTACTGGGTTTACAGGCATGAGACTGGTCTCAAACTCCTGCCCTCAAATGATCTGCTCATCTGGGCCTCCAAAAATGCTGGGTTTACAGGCATGAGCCACCGTACCTGGCCTAAATCTCCAACTTGACTCCTATTTAGTTCTATGCCAATGACTTGTTTTTTTTCTTTTTAATTTTTTTATCTTTTGTTTTAGTTTTTTCCCACAATGTATGACTTGTTCTTTAGTAATGAATAAATATTCCTAAATTTATTAGGAATAATAAATGTAAAGACAAATGGTTTTTGAGTTACAGTAGAAGATTTTGCATCTTTTTGTTATTTGCCTTATGATAAATAATGTATTATTTTAGAATTCAGCTGAGGGGAGATGACACGAATTGATTTAACTTTTCCTTATCTCCTGGCTATTTTACTTTCTCTTTCTTTTTCTTTGAGACGAGTCTCTCTGTTGCCCAGTCCTGAGTGCAGTGGTGTGATCTTGGCCTTCACCTCTCAAGTTCAAGCAATTCTCCTGACTCAGCCTCCTAAGTAGCTGGGACTACAGGTACATGCAGCCATCCTCAGCTAATGTCCATATTTTTTTAGCAGAGATGGGGTTTTACCACATTGGCCAGGCCAGTCTCAAACTCTTGACCTCAGGTGATCTGCCTGCCTTGGCCTCCCAAAGTACTGGAATTAACAGGCATGACCCACCACACCTGGTCTTGGCCATTTTATTAGCTCTGTTATATGTCATATAAACTTTTTTATTCTTATTGGTTCATTTTATTGGAAGGGTTGACATTACAAACAGAATTCCAGCAAGATGTGGTGACTCATGCCTGTAATCCGAGCACTTTGGGAGGCCAAGGCAGGAAGATTGCTTGAGGCCAGTAGTTCTGCAACAGCCTGGGCAATCGAATGATACTCTTTCTCTACAAAGTATTTTTAAAATTAGCCTGGTGTGTTGGCACATGCGTGTAATCCCAAGACACTTGGGAGGCTGAAGCAGGAGGATAGCTTTAGCCCAGGAGGTAAAGGCTTGCAGTGAGCTGTGATTGTGCCACTGCACTCAAGCATGGGCAACAGAGCAAGATACTGTCTTTAAAAACAACAACAACAAAAAAAAGAAATAGAAAACTCCAGAGCTTTCAGGCTTAGAAAATCTCACCCCTAAAGATGTTGAAAATAATGAAGATCTGTGTGAACACTTAAGGTCCATGATATTAGTAGCATTAGGGGAAATGACACACCTGTTGGATGTTTGTTTGTTTCGTGAATCAGGCAACTTCCTGAGCCAGAGTAGGCTCTGAGAATCACATTAGAGGTTTAATGGAGAGTCAGATTAAGAGACAGTTAAGAGCCCTCCTAGGGTTGGAGCAAACTTCAAACACTGGCAACAACATGCCCCTTCAGTGAAGCTCAGCTTTTATTGGATCAGGAAAAGGAAATTAGAAACTAGTTTCAGATGAACTAAAACAAAAAACTTAACCAAAACAAATGAGATGTAGCTAATGGTACTTAGAAGATACTTAGAGAAGGCCTATATTTAAAAAGCAGATCTCAAATCAATACCCTAATCGTCCACATTGGGAAACTAGAAAAAGAAGAGCAAACTAAACCCAAAGCAGACAGAAAGAGAGAAATAATAAAGATGCATGAGCAGAAATAAATGTAGTAATGTAGAAAAATGATAGAGAAAAGGAACAAAACCAAAAACTGGTTTTTTGAAAAGATCAACAAATTAGATTAACTATCGTGATCAAGAAAAAAAGAAGACTCAAGTTACTAATCACAAATGAAATAGAGGAAGTCAGAAGTAAAAAGGATTGGGGAATACAGTGAAGAATGTGTATGCCAGCAGATTAGAGAATTTGATGAAATAGGCAAATTCCTAGATACAAACTTATCAATACTGACATAAGGTGAAACAGAAAATCTGAATAAACCTATGATGCAAATTGAGTTGTGTCCCCCAAAACATATGAATCCACTCCTGGTACCTGCGAATGTGACCTTATTTGGAAATATACAGTCTTCCCCCTTATAAGGGAATGCCTGAACCTACAGATAGTACCAAACCCTATATATACTTTGTTTTTTCCTGTACACATACCTATGAAAAAGCTTTGTTTGTTTGTTTTTTTAGAGACGGGGTTTCACCGTGTTGGTCAGGCTAGTCTTGAACTCCTGATCTTGTCATCCGCCCATCATGGCCTGCCAAAGTGCTGGGATTACAGGTGTGAGCCACTGTACCCAGCCAGTAAAGCTTAGTTTATAATTTAGTCACAATAAGAGATTAACAACAGTAATTTAAAAATAGAGCATTTATAACAATATACTATAACAGAAGTTATGTGAATATTCTCTCTTTTCTCTCCAAATACTTTATTGTACCATACTATGAGTAATTGTGGAAAGCAGAACTGCAGATAAGAGGGGACCACTATAAGGTCTTCATCAAGTTATGATGAAGTCATTTTGGATTAGAGTGGACCCTGAATCCAATGACTGGTTGCCTTGTAAGGAAAGAGAGACTTGGAGACACACACACACACACACACACACACACACAGAAGGAAAAGGACCATGTAAAGATGGAGACAGAGATTGGCAAGGAATGCCAAGGATTGTCAGCAACCACCAGAAGCTAGGAAGAGGCAAGGAAGGACTCTTCCCTAGAGCTATCAGAAGGAAAATGACCCTGCTGACACCCTAATTTTGGGTGCCTGGACTCCAGAGCTGTGAGAGTATACATCTGCTGTTTTAAGCCACTTAGTTTGTGATAAAATATATAGCAGCCCTAGTGAACTAACACAACTTAGAATAATGAGATTAGATTAGTAATTTATATAAACTTCCATCAAAGAAAAGCCCATGGCCAGGTATCTTTACTGGTATTTTCTTTTTTTTCTTTTTCTTTCTTTCTTTTTTTTTTTTTTTTTTTTATTTAATAGAGATGGGGGTCTCATGATGTTAGCTAGGCTGATCTCGAACTCCTGGGCTCAAGCGATCTGCCTACCTCGGCCTCCCAAAGTGCTGGGATTACAGGCATGAGCCACCACACCCTGCCCTGCCTCCACTGGCATATTCTATCAGACATTTAAAGAAGAATTAATGCCATTTCTTAACAGACGTTTTCAAAGTATAGAGAGGAGGGAAGACTTCATTCAGTAAGGCCAGTATTGTTTATATGAAAACCAAAGAAAATTACAGACAGATGCCACTTGAGTACCAACACAAAAAAATCCTCAGCAACATTAGAAAACCAAGTTTTGCAACATATAAAAAATGTTACACACCACAACCAAGTGGAATTTATCCAAGGAGTGCAAAGTTGCTTTAACACCTTATTTGTGTGTGTGTGTGTGTGTGTGTGTGTGTGTGTGTGTATGTGTGTGTCTGTCTCTCTGTCTCATCTTGCCCTGTCATCCAGGCTGGAGCACAGTGGCACAATCATGACTCACTGCAGCTTTGACTTCCCAGGCTCAGGAAATACTCCTGCCTCAGCCTCCCAAGTAGCTGTGACCACAGGTGTGCACCACTATGCCCATCTGTTAATAATTTTTTAAAACTGATTTGTGAAGATGGGATCTCCCTATGTTGTCCAGACTGGTCTCAAACTTCTGGGTTCCAGTGATCCTCCTGCCTCAGCCTTCCAAAGAGCTGGAATTACAGGCATGGGCCATTGTACCTGGCTGGTTTAACACTCAAAAGTCAATTACTGTAATACAATGTATCAGTAGAGTAAGTGACACAAACCACACGATCATGTCTGTAGACATCCTCCAAAAAGGCATTTGGCCAAATCCAACACGTTTTCTTCATTTAAAAACAAACAAACCAGGAATAGAAGGGAACTTCCTCAACCTGAGCTACAAAATCACACAGCTAAAAGATTGAACAGCTTCCCCCAAGGTCAGGAACAAGGCAAGATGTCCACTCTTACCACTTAATCCAACATTGTACATGAAGTCTAGCCAGGAAAATTAGGCAATAAAAAGAAACCAAAGTCATTCAAATTGCAAAAGAAGAGGTAAAACTGTCTCAGTTTACAGGTGGCATGATGCTGTACATAGAAAATCCCCCCACAAAACGGAGTTTAGCAAGTTCAGCAAGGTTCAAACTACCACGTCATTTAAAAAAAAAAAAAAAAAAAGGCTGGGTGTAGTGTCTCACGCCTGTAATTCCAGCACTCTGGGAGGCTGAGTTGGGCGAATCATGAGGTTAGGAGTTTGAGACCAGCCTGGCCAACATAGTGAAACCCATCTCTACCAAAAACACACAAAAAAATTAGCCAGGCATGGTGGCAGGCGTCTGTAATCTCAGCTACTTGGGAGGCTGAGGCAAGGAGAATCGCTTGAACCTGGGAGGTGGAGGTTCCAGTGAGCTGAGATCACACCACTGCACTCCAGTCCTGGTAACAGTGTGAGACTTCATCTAAAAAAAAAAAAGAAGTTGTATTGCTATACACTAGCAGTGAACAATGTGTATGAACATGAAAGTTTGAAAACAGTTCTGTTTACAGTAGCATCAAAAATAATATAACACTTAGGAATAAATAAAAATGTATAAGACTTGTATTCTGTAAATTACAAAATGTTGCTGAAAGAAATTACATGGAAAGACATGTTCATGGATCAGAAAACTTTAAATTGTTACTGTGACATTACTTTCCAAATTGATATGCTGATTCAGCACATTTTCTACCAAAATCCCAAATGACTGCAAGATTCACAAGCTGGTCCTAAAATTCATATGAAAATTTAAGAGACTTGAAATAGTCTATATCTTGTAAAAGAAGAATAAATTGGGAGGATTTACACTTTACCAGTTTTAAAACTTACTACAGACTACATTGGTCAGCTTAATGTGAAGCTGCCATGAGGGTAGATATAAATAGTGGAGTAGAATTGAGTGTCCAGCAGTAAAATGTATGGCCAGTGACTTTTGACAAGCATTCCAAAACAGTTCTTTGGGGGAAAGAATTGTTTTTTCACCAAAAGGTGCTGGAACTGATTATCCACATGCAGGAGAATGAGATTGGACCCTTCCTCACACCATACACAAATTAACTTGACGTGCATCCCAGATCTAAAGCCCTAAAACTATAAAACTCTTAGAAGAAAGCATAGGACTAAATCTTCATGACCAAGATTTTTAGGTATGACATCAAAAGCACAATTGACCAAAAAAATATATTTAGAGTTCATTGAAATTAAAACTTGCGTCCTGCTAACAGTACCATCAGTACTATCAGTGAAGTAATTAGAAAACTCAAAGAATGAGAGAAAATATTCACAAATTATATATCTAATAATGGACTTGTTTCAGAGTATATCAAGAATTCTTAATGCTACAAGAAAATGGTAACTCAGTAAAAAAAGGGGAAGGATCTGAATAGACATTTTTCCAAAGAAGGTATAATGTGCCATGAAGCACATGAAAAGATGCTCAACATCGTTAGTCAATTAGGAAAACACAAACCTTAGACCATGATATATACTACTTCTCATCTGCTAAAATGGGTTTAATCAAAAAGATAATAAGCGTTCATGAGTATGTGGAGAAGTCAGAATCCTTATACATTGTTGTTGGTAATGAGAATCCTTATACTCATTGTTGGGAATATAAATGATGTAGCTGCTTTGGAAAATGGTTTGGCCTTCCTCAAAATAGTTAACATATGATACAGAAATTCTACTAAGTTTATATGCAAGAGAAATAAAAATACATGGCCAAACAAAAACTTGAGCATGTAATAGCCAAAAAGTGGAAACAGCCGAAGTATTTGTCAACTAATGAATGGATAAATAAAATGAGATATATTCATCCAATGGAATGTTATTTAACAGTAGAAAGGTAAAAAGTACTGATACATGCATCAACATGGATGAACCTTGAAAACATTATTCTAGGAGAAAGAAGTCAGTCATCACAAAACTACATATTATGTGATCACATTTATAGGAAATATTCAGGGTGGGCACATCTCTAGAGACAAAAAGTAGTATAGTGGTTGCCTAGGATTGGGAGCAAGTTGAGAAAAGTTGTAATTGAATGTTTATGAATACCGAATTTCCTTTTGGGGTGTGAAAATGTTCTAAAATTACATTGTGGTGATGGAGAGTCATAGCTGTGAACAGAAACCATTGAATTTTACATGTTAGATGGGTGAGGTGTTTACTATGTGAATTACGTCTCAATAAAAGTGTTTAAAACAAAACAGGTGTACCCAATTGATATAAATCAACTAAAAGTAATGTAAATATTTCAGCGTTCAGGCTGATACAGTTACTTGTTTGATTCAAGAAAGAACATGCAGCATTTGCCTACTGAATGCTAGGTTTCTCTGTGTTGCTTTAAATTAGAAGGCAGCCTGAATGGTTTTGTTTGTTAGTGATTTTGTTTGTTTGTTTTGAGTTTAGGAGTGGAGGTTTAATTGGTAGAGGAGAAGAGAAAGAGAAACAGCTTTCTCTATAGAGGAAGGAGTCTCTGAACGGTGTTAGTTTTTTTTTTTTTTTTTTCCTCGGTGTTAGTTTTTAAGATGGAATTTCACTCTCGTTGCCCATGCTGCAGTACAGTGGCACAGTCTCAGCTCACCGCAACCTCCGCCTCCCGGGTTTGAGCGATTCTCTTGCCTCAGTCTCCCAAGTAGCTGGGATTACGGGCATGCGACACCATGCCTGGCTAATTTTGTGTTTTTAGTAGAGACAGGTTCTTCATTTTGGTCAGGCTGGTCTCAAACTCCCGACCTCAGGAGATCTGCTTGCCTCAGCCTCCCAAAGTGCTGGGATTACAGGTGTGAGCTACTGCACCCAGACAGCCTGAATGTTACTATGCCACATAATGCCTGATTTTTTAAAAAATCACTAAACAGTGAAATGATACCAAAGTATAATATAATTAAAGATTTTTTTTTTTTTTTGAGACGGAGTTTCGCTCTTGTTACCCAGGCTGGAGTGCAATGGCGCGATCTCGGCTCACCGCAACCTCCGCCTCCTGGGTTCAGGCAATTCTCCTGCCTCAGCCTCCTGAGTAGCTGGGATTATAGGCACGCGCCACCATGCCCAGCTAATTTTTTGTATTTTAAGTAGAGACGGGGTTTCACCATGTTGACCAGGTTGGTCTCGATCTCTCGACCTTGTGATCCACCCGCCTCGGCCTCCCAAAGTGCTGGGATTAAAGATTTTATTGGACTAAAATTGATGACAGTTCCTAATACATTTTAGATACTAAATCAGTATCAGAATTATTTTGTTACTCATTTTTTAAAACTAATGGTTTTTTAGTCTTTTATAAAAGATAATGTTAGTAAATACACCTATAATAAAGGTTCTCATGATTTATAAGGCAAAATATTTCATTTAATTTTTTTTACATTATATAGCAGACTTACTGTGCCTTACATAGCAGTGTTTAAGGATCATTATTTTAGTTTGAATATGCCAGTGAGTTCTTCATATTAACCTTTTTACAATATATACATAATTGATGCTGAATACAGATTTTGGTTGTGCTTTTAACATAATTCTTAGGATGGGAAGTCATAGAAAACTTGTTGCAAGTATCAGTGTGTATTTTTTAAACCTTTGAGAGAATCATTTGTGCATTATAACATGTCTTCAATATCTTGTTTAATTCCTTTCATTGTCCCAAGATATGTTCCATTTTGGTGTTCAGAGCACTTATATATGGAAATAAAGACATTAATTCATACATTAAGGTGATTTCAAATAAATTATATGTACTAGAACTTAAAGAATACTTAAATATGCTTTTAGCTTTTTAAAAAAATACTTTTATTTTCGGTTACTGTGAGATACGAGAGTGGAGGTAGGTGCGAAGTATTGTCAATTTGGTCCAGTGCTCCTGTGGTCTGGAATTATATGCTGGAAGACTCAGGGATGAGTATAGTACAGCATATTGGAACTTTTTGTCAGAGAAACTTTCTGATCTACTTTGTTTTTGGAGACAAAGTCTTGCTCTTGTCACCCGGGCTGGAGTGCAGTGGTGTGATCTAAGTGCAATCTCCACCTCCCAGGTTTAGGCAATTCTCATGCCTCAGCCTCCCAAGTAGCTGGAATTATAGGCATGCACCACCATGCCCAGCTAGTTTTTGTGTGTTTAGTAGAGACTGGGTTTTACCATATTGGCCAGGCTGGTCTCAAACTCCTGACTTCAAGTGATCCATATGCCTCAGCCTCCCTAAGTGCTGGGGTTACAGGCATGAGCCACCTCACCCAGCCAGATCCACCATTTATATTGCGAAGGTGTTCAAACTTAAATACATTTTAACAAAAGATAATGCTATGCTTACACTTAGAACATGCAGTGCATTCAATTTCTCAACTCATTTTGCTGCTGTTACTTTTGACCAATTAATCAATTTTGTAACCCACTAAAGGTTTGAGAATCACAGTTTATAAAATAGTAATTTAGAGACAGAATTGTGAATTCAGATGTATTCTGAGTTTTTTTCCTAATGCCCCTTTAAAAGTGTTTCTGTTTTGTGTCTGGTGAAAAACAGATCTAGGAAGGCAAACATGATCCTCAAATGAGATTTGGAATTAAATTTTTTTTTTAAATTAAAGCATTCTTTCTGAATTGCCTGTGAAAGATAACTATGGTATAGTATAATAGAACCAATATATTTGTGTGCTCACAAGAAAATTATCCCTTTGGCAGTTAAAGTTTAGAGTTTATGCAAATTTTGAACAAAATGTATAGTCAAAAAACATGGATAAGATCTAGCTAAAGAATATGTTTACATTTATTTTGCTTTTATACTTTTTAAGAGATAAATTTTATACTGAAGTTTTTAAATGTTTTAATTGCATCAAATTAATTTGCCTTATTTACTGCTAACTTTGATTTCGTATCTATGCTTTTGATATTGAATGGGGAAAGATTTTTGCACAACTATTTCACCAAGTAAATTTTTGCAGGGACACTTAGTCGGTCTGGATGAACCAGCTTCGGGAGCTGGGCAAGAAGCTCTGCTTAAACAAGAGCAAGCAAAAATCATTCGATTCGAGAGACAAGCAGAAGAATTCCTCAATGCAGTCTTTTATAGAAAAGGTTGGTTTCAGTGAAGAATGATATTTAGCATCTGCTTGTCTTGTATTATTAATCTCCTTAATTTCAGTGTCATTTTAAAAGTTACTTTTAAATGTTTTTCTTCATTGATGATATAGTTTATATTGCTCTATATCCCTTGGGTCAAATTCCTATCGGAATTAAGGTTAAGGTTAGCACTTTTCTCCGCATTTAGGCTGTGATGTGATGGTGAGTTTTAATTAAATAGTTTAGAAAATTAGTATGAAATTCTAAAAATTTTAAGCCCTCAATAGCACTACATTTTTTTACACAAATTTTCTTATGGAGACCGTTACTGTTTTAATCACTGATAATAAAACCAACTGTGTGAATCTTTAGTAATTCCAGCCGGAAATTTCATTTGGAGAGAAAATGTAGTTATAAAATTAGATTTGTGAGTGCTCTTTTCCTTGATACAGTCTTGTTTCTTAAAATTTTTATATTAAAATTAGGGAAACGATTATGTAGTAAAACTTTTCTCCCTAAATTTGAGTTGGCATTTAATAAGCTCAGCCTCCTGCACTTTTAAAATTTATCTTTATCCTTGAAACTTTGGTATATGTGGTTTATTTTACATTTCTTTTGAAATACAGAAAAGTTGTTTAATCATAGGCTCTTGAGGCTTATAAATCCTTCATAGAGGCATTCAGGTTTATTCTCTATTCACAAAGCAAAATAGCCATCAACCAGAACCTTCAGGAAATTTCCTTTCATGTTCCTTTCCAGTGAAGAGTCTTTACTTTTAAGAAATTATAGCCAGGCGCGGTGGCTCAAGCCTGTAATCCCAGCACTTTGGGAGGCCGAGGCGGGTGGATCACGAGGTCAAGAGATCGAGACCATCCTGGTCAACATGGTGAAACCCCGTCTCTACTAAAAATACAAAAAATTAGCTGGGCATGGTGGCATGTGCCTGTAATCCCAGCTACTCAGGAGGCTGAGGCAGGAGAATTGCCTGAACCCAGGAGGCAGAGGTTGCGGTGAGCCGAGATCATGCCATTGCACTCCAGCCTGGGTAACAAAAGTGAAACTCTGCCTCAAAAAAAAAAAAAAAAAAGAAAGAAGAAGGAAATTCTAAATGGATTTATACTGCTTAGTTACGCTTTTCCTCCATTTCCAAGATGGTAGTTACTATGATGTGTTCTAAAGTTTTATACAAACTCTTGATAATCTTAAATATTCTTATTTAATCTTCAGCAGACTCAGTGATTCCATTTTCTTTAATAATTCTTCGTATGTTCTAGTTTACACCTCTCATTCCTCTGGGAATTCCCTCCTTCCCTTTGACATTGGTTAAAAGTCTGATAAGTGCTGGTTCTGTTGGGTTTCTTTATAGTTGGACACTAGCTGGGCTTCTGCTTAATTTGAACAGTATTTCCAAAAGGTGATGTGAGGTGTATGTAGTGTCATATAAAATTAAGAAATGCACAGAGATTGTTTTCTGTTCTACTTATTTTCCCCATTTTCTTTCACTAGATCTCTAGGTAGAATTAAATCATTTATTACATCCTTACTTCTCTATAAACACCCATGAGCACCTCCTGACCTAAATCTCCCAGCTGAGTCTCCTGTGTCTAATTATCCCTACAGATTGCTCAGAATTCCAAAATTATGTTCAAAATAATCGTTTTCTTAGTTTTATGAACACTTGATTGTTAAAAATCACATTTAAATATAAATAACTAATAGAGCAGTTCTATCAGTTTGCTTACCAAATTTATTTATTTATTTATTTATTTATTTTGAGATGGCGTCTGTATCGCCTAGGTTGGAGTGTAGTGGCACGATCTCAGCTCACTGCAACCCCCATCTCCAGGGCTCAAAGTATTCTTCTGCCTCAGTCTCCTGAGTAGTTGGGACTACAGGCACGTGCAACCACACCTGGCTAATTTTTGTATTTTTAGTAGAGACGGAATTTCACCATATTGGCCAGACTTGTCTCAAACTCCTGACCTTGTTATCTGCCTGCCTCGGCCTCCCACCACAGTGCTAAGATTACAGGCATGAGCCACCGTGCCTGGCCTCAAATAAAATATCTTTACAGCTCCTCTCCTGAAGGATGTACACAGAGTCATTGATCTAATGTGTTGTCACAGCAAGCTTCATTATCTGAAAAGAGGACTTCCTCTCGGTAATTTACATGGAGGAACCACTTTTCATCCACTCTTTGCTTAGGGGGAATAAGGTCAGTCATGTAAGGACTCCTACAGAGAAATTCGGTATCAGTTTTCTACTAGTCCCATCCCTTTGTCATAGAGGAATAACTTTAAAGTTTTTATAAAAATTTTTTTTTTAAGAAATTAAACTTTTGGGTTATAACCTTTAGGGGAGGAATTATTACTTTGGAATTAGTCTCAGGATAGATTTCAAGAGACGGGAATGCTGAAATTCTAAGTTGAGTTTATTGGTTTTTATGTACAGGCATGGGATGCTCAGAGAAAGAACTATTGCTTTGGAATTTGGACATTTCCTTCCCCTTTATGTATTAATATTGCTATTTTTGGATATAATTCTCTTAAAACCATCTCCAAGATAGTAATTAGTACTCTTTAAATTAATACCAAAAATGTTTAGTCTCCAAGGACATGATGGGCACCTTAGTCTGAAGAGAATCATATTTTAATAAATAATTCAAATGCTTAGATTTAGTCCCTTGTTTCGAAGTATTGTAAATGGTATGTTTTAAATAATTAGTGTAAAGATTATGTATAGTTAAGTAGAATCAGAGATGGAATAAAAGTAGGCTTTTGTGATATGGAGTCAATTAATTTCACTGTAAGAACAATATACCATCTACAGATGTCATAATGGCATTTATTTTTAGCTCGCTTTGTCACTTGTATTTAAAAAATCTGTTAGATTTGCATTTTAAGATATACAGATAGCTGTGATATAACATACTTTTCTGAGTTTTATTTTTGATCTGATTTGTTGCTTTTATTTGACTCAGTTGTGCTGTGTTCCCCTGGGTATGGATGTATTTGTAGATGTGTATTTTAAGTATGTCAAAGAATGAAATCTGTTCAAGAAACTTTAACAAAGTAGAGAAATTCAAATGGCAGAGATGTAATGGATAAACACTGTCTTGTCTCGTGACTGTTTCTTCATTCAATAAAGAGACAAGATACACTACAGACATTGAATGCTCCAAGGTAGTGGTCTGTGGTCCTTGTCCTGGTATCTTTGACTCTTCACAGAGCTCTTTAATTATATTTATAATATTACTTAAACACAGAGACATCTCATAAATTCATAAATTTTATTTTATATATGGAAATTTTTTATGTATTGTGTGTTCTTCAACTATTAAGGGAGAAACAGTAAACTAATATTAAAACGAAATTTATATGATAGTTTATGTGGAGATTTAGGTAGAAAAAAACAGGTCTTAACTGGAAAGTTAAATGATACTAAGAAAATTCAATAGAGATAGTTAAAAAGCAGTGTATGGATAAAACGTTTATTAAAACACTGGAGGAACCATTGTCATTAACTGTAGCAACTTCCGAACCTTACCTAGTTACATACCTTTATTTTTAAACCATGTGGAATACTTAGAGTCTCTATTTATAGAGAAGAAAGTTAGAGTTATAAATATTCCTTAGTATGACAGAAACATTATTATTAGGAGAGAGAGCCTCAAACTCCAGAAGATGAAATAAATATCACAACTTTGTGAGCATCTTCTGGTATTGAATATTGTCTTTTAGTGGGGGAAAATGCCTGTTCTTAGGAGCCCTGTGAGGTTTTGATGGTGTAGTTGTTTGTTGGTTGTTTATTATGGAGATTTTAGATTTTAGTTAGTAATTAGAGTCAGTTTTTCTTTAACTTTCTAAATTAAACTCTTAAGTTCCTTACAGCTTGAAAATACTGTGGGTAAAGTTGTTTGCCTTCTATAGCTAATCTTTAAAAGACTAGGGAAACCTTGGTTTTCTGAGAACTGTCTTGGAAAGCCCCAAAAGTGTGGTGGGGAAGAAAGGTCACAGGTAAAACAGTAAAAGGGGAAAAAGTTTTAATTGAGGGTCTGTCACTAATCATCTATATAAATTTGTAGTGACCACTTACTCTTTTGATCGCATTTCCTTTTTTTTTTTTAAAGGACTGTTTCATGGTGATTGACCTATGTAGTATTCAACTAAATTGAATACACACTTTAGACAAGGCAAGATTAGCTATATAGAGATACACAGAGGTAAACACATTGCCCTAGTTTTATTTTTTTAAAAGGACTATTTCATGGTGATTGATTTGATTGACCTATTTAGTATTCAACTAAATTCAATACATACTTTAGACCCGGCAAGGTTAGGTATATAGAGGTACACAGAGAAAAAACACACAGTCGCAGCTCTTGAGAAGCTTAGTCTTCCTGATTATTTGAGTATGATAATTATAGAGGCGTGATGATGATGTATTTATACAAGTCATTTTCCCTTCCATCCTAACCTTTTGCCCTTCAAAGTCTCTTCCAGTGCTAAAAGTTCTATGAGTTAATGAGTTCTTATGGTCAAAACTTCACATTAACTAGCAATTGATAATTCAGCTGTTTATTTCATTATTTCCCTAGCTATTGTTTTAGTTGTTGGCAGAGTTTATTTAAAGTACTCTTGGAAAATAGTGTGGTTTTTCTTAGGCTTTTGAGATTTAACGTTTAAACACCTAGCCCAGAGGTTCTAAGATTATGGTCCCCAGACCAGCAGCATCTTAGAACTTGTTAAAATGCCAGTTCTTGAGCCCACCCTAGAACTACTGAATCAGAAACACTGGGGAGAGAACCCAACAATCTGTTTTTGCAAGCCGTCAAGGTGCTTCTGATGAACATTAAAGTGTGAGAATGATTGCCGTAGCCTAAAATGGATCTTAAAATTAAGTATCTCCTTTTATAGTCTTCGTATGCTTTTAGTCTTTAAAGTAAATTAAGCACTCATGAACTCAGTAATGTATTCTTCAAATATTTAGGAGGAGGTGACTGAGGAAAAAATCTAGGGAAACTTGCTGTGATCTATAGATGTGTTAACGTGAGAGTAATTATTTCCTAAGAGAAGGGTTTTGAGATTTCTATATCAGGTAAGTGATTCTTGCCCATAAGATACCTATTTGTTATCCCTTTATTTAATTTCATAATCAATTATTATATGGGGGAAGATGCTTAGAATTATTTTAATGAAAATTTTATTTTTAAAAATCTATAACTCAAAAACTTAGTAAAAATATAAGTCAGAGGGGAAATACTATTTTAAAAATAACTGCATTTTAAGAAAAAAATGAAATTTTATGTTTACTTGAAAGCTGTCTTTTTTTAGTACATTGTCCCACTTTAAAAGTAAATAAATCTTTATTTACAGACAGTCCCTGGGTCTCCGACCCCAATATTCCCCTAGTGGCCCGTGAGATCATGCAGCGAATGATCCAACAATTTGCTGCTGAATATACCTCAAAAAATAGCTCTACTCAGGACCCCAGCCAGCCCAATAGCACAAAGAACCAAAGCCTGCCGAAAGCATCTCCAGTCACCACTTCTCCCACGGCTGCAACTACTCAGAACCCTGTGCTCAGCAAACTTCTCATGGCTGACCAAGACTCACCTCTGGACCTTACTGTCAGAAAGTCTCAGTCAGAACCTAGCGAACAAGGTATGGTTTGATGTCAAGGTCTCCTCTATCTTACCAGAGTACTTTAATTGGGGGAGAAAAAAAGGAACAAAAAGCGTTGTGGGCAAGTAGAGCATCAGCAGCAATAATAGTGTAAAAACTAATGTGATTCTTAAATTATTTCTTACTATGCAGTGATGGAGAAGTACAGCTCAAGTTGTTACAGCCTTATCTTCATGATCATGATTGATGTACCACCCAGAAAAGTCAGGTGGTTACAGTTGTCACTTATCTTTCAGTTGCTTGATATTTATATAAGCATTTTATATTTTCCAAAGTATTTTTATGTTTTTTAAAACTCCTATGAAAAAGTAAGTTTTCCTCTTACCTACAAATTTTCTAGGACTAGCACCTGTCTGAGAAATACACTTCTCCTTGTAGGTATAAATTACGTAGTCTGCAAATGAGATCGTAAGGAAAAACATGTATTTGAATTTTGAAAAATAAACTGCTAGGGTTACAAATAGAGAAAGGAGCAGAACATTCTTTAGGTTGTTAAGTATGTTCAGTGTTTTATAAATACAGAAACGCATACAGAAACACATATATCCACTGACTAACTTGAAAGTATTTCCAAAAGGGAATTTGTTGAAGACACTAAGTGATGAAGTTAAGAGGTTGTTTTGTTTAGAAAATGTTTCTTGAGACTCTGAAGTTAATTTTCTTCAGTAGGTATTCCTGTTGCTTTGTGATCTCATTTTACCTTCAATTTCACAAAAATTGAGGCAAGCATTTCAACTCAGTTAATATTTGAACCACCGCAATTAGTAAATCGGTGATGTTTATACTGAGATTTTATTGTCATAGAAATCTTGAGTATATAGCAAAGTTACGAGATGTGTGGATTTATTGGTGAGAAATACATGTTTATTTTGGAAAATAAATTTAATTCCTAAAGAACGTCTTTGAAACGAACTTTCTTTTGAGTAGTTTTTCTTTGCTTTTATCCTTTTCCTTTGTGGTGAACAGCGAACAAAATACCTGAGTTCTGAGAGATTTCTTGACAGGAGACCTCCTATTTGTTTCTCATGTGCCTTTGGTTACTGTATTTACAAAGTTGTATCTTTTTTATTGATGACTTTTCTTTTCCACAAATTGGTAGTATTCACTAAAAATCTCTTCACTCTATTGCATCAGAAGCTTCAGTTTTATTTTGGGAGAATGGCAACATAGAATTATATTTAAAGTATTAATGTAGGTTTACATAAAATGATACCACTTAGTCTAATTTAACTTGTTTTAACTAGTGTTATACTTCATTTGAGCTACATGATAGCATTATAGTATGCAGACTTCAAATGAAGTAAAAAAAAATTAAATTATATTTCCTTAATGAATGTGTTTTCAGCCCAAACCACAATATTTTTAGTGGTAGACCTAAAATATGTTGCCTGTTTGATTAGACAAATTGTCTATTTGGCTTGTCTTTAAATAATAGTGTTTTAAGCAGTACTTTTGCTTCTTAGATGTGTCTAATTGGGTTAGATGTCTAATGGGATAATTGGTTCTATAAGCCTATAATTATATTTTTAGAAATATTAGTGACTCTAAAAGAGAAAACACTTATGAGTATGGGTTTTTTTTAGTTTACAAACTCAGTTGCCTGTTTATTTCTAGCAGCCTGAAATAAGGAGTCAAAATGTCTTCAGATACAAGTTGTAAGTAGGTTCTACCCTTGGGTGATTTTTAACATAACTAGATATCAAGACCTCTCTGCTGGTGGATCGAAAATTAGAGACATTGTGTATTATCTTATTCTGTTAATTTTGGACAGAATAATAGACTTAAAAGATTTCTACGTATTTCTATAAGGAGAAAAATGTCTTTGAGGGAAAAGGAAGTCTTCTAACTTTATGTATTAATAACATGAATTTGTGATTTGGTTTAGTTGCAGTAAAAAATGGTTGTACTTCCAGGCTCTCATCAGTATCAAGAGAGTTTCATTCTTCTTTCTTTAAACTTTCTCCACCAATTTTTAATGTCGTCTTAGTTCTTGCATTCATAAAATTCAGCAATTGAATTTTGAATCTCTGCAAATATTTTTAAAAGACTGAATGCAAGTATACATTTTTTATAGATATGTGTAGAGAACTATTAGGACACACCCAAATTATAAATCATTAACAAGGGATTCGTCTTACAGACCATCGTGTTTAGTATATACATGTACTTTAACGACATAAACTTACATTTAAAAATAATTTTTGTATCTTATTTAAAATTTTCTACATCCAACTTATATGTACTTTTGGAGTTTCAGGTAGATTTAGCTCTTGAGGGATTTGGTTCTGTAGTTTGTATGCCATTGTAGAACATTAAAAATTTCTATGCTTTGATCAAGGTAAATTTAGAAAATTGCATCTTAAAAATTTTGAGAACAGAGGACCTCATGCTATGTAAACTGCTATTTCTAGTATCTCACTATATCTTAACATCTTCAGTAACATGTTTTATCTTTTCTTTTGCCCCATTAATATTTAGCCCTTGCAGATAATAAGTATAACATGCCTTGCTATATTTATGTTGCTTCAGGATTGAATTGATTTTATAACTTAAATATATGACTCGCATATCTGCTTAGTTGAATAAGCCTACTGCTTTTTCATATTTAGCCTATTCAGTTGACATTTGCTCCAAGTTTTTAATGTCTTCAGGTGTTTTTTTGTTTCTCTGCAGACGGTGTACTTGATCTGTCCACTAAGAAAAGTCCATGTGCTGGCAGCACTTCCCTGAGCCACTCTCCAGGCTGCTCCAGTACTCAAGGGAACGGGTAAGGGAGAATATTTGTAGCCTTACACAGTTCAATATAGATAATTCATCAAAGGTTGATGTCAGTCTCCCTTTTAGGTTTTAAAAATTAACCCTTCTAACTAAGTCATTTATAAATATGGACCATTGATTAAGTAAAAATATAATCTCTGCAATGTAAATTGGCTAGTACAGATGAATATTTGTCAGTTTAGTACAGACAGTAAATAATCATGAATATGGCAGAAATATTTCTTTGGACTTTTCGTTGTGGCATGTTTTGGAGTGTGAAACTCAAGTTAAATAATTCTGAAGTTTAGATGTGAAGACAGTATTATGTGTGCTGAAGCTGTTGAATGAAAATTGAGCTCCAATACTTGGTATCTCTAGTGGGGTTCGTGTGTGTGCATGTTCATTTTTGTTTGTTTCTTTTGGGTTTGGTTTTGGTGGTTAATTTAAACTGTACTTTAACTCTGGCAGTTCAGAATATGCAATTTTCTGAAAGACTGATTGTAGATGTTGATGCATAACCATCTTAGGCTACCAAGACATTATTACATGCTCAGTTTTCATAACTCTTAGGATACTAAAGTAAATTCTCTGACTACCTAATTTTATGGTATAAGAACCATCTTCTCCCTACGTGTATCTAATAACCAACTAGAAAAGTCAGGTTTTAATAAAGATACCTAGACACCATGTTGAAAAAGGATTTCTATAAAGCTGTGTGACAAAAATTAACTATCTTGATATGAAGAATAACTTGGTAAGTTTAAATTAGTTAATACTTAGACTTATTTAACTTTCAGATTGTCAATATGGGGAAGTTACTTAGATATTAAAGGAACAAGTGGATGCTAAGTGGACTGGCCTTTTCCAACTTACTGTTGACTACCTTCAAATCAAAGGATTCCTTTACAGACTTTTTATTAAAATCTCCCTTTATTTTCTCTAAAATTCCAAAACTTTTCGTTTGCAGAAAGTATTAATCTATTATGCATAGTTTACTAACCTTTTTCTTAACCCTTTCTTTTCACTATGGTTTATACTAGATATGTCAGCACGGTCCCAAATCTTTGGGTTCTATTTATATATCAAAAAACACTTGAGCTGGGCATGGTGGCTCACGTCTATAATCCCAGCACTTTGGGAGGCTGACTCAGGCAGATTACCTGAGGCCAGGAGTTCAAGACCAGCCTGGGCAACATGGCGAAACCCCATCTATACTAAAAATACAAAAATTGTCCAGGCATGGTGGTACACACCTGTAGTCCCAGCTACTCAGGAGGCTGAGGTAGGAGGATCACAGCTGCAGTGAGCCATGATCACAACACTGTACTCGAGCCTGGGTGACAAAGCGAGACCCTGTCTCCAAAACAAAAACAAAAAACAGTTGAGTTGTGTAATTAAGGAAATTAAGGACACATACAGGAGAAGTCCATGTGCAGTTTGCATAAACAAATCCCTTGCTTAAGATTCACTGTAAACTTGCGTACTAGGTTCATGTATTATATGGCTGAAGTTGCTGTGTTTATCCTTCTGAATGGAAAGTGTTTTCTACTGGTTTTGTTTTATGGAAGAAAAATGCACCAACAGGAATGCCCATCTTTTAGTTGAATATTCAGTGTTATCCTTACTGTGTTACTGATGATAGTAGATCCCCGTAGAGTTTTGTAGAACATAACTGGTTTATGATTTCTGCAAAGCCCCACTTTTGTGCCTAGATAATGTAATCATCCCCTTGGGTATGGTTTGCCAGATGTCAACCTTTATATTGATAATCTTTCTCTATTGTGGAAGTCAAAACTTTACAGATTAACTTTGTCTAAGTAGTTGACTTTTCAAACATTATTTGAAAGCTGTCCACTTGAAATTTGAAAATAGGTGTTTGGTATTTCAAGAAGGGGAAGTCTTTTTTTTAAGCCAGAGAAAACTGCTAAAAAATGGTTTAGTTCCCTCTGACAATAATTACTTTGAGTAGAACTTAACGGGTAAATAAAGACTAATGTCTTTTAAGCTTGGATTATTTCAATGGAAAATCATATTATTCGTGTATCTATAACCAATAGTGTTTTTAAATGAAGAAGTGTGGTAAGTTATAATGCAGTGGGTCTTTTGGTTTGGTTTGTTTGGAATTTTTTTTTCCCCGTTGGGTCTGTTAGCCATATATATGTATTTTTTCCCCCAAGCAAAATAAGAAATGTTACTTGGAATTGTTTGATTTTTTGATGATGAATATCAACATGTTTGTGGGATAAATGAGGAATTATCTATGGGTTCCAATAATGTGTGTGGTTCCAGTTTTAAAACTAGTTGTCATGAATGTTGAATATATTGAATTAAAATAAATAATTTGGCTTACTCTTTTATTACTGTACTTGTTTAGTGGTAACGTCACATTGGTAACACAATTCTTTGTAGATCTATGGAGACTGATGATTACTTTGTAATTAATAATTAAGATGCTATTTTCAGACAGTTGCGCGAAACTTTTTCTCCGAAAATTTGTGAACCCAACCAGAGACCAGCTGACAGGTTTAATTTTTCTTTGCCCAAAAAGCTCCTGATTTTTTTCTTTTTTCTTTTTCCTTTTTTGTGAACAAGTTTTAAAACTAACTGCTGAGACCATTTTTTTTTAATTTTAGAGAAAAATAAATAAATAACACAAAGTGATGTTACCCAAGCAAGGCCTTCTAATAAAGGAGTGGTCCCCTCACCCATCCCTCCCTACCTGTGCAAGTCCTGCTCACATCAGTTTCCTTCCATCCAATTAGGCGACCTGGGAGACCCAGCCAGTACCGCCCAGACGGACTTCGGAGTGGTGATGGGGTACCTCCAAGAAGCTTACAGGATGGAACCAGGGAAGGTTTTGGACACTCCACATCACTCAAAGTTCCACTGGCTCGATCCCTGCAGATTAGTGAAGAACTACTGAGCAGAAACCAATTGTCCACAACTGCCAGCCTTGGGCCATCTGGATTACAGAATCATGGACAACACTTAATATTATCCAGGGAAGCCTCTTGGGCAAAACCACATTACGAGTTCAACCTCAGCCGTATGAAGTTCAGGGGAAATGGTGCACTCAGCAACATCAGTGACCTTCCTTTTCTTGCAGAAAACTCTGCCTTTCCAAAAATGGCACTTCAAGCAAAACAAGATGGAAAAAAGGATGTGAGCCATTCATCTCCTGTAGATTTAAAGATACCACAAGTTCGAGGAATGGATCTTTCTTGGGAGTCTCGCACTGGTGATCAGTACAGCTATAGCTCTTTGGTAATGGGTTCACAAACGGAGAGCGCGCTTAGTAAAAAATTAAGGGCTATTCTTCCAAAACAAAATAGAAAAAGCATGTTAGATGCTGGACCCGATTCTTGGGGCTCAGATGCTGAGCAGTCTACCTCTGGACAGCCATATCCCACATCGGATCAAGAAGGAGACCCTGGCTCCAAGCAGCCTCGGAAGAAAAGAGGGCGTTACAGACAGTACAACAGTGAGATACTGGAGGAAGCAATCTCAGTGGTTATGAGTGGAAAAATGAGTGTTTCCAAAGCTCAGAGTATTTATGGGATTCCCCACAGTACACTGGAGTACAAAGTAAAGGAGAGGCTGGGCACTTTGAAAAACCCTCCAAAGAAAAAGATGAAATTAATGAGGTCGGAGGGGCCAGATGTTTCTGTAAAGATTGAATTAGATCCCCAGGGAGAGGCAGCACAAAGTGCAAATGAATCAAAAAACGAGTAGGAATACTGTAGAGTGCCAATTACTGTACAAACTGGGTGAGCACTACTGCATCATTGTTCAGCTATCATTGTTTGCACGTAATTTCATTTACTGTGACACTTGTTTCTTTGCAGATTTGCATTGACTTGTGTGTACAGAGATGAAATGTGCATTCTGAATGTTGCTTATTTTAAATTTTTCATGTGCAGTATGGCTCGGAATATGTTTGGCCTTTTGCATGTTTCTCTACAAAAGAGAATTGAGTTACCTCACAGAGAACAGATACATGGAAGTGGACTCCTTGCCTGTAGAGCCTGCATGCTTTTCTTTTTGTTTGTTTGTTTTTTTCTAAGTTATATTTGTTTTTACTTTTTAAAAAAGAAGAGGAAAAAAAGCCCCCTTTTAGAAACCACGTCTGTCATACTGGGAGCTTTATCACTGCAAATTGGAAAGCCATCTTATAATACAAAATTATTCACATTTTTCATCTACGATTCACCTAGTTGAAGGATTAAACTAAAGAAAAACTAAGAAGAACAATGAACCTTTGAATTTGAGAAATTTGTTTATTCAGTGACATAATTATTGGGTCATATATTTATAGTTACATTTTATAATTTTCTTCTCACTATTCAATTTACTCAACAAATTAGCAAGCTATTAGTGCTCACCCAGAGGGGAAGGCGGTGAAAAATGTGCACACACTACCTTCAGAAATACTTCAGTTAATTACTTTGAACACTACCTTTGCTGTGATTTCATTTGAGATTTTCTAAGGGTAGAATTTGGTCTCACCAACAAGTGAGGATATAGCCTTATCTCATGGAGGACGAGCTCCGTATTTACTCAGGAGCAGTCAGGGTACATTACATAAAACAATGGAGGATGCCTCATTTTAGCAAACTAGATTTCTTTGTATTCTTCAGTCCTTTTACAGAATTGATGTGCTAACTGACTGAATATCATTGCAGCAACTAGATTAAGATATTCAAGATCTGTTTATTGGGGATGGGAGAAATAGGGAAAGAAATGTGTATAAGTAATTATGATACTGCAAAAGTGATGCTTAGATTTTACAGCCTCAGTAGTTTGCCCAGTATTCCACATTAATGAAGGATCCATGTTTGTGATGTGAGAAAAAACACAACCCCAAGGTAACCTGATATGATTAGCATGCATATCACTTCTAATAATAATTCAATCAGAAGTCAAGCTCATTAGAATTCCTTTGTTAACTAGTCTAAATACCAGTAGAAGGGTGGAAGAGGTTGTTTTTTTAAGTTTTTATTTAATTTTGTTTGTTAGAATTTTTCTCTCTTTTTTTTTTTTTTTTTTTGGCATCCTGCATAATACCCCCTTCTTGACTTTTTCTGATAATTAGCCGATATTCATGGTTGTTTAGCACACAGTTCAGGACCTTTGAGATCATGTTTTTATAAGCACTCCTTGAAGAATATCTAAGCTTTTTTTGAGATGGGCTTTTAAAATTATAGTAAGGAAAGTTTTTTTTCTGCAGTTTTTGCAAGAACTAAGCAGAGCCCATGGAATTTAATGTTTCATTGTGATCAGATTAAAATTTACTATTTGTGCAAAACAAAATCCACACCATGTATACTGTATATTCTAATCTGCTGAGAAAGGTGGTCAGGCCCTTCTAAATGCTTAACCAAAAGCAACATTATTGGAGTTTCAGTGTAAAATAAAAATCAAACTTGGAGAATTGGTTAGATTGAGGTTGATTTCAGATGAATACGAACAGTTTGAGGGGAGGTCCAGATATTACCAAGGCATAAATTCTTGCCTGGAAACTTTGGAGCAGTTAATTAAATTAGGTTAAGTTTTCCCTCAGCGACCTATGTGTTCAAAGGTTAGGCACACCATTGCTGTTATTAAAATACATGCACTGCTCATTCTTGACATAGCTTGGGTGTGGGTTCTTCTTGATTTGGTTATTTTTTGTAGCAGTTTAATCAGTGGATAACTGAGCCTGTTTCCTCTTAGCTTTCTATACTTAACAGAAAAAGCAGTTTGGGTTTAGTAGCATTTTATGATTCTACGATATTTTGTCACCTCGCTGGAAGTTGCAATAAAAATTCCTTAGGAAATGTATGGTTTTCATCTGCAATTAAAGGAAATCATAGAAAGTTTGCTGAAAGCAAAGGGCTAAGCTTATGAAGGAACACCTCCTTTGTTACACACTCAAGAATTTGTCAGCACACAATTAATTGCGGCCATAGTACCTTTTTGAGTAATGTTTGGGGTATTCAGTAGCCCAGGGTTGCTGCAAAAGGGTCCTTTGAGAAAGTTAATTTGTGCTTGCTTTTATTCCCTCTCAGAAAGACATCACTAAAGGCCCATTAAAAATCTGGCCCTAAAAGTTCAACTTTTGTAGAGTTTACTGTTCAGAGGTTTAATCCTATGTGGTAGTCTATATAAGTGATGTATGAGTTGAGTTATGTAAATTTTGTCATTGTAGTGTACATGGAGTGATCATTTTACTAACATAAATATTTTCTATGTGTGTTTCAGTGGATGACAATCGAGCAGCAGAAGAATGGTGTGCCTACCCTTTAATGCTGCAGTTTAAATAAGAGAACTTGTATTGTGTCATTTCAGATTGTAGGCTGAGAGTTGTAAATAGTGAAAATTTGAGTAATTCTATGATTTGTTTTGGTTAGAAAGTGAATTTAAAAAACAAACCAAACTCTAAACTTTCTCAGATTAAAAGTCCTGAGACCTGAAGATTGTAATATTCATGTCTGTGAAGCTTTTAAACATTACACTTGAGATCAGTCATGACTTGATATTCAGGTAAATTTTCTTTTTCAAGAAGCTTTTGAATAAGCGTATTTCCTCCAAAGGTCTCTCTTTCTCTCTCTCTTTTTTTGAGTGTAGATTATTTTAAAGCACTAATTGCATTACATTGGTAACTGCAATATAAAATAGCCATTATTGTTTTGTGAAGCATGGTTGAAATTAGCTAGTGGTCCCTTTTAAATTTTCATGAGCCTCTCAAAAAAGAAAAACTTAAAAAAAAAAAAAAACAGAAGCTGCTGGAATATTTCAAAAGATATATATTTTACCTTATTATAGGTTTTGTAAAGTTAGTTTGTAATATTCAGGTGCACTTTTAATGTTAAATTTTGTGTTCAGAGTTCCATTATACCATTTCTCGGAGGTGGCTCATCACATGGCTGGTTGTCAGTCTTGGTGCCGCAGTGATTCCTTAATATTTGATTTCTCTCTTGATTTGCCACTATTCTGTATTGGCACTTTGAGTGTAGATATTCTGGTTTGGGGATGTCCTCACAAATGTGTGATAGAGATTGGTTTATTAGCATGCTTAATTTCTGCTAATCAGAGTTTTGCATGGCCCAAACAGTTGACCATTTTTATGGTATGGGAAAGTGTAGTTCACAACTGTCTTTATCACGAAAGCCGTTTTTCCTCACATTTTCCAGTAGGCAGATGATAACATTACTTAAATTATTAATATATAACATTCTTGGAACTATTGATAGGAAATAATGTATTTAAAATAATTTTTTTGCATTTTCAGAGAACCTTGATATAGGGTAGATAAGCTATGGCACTATAAAATCAAAAACACTAAATAATTCTGTGGAAAGATATCTAGTTGGTATTTTATCTTTAGCTTTCTCATTTCTGAGACAGCTTAGTCATTCAGCTTGACGGTAATGTAGTATATAACTTTGTTCAGTAAGCTTATCAGTGACTCTGAATTATGTTTGTGATGAGCTATACACTTTTCTGTTCCCCAAATACCATGAAGGGCAAGGTCACTCTTTCAGGAAAAATAATTTATATTTGTGTATAATACTTTTTAATATTAAGTTTGTTGTTCTGAAGTTTAGATGTTGCTTGATAATACCTTTGCTGCAGCAGATCATGAATATGAGTAAGGCTTTGTGTGATAATAGGGGTCCTTATGTGAAGTTAATTACTATTCAGTTCTGGTGAGCAAGCTCAGCAAGTGTGAAGTGTGTATTAGCTTTATTTGGTACACTTTTACTTTACAATATTGAAGTGCTTTTAGAACTCTGGTTATCTTACATAAACCATTACCTCAACCAATTGGCATTTCTTTTCCCCAACATTTACGTTAGCTATCATATGAGCTATGTGTGATCAGACGGTAAAACTATTAAAGGCACAATGAGAAGTTTAGTTCCCAAGTTTCGGAGAGAACTCTAAATTAGACTAAAAACAACTACCTGTTAACACCCATATCATAACTACCTTCTGTCATTAGGCAGTACATAGCAACCTTTGAGCTGCTAGTGAGCAATGTGTTCTCCCCTACCCCCAAGTAAGCACACAGTGCCAGGCCTGGTTCTAAGCCTTTGTGATTCTCTTAGATCTCATTGGCCCATAATAGTGAAGCATGGATTCATTTATTTTCATTAAACAAATTGAGTCAGCTCAATAATATTGAAAGCTGAAAATATTTTGAGTTATAGCAGTTATATGGCAGATCGGAGTCATTTTCTTTAACAGCTTTTATCTTGGTAGATTTCCTGTTGAGACCATGTATTTTTGCTTTTATAATTTTGCTTTAAATTCCAGAGGTTTTCATATAAACTGCTCTTTTCTGCATATTAAGGTTGCTGTCATTGGTGATAGGCTATGGCAACAGACAGAACTGTGCTCCACTTTATGTTTTATAGGAGATATTGAAAGTTACAGGTTAAATTTTGGCCTTCTTGAAGATATCGGAGCTTGTTTTCCTTGTTACCTTTAATTAGAATTTGGTCTTCATTAATGCTTTGGTCAGGCCAGTATTACTAAAAACTTGATGGCTTCAGAACAGCCTATTTAGGAGACTATATAGCTATCTAGTGATTTTTTTAAAAATTGCTTTCAAAATCTACTGAAAAGGAAAAAAGTACAGTTGTGGTCCAAGGAAGACAGAACTCCAGGCTCTTTCTTCTTTGTTTATTTTGGTTTAATTCTGTACTGGAGACTTGAACAGGATTTGTGAACATGGTGATGGAAAGAAAAATGGAGGACATTATTTGTGTACCCTCATTCCTGAATAATCTTGCAGTCACCTTTTGAAGAAGCAGACATTAGCCCTGTAACATAACACTGTAGCTATAAGCCCTAAGTGTTATGAAGGAGATTGGGGTGGGGAGGGTCAAGTAGGATGGAAAAAGCATGTAGACTTCAGAGAGGAGGCTAAAGATTCTGCCCTAGAATACTAAAAATGAGTCGCAAGATAATGTGGTAAAAGTTAGGCCATCCTGATTTGATACAGAGATCTCTTAGATTGTTCTGCCCTAGAATACTAAAACTGAGTCGCAAGATAATGTGGTAAAGTTAGGCCATCCTGATTTGATACAGAGATCTCTTAGATTGTTTAAAAATGATAATTGAGGCTAATTAATGTTGATTTGACAATAGAACGTGAGTTAATTCTGCAACTGTTGGGGGTTATTTTATGGTTTCCATTTCATTTAGAGCTATATCAAGAAAAACTGAAAAGGAAGCACTTTTAGTTAATCATAGATTTATTGGATGTAGCAAATATTGTTATAATATTTAATCTCTGTTATTTGAATGTGGAAATGAACTCTTTTACCCCATCTTGAACTGTCATTGAACAGGCTCAAGATGATCAACACTGGAAATGACCCTACACACATACCAAAAAAATCTAAAGCAGTTAGACATATTTGAAGATCCATACCTCTTAAACTTTTTAGATTTATCTTGGGAAAGAATTTATGAACCTCTAACCAGTATTAGTGCAGTCTTGGGTTCCTTGTTCTGCATAATTGCACCCTTTCTCAGGTATGTCCTGACAACATAAATTTTAAAATAATCTCTTTAGAGATTAGATTCTCAGTGGATAGTGTGTAAGGGGACTAGGGGTGGGGGGTTGGGGGTCGTTGAACACAGGACACTGACACAGTAGAGCAGGGATTTTTAACAGTCAATAGCCAAATAGAATTTCAATCTAGAATATTTTTACCCCCTCAGAATGAGTGAAACAACTTCTATTATTTGGTATACCCGGTGCTACACTCTTAAAAGTCTTTTTTTTTTTTTCCATCCAGGTGACTTTTTCTTTTTCCTGCTTGGTGGGGAAGGTTATATAGTAAACTTCACTGTCACTAGGAAAGCACTTGTCCAAAATGTTTAAAGTACTAGAAAAGGGATAATTCAGCACTTTTTCTGTTACAACACTAAAGTCTTAATTTATCTTCAGAGTCTTAGGTACTGTAAGTTTTAGGATGATTATTTAAAAATATAAAACATACTACATAATATGGGGTCAGATCACATTTATATAAATCTTATTTTAGAAAAAGACAACATTTTGTACCTTTCTAGCAATTCCAAGTGATTGCCTCATTTTCTCCATTTTATTAAGCATTTCAAGCTTAAGAATTTGAAATTTGAGAGAAGGTGAGGGGGAAAATTCCCCAAAATAAAACATTGTTTCAGACCATTTTAGAAAAATAAATCACTAGGAAAATGGGTAGGGACTCTCTCCCCCTTTACGTCTTCAGGGAATGAGCAGTATTTAGAATCTTTGGCTGAAATTCAAGCCTTTTTACTTTGTAAATTTTTAATACTAATTCACTGACATGCTTTTTACACCAGAGGACTGAAAATGGATCTTAATGTTTAAGTTGTGGAAGGGTATATTTCTAAAATGGGGGGCGGGGATGATTAACTAGGTTAGTATTACCAGCATTAGTAAGTTCAAGGAATTTTAGTATGTAATAGCAAAGTGTTTGATTAAAAGTCTAATCCTATATTACTAGTTGAAATTAGTTACATTCTGATCTAGGAAAGATAATAGTCATTGGATATTGATAGGCTGTGCTGTCAGAAAACCAGACTAAGATAGAAACCTTTATCTGACTCCCACATGTTGCTTGTTCTGATGGGATGTATACTTTACAGCAGCTTATTGCTGCTTGGAAAAAAATGTATAAACTATACATTTGGAGTGTTTGCGTTTAATTCTTTATAACCTCCACTTTAAGCTGTCAGACATTGGTATTTTATCAGTCCACACTGTTTAATAAAACTAATGTTCTTAGGAATCCAGCTTGTACACACTGTTTAAAAACCCTCAGGGACAGTTTACACACTCTTCTCACTCAATTCAGGTACTTTGATGCTATTCTTAAACCTAACAGTGACTTGTATTTTTCTGTTTTGCTTTTATTTCAACGTGCTGGTAGCACATCTGATGAATGTCAACTTAAAAACTCAGTTCAGGTATCCAGGTATAACTCAGCCAAACAGATTTTAAAGCTGCATATAACTCTCCAGCACATGGTGCCTCACACTCTTATAGTGGCATTCTATATATTCAGTTATTACTACTGAGCAGATACTATGGGGGTTCCTGTTAACAGTGTATTGTTTTTAAAAATGTGCATAAATGTATAGCCAGCACACTACACACACAGTCATACACAAACATGCACAGATAAACTATGTATTTTTAAATGCCACTAATAGCCAGCACAACTAAAACAAAAGACATTCCTAACTGCTCTGTAAGCTGTAACAGATGCAGTTCCTTCTTGATGTGGCTCTTGCTTCTTCACAATAACTACTACTAAATTCAAGCACTGGTCCTTGGGTGTCTGACCTCTACATTCTAGTTTATGCAATGTCTTTAGAGAATTTTGTGCACTGGCCACTGTGATGGAACCATTGGGCCAGGAGTGCTTTGAGTTTATCAGTAGTGATTCTGCCAAAGTTGGTGTTGCAACATGAGTATGTAAAATGTCAAAAAAAAAAAAATTAGCAGAGGTTTAGGTCTGCATATCAGCAGACAGTTTTGTCAGTGTATTTTGTCGCCTTGAAGTTCTCAGTGACAAGTTTCTTCTGATGTGAAGTTCTAATTCCAGTGTTTTAGTCCTTTGCATCTTTAATGTTCAGACTTGTCTCTTAAAAATTACTTTTGTTTTCTGCAGTACTATCTGTGGTTAACAAAATAGATATTCCTCTGCTTTAATATTTGATATCTTACATCTAAAATAAATTCTCTCCACATATAAAACCCATAGCCTTTGAAGATACGGAAAATGGGATCTTTGAAATTTCTAGAAGTTAAAGTGTCATACAACAAAACAGGAACCCCCTTTACTCTTATGGACCTCATTTCAATATACTGTTTACAGTTTGATGGAATTGTATAATTTAATATTTCTCTTGTACTGTAGTTTATATTTATTTACAGATTTTTTTTGTACTGTGTGATTTGAACTTTTTGTTCCTTGCTATGATCAATGTTTATGTAGTAGAGCACTTATGATCACAAATTAAGTTTTTTGGTTTGATTGCACTACATTAAATTTTTTAATGCAGTTCTGATTTTTGACTGGACTAAAATTGTGTCTTAATGTATGTGATGAGTACTTAAAATTTTAATCCATGTGGTTCTTCCCCCCCCCTTTTTTTTTTTCATTGTATGTCAAAAGCGCTAGTTCTTTCGTGCATGTGTAAGATTTAATGGTTCCATTGTATTATTTGACCATGACATTTTGGAGAAACATTCCCAGCTGTAATGTTGTGTATGGTAGTTCTCACTGGATGCTAGACTTTTCAAAACCACTATTCTTCTAATAAATTTTGTTGTGAAAAACTGTTTTAAAAGCTTTCATTTCTACTTCCTAAGATTTTAATCCTTTTTGGAAAATTCACAAATTGGGTAAGAGTTGGATTGTACTCCAGCTCTAAACACACATGGTAATCAAAGTTAGTGATTATTTTATGATAAATCCTTTCAAGGTGAAATCTCTTAAAGTTGCTGCTGTGAGATTCTGCTGTCATATTCAGGTGCAATACCGCCTTGTAACTCAATGTCTTTACTAATTTGATACTCGGCACACAGATACTCGATTTTTTTCTTTGAGTTATTAATTTTAAAAAAAAGTTTCCAGCTAGACAAGATGTGATATTTCCATAATACCTTTTTCCGTACTGACTTAGTTTTCCATAATTTTCTTAAGAGTGTAAAACATCATGCTGGGGTTCCTTGTCCGAAAAGAATAGTGACTAATTTTTGTTTGCTCTTAATTCTTGAGGTGTAAGTACAAAAGCAACATTGTCAGTTAAGGTTATTCTAGTAGTTCTCATTTTTGGCAGGATGTTGATGATTACTTTTACCAGGACACATAAAGAACAGAATATGTATTGCTCAGTATTTAAATTGTTTTTAGAAACTGAGTGTATAAAGAAGCTTTGCATTGTAAAGTGGTTAGGAGAGCTGAATTCTAGTACCTTAAGATTAGAAATAAGAGAAATGTATTTCAGAAAACTACTTGTTCAAGCTCATGATGTAATTACATGTAGGGAGGTTGAAGTGATTTTTGATCATTTCTAATGGCGTGGGGTTTTGTGTTTGTTTGTTTATTTTTTGTTTTTTGGTTTTTTTTTGAGATGGAGTCTTACTCTGTTGCCCATGCTGGAGTGACGTGGCCTGATCTTGGCTCACTGCAATCTCCACCTCCCGGGTTCATAAGCAATTCTCCTGTCTCAGCCTCCTGAGTGCTGGGACTACAGGCGCGTGCCACCACACCTTGCTAATTTTTTTTTGTATTTTTAGTAGAGACGGGGTTTCACCATATTGGTCAGGCTGGTCTTGAACTCTGACCTCAAGTGATCCACTCCCCTCAGCCTCCCATGGTGCTGGGATTACAGGCTCGGCCTCTAATGGTGTTTTATATTTAAAGATGATGCTGTCGTTAGTCATTGGTCTAGTTTGTCTTTTAATAGTTTTTGTTGCACACAGACTGGCTATCTAGCTGTTTCTGCCTTTGGTCTGATGTTTGTAAAACAGGAATTTGTATTAGTACTATGGACTTGTTCTCTTGGCTTCATTTGTTCCCTAGTTATGTCACATACTTAATCAATTTTTTTTAAAAAGCTAATTATTAATTCTCTGTAAGTTCCAAAGGCATAACTTACTTGTTGTCATTTCTTGCCATTATTCATTCTAAACTGGTGGCCAGATCAGTAGTAAAATTATAGTTTAGCATCTCATAAATGAATTTGCTTTATTTTAGTGATCCTATCTTCAAATTGATACTTAGCCCTTCAGTTGTTACAAAGGTCCTATTTAAAGAAAGGACATTTTTTCTTTTAGACTGGAGTTTTCTCTGATTCTGCTGATATTTTGGAAGTTAATTCAGGAGGCCCCTCTGTCTTAACTGGTGTGAAAATTAGCAAGATTGCATAAGGGAAGTAAAGTGGGAAAAAACAAACTTGTCTTTTTTTTTTTTTTTTTTTTTGTGATATCCTGAGTATTGGGGTTTTTTTTCACCCAAGGACTCTCACCAAACACTGTATTCAAATACAACCCCAACCATGTCATGTGGTATTAGGTTTTGTAGCTGAAATGAGTGAATAATCCTTTTTTTAAATAGGAAGTATTTGTTAAGTGATATAGTAGATAAGAGTTCTTGTTACATTGTGTACACTTCATCATTATTTGCTTCTAAAAGGTAAGCATTTTAACACAGATTATTTATCAGATTCATCTGATATACAGATTGTTGAACTTCGTTGTTTGTCAGAATCTTATTCATTCATTCACTCATTTATGTATGCATTTATTTATTTATTTATTTATTTTGAGATGGAGTTTTGTTCTTGTTGCCCAGACTGGAGTGCAGTGGTACAACCTTGGCTCACTACAACCACCGCCTCCCAGGTTCAAGCGATTCTCCTGCCTCAGCCTCCTGAGTAGCTGGGATTACAGGCATGCACCACCATGCCTGGCTAATTTTGTATTTTAAGTAAAGATGGGGTTTTGCCATGTTGGACAGGCTGGTTTTGAACTCCTGACCTCAAGTGATCCACCTGCCTCGACCTCCCAAAGTGCGAGGATTACAAGTGTGAGCCACCGCCCAGCCCAGAATCTCAGTCTTACCACCCAGGTTAGAGTGCAGTCGTGTGATTACAGCTCACTGCAGCCTCGACCTGCTGGGATTATGTGAACCTCCCACTTCAGCCACTGAGTAGCTGGAACTGTAGACACATGCCACTATGCCTGGCTAACTTTTACAATTTTTATGGAGACAGGGTTTCACTATATTGCCCTGGCTGGCCTCAAACTCCTGAGCACAAGTGATTCTCCTATTTTGGCTTCCCAAAGTGCTAGGATTATGGGCATGAACCATCATGCCTGGCCAACTCTAGAGGTTTTATAGGCATGTAAGAATATTGCTGTTTCTTGACTAGTCATTTTTCAATGTTTGTTGTTCATCTTGCCAACTTTTATTTGATCAGCAGTATGGAGTGACTGGTTTGATTTTTTTGAGATGGAGTCTCCCTCTGTCTCCCAGGCTAGAATGCTGTAGTGCCATCTCGGCTCTCTGCAGCCTCCACCTGCCGGGTTCAAGCAATTCTCATGCCTCAGCCATGAGTAGCGCTGGGGTTTCACCCATGGCGGGGGGTGCCCATGGTTGGCCTGGCTTGCTTGGAACTCCTGGCCTCAAGTGATCTGCCCGCCTTGGCCTCCCAAAGTGCTAGGATTACAGATGTGAGCCACCACTCTGCCTTGATTGTAATTTTAAAGTTATCCTTCAGCTTGGTACACTAGAACATTTGTTTTTTCTTCTATAAAGTGAGAGTATTACAGACTGAATGGTTTTTAGACCTCATTTCAACTCACTTAAAATGATAGAAAATGCCATTTTATATTAAATGTGAGACAAATACACAAATTATATCTTTATGAACATTGGGAAATACAGTAGAAACTCTTTTTTGAATAAGAAGATCTTATAAACCTGTGTCTCACCTTTGTGTTGAAACATTTTCTAAAGGGAAAAAAGATGTGGATGTCATTTTTAGATGTCTTTTATTTAAAACAAAGTCTGTTTAAAGTTTTTGTCATGAACTGTGATACTTTTGCAGATATTAACTTGAAAAGTCACTTTTTATTTTAAGTTATTCATAATTTTTATTTCTGTTGTATTGGCCTAGGTCTGCCTTGAATATTAAGTGCTACGGGTCTTTGGAATTATCAGATATAATCAGTCTTAAGCAGAATCAACCGTTTTTTTGGTGGGGTGGCAGGGGGAAGAGAAAAGAAAAAGAGGGAGAGAGAACAGGAGTATTGCTTTATTGCCCAGGCTAGAATGCAGTCTAAAAATGAGTATTGAAAACCTCTTTTATGCCAATAATTGTGCTTAACAATGGAGACAGGAAGGAGTAAGGGAGGAAAATAACAAACAGGCAGCCAACTAATATTTCATTTAAACCTATGAAATGTACAGTTACTGAGGAGAGATTTACTTCCAATTATGTAGTCACTTTTAGAGTAGGTGTGATGTGATACTGATAAGAATGTATGTTTTGTGGATTTGGGGTGGAGAGTTCAATAAATGTTTATTAAGTTTACTTGTTCCAGGTCTGAGTTCAAGTCTTGGATATCCTTGTTAATTTTCTGTCTTGTTGATATGTCTAATATTGACAATGTGATGTTAAATTCTCCCACTATTATTGTGTGAGAGTCTAAGTCTCTTTATAAGTCAAAGAACTTATGTATTTGGGTGCTCCTGTATTGAGTGGGTATATATTTAGGATCGTTAGCTCTTGTTGCATTTATCCTTTTACTATTGTGTAATGTCCTTCCTTGCCTCTGTTGATCTTTGTTGCTTTAAAGTCTATTTTATCAGAGGCGAGAATTGCAACTCCTACTTTTTATGTTATTTATTTATTTATTTATTTATTGCTCTCCATTTGGTTGGTAAATCTTCCTCCATCCCTTTGTTTTGAGTCTTTGTTTATTCCTGCATGTGAGATGGGTCTAGATGGAACATACTGATGGGTTTTGGCTTTTTATCCAATTTGCCTGTCTGTGTCTTTTGATAGGGGCATTTAGTTAATTTAAATTCAGGATTGATGACAATATATGTGAGTTTAATACTGCCATTTGATGCTAGCTGGCTGTTTTGCCCATTAGTTGATGTAGATTCTTCATTATGTTGATGCTCTTTATCTTTTGGTATATTTTTGGAATGGCTGATACTGGTTGTTCCTTTCTATGTGTAGTGCTGCTTTCAGAAGCTCTTGTAAAGCAGGCCTGGTGGTGATGAAATCTCTGAGTACTTGCTTGTTTACAAAAGATTTTATTTTTCCTTCACTTATGAAGCTTAGTTTGGCTGGTTGTGAAATTCTGGGTTGAAAGTTCTTTTCTTTAAGGATGTTGAATATTGGCCCCCACTCTCTTCTGGCTTGTAGGGTTTCTGCTGAGAGAACTGCTTTGAGTCTGATAGGCTTCCCTTTGTGGGTAACGTGACCTTTCTCTCTGGCTGCCCTTAGCATTTTCTCCTTCATTTCAACCCTGGTGAATCTGACGATTATGTGCCTTGGGGTTGCTCCTCTTGAGGAATATCTTTGTGGTGTTTTCTGTATTACCTGGAGTTGAATATTCTCCTGCCTTGTTAGGTTGGGAAAGTTTTCCTGAATAATATTCTGAAGAATATTTTCCAACTCGGATTCATTCTCTTGGTCACATTCAGGTACACCTATCAAACGTAGATTAGGTTTTTCACATAGTCCCATATTTTTTGGAGACTTTGCTGGTTCCTTTTTACTCTTTTTTCTGTAATCTTGTCTTCTTGTTTTGTTTCATTGAGTTGGTCTTTGACCTCTGATATCCTTTCTTCTGCTTGATCAATTCGACTATTAAAACTTGTGCATACTTCTCGAAGTTCTCGTATTGTGTTTTTCAGCTCCATTAATTCACTTATATTCCTCTCTAGATTGTTCTCGTTAGCATTTCTTCAAATCTTTTTTCAAGGTTCTTAGTTTCGTTGCATTGGGTTAGAACATGTTCTTTTAGCTCACAGAAGTTTCTTATCTGCCTTCTGAAGCCTGATTCTGACAGTTCGTCACACTCATTCTCCATCAGGCCTTGTTCCCTTGCCCATGAGGAACTGCGATCCCCTGAAGGAGGAGAGGCATTCTGATTTCGGATGTTGTCAGCCTTTCTGGGCTGGTTTCCTCCCATCTTTGTGGATTTATCCACCTGTCGTCTTTGTGATTGCTGACTTTCAGATTGGACTTCCAGCTTGGTGGTGGTGATGGACGTCCAGCTGAGTGGACGTCCAGCTTGGTGGTGGTGATGTTATCTCTGTATCTTTGTTTTCCTTCGGCAGATGCCCCTCCCCCACAGAGCTGGACCTTCCTGGGTTCAGCTGTGCTGCCGGTGAAACTCTCAACTGTCAGCGCTTCTAATTGCTGTTTTCCTGAGGGGGTGGAACCAGCCGAGCCCGATCACCTGGCTCCCCTCCTCGGAGCCCCCTTCTTTTTTTCTCCCAACTGAACAGTCGACTCTCTCTCAGGTGCCCCAGTCGCCCGCCAAAAGGCGCTGGGATCCATGCAATTTCCTCTGGCGACTGCACTAGCTGAAACAGCAGCGCAGAGATTCATGGTGCTTTTCTGCCTGGGAGATTCCTGGTCTGGCTCTTGGCTTCAGTGCCCCCTTCAATTGGCTGAATGGGTGACTCTGCCTCCTGGAGCCCCAAATGCCAACCAAAAGGGCACCCAGTCCTGCACACTTGGCGGTGGGACACCGGCAAAACAGCTGCGCCAGCCAAAAGTTCGTCTGGAAGTCTGGCGTCCACTTACTCCCTGCGCCTTCACTGGGAGCTGCAATCCTGAGCTGCTGCTAGTCAGCCATCTTGGATCTCTCGTTCAGAATCAACCTTTTAAAAATATAGATGCCTGGGTCTTGCACTAGATCCACTGAATCAATTTATAGGAATGAGACTTAGACATGTTCAGTATTTTCAAAATGTTCCATATGAAGTTTTTTGGGTTTCTTTTTTATTGTTAAAACATTTAAATTTACAGTTTTAACCATTTTCAAGTATACAGCTCAGCATTAAGTACATTCGTGTTGTGACCACCAGAAGTTTTTATCAACCCACTGATTAAGCACCCATTCTACTTTTTCATTTTTTAGGTGATAAACATGGAACTTGCAACCTTGAGGGACTTCTTCTGCCTCACACAATGAGTTGCCCATAACAATTTCATGCCATGTTATCTCTATACCACTTTGGCATTCTTGACTCAACCTAGAATTAAAATTAGGGATTGTACCTACTCATAATTTTCCTTCAGATTCAGTTTTAATTAAATTTTAACAATTTAATTTGACTCAAGCAAATTTGTACTGCTTTGTAGGAAGAGAATGAAATCTCTTTTGTGAAATTAGCCATAAAAATATTGAAAGCATATATAAACCTCAGTGTTAAAAATCAGCCATTAATAGGTGACCTTCAGGAAGCCCTCATAAAGGAGGTGAGTCTTGAATAGGTAGGGCATGGATAGGAGAGGAAAGACTACCCCAAGTTTGAGAGAGTTTGATGGGCCTGGTAATAAATGCCATGTCCCAATGCCTGTAAGCCCAGTTTCTGGGAGGCTGAGGTGAGGCGGTCACTTGAGCCCAGGAGTTTGAGACCAGCCTGGACAACATGGCAAGACCCCGCCTCTACAAAAAATATAAAAATTAGCTGGCTTATACCTGTAGTCCTAGCCACATGGGAGGTGACTTGGGAGGATAACTTGGGCCCGAGAGATAGAGGCTGCAGTGAGCCCTGATCGCACCACTGCACTCCAGCCTGGGTGACAAAGTAAGAGACCCTGTTTCCAAAAAAAAAAAAAAGAAAATTTCAGCCTTTCCACTTGCTTACTACATGATCTTGAACAAGTTATTGAACCTTCCTGAGTTTCAGTTTTTTGATCTGTAAAAGAGGGTCATAGATTTGCTATAAGGTTTAAATGAGATTCTCTTGTGTAAAATACTTAGCACTATGGCAGCTCTTTGCCCCAAGTGTTCTATAAATGAAAGGTATTGACAGCACCTGATGGGCATGAATTTAGTGTGAGGGATAGAAGAGTAAGAAAGATTGACATTATGCAAGAAACTATTGATTACAACACTGAGAGCGAGGTCATTGTGTTCATATTAGACTGAAGTAAAGGGCAACCAGTCTCATTGAAGAACACAAAAATATTGGAACTGTAATTGGAACCTGGAGTGCTGCTTTCTTGCATTTCATGGTACTGTTTGAGGGGAATGTAATCAAACCATTATTGTTTATTTTCAAAGATTAAAATGGAATAAAAGTTGTTTGGAAGTAGAAGATGCTTAAGATTAGAAATTTAAAAGTCACATAGAATTAACTATCTGCATTTCCATTGTATACAACATTTTTTTGTATAAGGGTGAAGCTTTGCATGCTTTATAGACTTCTTTTTGCCTGAGTAGTAGAGTTTGAACAACAATCTAAGAGCTAAGGGTGGGAATGTGTATGTTTAATCATCAAAACTTTTCCATTGGAAGAAGTTGGGGACAATTCTGCCTATTTAATGTGGTTTTATCAGTTAGGAGTTCTGTGCATTTCAAACCAACAGATCAGATCACAGCTAACATAAGTTTAGAGGTGTTTGTTTCAACAACTAATTAAATTGACTTGAGAATGGGCGCAGTGGCTCACACATGTAATCCCAATACTTTGGGAGGCCGAGGCAGGTGGATTGCCTAAGCTCAGGAGTTTAAGACCACCCTGGGTAACATGATGAAACCCTGTCTTTACTAAAATACATAAAAAAAAAAATAGCCAGGTGTGGTGGCACTTGTCTGTAGTCCCAGCTGCTCAGGAGGCTGAGGCACAAGAATCGCTTGAGCCCGGGAGGTGGATGTTGCAGTGAGCCAAGATCACAACACTGCGCTTCAGCTTGGACTGCAGAGTGAGACTCCATCTCAAAAATAAATAAACTAAAAAATAAATTGACTTGAGGTGTTTTTACCAAGAAGAACTGGCAGTGTAATTTTTGTTACATAGAGCTGGATTAAGAAAAATCCATCTTCTTGGATTTTTTCTATCTACCTACCAGGTCAAGTTTTTCAAATTGGATTGACCAGCTACAGCCTATTAATGGATTGCAAGATCAATTTAGTGTGTCCTAACCAGCATTTTATTTTATTTTTTATTTTATTCTATTTTGGAGACAGAGTCTCACTGTGTCGCCCAGGCTGGAGTGAAGTGGCATGATCTTGGCTCATTGCAGCTTCCAGTTGCTGGGTTCAAGCGATTGTTGTGCCTGAGCTTCCCAGGTAGCTGGGACTAGAGTTGCGTGCCACCACACCCGGCTAATTTTTTGTATTTTTAGTAGAGATGGGGTTTTGCCATGTTACCCAGACTGGTCTCAAACTCCTGAGCTCAGGCAGTCCACTTACCTCGGCCTCCCAAAGTGCTAGGATTACAGGCGTGAGCCACCAAACATGGCTCTAGCCAGCATTTTAAAAAAGAATAGAATCAGAGTACATAGGATTATAGTAAGAATAAATAATGTTTCATTGAAACATCATTATACATATGTAATACAAACGGATGTGTGTACTGAGTCACTCTGTAAAAAGTATTTCTTGCTCTGGATTGTTGTATTGAAATTCTAGAATTGAATTTCAATACAATCAAAATACAATTTCTAAATTCTGGATTGAAAACCTAGTGGCCTTTTAAAGCCATTATGTAATAAACCATTTCTTTTCATCCCGGTTTTCCTGGTACCTTAGAGAGCACACTTAGACTGCCTGTGTGCTTAGTCAGGAACCTGCATACTTAGGTCTAACCTTCAAAATTCCCTTCTTTCCCTGCCTCATTGAACTCATTTTCATTGAAAGCTTATTTTTTCCCTTCTGATTATATGTAAAAATCTTTTCTCTACCCCTTTCAATTCCCTTGAAAAATGCCTTTGGGAGAATTATTTTCACTGCATAGTAATTTATTTGAATAGTCCATTTGTGACTGATTTAATGCCATTGGAAGAAGTTGGGGACAGTTTCATGAGCTGAGCCCCAAGCTATAGGCACTGAGGCTACCAAGTTGAAAAGGACAAAGTCCTTGACCTAGAGGAAGTTCACAGTCCATGGAGAAGATGATTAGGTCAGCAGTTACCATGCAGCATAGTACTGTTTAATAAAAGAAGCAGACTGCGAGAGTAGAGTAAAAAATACCTAATGCAGCACCAGGGAGAGGGCGCTGAGGAGGGTTGTGAAAGCAGAGGGGAGCTTATAGGGGTTTCAAGCAAGAAAGTAACCAGATGAGATTTGGGCTTTAGGAAGATGGCAGCTCTGGATAATGTGATGCTGACTCTAAAATTAGGAGAAACTAGGGGCAGAGTGCTTACCATATAGTATTTCCCAAAGAAAGTCAACCTTTGTATTAAGCTGGATGGTATATTGGAGGCAAGGGAAGTGATGAAACTAATAATAAGGATTGAAGTTGAATAAATATCTAAATTGAAGCAGAATATGTAGCATAGAATATCTAAATAACAGGCCTTAGAACTCATGTCTGCATGTGTGCCTACACCTTCAGTTACATTTGTCTTCCAAGATTCCTGAGTAAAAACTTGAATATACAGATTATTTTATTAAGATTTAGTTTAGTCCTCCCCCCAGAACATCTCCAGCTGTAAGCTTGAGTGTTTCTAGAGAGAGGTGGCATGGGGAGTAGTTCATAAACAACTATTAATTCCTATAGCACCCCAGAGAGGATGATAAATATAAAATACCTTGCTTATCCTCATACTTTAAAAAATAAAAATACTTATAAAGTAAAAATTCAGTGTTATTGCTCACCTTATGAATATCAGTGAGGTAAAGGGGGCATACACACACACACAAAATTTAAAATGTTTTAAAATGTATGTCATCCAGTCCAAAATCTCATGTCTCTCACTGCCCCTGAACCCTCCCTTATTTTTTTAAAATTAACACCATATATACGTTAGATTTTACATAGTCTAACCAAGGATGATGAAGTTAGAAACAGTTAATGTGGTAGGGGGAGAAACATAGAAGTAGTTTGTCAGAAATGTCTGTTTTGTGAGGCCATTACATTTCCAGAGAGCAGATGGAGGCATTGACCTGTTGTACTTAATTCCTGCTCTTCAAGTAACTTTCTGGTCATATTTTAGCATCCTGGGTATATTTGCCTGTAGGGTAAAAATATATTAAAGAATGAACATGAGAATCTTCTTGATAGTTCTTTTTTTTTTTTTTTTTTTTTTTTTGAGACGGAGTTTCGCTCTTGTTACCCAGGCTGGAGTGCAATGGCGCGATCTCGGCTCACCGCAACCTCCGCCTCCTGGGTTCAGGCAATTCTCCTGCCTCAGCCTCCTGAGTAACTGGGATTACAGGCACGCGCCACCACGCCCAGCTAATCTTTAGTATTTTTAGTAGAGACGGGGTTTCACCATGTTGACCAGGATGGTCTCGATCTCTTGACCTTGTGATCCACCCGCCTCGGCCTCCCAAAGTGCTGGGATTACAGACTTGAGCCACTGCGCCCGGCTCTTCTTGATAGTTCTATTTTTTTCTTGTAATTTAATAAATTTGACAATCTAGTTGAAGAAAAATAGGATATACAATATATATGCCTTAAAGTGCTTCTGTGATATTTAGGAGATCTACTCTGTCCCTTATCTAGGAATATTAAGCCTTAAGATACAGAAAGCTGGCACCTATGGCTTCATGTCCAGTAAGCTCCCTCTGAAACTCCTATTTTTCCCTCAGTTTCGATTATTAATTCATAATTTTTGAACTTTTATTCTGCTCCGGTTTTAGTGAACATGGTTAAGAACATGGTAAACTTAGCTATTACTAAGGGATTGCATGTCTTTTATTTTAGATCAGTAGCTCCACACACTTGAACAAATACCATGTTGCCATTAACAGTGGTAAGCTACTGAGGCTGGGACTCTTACAGGGGTGAAGAGGTACATCCTGGTTTCAACCCCTCACACACCATTCTCCATGATTTTGATCTCTGGGAGAGGGGATAATTTAACGCCAATTTTGAGAATTGCTTTTTCTGTATCTAGGTTCTGTCTACATCCAAATTTAGATAACTTGGATTTCAAACACCTAGAAAACACATATTTAATGGCCTGAGATTTTTATGAACTTTATTTCTCACTTTCCTATATTCACTTTTACCTGCCCTTTCACGACTTCTCCTGATCTAGTTCTATGGAAAGAAAAGTGTGGTCAAGGGTTTTAAAGTACACCTATGCCTTTCTAAAGAGTAAAAAAAAAAAAATTCCATGCCTCATGCCCACCTTCTCCATTATGTCTACACACTTTGTCATAGCCCTTGGAATATTCTTATATCCAGGTGTGGAGGACACACAGATATGAAATAGCCAAGAGCAGATAAATTTCTCAGTGTAGACCTAGGACTTAGCAGATTTTTTTCAACCCCCACGCCCACCTCGCTGCCCGACTATACTTACACTTTCTGTGTTTAAGAGAGAAGAAGTGAGAAAATTAGGGGACACAATTTCAGATATTATCTGGCAAAAAACAGAACTCTTATTCTCTGAAGAGGGTCTGAGGAAGCATTTTTATGTTTTATTTAAAGAGTGAAGCCGTACTAAATTACAACTCTTGACTATAATCAGCTCTCTAAAGCTTTCTTTCCCCTTCTCTTTCCCTGGGACTCCCTTTTTCTGCTATTAAGATTAGCTCCTATCCAAACATCATTCACTGTGGCTATTTTATCTTTTTCAGTCAAGAAGAATATATTTTGGTCATCAATGATATTGTCTTTGCCCATCAAGCAATTTATTGGTAGTTAGTACATACCTAAATTTGTCACTCCCAAATTCTAGACTCTCAAACTTGTCCCTTCACCTTCATACCACATCTCTTCTCCACTTGATCTTTTACCCTAAGATAACCTAAGCGTTGCCTACCCAACAGTATTAACTACAGGAATGCTTTCCTTCAGGAATTAAATGTTGTGTTATTGACTTGGTAGGCAAGTTCAGCTGTGTCTAACCTGTGATGTAGATAAACATCAGTGAGTAAATCATTAAAGATGGGGTTGTGAAACAACAAACTGTGGCTTTTAAAGGGTTTATGAATATTATCTTATCCTTTACCACACCCTCAAGAATTAGGCATACAACTGAAGATAGGAAGACTGTGGTCAAGGTCATGCACGCCATTTCTCACCAAGTAGATAAACTGCAACCTAATTCAAGTACTGGAAATCCAATTTTTTCTTTTCCTTTATGAGAAGTGGGAATACTTCCTACACTAGTATCTTACTGTGCTTTAGTGGTGGTTTTCAGGTGATTAACGAACAATTCACTTGACTATTACAGAGAGTCCTCTTGGTGAGCAGAAGCGGCATGAACTCAAATCATTTCAACATCTGTGATGAATTTACTGTTCTTATACAGATCTTATTTAGTCAGATGTGAAGGACATCATATGATACAGACTGTTATCTGTACCGAACTAAAACAGTGCTTCCTCCACCTTAGGCCAAGTTGAGGAAATGCTTTGCAGGACAGAAAATCGTCTCTCTCTGGTTTCCCTACTAGCTGCCCAACAATATTCTAAATAAATGCAAGTGCTATATTTAGGGTCTGTTAAAATCTAAGGTCTCAGAAAAATTGAGTAACTAGATGCAAAAGTAAAGACGAGCTGTTTAAAACAGGAAAAACTGGCTGACACCTATTTTTTAATATAAAAAAGTAATATAATTAAATATCAGGAAGTTGAGATTAATTTTTAAAATATTCAAATGATAAAATTCATCTAAATTTAGGTGTTATTGCAGGAACAGTAGCTCACGCCTATAATCCCAGCACTTTAGGAAGCCAAAGCTGGTGGATCACCTGAGATCAGGAGCTGAAGACCAGCCTGGCCAACATGATAAAACCCCATCACTACTAAAAATACCAAAATTAGCTGGGTGTGGTGGAGCCCATGCCTGTAATCCCACCTAATTGGGAGGCTGAGGCACGAGAATCACTTGAACCCGGGAGGCGGAGCTTGCTGTGAGCCGAGATTGTGCCACTACACTCCAGTCTAGGCAACAGAGGGAGACTCAAATAAAATACAACTTAAGTGCTATTGAGAAAAACTCTAGAAACAAAGTAGAACGCTGGATAACTTAGAGCTACAGCCAAAACTGATTTTATTGCTATATTGTAAAGTTAGCTGTTATAACAGGGCCATTTAATGACACCTGGACAAAGGTTAGTATTAATGTGAAGGCTCTCAGATCAAAGTGAAGTGATCAGTGGGCTCATCATTCCTATGTGTCCAGTTGCCTGCTAGACATCTCAGATTCAGAATCGTGTAAACGTCGTAATACATACAGAACAAAACCAGCCTGACCAACATGGTGAAAACCAGTCTCTACTAAAAATAACAAAATTAGCCAGGCATGGTGGTAGGCGCCTGTAATCCCAGCTTCTTGGGAGGCTGAGGTAGGAGAGTTGCTTAAACCTGGGAGGTAGAGGTTGCAGTGAGCTGAGATTGCGCCATTGCACTCCAGCCTGGGCAACAAGAGCGAAACTCCGCACGCTCGTGTGTGTGTGTATGTGTGTTTGTATGTATACAAGGCCCCATATAATTGAGTTTTACCAAGAATAGTGGTTTAGAATTTCAGGAAAGGATGCAATCAATCCAGGTGGGGTGGTTTTGAGCTGGCCAATGACAGGCTGACAAGAATACCCTGGTACCTGCTCTTATGACCTGTGGTTCAGCAGTATATTGTCCCTGATCCTTTTTCTGAGGAAAACGTACAAATGGCCTTTTCTGTTGAAGCCATTTTCTCTGGAGGTTGCCATTTGCAGTTCTGTGAAAAGAAAAGGTTTTTTTTGTTTTGTTTTGTTTTGTTTTTTCATTCTCCTGAGCTTCCACAAACTACTGCTCCAAGTGTCTCTTATGGTTAGGGTAGGCTATCGGTCTCTCTGATGATGCTACTGTTTTTTTAGCATCCACATGCTTTGTTGCATTGTTCCAGGTTAGAGTTCAGTGGATCCTGAACATGTTTCTTTAGCATACCTTAGTGGGTGGCATGGAAGACGCCACCTCCTCTTGCCATGAGGTTGTGAAACACATTCCTGCCTACCTGTGGTTGTCTAATGGGGATTAGCTTGAGCCATCCGGCCACAGTTGCTGCTTCAGGGCTGGCTGCATGGTCCTTCGGAATACCTTACGTTAGTTAAGGGTAATAAAAACATTGGGGTGCTATTAAATTGTTGAAACATGGGACAGTAGCAGATTAGAGTTTCACAATCATAAAGGAAGTTAGCTATTACCTGTGGACTAAATGATTATTCATTTATTCTGTGTGAGCATCCCTTTAGAGGAAAGTGCTTCTTCAGCTTTCTTCATAGCACTCTGTCTTCTTATTGTATGTATACCTTGATTTCATTCATCCCCAGGCATCTTGTTAATTCCAAGCACCAAAGCTTCCTTCCAGAGCCCAGCTATAGGCCTGAAGCAGTACCCAGAAAATTTTTGCAAAGACTTAGGTAATGATTGTACTTCTTGAATTAGGAGGAACCATTTATCTCTTCAATTTTTCTACAATAAGATGCCATGATATTTCTTCACCCCATTCACAGAGCTTTGTCAGCCTTTTTTGTGTACTGCTATGCACCTCGAGTATATTCTTTGATGTATTAAAAAGGCATCCTACTTGTTTATAGTCACCTACCTTGGAAACATCAGGAACATATCCAAGAACCAGGAGCTAAGGAATAAAGGCCTCTGAGCAGCAGAAGTTATGGTTAGAAAATTCACGTACTCACCCCTAAAACTATTCCTCAAGCTTTCATTCAGAGCCTGTTTATTTTTAAAATACTATTCTGGCACATGGGATATGGCTTCTCAGCTAGTGAGAAGTCCTACTAAAGGCAGAAATAGGACTGCTAAGATCAGCACTGTTTGGAAGCCAATAAGGAGGAAGATTTTAATACAAAACAGGCTACCACTGTGGCTCTTTAGGAAGTCAGACTTATTTAGTTGAGTAGCCCCCCAAACTATTAATATAATTTGGTTTAGTGTAATAAAAATAATAGCCAAACTTCAGTAATAGTGCATATGATAATGATCCCAAGTATCAGGAAATAATGAATTATGTTCAAGATGAGATAATTTTTTAAGACTTCCATCAGAAAAAAAATTGAATCTTTATATATTTGCTTTAAAATTTTTGGTACTTGAAGTTTAAATTTTATCCAGAGAATTTACTCTTTTTACGTTATAAGAAAGCATTAATGCATGTTCCTGATCTCCAAGTTTGTTGGCTTGTTTGTTTGTTGATATGGGGTCTTACTCTGTCACCCAAGCTATACTGCAGTGGCATAATCATAGCTCCCTGCAGCCTCAACCCCCTTGGCTTAAGCGATCCTCTTACCTTAAGTTTCCCAAGTAGCTGGGATAGCTGGGACTGCAGGCTAAAGCTAGCAAGCCCAGTTAGCCTAGTTATTTTTACTGAAGCACTTTTAATTTGATTCATTGACACTAGTTGATATTTGTATAAACCGTGTAGGTTTTTCCTTGGAGAATTCCCAAGTGGTAGATGGGGCAGGTACTCTTCTAAGACCCAAAGTGGTTAAGTGTTTTGGACAAGGTCACATAACTAGTAAATAGCAGGACTACTCATTGGTTCTCCACCTCCTCACTGGTACTGTAGCTTGTAACACATATTGTGTTGTTGCTTCCACCTGATAGACATAGCGGCAAAGTTCCTCCTAAAGGGCTCCAGGGGTCCTTGAGCAGGGACCACCTCCTGCCTGCTCCATGAGCAGAAAAGTCTGCAGCTACATGAGGAGTCTGTTGAGCTCCTTTGAACATCTCATTGAGTCTGTAAGTTGGAAATGTCCTAACAGTCACTCATCCAAGGATGTCACTGATGTCTTGCCTGTTCCAAAGGAAGAAGATAATATTTGCCATTTTTGCAAAGCAGGAGGAGCTTATTCCATATATTGCCTTTTTAAAACTTTTTATTAAGTCCACTTTATAGACAGACAAGTACTCAGTAGGTTTTTTTCCTAGCTGCTTTCATCTTTTCTTCCCTTTGGCACATTTTGTCCCCATTGCCAGGATGTACATTGGAGTTTACCATACTCGTGTATGTTTTGTAATACTTTAATGGTCTTTTTTCCCAGTGTATTCACAATTCAGTTATACTTGGAAAGTTTGAGGTAGGCATTTTCTTTTTTTTTTTTTTTTTGAGATGGAGTTTCGCTCTTGTTACCCAGGCTGGAGTGCAATGGCACAATCTCGGCTCACCGCAACCTCCGCCTCCTGGGTTCAGGCAATTCTCCTGCCTCAGCCTCCTGAGTAACTGGGATTACAGGCACGCGCCACCACGCCCAGCTAACTTTTTGTATTTTTAGTAGAGATGGGGTTTCACCATGTTGACCAGGATGGTCTCGATCTCTTGACCTCGTGATCCACCCACCTCGGCCTCCCAAAGTGCTGGGATTACAGGCTTGAGCCACCGCGCCCGGCGAGGTAGGCATTTTCTAAGACATTTCTAGTCTTTCAAATCCATAGTCTAATGTAGGCCCTTTCAGAAACCCATGGCACTACCAACTAAGACTGCTTTCTTGCTAATTGTGAAAACAAAAACACAGTGTATTATTTTTTCTGGTAAAGCAGTTAGGTTAAGCAAGAGATTTGACTAGTTTCTTGGTTTTGTATTTAGTCATGTTCAGCAACCTTTTCACCACTTGATCTTAAAAGTCTCCCTAAGTCAAGAACAAAAACTGAAATTGTCTGAGTACCTAGCCTTTTGTGCTTTATGCTTTATGTATGTTATCTAATATCTCAGTCATTTGAGATACTGACACTCAGTCCCAGCTTACAGATGAGGAAACCAAGGTTCAGAGACATGAAGTAACTTGCCTAAGATCTTGTAGATAGTAAATGTCAGAGCCAAAAGTGGAATCTCGGATTTCCATATTCCACAGCCTGTGCTCTTTCCACTATGACCCCACTGCTCAGAAGCCAGTGGAGGGTGGGAAGGAAGGTAGGGGTGATGTGGGTTGTCTAGGGTCAGCCTTCCTTATAAAGGTGCCTCATGACTGGAACAGAAAAGTCAAAGACTGAAGAAAAGAATTAGCCAGAAGATACTATCAAACAACATCTGTTCACACATTTAAACTGCCTTCTGTGCTCTGCCCTATTTCATGTCAGGTCACATAATAGTCTCCTGAGGAATTATAATCCATACAGAGAAGTTTGAGAAATTATATAAAACTCCAGGAAACTGGAGCAACTGCATGGTTTCAGGCATCCAGAAGCACAAAGCAGCTAGTGAAAGGCCTGGCTGTCTAAGCAGGCATTGCCTGTGGTGTGACTTGAATCTAGCATCACCCTTTCACACAGCCCCAACTGTCATGATAAGCTCTAAGGATTTGTCCTGGGTGACTTATTTAAATGGTAGAAAGGGGTTTTTAACATAGAATAATTTCTTGTGCATGATTGTAAAAGATGTATTGAAGGTCTAGGAGAATATAGCAAGTGGACCTTGAGTGAAGATAGAATACTACTACCTCTCGGTGATAGGCCTATACAGTTTAGTGTGGCATCATATCTGTGTTCTCACTTAAGAGACTGTGAATTGGGACTAGCTTATTATCTCACCTTTTAAAGAATGTAAAATTGTTGATTTCTATTCCTTTATGCTCCCAGGAAAGGTAGAAGGATTCCTGCATTAGCGTGACCAATTGGTCATGCCGAGAAACCATCTTAAAATTTTAAGTTCTCAGCCAGGCATGGTGGCTCATGCCTGTAATCCTAGCGCTTTAGGAGGCTGAGGCAGATGGTTGAGCTCAGGAGTTCGAGACCAGCCTGGGCAACATGGTGAAACCCCATCTCTATTAAAATACAAAAAATTAGCTGGGCGTGGCAGTGTGCGCCTATAGTCCCAGCTACTTGGGAGGCTGAGGTAGGAGAATTGCTTGAACTCAGGAGGCAGAGGTTGCAGTGAGCCAAGATCGTACCACTGCATTCCAGCCTGGGTGACAGAGTGAGACTCTGTCTCCATAAAAAATTAACAAAAACAAACACAATTGTAATTTCTCTAAGTACTTTTTTTTTTTTCTTTTGAGATTGAGTCTCACTCTGTCGCCCAGGCTGGAGTGCAGTAGCACAATCTCGGCTCACTGCAACCTTCACTTCCAGGGTTCAAGCAATTCTCTGCCTCAGCCTTCTGAGTAGCTGGGATTCCAGGCACCTGAGACCACACCCGGCTAATTTTTGTATTTTTAGTAGAGACAGGATTTCACTATGTTGGCCAGGCTGGTCTTGAACTCCTGACCTTGAGATTCACCCACCTCAGCCTCCAAAAGTGCTGGAATTACAGATGTGAGCCACCATCTAAGTACTTCTAAGCCAAGATTTGTACTGTAGTGTGCCTCAATTCTTGTCAGTGTTGTAGACTTATAAATCAATGATTATTTAACAGGAATACCCAGACCCAAAATAAAGCAAAGTATATGTTGACCAACTAGAGTTAATAATGTGGTCAAAATTTTAGTTTTTTTGAAAAAAAAATATATTTGCAGTATTTCTTCTCTTTAAGATAATTTTTGAATGATTACTTTTAAAGTATGAAGAAGTATCCTTCGTAAATATAAACTTACGCTGTGGTTAAATTAAAAAAAGAAAAAAGTATGAAGAATACTGTCACTAAAAATTGAGACAATAACAGCCTGGCTCTATATTATAATTAGGTAAATAATTCTTATTTATTGAATCAAAAGTATACGAACAGACTGAGAAGCAGTTTTGGCCAAAGTACCCACTCTCTTTATAGTACAGATAGCCAGGCAAGGTGGCTCAGCTTGTAATCCCAGCACTTTGGTAGGCTGAGGCAGGAGGATGTCTTTAGGCCAGGAGTTCAAGACCTGCTGGGCCAACATAACGAGACCTTGTATCTACAAAAAAAAAAAAATTAATAATAAAATGAATAACATCAAGTGAATTTTATAATGTAAAAACAGTTCTTTGGTAAATGACCATACTAATACCTTCTTTCTCTTTGTCTGTCTAGTGAGAACTCAACAGAGGCAATAGCAGTAGATTCTAACAATCAGTCGAAGTCCCCACTGGAGAAGTTTATGGTCAAGCTGTGTACTCATCATCAAAAGCAATTCATTCGTGTTCTGAACGACCTGTATACTGAATCTCAGCCAGGCACTGAGGACCTGCAGCCTTCTGATTCTGGAGCAATGGATGTATCCACTTGTAATGCTAGCTGTGCCCAGCTAAGCACCAAACCTAAGGAAAAAGATGCTCTGTGTCTCGATATGAAGTCTCCTGCTTCTGTAGATTTGTTTGTAGACTCTCACAGCCCTCTACACTTGACGGAACAGACCCTGAAGGAGCCTCCTCCTGAGACAAACTCTGTAGATGGAAGAGAGAATACCCTGACTGTTGTCCAGAAAGATTCCTCTGAAGTTCCAACCACTAAACCGAATTCTATTAATAGCAGTTCAGTGGATAGTTTCACTCCGGGATACCTCACTGCATCTAATTCTTCCTCAGTGAACTTCCACCACATCCCTAAAAGCTTGGAGGGGCAAACCACTGGACAGGAGCAAGACACAAATGTGAACATATGTGCGGATGGGAAAGACCATATGCAGAGTTCAGCTTTAGTAGAAAGTCTAATTACAGTAAAAATGGCAGCTGAGAATAGTGAGGAGGGCAATACCTGTATTATTCCTCCAAGAAATTCGTTCAAAGCTTTATCAGAAGAGGCTTGGGACTCAGGGTTTTTGGGGAACTCACCTAGAACTGCAGACAAAGAGAATACTTTACAGTGTAGCTCAAAAACACCTTTACGCCAGGATTTAGAGGCAAATGAACAAGATGCAAGGCCAAAGCAAGAGAACCATCTTCACTCGCTGGGAAGAAATAAGGTGGGTTACCATTTACATCCCAGTGATAAGGGCCAGTTTGATCATTCCAAAGATGGTTGGTTAGGCCCCAGCCCTATGCCAGCTGTTCACAAAGCGGCAAACGGACACTCAAGAACTAAGATGATATCAACCTCCATTAAGACAGCTCGGAAAAGTAAAAGGGCATCAGGGCTGAGAATAAATGATTATGATAACCAGTGTGATGTTGTTTATATCAGTCAGCCAATAACAGAATGCCACTTTGAGAATCAAAAATCGATACTATCTTCTCGGAAAACAGCCAGAAAGAGTACTCGAGGATACTTTTTCAATGGTGACTGTTGTGAGCTGCCAACTGTTCGTACACTAGCCAGGAATTTACACTCCCAGGAAAAAGCAAGCTGCTCAGCGTTGGCATCAGAGGCAGTTTTCACTCCTAAGAAGATCCTTGCAACTTCAGCCCCTAGACATACAGTAGATGTGCAGCTTCCCAGGGAAGACAACCCTGAAGAACCTAGCAAGGAAATAACCTCCCCTGAGGAAGGAGGTGGAGATGTTTCACCTGGAAAAGAACCTCAAGAGCCTGAGGTTTGCCCCGCAGAGATTAAGCCAAATCTGAGCAGCTCCCCTAGGTCTGAGGAAACAACAGCCTCCAGCCTGGTGTGGCCTCTCCCTCCTCACCTTCCTGAAGAGGACCTGCCAGAAGATGGCTCCACAGTCGCAGCTCCCACAGCAAGCGGGATGTCTTCTCCTGACCACGACCCACCACCACTTGCACTGCTGGATACGGAGGAGGTGAGCGTACCCCAGGACTGTCCGCTGCTTCCCTCTACTGAAAGCGTTTCTGGGGGAGGCAGTGCCGATGTCATTTCTAGGCCTCATTCTCCTCCTGAAACAGTCAGTAGAGAAGAAAGTCCTCTGTGCTCAGAAAATCAAAGTTCCCCAGTGTGCTTGGAGCCTCCCCTGAGTCTGGGCAAGGCTGAGGACGACCAAAGCATCAGTGCTGAGGTTGAGCCTGGGGATACCCAGGAGCTAGATGTCGACCCACTCTTGAAGGAAAGCAGCACTTTTACTGATGAAAAGCCCAGTGAAACTGAGGAAGGTGAGGCAACAGGTGGTACAAGAAAATTAGAGGGAGCGGATGGGGATACAAAATGCCTGTCAGAAAAAGACACGTGTGAGCCAAGCACTGACCCACTCGAAGAGAATTTGGACAAGAAGAAAAAAGGTAAAAAATTCCTCGAGGCCTCTGATAGGTGCCTAAGAAGTCAACTTCTGGATTCTTCCTCTACTGACAGATGCTTAAGAAATCAAAGTTCAAATTCTTCCTCAGCTTGTCTTGAAATCAAGGTTTCTAAAAATCCTGGTGCAAAACGTTCCAGAAAAGAAGCGCACCCTAGTGGGGCAACACCTGAGGGCCTTCCACCTGACGCTTTCCACACGGAAGCTCTGGAAGACACAAAAAAGCCAAGTGTCAGCGAACGCCTGCCTGAGAAAGATGCCGAGCCGGAGGGTGAAAGCGCTGGGGTCATCACCAGGCAGACTTTGAAAAACATGCTGGGCAAAGAAGTCAAGGAGTTAGGAGGAGAGATTTTCCCCAGCAAGGACCCCATAACCGCAGCTGGACAACCACTGCCTGGAGAGAAACTAGAAATCTATGTTCAGTCGAAAACAGACGAGAAGAATGCTCATATCCCCTCAGAACGTATTCCTTGTAAGAGGGACCCAGCACAGGCAAAAGAAGAGCCAGGGCATCTTCCCACACAGCATGCGGAGGAGGCTGTGAATGAGGCAGACAGAGAAAACACGCAGCAGAAAGATGATGACAGTGATACCCCATGCAGCTCGCTCGGGTTGTCGAGTAGTGGAAGTGGTGATGCTGCTAGGCCACCAAAATTGGTGCCAAGGCCTAAAAGATTGACCTCTTCAACCTACAACCTAAGACACGCTCATTCTCTGGGCTCCTTGGATGCTTCAAAAGCGACTTCAGAAAAGGAGGCTGCACAAGTAAACCCCCCACTGCCGAAGGAAAACAGAGCTTCAGAGAGTGGAGACCCCCTAGGTGAAGATGATGTTGACACCGTGGTAGATGAACAGCCAAAGTTTATGGAATGGTGTGCTGAGGAGGAGAACCAAGAGCTTATTGCCAACTTCAATGCCCAGTACGTGAAAGTTCAGAAGGGCTGGATCCAGTTGGAGAAAGAAGGACAGCCCACACCAAGAGCGAGGAACAAATCAGATAAGCTGAAGGAGATTTGGAAAAGCAAGAAAAGGTCACGAAAATGCAGGGGTGCTTTGGAGGGTCAGAAGTTTTCTCCTGTTCAGATGCTGTTTATGACAAATTTCAAATTATCTAATGTTTGTAAATGGTTCTTAGAGACAACTGAAACCCGGTCTCTAGTCATTGTGAAGAAGCTCAATACTCGTCTTCCAGGAGATGTTCCCCCTGTCAAGCATCCACTTCAGAAATACGCTCCTTCCAGCCTGTATCCCAGTTCACTGCAGGCTGAACGCTTGAAAAAACACTTGAAGAAATTTCCTGGAGCTACTCCTGCTAGGAATAATTGGAAAACGCAGAAGCTCTGGGCTAAATTTCGAGAGAATCCTGACCAGGTGGAGCCAGAGGATAGCAGTGATGTCAGCCCCAACCGTAATTCTGAAGACAGCATAGAGGAAGTCAAGGAAGATAGAAACAGCCATCCTCCAGCCAACCTGCCCACTCCAGCCAGTACTCGGATTCTTAGAAAATATTCCAATATTCGAGGAAAGCTTAGAGCCCAGCAACGTTTAATCAAGAATGAGAAAATGGAAAACCCAGACGGTCTGGCTGTGGAAAGTAAAACAAGTCGTAAGAGCGTATGCATCAACCCTCTGATGTCCCCCAAGCTTGCCCTGCAAGTAGATGCAGATGGGTTTCCTGTTAAGCTCAAGAGTACTGAAGGAATGAAGGGAAGGAAGGGGAAGCAGGTGTCTGAAATCTTGCCTAAAGCAGAAGTTCGGAGTAAACGCAAGAGAACAGAAGGCAGCAGCCCTCCTGATAGTAAGAACAAGGGGCCTGCAGTGAAAGCCAGCAAAGAAAAGCATGCTGATGGAGCCACCAAAACCCCTGCCGCCAAGAGGCCAGCTGCAAGGGACAGAAGCAGCCAACTCCCCAAAAAGATGTCTTTGAAAGAGAATAAAGGGAAGGTCCCTAAAAAGTCCCCTGGGAAGAGCTGCCCTCCCTCCAGGAAAGAAAAGGAGAATACAAACAAAAGGCCTATTGCCTCAGAAACACTGACGAAACCTGCAAAACAGAAGCGGGCAGGTGAATCCTCTTCAAGGCCCCAGAAAGCCACGAATAGGAAGCAGACTAGTGGAAAGACTCGGGCCAGACCCCTGACAAAAACCCCAGAGAGCAGTGCAGCTCAGAGGAAGCGAAAGCTGAAGGCAAAGCTGGACTCTTCGCACAGCAAACGGAGGCGGCTGGATGCAAAGTGATTGGAAAATGGTAACCAAGAATAAAACTGTTCTATAGAAGTAACCTTTTATTTTGCATTAACTAAATCTGCTTTTATAAGCTTATCAAGCCTTTCAAATTTACAGTTAATGGAGAACAGCGTGATTTGAGATGTCAGAAAATGCATCTCAGATGGAGAAGGGAACTTGCAGAGTCCTTCTCTGAGGCTAAGGGAAGTTATATATTATATTCTGGTTGTTCCTTGGGTTTTAAACTTGGAACCAAGCAGTTTTTGTTTTTAAAAGTACAGTGCCTTATTTATCCTTTTTGTTTTTAAATTTACAAAAGCTAAAAAGCTGATCTATGTGATTAAAGGCTTGTATTTTATACTTGATGCACAAGCACTTGCACTGTAGCCGAGAAGACCACCATCATGCACATCAAAGGAGCTTTTCAGCAGCCACCCTGCAGCGTCTGCCCACCAACAGATACCCCTCTTTGCAAACCCTAGCAGTGAACTTCCCTCTCTGTCTTGTTTGTTTAGATGATATTTGAAAGCTAAACCAAATCATTTTTATGGTATGCAGAGGTTTTATAATTATTATAAAAGATTACTATTTCTGTTACCCCCTTTTGAAAAAGATCACATTAATTGTTTCCTCCTCTCACCTTTGATGTTTTGTCATTTGAGAGCATGTATATGTCACAAGTGTTAATTTTTGTTCATAACTTCTAAAAAATCATTTGCATCCCCAAACTGTATTACCGATTCTCACCATCTTCTTCATTTCTGGCCTTGCTAGCACTCCTGCTGCCAAGAGGCCAGCTGCAAGGGTCTTGTTAGAAGACTGCATTCTTAGAAAATAGATTCTTAGTTGGAGAAGGGAACTTGCAGAGTCCTTCTCTGAGGCTAAGGAAAGTTGTATATTATATATAGTTTGGGAGTATATATAATATATAACTTTGGGAGGAAAAAGTCCAGGATGTTTTTTTTTTTTTCATCTTGTAGCTGTAATTTGATGATTAGGATGAAAATGACTGTTCTTATTTTCTTTCTTACCCAAATACTTCCATATTCAAAGAAAGCCGAAATATTTGCAGTAATAGAAAGGTTTAAAAGTGTGTATGTCCATGTGTGCTTGGGTGCATTTGCATGTGGTTATCAGCCACAAGTGTCTCCCAGTCCCGGTTTTACAGTAAAATTTTTTCTTCCCCGTGCCGTGTGCTTGGGTGTTCCTGAGTTGAGTAATTAGCAAAGAACAGGTGGCTTAAAAGTAGTCCAGTGTCTCTGTGAGCATCCCCAATACCACTATAGTACCAGACTCAGAAAGATCTAAAACAGTCGGAGTTATGTAAAGGTTAGAGTAGCCTTGCAGTGAGAGGAAGCAGCTCCAACATCTGTGGGGAGCCCCCACACCCCCTACACCCAGAGCTGATGTGCAGTTGTATGCTCCAATGTGAATGTACTTGTTGGAGTAGATGTTCATTCTGATTGATTAATGCCATCCTAGTAGTTAAACGCTTGTAGTATCACTCCTGCCATGTCATGTCAGGCTCTGTTCCATGTCTCAGAAATGAGAACTACAATATTTTCACTGACTTTGTTTGCCTTTCCCAGGTGAAGCCTGAGACGGGCGCATTGGCTTTAGCCTAGTGCTTATGACCTTGCTCCATTATAGCAAAGTGTGTACTTGACTTTTCCATTGGGCTCCTCTACAAAAAAAGGCTTGGTTGCTGAAGCCTCAACCAGCTTGTTTAACCTGTTCTGTCGCCAAAATCAGCTTGTATGGACAGCTGTGGCACTGTCCCATTTCATTTAAAAATTTTCCATTTAGGTTGTTTCAGATCTCTTTAGATAAGCCCAGATGGACTTTTTTCATGCGAATCATGATAATACAGGCCTTCTACCCATTCTGTTAAAGGTTTGCTGTATATCATGGAAACTTCTGATGATTGGATAAGACTGGAGAAAAGCATTTGATTTATGAGAAATTTAGAATTGTGTTGAATTTCATAGCTAGAGAAGCTTGCTATCTTATGAATCCCTGATTTGTTTTAATGTCTTCTCTGTCCGATGAGTCTTTTTATTATCTTTGACTCTGGCCATTCAAGAGCTACCTATATTAATAAAACTGCTGAGTGTGTATATTGGCAACCCTTTCTCAGCATTAAGTTGCACAGAAGCATTAATATGTTTTGAATAGGTTCATTTAATCTTAAAAAATGGTTTTAAGGTTTTAAGAATATCTTTTCATATAGTTGTCACTGGATACTGTTTTTGTGGTGACTTAAACAGCTGATGTTTGCCAATGGCAGACATGCTGATTCCTGTACATTAGAGGTGCCCCCTTGGCTGCATACAGACTACCTTGTAAGGTGCTTGGATTAGGTTAGGGAGAGGAGTAAGGTAGTAAGTGGGTGGAACTTTTCCAGTTCCAAGTGTATAACTCATTCCATTCCTTTTTTAAGTTATTTTTCATTTTTAAAAGCTCACTTAATAGCCTTCTTTCCCATTCTAGGCTGTGTGTGAGAAAAGGTGTTAATGTGTATCTATGTATCTTACATACCTAACAATGCAATGGATCATCTTTAAAATCAACTTACACTTTATAATAAGGACATTTAAATAGACCGAAAGTCTACATAATTACAACACTTGAAAGTGTAGAATTTTTTATGTTTGTTGAATCTCATTTTGGCTGATTCAATTAATTTTGTTTTAGAAAAAAGAAAATAGCAAAACGTGAGGGCCAATCCCAAAAGGCCCTTTGATACCGGCAGCAGGTACTGGCAAAGCAGTTTCCCAGACACCTCCAAGCTCAGGTTGGGTATTGAGTCAAGTCGGTTAGTTTTCCCTCCCTTGCAGAAATCTTCCTAGAGCCATCTTCAAGAATGGCCCACCACCAGATGCAAAAGCAGTCTATCCCACATTCTGATTCCAAATCAGAAAGGAATTCTGTTCCTGGGTGTACGCTTGGTGAAGTGACCATCCCAGTCTTGGGGCTGAAGCTGATGACCAGAGGATTCTGGTATTCTCTTGAGTTTCTGGAGATGCTGGTAGGTGCCTGGGAAGTAATCACTGAAGCTCTGCCGTAGCTCCCCTAGAGGAGGGCCCTCTTCAGAACACCCGTCTTCTATCCCATGAGGCTCCCTGCTGTAGGTGGACACCCAGGAGACCGCTCTCTCACTTAGGGTCCCAGCTAGCACTTCCTCAGACAGGTAACAATCTTGGAGTACAGCAGGAAGGTTGCAAACCTGTGTTCTGCTCCTGGGGCTTCCTTCATAGGAATGCTATTAGTGTCTAAGTCAGTAGTTGCTAGCCCCTTGGATTCCTTAGTAAAGACTTCTCTGTAGGCTGTGAGTCTCCTGCTGTATTGTTCCTAAAATAGTATGGATCGAAGAGGTACCCTTAGTCATCCCTTTACATATTTGGTGCTTCCTAATGGGATCCTCTATGCATCACACACTAGGCAGGTGAATTTCTCATTGTTCAGTTATGTCATCAGTAAAAGGCATCACTTCAAGATAGTTACTTTGAATTAAGGTTTGGCCTCTTTTCCTGCTTTGTGATAAGTTCTGTGGTGAGGGTGGGAGCTGTCATTCACATTTATGGGCAGCGTTCCTGTTGATTAGTGGACCTAAGTGCCAAGTAGGAAAACATAGCATGCTATGCGATGCAAGCTGGAGATGCTGTAGTGTTAACCATCAGCAGGTTCTGTGTCTGGTCACAATACCTGGGACTGGGCTGGAATATCCCAAGGTGCTGGCCAGTAGCCCAGAGAGCCATCCCCGTTCCTTTTGGTTTTAGGTCAGCCTGTGCAGGCTGCCTTTTGGATTCCAGATGATCTATCAAGGGTCTGCAAACTGTGGGCTGGTCACTTGTTTGTGTAAATAGAATGTGTTTGGAATATAGCCACACCCATTTTCTTATCTCTGTGGCTGCTTTTGCACTGCAAGAGCAGAGTTGAGTAGTTGCAGCAGAGACCCTTGTGGCCCTCACAGCCTGAGATACTTACTATCTGGACCTTCAGAAAACATCTGATCCCTGCTTGAGAAAGTCATCCTTTTTCAGGAACAAATATTCTCTGATTTTCCTTCTTTCTTCTGCCCCTTTTTCTCTGTTCTTCTGTATTTACCATTTTCCTTGTCTCAATTATGTTTTTCTCTTTTACACCTCTTTATTCTTGCTACAAAGGAGACATGTTATATCGATACGCACTACCATCCTCTTAAACTTGAGTAACCTTAGCATTCCATCTTTCTTAAAATCAACCATCACAGTAGCCATAACGAGGCCACCTTACCCTATAAAGCCTGAACCCATGAGCAAATAGGGATTCGGAGTTCTAAAATTACATGTCCTGGGCCTCTCATTTCACTCACAAAGAACTGTTACTGACTTTATTGTTTAGTAAAGTAAGCCAAGATTTTGTTGCTGGTAAAATTAGTTGAGACTACTTTAGTTGGACTTTTAGTCCTTTGAATGTCACACTTAGATGCGGAAAATGTTCCTCACACAGTCGAAACCAAGTCTGATCACAAACCCAAAGCATTATTTTTCTTTTTCTTTTTCTTTTCTTTTTTTTTTTAAAGCATTGTTTTTCTAATGTAATATTTTGGTCAGCTTTTAGGAAAATAAAGAGTTGGTACTGCTACCTTTTTAGTCACATACTTTCAAAATCATTTAACTAAAGGTAAGCCAACAAATAAAACATAGATGCTTTTGGAGTGCTTTAGTAATGATTTTAAAAATTGGAGTTATAACCAGAGTATGACTGAAAAGCTATTATAGTCTTCCTCCTGCTCCAAAAACTCAAGGATAAGTTATATGTAATCTTTTTTTGTTTAAGTAGAGACAAGGTTATGCTATGTTGCCCAGGCTGATCTCAAACTCCTGGACTCAAGCTGTGCTCCCACCTCAGCCTCCCAAAGTGCTGGGATTATGGGTGTGAGCCACCACACCCACACAAGTATGAGTTTCTGTGCGGTTGTTTTTAAATGTGAATGTGGTTGAATGTCCTGTCAGTGAAAAATTTTTGTCAGTGGCCCCAAATCAGTGATCGTTTTAGTTGTCTTGAAACTGAAAATTATTATTTTTAATTCTTAGTGTTACTTTGATGTCTTATGACTTGATATCCACTGAAATACTGGATTTTTTTAAAGTATGAAATCACATCTGTGTAAGGCAGTTTTCATACCCTAGCAGTAAGTGCTTTTCCCCATACTTGTTCTCAAATCCTTTTCAGGGGAAAATGAAAAGATTATTGTATTTGAAACAAGCAGAATTGTGGGAAGCTGCCTTTTTTTTTTTTTTATTTAGACACCCAGGCTGGAGTGCAGTGGGCATATATGATCATATAGTTTAAAAGTGCAGTTTTTTACGGTTGACTTCATTTTTATGACACCCACTGCAGCCCTCATCTCCCAGACTCAAAGAGATTTTCACACCGCAGCCTCCTGAGTATCTGGGACTACAGGCACATGCCACTACACCCAGCTTTTTTTTTTTTTTTTTTTTCCAGTTTTAGCAGAGATAAGGTCTCGCTGTGTTGCCCAGACTGGGAAGTCTTTTGAGGCAGCCTTCACTGTAATTCATCCCTCGGAACATCAGAACTGAGTCTTGTATTCTACAGTGGATGGATTAGAAGACTTGAGGGTCCAGCCTCTTTCCTTTACAGATAATCAGACTTTGGCAGAAACCCAGAGCTCTCAGGGCTTTACTGTATTGTGTTGTGCCATGCCATGCCATGCCATCCTGGGGCCCGGGAAATCACCCTGAGCACTTGTGGAGTGTGTCCTTGCTCAGGCTTTTGCCTTGGGATTGAACCGAAGCTGGTCAGTTCCTTCCACTTCCCTCCTCTCTGTCTGATCTTCCTTTTCCCAAAGCTTCAGTGCTTGATGCTCAGTGCTCAGGTGATGTCCTTTGCTCCATCTTTCAGAGGGGCAATGTGTGGTTATGCTGCCAGGTGAGCACAGACCCAGAAACTTTCTCCCCTAGCTGGGACCATCCCACATGGGGTGCTCAGTATGCATGCCTCATGAAAGCAGAGACTGTCCATTAAAAAAAAAAAAAATTAGGTACTCATGGTATTACAACATGCCAGGGGTTGGACAAATGGATTTTTTACCCGTTTTTAAGGGGTTATGTAAAAAAATAAATAATGGAGACTGTATGTGGCCCACATAGCCTAAAACATTTACTACCTGACCGTTTTGCAGAAAAGCTCTACTGGTCCTTGGAATAGTCATTCAAGATCAAATTGTGTAGACAAACACAACTTTTTTTTTCTTCATGTAATCCGACATTGCCACAATTCTTTTAGATTTTAAGAGTATCTTGCCTGTTCATCTCAGTACACAGCTGCTGATACACACTATTCCTGAACAGTGCTTTTGTAGAAAATAAACATTATCCCCCTTTGCCAGTTGTCTACTTGTTAATGAATTGTGGGCATGTGATCATATCTATTAGGGTATGTAGTTAAAACTAAAAGTGCAGTCTTTAAAAGTACGATCTTCATTTTGATGAATCGGTGAACATGACTGGTAGAGAGACATTCCATTAACAGCAGTTCAGCACAAGCAAGTTACTCATGAACTTAAAAGCCAAGAATAGTGCCTCTCCCCGAAAGTACACAATGTGTTGGTTTTGCTCCTAGAACCCTTCATTTCTCTCTTCTATCGTGTACTTGCAGGTTTCTCACTCTTCAAGTTCTGGTCGTGATATGTGAACATAATTGCCTGGTGTTTGCCTGTTTGACTTTCAAGTGCAGACCACACAGTCTCTTAATAATACCAGCATGTCTGTGGCTTCTTGTCAGGACACCAGCAGCTTTAGACAAAACAAGTAACTCGGGGGCTCTCTCACCGAGTTACCTGCTCGTTCTGAGGAGCCATCCTTGGCACCTTGCCCTTCCTCCTCCGCCTCTGCTCATGCTGCCAGCCCCCTTCCAGGAGGCATCTTCTCTGGGACAGTCTGCACTTCCCCAGTGCTGCCCTGAACACGTGTCACATTAGAAGCATTGTTCTCTCAAAACTCTGTTTTCCTCTAGTATTTAGCTGTTGGGTCCAAATGCTATTCAGTTTATCTACTTCTTTTTTTGACCCCAGATGTCTATGATCTGCACCTCATAGTTGTCTTGTAGCTAAAGCTGTGGTATTTGGGAGCTAATACGTGGGAAAGGGACTATACAAGCAAGATTTGCATAATTTTGTATATTTATACCACAGGTAGGGATTATTTTTAGAGCCACTATAGCTTAAGGTTATTGATTTCACTAGTATGGTTTCTGCATTCTAAATAGTTCTCAGAGACTGTGTTAGTAACTGGTTTCAAATACGTATATATAATACATCACTGTGGAATTTATTTCACTGTGTAAATAATATTTTCCGGTTCAAATACTTCTATAGAAAGTATTTATTTTAACAAGAAAATTAACTGTCAAAAGGGCTTTCCAGAAAGTGTTCTTTTTAGCCACCCATCCTCCCCAGCTACCATGCTCAACCATTGAGTCCCCAGAGAACAGTGAAGGCAGAAAGGTGTGGCCTTGAAACCTTCACTCTATTTGGACAGATGCAACATAAATGCATCTCCACACTTCACCCCGTCTCACAACAAAGTGGGACTCCCATCATGGGTATGGCTGTGCCAGGCATGGCATCAGACATGCCCCATGCAACCTACTTCTTGCATGTATGGTTGGTACTTTCAGCTGTATGCTTAACAGCCTGTACAGGAAAATGAGCCTTAGTTGTAGCCCCAAGGAAATCCAAACCCATGCCTGTGAGATACGGAGAAACCACTGGTCGCCTGAAGAAAGCATTAAGGTGTATTTCCAGTCCTTCTCTCATGTTGGTGAAAGGCATCTATTCACACTCTCATTAATCATGGGAGATAAGCATGTTACCTTCTGCACCTTGACAATGCTTGTGAGCACCTGGCTCTTTCTCCTCCGCCCCTCTCTCCCTGTCTCAGCATGCATCTGTGCAGATGTGGGCCAGTCCCTCTGTAGCCAGTGGTTACAGAATGAGACCATCTGTTCTAAGATGTGGTCAGCTTTACTTCTCAGGAGTCCTGTCCTACAATTCGGAGCACCCCTAGATGGGATGGAACCAGTGCTTTATGATCATGTTCCTCTTCCCTGTGCTCTGTCCTTGGGCACCCCCGTGTGAGTCATGATCCTCATCGTGCAGGGCTGGCTGGACTGAGAATTGCAACTCCAGGACAGCAGGGAGCTTTGGGACTAGTCATGCAGGGGGTTTTGTTATCCATTTGAACCATTTGCGTATTTTCTTAAGGCCTCCCTTTGTCTTTTCTAAACAAATGAGGCAGACACTTGAACAGTAGTGCTGGAGAATGTTTTTTCTAAGAAACTGTTTGTAAGCAAATCTGATTTTTAGATGAAATGTGAATGAGAAACTAGGTGCCAGGGAATTTAGCACTGAATTAGACGGTCAGAACTTTTTTAACTTTGCAGGAAGAAATAAATTTTGCTGTCATCTAAATGTTCACAAGAAGTAATGTTGTAAATAGTTTTCTAAAAATATTTATTACCTGTGCCGTATACAAATTCATGTTCTGAGTGATGTTGGTTTGCATTGTAGTATTATAGAATATATTTTGAGCAGTGGACTTCCTTTCATAACACAGTTCACACATGGAGAAAGAACAAAAACCAGCAGGTTGAGAGCTGTTTGGGGCATTGATCTGTAATGTTACATCAAATCTAAGCTTTAACTGCCCCTCTTCTCATCTGGTTATATTTTATATATATATACACACACACACACACACACACACACACACACACACACACAGGTGTGTGATAAACTGGTCAGTGGTCAGTACCCAGATCTGCAGAGCAGATTTCCAGGTGTTCTTTCTGATGTGTTGCCCATAAGCAATAAGATCCTAGGTAATAACATTTATTCCGGGGCCGCACTGGCCCTTGTCTCAGAGGATAGGGTGGGGGTAGAACAGCTCTTGCTAAGACCTCTTGCCTTTGCCGGAGAGGTTGCTGTACTTGAATTTTTCCTTCTGTTTGTCTGCACACTCCTTCCTGTCATAGAACTCTATCAATGGATGAGAAATCTGCCAACACCAGACACATCAAGATTGGGCGTATAGATTGAAACATTTGCAATTTTTTGTGAATGTATAGGGTTCCCAGAGTCTAGTTGAGGCAAAGCTCATTTGGCTGTAGAGTAAATAAATGTAAGACTTGTTACAATGGAAATTTAAGTGGCCAATTAAATGTCCTTTGGCTATATTTGACCTACCTTTAAAAGCTAGCCCATTTCCTATAAGCCTCTTGTATTCCTGGGCTTGAAATGTCTAAAACTACCTTGGTGTCTGGGATTAAACCATGTAGGTCAGTATAGAGGGCAGTCACTCCTCCATCTCTCCCAGCGTGTCCAGTTCAGCAGATTTCTAAAGCTGTTAAGCAGCCTCTCTTTTTGACCGTCCTAAACTTTGTGAAAAAAATACCCCACACCCAGATAACCATGAATAGAAGTAATGTAGTTTTTTAGGCTTTTGGAATATGTCTTCTCTTTTGTATTTAAGATGGTGTTTGGAACTTTCACTAGTGTTTTTTTTAGATTGAAGTGGGTGCATTAGGATAAAACTTTCCGTTGCTGAGCCTGAAGGCAAGCAAGAGGAAAGAAATTGACCTGTATTGTATCATTGGGGAGGTGACTACTTCTTGTGGTGGTAGGGGGTGGGGGGAATGGGGCATTGTAAATTATGTGGGGGTACAATAGAATTCTGGCCTGAGGCTCCCCAAGTCTTATTACCTTGTATGAAAAATCCCCTTATTAGCCTCACTTAATCTCAATAGAAGCCTGCTGTTTACCCTCAGGGAACAAGTAGTTTTCAAAATTGAGCTCCTCCAAGGTCATTGGCTGATGCCTGTGTCCAAGCATTGGTCATCTTTGTAAACTCATGGCATTATTTCCCCATATGCATTATGATACTAAGAAATTCAACCCCAACCTGTATGAAAAGCACAGCCCAGGGCCCTAACTGAGGCTAGCATGAATGCCTTTGAGGGGCCAGGGAGCCGTAGGAGGCCCATGCAATTTAACTGAAGCTCAGGTGCCACGTTGGATTTTTATTCTTACTCGGCCGAAACCCTTTTGAATGCGTTTAGGGCAGGGCTGCTGATCCGGCTGTGGATTCAGGGAGCTCTAAAATGAATCTCTACCGTTCCTTTAAAGGTCTTTCTGGTTTCTCCCAGTGTTGTCATTGCCGAGGTCGATCTCGTAGTTGTTCAGTTGTGCTCCTTTTTGCTGTCTTGTGAGTCTTAGCCAGTGATCCAGCTGCCCAAGGACAGAGCCTCCAGAGGGCCTAGCGTCCTCCTGGTACCAAGCGTGTGCTCCTGGCCTGTGTGACAGTGTCGGTTCCAGAAGCAGTGAAATGAGAAATTCTGCAAGTGGCAACCCGGAAGATCAGTCTGTATCTCTTGGGCCTGGATTTCTACTATGTTAGTGAGTGTAGGAATATACTGTGTCTTTAATGGATGAAAATTCAATGTATGCTGTGAATTTGTTGGTTTGAAACATTGAAATTTTTCATTAGACAATGTTTACATACCTCACCTGAAGAACCTTTGAGAGTGTATATATAAAATTTAAAAATATATTAAGTTGCTTTAAAACAATATGTATAGCTATAAAAGTTGGAGTTATTTTAACTTTGATATGTACCAAGTCTCTTAAATATTGAAATCTTGTAGACTTCTTGTGCTTCTGTGTTTTGCTTTCCTATTAGGCCATGTAGGAAACTGTGTTCTTGTTATTGGTAGAGGGGCCCTCACTGAAATCCAAGCTTGGAAGGATTTCCTATGTTTTTTCAGATTCTCTTGTTTGTTTTTGAGGGATGGGGCGTGGAGCCAGAGGGATGTGCGGGAAGGGTTTCTCTAACATTGACATCTATTCCATGAGCTTTTTCAAGGCGCTTATTTTATGGCAGCGTATTAAACTTCTTTGATATTCAAGTGTGTCTGTGTAGTCACTGAAGAGGGCACAGAACGCCTTGGAGCCAGGCATTCAACTTGCAGCCTAAGACAAAATTGATGAGTTGCCGGAAGAAACCACAAAGCAATACTTCCACCAAGTGTCCGGGCCTAGAGGAACCTTGTTTGCTAAATGTAAGTAACAAATCATTTTGTGAGTTTTGTATAACTTCAGGAAAAAGACAAGCCAATGGAGGAATCCTTGAGATGCCCATGGCAGGGTTGGAAAGATGCCAGCATTTTCTTCTGAGGGGCAGGGAGCAATGGAGGTCAAGCTCCTGACCTCGGGCTAGCCACTGGGAAGTGTGCAGGCCACAGGCCAGGGCTGCCCCAGCTCTCATCGTCCTTGCTGGAGTATGGCAGAAAAAGTCCTTCTATTTGCTAGCTTCATGAGTTTTTTCATTGTATTCGTTCAGCTCTGCTTGAAGTGGGTCAGCTTAAGGGCCCAGTGATTCTTTACAAGCTCATTTGACTGTGCTTGTAAAGAACCACATCCAGCAAAAAATAACCCTGCAGCTGATTGCCAGGCCACCCCTCTAATTTGAATTTGGAAGATTACCTTGCTCCAGATTAGTTGTTTTCATTGTTAAGATAGACCTCTTTTCCTCCAATAGTCATCCTGTAGTGGAATGAGAATACTGACCCAAGAGGTGCAGACTGGCTGCCTTGGGGTAAGGGGCATCTCGAAATTAACTCTGAGGGCTTTGGGTTTAGGGATGATAGAGATGTGTCATCACCAATCTCAGGAAAACTTGGCAGCCCGAGTAATCAGGATGTCGCGCCTGTTGGAAGTCTGGGCACTGCCTTTTGGTCCCAACCAAGCCTTGCTGCTGCCCATCCCCTTCCTTTTAGCAGTGAAATTTGCCACTGAATTTACTTCAAGAAATAGCAAACTGGTGGCCCATAGATGTGTTTTCTTTAACCTAGTGTTTAAAAGAATGAGCTTTTTTTTTTTTTTTAACATAAAGATTAAGAGTTCTGACTTCTTTTTTTAAAAAAAGTTAAAAATACGAAGATTGGAAAGAATTAGCTGATGGTAAGAGTCAGCAGACACACAGTACATTGGAGAATGTGTCTTTCAGGTCACCACAGCCCCTGACTCTCCATTCCCATTTGTCATCACTGTTTCTTTACAGCAGGTCTATGCACGTGCTGCTTTGGCAGAAGTGGCAACACAGATGATAGGCCAGGTGACTGACAGGTAAGCTACTGGCCTTGCCGCACAGGAGCATCCAACCCCATTGGAACCCATTTTCTCTCCTTCACCCTCTTCATTACGTTTCCTGCAGAATCCCTGATTTTTTTGGAAGGCACCACTGAAGTTATAGCAGGTGGCCCCTTTCAAGATGACCCATGTGCTGTCAAGTTGTGGCTTGTATGACCATTGCCGCGGCCCAATTTTCCGCTGAAATCTGTCCATGGTACTGGCTCAGGCCTCCCTTTACTGTCAGTGACCTTGCCCAGCCTGCCTGCCCAGGCCTGGCCTCCCCCATCCATCCTGTGTCCTATAAATCATGAAACTGTGCTTGCAGTTTTCTCATCTGATTGGTGACACAGCCACTGCAGACCGGTGTTTGCCTGCTTTCTCCAGTGTCTTAACAGCCACTGTGCTAGGGACGGGAAAGTGAACCTCACAAGGCATCTGAGAAGTCACACTATTGATTGTCCTGATGGGCTCCAAAATCCTCAGAGCCACATTAAAAAGATGGGTGTGGCTCTGTGCGCAAACTTACAGAATGTCCCTGTCACGGCAGTTACTTGAAGGGAGATGAGGATGGGCAGCCTCCCCAGCTCAGCCTCGCACTGACAGACCCTGGGGGGCTGTGCCCCAGCCCTCTCCCAGGGCCCCCTCCTTCAGGAGGAATGGATTTCAGGAAGACAAGCGCGTTCCAGGGACAGATGTCCTACATGTGTAGCCCCTTGGTGCCACCCTGGGGTCCCAGGTGTGATCAGCCCAGAAGCCCTAGTGCCCTAGGAGAGAACGCCAGCAGCACCGGGCTCACCCTTGGTGGAGATAAAGAGACCAACAAGGCAGAGTGAATCAATGTCATGTTCACATGGAAGACAACAGACAGTATCAACATAGTCTAAAACGATACTTCAGGGGCGGGCGCAGCTCCCTCACAGGCCTGCTCTAGGCCAGTCTCTCTTTTTTTTTTTTTTTTTTGGAGACAGTTTCACTCTTGTTACCCAGGCTGGAGTGCAATGGCGCGATCTCGGCTCACCGCAACCTCCGTCTCCTGGGTTCGAGCAATTCTCCTGCCTCAGCCTCCCGAGTAGCTGGGACTACAGGTGTGCACCACCATGCCCAGCTAATTTTTTTATTTTTAGTAGAGACGGGGTTTCACCATGTTGACCAGGATGGTCTCGATCTCTTGACCTCGTGATCCACCCGCCTCGGCCTCCCAAAGTGCTGGGATTACAGGCTTGAGCCACCGCGCCCGGCACCAGTCTCTTAAGAGTCCCATCAAGACTACAGAAACCCCGACAAAACGTGTCACGACCACATCGCATCCGAAAGGCAAAACAAGACGCTGGATGTTGACTTTAACATATAAAAATACTATAACAAAATGAAATACAAATATATATTAGAATCTGTAAGTATTCTGTATAAAGAGATACTTTTACGGTTAGGCTGCCATCAGGCAAAGAGGAGACAAAGTCCAGCCTTTTCCACTTCCTGACACCTTCACCGGGAGCCCCAGCCCTGTCGCCAGGGGTGTTGCCAAGGCCACAGCTCCCTCGGGACGCACCCTGCTGTATCTCTTCATGTCTAAAATGCAGAGAGAACGAGCGGTCTTCACAAAGGGGTGGGGGCGGGGGCAAGATGTGGAGAGGACTTCTCAGAGGGACAGTTTCGCTGTAGCCGCATTCCGGACTTGGAAGCCGCGTGTGAACAGGCAACGTGAGTGTGGGCTCAGGTCCTTAGCAACTCGCTGGTGGATGGCCACATTGGAGAAGAAGCTGATCCTGGGGCACACAGCTCTCACCTCACCTCATGGCGGATTCCAATCCTCAGCCTGCTCCGAGGTCAGCACTGCCATGCTAGGAGGCTGGGCCACGTGGAGGGGCCGGTCAGGGGAGGCTTAAGCTCACATGGTGCTCCCTGGGAACAAACACGCCAGCCACTCGCCTCCCAGCCCTGTGGCGCCAGGTGAGGGGTGAGGTATCACCTGTCTACAGGTGCCCTTTCTACCACCTGCAGAATGAAGAGGTCTCCTGCCAGTCAGTGCCCTTCAAGCCTGGGAATTGGCTTCTCCAGGGTGGTGGGGAATGGTGGTGGCCAGGGGATCTTTCTTTCTCAGAGTTGGTGAGCACCTTTCTTCTAGGGAAGAGGCAAGCTAGCTGCCCTTGAGCTTTCCTGCCCTATCCAGCCCAGTGCAGCTGTTCTGCAAGGTCCCACGGTGGCCTGGGAACTCGGAGTAAGAGAGGGATGCTGTGCTATGTGGCCCTGGGAGAAGCCCGATGAGGCCCAGGCTGCTGTCTACTTCGGGGTGGGGGCAGGGACTGTGGCCTTGCTCAGAGCTACAAGCAAGTAGATCCCAGCTCCCTGGTGAGGGGCAGATCCTGCCATGATGATGCCTCCCCCGGTGGGCAGGGTGGGCTCTCTTCCCATGGACTCAACAGTTGCTAGATTGAGTCCTTGTGGTCTGGGACATGCCAGGCGCCCCCTACCCCAGCTCTAGCCTTCTAATCAGCATCAGGGGCTCCCCTCACCGCCCTGGGCGGGGATGTGGGCACAGGACACGGACACAGTGCCACTCTGTCCCTCATCTGAACACACACCCAGCCATGCCTCCTGGTCACAGGTGGAGGGAGCCAGGGCAGGGACATGCTCACTGCTGTTGCCCACCAGAAGCCCCCGGGGATGTGCCCTCTTGGTGAGACCCTCTGGGGAAGGAAAGGGCAACTTTGCGTCCCTTTAGCCAATTCACAATTTGGCCTCACAAACCATCTTTCTACATTTTCACCGTGTATGGAAGAGACGCCTACAGAGATGATCATATTCAGCGCCTCTTCCAACACGGGCTCCTTTGCTGCCAGCAACCCTCTGGCCTGGGCTGCTGTCTGTGGCTGGAGCCCACACTCAGCTCAACTCTTCCCAGGCATCCTAGGCATTCCTGCAATGCTCTGGGATTCGTTTATATCTATCTGTCCATTAGGCTAGAATGCCCACAGTTCCCAGCCCCAGGTTAGGCACATAAATACTTATGATCCGTGAAGATGAGTCTTCTAACTCTGGCCTCCCAAGACCACAGTGGGGGAGTCTACACTGTTCCTTCTGTCATCCCACCCACCCATTTTACAGCTGAGGAACCCGAGGCCCAGGTGGGGAGAAGTTTGTCCCGAGTGATAGAGCCAGTGGGGACTTCCCAATGCCCGCAGCACCATCCCTTCCAGTGCTCCCTACCCGCCTGCGGTATGAAGGACTCTGAACCAGCTGCTCCAGGGTCGAGCACCCTGGCACAGACCCCCACTCCCAGCCCCTCTGCCGATAGCTCACCGACAGCTTGTGGCTGGCTGCTGGCTGGGGATCCCAGGACCAGTGCCCCTTCTGTGGCCAATGTCTGGAGGCAGATGGTGTTTGTTTACCTAGAGCAAAGAAGCCCCTGCCCTCTTTGGTGGGGTCTGCCACCATAAGCAGCCCCTGTGGCTGTTACCTCCACATAAGCCCTCCTTGAAGCTACAGTAGTCAATCCTAGAACTTTTGGATTCAGAGGCCTTGTCCTAGAACCATCTCCACCCGCAGTGGCTGCAGAGCAGCCAGTCAGCCCAGAGGGGAAGGGTCCAACCCTCCCTGGCCAGCAGGAGGCGGCACCCCCGCTCCGCAGCCTGGCCTACCACCAGCAGGTTCTGTAGCAGTGGGATGAGCCAGGCTGGCTGCTGATGAGGCTGAGAGTACTTCACTGGTACCTGCAGAGGGGTGAGAGGCTTCCGGGGCCATGGACCCAGCTCCAAGCCAGCCTGGGCCACAGGCCAGAAGGGCAGGGCTGGTTTGGAAAGGTGTCATTTATCTTCTCCAGACCCAGGTAGCAGGTAAGGAGGGGTGTCATCGTTCTGCACTTCTTGGCCTGACCTCATGCACACATTCATTCAACAAATATTTATTAAGCGCCTATTTGTGCAAGGCACTTCCGGAGAGGGCAGCCCACAACCCGGGCCTCACCCATCCTCTCTGCCCCACAGCTATGGCGCAATTTGCTTTTAAAAGGCTGTTCTGGCACCACCCCACCCAGGAGGGCCCAGCTGCCCAGGAGCCATCCTGTGATGACCTGCACCCCAGCCCGCTGCAACGGCTGGGTCCCCCTTGCCCACCCTCAACCACCTGTCCATGCCTGGCGCTATGCACAGAGGGCACAGCCACATTTGGTGGGCTTTTCCACCTCCTCGGCAAAAGAGGTCCCATCACTGCACTCAAAGGTGAACTTCCTCCGCTTCAGCCGAAGGCCCTGGCAGCAGCCCTGGCCTGGACACGAGCCCCGGCACTCCACCCATGACAGGGGCCGCGTGGTCCGGCAGACGGCATAGCCCCTCTGGACCTGGTGAAAGTCCCGGACAGGGTCCCCCCGGCACTCGGACTCTGGATGGGACAGACACCAAAAGAAAGCCTCAGGGCACACCCATGGGTGAGCTGCTGCCTCCAGGGAGGCGGGAGGAAGAGGAGGAGGGCAGCATCTGCAGGGTGGAGCCTGTGGCGTTCAGACCCCATCATACTTCCCCTCTCGCCGACATGCACAAACTCCTCCCAGGGCCTTCCGGGACAGATTGAACTGCTCAAGGGAGGCAGGGTCCCCATTGCTAGAGTTGTGCAAGAGAGGCTGGAGGACCCAGAGGCAACATTATGAAAAGGATTCATGCTGGGGAGGGGACGGCCTAGGGGACCCTTAGGGTGCCTGAGTTCTGGGTTTCTCTGGCTTCTCCCTGCCCGGCCTTAGCAGTCTGGATTCCAGTAGAAGCATCTTGGTCAAGGAGCAGGGAGGGCCTGGGAAAGACTCCCCAACCCTCGGACTTCCTGCTGCCGCTCCCAGGTCATGATGTGATGGGGCCAAGATGCAGAGGTTGGGCCAGGAGCTGTTACCCCGGGTGGTCTCTTCTGCAAGGAGAGAACCCAGCCAGAAGAGGCACATACCCTGGATAAGGGAGCTGCAGGGCAAACTGGGCCAGGAAAGATGGGGGGGCAGTGTCCAGAGGGTGGAGGGACCCCAAAAGCCTCATAGTAGCCCATGGCACAGGGCTGGGGGAGGACAGAAGGGCTGCCGAGGCTGGGAGGAAGAAAGAGTCAAATCGCTAAAGCAATTTGTGGGGGACCCTGGGGAAGGCACATCAGGAGGGGGGGCCCTGACCTTGCTCACACAGCTCGCCCGAAAAGCCGGGGTCACACACACAGTGTGCCTCCTTGGTGGCCAAGGCCTGGCAGTGGCCATGCAGGCACTGCAGGCCTCTGCAGGGCTCTGCTGGGGCCCCGGCCTGGTTGCACAGGGCCCCCGAGTACCCATCCTGGCACTGGCAGCTGTAGGAAAGAGCGTCGAGGGGCACGCATTGCCCGTGGACACACCTGCAGGGGACAGAGAAACGGTGCTGTGAGGACAGACCCAGCCAAGCCCCACCCGAGGCAGCCCACCCCGCCCAGCCCTGACTTCACAGGTCTTTATTCTGTTCCCAAGATGGAAACAAACGGGGTTGCCTGTGACTCTGCATGTGTCCTTATGAGCCTTGCTCTATTAATAAAAAAGTGAAAGCCAGATAAAAGTAATAAAACCCTGGGTTGGGCCAGATGTTCTCATTTATGCTGGAAGACTGTAAGGCAGCCCTTCCCATGGGGAAGGAGTAGGTGGGCAGGGCCAAGGGCTCCCCCAGGGCCCCAGGCTCACTTGTGGCCATGGCAGGGGCCGTCAGCGGGCTGGTCGCAGTGCAGGCCCCCCCAGCCGGCCTCACAGTGGCATGTGGGCCCCGGGGTGGCGTTGGGCTGACAGATGCCGTGCAGACAGTAGAGCTTGCGGCAGGGTTCACAGCCTGGCACAACGCCCGGCTTCATCTGCGTCTTGGTGAAGTCCTGTAGCTCATTGTTGATGTACAGGTTTCGGATGCATCCGTGGAAGCTGGTGCCATTGAGGATCTGCCACAGGCGGAAGGCAGCTGAGTTGACATCCACGGGCATCCCTGGAGTAGGAGGGAAGCAGAGCTGGGCTGAGTCAGGCTCGGCCATGCTGGACAACCACCTCTGAGGTCTGGGCAGCTCCAAGGCATTCCCTCTTGCCTGCAGCCTCTGTCCTTCGTCTCTGCAACCCTGATCCAAGGTCCTTTGCCACCTTGGAGGGCCCAGACTCCTTTCCCAGATGAAAGGGAAAAGCTGCTTCCTCTTTGATTGGAGCTGGAGCATCAGGCCTGGCAGTGGCCAGCTGCTGGGTGTGGCTACCAGGTGCCTGTTCCTAGTCTGGCTGCCCTCACCAAGCCACCTTCTCTCCCTGGTGAGCTTTTACCTCCCAGAGACCCCAGCCGTAGCAAAGGGGCAGGGCCGAGAACTCATGTGTGTGGTGCTGGGTCATTGCTTTTGTGGCCATCCCTTCTCAGCAGCCCTCTGAAGTAGGGCTTGCTAAGCCCCATTTGGCAGATGCTCATGACTGGCCTGAAGCTTCTGAGCTAGGATGAGGCCCAGGGCCATCCCTCACCCCTGCCCCAGCACAACCCTGCTGCATCCAGCAGCCTGCTCATCAAGACCTGGAAACGCTTGCAGGTGGTAGATGGGGTCATCTAGCCTGCAAAGCCCCTAAGGCCAGCCGAGGCAGAGGCTGATGTAGGGACTCAGTGCCTGAGTCTCTTGCAGCGGGGCCTGGGCCTCTGAGGGCCCCAAGACTAGACCTTAAGCCACTGAAAAGCCCCTCCTGGCCCAAAACCAAGAGGAAAGGTGCCCACGGTATTGCAGACAGCTTAGACAGTCCCAGGACCTCCCCTAAGCGAGGCCTTGCACCCAACCCAAACAGCCATCCTTCTTGGTCAGTCTGGGCCAGGCAGAGAGCAGCTGGGCTCCAGGCAGCGAGGCCAGTCCTGCAGCTTGGCCACCACCAGGATCATCTCCCCACTTGACATTTCCCGCAGCTCAGTCCCTGGGCACCAGCACTCCTGGCCAGACTCAGGGCACACAGCAAGAGAGGCCCCCCCTCTGCCAGGGCCAGATCCTCACCTCCCACATAGAGTGGCGCCTCACTGTTGAGCGTATAATGTTTGCCAAAGTTGTCCATGGTCATGGGGCTGCCGCCATCAATGGAGAGATTCACCATCTGGTCAAAGGCGACCAGCTCAACAGTGTGGAACTGCCCATCATTGATCGTCTCGGCACTGGAAGAAGAGGGGGTTCCCCAACCCAGGGAGTGGGCATCAGTCTGGACCATCCCTGCCTGGGCACTTCCCCAGAAATACCAGCAGCTGCTCCCCAGGAGACTAAATCTTAAGGACTGTGGGGGCTCAATGGCCTATCACCTGATCCCTCTCACTCCCCTTCCTGGACTCCCTGGGGAAGGCCGAGAGGTTTCAGGCAGGGTTCTCAAACTTACGAGTCTCCCCCTCCCCATTAAGGAGCTTCCTCTAAGGTGGTGGAGGGATGGGGAAGGGTGGGGCCCCTGCACAGGTCTGAGCGACCTGATGGTTCAAGTGTCCTTCAAACTTGGGCAGCCCAGGTTTCTAGAGGTCTTGATAACCACTTGCTTTCGGCCCAGGAGGCCTCGCCCTGGCAGTCCCGTACCCCTGAGGCCAGCTGGAGGACATGAGGAAGCCCTACCTGTAGATGGCAGAGCTGGGGTAGCTGCCTGGGTCGTAGCTGACACGCACATGGCCCTGGTACAGCTCAACTGCAATGTGGTCGTTGTCCCCGTTGTACAGAAGGATTCCATTGTCCTCTGCCGTGGAGACCTGATGGGCAGTGGCACTTTCTCTCCCACCCGACCCCACGCAGCAGCAGCACAGGCTGGCAGGTGGGGCAGAGAGGGGACCCAAGGTTGGAAGAGAGATGCTCTCTTCCTCTACCTGGCCAGCCTCCCCAGGGCCATTCCTCCAGGGGGCGCTGACAGAGGCTGCAGCCTCGGGTTCAAGCCCCATCCACTGCCAGCCTGGCCAGGTCCAGGCAGGGGAGGGTTCTGGGCCACTGAAGCCTGGAAACTCTGTGCCAGAGAGTGGCCAAGAGACCTCAGGACAACCTTCCCAGAGAGAAAAATTAGAACGGGACCTCTCTCTGCTGAGTGTGGGTGCCCTGTCCTGTGGGCCCCAGGGAGCTAGCTGCTTAGGGTGGGAACTATGGAAAGGACAAGTTCCGGAAGGCTCTCTGACAGCCAGAGTCATCCAAGCCTAGTGGAAGGAGCCACTCAGAAAGTAGTGCCTGTCTCTGGAACTGTGCAAGCAAAGTGAGATCTTTGCCTCAGGAGGGAGATCCCTCTAAGATGCTGCAGGAGCCATGATCACTGTTCCCTGCCTTGTCCTGCTTCCTCCGTTTCATCTGGTAAAGACCCTGAGGCCCCTGGTCTGTGGAGCCGGGCATAGGACCCAGGCTGTCCAGTCACCCTGCCCCATCTCCTCGGACTCAGCGGTTGGTTCCGAGATGGGCATGGGACTAACGCCAGGCCAATCGGAGATCTTCCTTGAGCTGACGGAATTAAAACTTTCAAGGAAGAGCCTTCGTAAATGGTAAGATGAGGATAAACCGAAAACATGCCCAAGGCAATGGCTGGTTAGGGTTTTGGTGAATTTTATTTTTTGCGGTTAGGCTAGCTGTTGTCTTGCCCTGTAGACTATGTGAGTGGACAGGATATTGGAGAGGTGACATAGGGGAAGAGCAGAATGCGCATGTTTGAGAGGCTGAAGAGCTCTGAGAAAAAAGGGAAAGAGGACAAAAGAGAGGGAAGAAAGAGGTGGCATTTGTGACAGGGAATGGAAGTTGGGGGAAAGAGAAAGACGACTAAAGGAGAGTTTAACATTCCTTATCATGTGCTTGCAACGTAAGCCACTCTCCTCTCCATCCCCAAAAAGTATTTAGCAAAACATCGATAGATTTCACCAATGCCATTGAAGTGGGACTCGATTTACTCTCCCCTCACTATGAAGATGTTCTGAGATGGAACCGAAGGCAGGGAAAGGGCGATTTAAGGGACCCTAGGTACATTTGGTTAAAGGGATTAGCTCAAAGTTAACTCTGGTCATACTCCAGCCACACATAGAAAGCCTGTCTGCAGCACTGAAGGCAGATGCTGAGGAGTAGTTGGGACAAGAAATGGTGGGAGAGGATGATGGCAAGTCTAGTTTTCTGAATCCAGTTACCCATGAGACCATGTCCACCCCTGCTCTGGTTTTGTGACTCTATAACCTTTCTAACTGTGCTTAAACTAGTTCAAGCTGAGATTCTGATATCCGCATGCAAAGAATTTTGATTCACAGGGTCCTTTTAGTTCCCCAGGCACCATGCAGGGACACGTCTTGATGCTCTGGCCTAAGCCAGGGTCCCCTGCTCCCTGACGCCCATCTATGACCAACCCCTCTGGCACGCACCTGCAGGGTGATGTTGGCCCGTGGCCAGTTTTGCAGGTCAGTGAACTGCAGGTAAGTGTCCCGATCCACAAAGTTGACACTGAGCAACTTCTCACACTCAGGGCCACCGAAGCCTGGGAGGCACTGGCACACAGGCCTGTTGCCCTGGTCCACACAGTTGGCCCCATTCTGGCACTCAGTCCCCTCACAGGGGCTCTTGGGGGCAGGCGGATGGGGAGGGATCTCACAGAGCTGTCCGCTGAGAGGAAAGGACACAAGTCAGAGAAGGCCAAAGAGGAAGGAGGTATCTTCCTCTCCCACAGCCCTAAAGAGAAATTCACTAAACATCTTGGGAAAATGGATTCTTAAAGTGACAGAAGATGCTCCTAATAAACACTTTTCATGAGAGAGATGAGAGCTGGAAGGATACCAAGAAACAAGTATGGTCCCTAGTCTAGCAGCATCAACATTACCTAGACACTTGATAGAAATGAAAAACCCACTGAATCTGCTTTTTAACAAGATCCAAGATGATTACTGCCTATGTCAATAACTCTTCAAGGCAGATTTTACTATACCCATTTTGCAGAAAAGAAAACTGAGAATTAAGACACAGGCATAAAGAGGGAAAAGTCAAATTACTAAAATAAGAAATAAAAGAAGGGACATTACTACAAACCTTATAGAAATACAATGAATTATAAAGGTATACTATGAACAAAAATACACCAACAAACTAGCTAACATAGAGAAATGGACAAATTCCTAGAAATACGCAAACTACCAAAACTGAACCAAGAAAAAATAGAAAATATGAATAGACCTATAACTAGTAAAGAAATTGAATTAGTAATCAGAACACTTCCCAGGTCCAGATGGTTTCACTGGTGAATTCTACCAAACATTTAAAAACAATAAATATCAATTCTTCACAAACTTGTCCAAAAAATCAAAAATGAGGGAACACTTTCTAACTCATTCCATGAGACCAGCATTACTCTGATACCAAAACCAAAGATGTCACAACAAAATAGATCACAAAAAAACTAGACCAATATCATACATTTTGTCACCAAAATCCTCAACAAATTATTAGCAAATCAAATACGCCATTGAAAAAAAGATTATATACAATGACCAAGTAAGATTTACCCCAGGAATGCAAGGCTGGTTTGACATCTGAAATTCAATTAATAGAATACATGATATTGATAAACAAAAAAGCAAAACAAATGTTCATCTCAATAGATGCAGAAAAAGCATTTGACAAACTTAAACATTCCTTCATGACAAAAACACTCCACAAACTAGAAATAGAAGTGAACTGCATCAACCTGATAAAGGGCACCTACAAAAAACACACAAATGACATCATACTTAGTAAAGAGAGACTGAATTCTTTCCTCCTAAGATTAGGAACAACGCAAAGATATTTGTTCTCACAACTTCTATTCAATATTTTACTGGAGGTTCTAGCCATGACAAGAAAAAAGGAAAGGAAAGAAAAGGAATGAAGGAAGAAGGGAGGGAGAGGGAGGAAGGGAAGGAAAGGCAGGCAGGAAGGCAGGCAAGAAAGGGAAAGAGGGAAGGAAGGAGAAATAAAATGCATCCAGATGACATGATCTTGTGTAAGAAAATCCTACAGATTCCACTAAAATGCTATTAGAATTAATGAAATAATTCAGCACGATTGTAGAATACCAGATTAATGCACAAAAATCAAACAAAAAATAAAATTAAAAAAACAATTCCTTTACAATCGCATCAAGCAGAATAAAATAAGAATAATTTTTTTTAAAGTGCAAAACTTATAGTTTGAAAACTACAAGATGTTGAAAGAAATTAAAGAAGATCTAAATAAATGGAAAGGCATTAATATTCATGGATCAATATGCTTAATATTGTTAAAATGGGAATACTAGCTAAATTGATCTACAGCTTTAATACAATCTTTATCAAAATCCCAGTTAACTTCTTTGCAGAAATCAACATGCTGACCCTAAGGTTCACACAGAAATTCAAGGCAATCAGAATAGCCAAAACAATCTTTAAAAAGAAAAACAAACTAGGAGAACTCACACTTCCCAATTTCAAAATAAGATCACAAAAACTACAGTAATCAAGAAAGTGTGGTACTGGCCTAAAGATAGTCATACAGATTAATGGAATAGAACTTAGAGTCCAGAAATATCCTTACATTTAGACTTAGTTGATTTTGACAAGAGTGCCAAGACTGTTCAATTGGAAAGGATTATGTTTTCAACAAATAGTGTTAGTACAACTGTATGTATATCTGCATGCAAAAGAATGAAGTTGGGCCTCCTACCTCACACCATATATAAACATTAACACAAAATGAATCAATGGCCTAAATATAAGAGCTAAAACTATAAAACTCTTAGAAGACAACACAGGTGTAAATCTTCATAACCTTGGATTAGGCAATGGTTTCTTAGGCTACCCACAGCACAAGCAACAAAATAAAAAATAAGCTAGATGTACCCAAATTAAAAACTTTTGTGCATTATCAAGAAAAGACAGCCAACAAAATGGGAGAAAATACTTCCCAATCATATATCTGATAAGGGACTTATCTAGCATACATAAAAAGCCTCTACAACTCAATAACAAAAAGACAAATACCTCAATTTAAAAATGAGCAAAGAACTTGAATAGGCTTTTTTTTTTTCCCAAAGATGATATTTTTAAATGGCCAACAAGCACATGAAAAGATGCTCAACATCATTGGGCACTGAGGAAATGCAAATCAAAACCACAATGAGCTACCACTTCACACACTCATACACTGCTGGTGGGAATGGTACAGCCATTGGGGAAAACAGCTTGGTAGCTCCTCAAACAGTTAAACACACAGTTAACATATGACTCAGAAAATCCACACCTAGGCAAATACCCAAGAGAATTAAAAGTGTATGTCTACACAAAAACCTGTACACAAATGTAGGTAGAATCGGTCTTCATTATGGCCAAACAGTGGAAACTACCTAAACACCTATCAACTAATAAGTGGGTAAACAAAATGTGGTATGTCCATGCAACAGAACACTATTTAGCCATGAGAAGGAATGAAGTGCTGACACTTGCCACCACATGGATGAATCTTGCAACATGACTCTGAGTGAAAGCAGCCAGTCACAAAGAACAGCACAAAGATATGATGCACCTTACAGGAAATCTCCAGAACAGGCAAATTTATAGACACAAATATTAGGAGATTAGTAGCTGCCTGGAACTGGGATGAAGAGGGGCTGGTATGACAGATAAGGGGTGTGGAGTTTTTTGGGGGGAAAGGAAAATGTTCAAAATTGATTGTGGTGATGGATGCCCAACTCTGGGAATAAACTAAAAGCCATGGAATTTTACATGTAACTGAGTAAACTGTATGGTACGTAAATTATATCTCACTGAAGCTATTTTTTTTTTAAAAAAAATGCATGAGTGGAGCATGGGATGTGGGTGGCCAGAGGGAGGGTGGGCCGTCTAACCTCCTAGGGGAGCCCAGTGGGCAGGGAGATGCCCTTTGTGGCAGGACGTGTCCTCAGAGGCTCGGCTAGGCAGGTAAGTGACAGGACACGGCCCAGTCATCTGCACCCATCTCTCACCCCCTCCACCAAGCAGGTTAGGGGTCCTCTGCCTAGGCCCTGAGCCGTTCATGACTTTCCCAAGGCTGCACAGCTGGTGACTGGCAAAGGCATGATTAAAACCCCAGCATCCAACTCCCAGGCTCTGACCCATACCGCTTTCCTTAGCAATGGCTGGAGGTTCCTGCCAGCCCAGGGGCTGACAGCCACAAGGAGTCACTCCTAGTGTGTCCAGGGGCCACTCACCTGTAGCCCTCGGCACAGAGGCAGGAGTAGCTGTTGACTTCATCTACACACTGCGCCCCATTCTGGCAGCGGTGGTCCCTGCAGTCATCCTGGTTCTCGCTGCAGTTGTCACCTGCGTAACCTGGCACACACTCACACCTGTGGGGGGTGGGGAGGGATGGTTGGGGGGGTCAGCCACACAGAACCTGGGAGGCCAGAGGAGCGCATTGCCCCCCACCCCACCCACCACAGCCTGTACATGTGAGAGAGAGAACCTCGAGTTCCAGTGATGCTGTTCTCCGGGAGGCCACACAGAGCTCTGGATCTAAAAGGGCCCCCAGTCCTTCCTGGGAGCCTTTCCTACTAGGAGAAGAGAGCTCACGTGGACTTGAGGCAGGGGCCAGGGACTGGAAGAGTGGACCCCAGTGGCAGGAGGAGATGGAGTCTCGTCACGGAAGACCCACCCTCCCCAACAACAGCACATGCAAGGCCAACTGTCAGCCCTTTCCTGACCTGCCCAGCGGTTCAGCTGCACCCTCCCTGTTCTCCAGGATCTGTCACCCGTGACTGAGTTTCACAGGCTCCCCCACTCCTCTTTCCCCCAGTCCTCGGCAGGGCTGCTCAGTGGGTGCCGCGACCCCAGGTCAGCCCCCAGTTGCCACCATGCCTCACTGCTGGCCCCAAACACTCCCTGTGGGCTACTGTCTGCCTATCAAATAAAGGACACACTCCTGTAGCCCTTTCTAGTAATGGCCTTGCTCCCCGTCCAACAGATCTGCTCCTCTACACCAAGCCCACCTCACCAAGCACTTCCCTGCCTTCACACCCATGGATTCCAGAATGCTATCTCCTTTCTCCCTGCAGGGTCCAGCCAGCCCCATAACTCACCTCCTCCAGGGAGCCTCTGGGGAGCACTCCAGCCCTCACTGAGCAGTCTCCTTGTCTGAACTCCTTCTAAACTCCTAACTCTGAAGCTCAACCACACAACCTGGCAGACGGGTGCTCTTGCCTGTGTTTTTCACTCATTTCCTTGTCCAGTGTTTTTCAGGGTATAAGAAATACTTTCAAGCCCAGTACACACATACGTGCACACACACGCGCACGCATACACACACACACACACACTTGAAACCAGATTCATACGATACTTATTATCCTTATAAGATGGTATGTTGCTTCCTGATACTTTGTTTCACCTTTTAATGTTAATCTTAACATTAACATTAAACAGGGGCTGGGGCTCCCTTTCTATCCAATTGATCACAATCTACTAATGAGTCTGGAGTTACAGTCTGAAAAATGTTACAGTAACTAAGCCGCCACCTACTCATTCATTCATTTAATGACTATATACTGGATATATGTCTTGGGTTCCAGGTAACGCCAGGCACAGCTGAGCATGTCAGTTCCATCTTTCCACCAGGACAGGCAGTTGAGAGAACATGCACTCAGCACTCCACCTGTGTGCCACGGCCCCAGTCCGGAGCTAAGCACCACGTTTGCCCTTCGTGATTGAGGGACTGTGCCAGGAGCTCCAGGCTGCACGGTGTGTACTCCTGCCTTATCCCACCCTCCAGGGAGGGCGCATGTCACCCGATCTGCCACTGCTGCTTGGTCTGCCTGCCAAGCCCCACCCCTGGAAGCCCCCACAGGAGTGCAGCGTTGGTCCACTGTTTGGATGGAGGCTCTTGTGAGCCCACTGATCATGGAAGCAGGCCTCAACGATCCTGGACTCTCACTTCCTGTCATGGGCCCCAGGCTGCCCCAGCTAGACAGGGGGATGCTGGGGGACTCCATCCACTGGTGTTGGCCTGAGTCCCTGGGCTTGGGTTCCTTAGCCGCAAGCCCCAAGAAGCTCTGCCCTGACCACCCCTTGCTGCCCTGATGGGTGGAATGGGGAGGTCTCAGAAATGAGACTACGTTTGCAAACTGCAGTCCGGAAGCATCATTTAAAAAATGTATGACCTTCATAAAGCAGTCTTCAAGTAACAGACACTTTCACATATGCTGGTAACAACCATGACGAAAACACAGGCTAACAACTTTTTACCCAAACCTCCTGGGGCCAGATAGGTTTTGGAATTCAACACTTTTTAGGTTTTGGTAAGGTCAGACTATGCATATCACACAGCCTGCTGGTAGGCACTGAAGCTGCCCAGTAATCAGGCTTACTCATGTTTCTGCCACAAAATCTACACATATTCACATTACATGGGATGAATAACAACAGAAAGCAATCTCATGCCGGTGCAGGCCAGCTTTTATTACCAAATACGTCCAGGTCAGATTTTGCCATGAGATGGGATGCTTTCCCATGTTTTGTGGATTTTGTAATTGGGGATAAGAAATGGTGGATCTGGAATCATAGCCTGGAACACTTAACGATGCCAGACCTGGAGCTAAGTGCTTTCCATGCATTTTTTAAATTTCCCTTGCAACCAGCCCAGGAGGAAGCTACTGTCACGCCAGTTTACAGGCAAGAAAACAGGCTCGGAGCAGGCAAGTGACACCTTCAGGGTCATACTTCACACCCAGGTCTCTGTGGCCACAATGCTGTGCCCAACACCCCTCCACCCGCCACCCTGCATGGATTCTAGGAACCCTGTGGAACTGAGACCAAACCCACTGGACAAGTGAGGAAATGAGGGTGGGGTGTGGAGTCCAGATTGGAATCCAGCCTGACTCAGCAACCAGAGCTCCTCCCTGGTCCTGGAAAAGGGCAACACTGACCTGGGCCCATCTGGGGTGCCCACACACTGGGCCTCGTGTTGACACGGGTTCAGATCCGGAGAGCACAAGTCCACCAGCTGCTCACAGGCCCTTCCTGGAGAAAGAAGGAGCAAGGGGCAGGAGAGAAGTTGTTCTCCTGTGCTCTGCCAGGTGGCCGGGCCCACAGAAACCACCGGCGCACACTGAGCCAGGGACCCCCTTCCACTCCCGGGCATGGGGGCTCTAGGCTGTCTCTGTCCCCCACCTCCCCCAGACACTGCGGCCCTGACACGCTTACCCTCGTACTGCAGGGGGCACTGGCAGGTGTAGTTGCCCACGCCGTCCACACAGATGCCCCCGTTGGCACAGGCATGCTCCACACAATCATCCGTGTTTATCCCACAGGTTGGTCCTTCAAAGCCGGTGGGACAGGAGCACCTGTGTGGGGAAAGGGAGGATGGAGAGACAGCCCTCCTGGGACACTGATGGAAGCCTGTGGCTCCCAGTCAGTATCACCATTCCACAGAGTTAGGGTCCCTACTCTGGGCCAGGCCCTTGCCAGGTGCTGGGTGGGGCTAGAGGTGACCAAGACTGACCCTGCCCTCATGGGATTCACTCACAGTCTAGTGGGAAGGCAAAGGGGAGGTGGGCAGAGAGAGCAGCGGTAGTAAGGAAGCGTGGTGTAAGCACTGAAGCCAGGGAGCCAGGACAGAGATGCAGGAGACACCTGGCTCCTCCTCGGCAGAGAATGATAAGGGCAGGCTTCCTGGAGGAGGTGATGAATTAACCAAGGACCCTGACAAGGGAGAGCAGGAGGAGGAGGAAGGTGACTGGGGCAGAGGAGTGTGTAAAAACCTGGAGTAGCTGGGCGCAGTGGGTCACACCTGTAATCTCAGCACTTTGTGAGGCCAAGGCAGGTGGATCACCTAAGGTCAGGAGATCAAGACTAGCCTGGCCAACATGGTGAAATCCCGCCTCTATTAAAAAACAAAAATTGCCGGGCGCGGTGGCTCAAGCCTGTAATCCCAGCACTTTGGGAGGCCGAGGCGGGTGGATCACGAGGTCAAGAGATCGAGACCATCCTGGTCAGCATGGTGAAACCCTGTCTCTACTAAAGGTGCAAAAAATTAGCTGGGCATGGCGGCGCGTGCCTGTAATCCCAGCTACTCGGGAGGCTGAGGCAGGAGAATTGCCTGAACCCAGGAGGCGGAGGTTGCGGTGAGCCGAGATCGCGCCATGGCACTCCAGCCTGGGTAACAAGAGCGAAACTCCGTCTCAAAAAAAAAAAAAAAAAAAAAAAAAATTAGCTGGGTATGGTCCCATGTGCCTGTAATCCCAGCTACTCAGGAGGCTGAGGCAGGAGAATCACTTGAACCTGGGAGGCAGAGGTTGCAGTGAGCCAAGATTATGCCACTGCACTCCAGCCTAGGCGACAGAATGAGATTCCATCTCAAAAAAAAAAAAAAGCCTGGAGTGGAAGTCTTCTGCAGGGGCCCTGCCCATTCACACAGTTCAATACTTCAGGAACACAGACTTCAGGCACAGTGAGCAAGAGGCTGCATTGAGCAGGAGCCTGGTCATGAGGGGCCCTGGAAGTCAGTGACCTTCAAGCCAGGACACACCTTCCCCTGGGGCACCCAGGGTTTTCCATGAGGTGTGTAGATCAGAGAGAGGTCCAAGAAATTAATGTCCAGATCTTCAAATATCTTCATGAGCTCCTCCCTAAATTGACCCGGCCCGGAACTCTAAAAAGGTGGCCTCTCAGCCTCAGTCCTTACAGACTGGGGGTAATGGGACACGCCCTCCAGGTAGAACGGGGAGCATGCCTCCAGACACCAAGTAAAGGGGCAATCAGGAATCCTGATGCTTAGAAAGTGAATGAATACATACAATCTAAGTCAAGAGATTTCCAGTTCTGTGTACTGGAAGTAATTGAAGGAAGGCCTCATGGAACTGTCAGCTGATAGAATATTAAAAATAATCTTGATGACAGGTCACTGTGGAGATTTGGCATGTAACCTGGGAAGGCTTTCAAAGAATTAAGTGACACAGCTATAATAAAACTAACCTCATCAGTTTATTTACATGAACAAACTCCTCTAGCATTTGCAGCTATAAAAACAAAACAGGAATAAATCTGCTGTGTCTTCTCATATTCTGCAACACTCATCCATAAACCAACTGAGAGAAGAAAAGAAAATGACCCACATCCATCTCATTAAAAGAGATACAGTCTAATAACATTTTCCTTTTATATGTACTAATTTTTAATTTTATAATATAGTTAAGTTGTTTTGAATTATTGTAGGGGTAACTTGCTGCAAAAGAAACTTTAAATCAGAGGCTTATGGTGATAAGAATGAAAGAAACACCTTTAAGTTTTAACTTACGTGTACCCATGGTGGGGACAGAGACGTATGTCAGGGTACTGGAGAAAAGACACTAGCATAAAAATCTATTAGGTTAGAAAGAAACATGGGAGGGTAAGGAATAAAATGCAAATGTTAGAGGAGAGAAAAGAACAAGGTGAAATATTTAACTGTTAAAGAAGAACCTGTTCATGTCATTTTAAAGTGGGGTCCAATTGGCTGGGCATGGTGGCGCATGCCTGTAATCCCATCACTTTTTGAGGCTAAGATGGGTGGATCCCTTGAGGTCAGGAGTTTGAGACCAGCCTGGCCAACATGGTGAAACCCCATCTCTGCTAAAAATACAAAAATTAGCTGGGTTTGGTGGTGCGTGCCTGTGGTCCCAGCTACTCAGGAGGCTGAGGCAGGAGAACTGCTTGAACACAGGAGGCGGAGGTTGCAATGAGCCGAGATCCCACCACTGCACTCCAGCCTGGGTGACAGAACAAGATTCTGTCTAAAAAAAAAAAAAAAAAAAAAAGTGGCAAAATGCCATGCTGTTTAGATTTCATTGGAGGATGATAAAAGAATGATTTAATGTCATAGTTTTTAAAACTTAATTTTTGGTTTTAGAGACAAAGTCTCACTCTGCTGTCCAGGCAGGAGTGCTGTGGTGTGATCACGGCTCACTGCAGCCTCTACTTCCTGAGCTCAAGCAATCCTCCCACCTCAGCCTCCTGAGAAGCTGGGGCTACAAGCACTCATCATTACACCTGGCTAATTTTTAATTTTCTGTAGAGATGGGTTTTGCCATGGGGATTCTGCCACATTGCCCAGGCTGGCCTCCAACTCCTGGTCTTAAGGCCCTTCCACCTCAACCTCCCAAATAAAGCAATAGTTTTATCTTAAAATGTTCATAATATTTACAATGAAAAACTTATAATGAACATTTTAGCTGTCAATCTAAGAATGTGTGAGAGAACGTATAGTTTTTAGAATATGTTTGGGGAGTTATGTGAGTAAAAAGAATTCAAACCACCATTTCAGGAAATGGTCTGTGGTGAAATTTTTCCCCCGAAGGCTGGAGGGGACCAGCAGCGGGGTTTTCCACTGGGGTGACAGGGTCAGCCTCACATTTCAGGAAGTGCCCTCTGGGCAGCTGGAGCAGGGCAGTGGGAGTGGACGTGGCTTAGGAAAACAGGCGCCCAGTGAGCCTCAGGGTTGAAGGGGACTCATGGAGGCACCCCCTTTCTACCTGCAGGGCCCGCTCCCCTGGCCCCCAGTCTGTAAGGCGGTGAGGTGAGGGGACCGGCCCATCCTCCATCTCAAGGTGAAGGGGGTCTTTCAGCTCCCGCTGACTGTCTTAGGAATGAGGAGGGGCGCACCCATGGAGCTGCTCACCGAAGCCCAGAGGAGGCTGGGTGCAGAGTGTGAGGACGCCGTTCCCAAGGCAGCCCAGGGAAGAGAGGCCACGTACTGTTTCATTTTTACATCCGGTGATTTGGGTGGCAGAGGCAGGCGCAGCCATTTCTGCCCCTAGACTCAACATCATTTTCTGAAGAGCCAATTTATTGTGCCAGCAATTTATTTCCAGCAACTGAATCCTACGTATTCCTCAGGAAAGCTCTGGGATGCTGGGGCTCATTGGGGCGGGGGGGTCCTGGGGGAAGTAGCCAGTGGGAGGGGGATTGGGCGGCGATGTCGGCTCTGAAAGGACGTAAGAGATGGGGTCACTAGGGCTGGCCCCTTCACTGAATAGCAGGAAATGGGCTGCTCGGGGCAGGGCTGGGGGGCCATCTCTTCCCACAGTGCCCAAGGTGACTTATAAGATGGGAGACCCCAAAGAGACCAAACAGGCCTGGGCTCCCACCTCTGGGCAGACCCCACCCACCCAGCAGCAGCCTCAGCTGTGTCTCAGGGGCTCAGAGTGGCAGTTTGAGGGGGCTGGCCAGGGCCCTGCCTGTAGGCAGCACTGCCAGGGGCAGGCTGTTCAAGGGAGATTGGAGGCTTTGGATTGAGTGGAAATTGATAGGAATTTCAAATGCCCTGCTGTGGTGCTTGGCACTGCACTGTATATGCTTTGGCCATGGATTCCTGGTGCCTTCTAAAACACCCCCATGGCACTTGGCAGGAGCAGGAGGAAGGGCTGGAGCAAGAAGCCGCAGAGCCGGCTCCAAGCTCTGCTCACTCCTGGAGCAGGGGAGCTGCGCAGCCCAGGCGTCCGCTGGTCTCTCTGTGCTCCCACCACAGCTGGGCAAGGAGGGGCTTGGCCCGGTGGGCTTGGAGAGCCCTCTGGCTATGACTTGGTATACATGCCTGCTCCCCACAGCTGCCTCTACCTCCCCTCAGGGCACGGGAAGCCTGGGCCATCCCTGATGGAGAGGAGGGCCCTGAGGCACAGGTGCTGGCTCCTCAGCGCTCACCAGGCTCCTGCCCCTTCAGGCAACTCACGTGAATGGGGCATCCTCTCCCTCCTGTGCACGGCAGGTGCCCCCGTTTTCACAGGGGCCACTGGAACAGCTGTCCAGGGATACCTCACAGTCTCGGCCCTGGGGGGAAAATCAGTGATGGGGACCCCAGGGAGACCTGGGAGTTAGTGTGAGCCAACAGCCAGCCAGACCCTCAGCAGCTCAGCCTCCCTGTCCCAGGAGTTACTTGTTTTCATTCATTCATTTGCCCACTCCATTCATTCATTCATTCATTCATTCACATGTTAAGTCATTGATTACAGGTTCACTCAAGCATCTGCTCTGAGCCAGGCAGTGCCCTGGGCCCTGGGGAGGGACAGCCTGCAGCGCACAGGAGGCCTCCTCCTCCCCACCTCTGCCTCCACTCACCTTATAGCCGCTGGGGCAAGCACACCTGTACACCTCAAGGGGGTCATTGTGGCAGGTGCCCTGGTTCTGGCAGGGACTGGACAAGCAGGGATCACACTTGGCCTGGACAGCCAGTGTGGGGGGGCCTGCAGCAAGGAGAGGGTGTTAGTATGGGGGAGGGGTGGGCAGCCCAGGGCTGGGTACAGAGCCTCACCCCCCTAGGAGCCCACTTCCAAGGAGCCTTTTCCCTCCTGATTTTTCCCCAGATTGTGCTCATACTACCCGCCCCCCACCCCAGCACTGCCCACCTTTCCAGCCTTCAGACCCTTTTCTGTGAAACCGGGTTAATGACAGCCCCTGCCTCAGGCATGTATTCCAATCACAGCTGGAGGGCTCAGTGCAGCCCCGGGAGAGCTAAACCAGTGAATTCCAGTGCACACAGCGTGCTTGGCAGGCAGGCGGTGGGCGCTGTGCACAGCAGCCATTAGGGCCGGATGATCCATGTAAGGGCACAACTGCTACCACCGAAGTTGGCCAACCCTTGCTGTGTTCCCTCATGCCCTTCTGAGGCAATGACCCCAGCCTGACACCTGCTGATTAGGAAGACAGAAGGTGGCCACCTTGGCAGAGAGGAGACGGTGGCTCTGTGAGCATCGTGCCCAAGCTTGGCTCTGCAGGTTGGCCATGCCAAGGAGCAGGGGTTGTTCCCCTCCACGCCTGAGCCAGGGAGGACCATTTCCCCCATCTCCCTGCTATGGCAGTTCCCTCCAGCATCTCCAGGATGCACTGGCTGTGGAAGTAACCAGAGGAGCCAGCAGCCAGGCCACTTGGGACACACCCTGTCAGGGGCATCAGGATCTCAGGAGACTACATAGGAACTCAGGCTTCCCTAGAAGACACCTTCTAGAAGGGGTGGAATATTGCTCCTGCTGAGGAGGTATGAGCGTGAACAGAAATAAAAACACTTTGCAGCAGTAACTACAACACATGACAGACTTGTGGGGTGGAGGTGTGGTTCTGCTTCTTTTTTTTTTTTTTTTTTTCCTTTTTTTTGAGACAGGGTCTCACTCTGTCACCCAGGCTACAGTGCACTGGCACAAACATGGCTCACGGCAGCCTCAGTTTCCTGGGCTCAAGTGATCCTCCCATTTCCACCTTCCCAGTAGCTGGGACAAAGGCACACATCACTATGCCCAGCTAATTTAAAAAATTTTTTGTAGTGACAGAGTCTCGCCATGTTGCCCAGGCTGGTCTCGAACTCCTGGGCTCAAGCAAGCCACCCAACTCAGCCTCCCAGAGTGCTAGGATTACAGGTGTGAGCCACCACACCCAGGTGAGGTTCTGTTTATTCAGGTGTAGGTTACCTGGGTGAGTTTGGTTTGTGAAACTGCAGCGACTCATTCACTCATGATCTGTGTACTTCAATGTGTGTGCATGTTCTATTTCAATAGTAATTAAAAAACCAAAAACAAAACCCTTCTCACCAACACGAATCCTACCCCGTTAAACAAACACAGAGCAAATGTTTCAGCATAAACTGACTTGCTCCCAACAGCCAAGCCACAGATCAGGCCCCTCTGAGCTGTCACGGCTATGACAGCATCCTGCGAGCAGGGTGGCCCAGGACCTCCTCATTAACCAACGGCTGTCAGCTTCATTTCCGATGGTGGCCTCTGAGCTTGCAGAGGGCAAGGGCCGTGCTCCATGGCCTCCGGTGCCCTCCCCCTGCTGTGCCCCTGCACATAAAGCCCGGCCCAGCAGCCACTCAGCCACCTGTCTGTGCTCAGCAGGGCTTCTGGGGCTTGAGCTGTCTGTCACTCAATCCCTGAACATGTATTTACAAATGCCCACAGTGGAAGGTCTTGGGGGAAAGCTGGAAGCAGCCTCCAGTGACACCCTGGCTCTGTATTTCTGTAAATGTCAGGAGAGTGGCTGTGGGGTCCCCTGCTCCAGCAGGTACTGAGAGAGGTCTCAGTTAACTGTTCAACGAAAACTCCTACCAAACAGAGGTCTGCGAGCTTGCTCTGCTGAGGGTTGGAGCTTCCAGAAACACTGCTGCTATTTTTGTTTTCCTTGTGTAACCACAGGGAGGGATTATAGCCCTGCCAGCCTGAGATTTTCCTGCCTGGCTTTTTTTTTGTCCATGACATGTCGGGACTGGAAGGCAGCCATCGAGCTGCAGGTGCCTCGTTCCTGTCCCCTGACCCCCCGCCCAGTGGTCACCACAGGGACACACGCATGTCGGGAAGGCCCTGAAGTGCTGGGCCAGTTCTGTGGCCCCCAGCAGCAGGAGGACACGCTCCTGGGCTTACCTTGGCATTCAAACTTCTTGGCAGGCGTGGTGAGGAGCAGCTTGCCCTCCATGTCCGGGGGCCCAGCACAGCGGGCAATGCCTGGTTCCTTGTAGCCAGTCTTCACCCAGCTGGACAGCCAGCGGAGGTGGCAGTCACAGTACAGGGGGTTGGCACCAATGGCCCTGAGCAGAAAGCAGAGAGAAGCAGGCATTACAGCTTCATAGGATTCCTCACCCACTGGGAACCTCGGATCCCAGGCACTCCACCGGGGGCCGGCAAAAATCCGAGCCTTCTCCATTTCACATTTACTGTGTAGCCAGTGCTGTGGTGTTGTCGGTTTTTTTCTTTTTTTGAGATGGAGTCTCACTCTGTTGCCAGGCTGGTGTGCAATGGCGCGATCTTGGCTCACCGCAACCTCTACCTCCTGGGTTCAAGTGATTCTCCTGTCTCAGCCTCCCAGGTGGCTGGGATTACAGACACATGCCACCACACCTGGCTAATTTTTGTATTTTTAGTAGAGATGGGTTTCACCATATTGATCAGGCTGGTCTCGAACTCCTGACCTCAGGTGATCCACTCATCTCAGCCTCCCAAAATGCTAGAATTACAGGTGTAAGCCACCACACCCAGCCGCCGGTGCCGTTTTAAGCACTGCATACACACTGTCTCAGTCCTCAGCACACACGACTCTCCCCATTTCACATGTGCAGAAACCGAGGCTCACAAAGGCTGAGGATCAGACACAGAAACAGGGAGCTGGGACTTGAACCCAAGCTGTTGGGGCCAGAGCCTATGAATACCCTGCCTCCGGTGTGCACTGGGAGAAAGCAACCAATGTCAATCGCTGCAATGAGACAGCGACTTTCCCGTGTTTGTGCACCACATCACGTCATCAGCCCCGCTCTGCAAGTCTTCTCTCCATCTCAAAGACCTGGGTGCTGAGCCGCCCATGGAATAAGTAATTTCCCTGGGGTCACACAACTAGTGAAGGGCAGCGCCTGGATCCAGATGCGCTGCTGCCTGCCTCTGAAACCCATGCTCTTATTTTTCTTTTCCTTTTTAATTAAACAGAACACACGAATGCATTCTCATTGTCAGCCACTTTCAGACACTGCAGACAAAGCCAGCCTCCGCCTCGCACAATACCGTGAATGATTAAATGCCACTGAGTTGTACACTTTAAAAAAAAAAAAAGGTTAATTTGATATTATGTGAATTTCACCTCAATTTTTTTTGAAGGCACATTCCTGTGTTTCTGATGGGGGTGCAAAATGGTAGCGCCCCTATGGAGAAGATTGTGTGACACTTATCATGTGACTCACGCAGTTGCCTTCTGAGCCAGCCATTGTTTCTGGGCGTTTACCTGTAGGCACCTGTAAAGACATCTGTGCAATGGCCCTATTTGTAATAGAAAGACTGGAAACTCTCATGCTCATCAATGGGGAGTGGTCACATAAATTGTGATACATTCCTATTACAAAAATCAGAAGTCTACACCTCACTGTCACTGCCCTTCACAAGGGGACACACGGTTGCAGGGTCACCATGCTCTGGTGTGAGCCCTTTCAGGCCTTCCCCCCATGTACACACATGGTACCTCCTTACAAAGCATGGCTCTACTGAGCAGCTTTCTCCTTGTCACTAAACAGCACGCCTGGGGAATCTTCCCAGTTAGTATATAAGCATCCATCTCACTGTGTCCACTGTCCCACAATATCCCGAAGAGTGGATGCCCCGTGGCACCGTAAGCAGCGTCCCTGCTGCTGGACAGTCTGGTTGCTTCCAATGGCAGTGAACACTCGCACGTGCCTCTTTCTTTTTTTTTCCCCCTCAAGACAAGGTCTCGCTCTGTGGCCCAGGGGTGCAGTGGTACAGTCTCAGCTCACCACAACCTCTGCTTCCCAGGTTTGAGTGATTCTTATACCTTAGCCTCCTGAGTAGCTGGGATTACAGGTGTGCACTACCATGCCCAGCTTTTTTTTTTTTTTTTTTTTTTTTTTTTTTTTGTATTTTTAGTAGAGACGGGGTTTCACCATGTTGGCCAGGGTAGACTCAAATTTCTGGCCTTGAGTGATCCGCCCGCCTCAGCCTCACAAAGTGTTGGGATTACAGGTGTGAGCCACCGCGTCCGGCTCCTCTTTGTGAGGTATGAATATTTCTCTAGAACAGATGCCTAGAAGCAGGATTCAGACCGGCACACATGACCTAAAAGAGATGCCAAGGAAGGGGCTCAGGAAACAGCAGGTTCGACCTCGGCATGGGTTGAATTTTTGCTCCTTATTTGCTGACGGCATCCATCCTGGCTAACGGGATGGAAGATTTTTTCTGAAGCTCCGGTATATTTTAAAAAACAAAGACTTTTTAAGAAAACAGGAATTCAAAAATGGTGGCATATTTCAAATGCTTACACTCACCAGATGAGTATTTTTATACTAACAAAAAGCATGATGTCACATAAGTATGTTATTCAAAAGATAAATACACAATTTATTTAAAAGTATTTTTTACAGCACATGATAAGGAGTATGGCCTGGCAATGAGCCATGAGTTGAAGGGTGATTGGAATGCCTTCTTTCAGTCCTGTAGCTCATTTAGAGAAAAAGGCCGACAAGAGGAAATCTGAGACCCTGTGAATGTGTGGCCCGTGACGTGGCTTACGGTTCCCTCCGTAAGTGGCAGCACAGTGGCACCTGAGATTGTGTGCCGTCCCCTCTCTTCACCACAAAAAAGATGGTGCAAAGGCCCAGCTAAAGCGATTCAAAAATATGAATTCTGGACACACTCGCTTTTCCTTGTTCCTATACTGAACAGACTCTGAGCCACACCTGGATTCAACATCCCAAGCTTTCATTGATCCAAAGGCTGGATTTTTGTGGCTGAGGACCACCTTGCAGTCTCTTCAGTAATACTTGTAATTCACATTCATCTGGGGACCATTTCTCCTGACGAAAACTGCTGTGAACTCAGTGGAGCGTGCAGAGCCAAGGCCCGACGGAGATGTATTTGGGGGGCAGGGGTCGTTGGGCAGACAATGCAGCCAGCCCACGTCAATCCAGAAGGACTGCGGATTCAGGTTCACACCCCAGCCAAAGTATAAATAACCCTTGTTCTTGATCTCTGGCATAATATGGAAATAGTTGAAACAGTCGCTATTTGATCTGTTCATGCCAAGCCCCTTCCCAGTTCCTATTTATGTAACCTGGACTGAAATAGCCTCCCCTGGCTGCCTCACAAGTTGCAGAACCATCCACCCCACTCCCAGGCGATCTTTCTGTGTGCAATACTGTCTCCTGCATTTGAGGGCAGAGACCAGTAAGCTCCCAGCTGTGTCAGGCACTAGCAGGCACCAATGTCTGCTGAATGAATGAATGCCTGTCTAAAGCACAAGAAAAGCACAACATCTCAGTGCAAAGGAAATTCAAAAAGAAGAGAACCATCTATCATCCCATGAATGCAACTAATTTGATTTTAGTGTATTCCCTTCCATTTCCTGTGTATATGTTTGTCCATCAGAGTGTACTGTCTATTTTATTCTGAGTTTTCATCAACTAATAAATTATAGTGTTTACCAGGCACAGTGGCTCATGCCTGTAACCCCAGCACTTTGGGAGGCTGAGGCAGGTAGATCAATTAAGGTCCGGAGTTCGAGGCCAGCCTGGCCAACATGATGAAACTCTGTCTCTACTAAAAATACAAAAAATTAGCCAGGTATAGTGGCGACACCTATAATCCCAGCTCCTTGGGAGGCTGAGGCAGGGAGAATCGCTTGAACCCGGGAGGCGGGGGTTGCAGTGAGCTGAGACCACACCATTGCACTCCAGCCTGGGTGACAGAGCAAGACTTCATATGAAACAACAACAACAAAAAAACCAAAAACAAAAAACCAAAAAACAAAAACCCTCCACATTTTGAGCTGGAGTAAAGATGTACTTGGGTGTTATTTGGTTCTCACGAGAAAGGAGGAAAAGTAGCAAACTGCCCATCTCAACAGTTAAACCCTGAGTAGAAGAGAGACACTAAGGGCGGATGCAAAGGTATAAAATGTAGACCAGATGCTGAAAAGGCCCAGCCTGGCAAGGTGGACAGTGAAAGTGGACACTCGGCTATGCCCAGGGGTAAGCAACAAAAGCCCTGTGGTTCCAGGGTGGCAGCAGCCCCTGGTGCCCAGCAGAGACAAGCACAAACGCTCTCTGGAGAGGAGCATCTCCAGAGAATCTCCAGTTTAGGTCTTCAGAATTCCTCAAGATATGCTAGCAAAAATAAGCATGCAACCAAAAATTATCCAACACAGATGGAAACAAGCCCCTGTGAATTCAAGAGAGGAGGAACAATAAACAACACTGTCCCCACCCGGCCTACGTCCAGAGCCACCACCTCCAACAGGGCTCACTCTTGCCTCCTCCCATCCCACTCACCTTCTGCATGCCACTGTGGGCTTATGGGCTTCCCAGGAGTTTCCTACAACTCAATTCTCCACAATTCCCTTTCTATATACAATGAGGTCCGAACTCCTCAGCAGACACAAACAGCCCTTCACAACAGAATTCCAGTGTCCAATTTCCAGATCCGTCTCTTCCCACCCCACATTCTTTCCCTAGCCAAACATCCTTTATCCTATCCTGGACAGCGCAGCATCCCTGAACACGCCCTTTGCTGGCTTTCATGTCTTTGTGCGTGCTCTTCCCTCTTTCTAGAATTCCTTTCCTCACTTTCTCCAGCTGGCTAACTCCCAGTTCCTCTCCAACGGCAGCATAAATGGGACCTCCCCTGTGAAGGCCCTTGGAGTTGCCCAGAGTTAGTCACTGCTTCCTTTGAATTCTCTTTATAAGATCCCAAATGGTCACAGTGGGCAGAAACCTTGTGTTAGTAAATTCTTCAGCATTAGAGTCACTCTGGTTACCTGGGATGTATTTATTAAGGTAATAAAGCAAAGAATAAATTAAGAACTTTGGAATCAGATGCACCTAAATTCAAATCCTAGGGAAGCTGCCTACCTTTTTTTTTTTTGAGGAGTCTCACTTCGTCTTCCAGGCTGGAGTGCAGTGGCGTAATATTGGCTCACCGCACCCTCTGCCTCTGAGATTCAAGTGATTCTCCTGCCTCAGCCTCCCAAGTAACTGAGACTACAGGCACATGCCACCATGCCCAGCTAATTTTTTGTATTTTTTTTTTTTTTTTTTTTTTGAGATGGAGTTTTGCCCTTGTTACCCAGGCTGGAGTGCAATGGCGCGATCTCGGCTCACCGCAACCTCCGCCTCCTGGGTTCAGGCAATTCTCCTGCCTCAGCCTCCTGAGTAGCTGGGATTACAGGCACGTGCCACCATGCCCAGCTAATTTTTTGCACTTTTAGTAGAGACGGGGTTTCACCATGTTGACCAGGATGGTCTCGATCTCTCGACCTCGTGATCCACCCGCCTCGGCCTCCCAAAGTGCTGGGATTACAGGCTTGAGCCACCGCGCCCGGCCCAATTTTTTGTATTTTTAGTAGAGACGGTGTTTCATTGTGTTAGCCAGGATGGTCTCGATCTCCTGACCTTCTGGATCTACCTGGCTCAGCCTCCCAAAGTGCTGGGATTACAAGCATGAACCACTGTGCCCGGCCAGAAGCTGCCTAAATTTTTAGAACCTAGGACTGTAAAATGAAAATAATAAATCAAATCCTACCACCTGGGGCAAAGCCCCTTCCCCCTCCCACTGCCATGGCAGACATTACAAATCAATCACTGCACCCCTCCTACTGAGTCCAGGCCCAGCCCTGGAATCTTCAGCTGGGTCTTCAAGGGAGTCCCTGCCAATCATGTGGAGCTGGTGCGTAACAAAAAACCCACTTCCCAATTCAGTCATGGGGTAAACAAGACCTCACAGATTAAGCACAGAGTACAGTATTTGATTCAGGGAGATCCTCAAAGAGCAGCACCCATTACTATTTTATTTCTTGAAGTCTAAGACTGATGAATTACTGATTTAACATGCTTTCAGAGAGATGGGGAACATTACCGTATTAAATATACACTCTGGTTTGTAGAAAAGGTGAGTCTTAGAACTAAGAAAATCTAGTGAGACTGATGAGTGAATGAACTTCAAGAAGAGTGTCTGGGGGCCCCAAAGCTCTCCAGCCTGGGTGTGCCTGCCCACCAGGCCCTTTTGGGGCTTGAGGATGGGGCTGAGAGCCAAAGGAGACAGTTGAACCTGGGGTCCCGGGCATAGTCCACCTGGCCACAGTTCCCCAACCCTGCCTCGGCCAGGAGAGAATGTGCCTGCTCGGTGCCCAACCCAACCTCCAGAATTAGGATGGCCCTGTCACAGCCCGGTGCTTCTTGACTTCATCAATTTCTTAATAAGGCAAAATATAAATATAATATGAAATTTGCCACTTTCACCATTTTAAGTGTACAATTTAGTGCCATTGATTGAACAGTGGTGTACAACCTCACCACTACCTACTTCCAAAGCATTTTCATCACCCCAAACAGAACTCTGTGCTCATTAAATACCAAGTCCCCACGGCCCTGCCTCCAGCTCCTGGCATCCACCATTCTACTTCTGGTCTCCATGAATTCGGCTGTTCTAGGTACATCACATACGCGGAATCATACGATAGTCATCCTCGTGTGTCTGGCTTCTTCCACCTAACACAATGCCTTCAAGATTCATCCATGTGGTAGCACCCATCAGAACGTCATCATTTTATGGCTAATGCCCCATTGCACGTGCTGCATTCTGTTTATCATCTGTGGACCCAGGCTGTTTCCACTTTGGGGTTATTGTGGATCCCGCTGTGGCGAACACTGGGGTACACATGTTCTTTTGGATATACCCCTTAGAGTGGACTGCTGGGTTATATGGTAATCCTATGTTGAGTTTTTTGAGGAATCAAGCCCACTACTTTGAAAGAATTTTCATAGCGCTGCCAGCTACAAGGTTTTGGAAGTAATTCTACATCGAACTACAGCACCTATCGGAGGTAGTGAATTCCAGAGCTTAATCTCCCACCGTGTGAAGCCAGAGGCGCAGTCCGGTGGGAGCGCTGCGGAGAATTGGCCTAGGAGTCAGAAACCCCAGCACCCGCCGCTGTGCAGCTTCGGGCAAGTGTCTCACTTTTTCTCCATCCACTTCCTGGTGTGAGAGATGAGAACCACGGTACCTACGTTGCAGGATCACTGCAAGGAGCACATGAGCTGAGGCAGAAAGTCCACAGCAACCGACCAGTGGTCATTAGAACCTTCCCTACTGCTCGCAAGGAACTTTCTGCTCTGTTGCTGTGGCTGATCAACCACTGGACACGCGAGTCCCAGAAGGTGCACATGGGAAGTGCACAAGCTTAATTTCAGGATAAAAGCAACAAATTCTGACACAGTCTCAGGAGGTGGGGTCTTCCTGTCGAAATCCAAAGAGGCCCAGAGAATGGGGCTGGAGTACTCACAGGTGAGACAGGGAGGTCACGTCTGCGAAGATCCCCTCTCGGAGGGTGGAGATGTCATTGCCATGGAGGGACCTGAGAAGAGAAGAGGCTGCTGGTGCCTCATCGAGGGACAGCAATGGGAGAGCTGCTGGAGGGAGAGGCCCAGCCCTCTGCAGAGAGGGGACAGGCCGCGCCTACCCTCCAGGCCTCTCGGCCAGTGCCCCGAGGGAGATGGCTCCCAGCTCAGAGACCCTGCCCCACTGGCCACAGGGAAGGAACCCTGCAGGTGGACCACCTGTCCCCTAGCCCTTAGGAGGACTGAAACACCGTGTTTCTATTACAAACAGGACCCATGTGCCCAGAGCCTTCCCTCTTCAGCAGAGGAGCCTAAGCAGGAGGGGCTGCTTCTTAGGAAGGAAGTTAAGAAGGTCAGCCACAGGTAGGGCTGGGAGAATGTCACCTTGCCCCGGTGGGCTGACAGGCCATCCTAATGGATGGACTGAGGCCTTTGACCGCAAGGCAAAACCTCACAGCAAGAACTCATAGAAAAGGTTCCCAAATCTCTTGTAAACAAACATTTTTCAACCTGAACAGAAGTCTCCTATGCAAATGAAGGGCCGCCTTATCTTGGATGTCCCCCTACCACCACAAACCCATCTTGGCGGTGACAGCAACCCGTATCTCTCACATCATTTCCCACGCACACCCCAGCTTCTTGGGAATGAGAGTATCCACAGGGGCTTAAAGTGACAGCGCCCTGGACTCCACCACGGCACAGCATGGGCCCTAGACATGGGGACATTTCTGCCCACCAGGTGGGTGGCAGGACCCTGGGTGGGGGGCAGATTTCCTGGCGGGACGGCGAGTGAGGAGACTTACAGCAGCCGCAAGGAGCGGAGTCCCTGGAAGGCCAGTGGCGGAATGCACTGCAGGGCATTGTAGCTGAGGATCCTGCAGAGGAAGAAGGGCACCGTGTGGGCGCCTGGCCCCTCGGGCTCAGCTGCTGCCCAGGATGTGCAGGCCCCTCTCACCCAGCAGCCTCCTCATGCTCTGTGAAGGGAGGCAGCACAGCCGGCAAGCGCATGGGCTGGGCCCTAAGAAACTGGTGGCCTTGAGCATGCCCGTAAACCCCTTCTGCCTCAATCAGTTCCCTTGGCTGTGAAATAGGAACAAAAATAATGCCAACTTGATAGGGCTGTCCTGGGGGCCAAATCCAGGTGAGGCTCTAATAAACCCTCAACAAAGCAGAGTTGCTATTGCTATGTCTGACAACATTCCCTAAGGGGCTGCCCCAGCAAGGCGCATAGGCGAGTTCACGATGAAGGTGGCACCTGACCAGGACCTGCCTGCAGGGAGCTCACTGTCTCAGCCGACCACTTCCAGGGTGGACAGGTAAAGTCATCTACAATAATTTACTACTGAAAAGCTGTGACAGTGAGAAAGGTGCTGTTACTACTCCCATCTTACAGATGAGGAGACTGAGGCCCTGAGAGGTGAAAGAACTTCTCCAGGGTCACATTATTAAGTTATTAAGAAGGGGCCAGGTGTGGTGGCTCAAGCCTGTAATCCCAGCACTTTGGGAGGCTGAGGTGGGTGGATCACCTGAGGTCAGGAGATCGAGACCAGCCTGGCCAATATGGCAAAACCCTGTCTCTACTAAAAATACAAATGTAAGCCAGGCATGGTGGTACATGCCTGTAATCCCAGCTACTCTGCTGGGAGGCTGAGGCTGGGGAATTGCTTGAATCCACCAGGTGGAGGTTGCAGTGAGCCAAAACCTCGCCACTGCACTCCAGCCTGGGCAACAAGCGAGACTCCATCTCAAAAAAAAAAATTTACTAAGAAGGGATTTTCATTATAGCTTTCAGTTTCCAGAACCCACAGGCTAAGCCACTGTCCCAAAATGCTTCTAAGTAATTGAATCCATCCATGGCAGATAGACAGATTAAGAGGAGAAATCATACTTGCAATAGCTCCATGCTGGAAACAACCCCCTTGTCCCCCAGTAGATGAGTGGGTGAGCGCACGGCAGCACAGCCGCCCCGGTGCAGTGGAACGCTGCTCAGCTACGAAAGAGAGCTTCCGGCACACGCACCACCACCGCACCATGGATGAATCTCAAAGTCATCACGCTGGCTGCCGAAGCCAAGCAAAACCAAGTCTTTCCGTTTGTGTGTAAAACGCTAGAAAATGCCAATATTAGCCAGACAAGGTGGCAGGCGCCTGTAATCCCAGCTACTCGGGAGGCTGAGGCAGGGGAATCACTTGAATCCAGCAGTGAGCCTCCCACTGCTTTCTATAGTGACAGAAAGCAGATCAGTGGATGCCTGGGTCTCGGAGCTGGGAGAGGCAGGAGCAGGGGATTATCAAGGATAGCACTTTTTTGTTCTTTTTTTTTTTTTTTTTTAAGACAGGGTCTAGCTCTGTCACCCAGGATGGAGTGCAGTGGTGTGATCTTGGCTCGGTGCAACCTGTGCCCCCCAGGCTCAAACCATCCTTCTGCCTCAGCCTCCTAAGTATCTGGGACCACAGATGTGCACCACCATGCCTGGCTAATTTTTTGTATTTTGTATTTTGGCTTGGGCTCACATCCTGCTTCTGGAGACTGGCTGGGTCAGGGCCCTTCCTTTCTTGGGTACCGGCTCTACTGTTCCATCTGTAAAACGAGGTGTTGGAAGGTGAATGGGGTTTCACATGTTACCTAGGCTGGTCTCAAACTCCTGACCTCAAGTGATCCATCCAACTCTGTCTCCCAAAGTGCTAGGATTAGAGGCATGAGCCACCATGACAGGCTGAGTGCTCTTAGTTTCTTGTTTGTTTCTTGAGACTGAGCCTTGCTCTGTCGCTAGGCTGGAGTGGCTGGCTAATTTTTGTATTTTTGGTAGAGCCGGGGTTTTACCATTTTGGTCAGGCAGGTCTTGAACTCCTGACCTCAAGTAATCTGCCCGCCTCTGCCTCCCACAGTGCTGGATTACAGGCATGAATCACCACACCCTGCCGAGAGCTCTTAATTTTTGACCTGGTATCTACACGTGTGCTAGCTTTTTGATTATTTGTTAAACTGCACCTTTAATATTTTTGCATTATTATTTTCCGTATATACCATATGTTGTAGTTCACAATGAAAGATGTTTTCTGAAAGTCTTTCAGGCTCTCAGGCCCAGTACCCTCTCCAGCGGGCACAGTGTCTGCACTGGATCGGGGAGCAATGCACAGCATAGGCTGGAGCTGAGGAATGACTCACAGCCGTGGCCCCACAGCCCTGTGGCTCCCCACCCAAGCCCTGCTGGGACTCACAGAGTGGTCAGCTGGCTCATGTTGGTGAAGGAGGAATTGCTTAAGGAACTGATCTTGTTGTTGCTCAAGTCCCTGGAAAAGGCAAAGGCATCATGGTTTAGAAAGAACTCATTCAGCCCTGGCTCATGGTCATGGGCTTCTTCCCCTCCCCCACTCTGCCCAGGGCCATTCCCCAGCCAGGTTAACCAGGGGTGGAGAGGAGCCCAGGTGCACAGCCTTGGCTCACTGCTCTTGCTTAGCTACAGCCCTGCACTGCTCCCTCAGCTCCCTCGGGTACCAGGGCTCGGCTTCTCCATTTCCTGACCCCTACCCCACCCTTCTGTGGGCAGAGTCTGGCTCTGCCCCTTTTCGCCATTGGAACACTCCCATCAGGGTGTTGGTGGCCTCTGGACCAGATCCAGGCAGATTAAGAAGGGAAATCACACTTGCAATAGCTCCATGCTGGAAACAACCCCTGTGTCCCCCAGCAGATGAATGGATGGGCAAACCGTGGCACAGCCACCCTGGCACAGTGGAACACTGCTCAGTTACAAAAAAGCTTCCGGCACACGCAACACCACCACACCACTCCTTTCTCTCCTGCCAGGACCTTAGCCGGGCTGGTTCAGGACCCCTCCCTACGAGGCAGTCCTGTGAGGGAGAAGGCAGCTCCATTTCACAAAGACCCAGAGTCTCAGGGATCTGTGACTCCCGAAGGGTCACCAGCTGGTTGGAGGCAGAGGCAGATTCAAAGCCAGTCCACCAGCCCCAAGCCCAGGCTGCTGCCATGGCCCCTCCAAGTCACCTGTGGCATCTGGCACAACTGACCACCTTCCTCTTCTCAAAACTCCAGCCACCCTTGTGCCTCCATTCCTGACCGTCTTCGGGGGTCTTTGGCTGTGCCTCTGTCTCTGCTAGAAGCTTCTCTCATACTCAGCCAAGAGCCATGGGGATCGCTAAGCCCCATCTGCGCCCCATTTAGTCCAATCTGGGTGCCATCGGGGACACCCCTGTGCTGATGGTGCCCCCCTCCCCCGTAGTCCCAGCCTGTCCTCTCATGAACTCCTCCGCCCGATGCCCACACTCAAACTCCGTCCATATCTTGCATTCCCTCCCACACCCCATTCCCCAAGCTCCAGCTCCAGCAACGCCGCCTGCCCACACATCCGCCCTCTCATCCCAACCATCTGATCCACCCCTGGCTGGTGGCACTGGTCATCTTTCGCTGTCCTCCTTTTCCTCTTGAGCCAGCGTTCTCTCCCTCCTGGTTCCTTCCTGGGATTCTGCCCTCATCTCTCACCCACTGCTTTGCCCCTTTTGATCCATCTGCCACGCAGGTGGCACCAGAGCAGTCTATGACGCACAGCTGATGAGGCCACTTCCCCACCAAAACACCACAGTGGTGCCCACGTGCCAAGCATATGGACTCCAGGCCCTCTGCTGGCCACCTCTCTGTGCTCCTGGGTGCAGCCTCTGCTCCTCCCTCCCTCTGCTCCCCACCCCCCAGGCTTCCCGGGCTTGGGATTCACCATGTTTCTTGAAGTCCTCTGAGCAGACCACACTCTGTGCTCCCGGACAGCTTGCTCCCTCTGCCCACCAGTGAACTCCAACTCGTGTTCCAAGACTTCCTCTCCCCAACCCCTCCCTGAGTTTATCACATCCTCCTCCAGCTGCACTCCTAATCACCACTGACCTCTGTTGGAAGCCTTATCACCCACTCTCCCCTTATCACCCACATTCTCCCTAATCCATGACAGTCTGGAGAGGGGGCCGCAACTTCAGGGACTTCACAGTTGCCCACCTCAGGCACTCTTGGCTCAGGAAACACTTAGAAGATGCAACGATGTGCCCTGCCTTCACCTCCTCCTCCTGAACTTTCTTCTAATCCGATTCCAAGCCATCCCCCTGTCTTTGGAGATATAGTTAAGTGCTCTACTGAATGTTCAACACACTTTCCCTGTGATGAGGAGGTGTCACTTCAGCCCCCAAGAGGCAGTTTCCCAGGAAGAACTCGCTCGACATGAGTCCTCTTTCCTCTCCTTGCCTCCTCAAGCGTGTCTGAGCCGCTAGTGGAGCTGTTTCAGGTTAGACCAAAGAAGGGCCGGGGAACTTGCTGTATCCTCTTTCTTTGGCACTGTCACCAGCCACTGAATCACACCCACTCCACCCCCTCTCCACGCCTCCCACTGGAGCATTCAACACACACTGACCAGGTCATTAAGAAAAGACAGATAAATTGGAGATTCCAAACCCTGTAAGCCAGACCACCCAAAGTACCCAGTCCTTGAACTAACTTTCACCAGCCCACAATAAGAAACTTGGGCCAAGATGCGGTCACCATGCATAGCTTCGTTTAGCTAACATGATTTTCATAGCAAGACTTTCTCAACGGAGGAGGCAATACATTGATTTAGATTCTGGTGTAAGTGCCTCGTGTAATTACAGACCCATTACGAACAGTTCTGGGACTGACGGGGGCCCACAGAATGCATTTGGAGTGCACTGCTCTGGGCTTCTTTTTGGTAGAATCTGGCCCAGGAGCAGATAAAGACAATCAAAGTGAGGAGCTAAATAGGCTGGAAGACTAAAAGGAGCTGAACTGATTATCCCAAGGCTTATTTTGTATATCTCCATGGAGTGGGAAGGGTCAAAGGTGGAAATCACAGAAAAGCAGAGGTTAGCCTAAAGAAAACCTAGTTACAGGTATGTATTTGTAGCTGCCATCGTTCCTATTTGGTTTGAGAGCTGAGCTGGACCGAGAAGTCTTCCATCACCCTCTGTTTCTCCTGGCGCCTAACCTGGCAAGGATAACCCCTCTTAACAGAAACAACCAGCCTCAAGGAGCTTTGGGGAGATGCGTGGGCAGGAAGAGGAGGCAGGTCCAGCCCAACAAGGCCCAGAACTATGCAATTGCTAATCGTGGCCACTAGGTGGCAAAACAGCTCTAGGCACACAGAGGGGACGCGGACGGGGACGGGGATGGGGGAAGAAGGGGAAGACGGGGAAGGAAAAAAAGCGGGATCTGCCCAGAAGTGAGGTCTGTCGGAAATTCCAGGAAGCTGGAGTTCTGATGGTCAGATGCCAAAAGCCCTCCTGCCCTCAAGCGGCCTGGATACTCACACGAGCTGCAGGTACTTGAAGGTAGACAGCTGTCCTGGAACCAGCGTGAACTGGTTCCCGTCCAAATACCTGCAGAGAGAGCACAGCGGCGTTAGTGCCCATCGCCACCTCTGGCAGTGCCCCACGCGGAGGACAGCCTTCCCCACACAGGGACTTCGCGCTCACGTCCTCTCCTACGCATAGGCCACATGATGGGCCGTAAGCCATTCTGGAGTCGCTTATAAGAGGAGAAAATATGTACGTTGTTGGGGTCACGTGGTAGGTGCCACCCAGAGGACTTGGGAAAAGCCAAGAGACACGTGGCCTCTCTCGGTTCCCTTCCCGCTTCCCTTCTCACCCTCCCAGCCTCCGCCTTATCCACAGACACTCCCCTGGCCTGCCCTCCCCTCCTACTCTGCTCCTTCCTGGCTAAATGGATCTGATTTGCACATTGCTACCCCACCAGCTCCTAGGGCCCCCTCTCCACCTGCTGGTGTGGGCTCTGAGACTGGTTCCGATCCAGACCGTCCAACTAGTTTCCCCTCATTCTAACAGTACCCCTCGGCCTTCCTGCCGTCCAGACTCTGCGCCCCGATGCTGCTTCTCCACCTCCCTCTGCCGCCGGTGCTGCCGCTGCTCTCTCGCAGTTAGCTTTTGTTGCGCTCTCTCGCCACCCGCCGACCATGCCTGGGCGCCTGCGGCAGCCTCTTCGGTCTGTTCTCTGTACCTTGGACCTCCCCTCTGGCCTCCATTCTACACACCGCTATCCAAGTCACTGTCCTTAAAACCAAGTCCACCAAAGCCCTCCTAAGACGAAAGCTTCCCAAGGTTCCCATTGCTACAGGACAGAGCTTGGGATTCAAGATGCTCTGAATCTCCCCCTCTTCCCTTCATCACTGACCACCCGTTCATGCCTCCAGCCTGGTGGTTGCTGAGCGGTGGCCCAATGCCACCAGCTGAGCCAAGCTGGGCTCCAGCACCGGACCTCCCCCCCAATAACTGCAGCCTGCAGGACAGCTCTCCCCCACTTCCCAGAGCCCCAGAGAGCAGCCAAAGCAGGGCTGTGTCAGCCTTACCCCTGCATGGCTTCATACAAACTGATTTCCCACCCATCTCGTTTGATCCTTGAAGCAGTCCTTGTCCACATACCCAAGTAGTCCCATTTCACAGATGACAGAACTGAGGTTTAGAGAAGTTAAAAGATTTTCACAGGCTCTGAACTTCAGCATCCACTGTCAAAGGAGGTAGGCTGCCCCACCCATCCCATTCTTCTCAGGGCTGCTAGGAGGCTCCAAGGAGGAAACAGGGACTCACGAGGTCTGCAGAGCACTAACTCTGCAGTGGGAAACGGGGTGAAGATGGGGCAGGCCAGGTGCAGGGAAAGGCCCATGTGGTTGATGCGCTTGTGAAGAAAAGGTCAGCCTTGCTGGTAATGCAAGAAATAAATGAAAACCTCATCGCTGGTCCCGGCGGTGCAGGGAGAAGAGCTCAGCTTTGGAGGCCTGGAGGGCTGAACCCCAGAGGACAGGAAGAGCTCAGAGGTCAGGAGCCGGCCAGAGCCTTTTGCTGGGAGGTGTTTGCTGAAGAGATCCCAGCTTCCCATCCATTTGTCATCTGCATCTACGTCCATCCTCCACATGTGCTCAGATACCAAATACAAATCAACTAGGATTTCAGCACCACCATCCTCAGTGCTGACCAGGGAGGCAAGAAGGCCACCTCCTCACATGGTCGGCGGGAGTGCAAAGGAAACAGATTTTCTGGGAAGACCATCAGGAAAAAGCAGCGAGAGTCCTAAAAACACACCACTCTTCGCCCAGCGATTTCAGTGAAGGGTGTTCACACTGGTGCTATTTATGACAGTAAAAAAAAAAAAAAAAAATGGAAATGACTTAAATTTCCAACAAAAGAGGGGTTGTTATCCGGATCCTGGTAGATTCATGTGAAGAACATTATGCTGCTGGTACAAAAATCACGTTTGTACGTCTTCCTGACACAGGAGAGTGCTCCGAGAGACCAGGGCAGGTGGGAAGGCAAGGCGTCTTCTTTATTTTAAAGGCAGAACTTAAAGGGAGGAAGCACTCCCCCATCATTCAGTCATCAGGTGACCACAGAGGGGGATTAAAGAGAAACTCAAAGCCTTCCTAGCTAATGCCTGCTCTTGGTCACCTCCTCCTCTGGCTGCCAGGCCCCAGCCCCTCGGGAAATGCCCCCACTGCCCCCGTCTGGTGGACCCAGTGAAGGGGCGAGGCCTGGACTACTCACAGTTCTGTGACGTTCTTGGGGACACCCCTGGGCAGGGCCCGCAGGTGCTTGTTGCTGCATCGGACCACGGTGTCCAGGCAGGCGCACTCCTGTGGGCACTGCGGGCGGGGCAGGCAGCCCCCCTCCTCCTGGCCTGGGGAAGAAGGCACAGAGCCCCCGTCAGGGAGGGGGCCGAGCTGCCGTAAGGCCTCCTACAGTCAGGGCCATGTTCTGGGGCCACTCAAAACAGAAGACCCTTCTGACAGTACCTCGGCCACCAGTAAGTCTCTGCACCACACCTCCCCGCCAGGCACCACCCCCACCAGGGACGAAGCCCCGCGGAGCAGTTTTGAGGTTAAAATAGGTCTTGAGTTGATCTCTTCCTGCTCAAACTCAAAGTGGACCTGGTCAAAGCAGAGCTGGAGGATGGCCCCACACCATCCTGTCCTGGAGTGCCTGCTACTCCAGGTGCTGGATCGACATCATCTCCTTAACAGCGCAGGCAAGGGCGCAGCGTCGGCCCTAGAATGCAGGCGTGTGGAGGACAGAGGCCTGGGCCTCTTTTCTTCTCTTTGTTCACTGACAGAGCCCAGCATCTGGCACACAGCAGCCTTCACAACAGAGGAGTTGAGTGAATGAATGAGCAAGTGGATGGATTTCCATTTCACTGAGATCCGAAGAGGTTAAGCAACTTGCTCGATTCATAAAGTTGGCCCAAGGCAATGCAGAGTCTGAGCCCAGGTCTGGCTGAAGCAAAATCTGAGCTCTCGTTCCACCGCCCTTCATTGATTCATTCATCTATTTAATAAATGTGAGCCTGCCTTTCTGCTGATTGGGTGTCAGAGGGATGATAATATCACACGGTCAGAGATCTTGAGGACACTAGTATGTAGGTGGCACACGCTCCCTGTGACAGGGACCATCAGTTACACAGGCCACCCGCGTGCAGGGCCTGAGTGACAAGGGTGAACCCACTGCATCCTCAGAACAGCTCTCTAGTGAATGTGTTACCATTAGCCCATTGGAGCAGCAAGGAAGCTAGGGGCAGAGTGTTCAGAGACTTGCCCCAGCCTGGAAGAGGTGGCACCAGGGCTGGAATCCAACCAAGCAGGCTGCCTCTAGAACCTGCTGCATTGACCACCACCCCTCAGCAGCAACATCTCAAAACTATTCACTTCCTCTCACCTCTAGGGAGCTGTTCTAAGGGGGAGTGGAAAATATACGTAGGGAGCATCTACAAGGGTGCTCCTGGCAGCATGATACATTGGAGCGGGACTAGGAGGTTGTCTGAACTCCCAGCAGCAGGGGACTGCTTACACCAATTGTAGTGCCTTCCAGACAGCGTCCATCCTGCTGAAACGTTTTCACAGGTGGCCCTGCAAGACCCTCTGTGTGCCACACTTGTGCACATGAGCAACAGCAAAGGTCTGGAAAGCCACACAGCGAATGTTGACAGGAGTCATCCAGTTGGGGCATGGGGGCCAGGGGGTGGTGGGCACATCAGTAATTTTTTCTTTTTTTGAGAGAGAGTCTCGCTCTGTTGCCCAGGCTGGAGTGCAACGGCACGATCTTGGCTCACTGCGACTTCCACCTCCTAGATTCTAATGATTCTCCTGCCTCAGCCTCCCAGATAGCTGGGACGACAGGCATGCACCACCGTGCCTGGCTAATTTTTGTATGTTTAGTAGAGACGGGGTTTCACCATGTTGCCCAAGCTGGTCTTGAACCTCAAGAGGTTCGCCTGCCTCAGCCTCCCAAAGTGCTGGGATTACAGGCTTGAGCCACCATGCCCAGCCTGTCAATAACTTTTTTTAGTCCTCCTTCTGGTTGCCTGTGGTTGTTACTGTTTTTAAGGAATACGGATGCATTTCTTTTGTAATAAGAATAATAAAAACAAACTGTTTCTTGGAAAAAAAAAAATAATGCTGCCAAAAGATAGTTAATGGCATGAGAAAATGCCCCAAAACATACAGTTAGGTTTTAAACAAATCAGAAATTTTTAAAAAGACTTGCAAGCTATTACTATATAAATTAATTAAATATATATGTGAATAGTATAGAGTCTTTTTTCAATTTTAGAAGTTGGAAGCAAAAGTGTTCTTAGAGAATTCATTAATTTTGTTTAGAAAAATAAACAACAGGCTGCGGCAGGTGGAGGGCGAGGAAGGGAGAGACCAGGGAGAAGGGAGGCACCTCAGCACCGAGAAGCGGAGAAGGGGGCTGGAAGCTGAGGACAGCCAGGGAGAAATTCCTCGCGGCAGGATGCTAGAGATGCTACGAACAGGATGGCTGCACTGAGAAAAATCTGCTTCCAGCAGTGACCTTGGGTGTTTGGTGCTGTGGGGAAAAAATGGGGGGGCGGGGCTACCCTGAGAAGTCATAGGAAACAGGGCATTGGAGCAAAAAATGACCAGGGCTTCCTACACACAGGGGAGGGGACTCAAAAGGGTTCCATTGCATAAGGTGACCCCATGAGTCTAGAGAACTTAGGGACAGCCGAAAGGCAAGTCTGAGTTAACCAAACATACAGAAACTGCACTAGGCCAGGCGCAGCGGCTCACCCCTGTAATCCCAGCACTTTGGGAGGCCGAGGTGGGCAGATCACCTGTGGTCAGGAGTTAAAGACCAGCCTGACCAACATGGAGAAACCCCATCTCTATGAAAAAATACAAAAACTAGCCAGACTTGGTGGCAAATGCCTGTAGTCCCAGGTACTCAGGAGGCTGAGGCAGGAGAATCACTTGAAGCTGGGAGATGGAGGTTGCCATGAGCTGAGATTGAGCCATTGCACTCCAGCCTGGGCAACAAGAGTGAATTTCTGTGAAAGAAAGAAAGAAAGAGAGAGAGAGAGAGAGAGAGAGAGAGAGAGAGAGAGAGAGAACTACACTAAAATGTGAACTGTTTTCTCTGAGTGACGGGATAATAGGTAAAGTTTATTTCCTTCTTTTATCCATATTTTCCCATTTTTCAATGATAGGAACTTTATTGCTCTTATAACCACACAAAGACACCACCAGGCAGGGGTGAATCCTCGCCTCTCCTGAACATAGGGCCTCCCTCCCCACCGAACCTCTCCTCTCAGGGGCATGCCGGGGGTGCTGCCTGCCCACCCCCATCCTCCTAACCTGCCCCACCCCACTGGTTGGACCTAGGGTGCCCTCTCCCTTGCCATTGGCGGGGGTGGGGGGGGGCATGAGTTACCTTCCTCACACCTGAAGTCAGGGAACGCCACGTCCTGCAGGGGAATCTGCCGCAAGAAGTCGGGGTTCTGGCAGCGAGGGTTCCCAGTCACGATCTTGCGCTTCCGCAGCCAGTCTCCCAGCCAGGCCAGCTGGCAGTTGCAGTTGAAAGGGTTGGCCAGGAGGTTCCTGAAAGAGGCAGGCCAGGTGGCCATGGAGACACCCTGTCCCTCAGCGGTGCCAGCAAAGCCCTCCTATCCGCCACAGCAGGATGTGCCACACTCTGGCCACATGGCATTCTGTCCCAGACCACCACCCATCACCAAGAGGACCAGCTCTCAGGACCAGAGGGAGATCTTGAAATGTGGAACCCAGTTTCAGCAAACCACGAAGACCCAGCATCCCCAGGCTGAGCTCTTTCAAAGTGGCTGGCTGAGAGGACCATGCCCTTGGGATGGCTGCTTCCAGAGCCCCTGCCCGCCTGTCCTGGGGGCTGGACTCACAGCGTGGAGAGGGACTGGAGGGTGTCAAAGGCCCCCGGGGACACGGTGGTGATCTGGTTGTCGTAGAGTGAGAGCAGCCGGACATTGCGCAGGCCCGTGAAGCTGTCATTGTGGATGCAGCTGATGCGGTTGTTCCGCAGCATCCTGGGGAGGAGGAGCAGGGAGGGAGGAGGGGGCCTTTGCTGGACCATGCAGCTTCGGCCACCGTGGCATATTCACAGTTCTCCTCCATAGGTGCTCAGCCACAGAGCCAGGAACACGTGCCAGGCAGGGCCCGGCCAGGTGAGGCAAGTTCTACACACCTATGCTCACTCCAGACTGCCCCTGCCTCTGAGCAGCTTCGAGGCTCTGTGTCCCTCTCTCCCTGCCACTGTCCTGGCCTCGCCCCCACGCGCTGCATGCCCAGGATTCCTACCAATCTTTAGGCCACACTCCACATCAGTGCCCAGGAGACTTTCTAAAACCAAATCCACATGTCACTCTCCAGCTTAAAGCCCACTCACAGCCTCCAAACTGTCCACAGAGTCATGTTCGAACTCCTTCCTGTGACCTGAGACCGTGTCCACCCGGACCCGGACCGTCTCAGCCCTGGCACCTGCCTGTCTCCCAAGAGATGGACCAGCCCTCAGCCTGCTGCTCTGCTGTGACAGCTTTCTAGAATACTCTTTTTTCTCATCTACATCTGGAAAAGCTGCCGTTCATCTTCAAAAACCCAGCTCAAGCCTGACGCAGTGGCTTGTTTTACATGCCTGTAAAAACCAGCACTTTGGGAGGCCAAGGATTACTTGAAACCAGGAGTATGAAACCAGCCTGGGCAATACAGTGAGACCTTGTCTGTACCAAAAAAACTAAAAATTAGCGAGGCATGGTGGTGTGCGCTTATTGTCCCAGCTGCTTGGGAGGCTAAGGTGGGAGGATCTGCTAAGCCCAGGAGTTCAAGGTTACGGTGAGCTAAGATGGCTCTACTGCACCCTGGCTGCCGGGGCGTCAGAGAGAGACCCTGGCTCCCTACACAACTGTAACAACAAAACCAGCTCAATTTCGCTCCTCAGTCAAAAGTAAAAACGAAAACCAAGCCAACACAGAATAGCTAACTCACAAAAGAAATTAAAATGTTTATCAACATTCATAGGTGTTCAGTGTTACTACTAATCAAAGACATCTCAGCAATATTGATTTTTTTTTGCTTGCCAAATTAAAAAAGAATGAAAGACATGATAATGAGAATAGTAATTATCATAATGACGTCCAGGACCCGTGAGAGTGAGTGACGGACACTTCCACACACTGGCGGGAGATGCCTTCGTACCTCCCTGGAAGTGCACTTGGTAAGATGTATCAAAATCCCTAAAAAGACACTTTATGTTTTCACCTGTCTACTCCATCTTTAGGAATTCCTAACAAGAGTTTAATCATGCATTATACATGAACTTCACAATAAAGATATTGTCACAGGCTGAATGTGTTCCCCTCCAGTTTCTATGTCTAAATCCTAATCCCCAATGTGTTGGGATTAGGATGGCGGGGGGTCTTTGGGAGGTGATGAGGTCATAAGGGTGGAGCCCTCATGAACAGAGTTAGCGCCCTTACCAAGGAGATCCCAGAGAGCTCTCTTGCCTTCTTTCGACCATGTGAGGACATCATGAGAAGTCAGAAGTGTGCAACCCCCAAGAGGGCCCTCACCAGAACCGTCCATGCAGGCACTCTGGTCTAAGATTTCAGACTCCAGAACTTCTGTTGTCTATAAACCTCCAGTCTATGGCATTTTGTTAAAGCAGCCTGAACCTCCTAAGGCAGGTATCAATACAACACATCTTATAATAAAAAAAAATTTAGAAACAGCCTATGTTGCCAATAATTATATAATACATAGTCATTCAAATTGATGCAGAATGTTTTTTATATTAGGAATTAAACGTGAAATGGAAAAAAATTTTAATATGTAATAGTGCTCCTATTAAGTTTAAGGAAAAAGCAGGTTACTAAATAAAATGTACTATTCCATTAGAATATTTCTGTATGCATGCGATGCATGTATGTATGTGTGTACATGTATGCGTATGCAGGTTTAGAGATATGTAAAAGACTGGAAAGACAGTTGTTTATATCAACAATTAACAGTGGTCATTTCTAGATAGTTATGGGGTATGGGCCCTTCTCTTCTCCTGTCCCTATCCAAATCTTCCTTTGAAAGAATGCAACTGACCGGACCCAATGGCTCATACCTGTAATCAGACTTTGGGAGGCTGAGGCGGATGAATCATGAGGTCAGGAGTTCAAGACCAGCCTGGCCAACACAGTGAAACCTCGTCTCTACTAAAGATACAAAAATTAGCAGGGTCTGATGGTGGATGCCTATAATCCCAGCTACTAGGGAGGCTGAGGCAGGAGAATGGCTTGACCCAGGAGGGAGAGGTAGCAGTGAGCCAAGATCACACCACTGCACTCCAGCCTCGGAGACAGAGCAAGATGAAAGAAAGAGAGAAAGAGAAAGAGAGAGTGCAAGAGAGAGAGAGAGATTGAGAGAGAGAGAGAGAGAAAGAGAGGGAGGGAGGGAGGGAGGGAGGGAGGGAGGGACTGCACAGCCTCATTCAAGGTGAGCATGAAGAAAAGTGAGGCAGTCCTATAGGAACAGCCTGGAAAGACGGCAATTCTATATTCACAGATGAAAACAGCAAGCTGCAAAACCCAGTGCATAATAAAATTCACTTTTTGTAAAATAAAGCAACAAAAATCCATAGGGAGTCCCGCCACACATTCATTTACCTTCTATATATTCCATGTTACGTGCTCAGAGACAAATCTATCCTGCTACAGATTTGGGACTTACACGCAGCCAAGTGGCTTCTAGAGCTGTGCACCATATTCTAGAGCATCCAATATAGTAGCCACTAGCCACATGTAGCTATTTAGATTTAAATGTATTAAAATAAAATGAAATTCAAAATTCAGTATCTCAGTAGCACTAGCCACATTTCAACCACTCCACAGCCACGCGAGGTGACAGGACTGGACAGCATAGACACGACACATTTCCATCTCTGTGGGAGGTCCGATGGACTGCCCTGCCTATGGGACACGCTGCACACCCGCAGGATCTGAAGAGCCAGCACTGCCTGGCAGATGGGGGGGATGTCCCGCATCATTCATGGAGGAGCGGATGACCCCAGGATCCCACTGAACTCCAGGGGTCTGCTCAGCTTAGGCTGGGCTCTGGGTTATGGGATCCCAGCATCTCAGGGACAGCGCAACACCCCTGCTCCCCCATCTACACCCACCGAGTCACCTTGGCAAGGTCATCCAGCCCCTCCTGCCTGCAGTAGCACCAGCCACTCCTGAACTCACGCTGTGCTCTTACAGCCTGGCCAGATGGTAATGGGAAGGGACCCCTAGGAGGGCCCACGTGTCTCCATCCCTTGATGCCAACCAGGCATGAGTCCCATGCCCCGGGGTACAAGAGAACAGGCCTCACCATAGAGTCGCCAACACTCGATGGCCTGTCCCAACACAGTCAGGATCCTCAGTTCTCCCCCGCCTCCTTCGAGCTGGGGCCAGGGGAGGGGCTCCTCCAGCTTCTGTCTCTTCCTCTCCCTTGGCCTCACCTACCTCCTGCAGCTGGCCCACCCTGCTCCCCAGCCCTGCACACTCACAGGGTCCTCAGGCCATCCAGACCCCGGAACATGCCGCTCCGGATGGACTCCAGCTGGTTGGCAGTCAGGTGCAGCTCACTCACAGAGGATGCACCCTCGAAGGTCCCGTCTTCAATTTCTGACACCTTGTTGTTGCTCAGGTTGCTGAGAGAAGAGGCAGTGGGGAGGATTACACATGGCCCAGACCCAGAGCTTCCTGCAGGCCACACCCCCATGCACAGAGCCCTGGCCCCCCAGCGGGGCTGCCCCCACCCCAGCAATTCCCTTCTCCATCCTGGGCCAGCATCCCGACAGACACCTTCCTGCCGGCGGGGAACTCACATTTTCTTCAGATGTGTAAGTTTTTTAAACATCCCAGTGGCCTCCAGGATGGAAATCTCATTGTTATTCAATCGCCTGTAAGAGGCAAGAATGAACTTACACATCCACAAATGATGGACATTTCTAAGCCCTTCCAAACTGAGAATATCTGGGACTCAAACACAGAAGACTCCCAGAAGAATTTATCTGGCAAAGCCAACTGATCCTATTTCAAAGGAAGGCTGGGCCTCGTACTGGGGAGGATATGAATGGGGATATTTTTAACATGAAAAATGCCATGAAAAATTTACAGACGTAAATGACAGATGCTTGCAGGCATCTATGCACATAGACATATGTGTAGACAAATTCATGTTTTTAGATAGAGGAATAAAAATAACAAAGGATTTTGGAATCATATCCCCAAGAAGAGAAATGCATCTTTGAGACAAGCCATCCCTGATTTAGGCTGGTGACCTGCCCCAAGTGCCAAAGGCTGGCATCTGCATTTGAGGGGTGAGGAGGGCTGTGAATGAAGCAAAGGGCAGCAGGATGGGGACTTCTCCCTGCCCAAGCCAAAGGGTGGCACGTCCTGAGCCAGAGGCTCCAGTGGTCCAGCCCCATCTGGGGAAAATCCGGGAGTAGGCCAAGGAGGGTTAGTGGCAGCTAGGGACAGGGGAGGGCTGGGGGTGGGTGGCTGGGGACCCTCACAGTTCAGCCGTGGACTGGGGGATGCGCTCGGGGATCTTGGTGAGCTTCAGGCTGGAGCACTCCACCATGTTGGCCTCACAGCGGCACTTGTGTGGACAGACCACGTCGCTGTTGCACTCGCTGTTCAGCTGGTAATCCTCCGTGCCTGCCATGAGAGGGCGGGGGCAGGGGCTGAGGGACCTGGGGCAGGCTCCCAGCAGTCCGGGCCAACCAGGGCCCCCAGCCTGCCCACCCACTCCCACCATCCCCACCAGGCTGGCCTTGGTATCCCCCACTCTCCTACCTGGAATGAAGTACTGCTCTTTGGCTGGGGAGAGAAGCAGAAATACCACAATGCAGGAATCAGCCAGGACCTGCAGGAGCAGCCCAGGCCCCAGCCCCACTGCTCAGTGGAAGGCACCCCAGACAGGGCTGAGGAGCCCATCTGCCCAGTCCCTGTGTGCAGAAGGGTGAGCTACAGAGCACACGTGTTCCTTTCCCAGGCTGATCCAATTAAACCTCTTGCAAGGATCGCCAAAACCATCGACCTCTCACTTACAATGGCACATGGTGGGGACTGTGCTAACTTTACAGATGGCATCAGATCCTTGACCAGGATCTAGGCTCAGAAGCTGCCCTGCACTGTGCCCAGCCAGATGCCATGGGGACTACAATTGCTGAGGTTGTTTCCGTGTTCCAAAGCCTGGAGGAGGCTCCTGTCTCACTGAGGTGGGTTCCCAAGCCTCCTGAGTGTCTTCAAAGGCGTGACACAGAGGCATAAAAGAGAACTGGCTGGAAGTGGAGGGACCCGAGTCCTCCCTCTGGGACCTTCGACAAGCCTTGCTTCTTCCCTAGGCCTCAACAAAATGAGGTGGGACTGAACTACCATTCAGATCAAGCCTAGAATTGTGGGCCCACGCCCTGCAGCCTGGGTTCACAGTAATGAAAGACACCTTTGTGAGAGCCATCCAGGAAACGTCACGGGGTCCCTGAGCAGGCTGAAGACAGACAGACAACCAGACAGGTAGATAGGCAGGCAGGCCAGTGGACAGGTGGACAGGCGGGCAGGTATGGAGGTAGGGAGGTAGGCAGGCGGGCAGGTGGGCAGGCGGATAGGTGAACAGGCGAGCAGGCAGGCAGATACCTGAGCATCGGAACTTCTTGCTCTTGATCTGCCCGATGCGCTTGTTGGCGAGGCGCCGGGGACTGGCACAGCGGGCCCCACTCGTCTCGATGGGATTGGTGCGCAGGAAGTCCGCCAGCCACTTGAGGTTACAGTCGCAAATGAAAGGGTTCTGGGCCAGGTGCCTGTCCGAAGCAGGCAGATCAGCTATGAGAGACAAGGGCTGCAAACCCACGCAGATCTCCACCTGGACAGGGCCCTGCTGTGGCTGGGGCCAAGGAGGCTGCCTGTGGTCTGGAGCCTAGGGTCTGCCACAGGGAGAAGGGGAGAGCAGGGTGAACCCGCAGGGTACAGCCCACCACTTCTGGAGGGGTCCTGCCAGTACACCACAGGGGAAAGGTCTCTGCCACCCAGAGCTTCCTACTGTCCCTGTTGTACTGCGCATCAAGTCTCATCCTGCCCCACCTCTTTCTACTCACCTTTACCTCCCTCTGCTCTGGGACATTCCATGAGCATGAGTGGAGAAAGGAAGGACCCAGAGACTTGCCCAAGCACCCCTGGCCTTTCATAGGCAAGGATGCCAAAGCCCAGAGAAGGTAACAAAACCCAGAACTGCTGGCACTCAGACCACAGCCTCTGACCCTCCCCAGCACCCATGGGCCCTGGTTTGTCCCCTTTCCTTCAGACTTGGGTAGCAGCCTGTCTCCTACAGAGAGGGATGGGGCCGGAGTGGCAAGGCCTGCTAGAGTCCCTGGGCTTTACCAGGAGTCACCATCCCCACTCAGGGCCACAGGAGTGACATTTCCTTGACCATTTTATGGCTGTCTCTTTACACAAAGAAACCTCAGAAACCATGACTAAGCAACCCCTTGCTGGGGAATCACTCATATTCTCTCACGAGCTGCCTGTGTGGTCAGCAGGATAAATGTGGGGATGGTGGCGGGCAGCAGATGGCAGCGATGGGTTGCTGTGAGCGACCCCACGGGGGCATGGCCATGGGTGGGCTCTGAGCTACCACAGCACTGGGCATGCCCTGCTCATGGCTGTCCAAACTGAGACAGCCTGGGAAGAGCGTGCCTACGCCTGTCCTGGCTCTGGAAAACTGCCTGAACCCAGGAAGACAGAGCAGCGGACCAACTCAAAGGGACCTGCCCTGCCATGTCCACTTTTCCTCCATCTAAGTCCCACCAGTTCAGGCCACCTGACACCGTTCTCAGCCCAGCCCCCTGCTAGGGGCTGCAGAACTCTCTAAGCGGAGGAGTAAACTGCCCAGAGTCTGTGCCCAGCTCAGCTCAGACCTTGGTGGTGCTCTCTGCTGTCCCTCACCTCCTGGGCTCTGCCCTCCGGCCCCCAGTTGGGAGCTGGGTCCCTGCCACCTCTCCTTCGCAGTGTCCTTCCCTATTTTCCCCCCCGAGTTCTGGCTCCTCTCAGCATTACCAGGTGGACCAGGCCCCGCCCACCTCTTCTGCATCCAGCTCAACATTTATTTCCCCTCTTAAACTGTCAGTTTGCACAGACAGGATGTGTTTGCTGATATCCTGGGGGCAGAGTTTGCAGCTAATTTAAAATATACCAGGATTTAAGGACGGCTTCTAGCTCCTCCCCAGCTGCCCATCCACACCTGACTGTGCCTTAGTGCCCCAGCCCCTGCAGGAACCAATTGCTTCTCTTTATTACCATCTTGGTGGAAAACTGTGTAAAGTCATCCCAATTGTGTTGCTTAGGCGTGTATTAAAACATTCAAGGTGTGTGGTGTAGAGTATCTCCTTTCTAAAAACAGGCTGTGTCAAAAACCTATAAAACTTGAACCACCCACAGAGACAGGTGGCTTCTGTATAAACTTTAATGTGTTACACAAATTAGAATTTTTAACAGTTTCAAAGGGCAGGAAGCTAGAAAGGGAAAACACTCAGGAGGAAGAAAAAAATCCATTTAGGAAAAAACAATCATGTTAAAGAAACACCCAAAAACTGCGCTGCGTATGAGGCCACACATCTGCCTCCGTGAACGTTTCTGGCAGCGGAAAGAAAGGAAGAGAGGACTAATTCTCAGCGTCTTTCTAGATTCACGCATTAAGGAGTCACAGCTCTTTGGAGGCAAAGGCTCAAGATCATTAGTCGTTAGGGAAATGCAAATTAAAACCACAGTGAGATACCACTTCACACCCACTAGGATGGCTAGAATCAAAATGCAAAAAGAAAAAAAGACAAACAATACCAAGTGTTGGTGAGGATGAGAATGAGAGAAATTTTGAGCCCTCATCATGCACCATTGGAGGGAATGTACAACAGTATGGCCATTTTGGGAAACACTGGCAGTTTCTTTTAAAAAGTTAAACATTAATTTACCATATAAATCAGAAATTCCAAAAGAAATGATAATGTTGGTCCACACAAAGATTTGTGAGTGAATAGTCACAGTAGCATTGTTCATAATGTCCCTAAAGTGGAAACCACTCCAAATGTCCATCACCTAGAATGGACAAGCAAATTGTGGTCTATTTACACAATGGAAAAATTATTTGGTGATGAAAAGGAATGAAGTACTGATACATGTTGCAATATGAGTGAGCCTCAAAACCATTATGCTAAAGATAGAAGTCAGTCACAAAAGATGGCATATTACATGATTTCATTTGTTTGTTTTTTTGAGTTAGGGTCTCACACTGTCACCCAGCCTAAGTGCGGTGCTACAATCAGCTCACTGCATCCTTGAACTCCTGGGCTCAAGGAATCCTCCCACCTCAGCCTCTTGAATACTTGGGACCACAGGCATGCACCACCACACCTAGTTAATTTTTAAGAATTCTGTGTAGAGATGGGGATCTCGCTATGTTATCCAGGCTAGTCTGAAAATCCTGGCCTCAGGCAATTCACCCACCTCAGCCTCCCAAAGCACTGGGATTTTTTTTTTTTTTTTTTTTAAGACGGAGTTTCACTCTTGTTACCCAGGCTGGAGTGCAATGGTGCGATCTCGGCTCACTGCAACCTCCGCCTCCTGGGTTCAGGCAATTCTCCTGCCTCAGCCTCCTGAGTAGCTGGGATTACAGGCACGTGCCACCATGCCCAGCTAATTTTTTGTATTTTTAGTAGAGACGGGGTTTCACCATGTTGACCAGGTTGGTCTCGATCTCTTGACCTCGTGATCCACCTGCCTCGGCCTCCCCAAGTGCTGGGATTACAGGCTTGAGCCACCGCGCCCGGCCAGCACTGGAATTATTACAGGTGTGAGCCACTGACTGCACCTGGCCTGTATGATTCCATTTTAATGAAAGGTATAGAAAAGCCAATCTACAGAGAAAGAAACATAGATCAGTGATGGCCAGCAGCTGAGTCTGGAAATGGAGACAAGGGATTTGGAAAGGAAGGTGATGGAAACGTTCTAAAGTTGAATTGCAGTGATAGTTGAACTCTGGAAATTTACTAAAAATCATTGAATTGTACACTTAGAACAGGTGAACTTTATGGTATGCAAGTTATACCTCAATAGAGATGCTTCTCTCTCTCTTTTTTAATGTTAAATCTCTTGGGGTAAGTAAAACGGCAGCAAAGTCAATACTGTTACACAAGCACTTGGCCACAGATCTTGGAGCTATGGACAAATCAAACATGATTTGGTAAATTTAAATATGCTCAGGTTTAATAAAATAAGACTCAGTCAAGGAGCTGAACCACCTAAGGTTGTAATAATAGTACCTGATAGTACCTTGGATTTACATTTCTTTTATTCTTGTTCCAAACTGTAATTCAGTTGTTAACATCTAATATATGTGCATGGAAGTTCAGTTTTGTGTTACCTCCTTCAGTGATGAGTTCTGTTCTTACAGAAAAAGCACAATTAAAGGGGAAGCTAAGTACTTTCTTGGTAATGATGAAGAGATGTCCGAGATCAAATTCCGGTTCTACTGGATGTTCTGCAACACTGGGTGTGTCACGTGACCTCCCTCAGTCTTGGTTTTAAGTAAAATCAGGATGATAGAACCTACCTTCATAGTGTCACAGTAAGTATTAAGATAATGCATGCAAGGGACAGTGGCTCACATGAGTCTCCCGTTCCCATTCCCCATCCCCAAGGCTTTCCTGTGTGGGGGTCCCCAGCCACCAAATCTCCTTCGCATGTTTCTCTCAGACATTCTGCCGGCTTCCTAAAATAGTCCACCTTGCCAGTGTCTCCCTGTACCCTCTAATTTCACATGTTTGGCAAGGTTTCCCCATGGAGCTTCCTCTTCATCTCCCTGGCTATAAGTAAATTAATTAGCAGGAGTTGGGCTGCAGGCGAATTTGTGGACTTTAATGAGTTTGTCTTTGTGGCTGACCTCTCTGGTGATGTGCAGAGTCCCCAGGGGTCATGAGCTGTACCTTTTACTCAGCCTGTTTGGAACCTATCCCAATACCCCATGCAGATGTTATCCGATCATGAGCACTGCCCCACATAGACAGGGGCAGGCATGACAGTGACAACAATGGATATGATAACATTAATAATTAATGTTCATTAAGGGCACACCACAGGACCCGCAAGTCAGCACATCCCATCTAACTTCAGGCTCAGAATTAAAGATGAAGAATGAAGGGGATTGCTTAAGTGCCTCAGTTTAACCACACCGCAGAGGAGAATTTTCTTTACATGGAAACATTCCAGCTAAATATAAGGATTCTGTTTTAAAGCGTAGTCACAACTGCATTAGAAATGAAAAAGAATGTTAGAATTCTGTTATGGTTTGGATGTTTGTCCCCACCAAATCTCATGTTGAAATGTAATCCCTGGTGTTGGAGGTGGGGCCTGGTGGGAGGTGTTCGGATTGGTGTTTGGTTGAATCTGTATCCGTCCGTTTTTGTGTTTCTATAAAGGAATCCCTGAGACTAGGTAATTTATGAAGAAAAGAGGTTTACTGGGCTGACAGTTCTGTGGGCTGGATGAGTACAGCACCAACATTTGCTCAGCTTCTGGTGAGGCCTCAGGAAGCTTACAATCATAGCAGAAGGCGAAGCAAGGCTAAGCATGAGAGTGGATCTCTCACGAATGGCATGGTGCTACCCTCGTGATAATGAGTGAGTTCTCACTCTGAGTTCGTGTAAGATTGGGTTATTTAAAAGAGCATGGCACTCCTCTCTCCCGCTCTTGCTCCTTCTCTTGCCACGTGACCTGCCTACCCTTCCTTTGCCTTCTGCCATAATTTTAAGCTTCCTGAGGCCTCACCAGAAGCCAAGCAGATATTGGTGCCATATGTGTACACCCCACAGAACTGTTAGCCAAGTAAACATCTTTTCTTTGTAAACTACCTCATCTCAGGTATTCCTTTATAGCAACATAAAAACAGACTGATACAAATTCAAAATCACCATTTCAGGATTCCTAGAGAATTCATGGGTTCAGGCACTGAGATCAATGGCTGATTTTATTACAAAAGGGAGACAGCCAGAGGTGGGCCTCCTGATAGGAAGCCCACAATCCCATCTATAAAGTCATCTTGCCAAATATACAAATAAATCAAAACCGAACCTGACCAAGCTCCCAAATCCAATTTTCAATCTGCAGAACACAGAGTGGTTAGAGGAACGGGTCAAACGACACCACAGGGATGCAATCAACAAAACCTAGACCCTACAGAACCAATGATGCAGTGTCTTCAACAAATCAGTTGCAAGGAAAAGGGAAATGGAGAGGACACAGAGGTTAAGAGCAACTTAAGAGGTACATCAGCCAACATCAACCAACATCAGCCAACATCAGCCAACATCAGCCAACATCAGCCAACATCAGCCAACATCAGCCAACATCAGCCAACATCAGCCAACATCAGCCAACATCAGCCAACATCAGCCAATTAGATTGCACAGGCTTTATTTGAATCCTGATTCAAACTATTAAAAATTTTATAACATGTAAGAGACATTTGGAAATTTGAATACTAATTAGATACTTGATGATATTAAGGAATTAATTGTACATATTTTTAGATACAGCAATAGTGTTGTCATTGCATTTTTAAAGAATCCTTGTCTTTTAGAGATATGTACGAAGCCTGTATAGAAGACAATATGTCGGCCGGGCGCAGTGGCTCAAGCCTGTAATCCCAGCACTTTGGGAGGCCGAGGTGGGTGGATCACGAGGTCGAGAGATCGAGACCATCCTGGTCAACACGGTGAAACCCCGTCTCTACTAAAAATACAAAAAATTAGCTGGGCATGGTGGCGCGTGCCTGTAATCCCAGCTACTCAGGAGGCTGAGACAGGAGAATTGCCTGAACCCAGGAGGCGGAGGTTGCAGTGAGCCGAGATCGTGCCATTGCACTCCAGCCTGGGTAACAAGAGCGAAACTCCGTCTCAAAAAAAAAAAAAAAAAGAAGACAATATGTCTGGGATTTGTTCAAAATATTTTGGGTGGCAGGGAAGGGGGGAGGGATAGATAAAACAAGACTGTATGGGAGTTAAAGCTGGGTGATGAATACTTGGGTGTTCACTGTAGTGTAGTACCCTTTGTTTTTTTTTTTTGAAACAGAGTCTCACTCTGTTCCCCAGACTGGAGTGCAGTGGTGTGACCACAGCTCACTGCAGCACCAACCTCCTGGGCTCAAGCAAGCTTCCTACTTTAGCCTCCGAGGTAGTTAGGACTACAGGTGTGTACCATCATGCCTGGCTGCTTTTTTTTTTTTTTCTTTGGAGACGGAGTTTCACTCTTGTTACCCAGGCTGGAGCGCAATGGCGCAATCTCGGCTCACCGCAACCTCCGCCTCCTGGGTTCAGGCAATTCTCCTGCCTCAGCCTCCTGAGTAGCTGGGATTACAGGCACGTGCCACCATGCCCAGCTAATTTTTTGTATCTTTAGTAGAGACAGGGTTTTACCATGTTGACCATGATGGTCTCGATCTCTTGACCTCGTGATCCACCCGCCTCAGCCTCCCAAAGTGCTGGGATTACAGGCTTGAGCCACCGCGCCCGGCCGCCTGGCTACATTTTTAAAAAATTTCTTGTGGAGATGGGGTGCCCAGCCATGTCACCCAGGCTGGTCTTGAACTCCTGGGCTCAAGCAATCCTCCTGCCTCAGCCTTCCAAAGTGTTGGGATTACAGGCATGAGCCACCATGCCCGGCCTACTATAATACTCTTAATCTGCTTCTAATTTTCCAAAATAAAATATTACAACAAATTACCAGATTTACTGCTATATTTTTACTCACAGTCACCATTATCATTATTGTATTTCATCTGATTTGACATCATAAATTGTAAGAGGCACTACTATTTTTGATGTACCTCTGATAACATGCATCCCAGTTTCAGAGATGTTAATGCGGAAACGTGTCTTAGAACCAGTGCCCTATATTATCATCATCACCAACAATATTATTGTTAGCTAAAGCCAGCATCTATCAAGCACTTGTGATGAGCTAAGCTTTGTACTCACACCCTCTTTCATTTCCTAACAACTCTATGAGGTGTCCCCATCTTATGGATAAATAAAAATGAGGCCCAGAGAAGTTGCCCAGAGTCACACAGCCATAAGAGGTCGAGGTGGACTTTGAACCCAGGATGGTCTAACCCAGGTCTGTGTCATTCCTCTGTAAGAGACCACCCCTCAGTGAGGACAGCAGCCCAGAGCCGGACAGCTGCCTGTCCCTGGAGACTGCAACCTCCCCCGGGCCCTCCCGCTGGGAGGGGAGAAGAAGAAGCCATCAGGGCACTCACAGTGTCTGGATGGCCCGCAGGGAGGTGAACGTGCCCTTGGCAAGGCTCTGGATCTTGTTGTCATACAGGGAGAGCAGCGAGAGGTTCTGCAGGTCCAGGAAGGCATCGGGTCGGATGCAGTTGATCTTGTTGGCATTCAGGAGCCTGTGGGCAGAGCCAGGACCAGGTGGTGAGCGGAGAGGCTCAGCATCAGACCCATCCCATGTTCTGGGTGTTCTGTACTATCAACAAAGAACAAAATGCTGCCAACTAAATGATGTGCCGCTGATTACAGCGTGCATCCCAGTTTCAGAGCTGTTGGTGTAGAAAACACATGTGTCTTAGAACCAATGCACTGTATTATCATTATCGTCATCATCACCATCGATCTTCAGCCCCTGCCTCCATTATTACAGGGAGGAGCCCACCGAGGTAGGCCCAGGGAATCTGCCCTCTGGGTGTCCGCTCCACACAGAGGGGCCTGGAACTCCGACTGCCTTCTCCATGCACAGGGTCATCTCGGTCAACCCACTCTTCTCTCTTTCCAAGAATTGCTAGAGATGCCCTGTGGGATTCTGGGAAAGCGGACAGCCACATTGCAAAGGCATTTTGGTGGGTGGGGGGGCTCCTCCTCCTTCTCAGAGTTCCACTGGGCTCCCGAGGCAGCTGAGTTGGAGCATTCGTGTTCAGTGCCTCTTGAGTCCTGGGAGAAAATCCTTGCCCGAAAGTTCATGGTTCAAGGAGGCCGAGCTGGCATGGGTGTCCCCCTGCAGGAGAAAGCTCTGTCCCCAGCCACACCAGGCTCCTCAGGAGCCTCCCTGCTCTGGCATCCTGTGAGCAGCTCTGAAGCTGCCTATGCCTCCCTCTCTGGGCGAGACTCTTTCAGCCCTAGTGGGTCTGCCTGTCTTCCAAGCTCATTGTCTCAAATGAGTGCCATACTGCAAAGAGGCCCAAAAGGACAGTCTACCAGGCCAGAGGAATGCTGGTCCTTCCCTATGTCCCACCCAAGACACCCAGGGTTCGTTCTTACAGGAGCTGTAGGGTGTACAGGCCTCCAAACACACCACGGGGCAGGTCTGTGATCTTGTTTCCATAGAGGACCCTGGAGAAAAGCAGCAGAAAGGTGGGTTAGGGGACAGCCCACCAGAGCAAACGCACAGCTCTGCAGATAGCCCCAGCTCAACGGCGCTGCCCCTAAGCCATTTACATGAAGCACGTCCTAATGGTGTCTATTTGTTACAGCAACTTGGCCACAGACGACAGCAAAGTGTCTTAAGAAGGGGTTACCCGCTTCTAGGCGTAAAGTGCCCTATGCGCTAGAGATGGCCCTGATCCCAGTCACTAAGAAAGCAGCCCCTGCTCCACCACCCTCACACAGGGACCCCACAGAAGGCTGCGAAGGGGCGCTTCCTGGGAAATTAATCTGGTCTGGAATCCAAAAGGAGACTGTTCAGAGAAGAGAAATCCCATGAGCGGGAATAATTAACATCTTTTCAGAGCTTTACAGGAAAAAATAGAATGCCAGACGGCACATGCAGTGAGATCCGGATGGTGGGACTTCAAGCATTTTTTTTTATATTTTAGTATTTTCAAAGTTTTCTGCATTGAGCATGAATTCCATGTATAGATTTTTTTTTAAAGCAAAAGTTAAAAACAACACATGTAGACATGGGCGGGTTCAGGGGGACAGTGAAAGTATCCAGGGGGTTTGGGGTGGGGGTGGGTGGATGCCATTCCCAATGTCATAATCGGACCCCACAAGCTATCCTGGTAAACGTTGAAGCTGAGTAAAGAATCCTGGGTACTGCCTCTCCAAACATGGCTCCAAGGTCATTCCCGTGGGGGAACAGCAACAGCAAAGTCCCTGCAGTGGGAGCTGTGTGTGCCTGTCCTGTGTGGACAGGAGACAGGGCCAGTGTGGCTGGAGTGGAGGGAATGAATGGGACGGTAGCTTGGGCTTTACCAAGCCAGCATCAGGAAGCCACTGAGGCACTGTCAGATTCCCGTTTCAGAAACACCCTTCAAGCTGCTGGGTGGGAAATGCAGCAGAGGGGGCAGGAACCAAATCAGGGAGGCAAGGCCAGGGCTGGCCAAGGTGGACACTATTCGTGGGGTGGACTGGAGTCATCCACGTTCCTACACGCAGGGTGGCGGCTGTGACCAGGTACCCGTGAACAACAGAAACCCACTAAGATGGGTTCTTCACCTTTTACCTCTTTATACTGCCATGTCCCACTTAGGAGAGCTTCATTCACTTCTCAGAGGAAGGGCCCTGAGTTTTGACAGGCCACCTTCAGAATCTGATCTCCTCAGCCAATGACAATGACCCCTCACCAGGCTGTCGTGTACAGCTGTGTAGGGTATGCACTGCACAACTTCCGAGGTGCCATTCACAACTGGCTCCACCCGCTACTTGGACTCTGCTCCAAGAAAAGATGGCATGCACAGAAGGCACTGAGCTGGCAGGCTCCCTCACTTCCCGGGGGAGTTCCATTCTGTTGTACTTGCCAGGCCTCTAGTCTCTGCCAAGCACGTGTCCTGTGCTGCCAAGGAGCAGGTGAAAACACTCATCCCCTAGAGTAACAAATGGCCCCTCCTACAGGGAGCTCACCCAACTCCAGGGCACTCTGAGTGTGCTCTCCACACAAAGTGCTGTAGGACCTCGGCGAGTGAGGAACTTGGTGAGCGAGAGAGGGAGGTGCTTCATTACCTTTTGTATGTTCTACTGACAGACTTCCCCAGCAGACCCTGAAGGAAGGGAAACACTGGGAGGCGGAGTGGGAAAATACTGTCCCAGCAGCACCCACTGCATCTTGGGATCCATCACATTTGGGATCAAAGACAGCAAGGTGTGTCAGATGTAGCAACTGGAGCTGGTGCTCGCTGGTGCTCCCTGGTGCTGTGGTAATCACAGAGGCCTCAGGAGCACAGCATGCTGGGCTTCGATGGGGGACAGGGCCAAGATGCTTGTGCACAGAATGCTGGGAAAATCCACACCGTGGTAGGCTGTACATCCCAGTTGCCAGGGGCAACAGCTCTGCCTAGCTTCTCCACACTTCTCCCGCTCCCAGCGTCGGAGCGTCCACCAGTGAGGAAGAGGAAGCTGGAACAGCAAACCCTTTGCAGCCAAAGGATGACCCACTGAGGCTGGGGTGAGCAGGGGCTGTGTGGAGGGGGGCATAGCCCTGCTCCTTCTCCTGCACCCACCAGAGAGGCCCTGGGCCCTGCCAGCCTCCTCAGGGGATGCCCCGGACCACTGAGGAAGCCTTGCCACTGCTACTCACAGCGAGTTTAGGGAGCGGAGGCCCTGGAAGGCGTCGGGTGCGATCTCTGCAATCTGGTTGTTGCTCAGGTCTCTGCAAGGTGAGCAGAAGGAGAGGGGGCATCTGAATTTCTCAATGGCCACTGAGCCCTGCCCAGTCCCCTCCACCTCATAGATGCCATGGGGGCAGGGTGGGGTGCTTTGAAATTAGCATAGTGGGAGGCCAGATCCCTCTGTTTCAAAGCCCACGGCCGCTATTTCCCTGTGTAGTCTGAGGGCTGGGCCTGAGGGGGCACTCCAGCTTGGGAGTTTATGGGTGAAGCTTTCCCATGCATCCTGGCAGTCTCCCAGCCCCCTCCCATCCTTAACTGCTCCTATTGCTACCCAAGCTGAAATGGGAGGATGACAAGTAACTCTGGTCACAGGCCAGGCTCAGGCTCAGCACTCCCTCTGGGCCACACAACAGCCCTGCAAGGAGGCCCCCGTGTTACAAGCCAAGCAGCCTGAAGGGCAGGAAGGCGAGGTGGCTGGCCCAGGGCCGCTCAGCTGCAGGGGCTGAGTCAGGGCCTGGCCCAGGGCTACGGGACTGCCCAGGATCTCTGTCAGCCCTGTGCCAGCTCCCCAAGAAGTAGCTGGAGACACTCACATCCTCCGTAGCTTTCTGTAAGGTGAGAAGGCTCCAGGGGGGATGGACTTGATACCGTTAAGCTCCAGGCGTCTGTGGAGAGAAAACGAATGGGAGGCATAAGGGCCCAGGTTACCCCAGCCCTGGGGGTTACCTGCTGGGATCACCCACCCTGAACAAGCCTTTGGCCCTCCTGCTCCTGCTCCCTTACCCCTTCCAGAAGTTGAAGTCGGGGGTAGGGGCACTGGCACAGGCAGAGAAAATTCTGACTTGAGCTCCATCATCCCAGGCATTTAAGGCCGAAAGGGGCCTACAAATGATGCCGAGAACCCGATTCCAGCAGACCCACGCAGCTGGGTGGGATCACAGAGGGACACCCCCTCCCCAGCCCTGGACACAAAGCTCAGCCCAGCAGAAGCAAACGATGTCTTCTCTATGGTCACTCAGGGGCCCTGAGGTGGCACCTACCCCAGCTCTTCACTGGACCTCTAGAGCCAGGCCTGCCAAGCGGACGGACCTGTGCCCACCCCAGCACCTGCTCTGCCCTGTTCTGTACTCACATCTCCGTCATGGTCTCGGGCAGGTTGGCCGGGATGGCAGTGAGGCCTTTGCCACGACAGTCCACGATGCCATTGCTGCAGGTGCACATGGCCGGGCAGGAGCCGGAGGACAGGGTGCAGGTGGGCACGCGCCCCGCTTCCCCTGGGCCTGCAGAAACAGGGGGTGTGGCCTCAGGCTCTCTCGCATCAGCACGTCCTTTGAGCCCAGATACAGACTGATGGGTGGGACAGGGTGCACAGCAGCAGTTTCTCTGGATAAGGATGAACCAGCGGAGATCACTAATGAAATGATTCCAGACATCGGTATAACTCTGTGGGTGCCTGGCACGCAGCGGGTATTTGTCAGATGTTTGCTGCCCTTGAATCTAAATTGAATTGCAGTGGTGTGTGATTCATCCACTAAGAAATCCTGGCCTACAATTCTGAAGCTGTGGATTCTAGTCCAAGTCACTTAACACTTCTGGGCCTAAGTCCTCTCATCTGTCACGAGGGTGACAATGACAGTTTCCTAAACACTTAAACACTTACTCTGTGCCACATGCTCTAAGTGTAGTACGTGCAGTATCGCATTTAAGCATAAGAGGAGCCTATTACTGTTGCCATTTTACAGCTGAGAAAACAGAGTCCTCGATATTAATTTGTAGAAATTCTCACAGCTCGTAAGTGGTAAAACCAGGATCCAGCCCAGTGTCTTATATAAGAGCCTTTGAAAATATGGAGGTATAACTTACACAAAATGCTCCATCTGAAGGAGGTATAACTTATACAAAGTGCTCTATCTGAAACACGTAGCTCGTGGAACCACAGCCTAAACACAGAACATTTCCGTTACCCAAGAAGATTCCCTCCTGCCCCTTCCCCAAAGTAACCACTATTCTGAGATCTGTCGCCAAAGATTTGCTCTGCTCACTTACGAGCGTCATGTAAATGAAACAGTAGTTTCTCTTATGGCGGCTTTTTTGCTTAATATACAGTCTTTGAGATTCGCCACGCTGCTATGTGTGTCGGTAGTCCATTCTTTTTCATCGCTGGGTGGTATTCCATTACATGGATATATCATAATTAGCTGGTGGACATTCAGGTTGTCTCCAATTTGGACTATGATGGAAAAAGCTGCCTTTAATATTTTTGGACATTTTTGCAGAAAAAAATGCACACACCTAGCAGTGGAGCTGCAGGGTCACAAGGCGGACACAAGCTGAGCTGAGGATCCTGCGAGACAGTTCTGCAGAGTGGTCAAGCCAGTTGATATCCCCACCAGCATTTTAACCTTGAATATCTTCCCTGGCTGCCCCAAAAAGTGGGCACCAGGAGCAAATGAGGCAAAGCCTCATGGATTCCTGGCATATTGTGACAGTAGCCTTCAACAGAAAAGGGTTGCCAGGGTGTTCAGACCCCGAGGAAATACTAATGTCTGAAAATAGAAACCACAGTCTTCCAAATGCAAAGGAAAGGGTTTCATTTCAAAACAAAAATTGTCCCAGTGAATTATCCATTCCTATTCCTAAAAACCATGGTAGCTGCAATGATGCAGAGGCAGTCCTGGCTCACACCTGAGACACACCCGTGTGTATGCACACACGTTCCAGCACACGGGCACATTCATACACACACGCATCTGCACATACACACAAACACACACATGCACACACAGACACACACAGCACTGCTGAATACAGCGGTGTTCAAGCCCAGTCTTGGGTGTCTGCCAGTGCAATGGAGGAGGTGACAGCCACAGCCCAGAGCCCTACACTGAGGCAGGGAGGACGAGCCTAGGAGATGCTTTCCTTCAGAGCACTGTGGCTGGCAGGCCCAGTCCACAGACTGGGGAAAACAGCCTCTAAATCCTCTGACACAAGGCCGGGCATGGTAGCTCATGCCTGTAATCCCAGCACTTTGGGAGGCTGAGGTGGGCAGATCACCTTAGGTTGGGAGTTTGAGACCAGCCTGATCAACATGAAGAAACCCTGTCTCTACTGAAAATACAAAATTAGCCGGGCGTGGTGGCACATGCCTGTTATCCCAGCTACTTGGGAGGCTGAGGCAAGAGAATCACTTGAACCCAGGAGACGGAGGTTGTGGTGAGCCAAGATCGTGCCATTGCACTCCAACCTGGGCAACAAGAGCGAAACTCCATCTCAAATAATAATAATAATAATAATAAACAAATCCTCTGTCACAAATCTGAGAACTGTGCATTCATTCAGCTAGCATTTCCTGCACCAAGCGAAGAAAAAGTACTGAGGATGTGCCACAAATGCAATGCGGGACCTCACGTAGGATCACAGAAGGTTCCCTGGGCTCTGCAGGGCGAGGAGGAGTAGGCAGGTAACAAGGAGGGAAGGGCGTGCCCAACAGGGGAGCAGCCTGTGAGGCCAGGGGATGGGGAAGCCCGTGCCAGGAAGGGGCAGAGGCAGAGGCAGCTGGGGTAGCTGCAGGCAGGGGGAGGCAGGGAGATGGTGCTGGCCCTGGCCAGGCTTGCGGAGCCTGAGAGCAGTTCAGACTCTCGCAGCAGTGCTGACGGCTGGGTGAGTACACGAGCAGTGCCCACCCAGACTTGTGGGTTCTTTTTGGTCTTTTGGCTGTAGTAGGGACATCAAAGGGGCCAGGGAGGACATGGGCCACCAGTCAAGAGGCTATCACAGAGCCCCAGGGGGAAGGTGAAGGGGCATGGGCTTTGAGACCCGCCTCCCCTGGAGCCAAGGTTAGAGGGCCCAATTCAACGACTTGTCAAGGCAGCAGAGGTGAGGCGATAGGAGGAGGGGAGAGGGGGTGATAGCAGGGGCAAGGAGCCCAGAGGACGAGTGGAAGGCGGCACTGAGTACACCAGAAAGAGGACGGGATCGAACAAAGCAGGCGCTGAGTGCACGAGGCAGTGAGGGAACAGGAGGAAAAAGGAGATCAGATGAGAAGTGACACACAGAGACAAAGGCCATGCTGAGAACGGGAGGTGGTGTATGGAGCAGGAGAGGCAGACAGTGGGGGCAGGAGATGGTGGGCGGGGCCAGAAGGTGATGGGCGGGGCCAGAAGGTGATGGGCAGGGCCAGGTATCAATGTTGAAGTTAGGGGCGGGAACAAGAGGCAGGGCAGGAGGCAGCAGTGGCACTGGACAGTTGAGCGCCTAGCAGTGGCGTGTACCCACCTGAGCAGCTGAACTCACTCTTCTGGACCTCTGCCACATTAAGGCCACGCAGGCTGGCCGGGCCTGAGCACTGGGTGAACAGCCCGATGGTTGGCCGCTGCCTCAGCCACTGCGAGAGCCAGGCCAGGTGGCAGTCGCAGAACAGGTGGTTGGAGTGCAGGCGGCTGCAGGAAGACAGGGTGGCTCACAACCCATCTGGGCCCCCAATCCAGTCAGACTGTGGGAACCCCCAACCTCAGGCAGGAGGCTGCCTCCAGTGCTGTGTTCAAGCCAAACACATTTAGTCAAGTAGGTGGCTCAGCTCCAACCCGGGATTATCCAGTCCCATGAGGATGCCGCTGCTGCCCCTCCCCCTCCACATGCTCTGGGCACACCTGGGCCGGAATGTGCCCAGCAAAGCCCAGGTTATCACACTGAGCTCACACAGGCTCATGGCCCCAAACCACCAGGCTCATTTTCAAGCACAAAAACAAATCATTTGTTTTCCAAGGGAAAAACCAAATTAAGTGGCACTGGATGACCTGCAACTGTATCTCAACTCCTTCTACCTCCGATTGCATAGAGCCCCCTCACCCTGGGCCGGCCTCTGGGGGTCTCGGGGAGAATGAACTCCACGACCTGTCTGCAGAACCCTCACCTCCTATCCCACCCACCCCCTGGCATCAGCTGGGCTTGGCTGCCCCACTCCCAGCTGCCCCAGCCGACTCACAAGGTCCGTAGCTTAGGCATGTGGTTGAAGCTGGACACGGGGATGATGGTGATATTGTTATTGTTCAGGGTCCTGATTGGGAAAAATCAGAACCATTTAGCACCTGCCCAGCAGGAGCCGATGTGGGAGAGGGCCACCCTGCTGACAAATGGGGAGACCTTGAAGTGGACCAGCACAGTGCTAGACATGGAGGGGCTAAGCCAAAGAGCACAAGTCAGACCCCACCCCATGGGAAAGCCCTGAGCTCGGACAGTGACTGTGAGCCAATGGCACCATAGACTTCAAGGCTGGTAGGATAGGGAGATGGAGCAGGACAGGTGATGGGATGCATCCCAGACTTGGGTTGGCTTGGAAGAAAGGGTGGGGTTTGGATAGGCAGGGGGAAAGAGGGAGCATTCCAGGCCGGGTGGCAGAAACCCTTGGGTTTCATCCTGAGCAGGTTACACCAGGGCACACAGCTTGCTGCAGGCACAAGCCCATGAGGGCCTGTCCTCCCTCCTCCAACCCATAAGGGTCTGTCCTCCCTCCTCCAACCCATGAGGGTCTGTCCTCCCTCCTCCAACCCATAAGGGTCTGTCCTCCCTCCTCCAACCCATGAGGGCCTGTCCTCCCTCCTCCGACCCATGAGGGCCTGTCCTCCCTCCTCCGACCCATGAGGGCCTGTCCTCCCTCCTCCGACCCATGAGGGCCTGTCCTCCCTCCTCCGACCCATGAGGGCCTGTCCTCCCTCCTCCGACCCATGAGGGCCTGTCCTCCCTCCTCCGACCCATGAGGGCCTGTCCTCCCTCCTCCGACCCATGAGGGCCTGTCCTCCCTCCTCCGACCCATGAGGGCCTGTCCTCCCTCCTCCGACCCATGAGGGCCTGTCCTCCCTCCTCCGACCCATGAGGGCCTGTCCTCCCTCCTCCGACCCATGAGGGCCTGTCCTCCCTCCTCCGACCCATGAGGGCCTGTCCTCCCTCCTCCGACCCATGAGGGCCTGTCCTCCCTCCTCCGACCCATGAGGGCCTGTCCTCCCTCCTCCGACCCATGAGGGCCTGTCCTCCCTCCTCCGACCCATGAGGGTCTGTCCTCCCTCCTCCGACCCATGAGAGCCTCCCCTCCTCTGACCCATGAGGGCCTGTCCTCCCCTCCTCCTAGGTGATTCTAGGAGGACTGGCCTCCCCCTTCCTGTCTCCCTGGTGCCCGCTTCCCAGGCTGTGGCACTTGGCACCTTCGTAGCAGAGCCCTCCACACCTCTCCTTCCTTTTCCCTGCTTTACTTACAGCACCTCCAGCCCTCGCAGAGCACGGAAGGCCCCTTCCTCGATGCAGCTGATCTGGTTCTTGTCCAGCTGTCTGTGAAGCAAAGGAAGGTTGTAGAGAGAAGGGCACATTGCCTAGAGTAAGGGTGTCCAAACATTTTGACTACGTGCTCCATTCCTTCGAAGAGGCATGCCCCTAGTTGTTTGTTACGTGTATATGTATCAATCCAAATAGTAAACGTTAGTAAAAACTTATGTTTTTTTCTAATCTTCAGTTAAAATCATAAATGTAAGTAAAAGTTATGTTCTCCTATTCAACCTTACGTATCCCCTGGGGAGCAGGCACCCCCCTACACACACACACATTTCGGAGACCACCTAGCTGGTGCTGGCAGGTGAAAAAGGAGAGTGTCACAAGGCAGTGGCAGCCAGAGCTGGCAAACAGATTTCAGCCTGAGTGCCAAAGAGGTTGACTTGAGGTGGCTACCTGGAGTGCTGCTGTCAGAGTAAACTGAAGCTTTGAAGTGAGCTCTATGTGAAAGAATGCAGTGATTGATTACCAATGTCTGCCACAGGCGTGGGATGGCGTGTGTGTGACAAGCATGACAGGCATTTGCCATCCCTGTTGTAGTCAGACCTTGGGGACGTGGTAAGCCTGGATCAGAATAAATTTGAATAATAAGCCATTACGTTTAAATAGCATTTGACGGGGTGTATTTACTTCCATGTCTCATTCAAACCTCAGAACAGGCCTGTGAAGTAGATCTTATTATCCCTATTTTCAAGAGCAATATATCGAGGCTCAGTGATGTTCACTGACTTGCAGCAGCTTATGTGACATGTAACTGGAAGAGAAGATTCAAACGCAGCTCTTCCAACCCAAATACGAGGCAGGCAATGGAGGACAAGGGCACAGAAACTACGCCATCAAAATGGACTGAGAATATCACCCATGCTGATAAGTTGCCTCACTAGGTCCCCAAGAGCCCTCCATTAGCTCTTCACACGTAATCACACCCAAGGGAGAGGCAAGGGCTGCATGTTTCCTCCAACCCCAGATTGTTCCAGAAGACCATGCTGGCACCAGCCCTCTAAGAGCCCAGGTCAGCTCCCTGGCTGCCTGGACCACATGGTTCAGGGACACCCTGAGGATGCTGCCAGGAGTGGCCCTGGAACCCCTGCACCCTTCTCCCTCCCAGGCCTGTACTCACAAATTTTTGAGATCCGTAGCTCCACGAAAAGCTTTCCTGGGGATGGCCTGAATGGCATTCTCACTCAAGTCCCTGGGAGGATAAAGCCAGAGGGAGAGAAAACACAGATCAGAAAAGAGGTTCCTGCAGAGTGCTGTGCCGAGTCAGGGAAGCAGGGCAGCTGGGCTGGAGGGCACTGGACAGACTGCTGCTGTACTCCGGCAACCTAGGACAGCACCCAGCCCACAGCGGCCACTCAGCAAGCATTTGTTGAATCACGAATGATGGAACTGGAGAGGCACACCATGTCCTGGAGGGAGATCAGTCCCCAGCCACCTCCCCTTCTCTGGGCTGGGGGCTTGCAACTGAAGGGAAGAGCCTGGGACAGCTATGACCAGCCCTGCCAGACCCCACCTGATGTAGTTTAGATATCTGTCCCCGCCCAAATCTCATGTTGAATTGTAATCCCCGGTGCTGGAGGTGGGGCCTGGTGGAAGGTGATCGGGTCACGGGGGCCGATCCCTACTGGTTTGGTGCTGACTTCTGGATGGCCAGTGAGTTCTGGGAGCTCTGGTTGTTGAAGGGTATGGCGTCTCCCTCTCCACTCTCCCTCCTCTTCACTCTCCCACGTCAAGTACCTGCTCTCTCTCCGACTTCCGCCAGGAGTAAAAGCTCCCTGAGACCCCCCCAGAAGTAGATGCCTATGCTTCCTGCACAACCTGCAGAACTGTGAGCCAAGTCAATCTCTTTTCCTGTAAATTACCCAGTCTCGGCAATTTTTGATAGCAATATGAGAATGGCCTAATGTCCACAGAGGTCAGCCCACCGGACCCAGAGGCTAGCTCAGTCCCTCATGGCATCATGCAGGCCTGCAAAGCAGCACACAACAGAAATGCTTCTGGAGGTGGATTGATGACCCATGTCTGCCAACAGGGTGGGAAGGATGGCACCCTGGGCTGTCTGGCAAGTGCATGTGGGGCTTATGCTCTGTGTCTTATGTGAGCAAGCTAACTCAAGACAGACAGAATTGGCTCCGGTGACCCAGTCAGCCAGTGGCCCACCCAGGTCTTTAACTCCAGGCAGGGCCTGACTCCAAACCCTGTGCTCTTGGGGACTGCAGGCAGCAGGGCACCTCCAAGAGCCTGGGTCACAGGGAGTCAGGAGCACGCTAGGGGCTGGGATGACTGAGGACTTCATGCCTTCCCACTAATGCCCTGGTGTGAGGGAGGGGGCACTGTTGGGGCTGCAAATCCTCAGCCTCAGGAAGTTCCAGGCCAGCTTTGGGGCCCTTCCTCGCTCCCTGGCAGGTCCTGGCCTCGGACACCAGTCCTCCGGCCTCTCTTGCCTCTCTGCAGCCTCCCTGGTATTCACAGACATGTACCAACACCCCTTTCCAGGTCAGCTTTTCCTACTCACAGCCGCATGCCCCCCACCCCAGGCCAGCACTGCCCTGAGTACTTCCCAGGAGCGTGGCGTGGATATGATCACCATCCTCATTAGACAGAGGAGAAAAGGGAGGACTCAGAGAAGCTAAGCAACTTATTCAAGGTAACCGGGCTGGAGGGTAGGGCCTCCGGAATTTGAATCCAGGCATTCAGGTCCCAGAGCCCCAGCTTGTGCAGCAGCCCTGGGGGCCCACTTTACAGAGGAGGGAACTGAGCTCTGAGTTGTGAAGTAACTGATCTGAGCTGGACCTGGGCCGCCCGCCTCAGAGCCCTGCCCCGGACGCACCAGGGTCCTGAAGGTGAACAACCAGAGGCAGACCGTCCTGAGATGGGCCCCAGTGCGAGGCAGTGCCACAGCCCCACCTCCTCCTCCCAGGCCAGGCCTGTGGGCTTTGATAGTGCCCTTCCTTTCAGCCCCTCACCCCACAGGGTCTGAGAACACAGCCCACAGTCCCCTACCCACTGCACACTGCCCCTTGAACTGTCAAGGCTGCCACCGCTCTGTCTGGGTTTCCCTGTTGAGAAACCCAGCAGTGTGCTGAGCCCTGAATCGCAAAAGTAGGGGGCAGGTGAGCTAGAGGGCACCAGCTGCTGCTTCACCCCAGCACCTAGGACAGCGCCTGGCCCGCTGCAGCCACGCGGCAAGCATTTGTTGAATGGATGGATGGATGGATGGGTGGATGATGAAACTGGAGAGATGCACGCTGTCCTGGAGGGAGCTTGATCTCCAGCCACCTCCTCTTCTCTGGGCTGGGGGCTTGCAGTTGGAGGGAAGAGCCTGGGATTTGAGTCCTGGCCCTCCCCCTCCTGGCTGTACATCTGCAAGACACCTTTTCCCTCCCGAGCCCAGTGTCCTCGTGGACAAAATGGGATAAATAAGAATCTGGAAAAGCAACTGCCCTCCAACCCCCAGAGTGGGCACCAACATCTGTGCACTCCCCAAGCCCAGCCCCTCCTGTCTCGTCCCCCCACAGCCTTCAGAAAAGCAGCCAGACACCTGTGTCAGAAGGGGCCTTGGCACCATCAGTGCCCCTTGTTCTTGATCTCTCTCTCCTGGAGAGGAGATGGCTCAAGCCTGAAGCACAGACACAGCTGTCCCTCTTCCAGAGCCACCCTGCCCTCCCTGGGGAGTCTCCCCTCCTGCTGGGCAGTTTCCTCTTCCCACACTCGCCCGCCCCCACCTCCCCTCCCTGCTCTGCACTCAGCATCTTTCGTCTTCAATCTTGGTTACTTGTGCCCTATCTCCAGCTCCCCTGTGTAGTCTGTCAGTATTCCTGGAGACGTTCCCCAAATTCTACCAATTTAGGCTACTCCCCAGAGGCCCCCCAGCAGCCCACTCCCTGCTGCCTGTCTACGCAGCGACTCCCCCAGCCCCATATGTCTTGAGAGGCACATTTCAGTCTTTGCCTTGCTAATCCTGGTTCTCATCTCTTCCTTGCCTAGAGAGCTTCTTGGCTGTTACAACCTCGTTTTAGTCTCTCTGATTCATACCAGAAGTTGCTGCCCTGGTGGTGCCTGCCCTAATGGCTTGATGGTTTTCCTGGACTGTGGACTTGTTCTCTCCATCTTCCTAAGTGGGGTGCTGCCACTGGGCAGAGTAGGCTGGCAGAGGAATCACTGGATTTGGAGCAGGGCTGTGCAGGTCACACAGGTAAACAAGAGACTGCCCGCACTGGGGCTCATGGTCATGCGAGTTACCCAGTAACCAGGAGCCCAGGCTGACACGGGAGCCCGACACAAAACCAAGCCCACCTTGATGGAGTGCCTGCAGGTACCAGTGGCCGGGCTGGGCTTGCGGATGCAGAGCTAACCACAGGTGCATGGCCTACCCTAGAGCACTCATGCCCAGAAGAGGCACAGACAGGAAACCAGTGAGGAAACCCTCAATCCTTCACTTCACAAATGTGTGCTGAAAGCTGGTGGTCTGCTGGGGACCCCCAAAGACTAGCTTTCATGGGGTGCACGTGCCAGCTTTCAACAATGGCTGGAGGAGCAGTGCTGCCAACAAGATGGGTGAGTGCGGAGGAGTGAGCGAGCAATTCTGCCGGAGGGAGGGGAGGTAGGTGGTCTGTGATCGGATCTTTCAGAGTTGACGCGTCCCAGACAGGAAAGGAAAATGAGGAGAGGGTTTTTTGTTTTATTTTGTTTTGGGGACAGAATTTCACACTGTCACCTGGCTAGAGTGCAATGGCATGATCTCAGCTCACTGCAACCTCTGCCTCCTGGGTTCAAGTGATTCTCCTGCCTCAGCCTCCTGAGTAGCTGGGATTACAGGCGTCTGCCACCATACCTGGCTAATTTTTTGTAGTTTTAGTAGAGACAAGTTTCACTAGTTGGCCAGGCTGGTCTCGAACCCCTGACCTTGTAATCCCTCCACCCCCGCCTCCCAAAGTCCTGGGATTACAGGTGTGAGCCACCGTACCTGGCCAAGAGGGTGTTCTAAGCAGTGGGAAGAGCGTGTGTAAAGCCCAGAGACAGGAAGGAACAAGGCAGGCTCGGGGAATCTCATGTGATTTGGTATGACTGGTGTAGGTACCTGGGAGGTTGTGGTGGTTAAAATATGTCTACAAATTCTTCAACATTCCTCCCTTCAAAAGATGGAGCCTCATTCTCCTCCTCTTGAATGTGGGCTGGACTCAGTAACTCACTTCTGAAGAACAGCATGTGATGGAAGCGGTAATGGATGACCTCCGAGACCAGATCGTAAAAGACATTGTACCTCCCTCCTTGTTCCTTCTGGGACTGCTCTCTCCGGGAGAGCCCAGCCCAGGTCACAAGGACACACAAGCAGCTCTCCGGGGAAGCCCACATGGAGAGGAACTGAGGCCTCCCACCAGCAGCCAGCACAGGCTTGCCAGCCCTGTGAGCCAGCCATCACGGAAATACATTCTCCAGCCCCAGCCGAGCCTTCAGATGATACAATCACCCAACATTCTGACTGCCAATCTCATCAAGAACTCCAAGCCAGAACCACCCAGCCACCCCCAGAGACTGTGAAATCACGGATGTTTACTGTTTGTTCTTGAAAGCTGCAGTGTTTTGAGGTCATTGGTTACACAACAACCGATGATTCATCCAGGGATGTTTTGAGGCATGACCCTGAGGGAGGGAGGGGCATCCTTAGACTCAAGTTAATGAGCTGAAATCATGTTAGAGACTTGGTTACATCACTTCTTTTTTAGGGCCCCGGTTTCCTCATCTGTCTAATTCATAAGTTGGACCAGAAGATTTCTAAGCTCTTCACCAGTGCAGACCCACCCACCTGCAAGACACGTTGCCATGGTGTGAATGATTGTTTCCTCCCAAGAAAGGCATAGGTTGAAACCTAATCCCTAATGTCATGGTATTAGGAGGTGAGGACTTTAGGAGATCATAGGTCATGTGAGCTCCATCCTTATAAAAGGATTAGTGCCCTTATGAAAGAGACCCCAGAAAGCTGCCTTGCCCCTTCCTCCACGTGAGGACACAGCTAGAAGGCACCATCTACGAAGCAGGGAGCAGCCTTCACCACACACCAAATCTGCCAGTATCTTGATCTTGGACTTCCCACCTCTTGAACTGTGAGAAACAGATTTCTGCTGTTTATAAGCCACTCAGTCTATGGCACTTTTTATTTTTTTAGAGATAAAGTTTGGCTTTGTCATCCAGGCCATAGTGCAGTGGCACAATCATAGCTGTCACCTTGAACTCCAGGGCTCAAGCAATCCTCCCACCTCAGCCTTCCAAATAGCTAGAACTGCAAGATGCACTGGGACTAACCTGCTCTACAGGTAGAGACAGGGTCTCACTTTGTTGCTCAGCCTGGTCTCAAACTCCTGGCCTCAAGCGATTCACCCACCTCAGCCTCCCAATAAGATATTTTGTTACAGCAGCCAGAACAGACTAAGATACACATCAAGTGAGGTGCTTGCTTCTTTAGGGGATCTGGGGCCCAAGAAAGTAGGTGAGGAAAGTTGCTGGCCATACATCTTCTGAAAGAGGGGCTCTGGGGAGAATAGCTTCTTGCTTTTGCTGACCCACAGGGACTCAGGGAGATGACAGCATTAAGAGCCAGGTGGCAGTGAGAGGAGTAGCGGCCTGAGGACGTCCCCAGAGTCAGGAAGGCAGGACCTCCAGTGGGACCCTTATCTCAGCCCGGCCAGCCACTCACCCTTTGGCCAAGCCTGGGAAGAAATGCTGGGGCCAGCACTCACATCCATTCATTATTCCATTTAATCCTCACCACAACCCTGCAAGGAAGGTTTTTTTATTCGTATTGATTTGCTTATCGATTTAGACCCAACCTTGTTCTAGAAAGGCTTTAAGGTGGCTTATAGGGATTTTCAAAACAGCAAGAGAGCAAGAATGAAAAATGAGGCACAGAGAAGAGGAGAAATCAATGGCAGGTACTAAAAATGCATGCCGCACATGAGCACACGCCAGGCAGGGCTGAGCTGGGCTCTGAGCTTTCTCGCGGAGAGCCAACAAGAAAGGAGAGCCGGTCAGCTCACAGCGCCCACGGGACATGCATAAGTCTAAAAGGATCAGCTTCTCAGGAGTACAGCTGGCTTGGCAATAAGATGAGGCAAGAATTTTCCCAGGGGTCTTTATTAAAAATGACAGGGTAGCCTAATCAATAACACTGGATCCTTATAATAAAGGGATTCGAGGGCCTCTTGCTTATAATAGCAACAAAGTACGATTCAGCAAAAGCAGTTCTATAAGGACTTACACCAGAAACTAAGTGGGGAAGAGGGAGAAGCGAGAGGTAGACTCCACGCAGGGTCAGTCTAAGCAAAGACACTGGGGCATGAGAGTCTTGTATGATAGGAGGAGCAGAGGTTCTGGGAAGCAAGTGTCAGCTGAGAGAAGCCTCACACAGGCCAGGGGAGTGATGGGATAGACCAGAGAGGGCTGTGATCTGACCATCTTTTAAATTAATTAATTAATTTTTTTGAGACAGAGCCTTGCTCTGTAACCCGAGCTGGAGTGCAGTGGCACAATCTCAGCTCACTGCAATCTCAACCTCCCTGGTTCAAGTAATTCTCCTGCCTCAGCCTCCCAATTAGCTGGGATCACAGGTGCCCGCCACCACGCCCAGCTAATTTTTTGTATTTTTAGTAGAGACAGGGTTTCACCATGTTAGGATGATCTGGTCTCCCGATCTCCTAACCTCGTGATCTGCCCACCTTGGCCTCCCAAGGTGCTGGGATTACAGGCATGAGCCACCACCCCCAATCTATTTGATCATTTATTTGGAGACAGAGCCTCACTCTGTCATCCAGGCTGGAGTGCAGTCACTCAACCACAGCTCACTGTACCCTTGAATCCTGAGCTTAGTTGATCCTCCTCTCTCAGCTTCCTGAGTAGCTGGGTCTACAGGCACATGCTACCATGCCTGGCTATTTTTTAAAAGTCTTTTTGTAGAGACAGGGTCTCACTGTGTTGTCCAGGCTGGACTCAAACTCCCAGGCTCAAGTGATCCTCCCACCTCAGCCTCCCAAGTAGTTAGGAGTACAGGCACAGGCACTGTGTCCAGCTCTCACCATCTTTCAGGCTTTGTTCTGGGGCACCAAAGCTTACAGAGGAAAGACACAACCCCCAGGCAGGCAGGTGGCCAAGGGCCAGTCAAGAGATGATGGATGGCCAAAGCTGGGTGTGGAGCTGCTGCATCCTGTCCAGCCAGCTCACAGCCGGAAGCAGCCCACACTGTTTAAATGAAGACAGGGAAGTGAAGTTGGGGCCCCGGGAGAGGCCAGAGGAAAACAGGTGAACCTGATGGCAGCAAAGCAGGTGGCAGAAGAAGCCTGCACCTGCAGAGGGATGGACCAGGTTCAGCTCCTGCTTCTGCCATTGACCAACCATGGGCCTGGGGAAGTTCTGCACCTGAGAGCTTCAGGTGCCCTACTGTAAAATACCTACCACGTGGGATTTTGGAGAAGATTGTGTGAGTATGTACTTAAGCTTCTGAACCAGAACCTCCATTTAGCAATATTCAAGAAATGCCGGCTAAGCACAACCCAAGCAACCCGAGGGCTCTGTTGTTTCAAGCCTTCCCACGAGGGGGCGCCAGAAGCATTCCCTGGACCTGGATGCCTAAACCACATCACAAATCAGAACAAAGCTATTCTTTCTTTTTTCTTTTTGCTCCAGTTGACTTCCTACCTTGCCAGTACGTGTCTCATCTTTCCCAAATCCTTTTAAAATAAAGTTTGTCATGTCTTCTGCCCCTGGTCTGCGTGGAAACTCCCCAAAAGCACCAACTAAGCCTTTCCCCATCACTCTTCCGGGGGCTCTGAGCCACCTTCGTCTCCCTCAAACCGAGTCATTCCTGCCCGTCCTCCTCCCACGTGGCCTTGTCACAGGCCCCGAAGTGAGGAGATGGCTGGGATGCATCCGGGCAGAACGAGACATCCTGAAAACGGCTGTCCTAGAAGCGGGTGGGATTCGCGGCTGGAAGGACAAACCACCAAGCCCAGGGCAGCGGGCGTCTGTCCCAGCCCGGGGAAGCGGGGCCAGACAGGGGCTCAGAAGGAGGGCACAGGCAGAACAGTGACAAGGGCACCATGGCAGATCCCCAGAGCCAGACCCAGGACAGTGCTGGGGAGATAGAGGGCTGGGACAGATGCTGAGGCGGGAGACGAGGTCCCGGCTTCTGACAAGCACCCTGGGGACACAGGGATGCTGGTCCAGTGAGCACTGATTGGGAGGCGAGGGTGCAGAAGACAAAGCCCACAGCCGGGTGTCACGTGGGAGACTTGGGTTCACCTACTTCAAGCATGTGGTCTTGGGCAAGTCACGTAACCTCTCCGGCCTCAGAATCTGCAACATGGGGATGGAAAGCGGCACTTACGTTGCAGGATCTGATGGGAGAGGCGCCCCTGCCTACTTCCTCACCTCTGCTGACATTCCTTCAGTTTCCCAGACCCCTCCGGCCACCCACAGGACCTGTGCACTTGCTGTGGCCTCTGCCTGGAATACTCTTCCCTCACCAGCACCCAGGAGACGCTATTCATCCTTCACACCTCAGTCTATGAACACCTCCCCTGAGCCCGAGTCAGCTGCTCCATCTGCAACAGGCTCCCAGCACCCTGCTTTCCTTTTCAGCACCAACCCAGGCTTGTAATAAAATACAGGTGCACTGCATGTGATGAAGTACTGACTCTTGGTGAATGTCCATCTCCCTCTCCAGACCATAACTTTCTGCCAGACACTTTCCTTCACTTCCCCTTGCATCCTGGCACACTGCAGGGACTCAGTAATTTTTAGCTGAATGAACTGAAATGCATCCTTACATGAGTCCCCTGCTCTAATCCCTCTGGCATTTTCCTGGCCAAAACAAGGAGTCAGGCCCAGCCAAGGGGGAGGCAGGGGCTCAGGGCCAGACAGGCTGGCTCTGCATAGTGAGAGACCACAGCTCCTCAGCTGTGCTGCAGCTACTTGTACTTGCTCTGCCTAACCAGGCTGCAGACTCAATGAGATGCAGGCTCAGGAAGGGAAGGCAAGCATGAGCAAGCATGTGTTATTGTGGATGATGTCACATCAACCGTGCCTCTGCCCTTCACACATCCTTCGGGGTGATAACAACTAAACACCCTCAAGTGATTCCAAGCTTGCACCAGCTCAAGGCAAGGGTTCTGCAGGCAAAGCCTGAACCCCATCGCCAAGATCAAGGGCCCCAGGAGGCAAGCTCCACCAAAAGTAGCTCCTACTCCACCTGGAAGCATCCAGCAACCCCAGCTGGTCGCCCTCCCTGAAGAGAAGGGGGCTGCCAGGTCCACACTCTGACTTGGCACCATCTCCAGGCACCCCGCTCTGGCTGTCCCACCTCCTGCACACTCTGCCAATCCCGCCATCCTCTACCAGGGCTGAGGGAGGCAGGGGCTGGGGAAGCCGAGGTCAAGACCCCATGTTCGGGCTGCTAATCTGCCTTCACGCTCTAACCTGATTGGTCCCTGCTGGCAGCCCAGCCTCTAAGGGGATTAGCAGTGGGGGTGGGGGTGGGAGAACACAAGGAGCCGCTGGGCACCCGCCAAGGATGGACTGGGCTCTGGGTGCTTGCTGCCCACTCAGCTGCCACTGCAGGGCACAGGCCTTACTTTGTCTGCCTTTTATGCCACATGGAAGCTTTGGGCAGCCTGGCTTGTCCCCTCAGCCCCCTGCAGCCTGAGTGGTTACCCTGAACCAGGGCAGCCCAAGAGTTCCAGGGTACATCATCTGGGGGCTTAGATCCTTGTCAGAAGATAGTGGGATTAAGGACTCAGGCTCTGGCCTCATGCACATCTTTTATCTAAAAAAAAAAAAAAAAAAAAAAAAGTCTTCCTCTATCGCCCAGGCTGGAATGCAGTGGCATGATCTCAACTCACTGCAACCTCCACCTCCCAGGTTCAAGCAATTCTCTGCCTCAGCTTCCTGAGTAGCTGGGATTTCAGGCACCTACCACCGCACTCAGCTAATTTTTTTGTATTTTTAGTAGAGAGGGGATTTTACCATCTTGGCCAGGCTGGTCTTGAACTCCTGACCTTGTGATCCACCCACCTCGGCCTCCCAAAGTGCTGGGATTACAGGTGTAAGCCACCATGCCAGGGCTTTTTTTTTTTTTTTTTTTTTTTTTTTTTTTTTTTGAGACAGAGTTTTGCTCTTGTTGCCCAGCCTGGAGTGCAGTTGCATGATCTCAGCTCAGCACAACCTCCACCTCCCAGGTTCAAGCGATTCTCGTGTCTCAGCCTCCTGAGTAGCTGGGATTACAGGCATGTGCCACCACACCCAGCTAATTTTGCATTTTTAATAGAGACAGGGGTTTCTCCGTGTTGGTCAGGCTAGTCTTGAACTGCCAACCTCAGGTGATCTGCCCACCTCGGGATTACAGGAGGGAGCCACCGTGCCCGGCCTCATGCATATCTTCTGACTCCCAAGCCTCAGTCTTCTCATGGTAAAATGGGATTATCATACGGCTTAACCAAAGCTGAGTGTGGGCCAGGAGTGGCAGAGTTGACTGCAATAGCCAAACTTTAATAATTGTCTTTTGGGCTCTGCAGGGAGGAGGAGGGAGGGTTAGGGCCTGGGAGTCAGGAGGCTGAGGCTCAAGGCCACCGACCCACTCCAGAACCTCCAGCAGGACCACAGCTAGTTCCCAGCATCTGCAATGACACTGACCTCCCAGGGATGCCAGGAGCACGGGATTGCGTGCTGTGTGTCGCACACTCAGTGTGCCCGCTGGCCGCTGGCGCCAGCACAGGGCAGCCTCGCACGGCTGTTATCAGTAAGTGGCTGCCCAGGACTCCACTGTAGATAACTCAGCAAGCGAGTCCCTGCCACCAGTGGACCGGCAGCAGCCTTGTCACCGGGAAGTCTGTCGGGAAAGCAGATTTTTGGGGCCCAACTCCAGAGTCTAAACCTGCATTTCAGCAGGATCCCTCAGTGACTCAGGTGCACACTGAAGTCTGAGAAGTGCTGCCTCCAGCAGAGGGAAGGTGTACAATTTTTTTTTTTTTTTTTTTTTTTTGAGACAGTCTCACTCTGTCACCCAGGCTGGAATGCAGTGGCATGATCTCGGCTCCCTGCAACCTCCACCTTCCAGGGTTTTAAGCAATTCTCTGCCTCAGCGTCCTGAGTAGCTGGCATTACAGGTACATGCCACCACGCCTGGCTAATTTTTGCACTTTTAGTAAAGACGGGGTTTCACCATCGTGGCCCAGCTGGTCTTGAACTCCTGGCCTCATGATCCACCCACCTTGGCCTTCCAAAATGCTGGGATTACAGGTGTGAGAAAATGTTTTAATGTCCCCAGCCCGAGCTAAAGCAAATTGGGTTATAATCTCTGTACCGGTTAGCATTTCAAGGCAAGCAGGCGGAGGTGTCAACTCCTATTCTTTGGGGGCCGAGATGGGGGAGACTTGGACATAGACACACCTAGTGAGTGGAGAGTGGGAAGATCAGCTACCAACCCCTCAGCTGCAGCTCACCGAGGCCCACCTTCCCAGGTACAGAGAAGGCCCTCACAGGCCGGGGAGCAGGGACCAGACGCTACTTTTGTCCCAGAGGCCCTTCCCGCATTCCTGCTCATTTGCATGGAAGACGCCCGAGGGCGTGGGTGAGGAGCAGGTGTGGGGCTCCCAGGTGAATCAGCTCCAGCACTCACATGGAGCCTTGGCATCACCAGCCCAGGCAGGAGGTCAGGAGCCCCAGCTCTGGCTCCCTGCTCAGGCCAGGCAATGGGAGACAGACTCCGAAGGGCAGTATGTGCTCCAGGTCCCTGCCGCAGGATGGCCTGGCAGGAGGAAGTCTACCAACGCCTGTGGGTGGGACGCTGGGATGCGCACGCCCCTCAGAGATACTCCTGGGATCTCGCTGGACCATCCCTGCCTTTGTCTCTGCCCATCCTCCACACCTCTCTTTAGATCCTATGCCTCCCACCTAGCAGGGGAATTAATTCTGCAGTGCCCTCCCTGCCTGCTCTCTCAAGCCATGAAACAACACTCAAGTGCCGCTCATCTACCCTGCGTGCATACTGCACATGTGCGCGCCTGGCTCCAGGTCAGGGACTAGGTCTAATTCCCCTTCAAGGTGGGTTCCAGTGAGCATTTGATCATAAGGAACTGAATCATGCTGCCTTGGGCCTCAACTCAAAGACCAGAGCTTTGTCCACTCACAAACCTCGCCAAGATCTAGAGACCCAGGAGGCAAGCTCCACCAAAAGCAGCTCTTACTTAGCCTGGAAGGATCCAGCCACCCCAGCCGGCCACCCTCCCATGAAGAGAAGGGGGCTCAGGTGCTCCCAGAAGATGCAAGCAGAAAGCTTATCAATCGGCTGATTCTCAGTGTGAATCTATTTGTTTCATCTTCTCCAGAAGTCAAGCTCGGGTAGGGACCAGGACAGGGGCCAGGGTACCAAGGAGACCCAGCGGTGGTATCAGAGACCGTACTGGTGCAGTGAAGGGAGAGTGGATCTCGCTCACCACAAGCCCAGTTTCCTTTAACCTGGTCTCCGACTTCTCCAGCTTGTCAAAATACAGAATGGAACCAGGGGCAGTGGCTCACACCTATAATTTCAGCACTTTGGTGGGCTGAGGTGGGAGGATGGCTTGAGGCCAGTTAGAGATCAGCATGGGCAACATAGTGAGACCCCATCTCTCCAAAAAGTTTAAAAATCAGCCGGGCATGGTGGTGCATGCCTGTAGTCCTAGCTACACAGGAGGCTGAGGCAGGAGGATCCCATGAGCCCACGAGTTCAAGGTTACAGTGAGCTATGATCACAACACTACATTCCAACTTGGGTGACAGATGAGACTCCGTCTCTTAAAAAACATCACACAGGACAGGACAGAACCTGGGAGCTGCCTTTGCCACCTCCTCTAAGCCTGGCTGCAGTCCTTTGTGTGGTGAGTTCCTCTTCCTAATCCTGGGTGCTCTCCTGCCCCCTCTCCTCTGCAATGACTTCGATGAGCCAGAGCAGCTGGAGTGGATGGCAGGGTCATCAGATCAGCGAGCTTCCCCAAAGGGAGCCCTCAGGGCACGGCAGCTAATGTGGGAGTGGAGTCCTGCAGCCTGGATTCAAAATGAAACCCAGCACCAACTAATACCTCTTTGAGTCTCAGTTTCCTTTTCTGTAACATAAGATTGTAGGAGGAGACTGGCACACGGTGGGTGACAATCAGTTGTACTGTCCGTGAGGCTTCCAACGATTAAATACTGAGCAAGTACTGCCGCTACTAAGAACAGAGCAGTTATAGCTCTGAGGCTCTGAAGAAATGACGACTCCCTCTCCTTTACCAGCTCTCCCACTCCTAAGAGGATGAGAAGATTCATGGAATTAAAGCTCACATATGCTCTGTGAAGTCTGGAAATTTTTTTTTTTAATATTGAACCACAGGCCAGGCACAGTGGCTCATGCTTGTAATCCCAGCACTTTGGAAGACCAAAACAAGAGGCTCATTTGAGCCTAGCAGTGAGAGACAACCTGGGCAACAGAGCAAGACCTCATCCCCCAAAAATGTTTTAAAATAATTCTCCAGGTCTGGTAGCGTGCCTACAGTCTCAGCTGCTCAGGAGGCTGAGTTGGGAGCATTGTTGAGCCAAGGAGCTGGAGGGTGCAGTGAGCTGTGATCACACCACTTACTCCAGCAGTCTGGGTGACACAGTGAGACCCTATCTCAAAAATTTTAAAATAAATAAAATGCAGAAGAGCCAACATGGTCCCAGGGAGCTCCTGGTGTCCAAATTCCTGCAGGTGGTTTGGGGCCTGACACCGTGGATGGTGGGGTCTGAGCTTTGCCCTTATTGATCCCATCTGCATTTCCTGAGCACCCAGCATGTCCCAGGTCCCATCAGCTGGAGAGGTGCCCCCCTCCCCTGCCCACCTCGAAGCTGCAAACCCTCCTGAGGCGGCCCCCTCCCTCCAGCACCACCAGAGTTAACGTTGCAGAAGCCTCATCAGGCAGAGGCACGAAGCTGCCTGGGACGCTGCTCCATAAAAGCACCAGGGTAACATTTCCTTGAGCTGGGCTGTTTGCTGTGCAGCTACTGAGCATGCGTTCCCACAATGGCGATATCAGGGGCACACCCCACAAGGCAGCCCCGCGTCGAAGCGAAAGTTCGGTCCTGCCAAGGAACAGCAGCTCAGAGGCTGAGTCCCACTCAGCAGCGAGAGGCACAGGGTGCACGGGAGACACAACCAGCTTCGTCCTTCAACTCTGCCAACAGCAAGTGGCAGGCATGAATCCCAGACACCAGGGCAAGGGCACAGCAGCAGGCCATGAGGGCAGATGCAGCAGGCAGAGGAATGCAGGCCCCTCTGCATGTGAACACCAGGGTAAGGCCTCCACGCTTACTCAACACCAGGTGCTGAGCAAGGAGACCTTGGAGGCCCCTGGTGACCTGCCAATCCTTGCTGGTGATACAGCAGGGAGCATGAGAGGCAAGGCTGCTGTCCCAGGCACTGACAAGGAACAGTTAGGACCAGTGAATTCAGAGGTTCCCAGGCCAGACGCACAATGGCGGGGGGCAGGGGAGGTGGCGCAGGAGGACAAAAAATTGATGTATAGAGGAAAGGACATGAGCTTTGGAGCCAGACAACCCTGGGCTTGACTCCAAGCCCCATCATCTACTGCCTGTGTGACCTTGGGCAAGCTATTTAACCTCTCTGAGTCCGGTTACTCACGGGTAGAGGAGGGTTAATCACAGCCCCCTCTTCTGAGTTGTGAGAATTAAATACCACATGTGCCACTTATATAAAGCTCAAAATAGGCAAAACTAATCTGTGCTGTTGGAAGTCAGGACTGTAGTTACTTGGGATGGGGGGAGCAGGGATTTGTGGCTGGAAGGAGGTACAGGAGGCTTCCGGGTACTCGTGATGTTTTACTTCTTGATCTAGTTCTGGTTCCATGAGTGTGTTCACTATGTGAAAATGTGGTGAGCTGTACACTCATTGGTACACTTTTCAGAATATATGCTATACTTCCATTAAAAGTTTTAAAAAGTAACATGGGAAGCACTGATTCTAGCACCTGGTGCTTTGTAGGCATTCAACAAATGCCAGTGCCCTCCCTCCCCAGTCCCTGCTGGAGGAGACACATGGGGAAAAAATCTGCCAAGTGACAAATATGCCAAGATGCCAGGCTCACAACTGTAGGCAGTGGGGAAACTCCCAGGCTGAGAGGAAACTGCCGAGGACAGCGTGGCAGAAACAATCCCCAGTCAGCGGTGGTGAGGCAGCAGGGCCAGCTTCCAACAGACACAGAGGCGGAGGTGGGAAATGAGCACCATGCAGATGTGAGCATCTGCCTCTGCCAGGTGAAGACCCTGCATCTTCCAGAGTCTCTAACACAGCAATGCCAGCTCAGGTTCTGTGTCTCCCTCAAGAACAGGCACAATGCCCTGCTCCGGGAAGAGATTTCCGGGTTGGGGGGAGAAATGCAGGAGCAAGGATCTGGGAGAGCCAGGGCTGGAGTGTGGGAAATAGGCCAAGGGAGTAGCCATCAGAGAAGGTCCAAATGCCTTCTCTGCCTTGTTGCAGGAAGCAATGAGGGCAGTCTTAAGGATACGTTATAAAATAGAGCGAGAAAATAGAAATCAGAGAAGTAAAAACCTAAAGACAGAAATAGGTGGAAATATCCAACGAGAGAGAAGAGCAGCCTACGAAGCCCTTTGCATTTGCTGTCAGTGGGCCCTGGGCTTCTCACAGCCAAGCGCGACTGCCGAGACTGGTGTCTTACACAGTTTGCCAAGTCTATGGACAAACCACCTTGGGAGTAGAGTGGCCTTTCCTGGGTCTTAACCCAAGCACAGAGGCCTCCCACAAATCTCTATAAAGAGGAGACCACAGTAGATGGTTTACCGCAAGGAGGTCCACCGCTACCCCTGCCCAAAACAGAGAAGACTAGGAGAGAAAAGCGAGACCCTCACTGGCGTCCCCAGCAGGGGCCCAAGGACATTCAGCCACACCGTCCAAGTGACACAAAGCGAAGTCACAGACCAGCTAATTCTGCAAAGGGTCAATCTGCTAAATTTTTGTTTCCCTTTAACAGTTTGGTTTTAGTTGGGCAGTTTCCCATTTCCCTTCACAATAGCCTTTTAAGGACAGTCGGATTGCCGCGCCCCAGCCTCTTCCTGTAGGAAGACCCCAAGCTCTACCATTCTTCTGTAGGGAAAGGCTGGGGTGGGTTCCCTACAGTTCAAACACCTGGAGCGCAGCAGAGACAAATGGAATGGTTCTTAAACTGCTCCAATAAAGATAAAATGCAAACCAGTCGACTCACACCAAATAGTTAAAAGAAGTGTGTCAATTTGATGAATCAGTCATTTGACAAATTGGCCATTCCATGAATTGACTTTTGGTAAATTGGCTTTTAGCAAAAATGACATTTGGCAAATGGGTCTGCTTCTGTCACAGCAATGTGTTTCACAGGGTAATTACTCACATGCTCCCAGGCCGTGCTCATGGCCTGGTACCCAATCTCAGGAGAAGTCATTCTGCAGGGTCAGTGCCACCACCTACTACACTGCTCTTTGCTGAACAGGCACAAGCCAGGTGGGTTTTAGGGTATTTTGAGGGATGCACAGGCTACCCAGCAGGCAGGCCACTCTTCACAGGCATCATTTTTCTCAGGAAAGCTCATCTAGACTCTAAGGGGCAGACTCTTTGGGCTCTCCTGGATAAGGACCAGGGGTGGGCCTAGGGCTAGGAAAGGCAGGATTTAACGTGGTTTGAAAAGAGAGAGAACTGAGGTGAAAAGTGACAGGGCTGGGCAAGTAAAACCCAGGTGTGCTGAGGGAAAGGGCTCTGCTCAGAGAAGTGACCAGTCCACAGGGGCTGCAAATCCAAGCTTCTCCAGGGAGAGGCTGGGAGCCCCACCAATGTGTCAGGACAGCTGACATCTGCCTTGAAGCCATGCCAGGAGCAGCCCACCAAGGAGGCCAGCAGAGCATCACTGAGTCCCTGGGGCATTTCCATTCCCTCTTTCTTGGGGGAAATGGAGTCTATTTCTCTACTGAAAAGACCATGCCTCTAGGCCAAGCACGGTGGCTCACATCTGTCATCCCAGCATTTTGGGAGGCTGAGACTGGCGGATCACGAGGTCAGGAGATCGAGACATGGCCAACATAGTGAAACACCATCTCTACTAAAAATACAAAAATTAGCTGGGCGTGGTGATGCGTGCCTATAGTACTAGCTACTTGGGAGGCTGAGGCGGGAAAATTGCTTGAACCCGGGAGGCGGAGGTTGCAATGAGCCAAGATCATGTCACTGCACTCCAGCCCAGGGACAAAGCGAGACTCCATCTTAAAAAAAAAAAAAAAAAAAAAAAAAAAAAACCATGCCCCATTCCCCCACACCTCAGTCTCCTACAGGGCTGTCACACCCTGTCGGTCTTGGCCTCAGGAGTGTCTCAGAAGGAGGGGCTTGAGGGATTTGAATAGCAAGAGGTCAGCTTCCCCAGGGCATCTACAGCCCCTGAGGTCCCCTTCACATGCACAGACAGGGATGCTCAAAGGGAATAAGACCCTAACTACTTTCCAGGCAGGCAGAAACACAGCCCTGTCTGTTACAGGGGCAAGAAAGGTTTCCAGTTGGATGAGGGTGATCTGCAGGTGGCCACAACAACAAAAGCCGCGAGGAGTTAACAGCCACAAGGAGTCGCTGCCTGGGGAGCTGTCCGTGGTTCTGAATCCATCGGTACTCTTCCTCTGCTCAGGGCTAAAGACACTCCTTGGATCCCCGCCACTTTCAACCTGGCACATCTGGCCCACACGTCAAACCTTGTCTACTCAGCTCCTCTTTCTCCCAAGCTTACAGAGAGTCACGTCCATCACACGCAACCGGAAGGTCAGGATAGCTTCCCTATGACCCTCAAGGGACCCACTCTTAGACTCCTAGGAGAGGTGTGTGCTGAGCACAGTGCACATCACTAAGCTACTTCTATACTGTGTGAAGCTCAATCCTGCCCCAATTCCCACTTCCCTAGAAGTCAGACCTCCCCTGGACACAGATGCCTGGACACAGATGCAAGCACAGAGAGGTGCTGAGAGGGCATCTGGGCACACCCCAAATCCTTGCACAAAAACTGTTCACTATACTCCTAGGACATGAATGATTGTGACTGGCTCTTGAGTAACACAATTGTTATTGGTGGTGGTGGCGGTGGTGGCAGTGCTGGTGGTAGCAATATTTATTATGATTTATAATGTGCCTGGCACTGTGCTGGGTATTTTATATGTTTTATATACATTATTTCATTTAATCCTAAAACAACCTCATGAGACATATACTCTCACCATGTGTAGGATGTTAACAGTCAGAATATGTGTGAGAGGGGACAGGGAGTATATGAGAACTCTGGGCTTTCTGCTCAATTTTGCCATGAACCTGAAACTGCTCTAAAAATGAAAGTCTATTGTTTGTTTATGGAGACAGTCTTACTCTGTCACCCAGGCTGGAGTGTGGTGGCATGATCATAGCTCACTGAAGCCTGGGCTCAAGCAATCCTCCTGCCTCAGCTGCAGAGTAGCTAGGACTCCGGGCACATGCCCACCATGCCCAGCTAATTTTTATTTTGTAGCAATGGGGTCTCACTATGTTGCCCAGGCTGGTCTTGAACTCCTGGCCTCAAGCAATGCTCCCACCTCAGTCTCCCAGAGTGCTGGAACTGCAGGCAAGAGATACTGCACCTGGCCAGTCTATTTTTTTTTAAGCTACTCTGATCATGCCTATTTTCCAGATAATGTAACTGAGGCATAAAAACTTGCCCAAGCTGCCCGACTGCAGAATCCACAAGCTAACCCACTATGCTACACCAGCGCAGCACATTAGAATCTTCAAACTGACGGGCAGGTGTGCGGGGAGGCTTCCAGAAGCCTACACATGTCAGCAGTGACACTTGATGGATGAACTTGGAGGGAGGAGGTGAAAGACTAGAAAGCAGAGTACGATCATGAACATTCATAATGTTGACACTGAGTCATCAAGGAAAGGTGAAATTATGTTCAGGACCCTCTGTTTTAGAACTTAGATGCTGTATAATACATTTTAGACATATTCTCATCAAAAATGGCATACGGTTCCCATGTTTTCCCCGAGCAGCTGTGCTACAGGAAGTGCGGAATGTCAGCCCCCGTCTGCAGTGCGCATTGTCTGGGGACTTCTCCTTGCCTCCCAGGATTCCTGTAAGTGTCTCAGGAACTGTCACTCCTTCCAAACCCCTGTAGGTTTGAAAGGCAAAGAGGCAAGCACTGGAATCTTGTAGTGAGAGGCTTCAATCAGAAGTCCCTAACGGACATGCAGCTGCATTTGAGACTGCATCCTCGGGGCCTCTGAGAATGAAGAGAGTTGTGGTGGGAGCAGCCTGGAGGCAGGATCAGAGGCCATCAGCCCCTGACTTCTCACAATCTCTGGCTACTACCCAAGAGCCCCCGGCAGCAGTGACACCAGGGTTCCTGGCCCCAGTCTTCACCTAGCTGTGGAAGTGACGGCCAGCTCTGCAAACCCTGAACACAGAGGGCACCTACCCCTCCTGGTGTGGTGGCTGCAGCCAAATTCTGGGGGAGACAGGCAGAGGATGGTCAGCTCCCACCACCATTGTGAATACCAGAAACTGTGTTCAGGGCTAAGGAGCCTTCATCTTAGCACCCAATTTGGCCCAACTTCTGATTCTCTAGAAGCGGTGGAAATTTTCTCTGACTTCTAGAGGCTAGCTCCAGCAGCCACACCCTCCCCCAGGGAAGGGTTGGTGCTGCCGGGCACCCTGCTGCCTGCCTCATTCTCTCCACCCCTAGGCCGGGTATCCCCACCTGGGCTGTAGAGCCTCAAAGGCCACACAGCTATTGCAATATCTGGTCATCCACATGCACTGCCAGCATTGCGTGAGGAGTGAATGAGGGTTAAACACCATGGGCTTTACCTCTGGGAGCCTTATTTTCCACATCTGTAAAATGGGAGAAAGTAAGAGTCATGGCGGTGGTTTCAGGCCCAGTAAACAGGCGCTCCTGCTGTCTCTTTTCTTTTCTTTGTGAGACAGTCTTGCTCTGTCACCCAGGCTGGAGTGCAGTAGCATAATCTCAATTCACTGCAACCTCCACCTTCCAAGCTCAAGCAATTCTCATGCCTTAACCTACTGAGTAGCTGGGATTACAGGCATGCATGCCCAGCTAATTTTTGTATTTGTAGTAGAGACAGGGTTTTGCTATGTTTGTCAGACTGATCTCAAACTCTTGGCCTCAAGTGATCTGCCTGCCTCGGCCTCTCAAAGTGCTGGGATTACAGGTGTGAGCCACAGCGCCTGGCCACTATTACTCTTCTTATACCTCCCAAGTGGATACAAATGCCCAGTGGACAAGTAAGATATTCAAAGGCACTGCTGGACCCCTAAGGTCCTCTTCAAAAGCATGATGTGTTTCCTCAGTCACTTCTTAACTGTACCCATGCTTTTTCTTCTTAGCATTTACCATAGTTTTAACCAACCAATTATTCATGAAATGATGTAATTAAATGTAATTATGTGCCTGGCACTGTGCTGGGTATTTTATGTTTCATTTAATCATCTGTTCCAGTAGGGCAAGGGCCATGGGTAATGGCCCTAGCAAACAGGTGGCATGTAATTGGTATTTGATGATTACCTTTGGCTACTCAGAAAGGTCAAAACTAGCCCTTGGAAGGGGTCTGCGATGTTTTGACATTAACAATGGGTCCTCCACCACTCTCAGAGTGGCCAAAAGCCGGAGTGCTGATGCCAGTGGCAAGAATGTGGGGCAATGGGAACTTTTGTCCCTTGCTGGTGGGGATATGAAATGGTACTGCCACTTCAGAAGATGGTTGGGCAGTTCCCCATCCCCACAACACTAAAGACACTGTCACCATAGGATCCAGTGAACATGTTCCTTAGGGTTGCCCAAAGGAGTTACAACTTATGTTCACACACAAGTCTGTACATGGGTGTTTATGGCGGCTTTATTCCCAACTGCTAAAACTTGGAAGCAGCCAAAATGGCCTTTAGTAGGTGAATGGATGAGTAAACTGTGGACCATCCAGACAGTGGAATATTATTCAGTGCTAAAAAGAAATGAGCTGGACAGGTGAGGTGGCTTATGCCTATAATTCCAGCACTTTGGGAGGCCAAGGTGGGTGGATCACCTGAGGTCAGGAGTTTGAGACCAGCCTGGCCAACACAGTGAAACCCCATCTCTACTTAAAAAAACAAAAATTAGCCAGGCATGGTGGTACATGCTTGTAGTCCCAGGTACTTGGGAGGCTGAGGCAGGAGAATCGCTTGAATCTGGGAGGCAGAGGTTGCAGTGAGCTGAGATCATGCCACTGCACTCCAGCCTGGGTGACAAGGGGAGACTCCATCTCCAAAAAATAAAAAATAAAAAAAAGAACTATCAAGTCATAAGACATAGAGGAAAGTGAAATGCATATGACTAAGTGAAAAAATCCGGAATGAAAGCCTTTATACTGTATGATTCTAACTGTATGACATTCTGGAAAAAGGCAAAATGATGGAGACTGTAAAAAAAAAAAAAATCAGTGATGCCAGCAGGTGGTAGGAGAAATGGATGAATATGCAGAGCACGGGGGACTTTTAGGGCAGCGACACCACTGTGTGACACTACAACAGTGGACTCGCGTCATTAGGTATTTGTCCAAAAGCATAGAGTCTACATCATCAAGAGTGAACCCTACTGCAAACTACACACTCTAGGTGATAATGATGTGTCAACACAGATGTACTGATTATGACAAATGTAACTCTCCGGTGGCAGATGTGGAGGCTGTGCTTGTGAGGGAAAGGGAAGGGGGTAAGTTGAAAATCTCTGTGGCTTTTGCCCAATTTTGCTGGTAATCTAAAACTGCTCTAAAAAATAAGGATTATTAAAACAACTAAAATAAACAGGTGCTAGCCCCCAGTGAAGACTGACTGGACTGAATAAATGTATGAAGCCCCTGCCACCACCAACCCCCTTACCCCCACAATCCAGCCCCACACACAGCTGTCATTCCTCCAAGGGGCCTGTTCTCCAGCAAATGACAAAAGCCTCTGAACCAGCCCATCTGCCTTTGTGCTGTGTTGGGCAGAAGGGCCACAGCCCCAGAAGAAAATTCCTACCATCCCCTCCAGGCCCTGCTCACCATCCTCCTGCTTGCCTCCCCATTGCCCAGTATAAACACTTTTCCCTCTGGCCACCAGGGCCATCCCCTGTCTCCATCTCTGCATTTGTCACATTGCATGTCTGCAAGCCTTGAGCCTCCTGGTAATAAGGATGGCAGCACAGCTGTGGAGAAGGATGCACCTGCCTTCTGCCAGCTTCCTGAAGGAAGGCTCGCTAATGTGAGTATAGAGTGCACTCCCAGGCCGTACCTACAAGCCAGCACAGCCACACCATAATCCAATGGTATACACGCAAAGGCTAGCCTCAGAGCCCTCTGCCTGAGCCTCCTGATCACACTCTCAGCTCCTGCCCTGAGTGTGTAGGGGGTAGTAACATCTGCGGATCTGATTCCAGCCTGGGGAGCTCAAGGTCTCCACTCTGAGCTTGAGCTCCAACTCAGATTTACCAGAGCTGTGTGCTGGAGGGATAGAGTCTTGATCAGCGCAGCCACTATTTCCCGTTTTCATCTTGCTTCATTTGAGAACACAGCCAGGTTGAATAACAAACCATGTAAACTAAAGCCTTGCCACCCAAAGTTTGGTAAGAAGACGTGCTATACCGGCAGACAGAAATGCAGAATCTCACCAGCTCCCGAGACCTGCTGCATCAGAATCTGCCTTTAATAAGGTGATTTGTGTGTGCATTCAAGTGGCACAGCCCTGGATAGACACTGGTTCTCAGACTCAGCTGCACACTGGAACTATCTGGGAAACTACAAAAATACTGATGCCGGCCAGGCACGGTGGCTCACGCCTGTAATCCCAGCATTTTGGGAGGCTGAGGCAGGAGGATCATGAGGTCAGGAGATTGAGACCATCCTGGCCAACATGGTGAAACCCCATCTCTACTAAAAATACAAAAAAAAAAAAATTATCTGGGCATGGTGGCACATGCCTATAACCCCAGCTACCAGAATTGCTTCAACCAGGGAGTCAGAGGTTGCAGAGAGCCAAGATCGCACTACTGCACTCCAGCCTAGAGACAGAGTGAGATTCCATCTCAAAAAAAAAAAAAAAAAACTGATGCCTGGCCTACCCCAGAGATAGAGCCTGGACTCTGGGGTCTTTCAAAGCTCCCAGGGGATTCTAGTGTGCAGCCAGGGTTGAGAGCTCTCATTCGACACGTATGACCTCTAACACTATCTTCTCTGTCCCTCGAGCCCCTTGTTGTGTCCTTCCCCTCCCAGTGCCCCTCTTAGGGTGCCACCTCTTTCTCCAACCCTTTCTCACAGTATTTCTGATGCTCCAGGATGACTGATGTTAACTAGGTGTTGAGGATGTTGGGCTTCGAAGAGTAATTCAGACTAGAGGGTAAATGACTCACAGCCCTAATTTCCATGCAGCATGTCAGGGGGAGTCTTGGCTCAGCCTAGTCCATCATTGGTGACATCTGACCAGTCTGGGAATGTAAAGAAAATGCTCTGGGCAGAAAGGGCTTTGCTGGTCACCCTGGACTAGCCTTTTCTATACAGCTAAGCCTACTGTAGAGTAAAGAGCTTTGCACGGCATGCGTGAAAGTTCGCTACTAAATTTTAACAGTTGAGCAAAGATGCCTGTGTGTCTATCTGTGTGGATGTGTCTAAATCTCTGCATCCTGCTAACATTTTTGGTAGGAAAGGGAACAAAAGAAAGGGGAGTGAGTGGAGAAAGCACCTTCAGAAGCCAAGGACCCAAGGCAGTGGGCGGCAGGATCGCAGGAGCCCACGTCCACAAAAGGAATGAAGCACTGTGTCTGCCACAGTTTTGTGGTGAGTTGGTATCAACGTCCCCACACAAAACCCTCCCCTCCCCATCATGAGCTGTCACTGGGAGGGTCCAGAGGCCAAGGGAAGAAAGAGGCCAGATCATTCTTGTTTATCACATGAGCAGGGCCACACAGAAGCTGGAGGCCCCAGCCGCACACCCACCCTGCCAATGCACCCCTGGGCTGTACCCTGCAGGGAGAAACTGCAGAAAAGCAACGCTGAAGCCCTGCAGGAGCAGCGCCCAGCTCCCAGGTGCTGGGGCCACCACGGGGCAGCCATCTCGCGGAAGGGCAAGGGAACCCAAGACAGAGAAAGGGAGACAGTCCAGAGCCCAGAGCCCAATAATGAGAAAATGGCAAAAATGGAATGAAAAAGAAAGAGTAGTGAAAGGAGGAAAAAAGACAGAGTCAGACAGGAAGACACAGGGCGATGCCAAGCCCCCCACGACTGGGGGTGAGGCTCTGAGGCGGGAAGCCCGGGGACTTGGCTTTTTGCCGCAGCATGGGGTGGCAGTGAGTCTCCGTCACACCTGACAGCCAGCTAAGGTGCAAATGAAAAGAACGCAGCGTGGGGCTGCTGGGGCCCTCCGCTCTGGGGCGCTGGGCTCTGCCACTCGCCTGTCTCTCTAGGCCGGCCAGGCAGAGAGATAATTTGCCCGAGGCTGGAGGTGTCAGACTCTGAAGATGAGTGTGAAGCCTGCAGGTGACCTGCCCGTAGGGATGTGTCTTGTGTGACTAATCGCGGGCAGAGGTGGGAATGGAGTTCTGGCCGCCACAGCGCTGTCTCCAAATCACATCCCTGTGAGGCGGTGGAAGGTGTCCTTTCCTCACTCCTGGCTGGGGGAGGGAGGTTTCAGCAGCTCCAATGGCTGCAGGCAGGGGGATCAAGGCCGGCAGGGACAGCCTGTCATCATGGACGGGTGGGGGCCATGAGGAAGGATGGCTCATGCTCTGTCTTGTACACCACAAATCCAACAAGCATTTCACATGTCAGTTAAGGGCAGAAAGTCTGGAGCCAGATTGTGTGGGTTGAATCCTGGCTCTGTTTCTCACTAGCTGGGTGACTCTGAGCTTGTTCCCTAACTTCTCTGTGCCTCACTTGTCTTCTTGCATAAAGTGGGAATAACAAATACTAACAGTATCCAGCTGTGGCCGGGATTCAATGAGTGAGCATGTGACAAGCATTCCGCTTAGTCCCTGCTGGCGCATGTGCCTGTCACCAGCATCCTTGCCGCTACCGTTCACCCAGGCCTCCTCTGTGCTCAGGGCCGGACTACAGACTTGGGAAGAACAGCAACCAAGGCAAGGGAGGTTCATGCTTGTACCCCGGTCGGGGAGCCAAAGGCCACCCACGATTTCAGAGATGGAGGCGTGCCGAGAAGGCAACAAATCGGGAGCCAGGATGGAGAGGGAGTGGGAAGGAGGGGCCCCTGCAAGCTGTGGGGTTGGGGGCCTCCCTGCTGTCAAGGGAGAAACCAAGTGCCAAGAAGCAGGGAGCAGGCAGAGCCCTGGGAAGAGCATCCCAGGCAGAGGAACCAGCAGGTGTAGAGGCTGTGAGGTGGGCAAGAGCTGGAAGTGTCAGGGAACAGGGAGAAGGTGGAGGCTGGAGCCACAGGCAGGGGCTGGTCATGGAGGGCCTCGGAGGCAGGGCTGGGATGCCGGTTGGAGCTGAAGTGAGTTGGAGGGTGTTAGCAGGAGGGCAGCAGGGTCTGGCTGACATTCTGTAAAGAGAACTGGTTGCTGTGAGGCAACTGGATTTCAGGGGTGTTGGGGGACAGTGAGAGCAAGAAGCAACCCTCTTGACAACCTTAGGAGGTAGAATTTTTGCGATGAGAACACTGAGCGCACCGCAGGGTGGAAAGGGGCAGAAGTGGGTGCCACCAACAGCTCCCTTCACTGAGTGCTTGCACACACCAGGCTCTGCACTGTGGCACTTTCCCAGAAGATGTGAAATTGCAAACCCCAAGCCATCCAGTGGGTGCCGGGCCACACAGGCCCTGGCCGCTGTCTCCTAAGCCCACGTCCCATCCATGAAAGTGGCCCTCTGCTAGTGCTAGAAGGGTAACAAGCAGGCCTGGGGGAACCCTGGTTCTGAGCACCGCTGCAGAGCACATCTGCCTCTGCCTCACTGCCATGGGAGGAGGCTCATTCAACGTCACAGGCAGCGCTGGAGGAAAAACTACTTTGTGATATACTTGAGATCAGTCACTGACATCAGCTGAGAAGATAGCTACCCATCCTAGCAAATGTTCACTCCGGTTTAATACAATCCTATCACTGAGAATTTGCCTCTTGCAAAAGGCAAGCACTATGGATTCAAAGCACGCATTTGATTTTTTCCGTTTCACATGAACTTTGCAGCTACGTCTGAAAACCAGTGTGGATCTGCTCAGACACGCTCCACGCACCACGCTGCCACCTTCTCCTCTCGAAAGGGGCTTGTCCCCCTGTCTTTCTGTGAAGACAGCCAGGTTCCTTAGGGAACTCACCTCTGTCTATCTCACTATCTACTACTGATAAGGGTCTATCCTCCGTGCAGTTACACATGAACTTGCAGATTTTTGTGTGGCCGAGTTGCAAATCATTATTGTCTGGTAGGTAAAAATCATCTAACCCTGTCCAACATAACCAGTTTTGTATTAAACTTCGTAGTTTGTTTTTTGAGATGGTCTTACTCTGTCACCAGGCTAGAGTGTAATGGTGTGATCTCAGCTCACTGCAACCTCTGCCTCCTGCGTTCAAGTGATTCCCCTGCCTCAGCCTCCCGAGTAGCTGAGACTATAGGTGCCCACCACCATGCCCAGCTAGTTTTTTGTATTTTTTAGTAGAGACGGGGTTTCACCATGTTAGCCATGATGGTCTCGATCTCTTGACCTCACAATCCACCCGCCTCAGCCTCCCAAAGTGCTGGGATTACAGGCGTGAGCCGCCGCGCCCCAACTTTGTAGTCTTATTTCAGTGTTTCCTGCCTTTTGCTGATAATAAGCTCTCAGCTCTCCACATTCTCCTTGAAACAATTTTACCATCCTGCTGGCCCCTTCCTTCATGAATTAAGTGTAAACTTTTGGCACACACCACTTTACATTTGTATGACTGTCACATTTCTAGCTTGTTTACGATCATTCTTTGCCCGCGTTTTTATCTTCATTTTGCAGATGGGAATGCCAAGGCTGAGAGAAGCCAGGGAGCTGGCCGAAGCGCACAGAGTTAGTAGGAGCACAGGTAGGATTTGGACCCTTCCATCCAATGCCAGGCCCATGGGCTAACTGCCCTCGCAGTTCCCTAGTTGAAAGGAGCCTTAGAAAGGATCTACACAAACTCCAGTCTTTTCCAGGCGAGAACTCACTCTGAGGCCGGGAGTGGCGAGAAGTCTTACGCACAGTCGCACACTCATAAAGGCCAAAGGGCAACCTTGGCAGAAAGGAAGTTTTTCAGCTAACCATTGCCTCATCTTCTTACATTTATCTCAAGTCTTTGCTCAAGCCAGGCCACCCACAAGGAGCAAGAAAGAGTGACTAGCACGCCGTGACATTTGTGAAGCGAGGGCCTGCCTTCACCTGCTTGCTGTCAATGCAGCTCTGGCATAGGTCACTCCTGAGATTGTCAAGCAGGGTTCTGAGCTGAGGCCCCTGGAGGCTCTGAAGCCTTAAGGATGGGCTGCCCCAGGTCTGTACAGCCCCTAAAACTGTGTGTAAATTGTGCATATGTGCATGGTACATCCGATTCTCAAAGGGATCTGTGACCACAAAAATGTCACATACCCTGCTTCGAGAGTATGTCTCTAGAAGGCTCCTGTTAGAAGCAAATGAACTAACTGGGAAGAGAAATGCACTCGTCTCTACACATTTGCATAGGTTAACCTGCTAAAGCAGGTCCAAGGATTTGTCAATATGAGAACAACGTGATTCAAAAGTCAGCCTTTGGGGCAGCTCATTGGTCAAACACCTGAAAGGCTCAGAAGCCATAAGAGCATGTGTGAGAGGCTAAGGCCCAGAGACCTATGTAACTGCATGGATGCCATTTCTGGTGGCAAAAGAGCAGCCAAGAGCCAGAGGGCCTCACCCAGCACAATGGGACTCTCCCCATAAAATATCAGCTCCTTGAAGCAGGGATTCTTACCTGCTTTGTTGCCAATTATTCGAAGCTTCTGGAAGAGAGCCTGGTATATAGCAGATGCTCAATAAACACTTCTTGACTGAATGAGAATTGTCCAAGAGGAAAGAAATATACCACTAGTTGGTGATATCTATAAAAGTCATGCCAAGGGCAAGACCCAAAAATGACAATAAAAATAGCAGTAACCAACACCTACTGAGCCCTTTGCAATGTGCCAGGCCCTGTGCTAAGTGGTCTTCGTGCCTCACCTATTTATTCCTCAAACAGCTCCACGAGGCCACTGGACTACAATTTCTTCATATGTGAAATTGTTGGCTCCATTTCACATACGAAGAAAGCGAGGTTCAGAGAGGTTCTGTGATTTGCCTGAGCTTACACACGCTGGGAGTCCAGTCTACAACCTGGACGGGGTCTGCATAATCCACATCTTAACCACTGTACAAAAAACTACCCTCCCTGGATTCACAGGAGAAGTGACAGAGGGAGAACCAGAGCAAAGAGGAAGAAGTTGTGAAGTGGGCTGGGAAGAGGGCAGGGCAGCAGCTGGAAGATACAGCCTGTGCTGTGAAGCTCTCCAGAACAGCGTTTGTGAGGCCCTGGAAGGGTGGTGGGTAGGGAAGGGGAAAAGCAGCAAGATGTGGCGGAGGTTGCCAGTGTTCCCAACCAAAATCCATTCTCCCCTTTTTCCTTCTTAAGAGAATTGTGATTTGATTTGGCCAGCCACGTGCCCAGATAAAAATTACATTTCCTACTTCCCTTGCATCTCCGGGTAGCTAAGAAGGTTTAAGTAGAAGTTGCTAAACAAAAAACTTTCAGAAAAATCATTCTGAAGGGGCTGACTCAGCTGGGAAAGGTGCCCTTCCTTCACTACTTTCCTTCTTCTTCCTGCCTAAAGCAGCCATATGAGATGGCTGGAGCTCCAGCAGCCATCTAGGAACCACGAGGATGGAAGATAAAGCTTAGGAATGTTGGAGCAAAAGTTAGAAGGGTCCTGGGACTCTGACGCCCAGCTGGCTCTGGAGCTGCCAGACTTTAATGTGACAGGAAGAATTCCCATATCTCCGTTTAAGTCATCTTTTAAAAAGGTTTTTTTATCTTACGTAGAGCCAAACCCAGTTCCAGCTGGCACAGAAGTCACCTATGAGGAAAAACGAGCAGAGCTAGCAATACCCAACACTTCATCTGCAGAAATACCATCTTGCCAAGGCAGGTGGCGGATATGCGGGCGCCCGTGGGCCTGACCACAGCAGAGAAGCCAAGCCTGGGATGAAGGCGTCCCTCACACCCACGCGCTCTCTTAGGCTGGTGGCCAGGGGGAACGGGAGGACACAAACAAGAAGTGACTGAAATGTGAGTGAGTACCAAAGAAACCAGCAACGGCAGACATGCGCATTTTCGGAAGGCGACAAAAACCACCTAGGAAAAGGCTGCCCCAGTGCTAAGATTGTCATTCACTTACTGGAATGGCCGCCGAGTAACCCTGTCCCCAGAAGACCCCCTGCGGCCTACTTAAAGGAAAAGCCAAGGTGTCAAAGCATGTTGACCCGTGGGAAGAATTCAAGGCAGCTAGTACCAGAGCTAGTGCTGGAACGAGAGAGACCCTCCAGGGCCACTGCCAGGCCACAGAGGACCTTTGTGGGAATTAGAAAAAGGGACCTCTTTTTCAAGATACTTCATTTATTTGGAAATCCTCAAAATAAACGTGCAAATTCGCATCTAAAATGAGAATGGTGTCCTTTAGAGGCGGTACCCTTGGGCAGTGCACAGCCTGAGCAACTGAACACATCGACCCTGCATAGCTGTCTGGTCCCACCACGCCTCCACCGACTGCATGGCTCCAAAACTGGCCAAATGCTATGCTCCTGAGGTTGTCTCAGCCTTATCAAGTGATGATTATGTGAGGCCATGTGGCCCCTAATTAGGAAGACAGAAGGAGTATCCACCCTAAAAAAATGGCACAATGTCAAGTTTTTCAGCACCTGGGTTAAATAGGATTCAGAAGAAGAATGCAGCTGTGTGGAGCAGGTGATAGCGGCACTAGGACCAGAAATTGCCTGGTCTGATAAGCATCGAGCACAGTGCCTAGGGAGAAATCAGTCTAATAAGAAGTTGTGGAATGCATCAGTCTACGACTAAATGAATGAAGGCATGAATATCTTTGAATTTTATTACAATTAATTAAAGCTACTTTATGTCATCCTATCAGTTTTTTCTCCCCTTGGGGAGAAGGAAGAACTTTTATAATTTATGGAATTATTTTAAACAAATAAATGCAAATGAGCAAACCTCAATAAATTATTTAATTCTCAACTTTAATTATCTGCCCTATCCCTGTCCCAACTGCCAGAAAGAGAGAGAAAGGCCAGGTGTGATGGCTCATGCCTGTAATCCCAGCACTCTGGGAGCCGAGGTGGGTGGATCATCTGAGGTCAGGAGTTCAAGACCAGCCTGGCCAAAATGGCGAAATCCCATCTCTACTAAAAATACAAAAATTAGTTAGGCATGGTGGTGGGCGCCTGTAGTCCCAGCTTAGGGAGGCTAAGGCAGGAGAATCGGTTGAACCTGGAAGGCGGAGGTTGCAGTGAGCTTAGATCGTGCCACTGCCCTCCAGCCTGGGTGACAGAGAGAGATAGGGAGAGAGAGAGAGAGACGGTGGGGCGGGGGGGGGGGGAGAGAGAGAAAGAGAGAGAGAGAGAGAAAGAGACAGACAGAGAGAGAGAAAGAGAGAGAGAGAGACAGAGAAAGAGAGAAGGAGAACAAATCTCCTGGGGACTTGCTCAGATGGGCAGGTCTGGGGTGGACCTGAGCGTCTGTGTTACGCCCAGCTCCCTGCAAAGGCTGATGCTGCCAGCCACACAGCACCCTTTGAGTTGAGAGGTACAGCGTCCCTCCTGGCTCTCACCTGGGGCTGTGCCTCATCCCCAGTGGCCAAGCAGAAGAAGAATCCCTCACCTGAGTGAGGCTGGCAGCTGTTGCCCCTCCCCCTGCTTCTGCTCTGGTGTGCTGGGCACTCTGATTTCAGACACCGTTAGAATTTCAGCCCAGCAGACAAAACAGCCGGCTGTGGCCCGAGCTTAGGGACCCAGATAGCTGCCTTCTGCTTTTTCCTTTCCAAATGAAATTTGAGATGTCATTTTTTTAATCACCAAAAAAAAAAGGGCTGAGAAAAGAAAATAAGCATTTTCTTCATGTCTGTCTCTGCTTCCTGCCCCCACTCACCACTTCCCGAAACTAGCCTTGCCATCCTCCTGCCATCGTGCCCTTGAGCTCCCCCACCGGTGCCCTGTTCCCCCAATCCTGCCTGCCCTCCCTGCCGCTCTCTGAGCGCACCTCTGGCAGAGCTGCCTTGCCAGGCTTATTTTTAACAGCTCTGATTGAAGCTGGGAGCCTGCTGACATTTACACTCCCTCATCATTATCAGCTCGAAGCTTCCAGCAGCCAAGCTAAAAAGGCTTCACGGAGCCCGAGCAGGAGGGGCCGGGAGGGAAATGTCAGCAGCTCGGCACTCCCACCCCTTGCGGAGCTGCTTCGCCACCTGCCCACAGCACAGCCCACCCGCCCCAACTCGACCCCGAGATGGAGGGAGGCAGAGAGTCCCCTTCCCGCAGCAAACCCACAAACACTCAGGGGCCAGCTGTTTTCTCGCTTCTAGTGACCACATTTTCTCTCTCAAGAATTAGGGCACGTGGTGTGATTTAGAAATGCATGGGTGTGAAAAGACTCATAGAGGCAGAAAAATTAAATCCCATTTAGTTTTGTATCTAATGAGAGCCACCAACAAGCCCCTCCTGGGTGGCTTTATCCTCATTTGGACAAATCTGAACCGCCCCACCAGCTGTCTTCGAACCTATAGCCTTCCTGCTCCTCTCTGGAGTTCTGCACCATCCAAAGCTCCCATTTCTTTTCCCAGGGATACTGGGAAGGCAAGATGAGAGTGTAGGGTGCCTGGCACCCCAAAAGAGGCTGACCTTGCCCCCAGGCTCCTCACCAGCACCCACCCAGCCTAGACCGGGCCCCCACCCAGGGGCCTCCATGTCCCCCACACACACTCCTGTGTCTAACGCTGCAACCACATCTCATCCTGGCAGCTACTTCGCTGATGGACCTGAGAAAGAGGCTCCCGGAGCATGGAGTGCCTTGATGCTTTGCTGTCTCGGGAGAGATTCACTGTTGTGTTTTATGTCTGCTGAGCAAGGTCAGAGGTCATGGGAATGCATCTGGCTCATTTGGAAACTTCACTTGTAGAAGGTCTCAGAGACCACTAAATAATTTACTCCTGGGTCATGAAGGAAATAATTTTTACAGAGAAAGCATTTCCAACTCAATGCACTAAAAGGTCACTTCATTAAGACAGTGGAGGTAGGGCGAGAGTTTAGAGGTGAGAACGATGCTTCTGTGGGAGGAAAAACTAGCTGTTAAAAGCATGGAAAGAATACCCAGTTTAGATTTATTTATCAAAGACGTCTTGCCTTTCCTATGTGGATGTTAATACAAAAGCATACAACCTAAAACTCGGATAGTGGATGTTTTTAAGTCTCAAGGAGCCCCCTCCAGGAAGTCTTCCCTGATTCACCCCACTCTGATCATTTGTTTACTTTGCTATCTTGCAGGCCTCTGCTATATGTCCTGGTCGGCAATCTGTAGCCCCAGGCAAAATATTAAATTCCTCATTATTTCCACTCCTCCAGGAAGGCCTTCCCCAGCCATACGGTCTGTGGGTAGCCGTCGGGCCTCCTACTTCCCTGCCATGCCCTACAAAGAGAGGTGGCAAGCTGTGTGAGCTTTGTCCAGAGCGTTTCCTTTCACTTCAATACACACAGTCGCAATCACCGGCCTAACAATTGTGTTCATGTTATTTTGATATTGCCATTTCAAGTGAATCAGGAAGCCCAGTCTATAGTTCAATCTGTAAAATTCTGATTGCAGAACTCTGATTGGCCAGGTACCAAGTTCTGGCAAAACCAGTAACCTTGAAGCATCACAGCTGGAACCACTGTTCCCCAAGCGCCTTCCACAGAGAGGACAGTGGTGGGGCTGAGCAGGGAATTCGAACATGCACACCGCCACAGCCCCGCCCTAAGGAGCTCACGGCCCAGTCCTGAGAACACTGGCTGGGATGACCCGGGGGCTGAGAGTTCTGGGGCTCTCGCTATGGTCTGGACGCTGTGCTGAGTACCACTTTCTGTTCACAAAAGTCCTACTGCTGCGCCCAACTCAGAGCTGGAGAAGAGAGGCTGAGGAAGCGGGAACTAGGGCGAAGCCACGCTGCTAGGCGGGGAGGGGCAGGAGTGGGGTTCTCAGTCAGAGAAGATACCCCTGGGCTGGAGGGACCTGGGAGCGGTGAGGGCTCCCAGGGCTACAGTGGGACTTAGTGAGGCAGAGTGGGTGAGCAGAGGCAGGACGCCCAGTGTGTGTTGGGGCCAGAGCTGAAGAGCCTGGTGTCCGCGTGGTACGCACAGAGAAAGCAGCTAGGAGGTGCCTGAGCTGGGCAGGTGCCAGGGCCTCTGAATGCCATGTAAGGGCGGGGAACTTGAACCCACAGCCACGGGACCACTGAAGACTAGAAAACAAGAGCGGATCCACGTGATGTCTCAGGAAGAACGACACCTAGAACCAAGTACGGTGGCTGGAAGAGGGGAAGGGCAGAGGAGAGTCCCTTGTGAGGCCATAATGGTCCTTAAAGCACCAATGGTGGGGCTCTCAACTCCCAAACGGAGGGACCTGGCTTCCCCCAGAAGGGGACAATGCCTGGGGACAATCACGTGGCTGTCAGTAGGAACCCTGGAGCTGGCCTCACCAATTGACCCCGGATGAGACTTGTCTCCTCCTCAGCTCTTCCTGTCCCCGGTTTCCTGAGCAATAAAGCAGCAGGAAATGAGACCGGCTCCTCACGCACAGGTGACAGGGAACCGAGGGAGCGAGCGTGCGTGTGTGACGGCCCAGCCCAGCGCCTGGTTCTCAGTGCCCCTCACCATTGTTAGCTGCCATGACTAACGTGAACAGCAACAGGAGGCTGGAGTGGAGGGGCAGGGAGTGGCTGGTTTGGGGGTATCCCGTGTCTGCCCCTCCCTCAGGCCATTGGAAACATGAGACAGGACTAAGAGAGGAGCCAGGGCTTGATTTGGGGGCTCGTGGGGGAAGGGAAGGCTGAAGTCACAGGAGGGCTGCGATCTCAGGAAGAGTTCCAAGGAAGAGACGCAGGCAGCACAGGCCCCGCCGTCCCAGGCTGGCTTGCCCCAGCTCGGCCACCCAGCGCAGCAGGCTCAACACAGCAGAGCCGGGCTGCAGCCACCTCGGAGTTTCTAAAAGTCAAAATTGCACAATGGGAAGAAGACTTCCGGCTGGAGGCAGGGCGGCAGGCAGAGGCCAGGAGAAGCTCCTGGATCTGTTGTACATCTGGGTAGGTGTCCGTCTGTCTGTCTCTGGCTGCTGCTGGCTCACCCAGTCTCCATCTCTGCCTGTGGCCCAGCCCTCTTTCTCTGCACGTGTACATACATGTGTGTTAGGTTCTCAGGGAGTGGGGTGCTTCCAGTCTTTCCTCTCACTTTTCCAAGTAAATCCAGTTGATGGTCCCCTGCCCTGGCCTAGGAGCGGGGAAAGGCAGTCCCAGAAGGAGAGGGAAGCTCTGGCACCTTCTTGCCCAGGGGAGGCCATAGACCCCGGGCAATGCCCCCGCAGTGTCTGGTTGCTATGAAATAGAATTTATACATGAAAATCAGGAGAGAAGCCAGCCCAGGGCACCCCAGTCATGGCTGTGACAGAACTGACAGCTAATTAGAAAGCTCCATTTGAGTCTCATGTTGAAAAGCCATTTAATAATTAAATGTCTTATCTGTATTTAAAACCCTCTGACAATATATACTTAGAGTATGGCCAGAGAACCAATTTTCTCACTTCCATCACCCTAAAAGACACAATATTTGAATCCAGCATCTCCCCATTAATGGTAAGTGACGTGACGTCACACGATTTGAATCAGGAAGTGTTCTCGTGTTGGGGGCCCTTCCTGCTGGCTCTTGGATTGATATGGCACAGAAACTCTGACTCAGAAACATGTTTGACATGAAAACGCCTCTTCCCAAGTCACTGAGCTGGGACTGGGCAGGCAGGGAGCGGGTGAGGGGACCGTTGGCCCCGCAGGGGAGGCACAGCAGGAGTGGTTCACCTGCGTGCAGCCAGCAAGAGATGCATTGTCTGTAAAGCAATAATAAAATTTTTGGTCAGGAGCAGCGGTTCACACCTGTAATCCCAGCACTTTGGGAGGCCAAGGCAGGAGGACCACGTGAGGCCAAGTGATGGTGAAACCCCATCTCTACAGAAAATTCAAAACAAAAAAATTAGCCAGGCATGGTGGTGCACACCTGTAATCCCAGCTACTCAGGAGGCTGCAGCTGGAGAATCACTTTAATCCTGGAGGCAGGGGCTGCAGCGAGCCAAGGCTGCACCACGACACTCCAGCCTGGGCCATAAGCGAGACTCCATCGGGGAGACGCCATCTCAAAAAAGAAAATTTTTTAAACAATAATTGTTTATTCATTAAAAGAATAACCATAACAATAAAACCAACAATAAAAGTCAGTTCACTTTTCCTTGTCATCACACACTGGCAATTTTAAGGCATGTCAGTGACACAAACACTGCTCCCCACCAGGCAGGGGTTCCCACTGCCACCCCTTGGTATACCACTGCCTCGGCCTGAGGTGACCACAAGTGTAAGTGCCCTGGAAGCCACAGGGCTCCCTGGCTTGCCTGGGGTGAAGAGGAAAAGTGCTGCTGCATATTTCTAGGGATGGTACAGATGCAGGCCAGTTTGGGCCCCGTGGATATAGTCTGCCCACCTACGAGAGCAGAAAACAGTAAGGGAACAGACCTGTCCATGCACCAATGCAGCTGCACCCCTTCCTGCTGGCACTGAGCCCTTCAGGTTGCCAGTGTCCTCAAGAGAGCTGGGGAAGCCATGCAGCACTAGGGAGGAAGAGTAAATCCCAAAGGCACATTCAGAAGCCTTGCGAGAACAGACACAGGTGGGAGAGAGTCATAGGCCTGCCACTAGGGACGCAGATGGAGTGTCTGCAGAGAAGGATGGAGAGGGAGGCACCAGAACCAGCTTCCTGGTCTTCTCCCTGTTGGATGGAGCGCTCCTCCCCAGACAACCAGCAACACTGCTTCCCTCACATCCAGGACAACCTCTCAGGGAGCAGAAGGCTGTACTTCCATCTCTCCGCCTGGAAGCAAAACTTCTCTAGTTTCTCTTGCCAGCCAAAGGAGCCAGTGAACTCCTAGCGGGGGAGCTCACGCACAAAGGAAATCAGACCCAGGAGGGAATTTAAGCATGACCTAGTTCAACTCTCTCTTCTGGCAGATGAAAAGAAAGCCCAGAGAGGTCAAGTGACTTCTCTGGAGTCACGCCGCTTGTAAGCTGGTGCTCTCCCCATCACCCCCTCCCATCATGCTGCTGGGAGCAATGCTGTATCACAGAGCCATCGCAGTCAGTGCTTATGGGTTTAGATCCTGCCTTCCTCCGACAGCTGTGCCAGGGAGGATGCACCACACACACCTCCTGGCCTCAGACAGCAGCCTGGACTGGCTGTGAGCAACCAAAGCATGGCTCCAGCACCAGCAGCACCAGCAGCACCAGCCCTGCTCTGAAGGTGGATATGAGTTTGCACATCCAAAGTGCTGATCACATGCCTCCCGAGTCATAGCCAGTAAGACTAAGTATCTCTCCCATGGTCTAATCACTGTTGGAACTGGCCTGGACTATCATTAAATTCAGGAGTATCGGGGATCTTGGAAAATACAAATCGCTCCCGACCTAGCTGGCATCCCGCCTCAGGGTGATCCCTGTTCTGGGTTTAACTGTCACTTCTCAAAGAGTGGTTGTGGACCCACAGGTCAACCTCACCTGGTAGCTTGTATGAGCAGAATCAGGCTCCTCCTGGACCTACTAAATCAGGACCTGCTTTGACACAAGACCCCAAGGTGACACAGATGCACATTAAAGCCTGTGAGGCACTGGGCCGGGCGCAGTGGCTCATGCCTATAATTCCAGCACTTTGGAAGGCCAAGGCAGGCGGATCACCTGAGGGCAAGGCTGGTCTTGAACTACTGACAACAGGTGAAACCCCATCTCTACTACAAATACAAAAATTGTCAGGCATGGTGGTAGGCACCTGTAGTCCCAGCTACTCAGGAGGCTGAAGCAAGAGAATCACTTGAACCCAGGAGGTGGAGGTTGCAGTGAGCCAAGATTGCACCACTGTACTCCAGCCTGATTAACAGAATGAGTGAGATTCCATCTCAAAAAAAAAAAAAAAAAAAAAACTTGTGAGGCACTGCAGGGACACGCAAAGGTGACAACCTTAGTGACATGCTGCCATTATAACTCTGTAACAGTGGCACGGGGGAGGACGGGGAGGCTGGGCTCAGCAGCAGCTCAGGCAGAGAGATACTGAGTCGTAGATGACAGCAGGCTCAATGTGCGCTGTTGTGTGATGTCACAGCGCAGCCGCCACGTTGGGAAACCACTTATATACAGTGTCTGGGGAGTGCAGGCCCCGGGGCCCCACAAACCTGGGTCTGTGTGCCCACTCTTCATTAGCAGCCCCAGGACCTGCTGCAAGTACGTTCGGAGCTCTGGAACTCATTTCCACATCTCCAGTGTGATGTAAGGATGTGCACGGATCCTAATGTGAGAAGCTGGCAATCAACCGGTCCCTGGCAGGTGCTCAGAGTCTGAGCTACGATCAAAATCTAGGGTGCAGGGGGAGGCTGCCTGCTTCTCCAAATACCCAAAGGGGGGCAGATCTAGGCTACGCGACCAGGGCTTGCAAGTCCAGGACAGCAGGTTGGGCTTGGCACCCCAAAGAACCAATGAGCAGCTTCAGCCATGCAGGAGAGGGACTGTGTGGGCAGTGGCCTCTCCTACGACAAGCATTCAGCAAGGACAGCTGCAAATACATCAGGGGGTCCCGAAAGGACTTGCCGCACGGCTGGGAGGGGAGACGAGATGGAGAGTAAGGCACTTCCTCATTTCTGCTGCTCTAAGGTAACGCCGTCAGCCTTCTCTGAGATCCAGACAGGGTCTCCTGCTTCCCCTCTCTTTGCAGCAGGACAGGTCAGGACAAAGCCATGCTGGAGTGGGGGCCACAAACCTGCCAAAACCCCCCAACACTCTTTCCCCAGCATTAGCTTGCAAGCAATTCCCAACGCCCTCCCACCGGCTAACCAGAAAGGAATCCACCATTGGTCTCCTTAGTAACGACTTCCAAGGCCCCTTGGTGAGGATTTTAACAAGCTTCCAGCTCTCTCCCCAAACTGCCTAATTTTTACAACAATCAGACTTTTTTTCTCCCCTAAGCGTTTGTTTTAGCACATCTGAAAAGCACACAGCGAGATTTCCAAACCAAGTTAGACAGCGATTTCTTCACAAAGTGCAACACCCTCGATTAATGAACCCTCTGGGAATGAAGTTCCTTCTAACAAAAACACTGTTCAAAATAAAGCTGGAAAACACCCTCACAAAGCCTCTAGGACGGAGATGTGAGTGTCATTGCCCAGTCTCAACCATGACAAGGCAGTGTGGTTACACAGTAGGGTCAGAGGTGGGCAGGCTCCAGCCATTCCCAGCAGGTGACCTTGCCCGATTACTTGACCTTCAACTTGGTTTCCTTGTCTGCAAGATGAGGATGATAACAGGCAACTCCCACGCAGGACTGCAGCCTGCAGAACACTCACTCATGCGGCAACTCTCTGCTGAGCATCCCCCGTGCACCAGGCCTTGTTCCTGGGGCAGGGGTACAGCAAGGAGCACAGCCCTGCCCTGCGGAGCTCATGTTCTGTGGGGGAGCAGGTGAGGAGGTGAGTACTACAGAAAAGAATCAAGCAGGTGAGAGATAAAAGCGCTGGGGGTACCGAGTGGGAGTTACCTTCTTCTAGGGTAGTGAGGAAGCCCTTTGAACAAAGACCTAAAGGCAGAAGGGAGCGAGCCCCATGGGTATCTGGGAGAAAGAGTATTCTAGGGCACACAGAACAGTCAGCACCAAGGTCCTGAGACAGGAATATCCTTGGGGTTCACGGAAAAGCAAGGAGTCCAGGGTGGCTGAAGCGAGAAAGGGGAAAGGTAGTCAGGAGTCGGGTCTTTGGATATCACCGTGGTAAAGCAGTAGCCATCAGAGGTTCCGAACAGAAAAGTGACCTACGTTTAGAAAATGATGCATGTAAGGCACTAGGAATGTGCCTTGCACATAGTAAGTGTTCAATTAACATCAGCAACTGTTACACACCTGTTTCTATCCAGTCACTCCACACACAAGCAAATGTATATGCCCACTGAAAACCCTTCAATGACACCCCTCTGCCTACTTAAGTACCCCAGGCCCTTCCGTCTTGGATGCAAATCCCTGTAACAAGGCCCAATTGACACCTCCAGCCCCCGCCCCACCAGCTACAGCCTCCCTCTCCCTCAGTCTACACCTCTTCCCTTGTCTTTACTTTTTTTTTTTTTTCTTTTGAGATGGAGTTTCCCTCTTGTCACTCAGGCGGGAGTACAGCAGTGTAATCTCAGCTCACTGCAACCACTACCTCCCGGGTTCAAGTGATTCTCCTGGCTCCGCCTCCCAAGTAGCTGGGTTACAGGCATGCGCCACCATGCTTGGCTAATTCTGTATTTTTAGTAGAAGACAGGGTTTCTCCATGTTGGTCAGGCTGGTCTCAAACTCCCAATCTCATGTTATCCACCCACCTCAGCCTCCAAAATGCTGGCATTACAAGCGTGAGCCACCATGCCCAGCCTCTTCTTTGCTTTCACGTGTGCAAGTTCCTTCCTCCTCTCAGCACCTCCTGAAGTCCTACCCAATGTCACAACCCATCTCAAAGGCCACCTCCTCCATGAATTCGTCCATCATGCATCCCCAGAAGGGGGTCATGCCTCCCACAGATGGCCGAGCACGCTGGGATACTCATGGATATCTCGTCCTTGATGCTGGTTTCATCTCCTCAGCAAACTCCACCTCCTGCCTGTCACCACCCGTGAGATGGTGACCTACCAAGCTCATCTGTGAGGCTTAGCCCCAGCACTGAACAGATCACTTTTAAAACCAGCTGAATGGGACTCCATGTCTGAGTCCCCTTCCACAAACACTCCCTTCGTGGAAGCCATCTTTCTCTCTCCTGGATTTCCCCTCTGGAGTCCCCTTCCACACTCTGTCATGGAAGCCTGTCTTCCGCTCCTAAACTCTATCTCTCTCTATTCCCTTCCACTCTGTGTGGAAGCCGCTTTCCTCTCCTGGATTCCATCTTGCTGGATTCTCTCACTCAGGGTGAGTTAGCTGTTTCTCTCTCTCTCCTTCTCCTGTTTCTCTTTAATCACTTTCTACAAAAAAAAAAAAAAAAAAAAAAAAAAAAAAAAAAAAAAAAGCGCCAGCTGAATAACACCAAATAATTCACAACTCCTATTTGGCCCCCTCCATGTGACAGAGACCCAGCCAATACTCAGCCAAGATGCTGAGAGAGCAGAGCTGGCTTCTTCCAGAGTCCTAGGGACCAGGATAATTATAAACAGAAAAAACGAGGGCATGCCCCTTCCTTAACATGAAAAAGTCAGCAGGAAAAATATATTTAACAACCACTCAGTTCCATTCACCACCATCTCCAACCATAGATGCAGGTAAGTTATTTGACAAGATAAAAACAGGCCATGATAAAGAAGATGAGGAGATTCAAACACACACAGAAAGGCCGAGCAGGGCTGCCTGACCACGCTCAAGCTCTTGCGTTTGCAGAAAAGGCACCTTGCACACATAAATGAGGCCCCAGGAGCAGCCAGAACTGTATGAAAGGGAACCCAAGGCCCTCCTTGCCAAGTCAGTGGCAGAGAGTGCTCTGGCTACATCGCAGGGGCCTCCAGTGACCGTAGTGTAATGAGAGCAGGGAATATAAATCACCATCCCTGTCTTTACAGAAAACACTGAAGACTGCTGAACTCCCACACAAGTTGCTGAAGCGGGCAGAAGAGATGGCAGATCAAACCAGGGTCAGAATCTTCTAGATGACCGCCTAACCAGATGTGGATAAATCACAGGACCACAGGACATCTCTGGAGGGTCTTAATTAAGAAGCTCAAGGTGAAAATGGGCCCAGGACACATGAACTGTTGTTAGCCGTGGCCCCTCTGGAAGCATTTCAAGCCACTTCTCCAGGCTAGCCTCGGCCCAGACTCTGCCCAGGGCCAAGAACAAAACAGAGAAATTGACCAGCCAGAGAGACAGCCTCACCCAGAATCTGGTCCGGAGGCCTCGACAAGGGCACCATCAGGTAGATGCCGGGGAAAGGCATGCAGGAGGTCAGGATATGGGACAGAACTCCAAGTGAGAAGCTCCCATAGATGGTACCCGTAGCGGGCATCCACTGCTTTTTGTTTTGTTTTTGTCTGCAGCTTCTGCTTACCCTACTTCTCAGGGATAACCCCAACTTTTGTTTGGAGATCAGCCCCTCCCCAACTCTGGTCTTGTGGTCAGGTGGAGATGACCAGCTCCAGGGCTGGCCCACCATTTCCCTGGCCAGATGAGAACAGAATCCCATCAAAGCCAGTATGATGTGTGAGACTTTTGAGGCAGAAGTTTACATCATTTCTGGGGTACTTGGAGCTAAGGCAAGGTCAGAGCTGGAGCTGCTGTAACCATCTTGGGACATGAATGAAGAAGGGGAGAATCAGAAATCGGACTGTGTGGAAGAGATTAGGAGAGGAAGGAAAAGAGGGAGAGGGAGAGGGAGGGAGAGAGGGAGGGAAAGAGGGAGGAAGGGAGAAAATGAATGAATGAATGAATCAATCAATCAATCAATCAATCTGGGCCCTGGTAGCATCATTTGAGCCCCTGATAAAGCCTCATCTGACTCAAGTCTGCCAGACTGCAAAGGAAGGAAGCTAAAGGGCACTGAGTGTTTATAGCCAGGCGCAGTGCAAATGTTATTGCATTTAGTCCTTGCAATAACCCAGGGAGGCAGGGTTATTTAGGGAAATCTCTATTTGTAAATAAGGAAACAGATTAAAGTAAGTGTGAGTGTGTGTGAGTGTGTGTGTGTGTGTGTGTGTGTGTGTGTGTGTGTGTGTGTTAACCTGCCCAGTTAGGTCATTCACACATAGTGGAGACAGAATCTAGAGACCAGGGATCAGCCCCAAGGCTATGATCTTCGTGTTGTGCTGCTCCACCCCTGAACAGACAGGCCAGCGGTGCAGAGAGGGCTGTGCTGGCAGAGTTCCTATTTTGATAACCGAACCCTAGAGTAGGCCTGCCCTGGAAACGTCAGCTAAGGGACCGACAGGCATAATGCTCTTTGGGAGAGAAAAACCACATCTTCGGCGATGTGCGTCCTCGCACCCTCCAAGGACTGGGGAACCAGCTGAAGAGTAGATGATAAATGTCAAGATACACGGTAATCCTGGGTAATTCATTCAGAGCTGGCAGTAATCTCAACTTTTTGTACAGCAGTGACTCTGAGCTATCAGTTTTAACGCGAGAGGGAGCCTTGAGAGTCCTCAAGGATGTTTGCCAAAGGCACAGGCCCAAAGCCAGAAAAGGTACCCAACAGGTATCCCATCCGGAAGATGTTGCAAACAGAAGACAAAGCACTCTCCCTGGGGGAAGTACCCCTGCAGCTGCGGGGGGCCTCCTGGAGACATGCTCACCTGAGCGGGCTCCCGTGCTGCTGAGGCTGGATGGAATGGCACATGGAAACATGCTTTGTCAACAGCAATGTGTTGTAAAATGTGAAGTGGCGGCGTTATTTTAACTCTGTGCTTAGTTTGTAAAGACTCACTCAGCCTCCTTTGTTAAATAAAACCCCGATCTCTCCCCAAGTAAGTCAGGGCAGCTGGCCAAGGGACGCCACCTCTATTGATACCTCACACCCTCGCTGCATCACACCAGCCCCCAAAACTCTGCTGATTCCCCTTGGCACTGGAACCCTTTTGGTAATGGACGAATTTCTGTTCTCAAAGACCTCTCTCTTCATGCCGCAGAGGAATATTCGAAGAATATTGAAGAAAAAGGAAATGCACAAGCAGCTTTGCCCAAGGTCTAGATGTAAAAGCTCAGGCCCTGCCTTGCTGAGGCCCTGCCAAGGTTCAAAGACCCTGCTCCACCCCGACGTGCTGCCCTTCCAGCTGTGAGTGGGGTGGAGGACAGGGAGCCCAGGCATGGGGCCAGCCCCCAGGAGTCAAGTAGGAGCCAGGATGGGGACCGGAAGTTGCCACCCCACTGCTCACCAACCATACTCGAGGCCCATGTCACCCACACAGAGGAGGAGGAGATACACAGAGGGATTGCTAACCTGCAGGCAGGGCTAGCAGCGCTTCACAAAGAGAGATGAAAGGGGTAAGGCTCCGGTCCGGAGTTAAACAGAATCCTAAGTGACACACACACATGTGCCCAACTCTTCCCTGCCCCGAGGCATCTGCCCCAGTGTTCACTGCCTGGGTTGCCCTTCCTTCCCATCTTCCCTCCCTCGGAAGTCCTGTGAGCTCTACCATTCTCCTCCTCTCTAGGGCTGGTTGTGCCCTCCCCTGGGGTGGCATCAGCACCCTCTGGGTGCCCTGCGAGGACCTTCTGGAAGGTGCAGCGGGGAGGTGGGCAGGAGGATGGGCTCTCCGTGCTGCCTGGGTTTACATCCCAGCTTTGCCACTTCCTATGTCACTGTAGCCACATCACTTCACCTCTCTGTGCCTCAGTTTCCTACTCTGTGAAATAAGGAGAGTAACAGTGCTAAGGAGTGAATAAAATAGCTCCCAGGAAGCACTTGGCTCATGCAGTAAATGTGAGCTTTCATGCTTTTAACTTATCCTTCTCAGCCACCAAATTGAGAGCTCCCAAGGGCCCAGGCTCTGTGTCACCCCTCCCTGCGGTGCTCCCAGCACACTCCAGCATTCACCTCCCCCATGGCAACGGTGGAGCAGCCACCCAACAGGGTCATCACAAAGGCCCAACATAGTATCGGCTGGTGGTTAAGAGCCACACTGGGGACTCAGAGGTCCCGAGATCACGCACAGGCCCAGGGGCAGAGTGCAGTGAAAAGGACAAGTTCCTTTACTTCTTGAGCCTCAGTTTCCTCATCTGTAAGCATGAAATAAATATTACAATCTAAAAAATAAAAAAAATAAGCCAGGCACAGCGGCTCACACCTATAATCCCAGCACTTTGGGAAGCCAAGGTGGGAGGATTGCTTGAGGCCAGGAGTTCAAGACCAGCCTGGCTAACATAAAGAGATGTCATCTCTACCCACCCCACTCCCCCAAAAAAAGGCCAGCCTCACAGAGCTACTGTGAGAAATAGATGAAAAGGTATTTCAAGAGGCTTAGCACAGTACCTGACACTTAGTAAGTCACAATAAATACAATGGGTTTGTTTTCAGTGATAATGAAGCCGGCACTCCTATCGGTAATGAGCAGTGAGTGCTCTGAGACCATCTGCAGCCTCAGCTACTCTCTCCAGAGGTGCTTAAAGGAAGAAAGTAGGGCAGAAGGACTGCCTCCAAGATGCTGGGGAGGAGAGGAGAGCACAAAAAGGTTCTGGAAACATCCCGGCAAGAAACCTTCCCAGGGAAAAGCTGTGGGTCCTGGCCGCTTCCTGCGTCTCTTGCTCTAACTCTGCCATCTTCCCTCTTCGCCCCATTAGCCTTGTCAAACACAGAGGAAGGGATGAAAGGATGGAGTTTGGAAATTAACATTTCAAAGTAAATACTGGAAGAGTGCTGCCTGAGCCTTGGAGTGGCAGGTGCAGAGGAGGGGTGAGGGGCGGGTCTGGCGTGTGTACCCACAGCTTTTATGCCTGATCAGTCATCTCATTTCCCTTATGCAGCACATTAAAGAGAAACATCGCTGACAAACCTCTCTGTCCCCACCAAGCTGTTGGGTGCAAGCTGAGCCAGCGGGCAGACACAGCCCTGTCCTCCTGGCTCTTCTCTTGCAAAACTCCATCAAATGGCCAGAATTTGAGGGGGAAAGAACACTGTATTCAGCTCAGTTTATGCAGATATCACACCCAGGCAGTAGTTAGGACAGACCCTTAATGCCTTCCCAGAAGGGCGCAAACAGCAAAAGATCAATCCCTTATTCATTGATCCACTCTCCATCCATCATTGAAACTAGATTTTACGTTTAAAATATTTGTTGGCTCCTTCTCTGCTGGTCATGGAATGAGGACATTATGTGTCTGGGAAGAAGGCACAGAAACAATTCCATGGCTTGAAACCAAACAGAAGTGCCAGCCCTTCACTCAATGCCTAGTCAAAACAGTTCCAATGACAGAGCTTCTCCTTACAGCCTTTAAATTTGCAAACAATTTGCTAAGATCCGGTAGAGCTGCTGCACGTGCCCGTGACTTAGCAGATCCACTCCCAGGTATTTGCCTAAGAAGCTCTCCCAACTGTGCACCAGGAAGCACCCGCCAAGATGTTCCAAGCATTATTTGCAACGGAAAAACCTGAAGACAATCCAAATACACACTAAATGGAAAGTGAGTAAATCATGGTAATGCCACATAATAGTGAAAAATGCACGAACCACACACAGTCCACATCATCACGGATGAATTTCAGAAATGTAATTCAGAGTCAAAAAAAAAAAACAAACAAAAACAAAAAAAACGAGCCTCTTACAAAGGAATATACAGTTTGGTTCCTTTATGAAAAAGTTAGAGAATAAGTGAAAGTTAAGCTAAGGCTTACATATATACATCTATGTAGCAACACCAAAAAGAAAATCAAAGAAGTGATAAACCCAAAAGTCAGTACAGGGGTTCCCTCTGGACCTGAGGCTAGGGTTGGGCCAGAGAGGGCATGGGGCCTTCCTGCAGCTTTGCTACACTCTTGATTAAGTTTGGTGGTGAATTCATGAATACTAATTATATTATTATGCTTCACCACTAACATGCACATCAAGACACATTCTAAATTTCCTTTTATTATCAAAAAATCACTTCTAAAGCATTATTTTCAAAAAGAAGGTTGGCAAGGTGTGGTGGCTCACACCTGTAATCCAAGGACTGTGGGGTAGATTACCTGAGTTCAAGAGTTCGAGATCAGCCTGGCCAACATGGTAAAACTCAGTCTCTACTAAAAATACAAAAATTAGCCAGGCCTGGTGACAGGCACCTGTAATCCCAACTACTAAGGAGGCTGAGGCAGGAGAACTGCTTGAACCTGGGAGGTTGCAGTGAGCCGAGATCACACCACCGCACTGCAGCCTGGATAACAGAGTGAGATTCTGCCTCAAAAAAGAAAAAGAAAAAAAGAAAAGAAAAGAGGGCTGACCCTAATATAGCTAAGGACATTTGAAAGCAAAAAGGGACTCCAAATGCTTCAGACGGCCAGCCAAGAGTCCAAGTTGTTAAAAACCACAGAGACAAATGAACAATGATAACTGTATTCACTGAATGTCCATCATGGCATCTGCCCATACTAGACTCTTTGCAGAGATTATTCTAACTCTCACAGCCACTATGCAGGATGGGTCCTTATCACCGTGGAAACGACAGCTCTGATAGGAAAAGTGACAAGACCAGGGTCATCAAGCTGCTCCCGCCACAGGGTGAAAAACCAAACACTCCCTGTCTGTCCATGCCTACAAAGACTGCGTCTTTCCACGATGCCAAGCAGCCTCTCAAATATTTATAGACATAAATGGTGAATGAACCAAAGCGCAATTCAATCCAACACATATTTATAAATATTTATAACCAAATGTTTTGCTTTGATAATGCCTATTCTCTGAAGTGCCTGGTGTCAGACAAACAGGGCTTTTGCTGCGGGAGCCGGCTGCGGCTCACCTGGGAGTGTTCGCTCACTTCCACGAACACACGCTTATGTGCGCACTCACATCTGTACCCAGATGGCCCACTGCCCCATTACTCGTCATCGGCAATTTAACACACCATGAAAATAAGACTCGGGTGCCCAGGGACCACAGGATGATGTTTGCGAGGGAATGCGTGCCTCTCGGTGGCCTAAAACCTGCCAGAGGCTCCCCATCACTTTCAGGATTAAAGCCAAAGCCCTCCGCAGAATGGCATGTCCTGGCTGAACATGCAGAGCTTGCCCCTTCCCACTCACACCCGCGCCCTGACCTGACAGCTCGGCCCCATTTGCAGGTTCTCAAACGCATCGCGTTCCCTTCATCGTCCAAGGCTACACAGGCTGTTCCCTCCATCCTTCCCGTCTTCACCTCTCTCGGCCTAGTTAAGGTCTCCCAGACCCTCAGAGCCCAGCAACTGATGCCTCCTCCAAGGAGCCTCTGCCAAGCTTCACTGCTGGGTTCCCTGACTCCCTGACAGACCGCCCCGTGGCGCTCACTCCTTGGCACCAGCTCTCTCCATTTTCTCCTCTGTCCCCCTGTGGTTGTGAGCTCCTGTTTCTGCATCCACAGCCTGTAGGCTGGGAGACATGAATTCAGAGCATGCTCTAAATAAAAGCGTTTTTTTTTTTTTGGTTTGTTTGTTTTTAAGAATCACTGTTTTATGCAGATATACCCTAGGTAGTCACTTGTATTTTATCAGCTACTTTATGTAGACACACAGGCTAAAATAATATTTAAGATAGCTATTTTTGGGCCGGGTGCCTGTAATCCCAGCACTTTGGGAGGCCGAGGTGGGTGGATCACAAGGTTGAGAGATCGAGACCATCCTGGTCAACATGGTGAAACCCCGTCTCTACTAAAAATACAAAAAATTAGCTGGGCATGGTGGCACGTGCCTGTAATCCCAGCTACTCAGGAGGCTGAGGCAGGAGAATTGCCTGAGCCCAGGAGGCGGAGGTTGCGGTGAGCCGAGATCGCGCCATTGCACTCCAGCCTGGGTAACAAGAGCGAAACTCCATCTCAAAAAAAAAAAAAAAAAAAGATAGCTATTTTTAACAAAACATTTCACTACCACCACCAAAATGACATACATTGAAGCAGCATGGAGATTTGAAAACCCTGTGTCCTGGCTGCATTTTTATGGCATTTTATCATCCATTGGGGAAATAAACCCATCAGCATCATCTTCAAATTGGTCCAGAAGGCATCGTGCACTGAAATCTGTTTTCAGAGTGACCATGAAGACTGGCTTCGTGTTGCTGTCATCTTCTGACCCTTCCTCTTCTTCCTTTATCTCCTTGAAGAAGGAAGCAGTTTCGCCCTCGATAACTGGCTGCAGCAAAGGTCCCAGGACCACATAAAGCAATGGGCCGGGACAGATCCTCAACATCGTGTGCAGGCCCAGGACCTGTGCTGAGCCTTCACAGCACTATCTGATTTAATCTTCACAACCTCGCTACCAGGTACTACCATCCCCATTTCACAGATGAGGAAACAGATTTTAAAAGTCCAGCATCAGGAATAAAACCACACCGTCTGTAAACCCAAGACTGCTGGATTCCAAAGCCCAGGATCTCTCTCTCTCTCTCTCTCTCTTTCTTTTTTTAAGACAGGGTCTCACTCTGTCACTCAGGCTGGAGTGCAGTGGCATAATCTCTTCAACCTCTGCCCCTTGGCTTAAACCATCTTCCCACCTCAGCCTCCCAAATAGCTGGGACCATAGGCACACATCACCGCAACCTGCTAATTTTTGTATTTTTTTGTAGAGCCGGGTTTTACCATGTTGCCCAGGCTGGTCTCAAACTCCTGGGCTCGAGCAATCCTACCACCTCGGCCTCCCAAAGTGCTGGCATTACAGGCATGAGCCACCATGCCCAGCCTGGTTATTAATGTTTTAAATAAGCAATTGAATGCCATTAGAATGTTGAAATCAGAGGACTTCAGGCCCGAAAGGTATCTTGAAAAGCAGGATCAACTCTTAGTGGTCATTTTTGTATCCCTGATCATTTTTCTAGTCATCTACAAAGATGCATTAATGACAACATCTTTGATTATACAGCTTTTGCAATTTCAAAGGATTTTCCATCCGAACCAGCTCTTCCGAACATAGTTCTTTTGTTGCTATTGTCGGTGGTGGTGGGGTGTTTTGTTTTTTGAGACGGGGTTTCGTTCTTGTTGCCAGGCTGGAATGCGGTGGCACTGCAACCTCTGCCTTCTGGGTTCAAGTGACTCTCCCGCCTCAGTCTCCTGAGAAGCTGCGACTACAGGCACACACCACCACGCCTGGCTAATTTTGTATTTTTAGAGACAGGGTTTCACTATGTTGGTGAGGCTGGTCTCAAACGCCTGACCTCAGGTGATCCACCCAACTTGGCCTCCCAAAGTGCTGGGATTACAGGTGTGAGTCATCACGCTCAGCCTCGAACATTTTTCTTTTAGGATTTTTAAGTGAGTTTTATGGGTCTTCCCAAGGGTGGCCTGACGTGGTACAAAGACACGCTCACAGTCACATAGAGAGTCTCACTAGACTCCCAAGCAGGGCAGAGGTGGGAGAGACACTGGGGGGAGGACATCCACCCCGCTACCAGGTGTCTGAAGTCACTCCAGCTCTCCCAGCCCCTCAGGGTACTCAGGGACTATCCTAGCAAGGCAGGGAGTGAGGACAAGGGACCCAGCAAAGGAGCGCGCACCTGCTCAGCTTCTGACCACATCACAGTGTAACTGTCCGTGGTGGCAATGTTACAAGCCACGAGACCAAAGGACAATTCACCCCAACACTTAGGGTCAACATGGAGCAGCCATGGAGGCCCCGAGTCCCCTCAGAAGTACCCACTCTGGGGCCTGCCCATGGAAAGCCAGCCAGTGGAAAGGGGGCCTAAGTGAGCACAGAAACAGCAAAGGGAATCATTATTGCACACTCTGAAGTCTTCCTAGTGAGATCAAAAGCACAGGCTGGGTGCAGCAGATCACGCCTGTAGTCCAAGCACTTTTGGAGGCCAAGGTGGAAGGATCACTTGAGGCCAGGAGTTCAAGACCAGACTGGGCAACATAGTGAGGCCCTGTCAGCACAAAAATTTAAAAATTAGCTGTGTGATGAGGCATGCCTGTAGTCCCAGCTACTCTGGAGGCTGAGGTAGGAGAATCAGTTGAGCCCAAGAGGTTGAGGCTGCAGTGAACCGTGACTGCACCACTGCACTCCAGCCTGGTGACAAAGTGAGACCCTGTCTCAGAGAGACAACAAAAGTCCAAAGTAGGTGATGGAGTCATCTACCTGGATACTTGGAGTCATCCCTTAGCTTACGGCAGAGTCCTAAGGAGGCTCATCTCCCAGCCTTCTCAAACCAAAAAACAAAAATAAAAATAAAAACCCAAGCCCTCCCTAGCTGTGTGATGTTGGACAAATTCTTGGCTACTCTGAATTTCAGTTTCCTCCTCTGTGAAATGGGGATAGTAATAATTTCAGCCTCATAAATCTGTTGAGAGGATTACATAAGGCAATGCACGGAAAACCCTCAGCACGTGATCAACGGCACCTTGTGTGCTGTGATGGGTCCTGCCATTACCCATGACCCTCTCAGCTGTCTATCTTGTTCACCATCAGTGCCTGGTGTCAGAGTAGATGCTCAGCAAATAGGAAGGCCTGCAGAGCACAAAAGCGTCCTTCCCATCAGGACATCACAGGCCACGTGGGCTTCAAGGAAACATTTGGATCATGGAGTCTGAAGGCTGGCCCAGAGCAGGGGCCCCTTTCCTGGCTTCCCCATAAGGTTGCTTAGGAACTGCCACCTGGCCTCTGCTTGATCCCGCCCAGGGGCAGAGAGCTCACCATTGCTTGAGGCTCAGCATCCACTCCCAGCCCGCTGTTCCTTGGAATTGCCCTGAGACCCGCCTGCCGGCACTCATGCTGCTACTTCTGGAAAAAGGAGACTAAGTCTGCACATTCCCATGCCCCACATCCATGCCTTCAAATCCTCTCCTCAGCTCTGGGGACCTGAAACCTCTCCTGTTTCTTCACTGGCACCCTCAGCTCTGGGGGCCAATTCTGGGTGCCCATAAGTTTGGTCAACATTCTCTGGAGATGAGGAGCATGGAGCCAGGCACCACGGTCTGAGGGGTGTTCCCAGCAGCCCTCAGCTCCCTGATGGCTCTCACTGACCAAGTCTTCCAGGCCTGGAAGAGCCCTGGGCATCCTGACCCCTGAGTCCCTCCCATCTTTCTGCCACTGGGTCACTGCTGAGGGGAGGCTCAACAGCAATCCCAGCACCGGGCACCTGGGCATCCTGGGTCCTTCTCTAGAAATCCAGTCCCCACCCACGAGCCACCCAGCCTTCTCACTGTGAAGATGGTGTTTCTCTGCCCTTCCTTCTGAGGAGCTCAGACTCACAAAGGAAGCCTGGGTCCGATTCCAAGTCTTCTGAAAACAAAGAAAACATGGACTCCTCCCATGAGCACCAGGAATAAAAGGAACCTTCCCATAAGGCCAAAGGGCTCTGTCCTTGATGGGCAGAGTATGAGAAGCAGGGGGCCGAGTTGACAGAGGACAGGCTCTGGAGTCAAACCTTCATCCAAGCCTTGGCTGTGCCAATTCACCTGCTGTGTGACCTGGGGCAAGCTGCCTGACCTCTCTGAGCTTTAATGTAAAAGTAGAATCAATAAAATACATTTCACGGGCTGTTGAGAGATGAGAATGAAGTAATGTATGGAGAGTCCTGATGGCAGCCTGGGTCAGCACAGGTACTGAGTAAGTCTTCAGTTACCAAGAGGAAAGAGGAAGAGGAGGAGGAGGCAGCGGCAGGACAGGAGAAGGAGATAGAGAAATAATCATTCATCACCATCTCACTTCATCTCCTCCCTGCAGCCAGAGAGGATGGCTTCCTGAGCTAGCAGAAGCGCACTGCAAGGATTCCAGGTTCTTCCTCCTTAGGGCCTGTCCTGAGCCCTGGGGTCAACACTGCTTTCCCAGCTGCCCCAGAGGAGGGAAGAGCGGAGGCCACTGATGAGAGGCACCCACCATCCACAGATCTAGCCTGGCATCCTGGGCCTCCTCCCTGAGCTGCTGACCAGGAACCCATCCTGTCTCCTCTATGCCTGGTGGGCAGTGAGGTTTCTGTCCCTGATCCAGCTCATTTCAGGAGGCAGTGAGCGGGGCTGGGGACTCATTTCAGTGGGGCTGGGGGCTGGGTGTCCTTCCCAATTAACACTCTCAAGAATGCCAGCGAAGCAGCTGCCCTGTAGTCGGGCTCCCTAGGGAGAGGGGTCCAGGTGTTCCTGCCTCCTCCCTGGTGCAGGCTTGGGGTGGGAGAGCCTGTCACCAGGCCTAGCCCTTACCCCAGAGCATCTGGGCTTCCTCTGTAGGGGTGGGCAGCTCACATCCCCTCCATGCCTAGCCCACCATGGAAATAGAGGACGGGTGGGCTCTGGAGCTACAGAGACCTGGGAATCACTCCTGCCCAGCCCTCCGCCCTCCGCAGCTTGTTACCTGTCTGCGAAATGGCAGCACGCTCTGGGTGCCCACTGCTGCAAGGTGACAGGAATGCACGTGGCTTGGAACTTGGTTCACAGTCAGGACCCAGCGCTGTGCTGGTTTTCTCTCCCCCTCATCCCTAACTACAGTGGGTGGCAGAGACATGCCAGTACATTGCTTCATAGAGAGAAGAGAAAATCAGAAACCAAAAACAAAGCTATTTCATCTCTGTGTTTCTATGAGACAGAGACTTAGAAAAAACACTTGACAAGGAGAAAAGTTACAGGGGCATGAGTTTCAACATCGAGAAGCCCTACCCTGAAAGATCTGAGAATAAAGCACGTGAAGCGGGTGTGTAAAGAGCAAAGCAGGTCAATTTTCAAATAAAATACAGGAGATGGAGGACTAAGAACAACGTCTATTAAGTAATTATAAGGAAAGAGCTTCCTGTCTCTAATAACTTATTTGCTTGGAAAATTTGCTCTAAACACACTCTCCATGTCGACATTTGTTTGATGTTTGCTTGTATTTATCTAGCTTAATAAAGGAATTTGTCTTCATGTTTTAAAAAAAGGTGGGGGAGGGGGGTATGACTATTCAAGTATAAATCCACGAGGGTGTGGATTTCCAGGAACAACCTCAAGGCTCTGTAGCAGGCGTCCCCAAACTACGGCCCCCTGAGGCCATTTATCCAGCCCCCCCGCCACACTTCAGGAAGGGGCACCTCTTTCATTGGTGGACAGTGAGAGGAGCACAGTATGTGGCGGCCCTCCAACGGTCTGAGGGACAGTGAACTGGCCCCCTGTGTAAAAAGTTTGTGGACGCCTTCTCTGTAGCATATTACTGCCACCTGGTGACAGTGTACCTAAATCGGAGGGGTAGAAGTTGAGAGCATATAATCTCTTTGGTTGCTGGGTCTGAAAAAGGCCGTGAGATTTGGGCCATGCAAGTGACCCACACGCAAGTCACTCAGTTACCAGCAACTATTTTGAAAAATCAGTGAACTAAGATCCACTCCAGGATCTCCCTGAGGGCAACTCATTTCTGAGTTACAACGCGAGTTCCTTCTCTATAAAAGAAGGGACCTAAAAGATCTCTGAAGTCACTGCCAGCTCTTATATTTGAATGTTCTGTAAATGTGTCTCAGAATGAAAGCTCAATGAATACATTTCAGAAACTGCAGGGAGATCTGTCAAAATGCAGAGTTCTGGTTCCAGCCCCGGATTCTCAATAAGAAGGTCTGGGGTAAAGCTCTGAAATCTACATTTTTAAACAAGCAGTTTCTTTATTCTCTAGTGTTCGAGCATGGCTATTCCAAATCTTCGCATTTACTATTTAAGATTCTGCTTTATTAAATCTAGACGTTTTGAGGTGTCTGGCCCCACTGCAGTGCCCTCACATTTCCTGAGGGCCTGAATATCACAAAATACTCAGTGCAGCTTTACGGGGGCCATATGGCATAAGAAGGTTTTAGGCCCATTTTGCTGATGGGGAAACTGAGGCTCAAAAAGGTGACACAAACAGCCTGAGGTCACAGGCTGAGTAAGCTGGAGCTGCATTCGAACCCTCAGCTTTGGGATGCCCATGAACTTCCCAAAGACCTCAGGGCCTTCAGGACTCTGTCCTCCACGTCCTGGTGCAGCAGGGCGGGGGGCACTGACCTAGCCACGGCGTCAGATCCCACTCCACTCTTAAGGGCTTTCTGCAGACGTGGGGCATGCTCCAGACTCCAGCCCATGATCTCTCGGCCTCCCTTGGCCACCCACCAAAGGGCCCCCTCTAGCTCCAAAATGGCTGTCATAGGTTCTGACATTCCACTGAAAAGGCGAAGGTATGACCAAAACCGTTAGCACGGCTTCTGCCTAGGAGACCACACATTCTTAGGGGGGAAGAAAAGGTGGCTAGTCTATCCTGTAACTGCTGCTACCACCTAAAAGATATGCTGAATGAGTCAAACCCCATCTTTGTCACACACCAGCCATGTAACCTTGAGCAAGTTACTTAACCTCTCCGAACGATGCATAACTTTCTTATCAGAAAAAAAAAAGGGGGATTTAAAAGAATCGTCTCTTATTGAATTGCTGTGGGGATTAAATGAGATAATACATGTAAAATGTCAGCCATGATGACTGAGATATAGTAAGTGCTCAATAAATGTAGCTAAAAAACAAAAGGCATACACACATATGCACAACATATGGCTTGGAGAGAAATGGAAATACATCCCTGCTCTGACATGTCTGTTTCACTCAGACATATAGAATGTGACCCCACAGCCCAGCAGTGACGGGCCATTCAGGCAGGCACAGCCCGCGCTCTCTTATATTTCCCTGGAGGGGCAGCACTCTAGCCTGGGGAAAGAGTGTCTGGCTAAAGCCTAAATTAGAAAGAGTTCTCCGTCCTCATCACCCCTCCCACCTTCCTGTAAACCCATGGGAAATTCCTCAGGGGAACCCCACCCTCCCAGGGAGGTCAGGGGTCAGCTCATCGCCATCCTATCGGCACGGAGATGGCAGGCAGATCCCCCTTCCCCAATCCTCCCAGGTGAGGAATGGGTTTATTTCTCTTTTAATGGAAATGGGAGGGGGAAGCAAGTGGCTCTGGCCAGCCTGGCTGCTGCTGTGTTCTTCAATTACAGGGACAAAATGATTTGATGCAGGAACCAAGCCGGCATCTGGGTTCCAGTTAGCATCTGACATGGGGCTTGCTAATTAATCTGGAAACATGAATTCACAATGGCTCAAATCCGAGCGCAGTCAGGGAGAAAGCCGGCTGATGGGCCATGAACAGAAGGTGGGGTGCAGCGGGGTGGCGCGCGGAGGTCATCGGGAGCGTCTGGGAGGACTCAGGAGACGGTGCCTTGGGTTCACCCATCCTCCCTGGCTTTGCATCTGACCCCCAGGGACAGACGGGAGGGCCCCGGTGGACACCTGCTCTGTGTTGGCAGTCAGCGAGGAAGACAAAGGGACTCAAACATCTCGCCCCATCAGCCAGATCAGTCTCTTCGTTCCCACCTGGAGCAAATATACCGAACGCTGGCAGGCGGGCCCATCTTCCTGGGGCTTGCAATTCTTCCTCACTTAGTCTCGAAAGTTTAGGGGGAAATATTTTTTCCAAAGGGGTGTGTGTGTGTGTGTGTGTGTGTATATATATATATATATATATATACATATTTTTTGTATATATATATACATATACACACACACATTTGTATATGTATATAGATTTAAACGTACTTCTCCATTTAGCAAACATTTATCTGTCAGTTACCTTCTAGCTGAGCCTTTATTAGGCACCATCCATGGAGCTAAGAGCTTTACAACATTACGACATTTAATCCTTATGAATACTCAATGAAGTTTTACCTCCATTTACAGTTGAGCAAAACAGGGCTCAGAGAGGTTACGCTAGTTGCCTAAGACTGCACAGCTAGTAAGTGCGGGGTCAGATTCAGCCCAGAGTTGGGCAAGAAGACAGTGCCAGGCCCGCTGCCTACAACCATGTCCATGTGACTGTTGAGCTCGTTCCCAGATGCCCAAATGAGTCCCAAATAGCTCTGGGGCTCTGTAGGAAAGTAGGGGCCACGAGTCAGCAGACCTCACCCCCCTTTCCAATGTCAGCTTTACATCTCCGGTGCCCTGTGAGATTGATGGGAACACACAGGACAGCTGCCTGAAAAGCGTGTGTTCTCCTGAGTCAAATCCACCACTCACATCTTAGAGTTAAAGAAGCAAGAATCTGGGCAGGCTCAAGCTCTCATGTCAGGAGCCGAAACACAGTTTCCCGACTGACAGTCCTGCTTCACGCCGCGCGCATGGGCGGCTCTAGGCAGCGGCGTGGTCCTTCCTGGCTCCACGTTTTCTCAGACTTTGCATCCTGCTGAGGGCGCAGGGTGAGCCACCCACCTTCTGCGTGCCTCCTCCTAGGATGTTTATGATGCTAAGCAGACAACACCTCTGGAAGAGTTCACACAGGACTTGGCATACAGGAAATGCTCAGTAAATATTAGCTGTTCCCATCGCTTTGCCTCATTGCTCCATGGTACTAAGATAAAGGTCCCCCTCAGCCACTGCACTCTGGCTCTCTTTCCCTACTGGTTGGGAGAAGCTGCCTGAAATAAGAGCTGATCCAAATAAAACGCTTACCACAGTTCCTGCCACAGAGAAGGGTCCAGCCAAGCTTGGCCGATATTGTCACGACTGTTACTCTATTACCTGGACCACCTTCTCTCTCCTGGCTCCATCCCGCCGAAACTATTAGATGTCAAGACACTCTCCCTGGCCTGGAAATGCCAGCATCTCACACCTCTCTCCGGGCTGACAGTTGGCACTACTCTGTATTCCCTCCTTCTGTAGACCTATTCATTGCCCCTCAGTTTCCTTTGGCTTCTGGAAATTAATTATCAGTGATTTGTTAAGTTCATTAGCTCTGCCTCTCAACAGCATGGAAGGTCTGCCATCTGGACCCACATTTTCACTTTTATGCGTGGTGTTCCATAATTACACAATAAGCAGAGTCACCCTGCAAAGCCATGCTGAAGGCACTCGGCTTACCCCTCCCTCCTATAGATGGGAAGTCTCCCACCAGGACGAGCTGATCTGTCCACCCTGTTCTTGGAACTGCCGCCCCTTCAGACATATGCAGAGCCCCACCAGCTTTCCCTTCTCCAACATGAATGCACCCCTACTATGTGCCAGGGCCTGTGTAGGTACCGTTCACCCAGTCTCTTATTTCAGCCTTTGGTAATTCTGCGAGGTCACCATTATTAACCTATTTTTAGATTAGGAAACGGAGGCTCAGACAGATGAAGTAACTCACCCAAAATAATGTATCATTATCAAGGAGTGGAGCCAAGATCTAAACCCAAGATCTGAGGGTTTTCACGCACCAGAAAACCCTCAGGCTAAATGCAGCACGATTCTGCAAGCCCACCCCTTGCCCTCTTGCTACACCCCATTTCCCTCCTGCCTTCATCTGCAGGACCTCTTGGATATGTAGTTCTTACCTTAGCTCCATTCCGTCTGCCCGTTCCTGCCTCATCAGCTGCTGTCCTGCTCAACCCCATTGCTTTACTGATGTCAGATTTTTGACAGCCTGGACACACATGTCTTCACAGGAAGAACAAATTCTACTTACTGAGCACTCACTACCTGATCATTGCTGTAATATATTCCTGGATTATCTCATTTAATCCACACAGCAATCTGACCGGGCAAGTAACCACAGGAATTATCAGACACATTTTACACATGGGAGACCAAGGCGTAGAGCTACGGAGCCGCTGTCTGCAGTCGGCCAGTCAGGAAGTTATAGAACCTCAACGTGAAGCCAGGTGTTCTGACTCCAGTGTCTACTTCTGCATCTCCCTCACGAGGACAGAGCCAACTACGTTTCTGAGAGGGACGCTGCTACCGAGAGAAGGATTCCAGCCACATGGAAGAGGGGGTCTCGCATATCTTGAGATGAGTACCAACAGGTTCCCACAACTCCACTGCAGGCAACCGAAACCCTGTTTTCAAGTAAACAAGAATCAGCAGGGAAGATGATTCTTGCCTCATTCATCCAACAAACATTTACTGAACATCTGATAGATAGCAAGGGCTATGCTGGGTGTTGCAGACACAGAGAACACAGATATGCAGCCCAGCCCTTCAAGGGAAACAGACTCCTGCTACAAAAGGTGAAGCCGCGGTATCCAGGGAGCACGAGGCAGAGGGCCCCCATCCAGCCCATGAGGTGAGGAGGGAAGCCTTGCCAGGAAAGTGGTGTTTCAGCGGAGACCCAGAGGATGGCAGACATGGCCCAGATGATGTGTACGTGAGAGTGTGTCACACGCATGCATGTGCATCTGTCCAGGGAGGTACATCCTCCAGGCCAAGAGAACAGTGTGTGCAAGCCCAGAGTGAAGCATGAGGAAGGCTCATCTGAGAGGCACTCAGAGAGCAACAGGGGAGCTCATTCATTCAACAAATGTTTGCCAAATGCCAGTAATGCTTCCCGGGAGCTCCTTGTCCGGAAGCTGCTTGCTAGTGCCAGCAAACTGATCTAGCTTAGAAAGTCAGTCCTAGAGCTGCTTCCTCTAAGTTCCTCGGACAGTCCCCAGGTCTGTGCCTCATCTGCTCAGCAGCTCTATATTTCACCTGCCTCTACCTTGAGGCCCATCCCCTCCACCACCTCCAGGCCCTTCAACTGCAGTCCTCACCAACAGATACCACCATCATTTATCCACCAAAGGAGGGGGGCTAATGTTTGTGGAGCCCAGCCCTGCACAGGGGGGGGCCTTCAAACATCCTTCAAAGAACCCAACCAATATCCCCCAAACAGAGATGCTGTTATCCCCACTTTATAGATGAAGAAACTGAGGCTTAGGGAACTGCAGTGACAGCTGCCACACGTCACAGATCTTGTCATGTGCTTCCCAAAGACATGATCTTCAGAAATCAACGCCCTCCCTTCCCTAAAGGGGTTGCCAAAAAGTCACAAATGTCAAACAGCTTTTCCCTAAAAATCTGACACCTCTTATCAGCATGTCCCATTTTTGCAAAACAATAGATTGCTTCAAAATTCCCGTGGAATATAAAAGTGTGAGCCATCTGCAAGAGGAGAAGCAGAGCAGCCTCCCTTTATCTGGCGAAGAATGTGATACATGGGGAGACGGGGCCACTCCTTTCCTCCAGAATGTCTGAACTGTCCTCCAGCAATTTCAGAACAAGCCCATTGCTAGGCAAATTTGGAGACAGGCCAGGCACAGTGGCTCATGCCTGTAATCCCAGAACTTTGGGAGGGTTCTGGGATTACAGAGGCACTGAGGCAGGTGGATCACTTGAGATCAGGAGTTTGAGACCAGCCTGCCCAACATGGTGAAAATTAGTTTCTACTGAAAAATCCGAAAATTAGCCAGGTGTGGTGGCAGGTGCCTCTAATCCCAGCTACTCAGGAGGCTGAGGCAGGAGAATTGCTTGAACCTGGGAAGCAGAGGTTGCAGTGAGCCGAGATCACACCACTGCACTCCAGCCCGGGTGACAGAGCGAGTCTCTGTCTGAAAAAGAAAAGACTATTGGGAGACAGGGAAGAAGCATAATGCAGTGGCTCAGTCACAAGACTCAACAGCCGGCAACTGAAACACAAGAAGCAGGGTCCCCGGCAAAGCCATAAAGCCTCAGCTTTCCAGCAGAGGGTCGCCAGCCATCATGTGGAGGAAGACGTGTTCCGAGGAGTCCTCAGATCCCTCCATCAGACATTGTTGCCTGAATAAACAGTACTCTCTTCCCATGTCTGTAGGTTCAGGGGATGAGTGAAAAACAAACCCACTTAAAAGCATTACACAGCAGAAGCCTTGGGGGTGAGACCACACAGGAGTTCACTCTCTGCATGATATAGCTCTGGGATATTTGAATTTTATCATGAGAATGTATAACCTTATACAGTTTTAAATAATCTAAATATCAAAAATGGTATGAAATGGAAGGTAGCTCTTGTCCCTGCACATTTTCTTAAATGACACATGCTCAAAGTCCAACTATAACCTGACAGGGCAGGGCAGAGAACTATGAAGGCTTTTAACATTCAGAAGTGCTCTTTGGCCTAGGGAAGGCTGAACCCCAGGGCGGGGGTCTGTCAGCTCCATGCTCCTCCTTAACATAGTGGCTGCCCCCCCCCCGGAGCCTTGCTATTCCAAGGTTGAGGACATTTCATGCCTTACCAATAATTCATGGGTACAAACAATAATGCCAGCCGAATCTCCTCTGTGGATGGAAAGGGGCCTCAGAAGAAGCTGCAGGATAAACCTCTAACCTTCCAGGAGCGAATGTCCACTCAGGTGCCCACCCAGCTTCCCAGGGGAAGACAAGGTTTAGAAGCACTTTAAGAATCACGTTCCAGCCTGAGAAAGCTGGGCTTTGGAGACAGTCTTGAAGGTATCCCTATGTTCCACTCAGGGCCAATGGGACCCCTGGGAATACTCGGCATGAGGTTCCTTCTCCACCCAGGAGCACTAGGTATACCCAGTCCAGCTGTTAGAGAAGCAGCGTGGACATTAGAATAATCATTAAACCAGGAGAAGGAACAATAGGTTCTAGTCTCAGCTCTGCCACTTACCCACTGTGTGACCCAACATAAGTTGCTTAACCTCTCTGAGTTTCGGTGTTTTTTTTTTTTTTTTTTTTTTTTGAGACAGAGTTTCACTTTTGTTGCCCAGGCTGGACTGCAGTGGCACGATCTGGGCTCAATGCAACCTCCACCTCCTGGGTTCAAGTGATTCTTCTCTCTCAGCCTCCTGAGTTGCTGGGATTAGAGGCGTTAATTTTTATATTTTTAGTATAGACAGGGTTTCACCATGTTGGTCAGGCTAGTCTCGAACCCCTGACCTCATGATCCACCCGCCCCGGCCTCCCAAAGTGCTGGGATTACAGGCCTGAGCCACCGCACCTGGCCTAGTATACTCTTAATAAAATGAAGATGGAATAGAGAAATAGACAAAATATTCAAATACGCAGTCGAACAAAAAAGGAGCACAAATGGCCCTAAAAGCATTAAAATGGGATGCTCAACCACACTCGTAATTAAAGAAATACAAATTAAAACAAGATGTATTTCAGCCCATCAAACAGGCAAAGTGAAAAATATTAATAATGTTCAATACCAGAGAAGGTACGGGAAAACAGAGCTTCTCGTATACTGAGAAGATGGAACAGACTTTCCAGACAGCAACTGGGCAATAGTCATCATAATGTGAAACACATCTTTTCTTTGACTTAGCACCTCCACTTCTAGGAGTCTGTCCTCCTGATCTATCCATGCCAGAACGGGGGAGTCAGACAAACAAGGATGTTTCTTTGTAACAATGTTTACAAGAGCCTGACACAGTGTAACGTCCCCCCATGAAATACATATAATAAGATTCTGTGAGCCTGGGCAACATGGCCGAAATCCTCTCTCTACAAAAAATACAAAACTTAACCAGGCCTGGTAGTGTGCACCTGTGATGCCCTACTTGGGAGGCTGAGGTGGGAGAATCGCTTGACCCCAGGAGGCAGAGGTTGCAGTGAGCCAAGACCACACCTCTGTACTCCAGCCTGGGTGATAAAGCAAGACCCTGTGTTAAAAAAAAAAAAGAAAAGAAAAAAAAGCAGGCTGACAGTGGCTCACACCTGTACTTCTAGCACTTTGGGAGGCTAAGATGAGTGGATCACCTGAGGTCAGGAGTTCAAGACCAGCCTGGCCAACACAGCAAAACTCTGTCTCTACTAAATACAAAAATTAGACAGGCATGATGGCACATGCCTGTAATCTCAACTACTTGTGAGGCCAAGGCAGGAGAATTGCTTGAACCCAGGAAGCGTAGGTTGCAGTGAGCTGAGACTGAGCCACTGCACTCCAGCCTGGGCAACAGAGCAATGCTCTGCCTCAAAAAACAACAACAACAACAACAAAAAAAAACCCTGACCAGCCTGATCAACATGGTGAAACCCCATCTCCACTAAAAATACAAGAATTAGCCAAGCATGGTGGCATACACCTGTAATCCCAGCAACTTGGAAGGCTGAGGCAGGAGAATCACTTGAACTTGAACCTAGGAGGCAGAGGTCACAGCGAGCCAAGATCATGCTACTGCACTCCAGCCTAGGCAACAGAGTGCGACTCTATAAAAAAACAAAAACAAAAACAAAACAAAACAAAAAAAAAAACAAGAGTCTGAGTGTGTCGTGCTAAGAACAGGAACAGCTGCTATAGATGTGCTGATATATAGCAGTCTCTTAGCTCTACAGGAGGGAAATGAACAGGTAAGCTCCCATTTTGAAGAAAGAGAATATCCATGTTTTTATATACAGAGAACGTTTCAGGAAATCTCTACATGAAGCTATTTTAGTAGTTGTCTCTGGGAAGGGGACCCCAAGATCTGGAATAGCACAGAGACTTTTCATTTTATACGTCTCTAAACTAGGTATTAGATTTTTAACAACTTTCAGATGTGAGGGTTTTGTATAAACAGAAAGCACCTTGGCTGTGTGGAAATTCGATGCAGCTGAGATGAGAGAGGGCTATAAACTGTAACAGACATGCACATGCACAAGGAACATGTGGGACATGGGTGTCTCTTAGAGAAGAAACCCCACAGGGTGAACGAGGAATCAGATGCAGCACCAGCTGCTTTTTAGAGTTCACAACCCATTCATCCCCACAGGTATTTCAGGAGCCACCAAAAGTGGCAGAGTCCAAACTGGCCTTTACCTGAAAGGTTCAGGGTAAAGGGAGTCTTTCAAAGCCTCATCACCATCGCCCTGCTTCCCAGGAACCAAACCTCTTCACTGATACATTTCACCTGATAAACCAACTTCAAGGCCAGACTGGCTCTCAAACAGCAGGTCTGAGGGATGCACAAGGCTTTTGCTTGTTGACCGACAGATTTCAACATCAGCCCATAAGTTCCACCTTACGGCCGGAGCAGGAGGCATTCCCCAGCCTCACTGACACCTAGCTGGGCTCAGTGAACATTTGTGGAATGGATGAATGAGCGGCTGGTCTCGGGCAGGTCCCGAGAGCTCACAGGCTGTTAGATCTGGAAGAACTTTCCAGAGGGAGCCCCTCAGTCCCATGTACAAGTGTGACTTGCTCAAGATTCACAGCAAGAAGAGAAGGAGCCGAGGCTCAAGCCCGAGACCTGTGACCCTCACCTAGCACTTCCTGCCCTCTCATCTCCTTGAGCATGCATGGAAGTCACATTTTTCCAGACACAACATATGGCCAAACACTCCTCCCATCTATGCCATTCTCAGGCTGTAAAGGTTTTGAAGTTGGTTTCCAGTCTGATATTTCTGTAAAGTATCCAAAATAATCAGACTCATGGGCCGGTCTTGTAGTTTAAAAGAGAAAAGGGCTCTTCCCGCCATATTCTGTCTGTAAGTTAGGAAGATATCTATGCAGTACCTACCAGATGCCAAGAAGACAGCTCACTCTCTCCTTAGGAAATGAACCCAAGGTCTCTCCTGGACAGGGCCAGGTCACTCAAGATGGGCAGAAGCAGTCTGACCAGCAAGGACCTCATCAGGAACCATATCCCCTGGGTACCAAGATGAGCCGAACAGCCTCTAAGACCTCACCTCTACATGTACCACATCCACGCTACAAAGAAACGTGCTAGAGCTTCAGGGATCGTGCGTCAGCACATGGTGAGTTCAGCACCGACAAGTGTGTAGGGAGGACCCCAGCAAAGTGAGAGAGCACAGCGGGAAACCAGCAGCCTCAGGGTGCTCCCAGCTCTGCTCCCAGCTGTGACTCCAGGGAACCCCTGCCACCTCTCAGAGCCTCACTGTCCTCATCTGCAAAGACAGGACGTGAATTAGAACCTCTCTCGGGTTCCTTCTAGCTCATATATGACTAAAGCAATGATTCTTGGAGGATGAGAGGTAGAATCCCCAAAGGCAAAGCTTTTTCATAAATTGACAGGCAGCCGCTCAGGGCAGACCCAGCTCCCACATTGGCCTCCAAGAAGCCCCTGGGAAGCCACCGTGCAGGGTCAGGGAGCGAATGCACCGTGGAGTCCCTGCTCACAGGCCTTGCACTGATGCCTTCTTCCTGCCCTTCCTGTGGCCAAGCCCCTCGGCACCTCCGCCTCTTGTGGGTGAGGCTGGCCTCGGCCCTGGCCCTCTTCTCCCCTCTGTGGTCCATGCCGCTTTCTCTCACCAGATCTCTACAGTCCCAGGGCCCTGTCCCTCCCCTTCTCCGTGAGCCTGAGCCAGAGAGTCCCAGGGGGCTCTTCATCGCATTTGAGAAACAAACCTTTTGAACAAATGTGGGTAATCATAAAGATGGGCCCAGCAGGACAAGCAGGAGTGTTCATCTCTCTCCTGGCACAGTGCCCCCACTATGGCTAGAAGTGCATGTGTGTACACACATGCTCCCCAAATCCCACTCCTCTTCAGCAAAGAGCTGTGAGCATCCACCAGGACCCCCCAGCTCACCCCCACAAAGTTAACTTCCCAGAATGGGTCTTCCCCACCTCCCTCAGGCTCTGAGAGCAGGGGCTTAACAGGCCCCTCCTGCCCTGATGCCCACAGCCGGCATTGTGTGTGTAGGATCCATAGAAAGTATTGCAGCAAAGAAAGGCACGCCTGGAGCCCAGAACCCAAAGCCTGGGCTGGCGGTGGTTGCTAAGAGACAGAGGATGCCCAGCTGGAATCGTGACTGAGGTTTCTTGTTTGTGCAAGAGCAAGATGAAGAGGAAAGGAGAGGATGTGTTTGCTGTGATGAATTCCGGCCTCTACCAGATCCTGCTGGAAGGAGAAAAGGTCTCACTTAGGATCATACTCAACGATGTTCAGGCCCTCCAGCCTTCCAGTCTCAGAACAAGCTAAAAGCCCCAATCATTCCCTGTTCCTTAAATATCTGCCCTGGAAAACTAAGCCAAAAAAAAAAAAAAAAATCCTAGAAAAGAAAAGTTAGCTATTTTATTTTGTAAGGTGCAGTGCAGTGGAGGAGCAAATCCAAAGTGAGGCTCAGACTGCCTCCAGTCAATGCTAGCTTCTCCGCTTCCTGCTCTGTTCCTTGGGAAAATTCCTTAACCTCCCTGTGCCTCAGTTTTCACTTACGTTAAAGAAGCTAATATGGCTGGGCATGGTGGCTCACATCTGTAATCCCAGCACTTAGGGAGGCTGAGGCAGGCAGATCACCCGTGGTCAGGAGTTCAAGACCAGCCCAAGCAACATAGCAAAACCCCATCTCTACTAAGAATACAAAAACTAGTCAAGCATGGTGGCACACATGTAATCCCAGCTAGTTGGGAGGCTGTGGCAGGAGAATCACTTGAACCTGCGAGGGAGAGGGAGGTTGCAGTGAACCAAGGTTACGCCACTGCATCCAGCCTGGGTGACAGCAAGACTCTGTCTCAAAAAAATAAAAAATAAAGAAAAGAAGCTAATGTAAGTTCCTCATAGTGTATTGTGAGGACTAAGTTCAGTAACCCATGTAAAGTACCCAGCACAGTGCCTGGTCTCAGTTAGGACTCATGAATGTTCACTGTTACTAGACGTGGACTGTGACAGCTGGAGCATCTGGCGCAACTCCTTATTCTAAGATGAGGAATTGGAATTGCAGAATGGACTGAACCAGGTGAGAGAGGTTCACTTCCACGCTGCTCCACCATACCTTCCCTCCCCTGCCCTGGGAGGGTTGGCGGCCCATTTCACAAGGCGCATAAAACACATCAGCCTCCCAAGCAGGTATCCTGGGCCTGCGCTCCACAGCCCCAGCTCTGCTCTCTTCATCCCTCATCCTGCACACAGGTCCTGGCACCTCACTTGCTGGTGTCCATGGGGTACCAGCATTTGTTCAAAAGGTTTGATTCTCAGATGCAATGAAGAACCCCCTGGGACTCTCCAGCTCAGGCTTACAGGCCTTGCCCCATGGGGTACCAGGCATGGAGTGAGAACAATGTAGACACAGCCCGGCTGTCCTCACCCCACCCGAGCTGACTGCTGATGGAGCCTTCACGATCAGCCCCATTCCTGCCCCCAGCCAAACCTTCTCTCAAGAACAAGGCAGCCTCTCTCCACAAAACCCACCCCTACTCACCCGGTTCTGAGGCCCTGGCATTGCTCCTAGAGCGCAAAGCGGGTGAAGGCAAAGAGAAGAGAGAAAACAGAAGGAAACGACCTCTTCTGGCAGAGCAGTCTCTCTGCTGCCAGGAGCAGGAGCCAAGTTCAGGAAAAGCGGAGGTTTGGGACAGCACCCTGAGTGGGCTGATGAACAAAATTTCTAAATCCTAAATCAAGCACATGCTCAGACACAGGGATTTACTGGTATTAAAGAGTCTGGCCCGTCTGGCAATTTCTCAAAAATTAAACATAGAATCGCCGCATGATCCAGCAATTCCACTTCGGGGTACATACCCAAGAGGAATGTATAGGGACTCAAACAGATACCTGCACGCCTGTGTTCATGGCAGTATTATTCACAACAGCCAAAAGGTGGAAGCAGCCTCAGTGTTCATCCAGAGATGAATGGATAACGAATGTGGTATTTAAAACAGACTATGCAGCCTTGAAAAGAAAGGATGTTCTGACACATGCCACAGTGTAGATGAACTTTGATGACATTACACCAGGTGAAATAAGCCAGTTGCAAAAGGACAAATATGGTATGATCTCACTTGTCCAAGGTACCCAGCGTGGTCAAATTCATGGAAACAGAAAGTAGAATGGTGGCTGCCAGGGACTGGACTCTGAAGCCTGACTACCTGGGTTCAAGTCCTGGCTCTTCTTTCTGGGTGTATGATATTGAGCAACATATTTCATTGACCAAATGTGCCCCAGTTTCCCCATCTGTTAAAAAAAAAAAATCTCCATGCCTCAGTTTCCCCATCTATAAAATAAGGATAGCTGCACTTACACTTCATAGAGCTACCAGGAGGATTAAATGAGCTAATATGTGTCAAGCATTTAGAACATCACAAGGTACATAAAAACACCACATCAGCATCGCTATTGTTTTTGATGGGGGAGGGGCTACCATTCGGTCCATGGTCTGGATGTCTGCGGACATTTCTCTTCTTCCCTGGATTTGCTCAGGGGACATGCCCTGCGATCTAGAACCCTAAGGATTCCGAGGATCCCTGAGTGGGCACGACCTCGGCCACGTGGACGTCCTCAACCTTGGTCATGAAACTGTGGTGGCTGGGACGTAGAATGGAGCCTGCGGGGCTCAAGCACACCCTGCCAGCTGAGGACCACAGCATGGAACAGGCCAAGCGAGGGCATCGTGGACGGTCGTAAGCCTGCCCTTCCCTGTCGGTCAGCACCAGAGGAGGGCACTCCCTTCTTCCCTAAAGAGCCACGCAGGCCAGAAACAGCCTTCCCCTTCCTGCACAGCTGTCCACCCAGGGCCCATGGAACGCCTCTAATGCCCTTTAAAATTCTGCCAGCATCTCTCACCACACACACTCTCATCACAAACAGGCCCATGGAAGCAGTTGATTCAAACAAATTTGCCTGGGCGCTGTCAGCCTCTGGTGGATGTGAAACCACAAACAAGGCCTTTCTTCAGGCTGCACCCACCCAGCCCTGGACCAGGCAGAGGGTGGGGAGTGGCCAGCAGTACTACAGGCACACAGGCCCATGCCTCTGCCAGCCACGCTGAGTGTGGCCAACGACACACTCACCACATTCACAAGCACCGCCACCCGGCTACCAGCCAGGCCCTGGAGACCCCTGTGAACAGCAGATGTGAATTCTGCCCTCTGGAGACTGTGACGTTTCCCAAATGGCTCCGCCACCTTAAAGGCAGAGGACTGGAGGGCAGTCGCCCCAGCACAGAACTTCTTGAAGGTCTCTTGTTTTATCTTAAATGTTCTAACCAATTCTGCATCTTACTCCTTAATGCCCCTTTTCTTCCCCTGAAATAATAACAGCCACAAACATACACTGAGACATGCCAAGTCTCAGGCACCGTGCTGAGCTCTTTGTGTGTAGCACTGCATTTGCTAAACTCAGCCTATGCGTGGGGACTACGTCTCTGCATGCTGCAGACGAGAACACTAAGGCAATGTGCCCACGTGGCAGAGCTGGGCTTGGAACACAGCCCAGCCCCAGGTGCACTCCTTTAACGGCTATGTAAACGGAATACATACAACTGTTTTTAATCACTTAACTGCCCTTCCCCCAAATGTTTAAAGTAGAACCGAAGCTCCAGGACCCTGCCCCACTGAAGCCCTGTGCCTGCAGGCTCACTGCCCTGGACCCCTGGGGTGTCCAAACTCCTGCAGAACCCTGCCTTCAAGGTTAGGCTTAGGCCCTGCAAACTGACGTGCCCCTCTGCCAGCCACAGCCTCCTTCTTTGGCTTCTTCAGGCCCTGGGCTCTGCAGGCTTCAGTCTGGCCCCTCTGCGGGCTCAGGTAACCCAGGGTCCCAGACAAAGCCAACTTGAGCTTCCTCTACAATCTCAGTCTCTCCCCTCCCCACCAAGATGACAGATTTTAGGATTGTAGCACTCATTCTTTCCCAGGGTGACCCTTCCCAGCTCTGATGTCTGAGAGTCCTCTTGGTTCCCCGAACCTTAAACCACCGCCAGAGCTGCCCCCACACAACAGGTACCTGCCCATAGTCCCATGGCCAAGGCCTGTACCCAAGTTGTCCAGCAGAGTGCCACCCTAGCTCCCACCCAGTCATCAGCCCATTGCCACCACCCTCTTCTGAGCCCTGGGCCTATCCCTAAACCCCAATTACGACCCAACAGAATCTAAAATGCCAAGGGCCCAGCATTGCATTTCTAGGGGTCACTCACCTTCAGTTTTCAGTGTGTATTCTGCCACCTTCGGAAGGTCCAGTTACCCCTAGGCGCCCCGCACATCTGCCAGGATGCCGGAGCTTCCTACGCCTCTGAGACGCTACACTTTGTGGACCTGCCTTAATCTCCAGGGTCCACAGGGCCAGCACTCCTGGCTCCTAGCCCATCCCCTTCCTTACCTGGATGGAGACCTTCCGCACAAGAGGGAGCACAGCTCTAGCTACAGCTACAGTGTCAGGCAGAAGGAAACAGCTGAGGATGAGTCTCTTTGGAGGGGATGAAATAGATCACTAGCAGCCCCACGTGCAGGGCAGGCCCTCCTGAGGCTTAGATGAAAACAGTTTCCAGCTGATATCCCCCAGTCATAAAGTAAATTCAGGTGAGCCTGGAAATCGGGGCGATGCATGCTCATGGCAGCTTTATCACAAAAACCAGAGAGTGGGAGCCACCCAGGTGTCCATCCACAGATAAAGGGATGAACAGAATGTGTACAGGCAATGAAATATTATTCAGCTTAAAAAGTGGGGGCGGGCAGGCGCGGTGGCTCATGCCTGTAATCCCAGCACTTTGGGAGGCTGAGGCGGCGGGTATCACGAGGTCAGGAGATAAGACCAGACTGGCCTACATGGTGAAACCCCGTCTCTACTAAAAAATACAAAAATTAGTTGGGCATGGTGGCTCATGCCTGTAATTCCAGCTACTTGGGAGGCTGAGGTAGGATAATTGCTTGAATCTGGACCCGAGAGGCAGAGGTTGCTGTGAGCTGAGATTGCACCACTGCACTCCAGCCTGGGCTACAGAGTGAGACTCCATCTCAATTTTAAAAAAGGGAAAAAAAGGGAAATTCTGACACATGCTACAACAGGGATGAGCCTTGAGGACATGATGCTAAGTGAAATAAGCCAGTCATAAAAAGACACTGAGGCCGGGCGCGGTGGCTCACGCCTGTAATCCCAGCACTCTGGGAGGCTGAGGCGGGTGGATCACGAGGTCAAGAGATCGAGACCATCCTGGTCAACATGGTGAAACCCCGTCTCTACTAAAAATACAAAAAATTAGCTGGGCATGGTGGTGCGTGCCTGTAATCCCAGCTACTCAGGAGGCTGAGGCAGGAGAATTGCCTGAACCCAGGAGGCGGAGGTTACGGTGAGCCGAGATCACGCCATTGCACTCCAGCCTGGGTAACAAGAGTGAAACTCCGTCTCAAAAAAAAAAAAAAAAAAAAAGACACACACTGGGCCAGACAAGATGGCTCACACCTGTAATCCCAGCCTCTGGGAGGCCGAGGTGGGAAGACGGCTTGAGTCCAGGAGTGTGAAACCAGCCTGGGCAACAGAGGGAGACCCCATCTCTAATACTTAAAAAAAAATTGTTTTTAAGACAAACACTGTATGATTCCACTTCTATGAGGTCCCAGGAGCTGTAACTTATAGAGACAGAATGTAGAATGGTGGCTGCCAGGGACTGGCAGGAGGAAGCAATGGGAATTGTCATTTAATGGCTATAGAGCTTCAGTTTTATAAAGAGAAAATGTTCTGGAGATCGGTTCCACCGCGATGCGAACTTGACATTACTGAACCGTACACTTAAAAATCAGTATAATGGGGCCGGGTGTGGTGGCTCATGCCTGTAATCCCAGCACTTTGGGAGGCCAAGGTGGGTGGATCACAAGGGCAAGAGTTCAAGACCAGCCTGACCAACAAGGTGAAACTCCATCTCTACCAAAAACACAAAAATTATCCAGGCATGATAGAGCACACCTGTAGTCCCAGCTACTCAGGAGACAGAGGCAGGAGAACTGCTTGAACCTGGGAGGTAGAGGTTGCAGTGAGCTGGGATCGCACTACTGCACTCCAGCCTGGTAACAGAGTGAGATTCTGTCTCCAAAAAAAAAAAAAATCATTATAATGGTAAATTTTATATTACGCATATTTAACCACAATTTAAATTTTTTTCATAAAAGTGAAACAAGGACCATTTTGCAAGTAGATTACATATAATTACATATCACCAATCTCCTTCTATTTGCTTGGAATTACATTCATTAGAATTTGTACTTAGGGTTTGGGAAGGATCTGGACGCTTCATGGGCCTGCTGAAAACTCACACCAGTGCCACCCCCACGTCCTGTGCCCCACCACCTTGTCCCCTCGGTCACTCTGATTTGCCATCATTTCTGGACAGCCTTATACCCTTGTGGATTTGGATTGTGTCTCTGCTATGACTGTGCCGCTGGGCTATCTGGTCACAGAGTAGACACCCCATTAAGCTGCTGCATGTTCCCTTGGGTGCTATCAGGCCTGAGGGCTGGCGAGCCCCCACCTCCCAGCGGGCAGCCTTGAACCTTGGTCAGGTCCCTTGCAGACCTTCTGCCATCTCAAGAGGCTGGGGCAGCCTCACTTCCTCTCCTCAAAGAGGTGTGTTTGCTCTGCTCTGGGTGGGGGATCATTAGCTCGCCCCATCCTGTGCCACCCACCTCCTCCCACAGCCCCTGTGTCCCTACAGTCACAGCCACAGTTGCGTGACAAATGACTGAGGAGGTCTTGGGGACGCCATCTCATTCTGCAGGCGTTACTGTGCCTGACCTAAACCCAAATACCCAGGCCCCAGTCTCCCGGGTGACACCTGAAGGCCCCGGTTTCCTGGCAACCAGGAACAATGGCCCCTGGGAAAAGCACACACAGTTTGGGAAAGGGCAGCCAATTCTCTCTGCGCCCCTGGATGGGAGCAGGGCAGACCACTTCTGCGGGCCGAGTCTCCATTCAAGCCTGAGGGTGGGGGCCTCCAAGCCCACCTGCCCATCCTAAGCATGAGCTGCAGATCTCTCCCACCTGGGTGCTGCGAGTGCCTCTTCATGGGACAAAAGCCTCTGTGAGCCCACCCCTGGTCCTCCCCTCCCTCGGCAGGCATCCCTCCACTCCAGCCAAATCTGGACTTTGTTCCGCCAGAGCTGATTCAGGGTGTTCAGACTTCTGTTTGGGGGACTTCCATTGTCACCTTTTGCCTGTGGAAGTGATATTCTTTTTCCCCTTTGACTTTTTTGGGCCAGCTTCCCAGTTTGATCACGTAGTTTTGGAGGAGAGGTGAGGATACGGGCTTTGCCATCAGGCAGGCCCTTGGATGAACCTCCCTCCCAGCCACTCATCACTCACTGTGTGACCTGGGCAAGTCACCAACAGGGAGTCTTTTCTGTAGCTCACATTGACTCCCATCCCCAACAGGACCCACCAGCTCCGAAAAGCAGAGACCACAGCCTTTTTCCCACCACGATACCCCCAGAGACCAGAATGAGGCAGAAACATAAATATTTGTTGAGTGTGTTATAGATGAAAAATTAAAGATCTGACCTAGGAAAAGCCAGAGAGAAGCCTACGGGCCCAGCATGGGGAAAGCCCGGTGCCTGCAGACCCAAAAGGCATGGGCTTCATGAACGGGACCCAGCAGGCACCGCGAAGCAGGTGGGGAGCAGCAGCGCATGCGCCCTTCCCCATCCCCGACTGTGTGCCTGCGTCTTCATCTGTACGTGACAGGTCAGCCAGTTAACATGGTTCTAAAATACTTTGGCCCAATGTCCACTCACTGCACAACTCCACCGGCATCTCACTGAGAGAGGAAGGAAGGGACATACAATTCTACCCTCTTCCCTAGAAGGGAGGCCCCTTCAAGGTAACAGCAGACCTGATGAGCCAGGGCAACAGAACAGCACTCCTTTGGGAGGTAGGGAGCAACAAGCAGAAATCCTCGAAAACCTGGAATCAGCAAGGGCACGTGGGGCAAGCTCAGTGTCCCGGGAACGGGAGCCCAAGCAGAGTAGTGAGGAAGCTGGAGTGGAAGCAGCCTCCCGCAGGGCAGCCTGAGAGGAGAGCTGAACCAGGGGCTGCAGTGACTACCCACCCACAGCTCAGGCACCCCCCAGCCCTCAGGGCAGCTCTCACTGGACCCTCTGCTCGGGTCTCTCCCCAGAGGGGCCACTCAGCCAGGTGGAGGAGGGGCTGCAGAAGGGGATTCAAACAGCCATGGATGGTCCCATTTCCAAAAAGGACAATGACAGAGACCAGGCTGAGGGGTGGGTCCTCTGTTAAGACTATTTCCCCATAAAACCCCCCAGGATCTGATACACTGTGCCCTGGGGAGGGATCAAGAAAGGCTGGTGGTTGAAAGGCACCCCGGACCCCTGGGTGGGCTCCTAGATTCCTGGGGTCCTTGGGGGTGATGATGGAATTTAACATTGGAATGGGGCACTCGGGCTGACTAAACAGAGATGACAACATCTGCACTTGGCATTGGTGATAAAAAAAGAATGGCAACACACTCATAAAACCATATTCTTTTTTTTTTTTTTTTTTTTTTTTGAGAAGGAGTTTCGCTCTTGTTACCCAGGCTGGAGTGCAATGGCGCGATCCCGGCTCACCGCAACCTCCGCCTCCTGGGCTCAGGCAATTCTCCTGCCTCAGCCTCCTGAGTAGCTTGGATTACAGGCATATGCCACCATGCCCAGCTACTTTTTTGAATTTTTAGTAGAGACGGGGTTTCACCATGTTGACCAGGATGGTCTCGATCTCTTGACCTTGTGATCCACCCGCCTCGGCCTCCCACAGTGCTGGGATTACAGGCTTGAGCCACCGCGCCCGGCCGATAAAACCATATTCTTAAGTCAAATACCAAGAGTGAAGGCTCACGTCAACTTGTGCCTTCATCCACTGTAGCAGGTGCACCACTCTGCTGGGGAAGCTGTCCACATGGGAGGGGGGCGTGCAGGGGGAATCTCTGCACCTTCCTTGGTGTTGCTGTGAACCAAAAACTGTTATTAAAAAGTCAAGTTTTTTTTTTTAAGTGGGTTTACCATGAAGCTACGGAAACCTATTTCAAGGCCACTCACTTGCACTGGCCTCCTCCACAGTATGAGGAGGTCAACAATAATGTGTCCACATGGTATTATAATTTTGTAAATTTTGTCAAAGTAATCTTTTTGTATCATTACTTTTAGAAATCCCCCATCAAAAAAACAAAACAAATTAAAACACAAAAAGCCTCAGGCTCCCACCTACAAAACAAACAAACAAACAACCCATCTCCTTTCATGAAAATAAAAACCAAACCATCTCTGCCAGGCATTTTATAGAGTACTGATGAGCATGACTGCGCCCTCCCCGAAAGCCGGGAAATGAGCAGAAATGAGTGATCCTTCCAACAAAGCTCCTAATTGCGGAGCCTGCAAGACTCGAAGGCACGCTGTCGGTGTGTAGGAGGCAACGCTGTGTCCTCATGGCAGGATGAGACATGCCTGGGGGCAGTGGCTGGGTCACCGGGAACACCTCTCAACCTAGGTCTTTTCTGGATGTGAGCTGATATTAACAATGGAGACAGGAGATCAGAACAGATTGAACGGGGACAAGTCTTCCCTGTTAGAGTCAAAACAGATAACTGTCAAGGTCTCACCCTCTACAAAGCCTGATGCTCTTGGAGTTAAATGAGCTGGAAAACCCAGCAAGCATCCCTCCAACCTGCACTTCACACCGAGCAGGGCTGCAGTGAGGTCAAAGAAGAGAAAAAGGAAGCTTTTTGAGGATTTAACTGCAATCCTTTCATCAGCATTTAAAAACTTTTTTTAAAATTTCATTTTATGTTTTCCTCTTCCTAAATAATAAAGAAAATCCTTTATACAGTCAAGAAACGTTAGCTATTAACTGAAGCATTTTGGAGAGAGAAATCTTCGAGGCTCATTCTTCTTTTGCTAGAACGAATTCCACATGCTTGATAATCCAGACCAAATTTCCAGAATCTCAGCCACATTTGGTTGCCTGATTCTCTTTGTTTGGGAAAAAAAATGTAATAATCTACAATTAATCAGAAAACCACATCTGGAAAATTTTGCTCTAACATATTCTAAGTACAGGATGAGGATCAAGATGCTGGAATGTAATTGTTTTCTTTTGTTCCCCACATTTTCTACTTCGAGGGACTCTGACTTAACTATCCAGAAAAATACAAGCTTCATGTTTCTTTCTCTCCCTCTCTCCCTGCCTTCCTTCCTTCTGTCTCCTTTCTTTCCCAACTTCCCTCTCTTTTTCTTTTCCTTTTCTTTCTCTCTCTCTTTCTCTGTTTCTCTTTCTCTCTCTCTCTCTCTCTCTCTCTCTCTCTCTGCCCAGGCTGGAGTGCAATGGCATAATCTTGGCTCACTGTAGCCTCATAATCATGGCTCACTGTAGCCTCAACGTACCCAGGCTCAAGTGATCCTCCCCCCTCAGCCTCCCAAGTAGCTGGGATTACAGCCATGCCCCACCATGCCCAGCTAATTTTTGTATTTTCTGTAGAGACAGTTTCATCATGTTGTCCAAGCTGGTTGCTTTAGGTTCTTGATGGTTTGCCACACATTGGGCCCTATTACCAGCATCATCTCATTTAATCTGTGCTCGATAATTTGAGATTGGTTCTTACTATGCCCTTTTTCCACAAAGAAAACTGAGTCTAAACAAGATTAAGCAACTTACCAGCTCTCCTAGCCAGTAAGTAGCAGAGCTATTAGATTCCAGAGTCTACACTCAACCTCCCTGTTGTGCCTGATTCCCAATTAAGATTACAGTTGACCCTTGAACAACATGGGTTTGAACTGCCTGGGTCCACTTATATTGGATTTTTTTTTCAGCCAGAGGCAGATGGAAAATACAGCATTTGCAGGTTATGAAACCTGCGTATACCAAGGGCTGACATTTTATATATACGGGTTTTGAAGGGCTGACTGTGGAACCAATCTACCAAGTACACCGGTGGCCAGTTGTATCTGGGTAGCACCAGAGAATGCAACATGCAAAGTCCAGATGGAAGCGGCACACTGGCCTCCCCACCTAAGGGCTTCCGATCACCTTTGCCTTCAGCAATGTCCAGCTGACAGTTGCATTCACCTCCACCATCAATAGATGGCGCTTATCAGCAAGGGATGCACTCTTGGAGGGAGGCCAGGGGACAGTCGCCACGGTCTGTGGTCAGCGTTCAAATGACCAGTTAGTTGTCCACAGTCTTCCCCTAGGGACAACTGAGGTCTCATGCCATGTCCAGCTGGCTGGGAAAGACGCTATTAAAAATCAATACAGCCAGGCGCCGTGGCTCACGCCTGTGATCCCAGCACTCTGGGAGGCCAACGTAGGTGGATCACAAGGTCAAGAGATTGAGATCATCCTGGCCAACATGGTGAAACCCTGTCCCTACTAAAAATACAAAAATTAGCTGGGCATGGTGGTGCGTGCCTGTAGTCCCAGCTACTCAGGAGGCTGAGGCAGGAAAATCGCTTGAACTCAGGAGGCAGAGGTTGCAGCAAGCCAAGATCATGTCACTGCACTCTAGGTGACAGAGCAAGACTGTTCCAAACAAACAAACAAACAAACAAACAAACAAACAAAAAAACATCAATACATGAGTTCTGAGTCTACTGGAAGGATCTGCCCAAAATGATTTCCTGTCCTTTGTTTTCTATAAATGGAGTTGTGACTTGTAGGAAACTGGTGTGTTTTTTTCTAGTTGCCCTTAGAGGAACAAGACATTCAGACACCCAGGTGTGGTGACCAAATTTCAATATATCTGAGACAGAGGAAGATGAGGGGGGTGATTGTGCTTGACCGGCTGTATAATTGATGTGTGTGCATCTGTGCCTGTGAAATACAATGCTTCACTATTCGTTTCCTTTTATATTCCAGTATTTTTCATTTCATGGATGGGACCCAGGAGAGAAAAAGCCAGGCTACCAACAAGGCATCAAATTCTCACAGCTTACATCGCCCGCTTGAGAATCAGCAACCTGCAGCACCACCAGCCAACACTCTGCCTAAGCCCAAGACTATATCTAATCCATCCTGATATTCCCTGTGCCCAGCAAATGACTGCACGCCGCAGGCTTGTAATGAGTTGGTCAGGTGAATGAATGCATCCACGTATCCAGAGAGGGAAGCAAGAGCCCAGGGTTCCCTCGGCCAAGCCGGGGAGAGTGAGCCTGGAAAAACAGCAGGTTGGGAGCCATCTCTAGAATTCAGTCACCTTCAGGAGGGACTGTCCCGTGGGAAACTGGAAGTACTCAGGAGTCTAAGACCAGCTGCTACTTTGCAAATATCCACTAGGAATCGCATTAAGGATTCACCCTCCTGGGGCTGGGAGCCTTGGAGGAGAGAGGGACTCTCAATGTGCTCCATCAAACGGGGCATCCCTGTTCTCTTCTTTCCTAAGTGTTTTCTAAGCACTATGGAGAGGAGAGCTGGTCACACACACAAAGATAGGGAAATACATAAAAAGTGGCTTTGCCTTTCCGTTTTGTTTTCTAAGAAAAAAGTATTATCAACTAGATCAAAAAACAGTTGCTCTGTGACAGATGGGGAACCAAAACCCCCATCAGCAAGCACACTATTCTGAACTCTCTGGGACACCCGTGCTTGTTTGGAAACCTCATGGAAGTCATAAAAGTCCAAATCCAAACCGCTAAATGGCTTCCTCCAAAAGCCCCCAGGTAATAAATACTGTCCCCTTTGAGAGTTGACATGTCTAAAGGATTCTCCTAGAAATGGCGTGCAGAGTTCCGGGGGCCTCCATGAACAGGAAAACCCTGTCTTTTGGTCTCCTACAATGGGCACTGCAGCGTCCGTGTGCACACAGGGCACTGGGCCCTTGGCTCCAGCTGAACAGCTGGGGACTCCTGAAATTGGCAAAGCCTCTCACAAGGTGGGTACCCTTAGGGGCCCCACCACAGGGTCTCAGCAAAGTGCCTGTTGCCCCTCACTAGGAATGGGGAGGCAGCAGAACGGAAGCCTCTGCTTTGTGCTGATTTCTGGCACTTAGCCGGAGGCTCCCTCTTCCTGTCTTTCCAGGGGCTTTGCAGGGCGATGAAACCCCAGCGTGGCTTTCCCTCTTCCAGCCATCCCTCACCCTGGCCATGTCCCTGGGAGCGGGAACATCTCTGGCTCTGGCCCTGGGGAGGGTAAAAGAGTGGCCCCTGTCTCCCTGCCAAGGCGGGTGTCTCGCCACCAGAATTTATGTGCCAGCGTTCTTCGTACCAGCTTTTCCCAGGTCACCTCCCCACCCATTACTACCCCATTAGTTGCCCTGTGTTTTTCCCTAACTGTCACCAGCCCACACTGCCTCTTTGTTACCCTGCAGCCCTCAGGCAGTCCCCTCCCAAACAAGGGGCTAAGCTTCAACTTCGAATTGTGAAATATTTCCTCCCTCTCTCCTGTTCCCCTCCCACCGCCCAGAGCCTTTCGTAAAACAAACCCGCCAAAGGGAATACTCTGCTGTGTTTGCACAGCACGAGTGGGCCCCCGAGTTGCCTGGAGCCCCTTATTCTGCATAAACACACTTCCCCTCCTTATTGGTATTCAGTCAATACCTTCCTTTCTAACTCTTCCCTGCTTGGCCTCCGAGATCGGGCCGACAGAAGGGCCTTTGTTGAAGGACCAGAGGGGTACAAACACCAGGGCCCCGAAGACAACTGCGTGGACTTCAAAGGGGGAAATGAGTCATTGCTCAGCAGGCGATGGCTGGGTGGGGGCGGCCCAGGGGAGCACGGGCTCCTCCACACCTCTGGCTTTGCCCAGGGATAAACCTTCTGTGTCTCTTTAGGAATCAAACATCATTTCCAAAGCGATTCGGTGATTTTTATTGTTCCAAATGTGACTCTGAAATGTGGGCCAGAATCTGAGGTCTGGTAAATATTTTGCTACACAGCTCACTGGAGCCACTTTGCTGGAGGGGATGGCTTCCAACACTGAGGCTCGGGCTCGGGGACTTCAGGCTCCCATCAGCTGCCAGTTGCGTGTGTCTGTGAGCAGATTAACCAGCTGAAACACCACTTGGATCGGCCTCTCCCCTGCTCCCAAGTCTTCTGTGCCTCCCTTGTGGGAGGCTCTGCATCTAAAAGCACCCTGAGGTTATCAAGCCCTGGCTCCCCGCAACAGCTCCAGCCTGCAGTCCTGCCAGATGCGGATTCAGCCCCTCCCAGAACTCCTCCAGGAATGAGGTGACAAGCACAGCAGCCCACCCCTCAGCAGCCAGCTCGTGTGTAGGAAGCCTGCCTCGTGCAGAACAACATCGACTTCCACCCCCCGGACCCATCTTCTGGAACGAATCTGCTCCCTTGTCCTCATGACAGCCCTTCACATAGATTTGAAAATTACTCTCGGGGTTCCTCTACAGTTTCTTTCCATTGCACCAAACAGCCCCAGGCCCCTTGACTCTATCCCATATGAAATGGTTTCCAGATGGCTCCCAGCATTAGCTGTCCTCCTCCAAGCACGTTCAGAGACCTCCCCACAAGCACACACGATAAAACTGATCCTGGTTCTGAACACTGTTCTCTGGATGTGCTTGAATCAGCAGAGACTGGAACAGGACTGCCCCTTTTCCTGGAGAGGACACCTCATCTCTATTAATTCAAACTGAGACTACATTCACTCTCTTAGCTACCTTAGTGCACTGTATTGTATTATATTGCATTGTATGGCATCGCATCACATCGCATCGCATCGCACCGTATTGTACAGGGTCTCATTAGCCGTGCAGGTTTAAATGCAGTGGCATGCTCATGGGTCACGGCATCCTCAAACTCCTGGGCTCAATCAATCCTCCTGCTTCAGCCCCCAGACCTCCCAGTAGTTGGGACTACAGGTGTGTATCACCACATCCAACTAATATTTTGTTTTTGTAGAGTAAGGGTCTCACGGGTCTCTGGTCCTTGGCTGGTCTCTAACTCCTGGACTGAAGCAATCCTCCCACCTGGGCTTCCCAAAGTGCTGGGATTACAGACATGAGACATCATGCTTGGCCTCTTAGCATACTCTTGATTCATCCTCAGCTTGAAGTCACAGGCCCTTTTCACAACAAACACTGCCAAACTAGTTCTCTTCTTTAAAAAGAACTAAGTTGGAAGACTCGTACTTCCTGATCTCAAAACTTACTACAAAGCTACAGTAATCAAAACAATATGGTACTGGCATAAAGACAAACAAATAGACCAACAGGATAGAATAGACAGCCCAAAAATAAACCCTTGTATGTATCTGTGGACAAGGGTGCCAACGTCATCTAATGAGGAAAAGATAGTCTCTTCAACAAATGATGCTGGGAAAACTGAGTATCTCTATGCGAAAGAATGAAGTTGGACATTATCTTTTTTGTATACCATATACAAAATTTAATTCAAAACAGATCAAAGACCTAAATGGAAGACCTGAAACTATAAAACTCCTAGAAGAAAACATTGGGGGAAAGCTTCATGACACTGGACTTGGCAGTGCTTTCTTGGATATGACACCAAAAGTATAGGCAACAAAAGCAAAAATAGACAAATGAGACGACATCGAACTTAAAACCACGTTTGTAAAAGGACATTCAAAAGAATGGAAAGGAAACCTGTGGAATGGGATAAAATATTTGCAAATCATATATCTGATAAGGGGTTACTATCCAGAATATATAAAGAACTGCTGCAACTTAACAACAAAAAAATCAAACAACCCAATTAAAGAGCAGACAAAAGACTTGAATAGATATTTCTCCAAAGATGATATCAAGATGACCAGCATAAGTCATGCTGTGCTCAACATAACTAAAATGTTCACACCAATCATCAGAGAAATGGAATCAAAATGATGAGGATAGATCGCCTCATTAGGATGTCTACTCTTTAAAAAATAAGAGGAAATAACAAGTGTTGGCAAGGATGTGGAGAAATTGGAACCCTTATGCACTGATGGCGGGAATGTGAAATGGTGCAGCTGCTATGGAAAGCAGTGTGACACTTCCTCAAAAAATTAAAATTAGAACTACCATATGATCCAGTCATTCCGCTCTGGGTGTATATCCAAAAGAATCGAAAGCAGGGTCTCAAGGAGGTACTTGTATACCCATGTTCATAGCAGCCCTGTTCACAATATCCAAGAGGTAGCAGTAACCCAGCTGTCCATCACAGATGAACGGATCACCAAAATGTGGGATATACATAAAATGGAATATGATCCAGCCTTAAAATATAAAGAAGTTCTGACGCATGCCACAGCACGGATGAACCTGCAGGACATGATGTTAAATGAAATAAACCAGACACGAAAAGACAAATGCCATATGGTTCCCTTCATAGGAGGTATCTAAAGTAGTCAAATTCATAGACACAGAAAATAGAATGGTACCTACCTGAGGCTGTGGGGAGAGGGGAATGGAGGAACTCTAGAAGGGGTACAGAGTTTCGCTTTTGCAAAATGACAGTTCTGGAGATCTGTTTAACACAAATGTGAACATATTTAACACTACTGAACTGCACACTTAAAAAGAGTCAAGACAGTAAGCTTTATGTGTTTTTATCACAAATTTTAGAAAAACCACTACTGTTGAGAGGTAAGACAGCTTAGAACTGGGAAAAAAAAAAAAAGAGGGACGGGATTTGGGTTTGAGCGGAGTAGAATCAAGCTGCAGATACATCAATGAATGCCAAAGTGTCTTTGTGAATATGAATATTAACCCTTCATTTATGCACAACCTCTGCTGCCTCCACAGACTTCTAATGCCAAGATAACCTGAAGTCCCAAAGTAATGAAACTATGTACATGTCCTAGGAAGGACTTTTGATGCTTACAGGCTCTACGTTAAAGTTAAGATTAAACAGCCTGGGTGTGGTGGGTCACACCTCTAATCCTAGCACTTTGGGAGGCCAAGGCGGACAGATAACCTGAAGTCAGGAGTTCAAGACCAGCGTGGCCAACATAGTGAAACCCTGTCTCTACTAAAAATACAAAAATTAGCTGGGTGTTACGGCAGGCACCTGTCATACCAGCTACTCAGGTGGCTGAGGCAGGAGAATTTGTTTGAACCCAGGAGATGGAGGTTGCAGTGAGCCGAGATCACACCATTGTACTCCAGCCTGGGCAACAGAGCAAGACTCCATCTCAAAACAAAAAAAAAAAATAAACCAAGATTAGATTAAGTGGAGATATATTCCAGTTATGATTTTTTTTTTTTTTTTTTTTTTTTTGAGACGGAGTCTTGCTCTATCGCCAGGCTGGAGTGCAATGGCGCAATCTCGGCTCACTGCAACCTCCGCCTCCTGGATTCAAGCAATTCTTCCGCCTCAGCCTCCCGAGTAGCTGGGACCACAGGCATGTGCCACCATGCCCAGCTATTTTTTATATTTTTAGTAGAGACGGGGTTTCACCATGTTGGCCAGGATGGTCTTGGTCTCTTGACCTCGTGATCCGCCCGCCTCGGTCTCCCAAAGGGCTGGGATTACAGGCGTGAGCCACCGCACCCGGCCTCCAGTTAAGAATTAATGAAAAAGGTAAGAAAGGTAAGGCACTGTATCCAGATGTTTATTTCTTCAAATCTTGCTCTGTTGAAGATCAAGAATTTAAGGGTAGTAAGTTCTAATTCATGTTAATATTCGCACCAAGTTAATCTAATAAAGAACTGTACATTTAAAGCCAATTCTTGGGAATGCATTCAGAGAAAGAGGCTGTAGCCATTTTTCTTCCAGTGTATGAAGTCACCACCCCATTTTCAGTCAATAAACCAAAGAAAGGAGAGACTTCAGGAGTAAAGCTCTCAGGCAGCAGGCTAAGCTGCCTGCCAAATCCTGAGTGCGCTAAGAAAAGATGCAAGGGAGAGATAAGAAGCCCTGTCCCCTGCAGAGAAGACAAGCATCGGAACTGAGGGCAGGCCCCGCTGAGTCAGAGACAAGCAGAGAGGCAACCTGCAGGCTGCAGAGCCCAGCCTGCGACCTCCTGCCGAGGCCGAGTCCAGGATGAACTGGGAGCCGGCAACCCGCAGTGAGAACTTCTAGGTCAGTAAATTGTCCTCTGCATCCAAGCAATGGGGCAGGATGGGACATGTCCGCCCACCACTCTATCACTTGCAATGGTTTGGGTGCTGATCATAATCATAATACCTGCACTACAGGCTCCATACAATCACCCCGAATCTTTATAACGCGCCCCCCAACTCTTTACAGATGAGGAGATAGACACAGAGAGAGGTCAGGTAACTTGTCCAGAGCCCCACAGATAATCAGTACCCAGGACCTTTGGAGGAAAAGAGAGGACTCAATGCCAAGGAGCCTAACTACCAACTGGAAGAGCCAGCAGAGCTGTCTCCGGGATGCCCCTGGGCTGGGTGGTGTGTGGGGGCATGCCTCTGTGGCTCCAGCAGGGAGGGGATCAGGGTGCCCAATTTTGTCACTGAGCGTTACTGCTCTCCTTCAAAGGGAAGAGACAATGTGGCAAACAAGAATGCTGTCCCCAAAGATGTCCATGTCCTGATCCCTAGAACCTGTGAATGTGTTACCTCACATGGTAAAAACAAATTTGCAGATGTGATTAGCTTAAGAATCTTAAGGAGATGAGCCTGGATAATCCAGGTGAACCCAGTATAAGCCCAAGGGTCCTTACAAGGAAAGACAGAGGCAGGAAGGTCAGGGTGAGAGAAAATGTGGCTACAGAAGCAGGAATCAGTGATGCAGTCACAGGCCGAGGAATGCAGGCACCTCTAGAAACTGGAAAAGGGAAGGGACAGGTTCTCCCCTGGAGCCTCCAGGAGGAGCGCGACTCTGCCAACGTCTTGATTTTGGCCCTATGACACCCACTGTGGACTTCTGACCTCCAGAAACATAAGACAACCAATCTGAGTTGTTTTAAGCCACTTAAGTTGTGGCAATTAGTTGCAGCAGCAATAGGAAGCTAACCCAGACAGCAAGAACGTGCTGTGGACTGAACTGTGTCCCCCCTGAATTCCTATAATGAAGCCTTACCCATCAATATATGGTATTTGGAGACGGGACCATTGTTAGGATTAGATGCAGTCGTGAGGGTGGGGCCCTCATGGTGGGATTAGCATCCTTCTAAGAAGAGACACTAGAGAGTTTGTTCTCCCTCCGTCCACTGTGAGGACACAGTAAGAAGGCGGCTGTCAGCAAGCCAGGAAGAAAACCCTCACCAGAACCCAACCATGCCGCCACTCCGATTTCAGACATCCAGACTCCAAAACCATGAGAAATAAATTTGTGTTGTTTACATCACTCAGTCTATGGTAGATCTTTAATGGCAGCCCGGCCTGCAGCTATGACCACACTTCAGGCCCAGGATCCTGGCTAGATGAGGAAAATCCAATGAGTAAGTATTCTTGAAGGCAAAACTGGTTCCAAGTCTATGAAACTGTGACAGGGCATCATAGAGCAATGGGGTCCACGTCCATTAGCAGCCTGGACAAGTCAGTGGACAAGTTGCCTCTTTAAGACGTGAAAAAATATACCATGTACCAAACTCTAAGAGTCATATTAAGAGCATTTTGCAAAGAATCAAGTGGTTTAAAGATGTACAGTATTGGCCGGGTGCAGTGGCTCACGCCTGTAATCCCAGCACTTTGGGAGGCCGAGTCAGGGGTGGATCACCTGAGGTCAGGAGTTTGAGACCAGCCTAACCAACATGGCAAAACCTCGTATCTACTAAAAATACAAAAATTAGCTAGGTATGGTGGCAGGCGCCTATAATCTCAGGTACTTGGGAGGCTGAGGCGGGAAAATCACTTGAACCTGGGAGACAGAGGTTGCAGTGAGCAGAGATCGCACCACTGCACTCTAGCCTGGCTAACAGAGATTAGATTAAAAAAAAAAAGTTCATTTTTTTTTTTTTTTTGAGGTGGAGTCTCAATCTGTCACCCAGGCTGGAATGCAATGGCACGGTCTCAGCTCACTGCAACTTCCACCTCCCAGGTTCAAGCAATTCTCCCGCCTCAGCCTCCCAAGTAGCTGGGACTACAGGCGCCTGCCACCACACCCGGCTAATTTTTGTATTTTCAGTAGAGACAGGGTTTCGCCATGTTGGCCAGGCTGGTCTCGAACTCCTGACATTGGGTGATCGGCCCTCCACCTCAGCCTCCCAAAGTGCTGGGATTACAGGCATAAGCCACCGCTCCCGACCTATTTTTATGCTGTCCATTTTTCCTAAATGGCAAGCACTTCCTTTCAGATGAGCATCCACCTCAACAGGCTCTGGTCAGGCCCAATTCTAATGTGAGAAGCCTGACCCCTCTCTGCCAGGCTGTAGACCACTCTTGTATGCAGGATCCACGTGAGGGTCCACTCGTGACAGGCCACTCGTCAGCTCCAGCAAATGGCCAGATGAAGGTCAGCATGTGACTGGATCCAGGAGGAGTGAGGGGAAAAGAGCCAGAGGTTAAGGCTTGGGTATGGGGTTATCAGCTCCTTACCTTCTCTTTATCCCCTTCCCCCTACTCCAAAGCTCCTGCAAGGGCAGGAGACACTCAGAGCGCCTCTGGGGCAAAGATCACGCTTCTCCAAGATGCTCCCTGTAAACACTGGGGCCAAGGCCAGACAGACTGTGGCAGTGAGGAGTCCAGCGGCTTCTTGCCCTGCAGTATGGGATGGAGGAGGTAGGGCAGGAACAGGCCCAAAAGCACAAGACGGCAATTCCCGGCCATGTCACCAAAAAGATGCCTTGACACTTTTCCCACCCCACCCCAAACACAACATTTGAAAGACCTGAGCTATTATATTAACAATGAATCTTCCCATATTTTGATTACTCCGGAGCTGATTAATCAACCCACTGTGAGGCAGGGTTGCTCATTAGCATCAGAGCCAGTGCTACACCACCAAACTGACTCCCAACTATAGGAATCCAGCCCCAAATCAAAGTCTCCATTGGAGTGAGCGCATTTTGCCTTAGGGCACACACTGCAAAAAGGTTAAGGTTACTTCTTTGAGCTTCTCAAGATCTACTGATGCCTGGGTGGAAATTCCAAATACAAAATAGAACCACCTGGGTCACGGCTTACGGAAGGGTCTAACTAGGCGGTGGCGATTCCTAGCCCATCCTAACCAAAAATTGAGTTGGTTGAGCCCTACCACGTACAAGTCACCACAGCATCCCTGAGTCCAGCCTGGCACCAACTCATGCCCACCTCCACCCACTGAGAGGTCCACGCCTCCTCTTGGGTTCCTCCTCCCTTCACTCCCTGCTCAAGCTCTCCCTGCCTCCCAGGAAGCAGGGGCCTTCTTCAGGGCTCTGTGACTACCCCCACAGAGAGGAACCCCAGCCCCGCTCCACTCAACACCCCCCAGTAGATTTTATTTATCTTGCAAGCCAGCACTAAACCCTAAATAACTGGCTTCATGCTTCTGAGCCACAAGTCAAGGCCAACCACAAGCCAAACAAAACAGAAGTCATCTGGGAAGTTCTGAATCTACAAAATCCATGAAGCTGGAGCTCAGCACAGACATGTAGAGCCCCAAGGCCCAAAATCAGACAGCAAGGAACAGGCAGCTCTGGTCACTGGCCTTCCTCAGCCTTCGGGACAGTATCTGCCGCCAGAAAGAAACCACACTTGCCAGCCTGTTAACCCACCTATGCTGGGGAAACAAAAATGACTCCTGCCTGAACCCCTGTCTAGTCTGCTGGGGAAAGCAGGGCAAAGAGCTATGAGGAGCATTGTTGGGGGGGGCGCTCTGACAGAGGCTCCAACTGCTAAGATGGCACTGAGAGGTGGAGGCAACCTACTGTCCATCAACAGCTGAATGGATCAACAAAACGTGGTCTATCCAAACAGTGGAATAGTATCCAGCCATGAAAAAGAATGAAATCTCGATATGCACCACAAATGAGTGGACCTAAAAAATGCTATGTTAAGTGAAATAAGCCAGTCACAGAAGGGTAAATCCTGTATGATTCCATGTCTGTGAGGTACTGAGATCGGGCAAAGTCACAGAGTCAGCAGAGAAGTAGCCAGGAGCTGCAGGTGGGCGGATGAGGAGCTACTGCTTAATGGGTACAGCGCTTATGTTGGGGATGATGAAACATTTTGGGTATAGTGATGATGGTTACACGACACTGTGAATGTACTTAATGCCACTAAATTGTGCACTTATAGTCGAAATGATAAATATTATGTATATTTTACCGTGATTTTTAAAAGTGTTATAAAGAGAAAAAAAAACAGGGCACTGGGGAGGCAACAACCAATTCTTTCTGGAAAGGAAGGAACTAAGGAGCTACGATGGGCAGGTGGCATTTCAGCCACCATGAGGCAGAGCTGGGCCAGTCTCTCCCTCTTGTTCACAGCTCAGGTTCAGAGAGCCAGGAGGAGGGGAAGGGGGCCTTTGTGGGGGGTGGCTAAGGCTCACTCTCCACTAAATCACGCCGCTCTTCCAGAATACTCCGTGGCTCCCTCTTCCTATCACCCATTCAAACTCCTCACTCCAGAACATTCTAGGTCTAGAGCCCATCTACACTTCCTTCCAGGCTGAGCCCATACAACACTCTAAAACTGTGGGGCCCCTGCTCACGGGGAACTGCATCCCCACCCCTGTGTCTACACAGCCGCTCCTTCCACTGGAGTCCGATTCTTCCTCTTCAGCCTCCTGTGTCTCCCATGCCCTTTAATACCTTGAAACCCACCTTCCCAGAAGACTCATGAGTCGTCCCTTTCTTCTTCCTGCCTCTCTATTTTCTCACGTGTTCTACAATGAAAAGGCTGCATGGCGTGGTGAAGAAGAGCACACCCTCTGGGAGATGCTCCCTGTACTCCAAGCCTGGATCTGCCTACAACTAGCTATGCAACCAGTTTACTTAATCTGTGCCTCAATTCTCCTGCCTGTGAACATGAGAAAATAACAGCACTCACTGCATAGGACCATGACAATTAAAATGAGAAAATGCACATAAAGTTTTTGGCACATGAGTGCTTAACAAACAGTAACTATCATTATAATAACATATTGCTTTGGTATGAAACTTTGTTTGAGACAGGGTCTCACTTTGTCACCCAGAATGGAGTACAGTGGCACAATCATAACTCATTATAACCTCAAACTCCTGGGCTCAAGCGATCCTCACACCTCAGCCTCCTGAGTAGCTGGGACTACAGGTGCACATCACCGCGCCTATTTTTTCTTATTTTTTGTAGAAACAGGGTCTTGCTAGCCCAGGCTGGCCTCAAACTCCTGGCCTCAAGCAATTCTCCCATCTCAGCCTTCCCGAAGTGTTGGGATTGTAAGTGTGAGCCACCATGCCCGGCCTAAACTTTATTTTTTTAAAATTTTGCATGTTAGCACTTTGGCGGTCCCACGGATCTGTCTCTTGCTTAGTGTTTGGAGGAACAGATCCCGGGGACGCTTTCTTCCAGCCTCCAACCGCCCTCCGATTTCCTCTCTGCTTGCAACCTCCGGGACCATCTTCTCGCCATCTCCTGCTTCTGGGGACCTGCTAACACCGTTTTTGTGGTTAGCTCCTTTTTACTGACCAGCCATGAGCTCCCAGATTCATCAGAATTATTCCACCGACGTGGAGGCAGCTGTCGACCGCCTGGTCCATGCGTACCCGCAGGCCTCCTACACCCACCTCTCTCTCTGGGCTACTATTTTGATTGCGATGATGTGGCTCTGGAAGGCGTGAGCCACTTCTTCCACGAATTGGCCAAGGAGAAGCGTGAGGGCAAAACCTGCGTGGCGGCCGCACTCTCTTCCAGGATATCAAGAAGCCAACTTAAGATGAGTAGGGTAAAACCCTGGACATCATGGAAGCTGCCATGGCCCTGGAGAAAAGTCTGAACCAGGCCCTTTTGGATCTTCATGCCCTGCATTCTGCCTGCACAGACCCCCATCTCTGTAACTTCCTGGAGAGTCACTTCCTAGATGAAGAAGTGAAAATCATCAAGAAGATGGGTGATCACCTGACCAACCTCCGCAGGCTGGCTGACCCGCAGGCTGGGCTGGGCCAGGACCTCTTCGAAAGGCTGTCTCAAGCTTGACGAAGAGCGTACTGAGCCCAGCGACTTCTGAAGGGCCCTTGCAAAATAACAGGGCTTCTCCCTAAGCCTCTCCCTCCAGCCACTAGGCAGCTTTCTAACTACCCGAACAAGCCTTGGACCAAATGGAAATAAAGCTATTTGAAGAAAGAAAAAAAAAAATTTGCATGTTAGCTCAATCAGCTTTAAATGCCTTATTTAACTGGAAAACTAAATCTCTTATCACCTATCTTTCTTTGCTTTTCTCTATTTTTCAAATGTTCACTCTCTAGCAAGATTATTTTTGTATTTTAAAATTGTATTTCAAAGAAATTTTTAATGTTTTAATTGAAAAATATTTGCATAATTTTTGAAATGATTTTTCTAAAATCCTCACCTCCCTAAAAGTTATTCATAAGAGCGCGCTCCTGCATGCATGCCTCTCTATTCAGAATCTCCTCAATGCTTACACAAATTCTGTTTGTCTCATACTGATTTTTGTAATGCTGTAGGAGAGGACCAGTGGCTTTTTATGCCTTTGAGCCCCTGTAAATGCAGGGCATCCCGCGTTTGCCAGGCATCCTCTGGGGATACCCACTGACCTCTTGCCCCTCCCCCCTCCACGGCCTTCCTTCAGGCCCTGGGCTCCCTCGGCTGTTCAAATTTGTAAAAGCCTGTGTGGTTCTTAGCCAGCGGGGGCAGAGCCAGATTCAAAGCCCACAGCCGGAGCACCAGGGCTGTGTCTAGGACACTTCATCCACGCTGGGCGCATCAGCCGGCTCTGGCGTGCGGGATGTCAATCTCAGGCCGGCTGCCCTCTTCCCGGAGACTCCCGTGCCGGCCCAGTGGGACGCTCGCCTCTTTCACTTGAGCCTTGACAGCAGGCACAGATTTAATGATTGGAAAGCACTTCGAAAATCCAGAGTGCTCCGTAATTGCCAACTCATAATCCTCAAATTGTTCTCTGCGTGGCTGCAGGAGGCGAAGCCTCTGTGCTCGGAGGCTTTGCTTACTTAGCATGGCTCTCACAGCCAACCAGGCAGGGCAGAAGCAAAGAGGAGCTTTACCCGTCAGGAAGCCCCTCCTAAGACTCACCACGCCTGCTGGGGAGCAAGGCTTCCCAAGTATGAGCCAGATAAAGGGGGGCTGATGATGATGATGCCGATTCGTGGGCCGTTCCACAGACTGATTCAGAATCTCTGAGGAGCGTGACCCTGGAAATCTGAATTTTAATAAATTCCCCACTGAGACAACTCAATCATACTCTAGTTCAAGGACTGACAGAAAGTGAGTAAGTGGGTTTGGGGTCAGGTGGGCCTGGGTTCCAATCTCGGCTCTGATTCTTACTGCCTGAGACTTCCGAAAGTTACTTAATGCTAGGCCCATGAGATGCTGAAAGATATTCCCTGAAAAAAATAAATTTTTTGAGATTCACGGTCAGATATGTTTGGGAGACCTAACACTCCACAGAAACGGGCTGAACAGTCCTTGATGCAGGACTCTGCTTAGCCCATCTCTTCCCCAAACCGTCTAACCAAGGAAGCTCCTTTTTACCATTCATGCCAGGAACATCTTACTATCTCGAAGGACAAAGCTGGTGAAACTCCTTTCTGGGAAAAGGGACGTCTAAGGAGTGATAGACCGTGTTGTAAGGAGTCACCAGGGAGCTCCTGCAAGAAGTAGGCTCTGGCTGGGGAGGGGCAGCTGGGAGCCCCGTTCCTCGTGTGCTGCTGTCTCAGGCACGGCTGGCTCAGTTTTGCTGCTCTACTGCCTGGCACGGACGCATCACAATAGCGAGGTCACCTTCCTGCTTCGGGTAATTTCCCTCAGAGGCAAGACAGATCCATTTTTAACAGCTCTTCATTTCAGCAGAGAATGCCCTCCTGCCTCTGATGGAGGCTGGGGACCCAGACGGGAAGGGAAGCTTTGTTCTTCTGACCAGTGCTGACAGTTTAATTAAACCCAGCTTGAGACAGGGTCGATAGGGTCAGGCATTCTTCAACGGGACTCCTGTGAATCTCACATCCACGCCTCTCCACCCACCAGGGCCCTGTTAATGAGTTATGGTGGTCCTTACAGCAGGGATATAAATAAGGGGAGATAAATGCCCTGGGCTGCCCTTAATCACCCACCCCCACCCCTTCCAGGCCCAGCAGAGACACAAAAGGTCAATCTTGTCGGGACACATATTGGTTTCAAGGCTAAAAGGAACCCCAGAGGAACTGGGCTTCTAGAAGCGGCTTCTGGATGAGGAGGGGATCAGCCAGAGCAGGGTGGCACGGCAGCGGAGATCCACCCCAGATCAGAGGCCAAGGTGGCGGCATGCGTGGTGGGCAGACAGCCCGCTCCCCATCCAAACCTGATAAAGACTGAGTTTCGGTGCTGTAAGAAACAATCAGGTTTCCAGCATATCCCTCTAGCCCTCAACTTAACACCTGTGTGTGTTCATGAAAGCAACATCACCACATCCTCTGAGGGATCACTGTCAGGTGATGGAGCTGACCCCCAAACCCAGGTAACCTGCTACCCGGGTATACCTGCCCCTACAAGAGATATAGGTCCAGCCAGTACACTACCTGCCCCCACCTGCTCCAACCTGCTGGTAGGTCAGAGGGTGGCCAGCTGCTCTCAAAGAGCACTGATGATAGACCTGTCACCTACTGAGAGGCCACCACCTCCCTATCCATCTTACACAGACAGCACTCCAAGGGTTCATAGTACCCAACACAGAGCCTGGCCCACAGGAGACCCTCAGGAACCATTGGATCAGTGGGTGGGTGAGTAGCAGATGGAAGGTGAGGAGGAGTAAATAAAGGGGTGGAGGAAGGTAGGGAGGAATTGGCGTATAGAAGAGTGTCTGGGTTTATAGATAGGTTGGTAAATGAATAAGTTGGGGGGGGAGGGCTTATGGGTGGGGGTGAAAGAGTGGATGAATAGGCAGGTGGTGGGTGGGTAGTCAGTGCTGGATGTGAGAATGGATGGGAGGGGATGGGAGATGGAGGGATAGGTCAGGAGTAGGGAGAGAGATGGCTGGGTTGACTGATGGGTTGGTAGATGGTGGGAGGGTAGATGGGAGGTGAAGAGCAGTGGTTGATAACTAGGTGGATGGACAGATGGGTGGATGGATGGATGGGTGGAGGAGGTACGTGGGTGAGGCAGGTGAGGGGTGCTATGTAAGGATGAGCTTTACTGTCAGACAGACAGGTTCACATTTGGCTTAGCCCCTTGGGTGTGTCACATGCCCCCTGAGCTTGCATTTCTTCATCTGTAAAATGTGGGACATGCTGACCTCACAGAGATGTTCTGATGATGAAATCAGGTATATTTGTAAGTTGCTCAGCATGAGCCTGGCACACAATAACCTTGCATTCTTTCTAACTGTCACTATGATGACTGCAGTCCCTGAGACCTTTCATGAGGCCCCAAGGTGACAGGAAAGTGTGGCAGTGAAGGATGTCGTGGGACAGGCTCACTTCTGCAGTGGGGAGGGGAGGGGTCGTGCTTTTTTCTGAAGAGGTGTGAGTGCTGCTGTGCAGAGCCCCAGGCCCACCCGCAATGGGGCATCTCTGAGGAAGTGCGGAATGCATCTGGAATTTTGGGGCACCGAGAAACGACTCCAGGGAAGCACCACCTACTTGCTCCACATTCCCCCTTCCCAGCCTGCTCAGGAAAGTGCCCAAGAGGACAGAAGGCAGATCCCCCACATCCTCAGCCCAGGCACTGTGCCAGGGCCAAGGCCCTCCTGCCCGCACATGCCAGCCCCCCTCCACAGCCTCAGGGCATCTCTGCAGGGGCACCTAAGCCCCTCGAGAAAAAAAAAAAAAAAAAAAAACTGTTGGAAGAAGGCCCCTGCAAAATGAAGGGATGGTTGTGAGTTAAGAGTGGTGAGGCTGAGCTGCCACAAGGGATGGGGAAGCTGGCATCAACACGGAACACAGATCCAGGAGCAGATCACCCCAGGGCTGCACCACCCTCCAAAGCAGCCCCAACGTGGACTCACTTGACATTATTTCCTGGGTACCTCCGGCGTGCCACACTATTCACGTCTGACACAGGAGAGTGTCATAGCTCTCTTTAATCCTCACGTCAGCCCCTTGAGGCAGCCCGCCCTTATCTGTATCTCATAGAAGAGCAAACAGGCTGCGTAAAGGCAGCACTGCAGCATCGCATCACGGCCCTTCCCTTCACCTCAGACCACAGGGGCTTTTCAGTTCTTATTTTAAAACCGGGAGGTTTCCCACCATAAGCATAAAACACATGCTTCTTAGGGAACATCTGGGAAACAGAAGAGGAAAAAGCCACCCACAGACAATCCCCGCTGGCATTTTCCAGGCATTTTTTCTTGCATTTTCATCTCATTTTCTAAATGAGTGATTTATTGAGTGGTCATATTGTCAATGCCATGCGGAATCCTGGCTTTTGATAGCAAACACATATATCTGCATTACTTGACATCTTTCATAAAGGCCATTTTTGATGACTATAAATATTCCATCAAGTAGATGCATCATCATTTACTTCTTCATGCCCCCAATGTTGGACATGTATGTTATTTCCATGTTCTTTTTATTATTCTATATTTCAATATTCTAAATAATACGGCAATGAACATGTCTGTGCTCATGTTTCACTATTTCCCTAGGGCAGATCCCCAAATATGAAATTCCTAGGTCATTTTCAGGCTCTTGAGAGTCCCTGGAAGGCTTGGTGTCTCATTCCAAGCCTATCATCAAGCTGCTCTGTGGTCCAAGGCAAATCACTTGTCTGAGTCATAGATTCTGCATAGGAAAGAAGTGGACAGACTAACCCCACACACCAGGGGAAATACTAGTGCAGAATAACCCCTAGCAGGATTTTAACTTCTGGAGGCCACACAGACAAAATCAACCGAAACGTAGGCTGAGCCACCACCTATAGACGTGGGTGACCATGCCTTACCCTGCACATTTGGTCTCTCTCAAACCCATTTTCATGCTGATTTAGCATAACAGACTGTGCATGAAAGTCCTTAATTTGCTCCAGATGGGAAGGATTAGTAACAGATCCTCCAAAGCAAAGGGGAGGTCAACAGGTGAGAGACCAGGAATGCCGGGCACGGCCTTTTAAGGGAATAGGTCCCACCTCCAGCTCTCGAGGCAGGACAGGCACCATAGCATCACTGCCCCAGCGGATCCCACAAGCCCCCCACAGCTCACTGGCCTAGGGTGACCTCTTAACCTAAGACGGGCCAATCGGATTCTTTCTTCCAGAAATCTGGAGCTGAGGGCTGAGACACTGTGTGGATCGGAGCTCCCAGGTCACAGGAAGGAGGTGAGTTGGCAGCATGGCTGACCCGAGTCATGATGGAACTGAGATGCTGCTGATGAGCCCAGCACACTGGTTTGCAGGGAAGAGCAGGACGATAAGGTGGGTATTCAGAAAGAACTAGAAACGGCCCTCACATCTCAGTGCTGGTCCCTGGGAGGGCCAGCTGGACCTCACCTCCTGTTCTAGGAGCCTCCGAGCCTGCCAGCTGTGCCCCTATAAAACCCCACCTCCACCTTTACTATCACCAGCTGGCAGGATATTCTGTTTCTGGAACCAAGCGTGCTGAGAACTCCTTGGCCAGATCGACTAGGGGAGTTAACAGAGATACCGTAGAATGTCAGGTACTCAGGTCAATAGAATGGGGTGGGGTGGGGGGGCATGTGTGGAAAGCATAATATTAGAAGAATATTAACAAGTAGATTTTAAACACTTGTTCCTGGCTGGGCATGGTGGCTCACACCTATAATCCCAGCACTTTGGGAGGCCAAGGTGGGCAGATCACCTGAGGTCAGGAGTTCAAGACCAGCCTGATCAACATGGAGAAACCCCATCTCTACTAAAAATACAAAATTAGCCAGGCATGGTGGCACATGCCTGAAATCCCAGCTACTCAGGAGACTGAGGCAAGAGAATCACTTGAACCTGGAAGGCAGAGGTTGTGGTGAGCCGAGATTACACGATTGCACTCCAGCCTGGGCAACAAGAGCAAAACTCCGTCTCAAAACAAAACAAAACAAAACGCTTGCTCCTGTATCCTTCCCTATAACCATCTCCAAGGTGAAAAACCCAGTGAGCCCAGATACCAGGACAACCAGATGAATAAAGTTTGTTGAATCATTTCCCCAAGACAGTGCCCATTTTGAGATGGCCTGACCTGGAGGCCACCAATGCCTTGGCTTCAATGCAAACGAAGCAGGGCACGCTGCGTGGGAGTCCTGCCAGAGCCCTGCAGGAGTCCTCCCAGTTTGCATGCCTTGCTTACAGATGAGGTTAAGAAATGTCAAGGGGCCGGGCGCGGTGGCTCACGCCTGTAATCCCAGCACTTTGGGAGGCCGAGGCGGGTGGATCACAAGGTCAAGAGATCGAGACCATCCTGGTCAACATGGTGAAACCCCGTCTCTACTAAAAATACCAAAAATTAGCTGGGCGTGGTGGTGTGTGCCTGTAATCCCAGCTACTCAGGAGGCTGAGGCAGGAGAATTGCTTGAACCCAAGAGGCGGAGGTTGCGGTGAGCCGAGATCGCGCCATTGCACTCCAGCCTGGGTAACAAGAGCGAAACTCCATCACAAAAAAAAAAAGAAAAAGAAAGAAATGTCAAGGGAAGAGCTAAAGAAGAGTCTCCCTTCACCCAAATCCTGCTATGCTCCTGGATGCCAAGAGTTAAGAAGCTGATTCTTCGAAAGAAAAGGCAGTAAGTGTTAGGGAGAAGTTCTGGCTCTAGAGCCTAGAAACATCCCCCAAAGGGCCACCAAGACTTCCACTCCCCTTCTGGAAGTCCCTCTGTTGGCTGCCAACCACCCCTTCCCCAAAGTAGCTGGCCTGGGACCACTGCAATGAGGATATCCAATGTGTCTGGAGGCCTCTGCCTCCCAGCCCCATAGGGTGCCAACAGCAGGTGTCACACAGACTGCCGTCCTCTGCCATGGCTTTCTGCTCCTTGAATGAATCTCCTTGTGCCAGCCTTTGGTTATAGAATCTGGTTATTTAATACTCATTAAAATATAGATGTCCTTTCCTCTAGGACTCCTGTAAAATATGAAACCATGAAGAGGGCAGGGCTAGGAGTCAGAGGGCTTCATCCTGACTCTCGGGAAGTCACTTCCTCTTTCCAAGCTGCCTTGCTGGCAGTAACACTGGGAGATATTGCTTGCCTCACAGCCACATGTGTCAGACAAGACATCAAGCACAGGAGCACCAACTTCGCCCAGGAGCTATTTGCTCACCCTGAGTTATCAGGGGCACGATGGATGAACGTCTGCTGTGGGCCGGCTGCAGGCTTGGTTGCGCACCATGCACGGTCCCAGTTCAGACTCCGGCTAGCCCTACCATGTATGGGTAAGAGAAACAGGCTCTGAACAATGAAACCACCTAGCGTTATGCCTTGAAGAGCCCAGGACCACCTGACCCTCGACTTTCTGCTTCCAGGCCACCTTTCATTCCAGCGGGGAATGCAAGTTTCCCAGACACAGACCAAGAAGGCAGCCAATTTGTCACTTTCCTCAGGAAGGAACACAGGGGTGTGCAAGGCACCAATGTCCCTAGAGAAGGGTGGACTTGAGTAAAGGAGGGAGGGAGTCCCCCACAGAGCTCTCCTTTACCCCCAAGGGCTGGTGGAAGGTCATGACAAAAGAAGTCAGCTCCCCCCTAAAAATGAATACGGCGGGAGATGATCTCAAGTAAAGGACTTGAAGTTGGTGGATTCAGATTCACGTCATGGGTCTCAGAGATTTTAAAATCAATCAGGGAGACCGGAAGTGGGCACCCAGGGCTTGGAGGCAACTGTGCAGTAACATACGCCTTGATCCCTGCAAGGTGCAGGACAGCAGATCAACGTGGGAAGGAGAAGGGACCCAAGTAGGCAGATCAGGCCAGGAGAGTGACAGCAAAAGCTTGAAAAGTTAAGAGGACTCAGGAGAGGAAAAGAATTGCAGAATTGAGACCAAGAGAAAAGATGTTCAAGACCAATTTTTGCAGAAAGGTAGAGCTGTGATAACACTTGCAAGTCAGCAGAGAGAAAACAGGAGCTGCTGGGGCCAAGACAGGGCAAGGCCAGCTGCTTGCATGTGGCCAGCAACAGCACGGCCCACACAGACCAGTGCATGGCCCTCAGGCTCAACAGACATCACTATGGATGCACCTGCTGGAAAGAATCTTCCGCCTTTCACAGTCACATAGGGAAAAATTAAGCACCCACTGTGTGTGTCTGGCACAGAATGGATTGGCCAACCTACCAGTTACAGGAAAACTGGAGAAGGCCCAACTCAAGCCCAAGGGTGGTGGCAAAGACCAGCAAAAGACAGCATCACTAAGGGTTGCTGTGGAGTGGTCTCCGGGCCAGGAGGAGGAAGCAACAGGAAGTGATCAGAGAGACCATTTGAACAGACTGAAAATTAGAGTTCCACTGTAAAGACAAAAGCTTGGCCAGGCACAGTGGCTCACACCTGTAATCCCAGCACTGCGGAAAGCTGAGGCTGGTGGCTCACTTGAGCCCAGGAGTTTGAGACCAGCCTGCACAACATGGCAAAATCCCATTTCTGCAAAAAATTTAAAAAATTAGCCAGGCATGGCAGTGCACACCTGTAGTCCCAGCTACTCTGGAGGCTGAGGTGAGAGGATTCCTTGAGCCCAGAAGGTTGAGGCTGCAGTGAGCCAAGATCGTGCCACTGTACCCAGCCTGGGTGACAGAGCAACATCTCATCTCAAAAATAAATAAATAAATAAAAGTTTGAAGGTAAGATCAACAACAAATTCTGGAGATCACTGGGCTTAGGGAGAGAGGTCTAGAAATCATGACAGGTGGAAAGAACTAGCTGTGTTTAATCGGAGGAGACAAAATCCAGCCCCAGATTCTAGGAGCCGATGGTCATACCCCTTAGCACTCAGGTAACCACAGGTTGCCACCTCCCACCCAACCCACACCCCTCAGTCTTACCTACATTGCTTATTACCCCTTTCTCTACCTAGGTGTGGTCTCCTTCAGGGATGAACCAGCAGTGCCTTGCCAGGCATGCAGAAGGCCCCGCCAGTGGTTCTTAAGGTTATTAAAGACAACAATGAAGGGAATTAAAAAACCTCCCAACTCAAAATTCAAAAACCTGACAGCCCTCCAAAAGCTAGGTCGTTAGAGAAAGCAAAGATAAGAAAAATATAAGTTATTGGAGAGCAGATTTAGGGCCCAAAGTAACAAATTTTTCTAATTTACTTATTTGTCCACTGATAGAATTGATTGTCTGCAGAGGTGGTGAGCTCTCCATCACTAGAGGTAGCCAAACAAAGACTGCAGGACCATATGCCAAGAGATTGCAGAAGAGATACCTTAGATAATCTCAAAGGGCTTGCCCAACCCAAGATCCCATAAAATGAAATATATGGTAGAAAAATTACAGACACATGTGGCAAATCATGGTGCAGCAGAATTAGCAACCATCCTTTAAACTTGAAGGAAATATTGACAGCAAATAAAAATACAACTTTATGCCGTGGTTAATAACCTTACAGACCTCATGACCCTAAAAGGTAGAAAGAGCTGGAAATAGAAATAGGTTCAAGAAGGGTTTAACTGAATGAACAAATATTCAGCTCCCTGCAGGTTATCAAAGGTGTGGTGAGAGACGGGTAAGAATGACCCCCTGTAAAGGCTGGCATCGCCGTCCATAAGCATGCCTGCCTACAGAACACCCTTGTACCCACACCGCCAGCAGCAGCCCACAAGTCTGGATGAACTGCAGGTTCTTCCAAGTGCTTGCCATGGAGAAATACCCTGCACAGCACCCTCCTGCAGAAAGGGCCTGGCCTTCGATGTCCTGGACCGTTCCTGCCAGGGGAGGAGGGTCAAGGTCATGGGAACATCCAGGCCCCACTGACCAAACACTGTGCCTCCCACAGGGTGAAAGACGAAACCACAGAGGGAACTTTCTGGCCACATAGAGTCACTCACAGTCTTGACAAAGCCTGGTTGTTCTGGAATAGCAGTTCCGGTAACATGTGCAGCTGGTTTCGGTTCAGTCGCCTAAAAAAGAGAAGAAGAATTGTAAATCACCTAGACGGCCAGGAAATCCAAAGGACTTCTCAGAAAGTGCCAGATGGATTCAGAGGCAGAAGGCCCAGTGTTCAAATCCTAACAGGGTATGTGTGACATCCCAGGGAAATTACCTTCTCTGGGCCTCAGTTCCTCATTTGTAAAGTGAAGATTCCACCACCCAGCACATGGGGAGGATAGGAACAGAGTGTGGAAGCCCTCACCAGCACCTCTCCTTCCGCTCTTTCTTCCCATAGCCATCGTCATCATCACTTCACATCTGCAAGCCCTGTGTGGTTTATAAGGCACTGATTCTAACGCCATCTCCCTCTGTGAGTTGGAAACCTGACTACACTTGAAATGGGAGACATGCCCTAATGGCCACAAAGCCCCAGTTTCATCCACATTTGGCTCAACAGAGGTTTCACTTTCTTTTCATTGTTTGCTTTGGGTCTTTTTTTCAAAACGAAAATAGCGGCCAGCGGCAGTGGCTCATGACCGTAATCCCAGCACTTTCCGAGACTGAGGTTGGCGGATCACCTGAGGTCAGGAGTTAGAGATCAGCATGGCCAACATGGTGAAACCCCGTCTCTACTACAAATACAGAAATAAGCCAGGCATGGTGGCAGGTGCCTGTAATCCCAGCTACTCAGGAGGCTGAAGCAGGAGAATCACTTGAACCTGGGAGATGGAGGTTGCAGAGAGCCGGGACTGCGCAACTGCCCTCCAGCCTGAGCGACAGAGCAAAACTCTGTCTCAAAGGAAAAAAAGAAAGAAAATAGCTTTATTGATTTTTTTTTTTTAGACGGAGTCTTGCTCTGTTGCCCAGGCTACAGTGTAGTGGTATGATCTTGGCTCGCTGTAACCCCTGCCTCCTGGGTTCAAGCAATTCTCCTGCCTCAGCATCCTGAGTAGCTGGGATTACAGGAGTGCACCATCACACCCAGCTAATTTTTGTATTTTTAGTAGAGACAGGGTTTCACCATGTTGGCCAGGCTGGTCTAGAACTCCTGACATTGTGATCCGCCCACCTCGGCCTCCCAAGTGCTGAGATTACAGGCATGAGCCACCAAGCCTGGCTGATTATTTTTATCATTAATAAAAATGCATGCTTAGCCAGGCATGGTGGTGTGCACCTGTAATTCCAGCTACTCGGGAGGCTGAGGTGGGAAAACCACTTGAACCTGGAAGGTGAAGGGTACAGTGAGATGAGATCATGCCAGTGTACTCCAGCCCAGGTAACAGAGTGAGACCCTGTTTCAAAAAATAAAAAATTTTTTTAAAAAGCATGCTCAAGTGGCTCATGCCTGTAATCCCAGCACTTGGGGAGGCCAAGTGGGAGGATTGCTCAAGGCCAGGACTTGAGATTTGCCTGCGTAACAAAAAGAAACCTCATCTCTACAAAAAATACAAAATAATTAGCTGGGCATCGTAGCTCAGGCCTGTAGCCCTAGGGAGGTCTGAGGGGTCTTAGAACCAATCCCCCGTAGATACCAAAGGACAACTATATGATAAATCATCTCAGCCAAAAGCTTTCTTCCAGAGGGAAGGAGAAAATATTACTCCCATGTAGCCAGCAGTAATTGGTCTGTGGTTATCTCCTAGAAGGTCATCCTTCATCTAATATGTGAGAAAGGCCATCTCCACCACACGGGGCACAGTCATGTTCCCCATGGTACAGACAATTAAGTCAACATTCAGAGACCCACTGGAAGTTTATTTTTGAGACAGAGTCTCACTCTGTTGCCCAGGCTGGAGTGCAATGGCACAATCTTGGCTCACTGCAACCACCGCCTCCCAGGTTCAAGCGATCCTCCTGCCTCAGTCTCCCGAGTAGCTGGGATTATAGGCGCACATGACCATGCCCAGCTAATTTTTGCATTTTTAGTAGAGACAGGGTTTCACCACATTGGCCAGGCTGGTCTCGAACTCCTGATCTCATGATCCACCTGCCTCAACTTCCCAAAGTGCTGGGATTACAGGCATGAGCCACCGCACCCATAGGAAGTTTACTTTTCAGGGCAGGCTCCAAGGGAAACACTTCATTGCCTTGGGGGGAACAAAAATCAGTACAATCCTTAAAGCAATAGAAGTAGACATCAGATAGCTCCAAATTTCTTATCCTTGGTCCAGTATATTAATCCTGTATTTACACTGTCTGGTAACCACTGTTTTTCATTTTGTTTCCCCCCCACCCCCAAGACTTTCTCATTTTTCTAGCTTCTGCTTCTGAAAATTATTTAGGAGGAAAAGGAATTCAATACCTAGCTTAAAATGGAAAATTACAGGACACTAAAGGACCCCACATGGCGAGGGACATGCAGATTGCTGAGAATAACAGTAGTCGTGGCTACCGTCATCATCAGCTCTTACTAGGTGCCAGGCACCGGTGCAAATGCATTATAGCTATTACCTGATCGTGGGCAGGAAAGCAGAGTGTAAAGCCTCTTTCTTTTCAAAGTGACAACAGCACTTTGCAGTCATGCACTCACCCTCCCGACTTCCAACAACCCACCCCCCCACCAAAGGTTTCCTGCCACCACCTCGCCATGTGGCTTGGCTCTTCACAGGTGCCCAAGATAGGTTTGCTGACTTTGTTGAGTTACCCATCTTTGAAAAATGAGAGAAGAGGAATGCCAACAGGTAAGTGAGTCACTCAAGCCATTCCTGGGTGGTAGATGTGGGATCCTGAAGCTTGCCTTCCTCTACTCCCCATGGGCTGCTCCCATGGTATGATCTTGGCCATGGTACAGTGCCAGGCCGTCTCCCAGCGTGACCGGGCACATTCCACTCCTTCCCAGCTGCAGACCCACTGAGGCCACCATGTCCTGATCCCTCGCGGCCAGCTCAGCTGCACACTGCTGCATCTACACTGAAGTTTGTAACTGCTTACAAGAACCAGTTATGTCCACTCCCAAACCTGTTTATGCCAGAGGTATTTGTCATTCTAACTATGTAATTTAATTAACTATTACATAAATGAATGAACTGCTAGTGGAAAAAAGTCATCTCTATGAAAACAAAGTGGAATGCTTTAGAAAGGTTTGATGAAAGGGAAGCTGCTAATTATAAAGGGCTGTTAAATTAAGTTAAAGATGGGTGGTAGATCGGAGGTGGGTGTCATTATAAAAATCAGGAATTCTCCCCGAGATTGCTCCCAAGGCCCTTTGGAAAATCTCACTCCACCTTCCAGAAACCAAAACCAAAAATCGTAAACAAGGTATATGTGTGGGTTTAGGCGAGGCAAACAACACAGAAAGAACTCCAGTGTTTCACACCAGAGAAAGACCCTGGCCAAAAAAAGGAGGAGGAGGAAATGCACACTTATATGTTTTAACATAAAATGGAATTTCTAAGGAATGTGTAGGTTTTTTGTTTTGTTTTGTTTTGAGACAGAGTCTTGCTCTGCCGTCCAGGCTGAAGTGCAGTGGCATGATCTTGGCTCACCGCAACCTCTGCCTCCTGAGTTCAAGCGATTCTCCTGCCTCAGCCTCCCGAGTAGCTGGGGTGACAGGCACGTGCCACTGTGCCCAGCTAATTTTTGTATTTTTAGTAGAGACGGCGGTTTCGCCATGTTAGCCAGGCTGGTCTCCAACTCCTGACCTCAAGTGATCCACCCACCTCATTCTCCCAAAAGGCTGGGATTACAGGTGTGAGCCACTGCACCTGGCCAGAATATGTGGTTTTTTTAAATGACTCTGCACTTTAATCACCTTTTATGATTAACTGATGCACCACTGGTCTCCACCAACTCAGGGGGCAGCCACTGAACTGACCACTCAGGAAGGTGCCTGCAGGGCTAAAGTCACCACTCACCACTGGGGTCGTGTCTTGACCGCCCCCCAGACCCCTCTCCTTCTCCCCTCCTTCCCAGCACCAGAGGTGGAGCCAGGATGGGTCAGGTCCAAATCAGCCCCTCATAGGCAGGTCATTAACATGTATTTTGTTCTAAGTCTTTTATTTGTTTTTGTTTGTTTTTTTTTTATTATTTTTTTTAGTTTTTTGTTTGTTTTTTTGTTTTATCCTCTCTTGTTCTAAGTCTTTTGAAGAAAACAAGTGCAGCATTTGACATCCAGTCTAGCTGTGGGCTTCTCATCATTTCGTTTTCGGCCTGGATGAGGAACTCAAAAGAAAGATCGCCTTGCTTTCGTTCAGGCTGTGGGAGGGCAATGAGGCAATCATATTCTTTCCCTTTTATTCAATATCTTATTTTCTTTTTTTCTTTTTTTTTTTTTTTTTTTTTGAGACGGAGTTTAGCTCTCGTTACCCAGGCTGGAGTGCAATGGCGCGATCTCGGCTCACCGCAACCTCCGCCTCCCGGGCTCAGGCAATTCTCCTGCCTCAGCCTCCTGAGTAGCTGGGATTACAGGCATGCGCCACCACGCCCAGCTAGTTTTTTGTATTTTTAGTAGAGACGGGGTTTCACCATGTTGACCAGGATGGTCTCGATCTCTCGACCTCGTGATCCACCCGCCTCGGCCTCCCAAAGAGCTGGGATTACAGGCTTGAGCCACCGCGCCCGGCTCAATATCTTATTTTCTTTAATATAAAAATGAAAGGTGAGGTATCAGGTCATCTTCATTAAAAGCTCAGACTTTGAAGGCAACATGATCCGGGTTCTAGTCCTCCCTTCTGCACAATTAGGGACAAGTGACTTAACCTCTGTGCACCTCTGTTTCTCATCTGTGAAATTCCACTTAGAGCAGTGTTGTTTTAAGGATTAAATGAGATACTATAGGGCAAAGAGATTACCTGGGGGCCTGGCATAGAGTGGTGATAGCTATAATCATAATTATCAATGTGTCATAAGAAAACCCATTAAAAGAGAAAAACACAAATAATAAGATTAAAGTTACCAATAATTCACCACTCACTATAATGAGATTTAGTGGTTCCAATTGTCTTCTTCCTCCTGTATTCTATCCACATGCAAATTGATTTTAGTAATACAGTTGTCATGTTTTACCTTTTCCACTTAACATTGTATTTTCAGCACATTCCCGTGGCCTTAACTGTTCTTCAAAAATGTAATTTTATATCTTATGTGTCCACTAGAATGGGTTTCCAATTTTTTTCTATTTAAATAATGTGCAATGGCAGGGCACAGTGGCTCATGCCTGTGTAATCCCAGCACTTTGAGAGGCAGATCATGAGGTCAAGAGACCAAGACCACCCTGGCCAACGTGGTAAAACCCTGTCTCTACTAAAAATGCAAAAACAATTAGCCAAGTGTGGTGGCGTGTTCCTGTAGTCCCAGCTACTTGGGAGGCTGAGGCAGGAGAGTCGCTTGAACCCAGAGGCGGGGGTTGCAGTAGCTAAAATCATGCCACTCCAGCCTGATAGACATAGCAAGACTCCATCTCAAAAATAAGTAAACAAATAAATGATGTGCGATTAATACCCTGAGTTACAATTTTTAGCCATGTCTCTGATTATTTCTTTAAAATAAAATAGACTTTCTGGTTCAGAGCATGAACTTTAGTACTCTTTTTTTTTTCTTTAAGGACACAGCTGCAAGGACTCTTAACACCTGCAGACAAACCCCTTTGCAGAAGGGCAAGACTGACGACCGCGGTGAAATGAGTGCCCGTCCCCCACCCCACCTCACCCCACCGTGTTCCTTTTTGTCATTGTTGCCAAACTGAAATGCAAGAATTGATCGAGACCCATTTTCGAACTTAAAAGCCCTGTTTGGCGATAAACCATGTGAATCAGAACAGGCCTCCGCCTTCCCATTTCTGTACTGTGTGGCCCTGTGCACCTAAGACACCAATCCCCAGGGGCTTCCCCGATGGGTTCCCTTGGCACGTCAAGGCTTCCTTTAAGGACACACAAATCAATGGACAGTGGTTATGCCAGGATGAGATGACAGGAAGAAATTTCACTTCCTCTGTAAACATTTAGCCATCATGTATGTTCAGCGAAAAATAACAGGGACAGTTGCATTGAGAACATGGGGTGGGGACCCACCCCAGGTGTCTTTGTGACCATGCCCTGTGACCACTTTCACAGCTGCAGCTACTCCTGGCTCCTTCACCTGACGCAGGCAGGCTGGGCATGGGGTCCCCTCCCCTAAGCACCCCTCATCCCCAGCAGCAGCTTAGCCTGCCAGCTCCCTCTCTTGCCAGTGCCCCGCCCTCCAGCCTGCACCCCACCAGGACTCACAGCCGCTCCAGCTCCTTCATGTCATCAAAAGCCCCACGTTCCACTGCTCCAATCTGGTTCTCCATCAGCTGCCTGGGGAAGCAAAGAGACAAGGACAGCTACAGGGTGTGAGACAAAGGCTGCTAGAAGCAGTGGGCACGACAGAGGGGCAGAGGCAAACTCTGCCAGGGCAGTGTTGGCAAGGGAGTGAGATAGGAGCCATGCCCAAGCCTCACACAGGCCCACGCCTGGCCGGAGCCGACACAATTTCCTCACACCTTTGCAAATTCCCCAACACGGGCTCCTCAGGCTCTCGGCATCTTACCTCACCACAAAACCCACTTGCAGCCCCACGACCCTCCAAAGCTGCCTGCCAGGGCAGAAGTCCACGGGGTACCCAAGCACCAGGTCTCAGCTCCAGTCAGGCTCCAGGGAGCCGGGCCCAGCAGCAGGCAGCTCAGGCTGGCTTGAGCTGCTGGCGCGCGTGCCCTGGCCTCTTGGGGCCCTGAAGGCCTGTGTCCAAGGGACAGAGCAGGGGGACTAGCCAGTATCAGGGGGAGGGGAGCCTGTGCCAAGTGGGCAGAGCCCACACAGGCAGCAACACACTCTACAATTTGCAGATAATACCCTCTCTGCCTGCACCCCACCCTGCCTGGCCCCATTGCTGAAGAAAAGAGTGGGGTACCCACGCCAATCAAACCACCTGGCTCTGTGGGACTCTGCGTCCCCTGGCCGCCAACGTGCCCTGAAACCCAGAGCATCCAGCTGGTGGGGCAGCATTTCTCACCAACAGATTGACTGTTGCATGATAACTTTTGAGATAGTCAAGTATGTTTGTCCCCCTGCATCTGTCCCTCTCCACCCATGAGCAGGTGGCTTGCGTGCCCCTGCATGGGCCTCAGATGATGATGGGGGCAGGGCAGAGGGAGCCGCCACCAGGCACTTCCCTCTCTCTGCTTTGTTTCCAAAAGCCTGAAGTGTGAGAAGCGCCTGCTGGAGGCCTGGGGGCAGAGAGGAGGAGAATCCCGGGAGAGAGGATGGGCTTCCCACAGCAGACAGAGTCTGGGAGTCAGAAGGGACTCCCAGAGCCTGGGAAGGCAGAGGTCGGGGGTTCTGGAGCAGATCCCTGCCCAGTGACCCATCAGCTCTGACCTCAGAGACGATTGCTCATGAGGTCCCTGATCCTCCAGAAACTCTCAGAACTGCGGAGCTGGGAGTTCTGAAAGAATGAGGTCCTAGGACCCTTGCACTCCCCTGGAGCACAGGGCGATGGACCTGATGATGAGTTCAGACTCAAGACTCAACATCACCCCACCCGACACCCCTCAGGATGTCTTGCCAAGACTCACTCCACAGTGGAGCAGCCCAGCCAGCCCACCACCCTACCACCCACAGCCAGGGCCCTGCCCAGGACCTCCGTGACATTCTTGGGGGTGAGATGGGAGGGAGCGCCCCATACTCACAGCACCCGCAGCTGCTTGAGCCCTGCAAAGTCATTCTTATGGATCCGAGTGATGTTGTTGCCATTGAGTTCCCTGGAGGAGGAAGGAGAGAAGGAAGCAGTGAGGTGACCCAGGGGGGCCCCCAGGCCAGGGTCTCTGCTCCAGGCGCCCTCCCCGCCTGGCTCGCCAGTCATCTCATCAGTGGGATTGGGGGCTTCTGTGAGTTGAGTCTGTATCAAGGCCCAACAAGCTGGGCCCTCTACCCAGCAGACATCCAACCAACTGGAGCCTTAGGTGCAGGATGCACCGCTGGGAGTGCTATGGTTTCCAAAAATGTGGTTTCCGCCCTGATGCAGCTCAGTCTAGTTGGAGATGAGACATTCACCCAGGGAGGAATCTGGAAACTAGTCAAGGAGAGAGGCTATTCAGGCAGAATCCTCGCTGAACCTCAGTTTCCTTATCTATAAAATGGGGGCAACAACTGTGTCTACCTCATAGGGTTAGCAGAGGTATAAGCAAGTAAAGGGCATCGCCTGCGCTTGCAAAAGGCCCCCATGGGGACACCAGTGTTATCATCTAGTGGCACTGGCTCCTGTGAGCTGTCCGCATCTAAGCAGGAGAGAGCAGGGAGGGCAATGCAGTTTTAAAGGACTGAGGAAGCGGGACGCAAGCTGAAACCCACAAGACAGGGAAGAACTGCACACGACGACAGGGAGGGAGCAGACGCGCCCCAAGGACCACACTGCATCAGGCCTGGAGTAGCTGAGGGTCGAAGCGGACAGCAGACAGGCAGAGAGTTGGGAGCTGTGGGAAGCAGGGATGGGGATCACAGAAGGCCGGAGAGTGCAAACAGAGGAGAAACCGGGGCAGGAGGAGGCTCTGGGTGGGGAGGATGGGGCCCTGCCAGGAGGCCAGTCGTGCAGCAGTGAGCAGGAGGGCAGGCCAGGAAGCGAGCCCCTCCCCTACCGTCACTGGGCTCCTCGGGCCAGACCGACAGCTCCTCCTCTCCCCCATGCTGGGCTGTCTGGCCCCTCCTTCCTTCCAAGGCCACCTTGGACCCACCTAAAGAGCTGTCTGCCCAACCTAGCCTCACTCGGTCTCACCAAAGCAGGCCATCCCAGGAGTGAGGCTCTCCCCACCCCAGAGTCTCCTCATGGAGCCCCACACAGCAGAATCTCCCTCAGGCCTCACTCCAGCTGTTCCCTGTGGCATCTGTCTCCCTGGGGCAGCTCCCCGCTTGCCTCCTCCTCTTCCTTAACACTGTCACCAGTGTGCTTTGCAGCAACCTAACTGGACCTACCCCAATACACTCACATGCACAGGCATGCACATGGGCACATGCATGCTCACACATGCACACACACACACACACACACACACACGCTCCATGTTCACCTGCAGCCCAGTCTTCTCACTTAGCCAACTTTTGTCAAAAGTTCTGGGTGTAGCCATGAGCTCAACCCAAGGCCAAGCTACTTTGAGAAACAAAGTCTCTGTCCTCCAGGTGTTTAGAAAGTGTTCGGTCTGGGTGACGTTCTAGGGTTGCTTCCACTAAGATCAACAACACACGGATTCCTTTTCTGCATCGTCCAGGATCCAGGCATTACACACACCCTCCCACAATGCAAGAAAGTGGTAAAACCATATTCATCCTTCAGATGAAAGTGGCTCTGAGAGGCTAGGTGTTTTCCCGAGGTCACCTGCTGGTAATTGACAGAGCAGGGATCTGAACCCATGGCCATCTGACCTGCTGGCCCAGGCTTTTTCTACCAGGTCAGGCTGTCTTAACACTCAACACATCTTCCCGATGCCCTTCCCTTGGGCCTGGCTCCTGATCCTCAGAAGCAGCTGCAAAAACTCATTCCCTGCTCCTTCCTCATCGCTTTCCTAACAGGATTTCTCAGAAGGGCCTGAGGCCTTTCCATGCTAACACAGCCACTGATGAGAGCCCGGACTGAGCTGCCTCCCTGCCGCAAGGACACCTTCTCCGAATGAGATGGCTCTGCTCAATGTAAAGATTGTATTTCAATGAACTTAATATTATTTCCAGAAACAGCCCCACTGTGTTGTACCCCAGCCTGCTCCCTCTGCACCCTGGCCTTTCTTCAAACACTGAGAATGTCATCATGAAGCCCTTTAAAAGTGGTTCTCTTCCCAAGCAGGGCTGGTTTTCTTTGCGCTGAAATGTTTATCCCCAAACCTAAAACCACAAGGCATTTTTGGTGGTTGTTTTTCCTATTATAAAAATATGTCAGCAATGATTATAAGAGCAACAATCTTAAACAACTTAACCAGATGCTAGTAAAGCCTTGCTTGGTTGAACTCAGCACATGTGCAAAACTGAATACCATGCGGCCATTTAAAATTGTACGGTTCTGGCCAGGCGCGGTGGCTCAAGCCTGTAATCCCAGCACTTTGGGAGTCTGAGGCGGGTGGATCACGAGGTCAAGAGATCAAGACCAACCTGGTCAACATGGTGAAACCCCGTCTCTACTAAAAATACAAAAAATTAGCTGGGCATGGTGGCACGTGCCTGTAATCCCAGCTGCTCAGGAGGCTGAGGCAGGAGAATTGCCTGAACCCAGGAGGCGGAGGTTGCGGTGAGCCGAGATCGCGCCATTGCACTCCAGCCTGGGTAACAAGAGCGAAACTCCGTCTCAAAAAAAAAAAAAAAAAAAAAAAATTGTACGGTTCTATTTGTCTTGACAACAAAAATTGTGCATGACACAGAATGTGGGAAAAGGTCACAAGACAACCCTTTTCTATGAACCTGCTTGATACGGTTTCGCTGTGTGCCCACTCAAATTTCATCTTGAACTGTAGTTCCCATGATCCCCATGTGTCATGGGAGGGGCTTGGTGGAAGGTAATTGAATCATCTAGGCAGATCTTTCCCAGGCCGTTCTCCTGAGAGTGAATGAGTCTCATGAGATCTGATGGTTTCATAAAGGGCAGTTCTCCTGCACTTCTCCTTGCTGCTGCCATGTGAAGAAGGGTGTGTTTGCTTCCCCCTCTGTCATGATCGTAAGTTTCCTGAGACCTCCCCAGCCCTGCGGAACGGTGAGTCAATTAAACCTCTTTATGAATTACCCAGTCTCGGGTATGTCTTTATTAGCAACATGAGAACGGACTAATACACTGCTTATGTGGAAACACATAAACACACACACAGGAATACATGTATACGAATGAACACAGAATGAGCTGGGGGCTTCATGCCACATTTGTAATGGCTGCTGTCACGGCTGAGTGGTAGGACTCAAGGTGACCTTAGTTTCTTTTTTATACTTTTCTGCAATGTTTTCATCTTTTTAAAGACACCTATGTCTTTACAAACCAACATAATATCCAACATAAAATATCCATAATAGTCAACATATAAATAAAAATTATTGCATTTAAAAAGAAGTACTATGCATATTACTGAATATTTTTCAATTTCCCAAAAAAATTTTAAAAAGTCATACATAATCCCATCACTAAGAAATCACTCCCGTTAATGTTCTGAGATATTCGCCCTCAAGCCTGTTTTTTTTTAATACAATTTTTATATAGTTCAGATAAGTCAACAAATGTTTATGGAATACTTACTATGTGCAAAGCGTTTTTGCAAGGTTCTGAAGATAAGAGGATGAATGAGACATACATGTTACCCCTCCTTCTACAACCTCATACCCTGTGTGTTCTCCGCTTAAGATTCCGATTGGCCAGCAAGTGTCCCTTCATTTGGATATATCAAGTTACTGGACCACTCCCTCCCTGATTCCCTGTGACTGGAATCCCTGCGCTGTTTAGATATTGTCCAGTTATAAACAATATTTCATAAAGCTTGATGGGCATTTGGGAGGAATACATTCCTGCAAAAGGAATTACTTGGTCAAAGGTCATGAAAAATCTGACTAGTTTTACATATCATTCATCACTCATTCCTTTTCATGGCAACAAAAGCAATTGACTATGACAATTATTCCCATTTCACAGATGACAAAACTGAGGCAAAGACAAACACTGACTTATCTGAACAAGGCAGGACCCAAAATGGAACTCAAGAATCCCCGAGGATGGAAATCCCACTAAGGTGGGGCAGAGGTGGAAGGGACATTCTGATAACAGCCCGTTAGCACACCTCTCTGCTCACCCTTTTGTACCAGCCCCCACAGTGCAGGTGCAGGGGTGCATTCCTGGGTCCAGCCCCTCCTCCTTACTTCCTATACCCCACTCCACAACTGCACAAGACTAAAGATGCGCCAGGGGGAAAGACACTGGCACAGACAGCGAGGCAGGCACAGCCTCTCCCTTGAGGTCCTGCTTCCAGGCCAGAATGTCCAAAGAGGCCCAAGCCCACCCCAGCCTGCCACCATCAGCCTTGCTCTCTAATGCAGAGCTTGATGCCTCCTCTCAGGAAAGAGCCCCTCGCCCCAGCCTGAAGCCTGCGAGCTCTCACTAAGCTCCCAGGTCTGAGGGCTGCTGCCTAAGGAGGCATTATTGCCACTTAGCCTGAGAAAGTGACCTCCACTGGCTAAGCCACCCTCTCACCCCCCAGGATCAAGTTCACAGCCAGCCACTTCCCCTGAGCAGAGGTTGCTAGAATAAGGCTAGGAGGACATTCTTCTGCCGCATCTGATTCCTCCAATAGGAGGTTCTCAATGTTCCCATGGAGCCCCCTCCCCCAGTAAGCTGCTAGGGGGAGACTGGAAGATGCTCCTGGGACCTTAAGACCAGGGCGGCCAGGGGAGTGGGGCCACTGGGGCAGGCCCCAGCCTCGGGTCTGAGGAAGATCCCAAGATCCGGAGCCCACCTGGGCCCCCTGCGGTTTTGCCACCAGAGCCCACACCTCTTCCTGGGCACCTACTGTGTGCAGGCTCTGGGCCTGACCCTAAGCATCCTTCATCTCGTTTCACCCTCATCTTGCAACCTATAAGGGGAGTCATATGCTCTCCAACTTGCTAAGGAAGAAACTGAGGCACGTATGCATGAAGCAACTTGCATAGTGCCCACACGGCTAATAAACGGTGGGACCTGGATTAGCCCCTGGCCTGTGTGATTCCACACTGTCTCCTACGTCACAAGTTCTCCTGTTGCTGGACTCTCCCTCTGTCCCCTCATCCCATCCTCTTACCTCGAATGGCCATGCCTTGGACAGAGCTGAAGAGCATAACTTGGGGGCTTTGGAGAGGACACGCCATATACACTGGGGCTCTGTAATAAAACCATGTGCTCTGCCTACACAATAATATTGGGGGCTCCCCAGCCAGGCTGAGCTAAGTGTTCTTAGTCTCCAAAAGCGTGGGCTCTGGAGCCAGACCATTCGGCATCGAATTCTGGCTCCACCATTATACTGGCTGTGTGTCCCTGGACATGTAAGTTAGCTTTTCTATGCCTCCGTTTCCCCATTTATACAACGAGGAGGTGGCAGGACCCACCTCTTGGAGACGTGGTAAGGTTTAAATGTCTTGCTATTTCTAAAACACCAAGAATAATGCCTGGCACGCAATTCGTGCTCTCTATGGCAGTATTACCTGCTGCGATTATCCTTACTACTGCCACTGTTGTGATTTCCCTCTAGGACCACGGCTCTGCCAGGAGGTGGTGTCCCCAGGCTCAGCTCTGACCAGTAGGGCTAAGCTGAGCTGGGAGGAGTCAGAGACACCTCCCTGCAGGCCCGAGGATGCCGAAGACCAGGGAAGACACCCTAAGACGATTCTCCCTCTTCCACAGTGATGAGTTTATACTCATCCTTCTCCCCAAGGACGAAAAATGCTCCAGCGGCGAATGGCCCTGATTTCCCTCCGTTCCTGTGTGGTCCTGGCCTGAAAGGAAAACCTCCGTGGCAAACGATTTGGGAGAAAATCCTCCAAAGCAAAGTTACCAAGGAAAAAACAAAAACACACAAGGATTTCTTGAATCCTCTCAGGAAACAAGAATTTGATCCCCAGTCTCTGGGTGTTTGTGAGAAACCAAAAGAAACCCCGGGATTTCCTGGGGCTGCAGGAATACACTCCCCAGGCCCCTCTCGACTGTTCTGGGGGCTCCTGGCACTGCCTTCGCAATTTCTCAAGCTGAAGCTCCAGCCATTCCTGTTCCCTCAGGGACCAGAATGTTCCTTTCTCATCACAGCCTGCAGTGAATGAGCAGGCTCACCCTTCCTGCAGGGTCTCAAAAAAAAAAAAAAAAAAAAAAAAAAATCGCACATGCTGTCACTGAAAAAGACAAGCCTATTCAGGAACTGTACACCCAGCTCTTTGCGTTGAAATCTTACCCCTGCAGCACTGAAAGTCTGCAGAGTCAGACGGGGAGAACAGAGGAAAGAAAAATTTCCCCCACAAGTCGCTGCCCAGACAGCGGTAAAGGGGCCCACAGAGGCCTAACACCCCAATCTGCAGGCTGGCCCTGGCTGCATTTCTCCCATCCCACCCCCCAGCAGCAATACCCACCCCAGGCCTCTACCCTCAAGCCTGAGCCCTGCAGTGCTGCCTCACTTGCAGGCTCCCTGCATTCACTTTGGCCCCCCTCCAATCTGCTCTCCAAGCCACCACCAGAGTGGTCTTTTCAAGATGCAAATCTGATCATGGCACTCTCCACTTAAAGCCTTCAATGAATCTCCATTGCTCTTGGAATCAAGACAAAAATCTCCTTACTGTCCCGGCACAGTGGCTCACGCCTGTAATCTCAGCACTTTGGGAGGCTGAGGCAGGTGGGTCACCTGTGGTCAGGAGTTCAAGACCAGCCGAGCCAACATGGCAAAATCCCAATTCTACTAAAAATACAAAAATTAGCCAGGTGTGGTGGCAGGTGCCTGTAATCTCAGCTACCTGAGAGGCTAAGGCAGGAAAATCACTTGAACCTGGGTGGCAGAGGTTACAGTGAGCCGAGATTGAGCACTGCCCTCCAGCCTGGGCGACAGAGCAAAACTCTGCCCCAACACAACAAAAATCTCCTTACCGTGACCTGCAAGCTCCCGAGTGGCCTGCTCTGTGTGCACCAGCCCAGCCTGCCCCAAGCCCTTTCTGCGTTGCTAATCCCTCTGCCTAGAATGCTTCTTCCTTCCTCTTTGCCTAATAACTCCAATTGGCAAACCTTCCCATCACAGGCCCACAGAGTACCCCAACCCTCTCTTATGTAGCACAAATCAGAGCCAATTTATATTGGTTTTTTTTTTTTTTTTTTTTGAGACAGAGTCTTGCTCTGTCACCCAGGCTGGAGTGCAGCGGTGCAATCTCGGCTCACTGCAACCTCCGCCTCCCGGATTCAAGCTATTCTCACACCTCCGTCTCCCAAATAGCTAGGATCACAGACACTCACTACTACGCCCAGCTAGTTTTTGCATTTTTAGTAGAAGCAGGGTTTCACCATGTTGGCCAGGCTGGTCTCCAACGCCTGGCTTCAAGTGATCCACTTGCCTCAGCCTCCCAAAGTGCTGGGATTACAAGTGTCAGCCACCTCGCCCAGCCAGAGCCAATTGATATTGATTTGGGGGATTCCCTGACTGATGTCCCAGCCTCTACATGAGACTGGAAGCTCCCTGGGGACACAGACTGTGTTTTTCTCACTATTGTATCTCCAGGGTGCAACACAGAACATGGCACGTGATAGATGTTTCAATAAGTGTTTCTTGAATGCAGGAAAGAATTTGCATTAAAACTGACATTTTAAATCGCACCAGTTGAGTGGGTTTTCCATGTTTGTTTCCCTACTCCAAAAATAAAAACACACACGTTAAGAAATGCTATTCTCGCCGGGCGCAGTGGCTCACGCCTGTAATCCCAGCACTTTGGGAGGCCAAGGCGGGTGCATCACAAGGTCAAGAGATCGAGACCATCCTGGTCAACATGGTGAAACCCCGTCTCTACTAAAAATTAGCTGGGCACCTAAAAATTAGGTGGCACGTGCCTATAATCCCAGCGACTCAGGAGGCTGAGGCAGGAGAATTGCCTGAACCCAGGAGGCGGAGGTTGCAGTGAGCCGAGATCGCGCCATTGCACTCCAGCCTGGGTAACAAGAGCGAAACTCCGTCTCAAAAAAAAAAAAAAAAGAAAGAAATGCTCTTCTCAGCCAGGCATGGTGGCTCACTCCTATAACCCCAGCCCTTTGGGAGGCCAAGAGAGGAGAATTGCTTGAGGCCATCCTGGGCGACATTGCAAGACCTCATCTCTACAAAGAAAAATTTATTATAATTAGCCAGTCATGGTAGTATCAGCTACTTGGGAGGCTGAGATGGGAGGATCACTTGAGCCCAGGAGGTTGAGGCTGCAATGAGCTATGATTGCACCACTGTACTACAGCCTGGGCAAGAGGGCAAGACCCTGTTGAAAGAAAAAGAAAAAAAGAAAGAAAGAAAGGAGGGAGGGAGGGGGAGAGAGAGAAAGAGAAATGAAGGAAGAGAGAGAGAGAGGAAAATAAACATTCTCCCCAAATGGACATCACCCCTAAAAAGCTCCACATGCAAAGGATGCTGCCTTGTCGCCAACAAACTCGTCTCTTCCAGGTCCTTCCATTCTCATAAGTGAGCCCAGTATGAGCAAGGAAATGGCACCTTTAGGGTCCAAGCTGCTAAGTGAGACAGTTGAGTGACTCCAGACACCCTCAGCAGGAAATAGGAAAGGACAGGTGTCTTCCTCCTCCTCAGGGGTGGTCTCAGGCTTCAGGAGCACCAGGGTAGCCAGTGGAATGGGGCAGGTGCCTGCCACAGGGCAGCACTGGCCTGGCTGTTGCATAAATATAAGCTCCACGTACTTCTCACAACATCCCTTGGAAGTGCGCGTCTTCGACATCACCTTACAGATAAGGAAATGGACCCTACAGGTTGAGTGGCAGAGTTGGGAAGCCAATCCACGTGGCTCAGTGTTTGGGCCAAATAACTCAGGCCTTGGATACACAGGCCTGGCTGGAATCCCAGCTCTATCCTTTTATTTAAAAAAAAAAAAACAAAAAAAAAAAACAGGATCTCATTCTGTTGCCCAGGCTAGAGTGCAGGGACATGATCACAGCTCACTGCAGCCTTGACCTCCAGGCTCAAGTTGGGGTGACGAGGATCTGACTGAAGCCGGCGTTCACCTCAAGCAGTCATGACGCAGGAGGGCCTGAGGGCCCAGCAGGCATAGCCCGGAATTTCGAGGATGTGAGGTTATGGGGAAGAGGGGGTCACAGAGGAATCCCTAAGAGCACCGGCAAGCCTTGGGTAGGTATCGAGGAATTCTGAAGTCCTGGAGACCTGAGCCCAGAGGGCAGAGTGAGCACAGAACCTGACCCCAAGGAACAGGGAGCCGTGGCTCCCGAAGCGTTGAGGCCTCTGGCCAACCTGCCTTGGCCCATAGGGTAGAAGAATAATTATTCCTCAGCCCTTTAATAGGAAATGCCAGCCCCCCAGCCCTAGGGCTTCCAGTCTGCTCCTCCACTCCCTTCAGTGTCAATGCTTCCTTCTGGCCTGGAGCAGCCTGGAGCTCCGCAAGCAGCCTTCTTTCCCTGCCCTTAGCACACGCACCAGGCTCCCAGTCAAATGCCCCTCCTCTAAACCAGCTTCCCCAGGTGCCCATCTATTCCCTCCTCCAGAGCGCTGACTGTCATTCGGAGCTGCAGTCAATAGGAGGTCCTTTGTCCAAGGCCAGCCTCCCAGCTACCTGTGAGGGGAGAGGCCACAGCTGGTTTGCTCACTGCTGTATCCCCAGCACGTGCAAGGGTGCCTGGTACATAATAGGTGCTCACTGAATACAGGCTGCCAGAGCAACCCTGCCCACTGAGCCTGGCACACCATGGTCGAGGGCTGGGACCACCCGCTGACATGTGACCAGTGGGGAAGCCCCAAGGAAGAGGAAGCAGGGACCCCATACCAGGGCCCATTTGCTACCAATCCACTCCACCCATGTGCCTGGGTTCCTGGGGTCCCGTCTTGTTTCCTTGGCTAGAGAAATAGCAGTCGCTACACTACTATCCCAACAAGCAGCTCATTTAAGCCTCACAGTAGTACCTGACTCAAAGGCTCCTTGTCAGCCTTGACTGACAGATGAGCGCATGAGGCCTAAAGAATTTCAGTGCCCTGTTCTAGGTCACCCAGCTGGTCGAGGAGCGGGACTTGAGCTCTTGCATGTCTGACCCCAGGCCTAGCTCTCTTTAAAAAAACTTTTGATTGTTAATTGTGGTAAAATATATATATATATATATATATATATATATATCCAACATACCCTCTTAATCATTTTTAAGTGTATAGTTCTATAGTGTACTGTACTACTTTAAAATGTATATATTCAGATTGTTGTGCAAACCAATCTCCAGAACGTTTTCACCTGCAAACTGTAACTCTATACCACGGAGTTCCCCCATTCTCCGCCAGTCCCTGGCAACTGCCCTGCATCTGTGGGTAGAGACGTGGCTTGCTTCCACGTTTTAGCTGTTGTAAATAAAGCATGGGTGTCCATATACCCCTTTGGGACCCTGTGTTCAGTTCTTTTGGGTATTTACTTGCAAGTAAAGTAGCTGGGCCGTATGGTGATTCGACTGTTCATTTTTGAGGAACTGCCACACTGCTCCCCACAGCAGCGGCCCCGTTTCATATTCACACCAGCAGTGCCCACATCCTTGTCAACACTTGCTATTTTCCGTTTTTTGATAGCAGCAATCCTAGTGGGTGTGAGGTAATTGGGGCCCAGCTCTTAATCCCAACTCCATGGTACATTCTGTCCTGAGGCCCAAAGGGCACCCCCGTTCCTTCACTTCTGAGGCCCCACCTTGCTCTTGCCAATCCCCTTCCCAGATCTGAGGCCCACCCCAAAACCACAGCCCTGCGGCCAGGGACCCCCTGACAGCCCCTAGGTCTCCATGCTCTCTACCCACACAGGCCCCTGGGAGGCCACCCACCCACCAACTCCCTGCCGCTGACCTCCGCCTGCACCACCACCACCTCCCTGAATGTGCCCAACTCTGCTCACCACTCTCCACCCCAACACCAGACATCTCGCTCCCTATACCAGCCTGCAACTGGGTCCACCCAGCAAACACGTGCAGCCAGGAATCGATCGCGCCCAGTTTGCCTTTACAGCCCCAGTGCTAAGCACTGGCAGGTGTTTTGTAGATGCCGAATGAGTGTCTGGCAAATAATGAATGAATGAGTGAATGAAGTCAGGCCTCATTAAGACTAGAGAGCAAAAGTCAATTTAAAAACTAAACACAGGCACGTCTTAGAGCCTTGAGACTCAGGGAATTTCAGCTTACCATTTCCCAGCCAGCTGTTCAACTCTAGGCACATGGCTCCACCTCTATGAACCTTCTCCTCATCTGCAAAGCAGAGGAGAGTAATACCTTCCCTGCACCGGAGTGTGATGAGGAGTGAAAGAGGGAACTCAGGTAAAGCAGCTCATTGGAGGCTGGCAGGAGGGAGGGGCTCTAAACCGCAAACATGCCACCATCAAACTCCCTCTCGCCTCTCTCTGCCTCTGCCCTTTTCTGGCCCATTGCCAGCCCTCCCCATTCCCGAATTCCCCAAAAGCCCTGGCTCTCTCCTGCCCTCTCAAAGAGACTCCAGTCCACTTGCCTCTGTGCTGTAAGCAACTCTCTCCTAAGCCTGCTCCCCGTCAGAGCTCCTGAGCCTGTCCTCTCATCTGCAAACTTCCTCACCACCTGCTTGCTGCCAGCCATCTGCCTCCTGCCTTTGGCTTCTCCCAGGAAACTGCTCTCCCCACTTTACCAGTGACCCCTGATCTTATGTTCCAGAAGCTTTCCTCGGACCTCGTCCTCAGACAGACTGAATGCTCTCCACACCGCTAATCCTTCTCCTCTTCACCAAACTCCTCCTTTGGCCTTTGCAATAACTACTCGGCCCAGGCTCAAACCCACAAACGTGTGGCCAGTGCTCCCCCAAGTCAAACACGAGACAGAAGCTCCTCCCGCCTCTCCGCCATCTCCTCCTTCCATGCATTCCCCTTCTCCTGCCCTCTGATGTGGGTGGGAGCTAAAGCGTGTGAGTCCTCGAAGGATGTGCTTTCTTCTCCAGGAAACCTCAGTACCAAGCAGTGTTTCTTAAACTGTGTCCTGGGCATTCCGGAATCCAAATCACTGGAATTGCCTTGCCAAAGATCTACAGAACCAGCACCTCTAGGATGGGCTGGGAATCTGCATTTCGTGCCAGCTTCCCAGGAGATCTTTATTCCCACCGAAGTTTCTGTTCCACTGCCCTCATGGGTTGAAGCGCTTCCCTGGAGCCTCCCCCAACCACCCATCTCTCTCTCCAGCCTGAACACGCTCCAGAGTAACCTTCCCCATCATGACATCTGGGGCCATCTTTTTCACATACACTTTTAATGGCAATTCAAAGAAAACAGGCGAAAGCCAAATTCACAGCTTCTCCTCCAGGATCAGTTGCCTTTTCCAGCTTTATTCCAGTCTCAAGATCACTCTCACAGGCTCTCGAGCCTCAGAGTCTGCTGTGCCGGTCACACTTATTCTCTCTGCCTTGGTCCAGGCCCTACTTCCTCTCATATCTTGGCCTCTGAAATAGCTTTGAACTTGGCCAGGCACGGTGGCTCATGCCTGTAATCTCAGCACTTTGGGAGACCAAGGCAGATGGATCACCTGAGATCAGGAGTTTGAGACCAGCCTGGCTAACATGGTGAAACTCCATTTCTACTAAAAATACAAAAAATTAGCCACACGTGGTGGTACGAGCCTGAAATCCCAGCTACTCAGGAGGCTGAGGCAGGAGAATCGCTTGAACCCAGGAGGTGGAGGTTGCAGTGAGCCAAGATTGCAAGATTGCACCATTGCACTCTAGCTTGGGCAACAGGAGCAAAACTCTGTCTCAAAAAAAAAAAAAATGGCTTTGAAGTCTATGACTGTAGAAGATTCCTAGTGGCTGAAAGCAGCACAAATGTATTATCTTTCCATTCTGGAAGTCAGAAGTCCAAAATCAGCCTCACCACGTTAAACTTAAGGCGGTGGCAAGGCATTAACGGCAGATTGGATAAAGAAAACGTGGTACATATACACCACAGAATACTATGAAGCCATAAAAAAGAAGGAAATCAGGCTGGGTGCAGTGCTTGTAATCCCATAGCATGGTCGTAATCCCAGCACTTTGGGAGGCTGAGGCAGGTGGATCACCTGAGGTCAGGAGTGTGAGACCAGCCTGGCCAACATGGTAAAACCTCGTCTCTACTAAAAATATAAAAATTAGCCAGGCGTGGTGGTGGGTGCCTGTAATCCCAACTACTCAGGAGGCTGAGGCAGGAGAATTGCTTGAACCCAGGAGGCAGAGGTTGCAGTGAGCTGAGATCATGCCACCACAGTCCAGCATGGGCAACAGAGCAAAAACTCTGTCTCAAAAAAAAAAAAGAGAGAGAGAGAAGAAAAACAGATGAAGGAGAAGAGAATAGAAAGCCAGCTAATGGAGTTACAAAATCATCAATGAATGCTAAAACTAGGGGGATGAAAGCTTGATGAGAAACAGGATACGTACCTAGCTTCAAACAATCCCCCCACAACTTACCTGTTAATACCAAAGAGGAAAACAATGACTTCTCAGCAGAGAAGCCTGGCAGACGTCAACTTACCAAGTGATTTCAGACAAAATCACCACTACTGGGACAAACCGACATCATGTGCCTCCTGACATGCTGCACCAGGAAGGACACGGAGTCATTATTTGACATTCCTGGCAAAAATGCATAACCCAAATCTAAGAGTGAGGAAAGATCAGATGAAGCCAAACTGAGAAGCTTTCTGCAAAATAACCGGCCTGTATAAATCAAGAATGTCAAGATCAGGAAAAACAAAGAAAGGCTGAGCAACTCTTCCAAATCCGGGAAGACTAAAGAGTCGTGACCATTAAATGTCACGTGTGATCCTGGCAGGATTGTAGACGTGCAAGAAAACAGCCATGAAAGACATTATCGGGGCAATTGATGAAAACTGAATGTGAATTCTGGAGTCGAGAGTAGTTTTGCACAGATGTTTAATTTTCTGATGTTGGTAGCCTTATTGTTCTTAGAAAACACTCACCGTGGCTCAAGCCTGTAATCCCAGCACTTTGGGAGGCCGAGGCGGGTGGATCACGAGGTCGAGAGATCGAGACCATCCTGGTCAACATGGTGAAACCCCGTCTCTACCAAAAATACAAAAAATTAGCTGGGCATGGTGGCGCGTGCCTGTAATCCCAGCTACTCAGGAGGCTGAGGCAGGAGAATTGCCTGAACCCAGGAGGCGGAGGTTGCAGTGAGCCGAGATCGCGCCATTGCACTCCAGCCTGGGTAACAAGAGCAGAACTCCGTCTCAAAAAAAAAAAAAAAAAAAAAAAAAAAAAAAAAAAAATACAAAAAAATTTAGCTGGGCATGGTGGTGCATGCCTGTAATCCCAGCTACTCAGGAGGCTGAGGCAGGAGAATTGCCTGAACCCAGGAGGCGGAGGTTGCGGTGAGCCGAGATCGCGCCATTGCACTCCAGCCTGGGTAACAAGAGCGAAACTCCGTCTCAAAAAAAAAAAAAAAGAAAAGAAAAGAAAACACTCACCAAGTATTTAAAGGGAAAAAGTTACAATGTCTCCAAGCTATTCTTAAATGCTTCAGAAAAAAATTACCTTTATGTGTGATTATGATAAAGCAAATCGAATTGTGATGTTTGCACAAATCCTTAAGTTGGTTTTTAAAATCGCTGAATTGTTTTTTAAAATTTAATAAAAAGTGTTATACACTGCCCTCTGGGTGGTATATACGCTCCCCTCTCTGGGGGGCCCCGTTTCCCTGCCCCAAGGCCTAGTGCTCACCCATTACTTTAATCCCCTCTGCCAGAACTCACTAACACAAATCTTCCCCCGTCAGGAGGCTCTGCTTCTCGCTCTCCTTCCCGAACACATGGCACACCTTCTGAATGCTCCCAAACTCCCTTGCTCTCGCTTCACCTCACTGCTTACCGAAGTCTCGCCCATCCTTCAAGACCCGGTTCAAACCCTACCTCCCCAACACAGCAACAGTCCAATCCCTCCTTCCCATCTCACTCCCATCTAGAGACTCTCATCAGCCTCATCTACACACTGATGGAGCACTGACTATGTGTCAGGCATTACTCTTTTCTAATGATTCATCATTATTCTTGCTGCTTTCAACCAGCTGTCCCTAGTATTAACCTCTTTCACAACCACGGACAATTATCAAAACTAAGGAATTATCTGGGCCTGGTGGTACATGCCTGCAGTTCTAGTTACTTGGGAGGCTCAGTGGGAGGATCACTTGAGCCATGGAATTTTGAGACCAGTCTGGGGAACATAGTGAGACCCCATTTCAAAAAAATCATCTTGGCCAGGCACGGTGCCTCATGCCTGTAATTCCAGCACTTTGGGAGGCCGAGGCGGGTAGATCGCCTGAGGTCAGGAGTTCGAGACCAGCCTGGCCAAGATTGTGAAAACCCCTCTCTGCTAAAAATACAAAAAATTAGCCGGTTGTGGTAGCAGTCACCTGCAATCCCTCCTCCCTGGGGGGCCCAGGTTGCAGTGAGCTGAGATCGTACCATTGTGCTTCAGCCTGGGCAACAAGAGCAAAACTCTGACTCAAAAAAAAAAAAAAAAAAAACTCATCTCATCTGAACTTTGCAGCCCCACGAAGTAAATGCTGCCACTGGTGCCATTTTACAGATAAGGAAACTGAGTCACTAGTGAGTAGTCTAAGATCTCTCAGGTGGTAGGTGATGAAGCCAGGGTTCAAACTGGGCCATTCTCATATGGAAGCCTGAGCTGGTAGCCACTGACTGTGTTCCTCATCCCTACAGACATCCTTACATATTCGTTCTTTCTCCCCCACCAGGCTGCAAGCTCTCAGACCTCTCTCAATGACACTAGGCCCCCTGCAGGTGCCCAACAGCTGTCTGTCCGCCACAGGCTGGTTTCCAGAAAGGAGAGGAGGGGGTCATGAGCTCCGTCAAAAAGAGGAGCCAATTCTCCACCCCGCTGAGCACAGCCCAACTTCCTGGCTACTGCCCAAGGCCCGGCCGTCATCTGCTCTGGGTAATAAGTATTTGTATGGCGATAATTACAGCATTCGGGAAGAAAATCCCATTAAGCAAGAGCCCCGCCGAGCTGCTAATGCCGGCACAGAACTGGAGGCAGCAACTCGGCCAAGGACCCGTCTGCTCCCAATAATGCAGGAGCCGCCCAGCCCCAAAAGAGCACGGCCGCCCCTGCTGGCAGCCTCGGGTAGCCGGGGCCACGGCCAGCCAACCCCGCCCCCGAAGGGGCACCTTGGAAGGTCAGCCCCTCCCCTTGTGCGCCAGGGTCCCCAGCGGCTGCCTGATGGGGAAGAGGAGGGGCACCCTGGGATCCAGCCTTGAGTGACACCCAAATTTCCTTCACATCCCTGCAATTCCCTGTCACCTTAATAACAATAATACTACCATTTATTGGGCACTCGCTGTCTGCCGGGCCCTGTGCAATGCGCTTCTGCGAGCATTACTGCATTTAATCCTCATGACCACCCTTTGAAGCAGGCCCTATCATCATCCCCACTTTATGAGAAAAGAAATGGGGGTTCTGAGAAGTCGCCCTTTCCTCCAGAGCACTTTTCCCAGCTTGCAGTTACGTGCTCATTCTTGTATTATGTCATTCATCTCTATCTCCCCAGCTGGACTAAAACTCGGGTTTCTGTTTCTGTCCAGCACTATTCACCCGGCACAATGCAAACGTTCAATAGATAGCTATCTGTTGAATGAGGAAATTAAACCCCATCCCTTGCCCAAGGCCCTCCCCAGCTGCTGAGTGGCGGAGTCAGGTTAAAAACCTAGGTAGTCTGGCTTCACAACCATGCCATCACGATCACCCACCCTGCATGGTCCCCACTCTGTCTCCAGATCCCAAGGCAAAGGGGCAGAGATGCCCAGGGAAGGTAAATGAGCGCTCTCGACAGACAGACTGCAGGAGTCCCCGGCAGCACGCCCCCACGCTCAGATCCTTACCTCCCGAGCTCTCTTCTGCCCCACCCGAAACCTCCAGCCTGGAGCTTGAGCTTCCCAAATAATAACAATAATCATTTAATGATTGAATCACAAAGCATTTCACAACCATAGCATGAGTGAATCTTGCAAAGGCCCTTTGAGATATAGGTGTTATCATCCCCAGAGGCTGAGGCAAGGGTAAACACCAGCCATGCACCAAGCGAGGAGCGCTGCCTCATGTGCTCCTAACAACCTGCAGAACTGTCGCCATCCCCTTTTACAGATGGGGAAACTGAGTCTCGGAGCAAGGAGAGGCACAGCACGAGGGTCCTAACACCAGTCATCCAGAGCACAGCCACATGCCAGGGCGCCGGCCACCACATCAAAGCCTAAGCAAGCTGGAGACTCTTGCCCTGCCAGGAAATACCTCCCCTGCACAGCGCAGGTCTCTGCTGCAGGAGACCATGGTGGCCTCCTCAGATCCCACCAGGCCCGATAGCAAATGTGGCTGCAGTGGCTCCTGACCTCATTTACCGAGATCAGCATCCAATTACTATTTGGCATTCCAAACAGGCTCCCCAGAGCATCAGCCTCAGCTGCCCCGGGCAGCCTTCCTTACGTGTGACCACCCAGCCCTGTTCCACGGGACCTCCAGCTCAGGGAGTTGAGCCCAGAGCGCACCTCCCAGGCCTCTGCAGCAGACGTGGAGATAGAACAGGTTGGAAGGACTGGCAAGGAGGGAAGAGCACATAAGGAGGACAGCAAGGCTGGGCACGATGGCCCATGCCTGTAATCCCAGCACTTCGGGAGGCTGAGGTGGGAGGATTGCTTGAGCCCAGAAGTTTGAGACCAGCCTGGCAACCTAGCAAGATCCCTATCTCTAAGAAAAAGCAAAAAAAAAGAGGATTACAAGAGAGCAGGACCCATGACCTGACAAGCAGGAGAATGTGCTGGGCCTGGAGGCAAAGGGCAAACAGTAGCCCTTCCCGGAGGCCCTGCTTGCCTCCCTCCACGCTCAGGCGACCTCCCTTCTCTGGGCAATCTGCCACAGGCACAAGCCTCACACCTGGGTGATGTCTACCTATACTGCACTCACCTGTCACACACTCCTGGACACTCTAGTTATAAGATTTTTTTAATTAAAAATCAAGTCCAACCGAAAGTCAAGGTCATTGTGGAAGGAAAAAAAATAACTTACTGGTGACCATAGCTGGGTCCCTCTGCGCCTGGGCAGTACAAAGAGTCGAAGCTTCCCGGCCTCCCCCGCTGCCTCTCCCATCCCTGGCTCTGTATTTTAATTGTTTATTACAGTGAATTATTTAGCATCCCTTCCCTGCCCAGCCCACAGCCCCTCTGGCTGAACTAATTTCCTCAGCAGTTCTGGGACCTACTCAATCTCTTCCCAGAAGTCCCTGCAGCAATGACAATTTCTTTCCATTTTGGGGGGACAGGCCTGGACCCAGAGTTATAGAATATATGATCATAAAGTTACCGAGCTTCACAGGCTGCCACAGGAACTGCCCGAAGTACAAAAGGTGAATGCACAGCTGCAGTCCATAAAAATTTCACAGCCTCAGAAGAAGCCGCTGTTCCAGGCTCTGATACTGCACGACACTCATATTGATTAGAGAGAGCATTTGCCACAGTTATTTTGAGTCTGCCTGGGCTCTCACCAAGGCCTCTTTCAAGATGTTCTTTTCCTCTTCGAGCAGCTCCTTCACGGGCTGCCTGGAGAACAGGCCAGCTCCCTGCGCTTTCCCAGTGCAGGAAGCTTTAACCACATGGCAGAGATCCTGCTCCACTTCCACAGGATAACTCACCCCTGGAATTTTCTAGAGGAAAAGTCCACATGTGGAAAGGCTTCCTGACCCTTCCTAACCTCTTTTCCAGCCTCAAGTCCTATCCCACCCACTGGCCACTGGCCACAGCATGTTTCAGCCCCACGGACAAGCTGGCCCATCTGCCTATATCGGGCCAGGCACGCTCACGCCTGCAGGCTTCTTCCCTATACTCACTCACACCTGCAGGCTTCTTCCCTATACTCACTCACGCCTGCAGGCTTCTTCCCTATACTCATTCACACCTGCAGGCTTCTGCCCTATACTCACACCTGCAGGCTTTTGGCTCATGCTCACGTCTATAATCCCAGCACTCTGGGAGGCTGAGGTGGGAGAATTGCTTGAACCCAGAAGTTAAAGACCAGCCTGGGCAACATAGCCAGATCCTCATCTCTACAAAACAGGGGGAAAAAAAGGCCCACAGAGAGCATGCCTCATGACCTGACAAGCAGCAGAATGTGCTGGGCCTGGAGCCCAGCTGTTCCCTCTGCCTAGATTGCCTCCCTTCTCTGCTTGGCAAAAACCAATCAAACCTCGATAAAGTGGCCCATCCTCTAAGAAATGCCTTCACCTGGAAAAGGGCTTCGCATCCCTGTGTTCCCACAGCCCGTTCCCCGAGGCTGCCTGGCCCTCCCTCTCCTGAGAGCTCAGTTAGAGGTCCTCTGCCCAGTCCTCTAGACCATGTGCCCCTTGAGGACAGGGGTGGGCTCACTCCCTCAGCACCCAGGGCAGTTCCTGGCTTCAGAAACATTTGCTGAATTAAAATAATGAGATGCCCCTCCTTATCCCTTCATAATAATGGCTCTCATTTAGCAAACATCAGAAGGTACCAAGCACTTCCCATACATGCTCTTCCATCCTCACAAGAACCAGAGACCTTATTTAGCCTCAGCCCCATTTTCCTGATGGAAAGCAACCAAGGTTCAGAGAAGTTACGAAACTTGCCCAAAGTCACACAGCTAATAGGTTACAGAGCTGGGAAACCCAGGTAGTATAACTTCCGGAACACCAATTCTTTCCTCTGTACTAGGAAATTTCACTTTCATCTCACTCTGATCACAGAAGAGCTAAAGAGTTCATGAAGTCTTAAACACTAAAGGTGGTAAGAGAGTAAGGATGAAGGAGGTGATTTTAAGATTCAAAATTCAAAAGCAAAGAAGAGGGGCTAATATATGTGTCTTAAATCTAGACTACAGCCAGTGTAGCAGCTGCAGGAGAAACTCCAGTGGACAGGTGGGAAGCAGGTATGGAGGGGACAGGCATGAAGGGTGACCAGGCCACCTCAGGGGTCCTCTGGACAGGTTCCTGACCCTCAGTTCCTCTCTGATTCCACATAGGATAATGGGCTGCCCATAGAAACTCAGTGTGATACCACCTCTCCCCAGTCCTAAAACACACAGGCATTCACACACCATACACACACACACACACACACACACACACACACACACACACACACTTCCCATCTAGATTGTATCTAGATTGCAAATTCTCTGAAACCTCTACAGGAATTTTTCAGATGCAGCCAAGAAGAGTCTGGGGCAAATGTGTGCTAATTGCTGGCCTTGGTACAGAGTCTGATTCAGGAGACAGTTCTCCTCAGGGTCAATTTTCTGTCTCTGAACAGCTGGAAGCCATGAAAATGTGCACGAAAGTTATCAAAATATGCACGCCTTTCCTGAGAGCCACAGCAGTCACTGACGAGTGTGGGAAGGAGTAGGTAGGTTTCAAAGGCGCCAGCAGCCTTCTCCAAAGCCCTGTTCAAAAATCTTCTGGTCCAGTCACCTCTGTGAGCAGTACAAAGGCCCTGCATGTGACCAAAATCTGCATATACACAGCCCATTACAGGGACTCTCATCGCCTCACGCTATTAAGGTGGCCCCTTAATACTAGGAACTCACACATTCTGCAGGGGAATCACAGAAAACTAAGTATAAAGGTCTGTAAACACACACACACACACACACACACACACACACACACACACACACACTCGACCAGCTCAGTGAGTCTAGAAAAGGGTCAAGTTTCCTCAAGAATTCAAAAATGAGAGAGAACAGGGAAAGAGAAATGCTGTGGTTTTTGTTTGTTTGTTTTTTGTTGTTATTGTTGTTGTTGTTTTTTTTTTGACTTGCCATGGTCAATGTCTTTAACCTTGGACCCCCTTCTCCAAGCTTCTGTCCTCTTGACATTATGCACTGGGTTCTCCATGCAAGACACACCTGCCCCTCTCCGGGTGCTGAATGTTACACACCCCAAGCCCATACCCAAAGCCCTCAGGTCCCATTGTCTGCCTGGGTTGGGGATGGCTGGGTGTGGAGGAGGCGTTGAAGTGGGGACCAATGCGTGGCACCTGCGGGGAAGAATTCTCCAGGCTCTGGGGGAAACAATGGAGAAGAAGGGGCAGACCAGAAACTTCGCCTGCATCCCACCCTGCTGCCCATCCTCAGGAGCAAGCTCTCGAGCGGGAATCCGAGCAGCTGGCTCTGAATGCAGCCGTAGCCCCATGTACCCAAAAGGAGACACTGTGCCCGGTGAGTGTGGGAAGCGTCCCTCCTGGGTGCCAGCAAGGCTTTCTGGCAGCAGTTCGCAGGCACCCTGGAGGAATACAGTGCTGGCGCAGTGGGGAGGGCCTGCGGGTGCGAAGTACAGGGTGCAGGTGTGAGAACGGGAGCTGACAAACCCGCCGAGGGCCCTTTCAATCCCAGGGAAAGGGAAACCACGGCGCTCCAGGCTCCTGGCTCGGAAAAGACCGTGGCAGGCAATAACCCGCCTGTGGGCTGCGGAACCCGGGCAGGCTCCAATGGTCCTGCCCCCACCCGCAAGCCCGGAATTGTGTCTGGGTGGAAGGGCAACCTTGGGGCTCCCTGCGAGCCAGGGGCGGGGGCCATACTCACAGGCGCTCGGTGTTCCGCGGGATGTTCTTGGGGATGGCCTGCAGCCCCGTGCCGTGGCAGTCCACCGTGGTGCCAGTGCAGGTGCAGAGGGCGGGGCACGCCGAGGCACCCAGGCGCCAAGCGGCTGCCCACAGCAGCATCCAGAGCTCCGGCCGGACCCGCCCCGCCGAGGACCCCCACCCGGGCGTCAGCGCCATGGTGCCCTCGCCGCGTCCCGCTCGTGAGCCAGACGGCGGCAGCCGCTAACCATCCCCGTCCGGGGCCGCCTCCAGGTGCCGTCCCGGGGCAGAGCCACCCAAGAGCCCGCGGGCTGGGAGGCACCTTGCTCCTCCAAGCGACGGCGCCTGTGCGCTGACTGAGGGAGGGCGCCTTGGGCGGAGGGCGCTCAGCTCCTCTGCTGTTTCGCCTCCTGCGTCTCCCTCTCCCTCCCTCCAGCTCCCAAATGACTGCTGCGAGGAGGAAAATGGGCAGGCCCCGCGCGCGCACGCACCCCGCGCACACACCACACACACACGATCACACACACACCCGCGCGCTCGCTCCCACCCGGCAGTCATCCATCAATCGAAAAGCACACATCCAGGGCCAGGCTCCTCCCCGCCCTCCCCCAACAGCTCCTCTCTCTCGACGACCACTCGGCGGCTGCGAGCCGCCTGCAGTTTCAAAGGTGGAACCTCCGAGACGCCGCCAGCGGGCAGGGGCTGCGGGGGAGGGGGGAGGAGGGAAGTGGGCTATGGCTCGACCTGCCAAGTCCCGACTCTAAACACACACACACACACACACACACACACACACACACGGCGAGGACGCGCACATTTAGGTGCACGCACCCTGGCACCCCTGGCCCCAGCTGCTAGCTCAGGGTGGGAGGGGGATCTTATTTTGCTGCTTGGACGCCTTCCCCTGGGGCCCAGACCCGTTTCCCCCGTTCCCCCGACGGCAGAAGCGGCCTTTGGCCCCACCCGACTGGCTATGTCAATTCTTGGTGAGGGGAAACCCTGCGCCCCAGGTGGCATCCTCAAGCCACCAATCTTACTTAGCCTGGACTTTGAGGGTGGAGCCTTGGGGGTCCATGAAAGCCCTAGGCCAAGAACAGTCTCCTCCCTACCTCAATGCACCCATTTCTCAGAGGGGAACAAGCCAGCCCCATCCCATGCCCAGGATGAGAATGGCTCTGATTGGGACATTGGTTCAGCAGGGCACATTCGTGCCATAGTTACACTGGCTTCTTCCCCAGTTGTAGAAGAGAGAGTTGAGACATTAAGGGGACTTGGAAATCTGGCAAACGTCTTCCTCCACTCACATCAGTGTGCCTCCATTTCTGACAGGTAGAAACAAATGAAAAGGAATATCCTTGCTTCAGAGTGGAACTGCGTGGGGAGTGAAAAAGAAGAAAAAAGAAAACGAATATTCATCTTGCCATCAAAAGAAACAGAGAAGGCTGGCAAAGGTCTGGGCGGCCTGCTTGGAGAGAACCCCACAGGCCACCCCAGTCAGACCCAGGCCTCACACTCAGCTGGGTAGGGACCTTTCTCACTGTAAGGCATGTGTGGACATGGGTGTGCACAGGACATCCAGGTGGGGAAGGAATTCTCCTCAACCCCAGAAAAGCTAAAAGACCTCCTCAAAACTAAGGACAGCTGTGGCTCGCTGGGGCAGTGTCCAGCAGTCAGGGCCCTGATCGGAGGCTGCCTGGCAAGAGGACACAGCTGGGCAGCCTGAGAAGCACCTCCTGTCCCAGGAGCAGCCGGGAGCAGGCACAGCGTGGACACAGTTGGCAGGGAGGGTGTCGGTGAGGGTGGGGGAGGTTGATAGACTCCACAAGGCTGAAGCCTTATCACCCACCAGGTACTCAAGTCTCAGGCATTTTCTTTGTTTTTCTTTTCCATGTTGATGAACATTTTGCAGCCTCTCTGCTGTCATGGCACAGACAGAGCCGTGGCCAGTGTGTCACAATTTATGCAGCTGATTTCACACATCCCCGTCTGTGACCTCCATCCGAGCAGTGGGTTCTTGAGCATCAGTTCAGTTTCTCAGGGGGCAGGGCTTTCTCAGGGATGCCTGTGTGGGGGGATTTTAGGGAAGCTTCCCACAAACCAGGATGGGGTCTGAGAGGGCCACCTCTGCCCTGCAGCCCACCAGCTCCTGCTCCGGCTCCACGGTGCCCCGGCCCTCTACCCGTGCCCTCCTCGAAGCCTCGGACAGAGTGGCATCCCCCCTTCCTTGGTGCCTGCTGCTTTGTTTATCCCCTCTTGGCACCTGCAGCTGCTTCTCTGTACCCTCTACATCCCACACCCCTGCCCACACCCCTGCCCACACCCTGGCATCCTCACTTGCTCCCCCAGACACGCACCCCAGCATGTGGCACTTAGTAGGCCTGTCACAGACAGCACTCAGGCTGCTGAGATGCCTGGCCTCCAACCTTCTGCTCCAGCAGTAGCTCCCAGCCCCATGACCTCAAAAGGCCCCTCAGAAGCCAGGACCCATGTCGAGAATGGAAAGAGTGTTGATTAGCCCTGCCCTTTGGTCCTCAGGGTGAAGGGGTGTGAGGAGGAGTGGGAGAGCAAAGGTGCAAGATCAGCCCTGCTCGTGGCTCCTGAGAGCCAGCCCCTGCCCTAGAAGCTTCCAGACCAGCCTGGACAGTGAATTCTAAGCAGGCCCTGAGCTGAGTTGCTGCTGCTTGGCAAAGCCTGGCTTTTCCTCTGAAGGGAGGGAAGGAAGGAGCCCCCCCAGACCCAGGACAAAGACTCCCCCCGACAGCCCGTCACAGGAGGCCCTGCCCCAGCAGCCGGGCAGCTCCCCAGCTTGGCTCTCATCCCTGGTTCCTCCACCCCAGAACCTGGCCAGCTCCCCGATTCAGGAGGCAGCTCGCCATGAATGAGCACAGCTCATTAGCGTGCCCAGCACATTTACTCGTCAAACAACCGCCTGGCCAGCCGCACACTCCCAAGCCCCCCTCCGCTTTTTCAATTTCCTCTCCCATGCCCCTCCCTCTCTTGGGTCTCCCTACCCCCTCCCTGCAGCCGGGCCACCTGCTCCCACTGCACGGGTGAGGAGGAGGCAGGTCTGGTGCATTGCTGCTGCCAGGAATACTCCACCAAGCCCGGTCCTGCTCACCTGCTGCCAGCAGGGCAACCCCCTGGCAGGAAAACTTGGGGTTGAGTCTCCCCATCCCAGGACATGCATCCCCTTTGAGTCCTCTCAGCGACGTGTGCCAGGAGTTGAGGACCACTTCCTTCGTGTGACTCAGGGAGAGAGCACCCTCCTTACAGCTTCTGCACAGGGTCCTCTCCCCACCTCCACCAGACCCTTCTGGAGTGCCAAGAATCAGGAGAGCCTGGGTGAGGCTGAAGAGCACTGTGGAGTGGATTTCCAAACCGCAAAAGGCAAAAATGAGACAGAATGGCTGCTAAGTAGACATCTGATAAACACCACTTACTGAGTATCTGTGTACTACATGTGCTGTACTGGAACTCAGCAATCCAACAGGCGACAAGAATGGCCCCAGCCTCAGTGGGCTCACCGTCCAGTGGGGGCACAGAAAGAGGAAGCAGGAAAGCATAATCAGTTGGGTGTCAGTGAATGTGGAATTGCAGAGAACGCAGAGTGAGGGCACAGAGTCAGGCTGGAAGGCTTCCTGGAAGAGGAGGCACTTAAGCTAAGTCTTGAAGGATAAATAGGCATTTGTTGGGCAACCAAACAGGAAGAAAGGCTCTCTCAGCAATAAGAAGTACATGAGGCAAGTCACACAGACTGGGAGCAGCATTCTCAATGGCTGAGCTGGGGCTTGTCCCACAAGGCTGGAGCGTGGCAGGGGGTACGGGTGGAGGTTACAGAGGTGATGAAGACACATCCCAGAGGCCCCTGTGCAGCCTTTCTCTGGCTTCACTGGGCTTTCGGCATCACCTGGCCTGGTCCTGTGTTCAAACACGTCTATGTGTTCATGTGCTTGGAAATGGACTGCCACTGGAACCTGGTGCTTCCAGGGAGGGGACTTGGGAGGTGGCAAGGAGACAGTTGCAGCAGATGTTTCTTTTCTACTGTTGGGGGGGTGGGGGCGGGTTGTTTGTTTTTTGAGATAATCATAGCTCACTGCAGCCTCCAACTCCTGGGCTCAATCAATCCTCTCGCCTCAGCCTCCCGAGTAGCTAGGGCTATAAGGACACGTCACCACACTTGGCTAATTTTGTTTTGTTTTGTTTTGTTTTGTTTTCTGTAGAGGTGGGTCTCTCAATGTTGCCCAGGCTAGTCTCAAACTCTGGGTTCAAGCTATCCTCCCACCTCAGCCTCCCAAAGTGTTAGGATTACAGGCATGAGCCACCACATCCAGCCTTTGTTCAGATTTTTTATCCTGTGTACTATGAGCTAATTTCCCCCTACCAATACACTTTAACCCCCCTGGGGTGCTTATCATACACGCTTATTCCTGTGGCCCACGCCCGATCTTCCCAATCAGAATCTTCCCTGTTAGCAAGCTGAGGATGGTGGGTAGAGGCAGTGCTAATTCTGATGCAGGTGATTCCAGAGACCGTGCTCTAAGAATCAGGTCCTGGTGTGCTGAGTTAGGAGTTTGAAATTAGACCTGAAAACTCTGGGAAGCCATTGAAGGAAGGGACCTGGCAGGGACAACAGGTCTGAGGCCCACCTGCCTTCCTCCTCTCCAGGTTCCACACATCATTAGCAAGGATGAGGCATGGCAAAGAGAAGATGGTCAAGGGACAGTGGCAGGGGCGTACAAGACGTCAGAGCTAGAAGGGATTAGAAAATCATCACATCCAAACGCCAGTAAACAGAAGCCCAGAGAAGTGAAGCAACCAGCCTGACCTCACATGGCAAAGGAGTTACAGAGGTGGGCCATGAATGAGGCCACACACCCGGGCAGAACACAACATCCAGTCCATCCTGGGCACTCCTCCTGACCCGGCTACCACAGGGGAACTACGAGAACAGGAGTCCCTGGGAAGTCTGTGCCGGCAGGACTGACAATATTTTAGTTTTAATCTCTAAACCCCTGGCTATGCTCAAATTTGGAGGAGGCTGAACCATTGGAGGCTCTCAGTGGCAAAGCCTACAGCAAGGAAAAGCTCCTAGACTAAAGGTCAAGTGGCTTTTAAAGCCCAGAGGCCACCATAGGCATCCAAGACAACTCTGGCCAACAGAAGCACTGGAAGCAAGAGAGAAGCAAAGTGGGTGCTGGGGTGGGAGGAGAAGAGGAGAAGAAAGGGAGAAAGCAGGGAGACAGCCTGCACTGACGCCAACCGTTCATCCAGCCATTCCGCAGACATCGATCGCATGCCAGCTGGGAGCCACGCACTGGAAACAGAAGAGATCTGTGCTTTGGGTTCACTGGGCTTCTTTTATGTTGTTCATAGTTTTCATCAAACTTAAAAAGTTTTGAACCATTATTTCTTCACTTTTGTTTTCTGTTCCCTCCTCTCTTTCCTCTGTTGGGGGCTCCATTTACACACATATCAGGCCATTTGAAGTTGTCTCATAGCGGATGGATGATGCCCTGTTCCTTTTTTCAGTCTTGTTTCTCTCTCTCTTTCATTTTGGTGAGTTTCTCCTGGTGGATTGTCATGTTCATTATCTTTTCTTCTACAGTATCTAATCTGCTGTTAATCCCATCTGGTACATTTTTTTTTTTTTTTTTTTTTTTTTTTTTTAGACAGAGTCTCACTCTGTTGCTCAGGCTGGAGTGCAGTGGCACAATCTCGGCTCACTGCAACCTCCACCTCCTGGGTTCAAGTGATTCTCCTGCCTCAGCCTCCCAAGTGGTTGTGACTACAGGCATGTGCCATCACGCTCAGCTAATGTTTGTATTTTTAGTAAAGCTGGGGTTTCACCATGTTGGCCATGCTTGTCTTGAACCCCTTACCTCAAGAGATCTGCCTGCCTCACCTCCCAAAGTGCTGGGATTACAGGCATGAGCCACCGCCCCTGGCCCCACCTGGTACAAAGTTCATCTCAGACATTACTAATTCTATTATACGTATCATTTCTGGGTTTGAAATAATTGCTTTTCTTCTTCATTATGGGTCATACTCTCCTACTACGTAGTCCACCCGATCTACACAGGGTTACATTCAAGATCCCAAGTGGATACCTAAAACCAAGGATAGTACCAAACCCTGTTCTATTACGTTTTTCCTATACCTACCTAACTTTGATAAAGTTGACTTTATAAATTAGGCACTGTAAGAGATTAACAACAATAATTAATAATAAAAATAGAATATTTATAACAATATACCATAATAAGAGTTATGTGAATGTAGTCTCTCTAGCTCCCTCTCTCTCAAAATATCTTATTGTACTATACCACAGATAACTAAAACCACAGGAAGTGAAAACATGGATAAAGGAGAGCTACTGTACTTTGTATCCAGGTAATTATAGATTTCATGCCAGACATTGTGGATTTTACCTTGTTGGGTGCTGGATATTCTTGTATTTTGAAAAAATATTCTTCAGCTTTGTCCTGGAACAGAGTCTAGTGACTTGGAGCCAGTGGGATCCTTTTGAGGCTTGCTTTTAAGCTTTCTTAGGCAGGACTAGGACTAGCCTGCAGTCAAGGGCTGATTTCCCTACCCTTCTGAATACTCTCCCCAATGCCCTGTAAGTTAGGAGGTTTCTGCTCTGGCTGGTGGGAATGCCAGCTAATCGCAACCCTGTGGAAACTCCAAGGGTTGTTCTGCCTGCACCTTTTGGGTGGAACTTTCCCAGCTTCAGACAGTTTACACGCAGGCACTGATCAGTTCTCAGCTGAAGCCCGGGGGAGGAGAGGGTGGCATGGAAGGAAGAACCATCTGCAGATCTCTAGCTACTCATCTCTCTGTGTAGCAATTTCCTCTCCTGTCTTCAGTGGGAACTCGAGCCACCTTGGCCTCCCCCAACCCTCAGCTCTGACTCTTCAATTCAGATTGATGCCGGGTTCCACCTGGGTCCTCCTCTGGCTCCATAGCCTGGAAACTCTCTCCAGGCTGTAAGCCAAGCAATTACAGGGCTCGCCCCACGTGTTTCCCCTCTCTCAGAAATCACTGCCCCACGATACCCGTTGTTTAGTGTCTCATAACAGTTGTTTCCATTTTTTCGCTGGCTTTTCAGTTGCTTAAGGCAGGAGGGGGTAAAACTGTCCCATTGTATCATCTTGGCCAGAAACAGAAAGTTGGAAGAGACTTTTGACAATACTTCATGCCCTCAAAACATTTTCTGTGTAGGCCAGGCGTGGCGGCTCATGTCTGTAATCCCAGCACTTTAGGAGGCTGAGGCAGGCAGATCAGGAGGTCAGGAATTCGAGACCAACCTGGCCAATATGGTGAAACCCTGTTTTTACTATAAATAGAAAAATTAGTTGGGCATAGGCCTGTAGTCCCAGCTACTCGGGAGGCTGAGGCAGAAGAACCCAGGAGGCAGAGGTTGCAGTGAGCCAAGATTACACCGCTGCACTCCAGCCTGGGCAATAGAGCAAGACTCCCTCTCACATACATACATACATACATACACCTGTTCTGTGTGCTAGGGAAAGACAGTCAAGCAAACAGATAACGACATGACCCTGACAAGTGCACTGAAGCTGGCCAGAAAGAAATGGACCTCAGCCACACGAGCTCCTCACAGTTTATGAAGCACATAACGCTCTTGGTACAAGCCAGTCCCTACGCGACAATGGTCTTCCCATCATAACGGCCCGGCTTGGCTCTCTGCACCCTTCAGGTCTCAGCTTAAGCAGCAACTCCTCAAGAAGCCTTTCCTCATGGTGGGGTGGGTCAGCACCCCTGTTCCCATCGAAGGGGACTGGGAAGCCATCTGGGGATTGAGGCCAAGACATGACATAGGACCTATGTTCTCTCCTCTGTCTTCTGCCTCAGCCCCTGCTGCCTCCCATGGCAGGTGGGAAGGAGGGACCCTGTTTGGAAGCCCGTCATATACCCAAACCCTTCTCCACCACACACCCTTCTCCATCTGAGTCAGCCTTCAGTTCTCCAAAGTCCAAGAAGGTGATTGACAAAAATGTGGCATCAGGGAGTTCATTAATTCATATGCATCTTGGGGGCCTCGTCTGTAAAGAATAATCCTACCAACTAACAAACACTCCCATTGTACCTACAAATTCCAGGCACTCATATTGCTCCAAGACCTTTACCTAGTAAATCATTTAATATGCCCAAGGAACTGGAAGCACAAAGACATTTAGTCACTCACTCAAGGTCACACAGCACATAGGTGGCTGAGCTGAGATGTAAACTATGCATTTATTTAAGATCTACCTCCTGGGACCAGTGTGGAGATTGAATGGATAATACATATGAAAGTACCTTATGGGCTGAGCGTGGTGGCTTACGCTTATAATCCCAGCACTTTGGGAGGCCAAGGCAGGCAGACCACTTGAGCTTAGGAGTTCAAGAGCAGCCTGGGCAACATGGCAAAACACTGTCTCTACAAAAAATACACAAAATTAGCCAGGTGTGGTGGCTTGTGTCTGTAGTACCAGCTACAGCAAGTTGAGGTGGGAGAATCGCTTGAGCCTAAGAAGTCGAAGCTGCAGTGAGCTGTGATCGCACCACTGCATTCCAGCCTGGGCAACAGAGCAAGACCCTATCTCAAAAAAGTAAATATATAAATAATAATAAATTGGGTTGGGTGTGGTGTCTCACACCTGTAATCCCAACACTTTGGGAGGCCAAGGCAGGCAGATTACCTGAGGTCAGGAGTTCAAGACCAGCCTGGCCAACATGGTGAAACCTTATTCTTTACTAAAAATACAAAATTAGCTGGGCATGGTGGCGCATGCTTGTAATTCCAGCTATTTGGGAGGTTGAGGCAGAAGAATCACTTGAACCTGGGAGGCAGAGGTTGCAGTGAACCGAGATTACACCATTGCACTCCAGCCTGGGCAACAAGAGTGAAACTCTGTCTCAAAAATAGTAACAATAATAAATTTTAAAATTGAAATAAGACAGTGCCTTATGCTGCATGTACAGGCATGTGGTTAGTGTGTTCATTTTTTTAAAAAAGCCAAAAGTGGTAATAGTGATAATTTAGGGAACAGGTCTGTCTAGAGAAAGTTCCATTTGACAAACATTATGTACAAGTAATTTTAGAGGATTTCTTCATCTTCTTTTTCCTTAGTTCCTTCTGCAAATGTGTATGTTCTGGGTCTGCTTGTGTAACTGACATGAAACCCAGATATTCTTAGACCTTTCCTTTCCCTCACAGACTGTGGGTGGCCTTCTCATCTCAAATGCAGTTGTCCTTCTCAAAATGGCAAAAACTCAGATTCAACAGCTCACGGCCTAAAAACATTCAATGAACTTAAAAGTAAATCTAATCTAATTAAAAGAAAATCCACCCAAATGTTAACATCATCGGAATTATCAGTGATGTGTATAGCCTCTTATTTTATACCCTTCTATATTTTCCCTATTTTCTAGAATAAGCTACAAAAAATGATTTTAGAAATAAAAATGTAATTACCAAATTATAGATTGAATAAAATTACCACTAAATTTCCTATGCCAAATTTAATGATTTTATGTGAACGCACTAAATACTAAATACAAATTTTACATTCCTGCACCGAGAGAGCTGCTATAGATCTGCAAAGCGTGCTTAAACAAATAAGTGATGAGGCCAGGCGCGGTGGCTCACGCCTGTAATCCCAACACTTTGGGAAGCTAAGGCAGGCAGATCACAAGGTCAGGGGTTCAAGACCAGCCTGGCCAACATGGTGAAACCCGGTCTCTACTTAAAAATACAAAAATTAGCCAGGCGTGGTGGCACCCACCTGTAATCCCAGCTACTTGGGAGGCTGAGGTGAGGCAGGAGAATCACTTGAACCTGGGAGGCAGAGGTTGTCGTGAGCCGAGAGCCTGCCATTGCTCTCCAGCCTAGGTGACAGAGTGAGACTCTGTCTCAAAATAAAATAAAAATAAGCGATAAGCTGGTTGCAGTGGCTTATGCCTGTAATCCCAGCACTTTGGGAGGCCAAGGCAGTTGGATCACCTAAGGTCAGGAGTTCAAGATCAGCCCGGCCAACATGGTGAAAACCTGTCTCCACTAAAAATACGAAAATACAAAAATTAGCCAGGCCAGGTGCGAGGGCTCATGCCTGTAATCCTAGCACTTTGGGAGACTGAGGCAGGTGGTTGGGAATTCAAGACCAGCCTGACCAGCATGGAGAAACCCTATCTCTACTAAAAGTACAAAATGAGCCAGGTGTTGTGGCGTATGCCTATAATCCCAGCTACTTGGGAGGCTGAGGCAGGAGAATCGCTTGAACCCAGGAGGTGGAGGTTGCAGTGAGCTAAGATCATGCCATTGCACTCCAGCCTGGGCAACAAAGCAAGACTCTGTCTCAGAAAAATAAAATAAAAAATAAATGACAGTTTGTATGAAAATATCTAGAACAGACAAATTTATACAGACAGGGAGTAGACTGGAGGTTGCAAGGGGCTGGAGGGAGGTGGGAATGGGAAGTTACTGTTTAATGGGTTCAAAGTTTCTGTTAGGTGTGAGAAAAAAATGGAAATAAATGGTGATGATTGCATAACACGATGAATGCACTATATGCCACTAATTGTACACTTAAAATGGCTAAATGGTAAATTTTGTCACATGTATATAATTAGCACAATAAAAAATAAAAAATGATGGCTCAGCTAAGGGAGATGTGGTTCAGAACGCGGGTCCTCCACGGGTCTTTTCCTCCTGCGGCTGGTGATCGCTAGCGTTAAGCAACTCCCGCCCAGAGAGTTAAGAAGCCTGTTCATCATGCCCCACCGACAGGGACGGGGGATCTTATCCCAGGCAGTCTGATACCAGATGTCACCCTGAACCTTTTTACTGCCCTCCACAATGACAAAACTGCGTGCTGCTGATGTCACATCTGGAATGATGTCACACAGGAATGATCTGCAGGTAACGCTGTAAGGGAGGTGCTGTTACCTCTGTTTACAGAGGAGAAACCGGAGCCTGGGAGGAGTCGTCGACTGCTGCTCGGTTATGCAGCCGGTGGGTGGCAAAGCCCCCTGTTCGCGCCCAGGCCTGGCACCTGCAAAGGCCAGACAACGGCGTCAACACTGCTGGCAGATTTAAAATAACCGTCGCAGTATTGAAGCTGGGTCAGAGAGCCGAGGTAGGCCAGGCTGGAAAGGCTTGGAGAGGTTTCCAGGGAGGGCAGGATGAGTGTTTTAATCGACCGTTTGGCTGCTTTGGGCTTCCGCCAAGCCAGTTTGGGTCCTTGGAGGATCTCTCCTCCTCCTGCATAAACATTCACTAGCCGGCCCGCGGCGTCGGGGCGTCGGGGCAGCGGCGCGGAACCCGGAGTCCTGGCTGGGTTCGCGGACACTGGCTCCCCCGCGGGGCGCATCTCTGCTCGGCGGGACTCCCGCGGGACAGAGCGCGGGGCGGGGGCCGCGAGGACGCGCGGGGGCGGGGCGGGGCCATCTGGACCGCCGCTTGGGGGTGGGCGCGTTTGCTAAGAGGGGCGACGGAAACCGCGCGCCTCTGCTGGATCAATCAAAACAGCGCCTCGGGGACAAACGGGAATGCGGGCGGCGCAGAGGCCCTCCGGGAGGTTTCCGGCACCATCTGTGGGGGCCCACGCTGGGAAGCTCTGGGTTTGTCACCCTGAGGCCCGTCCAGTTGTCCAGCCACCCTGTCCTCAGCGTCCCTCGGTGGGGGGCAGATGCATAGCGCCCGGGCCCAGCACAGCTGGACGCGACTTCGGACCGAAAACCTTGCCATCCCCCTGTTTTACAGGTAAGGAAATAGCGCCCCTAGAGGAGAAGTAGCTGCCCTAAGATCACAGAACTGACGGAGACAGAGCCGAAAGCCTTCCCCTCCCATCACCCCGCTTACCTGAGATGAAGCGTCTACCTGCCCACCTGTCAGGTAGACGCTTCGTCTCAATAGGTAAGCGGGGTGATGGAGTTCTGTGCAACTCATGTGTGCAGTCTAGCCCCCAGCCCAGTCACTGGAACCTAGTAGGTGCTCAATAAATGCTTGTGAAACGGTAACGAACTGGGATGGGACTAGAAAACTCAAGTCCTTCATCTTTGAGGAAAGACAGAATTTAGAAATCCAAGAGTACTGACAGTTGTTTAGAGCCAGAGTAGCTGGAGGCTGGATGAATACACACAACCCAGGAACCCCAGACCGCAGCCCACGCAGCTCCACTCCTGGCTGCAGTGAAAGAAAGAGCCACTTCCTCCCTCCCTTCTCCATCTCCCGGCTCCTTCCCAAAGGCTGACGGTGAAGATATCCTCTAAGGGCTTCTCCTTAAAACCTTAGAAATGCAAGGAACTTTCCATTGCCTCTAGTTACAGTCTATGTAATGTTTTCTTAAATGATTTTCATTAAGTTCATTCAATAAATATTTACTATTGTGCATCCACCATGAACAAAGCCCTATATTACTGAAACAAGATGTGTGATCCTTGTTAAAATCAAAAGCAAATTTATAAGTCCGGAGTCCTCTACAGCCAGAAGTATTTCGTGGGCAAACATATTCAATACAGACTGTACATATAGCAGCTATTATTTCAAAAGGCAAAAGCCCAGGTTAAAAGAGGTCATTCTTGGAGAACTTTTTTTTTTCTTCTGATTGGAAAAAACAATTTCCAGGCATAGAGAACTGATCACTGGACTGGGGATGTGTCCTCAAACCTCTTCCTAGCCAATACAGATGAAACTGCTCTAGGACAACCAAAGAAAGCTAAAGATGTGATATCTGGCAAAACAAGCCTAAACAAACCTCTGGAAAGTCTAGAAAGAATTGGGAGGAATTCAAGACTTATTAGAGCCTGCAGGAAACCAAAGTTCAATTAAGTAATTGAAAATATGGAGACCGGGCATGACAGCTCATGTCAGTAATCCCAGCACCTTGGGAGGCTGAGACAGGTGGATCACGTGAGCCCAGGAGTTCTAGACCAGCCTGGGTAACATGGTGAAACCCTATCTCTACAAAAAGTACAAAAATTAGCTGGGTGTGGTGGCACACACCTGTAGTCCTAGCTACTCGGGAGGCTGAGGTGGGAGAATCACCTGAGGCTGGGAGGTCAAGACTTCAGTGAGCTGAAATCTCACCACTGCACTCCAGCCTGGGTGACAAAGACTCTGGAAAGAAAAGAAAGGAAGGAAGGAAGGAAGGAAGGAAGGAAGGAGGAGGGAGGGAAGAAAGGAAGGAAGGAAGAAAGGAAGGGAGGGGAGAAAGAAAAGGAGGAAGGCAGGAAGAAAGGAGGGGAAGAAAAGGAAGGAAGGAAGGAAGAAAGAAAATAGGGAAAGGTTAGAGACTGAGCTGCCTGGTTGTATTAGGTGTTTGCTTTTTTTTTTTTTTTTTTGAGACGGAGTTTCGCTCTTGTTGCCCAGGCTGGAGTGCAATGGCGCGATCTCGGCTCACCGCAACCTCCGCCTCCTGGGTTCAGGCAATTCTCCTGCCTCAGCCTCCCGAGTAGCTGGGATGACAGGCACACGCCACCATGCCCAGCTAATTTTCAGTATTTTTAGTAGAGACGGGGTTTCACCATGTTGACCAGGATGGTCTCGATCACTTGACCTCGTGATCCACCCGCCTCGGCCTCCCAAAGTGCTGGGATTACAGGCTTGAGCCACCACGCCCGGCCAGGTGTTTGCTTTTAAGTCTTCCTCTAAGTTGATATTACATCTCAGAGTCAGAGCCTAACAGATCTGTGTATACCTCATGTTTGCTTTTCTTTAAGTCTTGCTCTAAGTTGATATCATATCTCAGAATCAGAGTCTGAGTTTTACGGATCTGTGTATACCTGGAGCCCAACACGCTGTTTGACATGTAATGGAAACTGTTCACATTTGATGCAATTCAGGGCTTGGTGAGTCAAACTCAGTTACTCCACGAGCTAAACATTTATCTACCCTGTGACTCTGTACTCTCTCTCTCCTGGAGATATATATATATATTTGCATATGTACATATAAATCGAGATGTATAGATATAGATATATGTACACACAACAGAAATGAGCAGTTAAGTCCACCAAAAGACATGTAGAAGAATATTTACGGCAGCCTCATTCATAATAGCTCAGACTGGAAACAACTCCAATGTTCATCAACAAGAGACTAGACAAACAAATTGAGGTGTAGCTACACAGTGGAATAATGAGCAAGAACACACCATTCAACAACATTAACGAACTGTACAAACATTCAACTGAGTGGAAGAAGCCAGAGAGAGGAATATATATTGTTTAATTCAATTTATATGAAATAGAACACAAGCACATCTAATCTATAGTGATAGAAGTCAAAATACTGGCTGCCTTTGAGACAGCAATAACTGGAAGCAGGCACAAGGGGACCTTTTGGGCCTCTGGAAATGGTCTGTATTTTGATCTCAGTGCTGGTAATGTGTGTGTATGTGTATAAATATTTATACACATATATACACATTAAAGCATAAATACGTAAACATACATCAACTTATACACTTAAAATCAATGTGCTTTATGAAGGTTATGCCTCAATAGAAAACAGGAAGAAATCGTTTCGATCAGGATGACAAGTGCATGGTGGGCAAGCTACCACTCTCCCCTCCCCGGGCAGCAGCAGACGATAATTAATCACCACGATCCTTTCCTTTGAGCTCAGCTTCAGCGCCATCTCAACCCAGTGCTCCAGCCAGCTGTGCTTTGAGGCAAAACTATCAGCTTTCCCTCATGTATACACAAGTATGTTGATTAAGATAATTAATTAATCATCTTACCATCTTAATTATTAATTATCATTCTTCAGTTTGTTCAGCCTCACTCTGAGGATGCCTGGCTCCCACTATGGACTCATGGCCGCTTCTCCAAAGTCCAGGTTCAGTTCCCAGGAGGAAGTGGCTTCTGAAGAGCACATCTGGATGCTGTAGAGTGACAGCGGGAGGGGCACACCACAGGAGGAAGGCCCTTGACGGAGGGCTGGTGGATTAATGCAGCACACTGGTAAGCATGGGACCCAGAAAAGGCTCCAGTTTGACTGGGCACATTTTCTACCAAGTGAAATGAATTGTTTTTTCTTGACTGAGGAGAGAGAAGAGAAGTTGAGGCTAGGCTGCAGGGACTGGCACCTCTTGATTTGCCCAAGGTCCTCTGGCACCTGAAGCCCAGCCTGTTCCCCAACAGTCACCAAGGCGCTGCGTCTTATCAGGTATAATAATGCTTCTTGTGGGGTTCCTCCTGCACAGCGTACAAAATCTTTCACTTCACTAGCATGCCATCATGAGAGCTGGACAGGGTGGGAATTATCCTCCCCACCCAACCCCCACCTCATTTTAAAATAAGAGAACTGGCTGGGCACAGTGGCTCACATCTGTAATCCCAGCACTTTGGGAGGCAGAAGAGGCTGGATCACTTGAGGTCAGGAGTTCGAGGCCAGCCTGGCCAACATGGTGAAACCCCATCTGTACTAAAAATACAAAAATTATCTAGGCATTTTGGCACATCTGTAATCCCAGCTACTTGGGAGGCTGAGACATGAGAATCACTTGAACCCAGGAGGTGGAGGTTACAGTGAGCCAGGATCGCACCACTGCACTCCAGCCTAGGCAACAGAGCAAGACTCCGTTTCAAAAAAAAATAAAATGGGCTGGGCACGTTGGCTCACGTCCATAATCTCAGCACTTTGGGAGGCCAAGGTGGGCAAATCACTTGAGGTCAGAAGTTCAAGACCAGCCTAGGCAGCATGGTGAAACCCTGTCTCTATTAAAAACACAAAAATTAGCCAGGCATGGTGACAGGTGCCTGTAATCTCAGCTACTTGGGAGGCTTAGGTAGGAGAATTACTTGAACTCAGGAGGCAGAGGCTGCACTGAGCTGAGATTGTGCCACTGCACTCTAGCCTGGGCAACAGAGGGAGACTCCATCTCAAAAAAAAAAAAAAAAGTACATAAAACACACCAAAGAAGCTGGGCATGATGGCTCACACCTGTAACCCAGCCTTTGGAAAGCTGAGGCAGGAGGATCCCTTGAGTTCAGGAGTTCAAGACCAGCAAGGGCAAACAGCAAGACCCTGTCAAAAAAACATAAGCATGCTTGCCGGGCGCGGTGGCTCAAGCCTGTAATCCCAGTACTTTGGGAGGCTGAGGCGGGTGGATCACGAGGTCGAGAGATCGAGACCATCCTGGTCAACATGGTGAAACCCCGTCTCTACTAAAGATACAAAAAATTAGCTGGGCATGGTGGCACGTGCCTGTAATCCCAGCTACTCAGGAGGCTGAGACAGGAGAATTGCCTGAGCCCAGGAGGCGGAGGTTGCGGTGAGCCGAGATCGCGCCATTGCACTCCAGCCTGGGTAACAAGAGCGAAACTCCGTCTCAAAAAAAAAAAAAAAAAAAAAAAAAACATAAGCATGCACCTGTAGTCCTAGCTACTCTGGAGGCTAGGGCAGGATTGCTTGAGCCCAGGAGTTCGAGGCTGCAGTGAGCTATGATCATGCCACTGCATGCCAGCCTGGGCAACAGAAGAAGACCTTGTCTCAAAAAATAAATAAAATAAAACACACAAAAGCAGTGTTGCACTGGTTATAGTTTGGTTTCTCTCTACTGACTGCTAAGAAAGATGCTGCAGCTAATTAATGAAAAAGGAATGATTAAATTAGAGTAACACCATTTTGTACCCACAGATTAATGAATGAATCTAGGCATTGAGTATCAGCAGCTGTTAACATCACTCCCTTTACACATACATACATACACACACACACACACACACACACACACACAATTATGTGCACCTCTGAGGAAATAACACACCGTCACCTACAGTTGTCAAAAAATCAAAACCTGAATTTGATCAAGTCTCTGAATCTAGCTACCAATTTACTGGAAATACAGACATATGACAGAGATATCGTGGGTTCAGTTCCAGACAACCACAATAAAAAGAATATTGCAATCAAGTGAGTTTCATGAATTTGTTGGTTTCCCAGTGCATATAAAAGTTATGTTGGTTGGGTGCAGTGGCTCACGCCTGTAATTCCAGCACTTTGGGAGGCCGAAGTGGGCAGATCATGAAGTCAAGAGATCAAGACCACCCTGGCCAACATGGTGAAACCCTGTCTCTACTAAAAATGCAAAAATTAGCCCGGCATGGTGGCAAGCACCTGTAATACCAGCTACTTGGGAAGCTGAGGCAGGAGAATTGCTTGAACCCAGGAGGTAGAGGTTGCAGTGAGCTGAGATCGTGCCACTGCACTCCAGCCTGGACAACAGAGCAAGACTCTATCTCAAAAGAAAAAAAAAAGAAGGCCAGGCACGGTGGCTCAAGCCTGTAATCCCAGCACTTTGGGAGGCCGAGACGGGTAGATCACGAGGTCAAGAGATCGAGACCATCCTGGTCAAAATGGTGAAACCCCATCTCTACTAAAAATACAAAAATTAAGCGGGGCGCGGTGGCTCAAGCCTGTAATCCGAGCACTTTGGGAGGCTGAGGCGGGTGGATCACAAGGTCGAGAGATGGAGACCAACCTGGTCAACATGGTGAAACCCCGTCTCTACTAAAAATACAAAAAATTAGCTGGGCATGGTGGCGCGTACCTATAATCCCAGCTACTCAGGAGGCTGAGGCAGGAGAATTGCTTGAACCCAGGAGATGCCGGGCGCAGTGGCTCAAGCCTGTAATCCCAGCACTTTGGAAGGCTGAGGCGGGTGGATCACAAGGTCGAGAGATCGAGACCAACCTGGTCAACAAGGTGAAACCCCGTCTCTACTAAAAATACAAAAAATTAGCTGGGCATGGTGGTGCGTGCCTGTAATCCCAGATACTCAGGAGGCTGAGGCAGGAGAATTGCCTGAACCCAGGAGGCGGAGGTTGCAGTGAGCCGAGATCGCGCCATTGCACTCCAGCCTGGGTAACAAAAGCGAAACTCCGTCTCAAAAAAAAAAAAAAGAAAAAAAAAAGAACTTTATCACTGGGTGCAATGGCTCAAGCCTGTAATCCCAACTATTCTGGAGGACTGCTTGAGGCCAGAAGTTCAAGACCAGTCTGTGCAATGTAATGAGACCTAGTCCCTAAAAAGGTAATACATAAAATAAATGAAAATCTTAAAAATTATCTGAGTGTAGTGACATGGGTCTGCAGTCCCAGCTACTTGGGAGGTCAAGGCTAGAAGATTGCTTGAGTCCAGGAGTTTGAGGCTGCAGTGAGCTATGATTGCCTCATTGCACTCTAACCTAGGCAACAGAATGAGAACCCGTCCTAAAAAAAACAAAAAACAAAAAAAAACTGTTATTGCTAAAAAATGTTAACAATCATCTGAGCTTTCAGCAAGTCATAATCTTTTCGCTAGTGAAGTGTGAAGGGTCTTACCTTGATGTTGATGGCTGCTGACCGATCTGGCTAGTAGTTGCTGAAGGTTGGGTGGGTGTGGCAATTTCTTAAAATAAGACAACAGTGAAATTTGCCCCATTGATTAACTCTTCCTTTCATGAAAAGATTTTGGTGGCTCAACCCCAGCACTTTGGCAGGTGGAGGAAGGAGGAATTCTTGAGGCCAGGAGTTCAAGACTAGCCTGGACAACAGAGAGACCTCATCTCTACAAAAACTAAAGTGGCCAGGCATGGTGGTGTGCACCTCTAGTTCCAGCTACTTGGGAGGCTGAGGTCAGAAGATCAATTGAACCTGGGAGCTCAAGGCTGCAGTGAGCCGTGATCACACCATGGCAGCACTGCACCTCAGCCTGGGTGTCAAAACAAGACCCTGACTCAAAAAAAAAAAAAAAAAAAAAAGATTTTGATGCCGTTTGATGGCATTTTACCCACAATAGAACATCTTTCAAAATTGGAGTGAATCCTCTCTCAAACCCTGCCACTGCTTTATCAACTAAGTTAATGAAATATTCTAAATCCTTTGCTGTCATTTCAATGTCTTCTCCAGAAGTAGAATCCATCTCAAGAAACCCCTTTTCACTCAGCCATAAGGCGCAACTCCTTATCCATTCAAGTTATATCGTGCAATTGCAGCAATGCAGTCACATCTGCAAGCTTCGCTTCTCGTTCTTGTTCTCCTGCTATTTCCACCACATCTGCAGTTCCTTCCTCCACTAAGGTCTTAAACTCCTCAATGTCATCCATGAGAGTTGCAGTGAACTTCTTCTAAACACCTGTTAATGTTGCTATTTTGACCTCCTCTCATGAATCACAAATATTCTTAATAGCATCTAGAATGGTGGATCCTTTCTAAAGGTTTTCCATGTACTTTGCTGAGATCTCTCAGAGGAATCTTTTGTAAGGCAGTTATAGCCTTACAAAATGTATTTCTTAAATAATAATACTTGAAAGTCAAAATTACCCCTTGATCTATGGGCTACAGAATGAATATTGTGTTGTCAGGCATGAAAACAACATTCATTTCTTTGCACATCTCCATCAAGCTCTTGGGTGACTAGGTAGATTGTCAATGAGCAGTAATATTTTGAAAGGAATCTTTTTTTCTGAGCAGTAGGTCTTAATATTGGTTATAAAATATTCAGTAAACCTTGCTGTAAACAGATGTGCTGTTATCCAGGCTTTGTTGTTCCATATATAGAGCCTGGGGAGAGTAGATTTAGCATAGTTCTTAAGGGCCCTCGGATTTTCAGAATGATCAATAAGCATTGGCTTCAACTTAAAAACACCAGCTGCATTAGCTCCTAATGAGAGAAGCAGCGTGTCCTTTGCAGCTTTGAAGCCAGGCATTGATTTCTGCTCTCTAGCTATGAAAGTCCTGATGGCATCTCCCTCCAGTGGAACATCGTTTTGTCTACACTGAAAGCCTGTTGTTTACCGTAGCCACCTTCATCAATTTTCTCAGCTCGATCTTCTGGATAGCGTTCTGCAGCTTCTCCATCAGCACCTGCTGCTTCACCTTGCACTTTGATGCTATGGAGAAGGCTTCTTTCCTTAAACCTCATAAACCAACGTCTGCTAGTTTCCCACATTTCTTCTGCAGCTTCCTCACCTCTTTCATCCTTCAGAGAATAGAAGAGAGTTAGCACCTTGCTCCAGATTAGGCTTTGGCTAAAGGGAATGTTGTGGCTGGTTTGAACTTCTATCCATATCACTCAAACTTTCTCCACATCAGCAATAAAACTATTTCTCTTTCTTATCATTTATGTGTTCACTGGAGGAGCACTTTTAATTTCCTTCAAAAACTTGTCCTTTGCGCCAGGCTCACACCTGTAATGCCAGCACTTTGGGAGGCTGAGGCGGGCGGATCATAAGGTCAGGAGTTCCAGACCAGCCTGGCCAACATGGCAAAACCCTGTCTCTACTAAAAATACAAAAACTAGCCAGGCGTGATGGCGCATGTCTGAATAGTAATCCCAGCTACTCAGGAGGCTGAGACAGAATTGCTTAAATCCAGGAGGCAGAGGTTGCAGTGAGCCAAGACCGTGCCATTGTAGTCCAGATACCCGGACAACAAGAGCAAGACTGCATCTCAGAAAAAAAAAAAAAAAGAGGACACTCTTGAGTGAAATTACAAAGAAATGCAAGGAAGTTGTTACTATAAAAGTACCTGAATTTCTCTCTGAGTATTTCTCTCTGAGTACTGCCACTGTCTATCCAGTCAGATGAGAGGACTCGCGCTGTCACACACTGAGTGCCCAGCGAAGCTGGAGCTGAAGCCCAGGCCATCCTGCTTCCACTACACCGATGCTAGCATTTACAAGGGGAGAGAACACCATGACTGGTTTAGATGATGACAGTCCCAGACAATAAAACTTGAGGTGGTGTCTATTGGGAGCTGCTGGGAAGGTTTTCCTCACCCTTACAAAGGGACATGAAGAAGAAACACCTCCTGCTCAGACCAACATTGTGTGATGCCTAGAGCTGTGGCAGCAATTTTATCACCTTGAGGGAAATGACTGCCACTGTGAGAATGGCAAGCCTGAAAGAGAGAAAGAACCTGGGTTATTGGTGACAACGGTGAGCTTCTGAATTCACCGCCCTGGACATGCCCTAACCTGATCTTGTGGCCTGTGAGGAAGAAAGCCCTCATGGTTTTTTGTGTTTTTTTTGTTTGTTTGTTTGTTTTGAGACAAGAGTTTTGCTCTTGTTGCCCAGGCTGGAGTACAACGGTGAGATCTCGGCTCACTGCAACCTCTGCCTCCCAGGTTCTAGCAATTCTCCTGCCTCAGCCTCCCTAGTAGCTGGGATTACAGGTTCCCGCCACCATGCCTGGCTAATTTTTTGTATTTTTAGTAGAGATAGGGTTTCACTATGTTGGCCAGGCTGGTCTTGAACTCCTGACTTCAGGCAATCCACCCGCCTCAGCCTCCTAAAGTGTTGGGATTACAGGCGTGAGCCACTACGCTCAGCTGAAAGCTCTCATTGTTTATGCTGGGGCTGGATGAGTTTTCTATTACTTGCAGACCAAAAGCCACCTACAAGGGGCAGCTCACACTTCCTGAGCAACTGCTGGCTAGCAGGCACAGACCTTAGTACTCTCTCATTATTTTCACTCTCCTTTTAGGAGTGGAAGTCATGACCTCATTTGATAGCTGAGGAAGCTGAGACCCAGAGATCAACAGACACTCGCTCTGCCACACACCGAGTGCCCAGTGGAGCTGGAGCTGAAGCCCAGGGCATTCTCTTTCCACTACACCAGTGGTGGCGATGGGGTTCATCACTATGTCCTTTGGAACTCTGCTACAAGTGCAAGGAAGGGGAACCAGGCCAGCCCAAAACACAGGGTATCCAGGAATTCAGAATCAGTCTCTCTCTGTCTCTCTCTCTCCACCTCTCTGTCTCCATCTCTGTCTCTCTCCCATCATTGCATGCTTGACACTCTCAGGCCAGCTGCCCTACTAGGCCAGAAGCATGGCCACCAGCAACCCAGGTCTCACATCCTAACAGCCAAGGGACAAAAAGGACAGTAGTCTCACTTTCCCCAGCTCGACTTTTACCAATCTTGGGCCACATACCCCCGCCTTGGGCTAATCATGTGAGTGAATTCTGGGTGCTACTTCCTGGTCTGTGGCTTGGACTATTCAAACTCTCTAAGATTGAGTTTGCCCGTCCTTAAACAAGAATAATAATCATACCTATTTCATTGGGTTGTTGGGGGGAATCATTCATTGATTTAATGAATACTTACTGCAGCCAACTCTGTGCCAGGCAGTGTGTTAGGTATTGAAGCTATAGTAGAGGACAAAGAGACCCAATCCCTGCTCTCATGGAGTTAATGGTCTGTCGAGAAAGACAGATATTACATAAATAAACACATGAACGATTATCTCTGTTACAACTGTGAGACGCGTTCTAAAGGTAAAGAGTCCCCAGGAGAGAGGGAAAGGAGACCTAGCTCAGGTCAAATGAGTAACATTTAAAGAGCCCAACACTGGGCTTGGCATGAGTTAGCATTCAGTCTATGTAGCTATCTTACAGGTTTTTACTCGGCGTCTTCCCAACCCTCTGGTCTCCCCACAGCCACTTCCTGCAAGGAGGGGAGCTGCAGCCAATCACAGGCTTCCTAGGGGACAGAGAGCAAATGTGGCGCCTGCGTTGGGGCAGCAGCAGTACAGCAGGTCCCAGGAAGTGCAGTGCTGGTGGGCAGCTCACGACATGGCCACTTATTGGGAGCGGCCTCTCCTGGGCTCCAGCTGATGCCCCGCCTGGGAAGCCTGCAGAGGCCCCAGTGGCTTCTCAGGCTCCAGGCTCTCCTAGGCTCCTTCTGCTGGCTCTGCCCCAAGCCCTGAATGCACTACAGAACAAGTGACTTGCCTTTCACCATTGCCAGGCTCTGCCATCATGAGCCTCAACTCCCTGGCCTCAGGGACAAGGGTCCTGCCCCTGCCCCTGCCCCTGCCCCAAGGCACCGTGCTATATAATCACTTCCTGGTGACTGTTTGCAAAACTCTTTGTGATCCAGGGATGTGTCTGTGGAACACATCCTGTCCCCAGCAGGGCCGTATGCAGCTCCTTCTCATCTCTCTTGAGCAGAGGCACTGTGTCTTCAGGGAAGAAGGGCCAAGAAGCTGCCGCATCAGATCACTGCCACAAATCCTGGCTCCGTTCCCATCCCCATCACCATCACCACTGCCCTGGCCTCAGCTCAAGCCCCATGGCCCTAATCAGGACCCCAGTGCCAGCCCATCTGGCCACCCAGCCTCCAGGGTCTCCCTTCCAACTTGAGGCAGCCAGAGAGGCTGCCTGGAGCACATGTCACTCCTCCATGTGAGCGCCATCAATGGCTCCCTGGATCTGCACCATCCCACCAGTCCCCTAATGTTGCCACAGGCCCTTGTGATCTGGCCCCTGCCTAACATTTCCGACAGTATGTTCTCAGCCAGCCAAACATGTGCATAGAATTTGCCCAGAACATGATACATGTTTGTTAAACACATGCCTCCTTCTGTATTAATTTACAACGTGCCAGGCTCTGTGTGTGGCTCTGGGATGCAGTGGCGAGCCACATAGACACAGTCTCTGCCCTCGGAGAGTTCACAATCTAGTATGAAAGGCAGACAGCAATGAAACAAAAGCAATCACAAGGGTTTATCATGGCAGGGTGTGGTGGCTCACTCCTATAATCCCACCACTTTGGGAGGCCGAAGCAATCGGATTGCTTGAGCCCAGGAGTCAAGACCAGCCTGGGCAACATAGTAAAACACCATCTCGACTAAAAATATTAAAATTAGCCAGGCATGGTGTCATGTGCATGTAGTCTCAGCTACATAGGAGGCTAAGGTGGGAGGATCACTTGATCCTGGGGGATCGAGGCTGCAGTGAGCTGTGTTCGTGACACTGCACTCCAGCCTCCAGAGTGAAACCCTGTCTCAAAAAAAAAAAACACAATTAATTAAAGAAAGAGTAGCTGGGTGCAGTGGCTCACACTTGTAATCCAGCACTTTGGGAGGCCGAGGAGGGTGGATCACCTGAGGTCAGGAGTACAAGACCAGCCTGGCCAACATGGTGAAACCCCATCTCTACTAAAAATACAAAATTAGCTGGCCATGGTGGTGCATGCCTGTAATCCCAGCTAGTCAGGAAGCTAAGGCAGAAGAATTACTTGAACCGGGAGGCAGAGGCTACAGTGAGCCAAGACTGCACCATTGCACTCCTGCCTGGGGAACAAGAGCAAAACTCCATCTCAAAAAAAAAAAAAAAAAAAAAAAAATTGTCATTACAAATAGTAGTAAAAGCTATGAAGGACCCATCCCTGCAGGATGGACCGTATAAGAGAAGTGTGATTTTGCCTGGGAGCCAGCAGCTCCCCTGAGATGACACCAACCTGATATCAGATGAATGAGTAGTCGCCATCCAGGCGAGGGGTTGGGGTGGAGGGAGAGCTTCCCTGATGCTGAGGTCAGGGGCACCCACAGGCTCTGGCACCCGGAAGTCTGGGGGCAGGTGAGCCCTAGAGAGCCCAGGGCTGTGAGCATGGCCGAAGACAGGGCATGAGCTCTCTGAACCAAGGAGGGATGGGAATGAAAACAGGGAAGTGTGGTGAGTGATGCTGGGGGCTTGGACTGATGTCATCACACCAGAAATGCCAAGTCAAAGGGAACTTTATCATTTAACTTTTTACTTATGGAATTTTAAAAAATTAATAAATGTAGAGAAAGCACTACCATGAACCCCTGAACCCCTCATCCAGCAGCATCAATAAACGGCCAACCCACAGCCAACCTTCTTTCAGCTATACCCCAGCCATGCCCCTCACCCCAAATGTATGATACCAAAACAAATCCAGACGCTATGTAGTTCCCTTGTAGATATTTCAGTATTATCTCTACAACAAAAGGACTGTTTTTTTTTTTTTTGTTTTTTTTTTTTTTTTTTTTTTGAGACGGAGTTTGGCTCTTGTTACCCAGGCTGGAGTGCAATGGCGCGATCTCGGCTCACCGCAACCTCCGCCTCCTGGGTTCAGGCAATTCTCCTGCCTCCCGAGTAGCTGGGATTACAGGCACGCGCCACCATGCCCAGCTAATTTTTTTGTATTTTTAGTAGAGACGGGGTTTCACCATGTTGACCAGGATGGTCTCGATCTCTCGACCTCGTGATCCACCCGCCTCGGCCTCCCAAAGTGCTGGGATTACAGGCTTGAGCCACCGCGCCCGGCCAAAAGGACTGTTTTTAACATAACCAATTATCACACCTAAAAAATGAATGATCACATGAGGGGAAATGTCTCAGGCTTGATATTTATTACCAAACTACCCAGAAAAGCCACCCCAACCCACCCCAAGCAGGTGTGAGGGTCCCCATCTCACTGCACCCTGGCTAACACTGGGTGTTACAAGAGATGGATTTCTACAAGAGGCTCACCCCAAAACCTAGGAGCTAACCCTTAAATTCCAGTTTCCTTTAATGAAAGGAGGCAGCCACAGAAACGCTTTCTGTGGAAATCTCTCCCACACACCCACGAGTGGCCAGCACTTAAAGGTTGTAGAGACTGGAGGTGGTACGCCCAGCAACCTCTGCTGGCTCCCCAGGGCAGGCCCAGTGTGGGTTCATGGAGCAGGGCCACTGGCCATCCTTCATCTCCCACATCTGCCCTCAGCCAATGGGCACTGAGAAAGGGCTTCCTTAGGACCCAAGGGTTTCCAGAAACAACCCACCACAGCCAGAGAGGGAAGAGCCAGCAGGTGCTCCTTCCTGTGCCAAGCACATCCCCCTTCAGGGCTCAAAGGATTTCCTGTTTGAGCTGAAGCCTAGGAACTCACTGCCTTGCCTCTCCTCAGAGCTTCGGCCTCCCCACAGTGACTCATGGGCCTCCCATTCAGTCAGGAACCTAGAATATCAAAAAATCTACAAGCCAGATAGGTGAGTTTTCAGGTTTGGAGAGCAGTTTCGTCTTTCTAGTAAGATGGAGACAGCCACAGTTCCAGAACTCTCTGCACAGTTCCCTAACCTTTCTGAGCCGTGGTCTTCACCTAATCAGTCTTGACTTCCTGCTACAGACTCCTACTCTTGGCCCAGAATAGAGGCGGCAACCAGGCATGGTGGCAAGCGCCCGTAATCCCAGCTACTCTGGAGGCTGAGGTGGGAGGATCGCCTTGGCCCTGGAAGGTCAAAGTTGTAGTGAGCTATCATCACACCACTGTACTCCAGCCTGGGTGAGACCCGTCTCTAAAAATATTAAACATAGAGACAGCTGTCCTTTCTGCAAGCCAGCCAGCCAGCCACTGAGTCTTTGCTGTGTTACAGGCACCCTGCTAAGCCAGAGAGATGAAAAGGTGACTAGGACCTGATCCCTTCCCTGCAGGAGTTCTCACCATCTCTGAGGAAGGCAGTCACATAAACACCACGCAAGGGGCCCAGGGCTCAGAAGAGATGCTTTCACGCTGCTGTGGGAATTCAGCTAATGGAGCCAAGAGCTCTGCCTAGAGAGAGGCGGCTTCTAGGGGGTGGTATCTTTTAAGCTGGGGCTTGAATAACACTGGGGAAAGTCAAGGTGGGGGTAACTGTCTCCTGGATAGGACATGAACTAGCACTCTTTGGATTCAAGCAGCAGAATGTCTTTTCACACACTTACTGGCCAGTTGTACATCTTATTTGAAGTAACGTCTGTTCAGATCCTTGCCTATTTTTTAATTGGATTATTTTTATTGTTGAGTTGTAAGAATTCTTGGCCAAGCTCAGTGGCTCATGCTTGTAATCCCAACACTTTGGGAAGCTGAGGCAGGAGGATGGCTTGAGCCCAGGAGCTCAAGACCAGCCTGGGTAACATAGAGAGATACTATCTCTACAAAAAAGTTTTAAAAGTTAACTAGGTGAGGTGGTGCACACCTGTAGTGCCAGCTAATGGGGAGTCTGAGGTGGGAGGATTGCTTGAGCCCAGGAGGTTGAGGCTGCAGTGAGCCATGATCACACCACTGCACACCAGCGTGGGAAACAGAGCAAGATCCTGTCTCAAAAAACTAAAAATAAAAATAAGAGGAGTCCTTTATATATTCTAGACACCACTCCCTTATCAGATATACAGTTTGCAAATATTTTCTTCCATTCTGCGAGTCTCGTGCCTCTTGAATTTGGTGCCACATACCTATACTATCTATTAAAATGTCATAGGTAATTGAACATTTTCTGGAGCCACGATAAGAAAGAAAAAGGGCCAAGTGCAGTAGTTCATACCTGTAATCCCAGCACTTTGGGAGGCCAAGGCAGATGGATCACTTGAGGTCAGAAGTTCGAGACCAGTCTGGCCAACATGGTGAAGCCCCATCTCTACTAAAAATACAAAATTAGCCGGGTGTGCGCCTGTAATTTCAGTTACTCGGGAGGCTGAGGCAGGAGAATTGCTTGAACCCAGAAAGCAGGGAGGAGCCGAGATCATGCCACTGCACTCCAGCCTGGGAAACAGAGCGAGACTTTATCTCAAAAAAAAAAAAAAAAAAACAAGAAAGAAGGTGAAAAGAAATGGCCAAGCATGGTGGCTCACACCTGTAGTCCCAGCAATTTGGGAGGCCCAGGCAGGCAGATCACTTGAGCCCAAGAGTTCAAGACCTGCTTGGGAAACACGGCAAAACCCTGTCTCTACAAAAAATATAAAAATTAGCCAGACATGGTGACAAGCACCTGTAGTCTCAGCTTCTTGGGAGGCTGAAGCGGGAGTATCAATTGAGCCTGGGAGGTTAAGGCTGCAGTGAGCTGTGATCATACCACTGCACACTCCAGCCTGGATGACAGAGGAAGACCCTGTCTACTTTTATTAATTCTCCTCAAATGCATGAGGAACCCAACATGGCCAAGTGGCAGACATTATTATGTGCCCTGATGGAAGCTTTCCTCGCTCAGAACTAAGGCCTTCAAACTAGCAGAGCTCAACATTGCATGGGCAGAAGCAAACAATTCCGCAAGTAAGGAATGTAGCAGTGAGAGGAGGCCCTCCCATTTTCACCCCTTGGTTTCTATCGGAGAAACAGTCACAGGTTCCAAGCATATACAGCATCCTGTAAGATAAAACCCCAGGCCGGGAACAGCAGCTCACATCTGTAATCTCAGCACTTTGGGAGGCCAAGGCCGAGGGGCGGATCACCTGAAGTCAGGAGTTCAAGACCAGCCTGGCCAACATGGTGAAACCCCATCTCTACTAAAAATACAAAAATTAGCCAGGTGTGTTGGCAGGCACCTGTGATCCCAGCTACTCAGGAGGCTGAAGCAGGAGAATCGCTTGAACCCGGGAGGCAAAGGTTGCAGTGAACCAAGATTGCGCCACTGCACCCCAACCTGGGCAACAGAGTGAGACTCTGTCTCAAAAAGAAAAAAAAAAAAGATAGAACCCCAGCATTCCAGGACAACTGGTACTATAGCCAAGTCTTCAACAGCCAGCCCACGGTTCCATCAGGCCACTCTTTCTGGGTCACAGAGTATGTGGTAAGACCAGGGAATTCCCATGAGCACAGATCCACTGTGGAACTTACATTGCTGTGAGATAAGTTCCCTGGTCAGAAGTTATATTATGTAGAATACCATGACAGTGAGTGAGGTATTCCATGAACACAGATGGTTGCACTGGCAGAAGTATTTTGGGAAGAGATGGCAAATCCATATCTAGAATAAGAGTCTGTTCCAATGAGGACAAAATCGATGCCCCCCCACCCCCATCGTGGAAAGGGTCCAATGTAGTCAGTCTGGTGGCAGACTGACTACACCCCCACCTCCAGGAATGGTGAGCTAACTTCTGAAATGTCTGGAGGGCATTTTCTTTCATTCCTTTCAACATTCAACAATTTGCTGGGGGCCTCTGGGCCCAGCCCTGTACTATAAATGGCATAGCAGGGGCCACTGTCTCAGGTTCAGGGTTTAGAGACACAAGAAACAGAGATGGCTGCAATGGCCAACCCTCCTGCAACAGAACGACCCAGTGAAACAAGCACTGGGCAGGGAGTCTGGGATACCTGACTTCTAGTTCCAGGTCTGCCACTAGCACCCATGTGACAGGAGTGCAGGCTCTGAGCTTCTTTAGGCTCAGATTCCTCATACTTGAAACAGAATGGAAGCTCCAGGATGGCAAGGTAGACCAAGGCTGAGGGGTGATGGGGAATGCATTGAGGAATCAGTTCCCTTTGGGTACAGAACACAAAAGAGTCATTTGTCAGCCGGGTGTGGTGGCTCATGCCTACAATCCCAGCACTTAAGGAGGCGGAGGCAGGCGGATCACCTGAGGTCGAGAGTTCCAGACCAGCCTGGCCAACATGGCGAAACCCTGTCTCCACTAAAAATACAAAAAATAGCCAGGTGTGATAGCGCACTCCTGTAGTCCCAGCTGCTCAGGAGGCTGAAGCAGGAGAATCACTTGAACCCAGGAGACGGAGGTTACAATGAGCCGAGATCTGGCCACTGCACTTCAGCCTGGGCGAAAGAGCTAAACTCTGTCTCAAAAAAAAAAAAAAAAGAAGACGCCACTGGAGGCTTTTTAAGAAGAAAGGAATGAAAAGAAAGAGAAAGAGAGAGGAAAAAAAATTTTTTTAATGAAAAGAGTCATTTGTCTATGAAGAGTTTTTTAAATGATTAACTAACAGTTGACCACCTTATCACAATACCCTACAATGCCAGTGAGAAAATACCCATCCAAAAAAAAAAAAAAAAAAAAAAAGATAATCCTTGGTTTGCCTGAGTTCTAAATAATTACTACAGTTACTATTAAGGTTTTTTTTTGTTTGGTTGGGTTTTTGTTTGTTTGTTTTTGCTTTTTTTTGTTTTTGAGACGGAGTTTCGCTCTTGTTACCCAGGCTGGAGTGCAATGGCGCGATCTCGGCTCACCGCAACCTCCGCCTCCTGGGTTCAGGCAATTCTCCTGCCTCAGCCTCCCGAATAGCTGGGACTACACACCCAGCGATTTTTCTAGAGTAAGTATGTAATGGCTTGTAATCTTTCAAGCTCACTTCTGGTTAAAATTTAAACAAATAAATCAAAGGGAAATGTAAGCCGCCACGCACACCATCGCTTAACGCCTGATGCATTGAACCAGGGAAGCTTGCCTGTGCCATCTAGTGGTAGACGTGGTAATTACAGGCACATGGGGCTGGCCGTTCTCATCCCCGCGGGCAGCTCTTGTCCCACAGGGTAGCGGGCACGGGGCTATGGAGCACTTGAAATGTGACTCATCCGAATTCAGATGGGCTGTAGGTGTAAAATACGTACTGAATCTCTAAGACTTAGCATGAGAAAAGAATGTAAAGTAGCTCTTTAACAATGGATTATACTGATTACATATTGATTTTCTACTGATTACACATTCAAATGATAATATGGGGGTGGGGGAAACCTCAGGAAGGTTTAATCAGAAAAGTCAGCCCCTAGGATGATTGCATCCTAGGTCTACCTAGATAACAATGAGAAAAATCCTTCACTTCTCAGGGCCTTAGTTCCCTCATCCTTAAAATGGACCAGTGATATCGACATCATGAGATTATGATGATTAAATGCAATAAGGTATATAAATGCCTAAGACACAGTGAGTGCTCAGTAGAAGGTGGTTTCCCTTCTCTCAGAGCTAATCAAAATGGCAGAAAAACTAGAGTAGACAGCCTCCTGGGGGCACTCTCAGAGGGTCTGGATTTATTTCCCTTTTTCCCCTTTATCACTACGCTGCAGGTGTGTGGCCCAGGCAATCAGCCCCCCTAATTGTGGAAGACCAGCTCCAGCTGCCACCCTCCTGGGCTGCTGCCCTCCTGGGCCCCCGCCCACCTCGGCGTCCACTATGAGCACAGCACCAGGAGCTCTTGCCCTGCAGGGCAAGGCCCAATCCCACCTTTCTGCTTGGGTGTCTTCCTGTCCACATGGCCCTTCTGCTTCCCTGTATCCACACCCACCACTGGGCACAAACCTCGCACCGACTGCCACCTCTGCATCAGCGGTTCTGTGTCATCCTGGACCAACAGCATCTGCAACAGCTGGGAACTGGTGAGAAATGCAAGTTCCTGGCCCTCAGACCCGCATCAGAGACTCCAGGGGTAAGGCCCCGCCATGCTTCAGAAAGACCTCTAGGTGACCGCTGCCTGGTCAGTCTGAGAACCAGTACTCTACAAACCCTCACAGCTGCTTTCGCTCAGGATCACCCCTGCTCCCCTCCCACTCTCTCCATCCATTGGAGCCCCCATTCTGTTGCAGAGGAACTCCTGTGCCTGAAACGACTCTGTCATCTTCCCCTTCACCATTTGCCCATGGTAATCTTCACCAAACTTTAGTCATTAGCAAACTTTCAGTCTTTTTATCACATATGCAGGCCACTTTTCTATTTCTTCCTCAACATTTTAAATTTGATACAAATTCAAATACACACTTTAGGTGGGCGCAGTGGCTTATGCCTATAATCCCAACATTTTGGGAGAGTGAGGCAAGAGGATTGCTTGAAGCCAGGAATATGAGATCAGTCTGGGCAACATGCCAAGACCCCATTTCTACAAAAAAAAAAAAAAAAAAAAAAAAAACAAAAAAAACTAAAAATCAGCTGTGCACTGTGTCACGTGCCTGTAATCCCAGCTACTCAGAAGGCTGAGGCAGGAGGATTGCTTGAGTCCAGGAATTAGGGGCTGCAGTGAGCTATGATGGCACCACTGAATTCTAACCTGGATGACAGAGTGAGACTTTGTCTCTAAAGACCAAAACAACCCCAAATATACACGTTAGCCTGGTCCTAAAGAATCTAGAAATTCAGACTTAACATACAAGTTATATTTTTCTATCACATATTAAACACTATGAAAAACTGCTTATCACCGGGTATGGTGGCTCATGCGTGTAATCTCAGCACTTTGGGAGGCCGAGGTGGGTGTATCATTTGAGGTCAGGAGTTCAAGACTAGCCTGGCACATGGCAAAACCCCGTCTCTACTAAAAATATATAAATTATCCTGTGGTGGCGTGTGCCTACAATCCCAACTACTCAGGAGGCTGAGGCATGAGAATCACTTGAACCCAGGAGGCAGAGGTTGCAGTGAGCCAAGATTGTGCCACTGCACTCCAACCTGGGGGATATAGTGAGACTTTGTTTCAAAAAACAAAACAAAACAAAAATTGTTTATCCGAAGTACCATCTACAGGTCATTTTGGGGAAACGGCCTGCAGTGTAGCCTGGTTCTCTTACAACACACTCTACCCTTTCCTGTCCATCCCTCGGTTTCCATTTCCCACCTCCTCTCATCTGCAGCCCAAGCTCTTGAAAGCTCTACCTTCCTGGACCATCCAGCAGCTCCCTTCCATCAACCCGCCACCCAAGACTCTGACATCCCTGAGGCCTCCCGGTGAAACATCACCAGCTCAATAAATACACATAGAACGAATGAACTCCAGACCCTCAAAACATCTGCCTCTGCCCCACAGTGCCCCAACCCCCATCCTTATGTAACTCATCTCTAAGTAGCAGCTCCAAGAAGTGTACCTGGGCCTTCCCCACACATCTTTCCAGCCCTCCGCACACCCACCCTTCCAGATTACTTTTCCACCCTCACCAAGAGCTTCCCATGTGCCAGGCATTGTATTTCCATAGGTAGTATGGAAACAGAATATAAAGAACAGCTCTGGCCTTCAAGGAACTTGAGTTTCCATAAGCCAGAACCAGTCTCCTCATTCCTGCCATTGCTCCTAGAAACATGTAACAAGCATCCTTCCTTGTCCACATCAGAACACCTGTAAACACAGAGTGAGCCAGAGAGTGGGAGGCATGGTCAGCATACCAACTGCTAGTTAGGAGGTGGGTTTAATAACAAAAGCCATCTCCCGTGATGGAAATGAAATCACTGGCAGCCTGGGGCAGGGCATGGAAAACTGACTGCAAAGTGGCATGAGAGAACTTTCTGGAGTGACAAAAATGTACATCTTAATTGGGGTGATGGTTACAAAGATGTATACATTTGTCGAAACTCATCAAACTGGCTAGGCGTGGTGGCTCACACCTGTAATCCCAGCACTTTAGGAGGCCAAGGTGGGCAGATCACTAGAGGTCAGGAGTTCGAGGCCAGCCAACATGGTGAAACCCCTGTTTCTACTAAAAATGCAAAAATTAGCTGTGCGTGGTGGCCCATGCCTGTAATCCCACCTGCTAGGGAGGCTGAGGCAGGAGAATTGCTTGAAACCATGAGGTGAGGAGGCTGCAGTGAGCCAAGATTATGCCACTGCACTCCAGCTTGGGTGGAGAAGTGAGACTCCACCTAAAAAAAAAAAAAAATTGTATCAAACTATATGCTTAATAGAGTTAATTTGAAATGAGATGGACTCAAGTCCCCCAGGCTGCCACTCACTAATGCATCACCATGGGCCTAAGCCACCATCTTTCCAAAACTGTTTCTGCAACACATGATTTATGGACTAGTTCAGTGATTTTCAAGCCTCTTAAACAAAATCTTACTCCAAACCAGGCTGAAAATGACATGGAGAATCAGGTGCTGTCCTTCTGGCCCCCTTCCCCTCCTCACAGTGACCCTGGAGGCAATACTGTAAACCTATCTGAAACCATTGGGATCCATTTTCTCTAAGCTCCCAAATAGCTATGACCCTCTTTGATTCTATGGCTCTGCTAAAGATTTGCATCAGACTAAATATATCCCCTTTTCTCCACACCAGATGGTTCTATATTCCTCCCCATGTGGAAAGAGCTGGTTTTCATGCTCTCATGGAAGAGGGAAACAGAGACAAGAAAGAGGGCCATGCCTCTCTCTTCCTGGTTCACGTAACACAGCACACGTGGCGGCATTTAAGAAGGGGCCACAATATAAGACCTCTCATTAATGGCCAATTTTGGTTACATCAAAGTACTTATTAAAGCCTGGATCCCTGGGTCATTAGATGTTCAGTAAATCCCCGTGGCTCTTCATCAGAGAGACAGAAGCCCCTGACCCAAGGCCTCTAACCTGAGCAGAAAGACTTAGTGGGTCTGTATGCCCAGGGTAGTGGGTCAAGGAGGTGGGGTGACATTTCCAGTGTTTGTCCTCACCTCTGCCCAGCTCCTCCTGCTTCTCCTCCCCAGGGTGGACTAAAGACTAATTAAAGGAAAAAAGACGTGGCCACTGGTTCTGGTGGAGTAAGTTGTTCGGGAGAAAGGACTAGGAATAGAGGCCCAGAGGTTCTGGGATATAACATGAGCCGTATGTGTAATTTTGTATTTTCTAGTGGCCACATTAGAAAGGGTAAAAGAGGCAGGCATGGTGGCTCATGCCTGCAATCCCAGCACTTCGGGAGGCCGAGGCAGGCGGATGACCTGAAGTTGGGAGTTTGAGACCAGCCTGGCCAACATGGTGAAACCCTGTCTCTACTAAAAATACAAAAAATTAGCCAGGCATGGTGGCACATGCCTATAATCCCAGCTACCTAGGAGGTTAAGGCAGGAGAATCACTTGAACCCGGGAGACAGAGGTTGCAGTGAGCCAAGATCGCACCACTGCACTCCAGCCTGGGCTACAGTGCAAGACTCTGTCTCAAAAAAAAAAAAAAAAAAAAAAAAAAGTGTACTTGCATGTTACAGTCTACAGATGTGTGGAGTCATCTGCCCTTTCTTTTCCCCAATAAACCAAACTACCCAAGGAGGGACACTCAGAATTGCCCACAGGTTAGGGGCAGGACATGGCGGGAGGTGACTGGTTTCCCCCATGCTGTTCTCATGATAGTGAGGGAGTTCTCATAGGATCTGATAATTTTTTTTTTTTTTTTTTTTTTGAGGCAGAGTCCCACTCTGTCACCCAGGCTGGAGTGCAGTGGTGTGATCTCAGCTCACTGCAACCTCCACCTCCCAGGTTCAAGTGACTCTCATGCCTCAGCCTCCTGAGTAGCTGGGATTACAGGCGTGTGCCACCACGTCAGGCTAATTTTTGGATTTTTAGTAGAGATGGGTTTCACTGTGTTGGCCCGGCTGGTCTCAAACTCCTGACCTCAAGTGATCCACCTGCCTTGGCTTCCCAAAGTACTATATGCCACATGTACACGTTCCACAGGGATTTACGATTTAGAAAGTGCTTTTTTTCCAATAGTAACACATTTTTATTTCTCTCAGAACTTTAAAATATGAACATGGTATACGTCAGCCAGTCTTTACTTCCAGGTATATTCTCAAATGAGTCGCAATTCCCTTTTACATAACATACTCTTGTTCCGGAGGGCAGTTAGCTTTTCATCAGTCTTTCTGTCAAAATAACATCCAATGACAAATCACATAGGGACAAGAACATGAACCCAGTGGTCCCGCACAGTGTGAAGTAAATTCACCATGATCGCTGCAGGTCCAGCGGCAATAGTGACCCCGAGACCACGGGCAATGGAGAACTAGAAAGCGCTTTTTAATACATGATCTCATCTGGATTTCAGAGTACACTGCATGGAGAAGTAGAGTGGTTGTTATTATCTGTATTTTACAGATAAGTAAATTGAGACTTAAAGAGATAGTAGGTTGGTGCAAAGTAATTGTGGTTTTTGCCATTAAAATGCCACAATTACTTTTCCACTAACCTAATACATTTACATGTGGACAAAGTAACTGAATCCAGATTCCGCGGCTGTGGTTCCTGGTATGGTTTCCTTCCTCTGGCACCAACCATCAAACTCATTTTCACCATCCACTGTGAATGCCATGTGGGCCTGAATTATGTTCAGCCCTTCAAGCGACGCAATGGAACTTAATTGAATGAGACCTCTTATTTCTAGGAGCTTCAAATGTGAGACTAAGAAATGTGATTATGTAGAGAATGACTAATGAAGAATTCTTAGCTTTTTTAATTGAGCTAAGGGCAAATAAAACACAAATGAGATTTTTTTATGGAACTGATGTTTGCTCTTAGGTTGAAATCTCCTAGCTCATCAAATACAACACAATCCCAATGGGAGAGATTGAGGTTGGATATATCTTCCAAAGAATATACCACTTCCTAAAAAGGATAGTGTTTCCACTGCAACAGTTTCAGTCCCCTGGATAGAATCTTCTGCTCACATAAGGACCTTCCTTAACACATCTATAGAAATGAACAGAATATTGCTGGGCATGGTGGCATGTGCCTGTGGTCCCAGGTATTCAGGGGCTAAGTGAGGAGGATCACTTGAGCCCAGAAGTAGCTATTTCTGGGTGCAATCACAGAACCTGAACTAGCCACCACATAGCCACTGAACTCCTGTCTCCGGCCTGGGTAACATATTGAGACTCCCATCTCTTTAAAAAAAATAAAAAAAAAACACACAAAAGAAAGGAGGGAAGGAAGGAAATAAATAATATTGAATCCCGTCAGAGGAATAACCTCTGCTGCTCTCATGCTTAGTGCGCTGGCTTGCTTTTCTTGGTTCTCAAATGATGCAATCTGATAGAGCTGCAGCTTCCTGGTTGAGGGTTATTTTTTCATGCCTATATTTAAGATGCTTAATTTTGTGATTCATTCTTTATAATTAGATATAATGTTTAGAATATATCCATGTTTAACATTAACATTTTTCGGCCGGGCGCGGTGGCTCAAGCCTGTAATCCCAGCACTTTGGGAGGCCGAGGTGGGTGGATCACGAGGTCAAGAGATCGAGACCATCCTGGTCAACATGGTGAAACCCCGTCTCTACTAAAAATACAAAAAATTAGCTGGGCATGGTGGTGCGTGCCTGTAATCCCAGCTACTCAGGAGGCTGAGGCAGGAGAATTGCCTGAACCCAGGAGGCGGAGGTTGCGGTGAGCCGAGATCGCGCCATTGCACTCCAGCCTGGGTAACAAGAGCGAAACTCCGTCTCAAAAAAAAAAAAAAAAAAAAAAAAAAATTAACATTTTTCCTTTGAGGGCTACTATTTTCCCCTCTGAGCTGATCTTAACCACAACCTTTTTTTTTTTTTTTTTTTTTTTTTTTTTTTTTTTTTTTAAACAAGGTCTCACTCTGCCACTCAGGCTGGAGTGCAGTGGCATGATCTTGGCTAACTGCCAACTGCAGCCTCCTGGGCCCAAGTGATCTTTCCACCTCAGCCTCACGAGTACACAAGTAGCTGGGACCACAGGTACACACTACCATGTCCAGCTATTTTACGTGTGTGTGTGTGTGTGTGTGTGTGTGTGTGTGTATTTTTAGTAGAGACAGGGTTTCACCATGTTGCCCAAGTTGACCTCGAACTCTTTTTTTTTTTTTTGAGACGGAGTTTTGCTCTTGTTACCCAGGCTGGAGTGCAATAGCGCGATCTCGGCTCACCGCAACCTCCGCCTCCTGAGTTCAGGCAATTCTCCTGCCTCAGCCTCCTGAGTAGCTGGGATTATAGGCACGCGCCACTATGCCCAGCTAATTTTTTGTATTTTTAGTAGAGACGGGGTTTCACCATGTTGACCAGGTTGGTCTCGATCTCTCGACCTCATGATCCACCCGCCTTGGCCTCCCAAAGTGCTGGGATTACAGGCTTGAGCCACCGCGCCCGGCCGATCTCGAACTCTTGAGCTCAGGTGATCCACCTGGCTTAGCCTCCCAAAGTGCTGGGATTACAGGTGTGAGCCATGGTGCCCAGCCTCAACTGCAACCATAAATTTGCAATTGCCATGTGTCAGGAGAGTCCCAACTGTGTCTATGTGGGAAACTGACATTTCCCCCAAGGTTGGTGTGTGTGTTGGGGGGAGATCTGAATTATTATAGGGTTTCTTTGCCCCTTGGGCTCATGACTTCTAGAGTCTTGTGTGTGTGTGTGTGTGTGTGTGTGTGTGTGTGTGTGTGTGTAGATGATAGATAAGACAGATAGACAGACAGACAGACAGACAGACAGACAGACAGATACACACACCCCGGACCATGGACAGTTGACCCTTGAACAACATGGGTTTGAACTCTACGCGTCCACTTAAAAGCAGATTTTCTTCCTTCTCTGCCACTCCTGAGATAGCAAGACCAACCCTCCTCTTCCTCCTCAGCCTACCCAATGCAAAGATGATGAAGATGAAGACCTTTAAGATGATTCACTTCCACTTAATGTTATAGTAAATATATTTTTCCCTTCCTTAGGATTTTCTTAACATCTTCTTTTCTCTAGCTTACATCATTACAAGAATACTATATGAAATACATGTAACATACAAAGCATGTGTTAACTGACTTTATGTTATCCATAAGGCTATTAGTAGTTAAGTTTTGGGGAAGTCAAAAGTTATATGAGGATTTTTGACTGCATGGGGGTCGGCACCTCTAACCCCAGCGTTGTTCGAGAGTCAACTGCGTACCTTGTTAGCTTGAATTACAGCTCTTTTCTGGCCCACAGGCCCCACTTTTTTGGTTTCTTTGCCCCTTGGGCTCATGATTTCTAGACAGTCTATTTCTTTTCTCTTTTGTCCATAGATATGGTTCAGCTGAATTAAGCATTCCTCAATACCAAGGCATTGAAAATAAAAGCAACCTATTTCCGAGAATAAAAGAGGAAAGCTGGCATGACACCAGCGGCCCCAGCTACTTACCCTAATCCGGATTCTAGAACACCCAGGCAGGGTCTGGGCACTCAGCTGCTAATAAAGGATTACATATTAATGATTGACTGGAGCCGGGCGCGGTGGCTCAAGCCTGTAATCCCAGCACTTTGGGAGGCCGAGGCGGGTGGATCACAAGGTCAAGAGATCGAGACCATCTTGGTCAACATGGTGAAACCCCGTCTCTACTAAAAATACAAAAAAAAAAAAAAATAGCTGGGCATGGTGGTGCGTGCCTGTAATCCCAGCTACTTAGGAGGCTGAGGCAGGAGAATTGCCTGAACCCAGGAGGCGGAGGTTGCGGTGAGCCGAGATCGCGCCATTGCACTCCAGCCTGGGTAACAAGAGCGAAACTCCGTCTCAAAAAAAAAAAAAAAAAAAAAGTGATTGACTGGAACCAAGACTCGGTCATTGCTCAGCTTCAATTTTTCTTCCTTGCCTTTGTATTTTATGGTGGAAACCAAGAGGCTGGGCCTTGAAGCATTTCAGCAGCAAGCATGACATCCTCCACACCATACCCTCCAGCCTGGGGTTCAGCATTCTTCACCATTCCCATTCCCTGAACCCCTCGAATTCAGGAATAAAGGTAGAAACAAAAAGTGGGCAGCCCACACAGCAACAGGCAAAGGTGAAGGAACTATCCTGCAAGGAAGGGGGACTGAGAGGAAAACTCTTCACACATTTCTGCTTTTCTATCTTCCCTTTCCACTGTTTTGTTTGTTTGTTTGTTTTTTGAGATGGAGTCTCGCTCTGTCTTCCAGGCTGGAGTGCAATGGCGCGATCTTGGCTCACTGCAAACTCCACCTCCCAGGTTCAAGCAATTATCTTGCCTCAGCCTCCTGAGTAGCTGGGATTACAGGCGTGCACCACCACTCCCAGCTAATTTTTATATTTTTAGTAGAAACAGGGTTTCGCCATGTTGGCCAGGCTGGTCTTGAACCCTGACCTCCAGTGATCCGCCTCAGACTCTGAAAGTGCTGGGATTACAGGCATAAATCACTGCGCCCAGCCCCTTTCCACTATTTAATGCATGTCTACTTCTTCAGTCCTTTCCACAATTCCGTGATTAAGGATTATGTGCTCAAGCACCATACTCAGCATTTTGGTCTTCTTCGTGTTTTTCAAAATGCCCCTCTTGCCCCTGACACTCCCTTTTCTTTTCTTTGGCATCACCCACTTTCCCACAGGTAACTTTAAGAGTCTCTCCATTCTGCATTTTCAAGGACCTGGCTCCTTTCTTCGAAGTGAGTATTATAAGTTGGTCCTTGGGGACTGGGGAGAGAGGGACAAGTAGTTCCGAATAGCGCCTCAGGAGATAACACGGCAAAAGAGGAGTGTGTGGGCAGGTAACAGAGTAAAGACAACTGCAGAGTTTTTATTTCTATTCAGGATTTAAACACCTTTGTCATCAAAGTAGCTATGTCAGCATCAATAACCTGCTGATTATAAATGTATCCTTGGCAAACAGAAAGAGAATGAACCTTTAATGAATAATTGCCATCTGCCAGCACTGTGTAAGGCTACCGATTCTCAGTATTTTAGTCGTCAAGGACTCCTCTGAGATTCTAGAAGCTATGAAATCTCTCCCCTAGAAAAATGCAAATGTACACAAAATTGTACATAGAATTACGGGACGACAATTGTCCTGAGCATAACCACAGACCTTACATTAAAACCCTCTGTGCGAGGTCCTTGTTATTGAGGTGGGTATCATCCTCCCCACCTTACAGATGAGGAGACAGGAGGTTCCAGGACATACCCAAAGTCATATTCCTAATAAATTACAGCCATAGGCTGGGCACAGTGGTTCACATATATAATTCCAGCACTTGGGGAGGTTGAGGTGGGCAGATCACTTAGTCCAGGAGTTGAAAACCAGCCTGGCCAACATGGCAAAACCTCGTCTCTACAAAAAATACAAAAATTAACTGGGTGTGGTGGTACACACCTGTTGCCCCAGCCACTTGGGAGGCTGAGGTAGGAAGATCACCTGAGCCTAGGAGACAGAGGCTGCAGTGAGCCCACATCGCACCACTGCGCTCCAGCCTGGGTGACAGTAAAATGCTGTCTCAAAAAAGAAAAAGAAAAAAAAAAAAGGTAGCTGCTATAGACTGAATGTTTAAATTCCCACAAACTAATTTTGAAACCTAATCTCCAATGTGAGAGTATTAGGAGGTAGGGTCTCTGGAAGGAGGGGTCTTTGGGAATGTTTTTGGCAGGGCCCTCATGAATAGGATTACTGCTCCTCTAAAAGAAGCCCCAGAGAGATCCCTCGTCCCTTTCACCATGTGAGGTTACAGTGAACATGGTTGTCTGTGAACCAGGAAGTGAACCCTCAGCAGATACCCATTCTGCTGGCGCCATGCTCTTGGACTCCCCAGACTGCAGAACTGCAAGAAGCACATTAAGCCACCTAGCCTATGGTGTTCTGTTAAAGCAGCTGAAGCCCACTAAGACAGATGCAGGAACAACATTTCAAAATGGGTTGTCCAAACATTATCCCTTCTTGCCTCAGATGAAATAATCACCTAGGTTTTCCTGTTACTGTAACCGTCACTCCTTATTTTTAAATGAAGAAATAAGAATTATGTGAGAAACTGAAATCTATATGAAGCATTCTAGACTCAACCACAGAAAATTAGGGAGCTCAGGATCCCAGAGGCTCCAAATCATACTTCTTGTCAGCCAAAAGCCCCACTCCTCCTGAACATACCCACACAGCTAAAAACAAGCCAAAGAGAAGCCTTTCTAGAGGCTTTACTTTCCTCAGAAAAAGAAAAAAAAAAAAAAAAATCAGCAGCCAAAATGTGAACTAATAGACCAGTCAAAGCCTCTGCATATGAAACCAAAAAAAAAATTTTTTTTAATTTCAGAATATTACAAGAATATAAAAGAAAGATAATGCATAGGATTGTTTCTTTACAATTACATACATATAGTCAAGTAAGAATGAAAAATTCAAACCAAACAGTTAAGAAACCTTGTTTCTCTTGTTTAGCAAGCTCAGGGATGGGACAAAGGCAACCTTTGCTCTGCAGAAAGAACCCTGGGGTGAGGGAATATTTCCCCCAACAGGCTCTGTCTGTCCCCAGACATGGCCAGGGGAGGGCTCCATGGCTCTTTAGAACAGGCTGTGGCCTCACACACTACCATGGAGACTCCAGTCTCCATGGTAACCCAAGCACTCAGGCTGTGTCCCACTCCTCCTCGCTAGCCTGCTTCTGTCAACTCTACGCCGGTAGAAGGATCTCAGCATTAGCTGTCTATGGAAGCTAGCTTCCATAGTTTTAGGTGCATTAATCAACACTGGTATCAAAAGCTTGTCCATCTTAGGAACCCAACTCTTCCCCAAATTCTAGACAATCCCACAAAATGCTGGCATCTAGGTTTAGACTTAGGTCCTATCTTCCATTTGAAGGCTTCAGGGTAAAGGAGGACAGGGATGAGGCTCTCTCCTGGGGAAAGGAGTTCTACACAGAAATGACCTCCGAATGGGGGCCATTAGCCTCAAGCATCTATGTGAGGCCTTGTAGGAAAGGAGACAGAGTCTGGAGCATCTATTCCTAAAAATCACACAGCTGCATGGCCAGTCACTGTGGCGCATGGTCCCAATGACCACAGGTTCTCCTAGAAGGCAGTATTTTCAACCGCATGCTAACATAGGCTCGTGTGGGGAAAGCCGGAAAAAAAATATTTCTACTCAGGAAGAGAGAATGGCTCTGCTCTGACAATCTAGGATCAACTGCTTCGTTACAGGTCAACAGAACAGATACCTCCGAGGCACCCAGATGTCACTACAGTCAACAGCCCTCCCCTAGCCCATCTCCCAGGGATGTTCCCTTGTCCTTCCTGAATGACTCTGGAAGGACATTCTAGGTAAAGAGCTTTCCTTTGCGGAGGATCAACTGTAGTTATGATTACAATTCATTACTTGCTCCTTTTTTTACAGTTCATTACCTGCTCCTATTTTGGCACTCAGGTACAAAGCTAACTTCCTACAGTGGGTTTTAGTTGAGTTAATCACCATTGCTGTCAAAAGCTTGTGCGTCTCTTCTCCTGAAACTCTTTCACTGCTGCAGCAGAGTTTTTCACACCAGATTTACTGGTCCCAATGCAAAAAGTTTATCACTGTAAAAGGTGAGAAACTCCAGTTCTCACTAATTCAGCTAGTGGAGTTCACACAGTGCAGTCTGAATCAGGGAGGCGGCCTACAATTTCATATGTGTATCCCTCTGGCACAAACACAATGCCCCATACTGACACCACATCAAAGCCCATCACAGGTGACCCCAGAAAGAAATGAAGTTGTAAAAGCCACAAGAAGAGGTACTTCCAAAGAGATTGTTCCAACGTGAAAAATAAACACAATGAAACAGATTCAAAAAAAATCTTATAGATGAAAAAATTCTGTTAAATACTGGCTGAAAAAAAATACCTGCCCACCAAATCACAAGGGAGACAGCAGCCTTCTGTGGCAAATGATAAAAGGAGTTTTGTCTGCGTTTTCCATAAGATTCCACAGGATTAGAGTAATTGCATATCACAAGGTAGAAGGCTATGCTGCTTACTCCTCAAATTTGGATTCTAAGTCAATCACAGCTTTTATTTAGAAAAATGACCTATAAAACCCCTAAGGCAAGGGAAAACATATTCAATAAATAAACAAAACACCCATAAACTGCCCAAGGAGACCAGTTATATAAAGGCATGTGCAAGTGATAAACATCTCTCTCACCACCCTCACCCTAGAACACAACCCTTGCTTACTGATTCCATTCACCCAAAGAGCATCTACATCCGTCTAAATCTCAGCTACTTCCCTCAAATAGAACCAAAAACTAATGCAATGACAAGGAGCTATTAGATAACCACTCTGCTCCTCTACCTGATGCCAGCCCATGTTTAAAAGACCACAGCATCACTTCAAGGTGAATGAAACACAAGTAAATAAATAAAGGAAGGAAGAGTTAAGAGAGAACACGATTTCAATTTGGTGATACCAAAAAGGTTTTCTGTCTGAATTAACAATATCTGGTATAAGGGATTTCACTTTCTTAATAAGAAAAAAATAGTCAAATATTTAATAGAAACCTACGCAAATGAACTTGCTAATAAGTGTTTTTAAAAATGACCTAAAGCTACTCTAGAGAAAGGGGCTTTTAAGCAGTTTTGTTTTCCTAACCATCTATTGTTCACACTCTATTAAGTTGGAAGACCAAATTTTACATTTTTCTCCACTATTGCTGTTACAGCAGCAAAAGCAGCAGAAAGGCTGGCAGAGAGGGCTGCCAGCTGGGCACAGGGCCAAACTGCTCCCCCAAAGTCGTCTTTCATTTCGGCAATAGCGCAGCACATTCAACAGCTTAGAAATAGGTCAGAAAACCACATTTTGTGGGACAACTGCTTCCCCATAGTGGCCTGACTCGGCTCCAACCCACAGGGTGAGAAGGGTTGTACAGATCCACAGAGCCAGGCAGCATTCTCTCTGCCACATGCTGCTCTCTGGGCAGAAACCAGTTCCTACGAGGTCAAAGCCAGGCCACTGCTCCCTCCAACATATGTGAACACACCAAATCCAAAAGCCAAAAGTTCTGGCCCCACCTGTGCCCCTTCTGACAAGGAGAGGGCGGCGCAGTAACACTCCTTGAACACTGTTGATAAGCCACAGCTGCTTCCAAATAATAACATTCTCGCCTTTAAATCCTGTCAGCCCTGCAGAGGCTGCTGCTTGCTTCTTTTTTCAGGAGACGGTCTAGACTGCACCGTGAGAGAGTACACTATAACCCCACCCATAAAGAGTCATCCTGGGACATAAAGGCAGCCAGCCCCCTCCCAGGCACATTCCAGAGCTTCCCCCACATACAGATATTTCAGCAAACTTCTAATGTGCTGTCAGGGACTTTTCTTGAGTCACAGTGATTTGGTTCACAAGTATTACGTTGGCATCGGAGATGTTTTAGTTAAGAGGAAACTGAATGAAGGTAACAAGTTCAGCAAAACACAATTATTTTCACATCACTGGCGAAATGGGAAGAGAGATGGACAAGGGAGGGGAAAATGAAGGGAAGGAAGGAAAAGAGTTTAATAATTACTATTTGTTAGAATATTATATTATCCTGACTTCTCCTGTTTCAATACTGCAGGTCAAATACTCTTTGATGTCAGACCCAAGAAATAATAAAAAATGTCCAGGAAAGCTATAAATTCTTTGGACACAAATTAGGTATTGAGGAATATAGCCTCATAAGATAAAGAGTTTTCCCAAAGCTCAAAGTGAAAAAGTGGGAAAGGCACCTAGCTTGCAGTCCATCCAAAAACATGGCTTTTAAAACAAAGAAATAAACAAACAAAAACAAGCAAATACCCAACACTGTCAAAACAGAGACAACCCCAAAATATCCATTAAAAATAACATCAATCCACTAGGATTGACGGTGCTTTTTAAAAAATTACTGGCAGCTGAGCACACATTTCCTATTTTTTTCAAACGCGTAATCTGCCTAAACACACTGAATGAGCACGGAGCCCACCTTAGTGTGCTGTATAAACTGGTTGGATAGTTAGTGGTTTCCCCATAATATTAACAAAGAGAAAGAGAACCTAAGCACTCTCTCAGAAGGCACAGCTTGCAGACGTTATCCAGTGAGCGGGATTAGAGGTATCAGTCGGGTCATGGTATTAGTTGGCTTTCACAATTCAAAATGCAGCAAGCAAGCTGCAAGTCCAAGCTTCGCTGTGGCAGGAATAACACCTGGCCCACTAAAGAGAAAATTCTGCGTGGACCACAGGAGAGAACTCTGGATCCTTCAGAGGAATCCTAGGTTGAAGGAAAAACAAGAGCATTAGACATGTTCTTAAATATTTCTTTTTGCAAACATCTCACCCAAAAGCTACAGGGTCTACACTTAATATTTTCTCCAAACTGAGGATTCATTAATCCTCAGTCACAAATTAAGAATTTGTGGCCGGGCACGGTGGCTCAAGCCTGTAATCCCAGCACTTTGGGAGGCCGAGGCAGGTGGATCACAAGGTCAAGAGATCGAGACCATCCTGGTCAACATGGTGAAATCCCGTCTCTACTAAAAATACAAAAAATTAGCTGGGCATGGTGGCGCACGCCTGTAATCCCAGCTACTCAGGAGGCTGAGGCAGGAGAATTGCCTGAACCCAGGAGGTGGAGGTTGCGGTGAGCCGAGATCGCACCATTGCAGTCCAGCCTGGGTAACAAGACTGAAACTTCGTCTCAAAAAAAAAAAAAAAAAAAAAAAAGAATTTGTGACTCTACCAAATAAACATCTGCCTGATCTAAACTCATTCATTAAATCATCTTAATGGCTATAACAGCTAATAGTAAGTGCATATTTTGTGCTGCTTGAAGAATTTTTTGGGGGGGCAGGGTGATGGAGTCTTGCTCTGTCACCCAGGCTGGAGTACAATGGTGTGATCTCAGCTCACTGCAACCTCCGCCTCCCATGTTCAAGAGATTTTCCCACCTCAGTCTCCCGAGTAGCTGAGATTAAAGGCACCCGCCACTACACCAGGCAAATTTTTGTATTTTTAGTAGAGACAGGGTTTCACCGTGTTAATCAGGCCGGTCTCGAACTCCTGACCTCAGGTGATTGCCCACCTCAGCCTCCCAAAGTGCTAGGATTACAGGCATGAGCCACCACACCCGGCCTCTAAGTTCTTTATGTACGTTATTTCATTTATCCTCACAATAAACAGTATATGAGATACTACTCCTACCAATTTACAGAGAAAGAACCTGCAGCCTACACAGTTCACTTGCCTGAGGACTAATTTTTAGCTAGTAAGCAGCAAAACTGGGAATGGAACCCAAGCCCAACTGAAGGCAGTACTCATGCTGTGAGTAAAAGAAGACCAAGCTGTAAAGAGACAGGAGAAGCAAGAGCAGAAAAGAGCAGAGAACTTAAGATAGAGCCTTGAAAAAAATAAAGATGTAGTAGAATAGGCAAACAACAGTAAGCCACTGCAGATAAGAAAAAGAGTTAAAGAGGAAGAAGGAGAACGAGAGTAACGTAGCATCATAACACCGAGGAAAGCATTTCCAGATACAGGAAGTGACCAGGACAGAGTAAAGTGAAAGTGCCATTGCTTGATCCAATTGAGGGTCATTCATTAGCTCGACTTCTCTGAACTACTAACATTTTTGAGGGTCTGATTAGAACTATATATTCTCGCCCCCAGAAATATACGAATATGCACCTACATAAAAGATTGCACCAACAATACCAGGAACTGTATTGGACCATTTAGGAAGTCCACAGATGACAGGTCAAGATTCCCTGCTCTAACACTTGCTGGTGAAATATTAAACTGGTTTTTTAAAAAATGTCTTTCTTTCTTTCCAAGGTAGAGTTGTCAATACAAAAAGATATTATTTCTGGATGCCTTTCAAAAATGAAAGCAACAAAAGGTGTAACTGATACAAAACAACTTAGCCTTCAAAAATAACTTATGCTTGGTTTTGATTCATGGACATACAGAAATATTTAGACACAAAAAACCCAAACACTGATCCTCTCTCAATTAGACAGCCCAGCCTAGAAGACAAAAGCAAGGAGAAAAGAAAAGAGAGCTTAGATAATTCATTCAAGGATAAGTAAGAAGACGATACTGAAATCTCATTTTCCAGAAAAGAATTTATCCATAAGGATTAGGCTTTTGTTCTCTTTCTATTGCTGATGTCTCAAATAGTAATTATGCTCATATTCCAGCAATAAGATGATCATGTCAAACCATACGTCACTTCAGCTGCCACATAAGCCTTACATAACACAACCAAGTTTCATCCGGTTTTCTATAGTAACAACTATAACCACTTATTAATGGTTTAACAATTACAAAGTGCTGCCAAAACATTATTTCAATGGAGCCTCATAATAAATTAATAAATCTGTGAAGTAGATGTAACTTTTATCCTCATTTTCAGAGAAGAAAACGAGTTCAGAGAGAATGAGTGGCTTTCCTGGGTCAAAAGAATGATAACTCCAATCAGGACTAACCACAAATCTCACGGCCTTTCCATGGACCCACTTGGCTCCTTCAGAGGAAGGCACAGCAGCCTTTTACAAGAAGAGCCTGGGACAATCAGCAGTCCCAGCATTAAATAGTCTTCTTTGTCCTCAACAGCCCTCAAAATATGCTGTATGATATGACTTCCAGGATCCTTAGGCATGAGCTGTTGATCTGGAAAGCTTCACTAATTAAGCCTAGCCTATACAGAAAAGGAACCTAACTATTCCTTAAGCATACTCCCAGCACTGTTGTATTTGGTTCCACGAATTCGTTTACATTTGTTTGTAATTTGCTTTGCGAGTATTCTTAAGGTCTTTTCCCCATGTGTCCTGGCTGTCCAAGAACTCAGGAACCATGTGTGTCTGTATTCACAGCTCTACCCCTTGGCACCCGAGACAGTGCTGAGTAGATGGCTCAATAACCATCTGGTGATGAACTCAAGGGCAAGGATCTGGCTTTGTAATTTTTATGTCACTTCTGACTACAAATGTACTATCCTAGGAATTCAAACAAATGCTACTGATTAGATGCAAAAAGAAATTACATTTAGTAAGAACATAGAGTAAATACAGTTAGTACCTTTTTTCCCCTCTTTCTTTCCTTCAGACCACTTCAATCTTGTTGGTGTCATCGTGACAGCTGGAGAGCCAGAAAATAACTGAAATAAGAAAATTGTACAGTGGTTTCAATGTTCTAAAGGCATTCCTATAAACAGACTTTACTAACAAAGTAATTATTGACTTGTTCAGTTTCAACGTCAAGAGTTTTTCTGAGACTGATGTATTTATATATCATTAATCTTAACTGATTTGCTACCGGCTGAATGAAGTAAGCATGCCTAGGATATCTTGAAGCACCACCCCACAAGTAATGCAGAGCCAAGGAGGCCTGGTTCAAATGTCACCTGCCTGTGTAGTCTCCCAGTAAGAACTAACTGCTTCCTCCAGCACTTGTTTAAGGAGCTACTGTACTGTACTACTCATCTGCTTGTGACTAGTGATATCCTTCTTTTTTTTTTTTGAGACAGAGTTTCGCTCTTGTTACCCAGGCTGGAGGGCAATGGCGCGATCTCGGCTCACCGCAACCTCCGCCTCCTGGGTTCAGGCAATTCTCCTGCCTCAGCCTCCTGAGTTGCTGGGATTACAGGCACGCGCCACCATGCCCAGCTAATTTTTTGTAATTTTAGTAGAGACGGGGTTTCACCATGTTGACCAGGATGGTCTCGATCTCTTGACCTTGTGATCCGCCCGCCTCGGCCTCCCAAAGTGCTGGGATTACAGGCTTGAGCCACCGCGCCCGGCTAGTGATATCCTTCTTGAACCCAAAATGTGTTTGTCTGTCTGTTGAATGAATCAATGAAAACCAACAGAAAAAAAGGTAGCACAAATGAAAGGATTGAGAAAAAGCCATTTGAATGGCCCAAAGAAACACAGTAAAACCGATGACAGTTTATCAGTTTTCCTCTTTTCTACAAATACATACAAAAAGACAGACAGTCCAAAGAACAGTTTCTTACTAAGTTCACATTTTCTTTGCTGGCTCCCTTCAATTCACCAAGGGCTACAGATTCTGGAGTGGGGTTCTTCTTTTTCTTTTCTGACATCATCTGATTTCCCAGGACCTTCCGCTGATTTAAGAACAGAAAACATTTGATTTATAAACACTTACTGTATCTATAGTGGAGCTATACTAGCCTTCAAAACTATAATGTTCTTAGGTTAAAAAAAATCTCAGCATTCTGATAATTCTGTATGGATCCTCTCAGGCCATCTTACATAAGAGAGGCCAAAGCATGTTAGCAAAATCATTACTTTTGTTTAAGTAATCACTTTTCCTCCACATTTAAAAGGGCTGAAATGTTAGAAGTAACTTTATAATTTATTTAAACAAGCTAATAGGTCAATTACAGTGTGCCTCTGAGACGAGTTACTCACCGTATAGAAATACCAGTTACTGACCATGTAATTTTTTCCCCAAAGATGTGCTGTCTCTGGCAACTATTTAAAAAGTCCTTCCCCCAACTCACCACTAAGGGATACTTAGGCTGGCTCTTCTCTAAGATACTTTTTCCTCTCTGTCACTTCCTCACACAGGACTGGAACATTCGGAGACATTCTCTAAGAGTTCCTAATAAAGCCACAAGAAGGTAGACGCCTTCTTAAGAGGGTCATATGACTATACTGACATGCAAAGCAAGACTAAAAGCCCTTTCATCTCTGAGCAGCTTAGAAGATGATGTAATTTACATAACCGCTGACAGTGACAATTCTACCATCTTTGGAGAAATCTTTCCTATTTTCCCTTAGAGAATAAATTTGAATTCCAAAAAAAGAACATCTCAAAACTAGAACATTAAACCCTACATTATAAATACTAGCAGCAATATTCAGAACATTCTGATTTAATAAATAATTGACATGAGAGAAGTTCTGGAGGAAAAACCTCTAACCAAAAAAGGGATCGAGACAGGCTAGATGGTCCATTATACCTTGATAAGGCTGAGGGAAAACACAAATTAAAAATAATATTTTAGGCCAGGCATAGTGGCTCATGCCTGTGATCCCAGCACTTTGGGAGGCCACGAGTTCGAGACCAACCTAGTCAATACGGTGAAATACCATCTCTACTAAAAATACAAAAATTAACCAGGCATGGTGGCACATGCCTATAATCCCAGCTACTCAGGAGGCCAAAGCATGAGAATCACTTGAACCCAAGAAGTGGAGGTTGCTATGAGCTGAGATCATGCCACTGCACTCCAGTCTACACAACACAGTGAGACTCTGTCTCACAAAAATAAATAAATAAAAAGACTAACACATAGAGAAACAGTTATCTGACTATAACTTTTCTGATTATCAATCATCTCTATGACAGGGAAGTCAGAGGGAACGACAGATTTTTCCAACTGAGAAGAAAAAAAATGAGAGTAAACTAAGAATGTTCATTTTACTAGCTCTGTCTAAGCAGGTAAATGCACTTTTAGAATTCTAATTAAGAGAACTTTTTTAAACAATGATAAAATATACATAACATTTACCATTTGATCCATTTTTAAGTATACAGTTCAGTGGTATTAAGTATATTCACAGTGTTGTGCAACCATCACCATCAACCATCTTCAGAACTTTCTCATCCTCCCAAACAGAAATACTGTACCCATTAAATAATATCTCCCCATTCTCCTCAAACTCTTAGCTCCCCTGACAACCAACCACCTTCTCTACTTTCTGTCTCTATGAACTTGGCTTGTAGGTACCTCAGTGGAATCATACAATATTTTTCCTTTTATGACTAAATTATTTCTCTTAGCATAATGTCTTCAAGATTCATCCATGTTGTAGAATATGTCAGAATTTCCTTCCCTTTTAAGGACAAATAATGTTCCATTATCTGTATATCCAAATTTTGTTATCCATTCATCTGTCAATAGACAGTTGAGTTGCTTCTGCCTTTTGGCTATTGTGAATAACGGTGCTATGAATACAGGTGTATGAATATTGCCTCGAGACCCTGCTTTCAATTCTTTTGGGTATATACCAGGAGTATGGTGATATTGAACATTTTTTCATGTATTTCTTGGCAATATGTACAACTTCTCTGGAGAAATGTCTATTTAAGTCCTTTGCCCACTTTCTTTTTTTGGAGACAGAGTCTCGCTCTGTCACCCAGGCTGGAGTTCAGTGACGCAATCTCAGCTCCTGGATTGACTGCAACCTCCGCCTCCTGGATTCAAGCAATTCTCCTGCCTCAGCACCCAGAGTAGCTGGGACTACAGGTATGTGCCACCACGCCCGGCTAATTTTTAGTTTTAGCAGAGATGGGGTTTCACTGTGTTAGCCAGCATGGTCTCAATCTGCTGACCTCATGATCCACCCGCCTCGGGCTCCCAAAGTGCTGGGATTACAGGTGTGAGTCACCATGCCCGGCCTTTATCTACTTTTTAATGAGGTTGCTTTTACTGTGCTGAGTTATAGAAGTTCTTTGGATTATTATGGATATTAATACCTAATCATATAAATGATTTGCAAATATTTTCTCCCATTCCAGGGGTTGCCTTTTCACTCTGTTGTTGGCAAAGGAAATTTTGATGTCAAGTAAGCCTAATGTCCCAGAAGCTACTGGCCCCAGGAAGTCAGGATTAAGAATAAATTCTAGATATCTATAAATTATAACTAGGACCAAAATTACAGTAAGATGAATTTTTAAATACTGACAGCTGTACCTTAAAAAAAAAAATTATAGGTACAGTGGCTCACATCTGTAATCCCAGCACTTTAGGAGGCCAAAGCAGGAAGATCGCTTGAGCCCAGAAATTCAAGACTAGCAACACAGATTGGGCATAGTGGCTCATGCCTGTAATGCCAGCACTTTGGGAGGCCAAGGCAGGTGGATCACCTGAGGCCAGGAGTTCGAGACCAGCCTGGCCAACATAATGAAACCCCATCTCTACTAAAAATACAAAAAATTAGCCAGGCATGGTGGTGGGCACCTGTAATCCCAGCCACTCAGGAGGCTGAGGTGGAAGAACCACTTGAACCACGGAGGTGGAGGTCGCAGTGAGGTGAGATCACACCACTGCACACCAGCCTGAGGGACAGAGCAAGACTCTGTCTTAAAAAAAAAAAAAAAAAAAAAAAAAAAAAAAAAAAAAAAAAAAAAAAAAACAGCAACACAGCAAGTCTCCATCTCTACAGTTTGTTGTTGTTGTTGTTGTTGTTTTGAGACAGAGTTTTGCTCTTGTTGCCCAGGCTAGAGGGCAACGTTCCGAACTCAGCTCACCACAAGCTCTGCCTCCTGGGTTCAAGCGATTCTCCTGCCTCAGCCTCCCAGATAGCTGGGATTATAGGCATGCACCACCACAGCCAGCTAATTTTGTATTTTCAGTAGAGACAAGGTTTCTCCATGTTGGTCAGGCTGGTCTCAAAATCCCGACCTCAAGTGATCCGCCCACCTTGGCCTCCCAAAGTGCTGGGATTACAGGCATGAGCCACCACGCCCAGCCTACAAACATTTAAAAATCGCCTAGGCATGATGGCATGCACTTGTGGTCCCAGCTACTTTGGAGACTGAAGTAGGAGGATCACTGAGCCCAGGGGATCAATGCTACAATAAGCTATGATGGTGCCACTTGTACTTCAGCCTGGGCAACAGAGCAAGACCCTGTCTCAAAAATAAATAAATAAATATTACAAGTTATTTATTTTTTAGGGCAAAAAATTTAAGCTCCTTATGTTCCTGGAATTATATATCTTAGTAATGACAAAACAATTAAAAAAAAAAAAAAGCAGTGTGAAACACCAAAAATTAAAATAAAAAGAAGCCATTATCCTCAGCAAACTAACACAGGAACAGAAAACCAAACACTGCATGTTCTCATTTATAAGTGGGAGTTGACCAGGCATGGTGGCTCAGGCCTGTAATCCCAGCACTTTGGGAGGCTGAGGCAGGTAGATCACTTGAGGTCAGGAGTTTGAGACCAGCCTGGCCAACATGGTAAAACCCGTCTCTACTAAAAATACAAAAATTAGCCAGCCATGGCGGCAGGCACCTGTAATCTCAGCTACTTGGGAGGCTGAAGCAGGAGAATAGCTTGAACCTGGGAGGCTGAAGTTGCAGTGAGCTGATACCAAGCCACTGCATTCCAGCCTGGACTACACAGTGAGAGTCCGTCTCCAAAAAAAAAAAAAAAAAAAAAAGTGGGATCTAAACAATGAGAACACATGAACACAGGGAAGGGAACAACACATACTGGGGCCTGTTGGGGGGTTGGATGGCGGAAAGGAGAGTATTAAGAAAAACAGCTGGCCAGACACAGTGGCTTACACCTGTAAAACGAGCACTTCGGGAGGCTGAGGCGGGCAGATCACTGAGGTCAGGAGTCCAAGACCAGCCTGGTAAATATGGTGAAACCCCCTAAAAAGACAAAAATTAGCCAGGCTTGGTGGCAGGCACCTATAATCCCAGCCACTTGGGAGGCTGAGGCAGAAGAATTGCTTGAACTTGAGAGGCGGAGGTTACAGTGAGCCAACACTGTGTCATTGCACTCCAGCCTGGGCGACAAGAGTGAGACTCTGTCTCAAAAAAATTGTTTTAAGAAAAATAGCTAATGCATGCTGGGCTTCATACCTAGGTGATGGGTTGACAAGTGCAGCAAACCACCACGGCACACATTTACCTATATAACAAACCTGCACATCCTGCACATGTACCCCAGAACTAAAACTGAAAAAAAAAAAAGAGATACTCAGTGCTTTGGGGGCAGCAATCTCTTCCAAAAATGAAAAACAGAAAAGAAAAGCAGCGAATAGTACTAATCTCTCTCCAAGTTAACCAAAACCTTGCCTTAGTTCATGCATGGAAATTTTAACCTCATGAGCAAGTTACCTACTGCCACCTGATGGCAATATTTCTCCACTACAAGTTCCAATTGTCTTGTACATTTAATCTGCAAACATGGTAATAGAAGCAATAACATGAAAGCATATTTTTGTATTTGTTTTAAAAACAAGACTTTTACTGAATTTGATACATGGAAGAAAGTACAACAACTGTTAAAAATATTAAGCTCACAAAAATTTGGGGTACCAAAACTCACTAGCCTATTAGAAAATCCAGTTTTCTAACAGTTTCCCTAGTCTGTCTCAGCTTCCTCACTTCTCCAAGGGGGGAGATGCAAATTGCATCAAGAAGTGTGTAACTCAAAGCAGGTCAGAAAACAAGAGACCCCTTACACTGCTCAGGAATATGGACACTGTCCTCAGCCCTAGAAGAAAAGGAAGGACCCTTACTTCTATTATTCCTCACTTCATAGAGCCCCTTCTCTGATTTGAAAAACAGCAAAGCACTTTGAAAAATAAAGGCCAGCATGGTGTCTCACACCTGTAGTCTCAGCACTTTGAGAGGCCAAGGCAGGTGGATTACCTGAGGTCAAGGGTTCAACACCAGCCTGGCAACATGGTGAAACCCTGTTTCTACTAAAAATACAAAAAATTAGCCCGGGATGGTGACATGCACCTGTAACCCCAGCTACTTGGGAGGCTGATGCAGGAGAATTGCTCAAACCCAGGAGGTGGAAATTGCAGTGAGCCAAGGTTGCACCATTGCACTCCAGTTTGGGCAACAAGAGTGAAACTCCATCTCAAAAAAAAATAAAAATAAAAATAAAAGCTTTTCCACATTCTGTCTTTACCCTCTTATAAATTAGCCCTTTATAGCTTTGCACAGTGGTAGTATTGTAGCCAATGAGGTTTATCCAATGCACGATTATTGCTAATTGAAAACTTTTCCTAATACCGTGCCATGACGACTTGAAATATAGTCGGCGTTGGCAATTTTTGGCAGTCTTTACGGAGACTGAATCATAAAAAAAAAAAAAAATAGCCCTTTATAGGATTCCCCCCTCAAAAAAAATACAAGAAAACTGTTTATGCATTTAAAAAAATCACGCTGTTACATTTCCTAAAACTCAATGCTAAAAACGACAGCCCAGAATACCTACCTTAATAAGCCCACTGAAGGAGCGTGAACGGGCCCTCTTTTGTACCTGGTAAGTAGAAGGTTCTCGCCCTGGTGTCTGGGTCAGTGATTGCTTATTAAACTAAAAGAAAACATAAACAACATTGATAAATATTTTCCCAACAGGACATAGCATTCTGTGACAACCAATAGCTAAGTGTAAATAAAAGTCCAGGAAAAAGTAAGCCTGCACATAGGTAGATTAGGAAGTCAGCAAGCAAATCACAAAGTCAGAAGTGATGATGCCAAAATGGATTCAATTGCTCTGAGTGGCTCTGCATGCCACATTCCTTGAATGTGGAAATACTATTCCTATTTTACAGATCAAAAAAGTGAGACTTTGGTCGAGCTCAGTGGCTCACGCCTATAATCCCAGCACTTTGGGAAGCCAAGGCGGGTGGATCACCTGAGGTCAGGTGTTCGAGACCAGCCTGACCAACATGGAGAAACTCCATCTCTACTAAAAGTACAAAATTAGCCTGGCATGGTGGCGCATGCCTGTAATCCTAGCTACTTGGGAGGCTGAGGCAGGAGAATCGCTTGAACCCGGGAGGTGGAAGTTGCAGTGAGCTGAGATTGTACCATTGCACTCCAGCCTGGGCAAGAGGAACAAAACTCTGTCTGAAAAAAAAAAAACAAAAAACTGAGACTTGGAGAGCTTATGAAATCTACCCAAGATCCCCAGCTGCTAACCAAGACTTCTTTGCAACAAAGCATCTTGGACACAAAGAGTTACTGGCACAATCTAAAACAATTCCTAATTTAACACAAACTGTATACAGAATCTTTTTAAGTTACTATCTGTTATGACTGCCTGCCAACAATATAATCAGAGGAAATACATCAAAATGCAGACCTGTCATGCTATCAATTTCTCTGGAGGTATCTAAAGTAGAAAACGGGAAGCCCCAATGCACTGAATAATCTTATTCAATGCTTTGATTAGCCATTCATTTCCCACTTAAAAAATACTAATAATACAACATTTAATTCTTCTACTCTTCTGCCTTTTGTTTTTCTATTGATCTTTTTTTTATTTTTATTTTTTGGAGACACAGTCTGACTCTGCTGCCCAGGCTGGAGTGCAGTGGCAGGATCTCAGCTCACTGCAACCTCCATCTCCAAGAGTTCAAGCGATTCTCATGCCTCAGCCTCCTGAATAGCTGATATTACAGGTGTGCACCACCACACTCAGCTAATTTTTTCTATTTTTAGTAGAGATGGGGTTTCACTGTGTTGGTCAGGCTGGTCTCGAACTCCTGGCCTCAGTGATCCGCCCACTTCATCTTCCCAAAGCGCTAGGATTACAGGCATGAGCCACCACACCCAGCCTCTTCTGCCTTTTCTTATCATGCTTTTAAAATTTCAGTAGTGTAAAAATTTGGGGCTAGGCAAGGTGGCTCACACCTATAATTCCAGCACTTTGGAAGGTCAAGGTGGGCAGATGACCTGAGGAGTTTGAGGCCAGCCTGACCAACATGGAGAAACCCCGTCTCTACTATAAAAAAAAAAAAGTTTTAAACAAATTTAAAAAAAAAAAAAAGTTAGCTGGACGTGGTGGTGCACGTCTGTAATTTCAGCTACTTGGGAGGCTGAGGCAAGAGAATTGCTTGAACTCAGGAGGCGGAGATTGTGGTGAGCCAAGATCGCCCCATTGCACTCCAGCCTGGGAAACAAGAGCGAAACTCCATCTCAAAAAAAAGATTTGGAAATTTTATCAGTTCGAGTTCTGGAGGTTAAAAAATTACTTTTATATAAAGGTACCAAGAGGTTCTAAAGTTAATTACCTCAGCAGGCAGAAAAATCAGCCACATCTAAAGAGCTTAGCTAGTAAGTATCCCTACTGAACACATTGGGACAAGTAAAAACCCATTGTTCCTAATATTGGCAAGAGTACAATAAGGTAAATTCTCTCATATCGAACTCAAGGGAGTGTTAACTTGCAAAATGTTCTGGGAAGGTATTTGGCAAGGTGTATCCAGAGTCTTTAAAAAATGCATATTAAAAAGTACATGATGCCAGGCGCGGTGGTTCAAGCCTGTAATCCCAGTACTTTGGGAGGCCGAGGCAGGTGGATCACGAGGTCGAGAGATTGAGACCATCCTGGTCAACATGGTGAAACCCTGTCTCTACTAAAAATACAAAAAACTAGCTGGGCGTGGTGGCGCGTGCCTGTAATCCCAGCTACTTAGGTGGCTGAGGCAGGAGACTTGCCTGAGCCCAGGAGGCGGAGGTTGTGGTGAGCCGAGATCATGCCATTGCACTCCAGCCTGGGTAACAAGAGCGAAACTCCCTCTCAAAAAAAAAAAAAAAAAAAAGTACATGACACTAGAAATACGAAAAATTAGCCAGGCATGGTGGCATGCACCTGTAGTCTCAGCTACTCGAGAGGCTGAGGTGGGAGGATCACGATCACCTGAGCCCAGGGAGGCTGAGGCTGCAGTGAGCCATGCTTGTGCCACTGTACTCTAGCCTGGGCAACAGACTCAAAAAAAAAAAAAAAAAAAAAAAGTATATATCACATACTTTGTTTTTCTAAAAAGTGTAAAATGTTTTTCTTTCTTATCTTTAAGTCTCAGTGTTCTTGTTGAAAGAAGTCATTATACCTGTCCTACATGAAACTACTTAGCTGCTATCAAGAATTCAATTACTAGACTGGTTTGAATCTGCACCAGTACTCAGCCAACACCCTGTAAAATTCCAGTTGTAACATAGTTTGCTAGGTCTCAAAGTAACTTCAAGGAGAGTGGCAGAAACTTCTCTTAAATGATTTTGTCAATTCTTAAGAAAAGCTCAGTTCACCATTATCTGAGTATTTGTTCATATCTGGCCTTATGCTGAGAGTAGGTATGAAATAAATTAAAAAAGACTCTTCCCCAAGAAAATCCCAGTTGAATAAAAAGTCAAGACGCTGACCTTGCCCGTTCAGGTAAAATTCTAAAAGGTCTGAGACAAAATTAATCTCCTGAAAAAGAAACTACCCGCCAGGCGCGGTGGCTCAAGCCTGTAATCCCAGCACTTTGGAAAGCCGAGGCGGGTGGATCACAAGGTCAAGAGATCAAGACCATCCTGGTCAACATGGTGAAACCCTGTCTCTACTAAAAATACAAAAAATTAGCTGGGCATGGTGGCGTGTGCCTGTAATCCCAGCTACTCAGGAGGCTGAGGCAGGAGAATTGCCTGAACCCAGGAGGTGGAGGTTGCGGTGAGCCGAGATCGCGCCAGTGCACTCCAGCCTGGGTAACAAGAGCAAAACTCCATCTAAAAAAAAAAAAGAAACTACCCAAAGAAGTCACAGAACTTACATACCACACTTTGAATCCCTAAATAGCAAATTTTGTTCCCATAGCTCCAGCATAAACAAACTTAGCCACAAAATTCCTACTTTCTAGTATCAGACTAGGGCCCTGATTTATTGTGTTTTCTAACTGCAAACAACTCTGTTAATAAAAAGCTACCAGTTAGGGTTTGCTATGCCAGTCACCCTACATAGATTACCTCTAATTTTTACAACTATGAAATATTCATGTTACTATTATCATTTTACAAACAAGAAAACTAAAACTCATAAAGTTATTTGCTAAGAAAATCTGGAGGGTTTGCACTTTGGAATAATATATTGTAACTGCTGGTCCTCTCTCAGCAAACCTGGGACATGACCAAAATTAGAGACACTCTAACCACACTTAGATCCTCCTGTTAACTGCAGAAATGCAAGAGCCTCCACTCCTTTCTCTACTGGAGCAATAGCACAGAGATCGCCATGGAGATTCCACAGACAAGCTGCTTTCTTGACTAAGCCAAAAATCAAATGAGATTCTTAACAATATGACTTACTGATTCTACAACCACGATTACATTCCTAAAGCCCCAATCATGACTTCCCTGCCTTCATGCACCTGTCTAATAAGTTGTTTCTTCTTTGCTGACTCTGGCATATTGTGAACATGTTGAAACAGCTCTCTCAGTGCCTCTTCCGTATGCTGCTGGGTCTCCTCCTGGTGAGGGCAGGAATCTATCCAGTTCCGCTTCTGAGACTTTGACAGCTGAAAGGACTTAGTATGACATGAAGCTATCAGGTCAAGGTCGTCCTAAAGAAAATTTAAAAGAGTAAATTAATATATCCTGCCAACTTTGTTTTCGGGTTCTTACAAAAACCTGAACAAAAAAAGAGAGAATGGGGATATGGTATACTCCTATACTCAGGAACAAGAAAAATTTTAACACTATTATCAGACAATAAGGAACCTATTAATATAGGTTATATTAATAGCCCACTCCCATGACCTGCCCAAAGAACCTAAGTGCATTTATAATACTGCCACCAAGAGTAATATGTGTATAAGAGTTCAGTTTTAAAAGCTTTTTTAATTTCATTAATTTTCACTGCTTTTCAACAAGGTAAGCAGGGAAAGTATCATGATTCCCATCTGACAGAGGAGAAAAAAACTGAGGTTAAACTTTAAGTTTAAAGTCATCTGAGGCCGGTTCGGTGGCTGATGCCTGTAATCCCAGCACTTTGAGAGGTCAAGGCAGGCCTGACCAAAGGAGGTAGGGAGTTCAAGACCAGGCTGACCAACATGGAGAAACACTGTCTCTACTAAAAATATAAAATTAGCTGGGTGTGGTGGCGAATGCCTGTAATCCCAGCTACTCAGGAGGCTGAGGCAGAAGAATCGCTTGAACCCAGGAGGCAGAGGTTGCGGTATGCCAAGATCACAACATTGCACTCCAGCCTGGGCAACAAAAGCAAAATTCCATCTCAAAAAATTAAATTAAATTTTTAAAAAATGGCCGGGCGCGGAGGCTCAAGCCTGTAATCCCAGCACTTTGGGAGGCCGAGGCGGGTGGATCACGAGGTCAAGAGATGGAGACCATCCTGGTCAAAATGGTGAAACCCCGTCTCTACCAAAAATACAAAAAATTAGCTGGGCATGGTAGCGCGTGCCTGTAATCCCAGCTACTCAGGAGGCTGAGGCAGGAGAATTGCCTGAACCCAGGAGGCGGAGGTTGCGGTGAGCCGAGATCGCGCCATTGCACTCCAGCCTGGGTAACAAGAGCGAAACTCCCTCTCATTAAAAAAAAAAAAAAAAAAAAAAAAAAATTTTAAAAAATAAAAATAAAAATAAAGTCATCTGAATTCTAAAGTAACAGACCCACCTGAGAGCCTAGCGGCTCTGACTCTTGGCTAGTACTCCTTCCCACACATGAAAACTTAATATGACAACTAGACAGCAATGCTAGAGGAACAAAAACAGCTCTCTAAGAAAAACCACAATCCAGTTAAACTAGTTGAAATCAAATACTGTTTTCCTGGTCACAATGAATATTTGCAGAACAAGAGGGAAAAACAAATAGAAGCAGAAAAAATACTAAAAGTGGACAGCTTAAGTTTCTAATCAAGACAGGATAAATAGAACTTGAAACATTTAAGCACTTAAAAAGTGCTTGTACAGTTTTTAACTTCTCACTTTTTTTGTTTGTTTTTCACTTTTTTTTTTTTTTTTCAGAGCAGGAGTGGAAGTTTATTTAAAAAGGCTTAGAGGCCAGGCGCAGTGGCTCACGCCTGTAATCCTAGCACTTTGGGAGGCCGAGGTGGGAGGATCACGAGGTCCAGAGTTCAAGACCAGACTGACCAACATGGTGAAACCTCGTCTCTACTTAAAAAAATACAAAAATTATCTTGGCATGGTGGCTTATGCCTGTAATCCCAGCTACCTGGGAGGCTGAGGTAGGAGAATTGCTTGAACTGAGACCAGGGAGGCAGAGGTTGCAGTGAGTTGAGATCGAGCCACTGCCCTCCAGCCTAGGCTACAGAGGAAACTCCATCTCAAAAAAAAAAAAGGCTTAGAAAAGAAAAGGAACATATGCCTGGAAGAGACCCAAGCAGGCACATAAAAGTGAAGTGCCTAACTTCTCACTTTTTAAATTTTTTTTGAGATGGAGTCTCACTCTGTCACCCAGGCTGGAGTTCAGTGTCACCCTCTTGGCTCACTGCAACCTCTGCCTCCTGGGCTCAAGTGATCCGCCCACCTCAGCCTCCCGAGTAGCAGAGACTACAGGTGCATGCCACCTCGCCTGGCTAACTTTCTGTATTTTTAGTAGAGACTGGTTTTGACCATGTTGCCCAGGCTGGTCTTGAACACCTGAGCTCAAGTGATCCGCCTGCCTCAGCCTCTGAAAGTGCTAGGATTACAGGCATAAGCCACCATACCTGGCCATAAGTTCTCACTTTTAAAACTCAATAATCATATCTAGACTAGACGTGGTGGCTCATGCCTGTAATCCCAGCACTTTGGAAGGCTGAGGCAGCCAGATAACTTGAGCCCAGGAGTTTGAGACCAGCCTAGGTAACATGGTGAAACCCTGTCTCTATCAAAAATATAAAAATTAGCAGGCATGGTGTGCATGCCTGTACTCCCAGCTACTCAGGAGTCTGAGGTGAGAGGATCAACTGAGCCCAGTAGGCAGAGGTTGCAGGGAGCTGAGATCATGCCACTGCACTCCAGCCTATGCAACAGAGCAGGATCCTATCTCAAAAAAAAAAAAAAAAAAAAAAAAATCATTATCATATCTAATCTTCTTAATAAGCATTATATATTTCCCTATCTTTCTAAGCTCATCTGGTCTCAAATCTTTTAGCCATTTGATAGAGTTATACCATACCACTGAACCTAAAATAGGAATAAATTATATAAAACTGTCCTTTCTTCCCTATAAAATATTTAACACATTTCCTATTCACAGATTATTTCCATCAGAAGGACTTTATGAAAAAAACTTTAAACACAAGGTCTGTGTGATCACTCTTATGCAGAGGATACCATCTATCAGTGGAGAACCTCTGAAAGCAGATAAAAATAGTGTGTGGGGAGCTTTTTTTTTGTTAAGAGACAGGGCCTCGATGTGCTACCCAGGCTGGAGTGCAGTGGCACAATCAACTCACTGCAGACTTGGAACTCCTAGTTTCAATTGAGCTTCCCATCTCAGCCTCCAGAGTCACTGGGATTACAGGCCTAAGCTACCACACCTTGAATGTGAAGCATTTGTATTCTAACACATAACTTACTTCTTAGTCTTCTTCATTATGACAAAATGACTACGTAATTTTGAGCTATAACACTAAAAACTTCTTACTTTCCATGCTTTCACTTTGACTTCATCCTTCATTTTAAAACTCCACCAATCTTAACGCTCTCCTTGTTTGGGTTAAGAGCAGATCCTGTTCTTACCTTGGATGCCTGAGTTCTGGATCCCAAATAGTGCAATCTGGCACACTCCCGAATGTAAGCAGGAGCCTGGGCAGGACATAAAAGAAAACCAAAACTCAGTGATTAGTAGTATATGACATTCTTTCAGGCCACAACAACAATGGTTCTTAAAATCATTTGACCAGCAGATTACTTTAGAAAAGCCAAAGATACTCAAAATTCATAGCTTTTCCATAACTTCCTTTCTCTTGCCACCAAATAGATACCTCAACAAATCTGATGGAAAAAAACTGTGAGAAGACGCCAGTGTAATTGTTGCTGCTTTAAAAATCAGACATGGCATGTATATTCTCAAATAAGCCAAAGACAAAAATATAGACATTTGTAGGAATGTTTATATGTGACAAAAACCACCTCCTCAAATCCTTACAAATTACAAGTGGTGTCCAGATCACATTTTAAAATCACAGTGTAGAAAATATCATTGAACGGCCGGGCACGGTGGCTCAAGCCTGTAATCCCAGCACTTTGGGAGGCCAAGGCGGGTGGATCACGAGGTCGAGAGATCGAGACCGTCCTGGTCAACATGGTGAAACCCCGTCTCTACTAAAAAAAATACAAAAAATTAGCTGGGCATGGTGGTGCATGCCTGTAATCCCAGCTACTCAGGAGGCTGAGGCAGAAGAATTGCTTGAACCCAGGAGGCGGAGGTTGCGGTGAGCTGAGATCGTGCCATTGACTCCAGCCTGGGTAACAAGAGCGAAACTCCGTCTCAAAAAAAAAAAAAGAAAATATCATTGAACATCTGTAATCTCAGAACTTTGGGAGGCAGAAGCAAAAGGATTGCTTCACCCCAGGAGTTCCAGACCAGCCTGGGCAACACAGGGAGACCCCCCATCTCTACAAAAAATTACAAAAAGAAGGCCAGGCACAGTGGCTCACACCTATAGTCTCAGCACTTTGAGAGGCCAAGGCGGGCAGATCATCTGAGGTCAGGAGTTTGGGACCAGCCTGCCCAACCTGGTGAAACTCAGTCTCTACTAAAAATACAAAATTAGCCAGGCATGGTGGTATATGCCTGTAATCCCAGCTACTTGGGAGGCTGAGGCAGGAGAATTGCTTGGACCCGGGAGACAGAGGTTGCTGTGAGCCAAGATCGCACCACTGCACTCCAGCCTGGGCAACAAGAGCAAAACTCCATCTCAAAAAAAAAAATATTAGCCGGGCATGGTGGTGCATGCCTGTAGTTTCAGCTACTCAGGAGGCTAAGGTGGGAGAATCACTTGAGTCCAGAAGTTCAAGGCTGCAGTGAGCCATGTTCATACACTGCACTCCAGCCTGGGCAACAGAGCAAGACCCTGTCTCAAAAAAAAGAAAGAAAGAAAAAACAATTTAGAATTACTATGGAGTAGAATCCTGTGACAATTACCCTGATACTATCTTAGTAGATGTACAAAATCATACAACTACCATAGAGGAAAACTGGGTAGGTAAACATCTAATAAAATTGCATTTGCATTTACTCTTTGACACAGAAACCTCACTTCTGGTTACATATCCTGAATATGTAACTCCAGAAATGCAAAACACACTTGTAAAAAATTAATCAAATGGGCCAGGCGCGGCGGCTCAAGCCTGTAATCCCAGCACTTTGGGAGGCCGAGGCGGGCGGATCACGAGGTCGAGAGATCCAGACCATCCTGGTCAACATGGTGAAACCCCGTCTCTACTAAAAATACAGAAAAAAAATTAGCTGGGCATGGTGGCTCGTGCCTGTAATCCCAGCTACTCAGGAGGCTGAGGCAGGAGAATTGCCTGAACCCAGGAGGCGGAGGTTGCGGTGAGCCGAGATCGCGCCATTGCACTCCAGCCTGGGTAACAAGAGCGAAACTCCGTCTCAAAAAAAAAAAAAAAAAAAAATTAATCAAAAAATTGGATACAACCTATATGTTCTTTAATAGGGAACTGGTTGAATCAACTTTCATACATTCATACAATACAGTACTATGAAGAAAGGAAGGGAGAAGAGGCAGGGAGGTAAAGAAAGGAAGGAAAAGGAAAACAAGGGAAGGAAAGGAAGGGAGGGAGAGAAAAAGGACGAAGGGAAAAGGAAGAAACAACGAACTGAGGGGGGATTCTAGGATCTACTGTTGAGTGAGAAAAGTAAGTAAACATTTATTTGTGTAAGAAAAATAGAGAAATAGGAATATATACAGAAATATACATTTACTTGTTTTTATGAAAAGAAACACATTCTCTGAATAGGTGATAAATTAAAAAAAAAAAAAGAAACACTAAGAGGATAAACCAGAAAACAATGAAAATGGTTAAGGAAAGAACTGAGATTTCTCTAAATACACCTTTTAATGTGTTTTTGACTTTTGAACCATGTTTACAGTATAGATTTAAAACATAAAATTAAATCCAAAAGAAAAAAAAAGGTAAGCCCTAAAACGGAACACCAACAGGGAAAAAAAAACCATATCTGTGTATCAAACTGACAACGTGAGCACAGAGAAAGAAAATCTCAGATAATTTTTGAAAACTGTATTCTGAGCCAGGCACGGTGGCTCACACCTGTAATTCCAGCACTTTGGGAGGCTGAGGCCGGCAGATCATCCAAAGTCGGGAATTCGAGACTAGCCTGACCAACATGGAGAAACCCTGTCTCTACTAAAAATGCAAAAATAGCTGGGCATGATGGCACATGCCTGTAATCCCAACTACTCAGGAGGCTGGAGCAGGAGAATCACTTGAACCCGGGAGGCAGAGGTTGTGGTGAGCTAAGATCGTCCTATTGCATTCTAGCCTGGGCAACAAGATAAAACTCCATTTCCAAAAAAAAAGAAAAGAAAACTGTATTCTGACTGTATATCCTTAGTGGGATATATTCAAGAAAAAAGGAATTGAAGGAATATCTTAAACTTCAATAAGCAAATTTATATAGGTTTACTGTTAGTAGTAACAGTGTATTATTTTGAAATTAATTTAAGTATATTGAAGGACAGAGTAAATAATATATACAAATGCCATTAAAATCTAAAATTTGGCTGGGCACAGAGGATCATGCCTATAATCCCAGCACTTTGGGATGCCAAAGTGGGTGGATCACTTAAGCCTAGACCAGCCTGGGCAATATGGTAAAACCCCATCTCTACGAAAAATACAAAAATTAGCCAGGTGTGGTGGCACCACCTGTGGACCCAGCTACTCAAGAAGCTGAGGTGGGAGGATGGATTGGTCCCAGGAGGCAGAGGCTACTGTGAGCCCAGATTGTGCTACTGCACTCCAGCCTGGGTGATGGAGCAAAACTCTCCAAAAAAAAAAAAGAAAAAAAACATGAAATTTAAAATATAAGAAAAAAAGAAATACAAAATACAAATACAAAATAAAAGAAGCCAAGAAAAAGCTCTGTAGCATTAAATCTGAATTGGTGGTATTAATATGAACTTACAATTGGTTTAAAAAAAATTTTTTAATCTATTTCCTTGCCCTCAAGGAGTCTAGAAGCAATGACACACCAGAAACAATGAGTATTCCTAGTGTCACTCAGAAACCAAGGTTCCCTGGAGAAAGAATTACTCCAGACCTAGGCCAGCATGAGCACAAAGTGAGCTGGGAACATTTTATACCAGAAAGGAAACACTCAAAGACAATATAGTCCTGTCAAAAAGATGCAGAAGCCGCTTAACAAGGGCTATCACTGGCCAAATCTGGGATGATTTAAATATCAATTTTGTTTGTTTGTTTGTTTGTGACAAGGTCTCACGCTGTCACCCAGGCTGGAGTGCAGTGGCACAATCTCGGCTCAGTGCAGCCTCCACCTCCTGCGCTCAAGCCATCCTACCACCTCAGCCTCCAAGTAGCTGGGACCGCACGACTGTGTCGTCATGCCCAGCTAATTTTTTGTATTTTTGGCAGAGATGGGATTTCACCACATTGCCCAGGCAAATATCAACATTAAAAACAAAACTAACACTTTGAAAAAATTAAAATCCATGAGTTTATATTAATATTCATTTTTAAAGAGAGAGAGAGAATGAGACAAAGAAAAGCTATTATCCAAAGAAGAAAGTCAGCTAATAAAGGCTGAATGACAAAATTAGAAAATCGTTGTTTTTAATACCCAATGTAATCATAGACTCCAGCAGGATTATCAATGGATGCTAAAACCATTATTAGGTAATCACTCCACAGGTTATTTACTAATTGCAAAGGGGAAAAAAAAATGTACCTTTATAACTGAAAGATCTGGCAGTTAGCAAAACTACCATCATGAAGAATGAGAAAATGGAACAATCTGTGCCTCCTCATATGAGGCAACGTGATACACACAAACTTCACCTATGAAGTATCTTTGCCAAAAACGCTTCATCTGAATCTAATTAAGACTCTAGACCTAGCTTCTAGTTTGCAGGAACTACATGGAAGGTGATACAAGAACACGTTAAATAACTTGAGAAAACAATAATTTAGAATGGGGACATTCTACAACACAGTTAACTTGATGCTTCAACAAATCAATGACATGAAGAAAAAGCATGAGTGTGCAGATTAAAAGTGTCATAATAATCAAAAGCAGCACAGAAACTTTGATTGGCACATGTTGAAAAAAAAGTATGAAATACATTCTTATAACAGCTGGGGAATTTGAATATGTACTGAAAGTTAGATGACACAAAATTCTTATTAGTTTCTTAGATGTGATAAGAGTAGTATGGTTCTTAAGAGAATATTTTTATTATTAGGATATGCAAACTTAAGTACTTAGGAAGAAAGTATCATGGTCTGCAATTACTTTTAGTGATTCAGCCAAAAAAAGTCTGAACATATATAGAGAGCAATAAAGCTAATATGGCAAAATGATAACATTTGTTGGCAGGGGAGGGGAAGGGAGGAACAAAAAAACCACCATCCCCAAAGATACTATGAGCTAAAAGAACATCCAGAAAGGAAGCTAGGCTTAGACAAATAGGCTTACATGAAAATCTGAGGTCTTAAGCATTTTACAATGCATAAAGAAACAACAAAAGAACTGCTCAAGTAAAATGGAAATTGGCCTTAACTGTATATACATGAGAAATCCCTAGGAAAAGATGCGATGTTGGGAGAGAGAAAACCAGACTGAGTCAGATGGGCTGATAAAAGTAGAGGACAAAAGTAGTAACAGAAGGAATTTTAGGAAAAATGATAAAGCAGGAACGTAGCAAGACTTCATCTCTACAAAAAATTAAAACCTAGCCAGGTGTGGTGGCATACGCTTGTGGTCCAAGCTACTCAGGTGGCTCAGTAGGAGGATCACTTGAGCCCAGTGAGCTGTGATCATACCACCACACTCCAGCCTGGGTAAGACTCTGTCTCAAAAAAAAAATAAAAAATTATAGATGCTGATGAGGATGTGAAGAAAAGGGAACTCTTTTTTTTTTTTTAATGAATATATTGGAAAAAATTTTTGGAGACCTGCAACCATTTGAATAAACTTGAAGATAAACTTCCTAAAAATATTTTTTTAAAAATTGGTCAGCCACAGTGGCTCATTCCTGTAAGTCCAGCACTTTGGGAGACTGAGGCAGGAACACTGCTTGAGCCCAGAAGTTGTTTTTTTTTGTTTTGTTTTTAGAGAAAGAAAAAAGAATAATAAGAAAAAGAATAAAGAAGAGAAAGAAAGAGAAATAGGAAGAGGGAGAGAGAATGGGGGTATTGCTTTATTTGCCCGGGCTAGAATGCAGTCTAAATATGGGTATGCCTATCATTGTGCTTAATAATGGAGACATGAAAGAAAATGAGGGAAGAGAATAACAAACTAGGAGCCAACCAATATTTTGTTTAAACTTCTAAGTTGATATGATGTGGTATTAATAAGAGTGTGTATTTTGTGTTTTTAAAGTGGAGAGTTCTATAAATGTTAATTAAGTTTACTTGTTGCAGATCTGAGTTCAAGTCCGAGATATCGTTGTTAATTTTCTGTCTCATTAATCTGTCAAATATTAATGTTGAAGTCTCCCACTATTATTGTATGGGAGTCTAAGTCTCTTTATAAGTCTTGTATATCTGGGTATTCCTGTACAGGGTGCGTATATGTTTAGGATCTTTAGCTCTTCTTCTTGTTGCATTGATCCTTTTATCATTATATAATGTCTTTCTTTGCTTCTTTTGGTCTTTGTTGCTTTAACAACTATTTTATCAGAGGCAAAAATTATAACTTCTGCTTTTTATTTATTTATTTATTTTTTTTTGCTCTCCGTTTGGTTGGTAAATCTTTCTCCATCCCTTTGTTTTGAGTCTTTGTGTATCCTTACATGTGAGATGGGTCTGAATGCAGCATACCAATGGGTTTTAATTTTTTTTTTTTTTTTTTTTTTTTTTTTGAGACAGAGTTTCACTCTTGTTACCCAGGCTGGAGTGCAATGGTGCGATCTCGGCTCACCACAACCTCCGCCTCCTGGGTTCAGGCAATTCTCCTGCCTCAGCCTCCTGAGTAGCTGGGATTACAGGCACGTACCACCATGCCCAGCTAATTTTTTGTATTTTTAGTAGAGACTGGGTTTCACCATGTTGACCAGGATGGTCTCGATCTCTTGACCTCGTGATCCACCCGCCTCAGCCTCCCAAAGTGCTGGATTACAGGCATGAGCCACCGCACCCGGCGGGTTTTAATTTTTTTATCCAAATTGCCTATCTGTTTTTAGATTGAGGGATTTAGTCAGTTTAAATTTAGAATTAATAATGATATATGTGAGTTTAATACTTATACACTGTTCGTGGGAATGTAAATTAGTATAGCCATTATGGAAAGCAGTATGAAAATTTCTCAAAAAATTAAAAATAGGACTACCATAAAATATAACAATCCCACTACTGGATACTTATTCAAAGGGAAGAAAATCAGTTTTCAAAGGAATACCCGTATCCCCATGTTTACTGCAGCACTATTCACAATAGCAAAGATATGGAATCAATGGTTGAATGATAAAGAAATTGTGATGTATATACACAATGAAACACTATTCTGCCATAAAAAAGAATGAAATCCTGTCATTTGCAGCAACATAGATGGAACTGGAGGTTATTGTGTTAAGTGAAATAAACCAGGCACAGAAAGACAAATATCACATGTTCTCACTCATATGTGGGTGCTAAAAGTGGATCTCAGGCATGGTGTGGTGGCTCACGCCTATAATCCCAGTACTTTGGAAGGCCAAGGTGGGCGGATCATTTGAGGTCAGGAGTTCAAGACTACCCTGGCCAACATGGTGAAACCCTGTTTCTACCAAAAATACAAACATTAGTCCAGTGTAGTGGCACATGCCTGTAATCCCAGCTACTCAAGACGCTGAGGCAGGAGAATTGCTTGAACCCGGGAGACGGAGGCTGCAGTAAGCTGAGATCTCACCACTGCACTCCAGCCTGGATTACAAGAATAAAAACTCTGTCTGAAAAAAAAAAAAGAATGGATCTCATGGTGAGGGAAAAAAAGAAAAGAAAAAGAAATTAATCGCATGGAGGTAGGGAGTGGAAAAATAGTTACCAGATGCTGGGATAGGTGTTAGGCGTGAGGGTAAAGAGCAGTTGGTCAATGGGTACAAATATATAGTGAGATAGAAGAAATATATCTCTAACACTCAATAGCAAAGCAGGGTAACTATAGCTAACAACAATGTATCGTATATTTCAAAAGAACTAGAAGGGACTTGAAATGTTCCCAACACATAGAAATGACAACTATTCAAGGTGATGGGTATTCTACATACCCTGTGATCACTGCACATTTAATGAGGGTAACAAATATTACATGTACCCCATAAATATGTACAGATATAATATGTCAATAAAAGTTGGCCAAACAATCATATGCTGAGGTTGCCAAGATCCTCTATAAGAATAAATCTTCTATCTGTGAAATTGTGAAGAAGAAGAAAGAAATCTGTGCATAGTATACATACAGGGTTTGTATGTATACTGTGTTTAGCCACAGTTTCAGGCATGTACTTGGGGCTTGGAAACATATCTCCCATGGATAAGAGGGAACTACTGTATGATGAAAACTATAAAATACTGCTGAAAGGAATTAGAGAAAACATAAATAAATGAAAAGATATCCCATGTTCATTATTGGATAAGATTGCTAAGATGTCAGTACCACTCAAGGCAAACTACAAATTCAACCTATCGACCTTAGAAAAACATCAAAATCTCAATGAAGTCTTTTGCAGCAGAGATAGAAAATCCATCCTAAAATTCATATGGAATCTCAAGGCATCCTGAATAGCCAAAACAATGTTAAAATGAAGAACCAACTTGGAGGACTCAAACTTGCTGATTTCAAAATTTACTACAACACTACTAATCACAACAGCAAGGTACTGGTATAAAGTCAGATAAGTAGACCAATGGAATAGACTAAAAAGCTAGAAATAAACCCTTACATATATATTCAAATGTTTTTCAATAAGAGGACCAAGACCAAAGGAGAAAGGACAGTTTCTTCAACAAATAGCACTGGGAAAACCATCTAATCACATGCAAAAGAATGAGGTTGGACTCTTACCTAACATCAGAAACAAAAATTAACTCAAAATGTGTCAAAGACATAAATGCAAGACCTAACACTATAAAATTTTTAGAAGAAAACATAAAGCAAAAGCTTCATGACAATGGATTTGGCAGTAATTTCTTGGATATGACATCAAAGGCACAGGCAACAAGAGAAAAAATAGACAAATTAGACTTCAAGAAATTTTTTTTAATTTACACATCAAAACACACTACGAACAGAGTAAAAAGGGAACCCATAGAATAGAAGAACATATTTGTCCATATAGCTAATAAAAGATGATATCTGGAATATAAAGAGATGTCCATCAACTGATGAACAGATAAGCAAAATGCAGTATATACACACAGTGGAATACTACACAACCTTAAAAAGGAAAGAGCCGGGCACGGTGGCTCAAGCCTGTAATCCCAGCACTTTAGGAGGCCGAGGCGGGTGGATCACGAGGTCGAGAGATCGAGACCATCCTGGTCAACATGGTGAAACCCCATCTCTACTAAAAGTGCAAAAAATTAGCTGGGCATGGTGACACGTGCCTGTAATCCCAGCTACTCAGGAGGCTGAGGCAGGAGAATTGCCTGAGCCCAGGAGGCGGAGGTTGCGGTGAGCCGAGATCGCGCCATTGCACTCCAGCCTGGGTAACAAGGGCGAAACTCCGTCTCAAAAAAAAAAAAAAAAAAAAAAAAAAAGGAAAGAAATTCTGTCACATGCTACTGCATGGATCAACCTTGAGCACACTATGCTAAGTGTAAATAAGTCAGGCACAGAAAGACAAATACTATATGAGTCCACTTACATGAGGTACTTAGAGTAGTTAAATTCATAGAGACAGAAAGTGGAATGGTGGTTGCCAAGGATGGGAGGAGGGTTAAGGGGAGTTACTATTTAATGAGTACAGAGTTTCAATTTTACAAGATGAAAAGAGTTCTGGAAATGGATGGTGATAATGGTTGCACAACAATGTGAATGTACTTAATGCCACAGAACTATACACTTTAAAATGGCTAAGATGGTAAATTTTATAATTATTTTACTGGAAAAAAAAAAAGAAACCAGAACTGGATGATCTTGGAAACTTTCAGCCTCTCCAGATGGCAAAAGATGCTAAAATTGCCACATGTCTGTAATCCCAGGATGGCTGGGATTGGGAGGCTGAGGCAGGATGACTGAACCCAGGAATTCAAGACCAGCCTGGGCAACATGGTGAAACCCTGTCTCTACAAAAATCAGCCAGACATGACAGTGCACACCTGTGGTCCCAGCTACTGGGGAGGCTGAGATGGGAAGATCACCTGAGCCCAGGAGGTTGAGGCTACAGCTTGCCAAGTTTGCACCACTGCACTCCAGCCTGTGCAACAGAGAGACCTCTTCTCAAAAAACAATAATAATAATAATAATAAATGCTAAAATTAAGAGATTCACTATCAGGAAGTATACACGAAAGAAAAGGTCAAGGATGTGACTGTGCTACGTTTTGCTAAAACCTTAGAAACATTAAGAGGTCAGAGTATTCAGTCATACAAAGGGCCCTTTCAGGAGAGTAAGAGCATACCTTACAGATCCTCTCAAACCAGAAAGCCTTTAGGAAGCTTAAAGGTACTGTCCCTAAGGTTTCTCAGCAGGTGATCAAGGTAGGGAAAAATTTATCTTCAAAAGATTTGTACATGTGGCCTTTGTCTAATGGAATGAATTCCACTGAAATCCACAGAAGACCTACAAAGTTCTTAAGAAAATTATGTTAGTAGAAACACAGCCTGTTTGGATTGAAAGGGCCAAAGAGTACAAAATGATCCCCAAAATTCTACTGGCAGTATGCATGCAGGATAAAATTACTCAGCTGCCACATGCACTGCCTTTGTGAAAAAGGAAGAAAGGCTCAGAGAGTGAAGCCAGTTACCCAGAGGACCCAGCCCTACTCAGCCTCCTATTCCTATTCCTCTCCACCGTAGCAGTTGTTCCCCGGGGTTTTGCTACTGTCCGTTCTGGTTTGCAATTCCATTCAGGACCTTTTTCTCCTTTAGTCATCTTTATAGCCCCACTTAGGATCCCACCTTGCTCCATTTTCTTTGTCCTGTTACCAACCAAATGCCATCCCTTACCTACCTTAAAAAGTTTCTGGGAGTGTTTAATCATAAAAGCCATCCCACTGTTTAACTTTGTGATATTCTCCTGAAGGTCATTTGCAGTGACCTATTCAGAGGAAAAGAAACCAAACAAAGGGCATTAAGAGCTGGAAAGTAGTATTTACCAATATGCTTACGCTTTCAAATGTATGAAGTTTCTATCCCTAACAAAGGTGCCTCTGATACCATGCTTAATTCTGGAAAGACTTTTTGGTTCACCAAGATATAACATAATCTAGAACAACAAATATGTCCCTAAAGTGATGAGAATATCCTTGAAAACCAATTTTCATTTCCTAATTCTGCTTAAAAATTAGACATGTAAGCAAAACTGGCAAAGAAAATCTAGTCTCGGATTCAAAATGAGCAGAAAGAACAGAATCTGTTCCACCATCGAGGACAGCACTGCCACTTTAGAAAACTAGAGTTTCTCCAAAGACAAAAGGGAACTGTCACTACCTATACCAAAGGTGACATCTGTTTTTCTTTTCTTTTTTTTTTTTTCTGAGATGGAGTCTCACTTTGTCCCAGGCTGAAATGCAGTGACATGATCTCGGCCCACTGCATCCTCTGCCTCCCGGGTTCAAGCTATTCTCCTGCCTCAACCTCCCAAGTTGCTGGGATTACAGGCGCACATGACCACACCCAGCTAATTTTTGTATTTTTAGTGGAGATGGGGTTTTACCATGTCAGCTTGTCTCAAACTCCCGACCTCGTGATCCACCCACCTCAGCCTCCCAAAGTGCTGGGATCACAAGCATGAGCCACCGCACCCAGCCTGACATCTGTTTCTTAAAAACACAGTAAAATTGTCATTGATTCCCTTCTTTTGTTTCTCCTGTCTTTTTTTAAGTACTTCAGTATCGCTATTATCCAAAACCCCTCATTTTTAACATGTATCTTTGTTACTTTATCTCTTTGCTTTTAAATACTCTTTTCTTTTTTTTTAGAGATAGGGTCTTGCTTTGCCACCCAGGTTGGAGTACAGTGGTGCAATCTTAACTTACTGTAGCCACCAACTCCTTAGCTCAAGTGATCCTCCCACCTCAGACTCTCAAGTAGCTAGCACTACAGGCATGTGCCACCACATCCAGCTTATTTTTCCTTTCCTTTTGTAGAGATAAGGTCTCAAGGTCTCACTGTGTTGCCCAGGCTGGTCTCAACATCCTGACCTCAAGCAATCCTCCTACCTCAGCCTCCCAAAGTGCTGGGATTACAGGTAAGCCACCACTTCTTTTTATCACCACAGTTCACTCCTTGCTTTTCTATAGTCGTGGTTAGCTCATTCTAAAATTCCTTCATTATAAGGCTTGATCTTCTTAACATGGACAAATGTTGATGTGTCCTCTGCTCCCCTACTCACCCCCAGAGGCTCTTCCTGGTCCAGAACTTTCTTATTTTTTCACTAGTTATTTGTTAAGTAAAATGTTTCACACAATCTCTCTCCTTTACCTTCCTTTTCTCATTTCTTATCATCTCAAAAATTTTTTATGAATTACTATAACCTATTTCTGTTATCTTCCCAACAACCTTGTGGGGTAAGTAGTAAACCTATTACAGAAAGTCCTCACTTAAGGCATTAATAGGTTCTTGGAAACTCTAAGTTTAAATGAACCAACATATAGCAGGTCCTCAAATAACATCATTTTCTTCAATATCTTTTCGTTATAACATTGATGAGAAAAATGATTTGCTTTGTTATAAGTCATTTTGATTAAAGTTGCAGTTTCCAAGAACCTATCAACGATGTTAATAGGTTAAAGACTTACTGTATTATGCCCAGTTACAGACAAGAAGCCTACACACAGAAATGGTAAAAGATTAGACAGACAAAAAATGGCTTGTAGACAGTTGCTTTAAAAAAGAAAGTAAAAGGCCAGGTATGGTGGCTCACACCTGTAATCCCAGCAATTTGGGAGGCAGAGGCAGGTGGATCACCTGAGATCAAGAGTTCGAGACCAGCCTAGCCAATATAGTGAAACCCCATCTCTACCTAAAAATACAAAAATACAAATATTAGCCAGGTGTAGTGGCACAAGCCTATAGTCCCTGATACTTAGGAAGCTGAGGCAGGAGAATTGTTTGAACCTGGGAGGCAGAGGATGCAGTGAGCCGAGATTGCACTAGTGTACTCCTGGGCAACAGAGTAAGACTCAGTCTCAAAAAAAAAAAGAGAAAAGACATAGGTAACAGTGCTGTTATGTGACTTCCAATCCACCTACCCTCGCTCACAACTCAGATTATAAATGGGCAAGAATATGATCTATGTACCCCCAGGTCAACAATTTGTTTAAAAGACTTCAGATGAGGCTGCAGTGAGCAGTGATTGTGGTACTCCAGCCTGGGCAACAGAACGAGACCCTGTCTCAAAAAACAACAGAAAAAAATACTTCAAAGAATTTTATTTCTCTGTGTTTTTATCCCTCAGATATTAAAAAAAGAGAGTGAATTTATTTCTCATGTAAGTCACTGAGAAGACCATGGTCTCCATAATAAGAATAAAGTTCAGCTTTATCCAAAGAGACTACGTATCTATAGGAAATAGAAAAGTTAGGACAAGACAGGATTGTTCTAAGTGCCATCTCATCTATAAATCTATAAGCTTGGTGACATTATCCCACGAGATCATACAGCTCCATTCTAATTTTATTTTATTTATTTATTTTTTTTTTGAGACGGAGTTTTGCTCTTGTTACCCAGGCTGGAGTGCAATGGCGCGATCTCAGCTCACCACAACCTCCGCCTCCTGGGTTCAGGCAATTCTCCTGCCTCAGCCTCCTGAGTAGCTGGGATTATAGGCACACGCCACCATGCCCAGCTAATTTTTTGTATTTTTAGTAGAGACGGGGTTTCACCATGTTGACCAGGTTGGTCTCGATCTCTCGACCTCGTGATCCACCAGCATCGGCCTCCCAAAGTGCTGGGATTACAGGCTTGAGCCACCGCGCCCGGCCATTCTAATTTTATACTATTCGATCTTCAGAAACTAATTTGATTTCCCAAGAAGCCTTTCCCGTTAAGAAGTACTACCATACTGACCAGCCAAAATGAGTATTCTTGTTTATTCAGTAGCTATAATTTCTCACTAACAGTTGCCACTAATACCATCCCATGTAGGTTTACCAGAGATTGATTTACAAGTGAAGTTAACAGGAATTGGCCCTCTCAGGTCTGATGACTCTTAATGAACTAATAAAGTAACTTCCCAACCTCATAAAGCTGAAGGCTAGACCTTGGCCCCTTGATAATCTCACCAAGTTATAGCCATAGAATAAGGCCCAGCCCAAGAAAATCAAGTAATCTTTACTCTTCCTGTCAACACTCACATTTTTTGGCCACAGGACATGGGGTGCAAACATAAGGGCAAGGTTATAGGCTGACATCTTATTCTTGTCTTGTTTCTTTGCTGTCTGGTATAGGAGATCAAGCAATAACTTCAGCAAATTCCGATTGGGAGGAGGGAGAATGAGGAAGAGTAACTGGAGAGCCTCAATTTGCCGGTCCTTGTCTGGTATATTGGTTTTGTTTCCTTTATCATCAAACTGCATCAAATCTTGAGGACGAAAGAGAATTTGCAAAGCAGGGAGAAAATATCAGCAAGAAAAATCAGTGCTATCATCATTATCCTCCCCCTTTCTCCTAAGAAAGGAGAAAAAAGGTTCAGACAGAAACACAATTCAAAGATTACAGTAAAACATAACAAAATAATGTCAATACAATTCAACAATAAAAAGGCCAAAAAAATTTGTTAATGCGTACAGGATTTGAATAGACATTCTTTCAAAGAAGGTATACAAGTGGCCAATAAGGCTTTGTATGCTCAGTATCATTAGCCATCAAGAAACTATAAATCAAGCTGGGCGTGGTGACTCACGCCTGTAATCCCAGCACTTTGGGAGGCTGAGGTGGGTGGATCACCTGAGGTTAGGAATTTGAGACCAGCCTGACCAATATGGTGAAACCCCATCTTAAAAAAAAAAAAGAAACTATAAATCAAAACCACAATGACATACTACTTCATACCCACTACGATGGCCATAACTACAAACAGAGTGACAATAAAAAATGCTGGTAAAGATGTAGAGAAAATTAAACCCTCCTCCATTGCTGATGGGAATATAAAATGGTATAACCACTTGGAAAACATTTTGGCAGTTCCTTAAAAAGTGAGAGTTACCATCTGACCAAGAAATTCCATTCCTAGGTATATACCCAAGAGAAATAAAAACATATCCAGGTCAGGCACATTGGCATATGCCAGTAACCCCAACACTTTAGGAGGCCAAGGTGGACAGATCACTTGAGCCCAGGATTTCAAGACCAGCCTGGGCAACAGGGCAAAACCCCATCTCCATAAAAAATAAAAAGATATACACATGTCTTTGATAATGCCACTCACTCCACTTCTCCCCACTCAGATATTTTACAGCTAAAAAAAAAATGAGAGTGAAAAATGAGCGTGAATATGTCCTTGTTCACAGGCTGCTCCTTATAACAGGCAGCTCCCAATGGAGTCAGGATTATTGGTTCTCCCCTAACAGGCTAAAAAGGTTATCAACAAAATCAGTCCATTGGATAATGAAAGTTTCAAAGGACACTAATAACCATTTGAGTACAATTCATATAGACCTAAAAATGATTACAGTGTGTTATTTCAGCTGTTTAATCTCTATAATTCCAGGTTTAGGAAAGGCAGATAACACTTTTAGAAAATGGCCCCTGTTGGCCGGGCGCGGTGGCTCAAGCCTGTAATCCCAGCACTTTGGGAAGCCAAGGCGGGCGGATGACGAGGTCAAGAGATCGAGACCATCCTGGTCAACATGGTGAAACCCTGTCTCCACTAAAAATACAAAAAATTAGCTGGGCATGGTGGCGCATGCCTGTAGTCCCAGCTACTCAGGAGGCTGAGGCAGGAGAACTGCCTGAACTCAGGAGGCGGAGGTTGCGGTGAGCCAAGATCGTGCCATTGCACTCCAGCCTGGGTAACAAGTGAAACTCTGTCACAAAAAAAAAAAGAAAAAAGAAAGAAAGAAAGAAAGAAAGAAAGAAAGAAAGAAAGAAAGAAAGAAAGAAAGAAAGAGAAAGAAAATGGCCCCTGTTAATATTAAACTGAAAACAAGGCCGGGCACGGTGGCTCAAGCCTGTAATCCCAGCACTTTGGGAGGCCGAGGCGGGTGGATCACGAGGTCGAGAGATCGAGACCATCCCGGTCAACATGGTGAAACCCCGTCTCTACTAAAAATACAAAAAATTAGCTGGGCATGGTGGCGCATGCCTGTAATCCCAGCTACTCAGGAGGCTGAGGCAGGAGAATTGCCTGAACCCAGGAGGCAGAGGTTGCGGTGAGCCGAGATCGCGCCATTGCACTCCAGCCTGGGTAACAAGAGCGAAACTCCGTCTCAAGAAAAATAAATAAATAAATAAATAAAATAAAAAAATAAACTGAAAACAAAAATTCTTTCCAGTTATCAGCTAGGCATATGAAAGGCTACAACTGTGCCACGCCTCAATATGTTCTCAAAGAATAGTGAATCACAGGGTGGTGAAAGGGAGGATTTCAAATATTGCACTAAATGAATTAACTGAACTGGAAAGCAAACAAAACAAGCATCCTTCATGTTAACATTTGTAAAAAGAATATTTTCCAAATCTTTTCCAAAGGTCTAACATATTTCTCCCCAAAATAACTGTAAAATTTTACAATATCGTAGTAATATTTACTCATTATATCATTTGGATTGCTCCTAAAAGTGCTTTAAGATTAATTTTTTTAATTCAAAACATTTCTTTTTTTTTTTTTTTTTTTTTTTTTTTGAGACGGAGTTTTGCTCTTGTTACCCAGGCTGGAGTGCGATGGCGCGATCTCGGCTCACCGCAACCTCCGCCTCCTGGGTTCAGGCAATTCTCCTGCCTCAGCCTCCTGAGTAGCTGGGATTACAGGCATGTGCCACCATGCCCAGCTAATTTTTTTTGTATTTTTAGTAGAGACGGAGTTTCACCATGTTGACCAGGATGGTCTTGATCTCTTGACCTCGTGATCCACCCGCCTCGGCCTCCCAAAGTGCTGGGATTACAGGCTTGAGCCACCGCGCCCGGCCAACATTTCTTTAAGTAGTTAAAATTACTCAAAAGGAAAAAAAAAAAGAAAAACCTTGTATTTCTTTTCCATATAATTAGAAGAAACAGGAAAAATACTCAGGGGCAGAAAAGTAAGCAACTGTAGTAACGGATACTGATGCTGTGCACACTTAGAGCCCATAGCGGCATAACAGACATGCAATTTAAGAATGAATTCCCAGGCAGGGCGCGGTGGCTCAAGCCTGTAATATCAGCACTTTGGGAGGCTGAGGCGGGTGGATCACGAGGTCAAGAGATCGAGACCGTTGTGGTCAACATGGTGAAACCTCGTCTCTACTAAAAATACAAAAAATTAGCTGGGCATGGTGGCACATGCCTATAGTCCCAGGTACTCGGGAGGCTGAGACAGGAGAACTGCTTGAACTCAGGAGCTGGAGGTTGCGGTAAGGATCGCGCCATTGCACTCCAGCCTGGGTAACAAGAGCAAAACTCCGTTTCAAAAAAAAAAAAAAAAAGAAATCGGTGACACTGGGCTGGGGGCTGGGGCTCACACCTGCAATCCTAGCTAGCACTTTGGGAGACGGAGGGAGGATCACTTGAAGCCAGGAGTTTGAGACTAAACTGGGCAACAGACTTTCTCTTTTTTTTAAGACAGAGTCTCGCTCTATCGCCAGGCTGGAGTGCAGTGGCGCAATCCCGGTTCACTGCAACTTCCGTTTTCCAGTTTCAAGCAATTCTCCTGCCTCAGTCTCCGGAGTAGCTGGGACTACAGCACTCACTCAGGCATGGGCCTGGCTAATTTTTTGTATTTTTAGTAGAGACAGGATTTCACCATGTTGGCCAGGATGGTCTCGATCTCTTGAGCTCATGATCTGCCCTCCTTGGCCTCCCAAAGTGCTGGGATTACAGGCGTGAGCCACTGCACCCAGCCCAGGCTTTTTTCAAAAGAAAAAAAATTAAATCAGTAACACTGGTTGTTTCTGGGAAGAACTGGGTGTTGGGGAACAGGGGTAGGAGAGGTTTTTACTGTATATTCTTTGAATCATCTGAATTTTGACCTATGTGTTTCTATTTAGAAAACAAATATTATTTTTTAAAAAACAAATTTCCAAGAGTAGAGATGTCCTCAACTGAGGCATAGAAATACTGAGTAAAAACCCCAAACCAAGGCAAAAATACTGAACCTGTAACCATCTGAAATATATGAATCAATCCAATGAAAAACATACATTTATTAAGCAACTAAAATGGGTTGAGCACAGTGGCTTATGCCTAAAATCCCAACACTTCAGGATGCCAAGGTGGGCAGATCGCTTGAGCCTAGAGTTCAAGCCTGGGCAATATGGCAAAACCGTATGTCTACAAAAAATATAAAAAATTTTGCCAGGCATAGCGGCACACGCCTGTAGTCCCAGCTACTTGGGAGGCTGAGGTGGAAGGTTCATCTGAGCCTGGGAGGTCACAGCTGCAGTGAGCCAAGGTTGCACCACTGCACTCCAGCCTAGGTGACAGAGCAAGACCCTGTCTTCAACTAAAATGTTCAGCATACTACTCGAGGACCTATCAAAGATTCAAAAATAAATAAAACCCAGACCACATCTTACCACCAGCTCATTATCTCAATACAAAGCTTAATCACCAAGAAAGCCATTCGATTAAATTAAACTTAACTAGCCAATACCTATAAGTACCAGAGAAGTCCAGCAACATCACAAAGTCTTAATCAATATTAACAGAAGTATTGCTGCAGGTCACAGGCAACAGAAAATTCCTAGGAACTTTACTAAATTGAAATAAATGTATTTACATCTCCCTCTTACTTCCTATACTCACCAGCAATTTTGAGGTGCGCATTGAAATGTTTATGTGTCAGCAGAGGCTCCGGCAACTCTCCTAGAAACATCTTCAGCAAAGTGGCAACATCATTTGAATGAAACTCCCCTGATTCCAAGTCAATGTCAGTTCCATTATTGAGAGCATCCCTTAAAATCTGCTGTCGGACACTATTACCTGGTACTCTAAACAAACCCTCTACTCGCAAGTCTGTTTAGTATAAAAGAAAGCAGAGGATAGGCAAAAAGGAAGCAGAAAGATTATGATTAAATTACATAATCTAAAGACTACTTTACACTTAAAAGATCCTTTACAAAGCCTTTCAGGTAAGTTTTTGCCTTTTTTTACCAGGGTAGTTTAGAACCTACTGACCTCCTGAGGAGACGTATCTGAAGGTCCCTGAGCATTTGGAGATCTTCCAAACTAAAAGGTAGTCCTCCCAGGAGTCATTCAACATCCTGAGGTATATATAGACACTCTGAATTTAACCCAATCAAGTCAAAATTAGATTGAAAAATAAACTGAAAAAAGCCAAATCTCCCTGAAGACCTCTTCTCCTTGTTTATCCCAGACGTGGTATGGAGGGGCTACATACATGTGTGGATGTCTGTGGCTCTTGTAAACTGTTTTCCCAGCCCAGAATGAATCTAGAGTCTCTACATTGCTCTAGGAATCAGAACTCTAACGTGTCAAATTACCTTTCAGCCTAAATGATTACCAGAAGCTTAGGATCATCCCAACTAAACTATTCATTCCTAGGCCAGGTAAAATGGCTTATGCCTATAATCTCAGCACTTTGGGAGGCCTAGGCGGGTGAATCACTTGAGCCCAGGAGTTCGAGACAAGCCTAGGCAATATGGCAAAACCCCATCTCTACAAAAAACTACAAAAACTATCCAGGTGTGGTTGTGCAAGCTTGTGGTCCCAGTTACAAGGGAGGCCGAGATGGGAGAATGACCTGAGCCCAGGAGCCCAAGGCTGCAGTGAGCCAAGATTGCACCACTGCACCCCATCCCGGACAACAGATTGAGACACTGTCTCAAAAAAAAAAAAAAAAAAAGAAAAGAAACATTTAAGTAAAGAATGTGTTTTAATCATGTTAATTCTGGAGGAAAAAAAAAGTATCATGCTCTCTTAAATAAATGCCACAATTCTTTAGGAACAACATATTTTTCCAGAAGAAATGTCTCTCTGAGTCGAGAGGTAAATGTGACATCACAGTCTAATATATATACACTTTGAGAGTATAAAGCAAATTAATATATGAGATGAAGTTTAAAAGGAAATGCATTTTTAAAATGCCACCTGAAATTAACACTGGTTAGTTCCTTTGTTGATGGTTAATTAGCGCCTACTAACTCCAGGCAGCTCTCAACAGAAAACTGAGAACTCTACATTAAACAAAGAATGATAAAATTTCAAGTAGTCTTACTTTTGTGTAGATATTCAATCAACTGGTATATCTGGGCAATGCCTTCCTCCGTCAGTGGGGACCCAAATATCACTCCTTTTTCTGAAAAACCATATGATATGACAGGGCTATATTCCACACAAATAGTACAAAGTCTTCATACCTAAAACCACTCACGCATCCTATTATTTCACAATTCAGCAAGTGTTTTCACATGGTCAGTAAACAAAAACCTTAGAAGTGGAAGTAAACCAGAAAAGACAATCAAGACAACTCTCAATCAGCTCTCTCAAGTTCAATATTAGACTACAGGTTCCTTGAGGGCAAAGACCACCTTCTTGTTTAAATAAGAAGGAGATATCTAGCATGTTAGTATTTAATTTAACAACAAACAGAAGGCCAGACATTGTGGCTCACACCTGTAATCCCAGTGTTTTGGGAGGCTGAGATGGGACTGCTTGAGGCCAGGAGTTTGAGACCAGCCTGGGCAATATAGTGAGACCCCGTTTCTACAAAAAACAGAAAACAGTCAGGCATGGTGTCATGCACCTGTAGTCCCGGCTACCGGGAAGCTGAGACAGAAGGATAGTTTGAGGCCAGGAATTTGAGGCTACAGTGAGCTGTAATGACACCACTGTACTCCAGCCTCGGCAACAGCGTGAGATCCCATCCCCTAAAAAAAGAAAAAAAGAAAGGAAAAAAATTCAAGCTTTCTTTACTATAGCCTCTAGCTATCTAATTTTGACTTTTTAAAGATTATTTTCACATATTAATAGGGCATGAAAATCAAGACACCCCTGATAACTACCTAAGTTAATCATGTCATCTCTCAGAGACTGAATGAATTTGCTTTAGTTTAATTATTTATTTATCTAGACAGTTTTTATAATTTGTATTACTATTACTTAAGGTGTTACTACTTACAAAAATTTTTTTAAATGGCCCAAAAATGCTTTAATAGCAACTCTTTAATGAAGGTGTGGATGCTGAGAGAGAAGCCCAGGGCGCAGCTGAAGCCTACCCACCCTTCACAGACACATCTCCTACCCTTGCGCTTGAGAGACATGAGAGACCGGAAGAATCCTGACGCTGGGCCGGCCCCGCCAGGCAACTTAAGGTCCACTTCCCCCATCAGCTGAGCCAACTCCGTTCCAGGTAAATCAATGAGCCTTGTGATATTGCTGACCACCAACTCGGTGAACACCTCAGGTTTCTCATGTCGGAGTTTCTCCACAAAAAAGTCAGGATTAAAGATAATGGGCTGACCTCGAAGGGAAGAGTCATTGCAGATCACAAAACTGCAGATGGCATCACTGAAAAAAACAGAAGAAAATCTCTCAGAACATATTTTTGTACGTTTTATATGCACTACTCATTGGGTTCCTTGGTCTTGACTCCGCACAAAGGCAGAGGTTTCCTTATAGTCAGCTTCCTTTAATTGAGCCAGCTGCCCTTGAACTCTGTTCCTTAAAACCACAAAGCCTCACAGAAGGGAAAGCACAAGTACATACAACAGATTTTTTTTTTTTTTTTTTTTTTTTGAGACAGAGTTTCGCTCTTCTTACCCAGGCTGGAGTGCAATGGCGCGATCTCAGCTCACCACAACCTCCACCTCCTGGGTTCAAGCAATTCTCCTGCCTCAGCCTCCTGAGTAGCTGGGACTACAGGCATGCACCACCATGCCCAGCTAATTTTTGTATTTTTAGTAGAGACGGGGTTTCACCTTATTGACCAGGATGGTCTTGATCTCATGATCCACCCACCTCGGCCTCCCAAAGTGTTGGCATTACAGGCGTGAGCCACCGCGCCCGGCCCCATAAAACAGATATTAATTCAGCTTTTCCCATGTCCACAAATAGATTTTATTTTAAAATACGCCAATTCTGGATGCCTCTGACCCATCCATCATTATCTAAGTCCAACCTCTGCTCAGACAGTTCTTCTCTCTAGGGCTCCTGATCCTAGCTGGTTCTCCACTCCTACATTACATTGGGCTATACTCTTGGCAAAGCTCCTTTGGATCTCAGAAATATTTTCTTCCCTGTTCTTTGTTTCCCAATGCCTACTATACCCTTGTATTAGTCTATTTTCATACCGCTAGGAAAAAATGTCCAAGACTGGGTAATTTATAAAGAAAATGAGCTTTAATGGACTCACAGTTCCACATGACTGGGAGGCCTCACAATCTTGGCAGAAGGTGAAGAAGGAACAAAGGTACATCTTACATGGCAGCAGGCAAGAGAGTGTGTGTGAGGTAACTGCCCTTTATAAAACCATCAGATCTCGTGAGACTTATTCATGGGGGGAAAACCCCACCCCATGATTCAATTACCTCCCACCAGCTTCCTCTAATGACACATGGGGATTGTGGGAGCTATAGTTCAAAGTGAGATTTGGGTAGGGACACAGCCAAACCACATCATTCTGCCCCAGCCCCTCCCAAATCTCATGTTCTCACATTTCTTTTTCTTTTTCTTTTTCTTTTTTTTTTGAGACAGAGTCTGACTCTGTCACCCAGGCTAGAGTGCAATGGTGCAATCTTGGCTCACTGCAATCTCTGCCTCCTGGATTCAAGCAATTCTCCCTGCCTCAGCCTCCTGAGTACCTGGGATTGCAGGTGCCCATCACCACACCCGGCTAATTTTTGTATTTTTAGTAGAGACAGGGTTTTTCCATGTTGGCCAGGCTGGTCTCGAACTCCTGACCTCAGGTGATCTGCCTGCCTCGGCCTCCCAAAGTGCTGGGATTACAGGCATGAGCCACCATACCCAGCCAGTCCTCACATTTCAAAATCAATCATGCCTTCCCAACAGTCCTCCAAAGTCTTTTTTTTTTTTTTTTAAGACAGAGTTTCACTCTTGTTACCCAGGCTGGAGTGCAATGGCGTGATCTCGGCTCACCGCAACCTCCGCCTCCTGGGTTCAGGCAATTCTCCTGCCTCAGCCTCCTGAGTAGCTGGGATTACAGGCACGCGCCACCATGCCCAGCTAATTTTTTGTATTTTTAGTAGAGACGGGGTTTCACCGGTTGACCAGGATGGTCTCGATCTCCTGACCTCGTGATCCACCCGCCTCAGCCTCCCAAAGTGCTGGGATTACAGGCTTGAGCCACCGCGCCCGGCGGGTTTTTCTTTTCTACTGCATTGTCAGGCTGCAAATTTTTCAAACTTTTGTGCTCTGCTTCCTCTTGAAAATTTTGCTGCTAAGAAATTTCTTCCACCAGGCCAGGCATGGTGGCTCACACCTGTAATCCAAGCACCTTGGAGGCCAAGGCGGGTGGATCACCTGAGGTCAGGAGTTCAAGACCAGCCTGACCAACATGGTGAAACCCGTCTTTTAAAAAAAATATCTAAAATAAATAAATAAATAAAATTTTTTTAAAAAAAAGAAATTTCTTCCACCAGATACCCTAAATCATCTCCTAAAGTTCAAAGTTCCACAGATCTCTAGGGCTGGGGCAAAATGCCGCCAGTCTCTCTGCATAGCAAGAGTGATGGCCTTTATTCCAGTTCCCAACAAGTTCCTCATCTCCATCTGAGACCATCTCAGTCTGGATTTCATTGTCCACATCCCTATCAGCATTTTGGTCAAATCCATTCAACAAGTCTCGAGGAAGTTCCAAACTTTCCCACATTTCCCTGTCTTTTTCTGAACCCTCTAAACTGTCCCAACCTCTGCCTGTTACTCAGTTCCAAAGTTGCTTCTACACTTTCGGGTATCCTTACAGCAATACCCAACTCTTCTGGTACCAGTTTACTGTATTAGTCTGTTCTCATGCTGCTGATAATGACATACCCACAACTTGGTAATTTATACAGGAAAGAGAGGTTTAATGAACTCACAGTTCCATGTGGCTGGGGAGGCCTCACAATCATGGTGGAAGGCAAAGGGGGAACAAAGGCATCCATTACATGGCAGTAGGCAAGAGACCATGTGCAGGGGAACCTCCCTTTATAAAACCATCAGATCTTGTGAGACTTACTCACTATCAAGAGAACAGCATAGGAAAAACCCGCCCCATGATTCGATTACCTCCCACTGGGTTCCTCCCACAACACATGGGGATTATGGGAGCTAGAATTCAAGATGAAATTTGGGAGGGGACACAGCCAAACCATTTAAACCCCTTTTTACTTCTAATATGTTGTTATGTTTAAGAACTGTATAATTGAAACTACAGCAGACATATAGTTTGTATCTATTAACAATTAATTCTAATGGCTTGTTCTAATCCTTATTATATAAACAGTCATCTATTATATAACAAACAAATGGACATAACACAAGCTAGAAAGGACAAGTTATCATATCTCAGTTGGGCAGAATGGAAATTCACCTGACTCATACAAACATACCCAATAAAAACAATCACAACTTAAAAGTGGTCCATTATGCCCTAGGTACCAAAGCACTGTTCCAGGAAATATGACAGCACTTCTAAATATTAGACATAACTAATCTACAAAGGACATTGTCAATACTACATGGATAATTGTTCATAACAGTATAGTGAAAACAAGGCATGGGTAAACTTCAAAGTTCATCCCTATTTCCTTGAAAAATTATGGCATGATTTGATCAACAGCCCACATCTTCAGTTGGTGGCTAGGAGATTTTTTTTTTCTCTGAAATGATCATGTATTATTAGAAATACTATATGAAGCTATTGTTGCTGCAATAAAAATAAAAAATAAAGAGAAATAACATAAAAGTTAAAAATCTAGGAATGTGTGTCCTCAAGCCAAAAAGTCACTAAAAAAACAGAATTTAAAATGCTTTTCTCCTCAACCTTTTTACATACTAGGTTATTTTTCCTGTTCAAATGCCAATGATGATAAATAAAAGCCAGTTAGAATTAGAAGCAACTTCATCTTAAATCTTGAAAAGCGCCTCTTTTTTTAATGTCAGCTTATTTCAGTCAAGAAGCAAGAGTCAATATAGGACTATTGTTTATAATCACTGCCAATGAGTAATTACTACCCTACCAGGAGGGCCAGAAAGTCATAAAATATGTAGCACCAAAAAGAGTCTCATAATTTATTGAGTCTAAACTAATCATTTTCTGGAATTCACATCCCTTTTAATTCTGAATAACTGATTCAGATCAGATTAGCTTTAACATAAAAATGTATATTAATAGCAAGCTTTATATTCCTGAAACAGAAACACATACATATATAAAACTTACAAATTTTTATTAATGTCCAGGCAAAACTCAGGATTCTAACACTTTCATTACACTTGATCCTTCCAGCACTAAACTGGATCAAATTTCGTACATAAGTGAGAAAGAAACTAGAAGCAACATGTATCATTTTTCAACAAAATCCTTCCTACCTCTTGATCACCCCCAAAACTACTCCCTCCAAAACAGCATGAACAAGTAGAAGAATAAACAGGTTGAAGGTTGCTCCTAGCTCTTAATAAAGAATACAAGAAGAAAAAGATACAGTGGAAGTCCTAACACCTAAGTAACATTTAAACAATCTCAGTTTCTTTTCCCCGGTTTTTTCTCCCCGTTCTTCCTATGGTCATTCTCTCTTGTTATGTCACATTTTAATTTCTTTAAGCTAGTTATTTTCTTTTCTCCCACTTCCTCACATTTTCTGTGTGAACCATCTGATAAAACAATATCTAAGAGATGGAAATAGTTAAAAGAGAAATTAAATAGAAGGTGAAAGAAATATGGAAAAGAGTTACAGCGGATTATTTTTCTTAAAGTTATCCCCATATCACAAAACCCACTAACGCCTTTCCAAATAATACACAATACCACAATAAAAAGCTAAGAATATCAAGAAACATGTTTAAGAACTTAAGAAATTTCTCGGACTAAAGAAAAAAACACTATAAGCAAAAACGACTTTCTACCCTACAATATTTTAAAACGAACCAAATGTACTAAAGTTCAAGAAAATAAATACACTTCTTACATAAGTGCTGAAAGCTTCTGATGAGGCATTGGTAAATGGAAGAGACAGGAAAAAAGCTTTCCCCTTGTTTGTTGTGACAAAGAACCTCTCCTTTCCCTACCCCAGCACAGCCTACGCAAATTCCAGACATGTTAGAGGATACAAGGGCACATTATGGGGCCTGAAAGGCAGTACTTAAGACTCTGAACACTTATCTGCAAGCAGGAAAATAGAGATAAAGAACTAGACCAGTTAATTAACCGTATTTGCCAATACATAGATGGAACTCAAAAGCAGACTCCCATCACCACTGAAGTTGTACTAGATGAAACAGTTACAAATGTAAAAGCATAGGACAGGTAGTTTTACAATACGGGGGAAGGGTGATCCCTACCTCACATCACAGACAAAAAATAAATTCCAAACAAAATAAAGATCTAAATATGAAAAGCCAAATTTAAAAACATTAAAAAACAATATAGAATAAATTAATGTGACAGAAGAAGAGTTGCTTAAACAAGACATAAAAAGCACAATCTCCAATGAAAGAATCATAAATTTAACTACATTAAATTTTTCTGTATAACAAATGACATTACAAACTAAATTTCTTAAAAATGAAGTCACAATGCCTCTAAAGAGGAAAAGTGAATAAAAGGGGAAGAGGAGTGGGAGAGAAACTTTTCACTGTATGCTCTATTGTATTTTCTGGATTTTATATTCATGTGAACATACTAACTATTCATAATAAATAAGTAAATAAATAAATCTAAAACCTTAAAAGTAATAATATGAAAGCACTACATAAACTGCATGCTGTTAAGGAAAAAAAAAAAAGAAAATAATAAAATACTAGAAAAGCCACAGACTGAAAAAACAGATGTTTGCCGTGCATATAACCAAGAATAAGTATTCAGAATTTATCAGTAAGCCTAAAAATTAACAAGGAAAAGACACTTGACTCAGTAGAAAATTAGTCAAATGACATGATCAATAATGCATAGAAAAGGGGGCCTAATAACTAATAAACATAAAAAGAATCTCTGCTCTTTTAGCCAGATTTGGAAAAAAAAACAAACAAACTCAACTTCACAAGTTATCAAAGTAAATTTAAAAATAGTATATTTCCTTACTCATCACTTAGCAAAATCAGATTCAAGTGGTATATTTTTATTCTCAGTTTGCTATGTATTTTTTTGTTTTGTTTTTTGAGACAGAGTCTCACTCTTGTCACTGAGGCTTGAATGCAGTGGGGTGATCTCAGCTCACTGCAGCCTCTGCCTCCTAGGCTCAAGCAATTCTCCTGCCTGAGCCTTCCAAGTAGCTAGGATTATAAGTACACACCACTACACTCAGGTAATTTGCCTCTGTTGTTTATTTATTTACTTATTTAAAATTGTGTATTGGAGGCCTGGCGCGGTGGCTCATGCTTGCAATCTCAGCGCTTTGGGAGGCCAAGGCGGGTGGATCACGTGGTCAAGAGATCGAGACCATCCTGGTCAACATGGTGAAACCCCGTCTCTACTAAAAATACAAAAAAGTAGCTGGGCATGGTGGCACGTGCCTGTAATCCCAGCTACTCAGAAGGCTGAGGCAGGAGAATCGCCTGAACCCAGGAGGCGGAGGTTGCGGTGAGCCAAGACCGTGCCATTGCACTCCAGCCTGGGTAACAAGAGCAAAACTCCGTCTAAAAAAAAAAAAAAAAAATTGTGTATTGGGAGGCCAGGCACAGTCGCTCAAGCCTGTAATCCCAGCACTTTGGAAGACCAAGGCAGGAGGCAGGAGGATCACTTGAGGTCAGGAGTTCAAGACCATGTTCGGCCAACATGGTGAAACCCCATCTGTACTAAAGACACAAAAAATTAGCCAGGCATGGTGGCATGCACCTGTAATCCCAGCTATCCGGGAGGCTGAGGTAGGAAAATGGCTTGAACCCAGGAGGTGGAGGTTACAGTGGGCCAAGGTCACACCGTTGCACTCCAGCTTGGGTGGCAGGGCAAGACACTGTCTCAAAAAAAAAATAAAATTGTGTATTGGTCTTTAATTTTATCAAATACTTATCAAAACTTTATTGTGCATCTATTGATCATTTAATTTTTCTCATTTATGGTAAATAATACTGATTTTCTAATGTTTAACCAACCTTGCATTTCTAGAATAACTCAATTTTGTCATGACAGATTATCATTTTTATACGTTGCTCAATTTGGTTTGCTAACAGTTTGTTTAGGTTTCCCATACATTCATAAGTGAGATTGGTCTTAAATTTTCCTTTCTTGTAATATCTTCATTAGGTTTTCACTGTATGCTCTTTTGTATTTTCTGGATTTTATATTCATGTGAACATACTAATCATTCATAATAAATAAATAAATCTAAAACCTTAAAAGTAATAATAAAATACTAGACAAGCCACAGACTAAAAAAAAGATGCTGTTTCTAGCCTTATACACTTAGGTGGGAAATAAGTCTTTTTTTTTTTTTTTTTTTTTTGAGACGAAGTATTACTCTGTTGCCCAAACTGGAGTGCAGTGGTGCAATCTTAGCTCACTGCAACCTGCGCCTCCCGAGTGCAAGCAATTCTCCTGCTTCACCGTCTTTTTTTTTTTTTTTTTTTTTTTTTTTGAGACAGAGTTTCGCTCTTACCCAGGCTGGAGTGCAATGGCGCGATCTCGGCTCACCACAATCTCCGCCTCCTGGGTTCAAGCAATTCTGACTCAGCCTCCTGAGTAGCTGGGACTACAGGTGTGCGCCACCATGCCCAGCTAATTTTTGTATTTTTAGCAGAGATGGGGTTTCACCATGTTGACCAGAATGGTCTCGATCTCTTTACCTCGTGATCCACCCGCCTCGGCCTCCCGAAGTGCTGGGATTACAGGCGTGAGCCACCACGCCCGGCTGTTTCAGCCTCTTGAATAGCTGGGACTACAGGGGCACGCCACCACACCCGGCTAATTTTTTGTATCTCAGTAGAGATGGGGTTTCACCGTGTTGCCCAGGCTGATCTCGAACTCCTGGGCTCAGGCAATGTGTCTGCCTTGGCCTCCCAAAGTGTTAGGATTACAGGCGCGAGCCACTGTGCCCAGCCTATATGTCTTATTTTTCTATTTTCTGAAAAAAATTTATGTGAGATTAGTGTTATTTCTTCTTTAAATATGTGACAGAATTGGCTGATGAAGCCATCTGAACCTACAGTTTTCTTTTCTTTCTTTTTTTTTTTTTTTTTTGAGACGGAGTTTCGCTCTTGTTACCCAGGCTGGCGTGCAATGGCGCGATCTCGGCTCACCGCAACCTCCGCCTCCTGGGCTCAGGCAATTCTCCTGCCTCAGCCTCCTGAGTAGCTGGGATTACAGGCACGCGCCACCATGCCCAACTAATTTTTTGTATTTTTAGTAGAGACGGGGTTTCACCATGTTGACCAGGATGGTCTCGATCTCTTGACCTTGTGATCCACCCACCTTGGCCTCCCAAAGTGCTGGGATTACAGGCGTGAGCCACCACGCCCGGCCCCTGAACCTACAGTTTTCTTTGTGAAAAGGTTTTTCTTTACATATTCCATTTATTTTATGTTATGGACCTACTCACATTTTCCTTTACTTCTTGTGTTAATTTTATTAAGTTGTACATTTCAAGAAATTTGTCTATTTCACATAAACCTTCAAAGTTTACTGGTATAAATTGTATATAATACCCTCTTATCATCTTTTTTGTTGTTGTTGTTTTGAGACGGAATCTTGCTCTATCACCCAGGCTGGAGTGCAGTGGTGCAATCTCAGCTCACTGCAACCTGCACCTTCCGGGTTCAAGCGACTCTTCTGCCTCAGCCTTCCAAGTAGCAGGGCTTATAGGCATTTGCCACCATGCACACCTTTTTTTGTATTTTTAGTATGCAGGGTTTCACCATGTTGGCCAGGCTGGTCTCGGACTCCTGACCTTGTGATCCACCTGCCTTGGCCTCCCAAAGTGCTGGGATTACAGGCATAAGCCAGGCACCCGGCCATACTCTTATCTTTTTTAATGTCTCTAGGTTCCACAATAATGTCCTCCTCTTTGTTCCTGATATTGGTAATTTGTTTTTCAATGTAATTAGCATTGTCAAGGTTCCAAATTCTGGCTTTCTTGATTTGTTGAACCTCTCTATGGTATATATTTGTTGTTTATTTTATTAGTTTCTTGTTTCTTCTTTTTTTGAGACAGAGTGTTACTCCGTCTCCCAGTCAGGAGTACAGTGGCATGATCTTGGCTCACTGCAACCTCCACCTCCCAGGTTCAATCAATTCTCCTGGCTCAGCCTCCCAAGTAACTGGGATTACAGGCACACACCAGCATGCCCGGCTAATTTTTGTATTTTTAGTAGAGGCAGGGTTTCACCATGTTGACCAGGCTGGTCTTGAATTTCTGACTTCAGGTGATTCACCACCCGCAGCCTCCCAAAGTGCTGGGATTACAGGTGTGAACCAACCACACCCAGCCTATTTCATTAATTAATTTCTGCTCTTTTTTTTTTTTTTTTTTTTTTTGAGACAGAAAGTCACTGTCACCCAGGCTGGAGTACAGTGGCACTATTCTGGCTCATTGCAACCTCCACCTCTTTGTTTCAAGCGATTCTCATGCCTCAGCCTCCTGAGTAACTGGGATTACAGATGAGTGCCATCATGCCCAGCCAATTTTTGTATTTTTAGTACAGACAGAGTTTCACCATGTTGAGCAGGCTGATCTTGAACTCCTGGGCTCAAGCAAATCCCACCTCTCAAAGTGCTGGGATTACACTCATGAGCCATCAAACCCAGCCCACAACATTATTTTCTGAACAGCCAAAACTGAAAGCAAAATGTCCAGAAGAATTTTAATTTAATGGCTTTGTTTATTTGCAATGGAATATTAAACAGTAATGAAAATGGACAGACTCTAGCTATATGTACAATCACAGTTAAATCTCACAGATGAAAAGCAAAAGAAGCCCCCCTCCACACACACACACACACACACACACACACACACACACACAGACAACTACATACTCTATGGTGACATTTATATCAAATTTTTAAAATAGGCTGGGCGCGGTGGCTCATGCCTGTAATCCCAGCACTTTGGGAGGCCAAGGCGGGTGGATCACAAGGTCAAGAGATCGAGACCATCCTGGTCAACATGGTGAAACCCCGTCTCTACTAAAAATACAAAAAAAGGGCCGGGCGTGGTGGCTCAAGCCTGTAATCCCAGCACTTTGGGAGGCCGAGGCGGGTGGATCACGAGGTCGAGAGATCGAGACCATCCTGGTCAACATGGTGAAACCCCGTCTCTACTAAAAATACAAAAAATGTTGGCTGGGCATGGTGGTGCGTGCCTGTAATCCCAGCTACTTAGGAGGCTGAGGCAGGAGAATTGCCTGAGCCCAGGAGGCGGAGGTTGCAGTGAGCCAAGATCGCGCCATTGCACTCCAGCCTGGTTAACAAGAGCGAAACTCCGTCTCAAAAAAAAAAAAAAAAGATTTGCTGAAGCTGGGTAATGCGAAGAGTATTGATTATATTGTTCTATAAACTTGTATGTATAATCAACATTTCATGACAAATTGTTTGAAGAAACCAAGTAGTTTTGACTTAAATCTCACTTCAATCTGATATAAATATTAAAGAAAATCAAAGTATATACTAAAGACTAATTTATTCATCATAAAAGTTTTTACATAGACGGCCAGAACCAGGAAAATTAGTAGCTAGATATGTAGGCACACAGAAATAACAAGGGCTCTGGGCAACTATCCCAAAGGATGATAGAGGCAAGATCCCTCAAAAAGAACAATTTGGGGGAGGCGGCCTGCAGGAGACAGAGGGATTGACAGGACATTGTGCGCGGCAGCTTTCCTCTGGATACCAATGCTGAGGACACCATATCAGAGCTCTCCTGCCCACTTCTGTGGGTCGCCACTTCCAAGATAACCCCAATGCCAGTGACATCCTTCCCATCAGTTACCACTCCGGCACCAGAAACCTGTGAAGGCTGCAACAGCTGTGTTTCCTGTTTTAAAGCACTGTTAATACCTGCTCTTGGATGGATAGAATGTAAAGAAGATGAGAGCTACTGTTCACGTAATTCAGCAGTTAGAGGCTGTGGTGTGGTGAACAGGACTTCTGTTCTGTGCCAACTGCCACCCTGGTGCCAATCAGTTCTACAGTGACACATAGATCCAGTGTTTCATACTCAGTGAATCTCAGCAGAGTTGCTGAGGCTTTGTGTGTTGAGTTCACAAACGACTTTGTATGGATTTTGTGGAAATCTTGGGAAATACAGAAGCCTAAAAGAAATTATAATTCCCATTTTCCAGAGTTAAAACCACAACTCTGCCTTCCTCTTCTACAACTTCCACCACAGTTACTCCATCAAGTACAACAAATACCACTTTCACTCCAACCTCACAACCTGTGTAGAAGTCTACCTTTAATGTATAATTTTCTTTCTATTTTTAATGCTATAATTTTCTTTCTTCATAAATTCTGCAAATCTAAGAAACAAACTTAAATTCTGTTTTTTTGTTTGCTTGTTTGTGACAGAGTCTCGCTCTGTCGCCCAGGCTGGAGTGCAGTGGCCTGATCTCGGCTCACTGCAACCTCCGCCTTCCAGGTTCAAGCAATTCTCCTGCCTCATCTTTGAGTAGCTGGGACTACAGGTGCATGCCACCGTGCCCAGATCATTTTTTATATTTTCAGTAGAGACGGGGTTTCACCGTGTTAGCCAGGATAGTCTCCATTTCCTTACCTCATGATCTGCCCACCTCAGCCTCCCAAAGTGCTGGGATTACAGGCATGAGCCACCACACCCGTCCACAAACTTACACTCTGTAAACAGACCAATTACACTGATAAGGACTGGAGAACCATTCATGTAAATTACTGAAACCAAAATACTATCTTTCAAGATGTCCCACATGGAAGATACTTTTCCAGGATCTTTCAATTCCCAAAAGATGCATATAATCTATTTGAGACCATCATCTTTAAAGAAAAAAATCAGTTAAATCATTTTGTTCAACAGGAAATTTTTTAATATTCTGCATTAATCCTTGTGGCAGTCTTTTATTTTAAATGGTTGCTGCTTTGGGATTATCGTTTTTTTTTTTTTTTTCTTGACATGCCAAATGTAACTTTCTGTAAGTGACAGAAAATGCTGTCTTGTGCAGACAATGTCATGACTCTTAGCAGTTTAAATTTAGTCACTTTAAAGCCTGAAAGCTGCATTATTTTCATCCTAACTCAAGACATAATATAGTGAACAGAATTGAGAAGAGTTTGCCAAATGAGTATCAATCAAATGGATTGTGGCCTAACCTACTTATAGTCTACAATTACCACTTTTACCACTAGATGGAACCCTACATGTAAGGTGATATGCTCAGTGAAAGGACTGGAAACAATCCACAGCTGAAAAATCAATTACAGAAAATGAAATGCAAGTGCTTCTGAGGCATGTTGAAGCCATGAATCTGCAAAATTCAAGGCAGTTAAAAAAAAAAAACTGCATCCTGCAGATGTATCTTTTGGCTGACTATACTAAAACTGCACACCCACAAAACTAAATGTTTCCTCCCTGGTGAATTGCCTAACTTGATTTGTTTTCCAAGAACCACAACCTTGGCAAGATTTATCAAAATATGAGCTATATTTAAAGTTGTCTAAATCTGATTTACCACCCTGAGAGAAGTATTCACTGTCTCTCACTGCTTTTTCAACTCTAAAAAGCTCTGAAACACGGCTTTAAATGTGTCACTTTGTTGGAAAGCTGTTAGATAAGAAACATAACTATCTCTTTCTTGGTTATATGAAAAAGAGAAAGGAATAAATATAAATTTTATAAAATAAAAAAAGAAATACAACTATCAAAGAAAGACTGTATTCTTCCCTCTTTTTACATATCAAATTTAAGCCAGTATCATGAAAGTTGTACATAAAGAGAGAAGAGAAAACTAAACAGGCCCTATATGCCCAAGCTGTTGGTGCTTTTTAATACTAGAGACAATTCAACATTAATAAGTAGTAACACAATTCAGGGAATGATATCCAATTTCTTAGATAAAAATTTTGAAACACATTTATATACCCTTAAGAGTAGCTGTGCAATGTTTTGTAGTATGGACTACAAAATTATCTCTAATTTATACTCCAAAAGTCTGCAAATATATTTAGCCCCTATATTTGATCGCAACCTGAACAAATTTCTTTCTTGCTTGCTTGTGTGTGTGTGTGTGTGTGTGTGTGTGTGTGTGTATGTCTATGTGTGTTTAGATTGTGTCTCCCTGTTGCCCAGGCTAGAGTGCAATGGCACAATCATAACTCACTGTAGCCTCAACTGCCTGGGCACAAGCAATTCCCCCACCTCAGCCTTCCCAGTAGCTGGGACCACAGACATGCACCACCACACCTGACTAATTTTTTTTTATTATTTGTAGAGACAAGTCTCTCTATGTTGCCCAGAGCTGGTCTTGAATTCCTGGGCCCAAGTGATATTCCCACTTCAGATTCCCAAAGTGCTGGGATTACAGGCCCAAGCCACCGTGCCCAGCCAAAATTTCAAACTAATAGAACAACTTAACCAAAATTAAATTGGCAAACTATTCTGAGATGAAAAAACTCGGCCGGGCGCGGTGGCTCAAGCCTGTAATCCCAGCACTTTGGGAGGCCGAGGCGGGTGGATCATGAGGTCAAGAGATCGAGACCATCCTGGTCAACATGGTGAAACCCCGTCTCTACTAAAAATACAAAAATTAGCTGGGCATGGTGGCACGTGCCTGTAGTCCCAGCTACTAGGGAGGCTGAGGCAGGAGAATTGCTTGAACCCAGGAGGCGGAGGTTGCGGTGAGCCGAGGTCATGCCATTGCACTCCAGCCTAGGTAACAAGAGCGAAACCCCGTCTCAAAAAAAAAAAAAGAAAAAAGAAAAAAAGAAAAAACTCTTGACTGCCCACCTTCTTAACCTAAGCATTTCTGGAATCCTGTGACAATACAATGTTCTCAGTCAAGAATGATGAGCATCAATAATGCCAATTTACTGACTTATTTATTTGCTTGGCAATTATCTTTTTGGGTGTCATATGAATTGCCATTAATTCTGTTGCTTTTATCTTCCTTAATTTTTCTCCCCCATGTAGTGTACAATGGGAAGAGAGTTGTTTGTATTTTTTTTTTTTTTTTTTTTGAGACGGAGTTTCGCTCTTGTTACCCAGGCTGGAGTGCAATGGCGCGATCTTGGCTCACCGCAACCTCCGCCTCCTGGGCTCAGGCAATTCTCCTGCCTCAGCCTCCTAAGTAGCTGGGATTACAGGCACGCGCCACCACGCCCAGCTAGTTTTTTGTATTTTTAGTAGAGACGGGGTTTCACTATGTTGACCAGGATGGTCTCGATCTCTCGACCTCGTGATCCACCCGCCTCGGCCTCCCAAAGTGCTGGGATTACAGGCTTGAGCCACCGCGCCCGGCTACAGTTGTTTGTATTAAGAAAGTAACATCACACTGGGTGTGGTGGCTCACACCTGTAATCTCAGCACTTCAGGAGGCCAAGGAGGGCAGCTCATTTGAGGTCAGGAGTTCAGGACCACCCTGGCCAACATGATGAAACCCCATCTCTACTAAAAATACAAAAAAATTAGCTGGGTGTGGTGGTACACATCTGTAATCCTAGCAACTAGGGAGGCTGAGGCAGGAGAATCACTTGAACCCGGGAGGTAGAGGTTGCAGTGAGCCGAGATCATGCCACTGGACTCCAGCTTGGGCAACACAGTAAGACTCCATCTCAAAAAGAAAAAAAAGAAAAGAAAACAGTAATATCAAAATTCCCTATTAATTTGGGAGAAAGTGCTATAGGATGCTTCACCGACAATACAATCTTTATCATTTATCTAAAAAATGTTTACTCCTCAGAAAAGTAGAGTCAATGCTTCGTGAGCCTCTCTCTCTCTCTCTTTTTTTTTTTTTTTTTTTTTTTTTTTGAGACAGGGTCTCATTCTATTGACCAGGCTGGAATACAGTGTGTGATGAACACCTGGGCTCAAGGGATCCTCCCACTTCAGCCTCCCAACGTGCTAAGACTAAGGGTGTAAGGGTGGGTGTCACCACACCTGGCGACTTTTTTTTTTTTTAATAGCCCAGGGTCTCACTATGTTGACCAAGCTAGCCTCAAACTCCTGGCCTCAAGCAGCCCTCCCACCTCAGCCTCCCAAAGGGCTGGCATTACAGGCATGAGCCACTGCACACAGCCTCCTACAGACTTTTAAGTGCCATTGAGTCTCAGGCAATTAAAACTAGAAGTACTTCTATGTACGATCAGATTAGGTCCTAAAAGACGACTTCTACATTCATTTGTTCCAAAGTCCAGAGTGACACATACTATCCAAGAGACAGCTAGTGGTTTTTGTTCTGGCACATGACTTGTTCATATCTCTAAGTTCACGAATTGAAAATTCTTTAAAAAAAAAAAAAGTTTCTGGCCAGGCACCGTGGCTCATGCCTATAATCCCAACACCTTCAGCTTCCTAAAGTGCTGGGATTACAGGCACGAGCCACCATGCCTAGTCCAAATTTCAAACTAATAGAACAACTTAATCAAAATTAAATTGGCGAACTATTCTGAAAAGCCAAGGTGGGAGGATCACTTGAGCCTAGGAGTTTGAAATCAGTCTAGGCAACATGATGAGACTCTGTCTCTACAAAAGAAAAAGAAAGGAACAAAGAAATTTGTTTTTAAATTAGCCAGGCATGGTTGCTTGAGTCTACGGTCCCAACTACTCAGGAGGCTGAAGTAGAAGGATCACTTGAGCCCAGGAGATCAAGGCTGCAGTGAGGTGTGTTCTTGCCTCTGCACTCCAGTCTGGGTAATAGAGCGAGACTCTCTCAAAAAAGAAAAGTTTCTATACTTCAGTCAGCCACAAGTACTCAAAATTCCACAAACTTAACCATAAATCTTTTCATCAGCCACCATAAGAAGGTGAATTGCTTTTCTGAGATATATGGTACCCAAACTAGAAATTAGTCACTCGTGTCATTTAAAATCAATCCAATCATGATCTACTGAGTGCTTTGTAACTTTAAGGTATTATAAGGTAAAGAGACAAAAACTAAGGTAAGTTTCTAGCCTCCAGGAACTGAAAATTCATTAAGTACTACAATTTCTAACGGTAGCTAAAGACCACAATACAAAAGATGATACAAGATCATTAACAGCCGGGCGCAGTGGCTCACGCCTGTAATCCCAGCACTTTGGGAGGCCGAGGCGGGTGGATCATGAGGTCAAGAGATCGAGACCATCCTGGTCAACAAGGTGAAACCCCGTCTCTACTAAAAATACAAAAAATTAGCTGGGCATGGTGGCGCGTGCCTGTAATCCCAGCTACTCAGGAGGCTGAGGCAGGAGAATTGCCTGAACCCAGGAGGCAGAGGTTGCAGTGAGCCGAGATCACGCCATTGCACTCCAGCCTGGGTAACAAGAACCAAAACTCCGTCTCAAAAAAAAAAAAAAAAAAAAAGATCATTAACAGCCAAATGCATGATACAGACAATAAAGGCTCTAAGAATTCAAGAGAGAATCTTTCACCCATATACAAGAAATTTGAGCTAGATCTTAAAGACTAGGATTTAGACAGTGGGCGGGGGGCGAGGGGGGAATGATAGCTAATATTTAAGATACTTTTTGGTTTCTCTAAGTTTTTTCCAGAAACCTAAGATGTTTTTGACACATATTAGTGGCCAGCCCTTTTCAAAATGAAAGAGAGGGTTGGGCGCTGTGCCTCATGCTTGTAATCCCAACACTTTGGGAGGCCGAGGCAGGTGAAACACCTAAGGTGAGGAATTTGAGACCAGCCTGACCAACATGGAGTCTCTCTCTACTAAAAATACAAAATTAGCCGGGCCTGGTGGTGCACACCTGTAATCCCAGCTACTCGGGAGGCCGAGTCAGAAGAATCACTTGAACCCGGGAGGCAGAGGTTTCAGTGAGCCAAGATTGTGATCGTGCCATCGTACCACTGTAAGGTGTGGGGGGCTTTTTTTTTTTTTTTGAGACTGAGTCTCACTCTGTAGCCCAGGCTGGAGTGCAGTGGCAATTTTGGCTCACCGCAACCTCCACCTCCCAGATTCAAGCGATTCTCCTGCCCCAACCTGCGAAGTAGCTAGGATTACAGGTGCACGCCACTGCACCCAGCTAATGTTTTTGTATTTTTAGTACAGACAGGGTTTCACCATGCTGGCCAGGCTGGTCTTGAACTCATGACCTCAGGCGATCTGCCCACCTTGGCCTGCCAAAACTTCTGGGATTACAGGCATGCGCGCCACCATGCCCAGCCAAAAGTATATACTCTTAAAGCTTCAGTGAATTTGTAGGTTGTAGATGTTCTGTATAAAAAATGACTGGACACAGAACAATGCAAATTTAGTTAACATTAATTACCTATACACTTACTAGGTAAGATGACAATTTTTGTTTTTTGTTTTTTTTTTTGAGACAGAGTTTCGCTCTTGTTATCCAGGCTGGAGTGCAATGGTGTGATCTTGGCTCACCGCAACCTCCGCCTCCTGGTTTCAGGCAATTCTCCTGCCTCAGTGTTTTTTAATACAATTTTTTAAAACAAATTTATTATGTATTTATTATTTATTTATTTATTTATTTATTTATTTTTAGCAATAGGATCTCACTCAGTTACCCAGGCCACAGTGTAATGGCGACATTCTAGCTTATTGCAGTCTCACACTCTTGAGCTCAAGTGACCCTCCTGGTTCAGCCTCCCAAGTAGCTGAGACTGCAGGTATGTTCTACCATACCCAGATAATTTTCCTCTTTTTTTTTGGAGACAGAGTCTCACTCTGTCACCCAGCCTGGAGTGCAGTGGCACAATCTCAGCTCACTGCAACCTCTGTCTCCTGGGTTCAAGCAATCCTCCTGCCTCAGTCTCCTGTGTAGCTAGGACTACAGGTGCACGCTGCCATGCCCAGCTAATTTTTTTTGTATTTTAGTAGAGATGGGGTTTCACCATATTGCCCAGGCTAGTCTCAAACTCCTGACCTCAAGTGATCTGCCCACCTCAGCCTCCTAAAGTGTTGCAATTATAGGCATGAGCCACTGCACCCACCCTAAGCCAAATTTAATGTTTACAGATACCATCCAATAAAAAGTGTACAGATTTCCTATATCACTCTTCCTAGTACTACCAACCCACTTGTTTTACCAATCAAAGTAAACTTGTGCAACATTATCTGCTTTGCTTTATGCTGTGTTTTCAGGCCACTTACCAGTTTATGCAGATTAATTCTAAAATTCTATTTTCTTCCAAGACAGGCCTTATTTACAAATGTGATCAAACTCTCTAAGCCCGATCATTGATAAAATGTAAAATAAAGCCAGATTTGGCAAGGCACAGTGGCTCACACCTGTAATCCCAGCATTTTGGGAGGCCAAAGCAGGCAGATCATGAGGTCAAGAGATCAAGACCACCCCAGCCAACATGATGAAACCCATCTCTACTAAAAATGCAAAAATTAGCTGGGTGTGGTGGCATGCACCTGTAGGCCCAGCTACTCAGGAGGCTGAGGCAGGAGAATCACTTGAACCCAGGAGGCAGAGATTGCAGTGAGCCAAGATCACACCACTGTACTCCAGACTGGCAACAGAGAGAGACTCCATCTCAAAACAAAAATGCAAAAATTAGCCAGGCATTGTGGTACACACCTGTAGTCCTGGCTACTCAGGAGGCTGAGGCAGAAGAATCGCTTGACCCTGGGAGGTGGAGGTTGTGGTGAGCTGAGATCATGCCACTGCACTCCAACCTGGGCAACAGAGGAAGACCCCGTCTCAAAAAGAAAATACTAAGCTGTATGTATTTCCCTACTGCCAATTATGGGGAGAAGTAGCTTTATTTCATTTCCTGCTATCGCCTTTTCTCTTTGACCCATAACGGTCTCTATTATGTTTATACTATTATTGGTAAAGTGAATAGTTTCTTTTTTTGTTTTTGTTGTTGTTGTTCGTACAGGGTCTCACTCTATCACCCAGGCTGGAATGCAATGGCGGGATGATGGCTCTTTGCAGCCTCCACCCGCCCCAGCTCAACTGATCCTCCCACCTCAGCCTCCCAAGTAGCTGGGACCACAGGCATCCATCACCACACCCGGCTATTTTTTTTTTAATTTTTTATAGGGTCTCCCTATATTGCCCAGGCTAGACTTGAACTCTTGGCCTCAAGCAATCCTCCTGCCTCCGCCTCCCCCTCCCAAAATACTGGGATTACAGGCATGAGCCACTATGTCTGACAGTGGATATTTTCCATTTGTGAATTCTCCTTTGGTATTGTCCACTTAAGAGTAACCTGAAGGTATAACAAATGAAGTGTGTTAAATTTTAAAGAACGATTCTACTCAATAGAGACCATAAATGGAAGGGAAGGGGTGTTCCTCATCAGCAGGTCAAAAACATAACATGGGAATCTTTACAGGCAGAGCAATTTTTCCTTGTTTAAATCTTTGGCCAGATGCAGTGGCTCACGCCTATAATCCCAACACTATGGGGGTCTAAGGCAGGAAGACTGCTTGAGCCCAGGAGTTTGAAGCCCACCTGGGTAACACAGGAAGACCCCGTCTCTAGAATAAATTTTAAAAATTAGCCAAGTGTGATGGCGCATGCCTGTAGTCCCAGCTACTTGAGACAGACTGAGGAGAGAGGATTGCTTGAGCCCAGGAGGTTGTGGGTATAGTGAGCCATGATCATGCCACTACACTCCAGCCTGGACCACAAAGTGAGACCCTGTCTCAAAAAAAAAAAAAAAAAAAAATAGTAAGTTTTTTAAAATAAATATTTGATTAAAACAAGTTAAAGCGCCGGGCGCAGTGGCTCACGCCTGTAATCCCAGCACTTTGGGAGGCCGAGGTGGGTGGATCACAAGATCAAGACCATCCTGGTCAACATAGTGAAACCCCGTCTCTACTAAAAATACAAAAAAATTATCTGGGCATGGTGGCATGTGCCTGTAATCCCAGCTACTCAGGAGGCTGAGGCAGAATTGCCTGAACCCAGGAGGCAGAGGTTGCGGTAAGCCGAGATGGCGCCATTGCACTCCAGCCTGGGTAACAAGAGCGAAACTCCGTCACAAAAAAAAAAAAAAAAAAAAAAAGACAAGTTAAAGCATTTTTAATTTAATAATTATAAATTATTAAATAATAATAAATTATCCCAATGGTGTAGTGTTAAAAATAAGGATGAGGAGGCTGGATGCGGTGGCTCACGCCTGTAATCCCAGTACTTGGAAAAGCTAAGGTGGGTGGATCGCCTGAGGTCAGGAGTTCGAGACTAGACTGACCAACATGGAGAAACCCCCGTCTCTACTAAAAATACAAAAAGAACTAGGTGTGGTGGCACATGCCTGTAATCCCAGCTACTCAGGAGGCTGAGGCAGGATAATCGCTTGAACTTGGGAGGTGGAGATTTCGGTAAGCCGAGATCACACCATTGCACTCCAGCCTGGGCAAGAAGAGCGAAACTCCATCTCAAAAAATAAAAATAAAAAAATAATAATGATGATGAGGAGGAAACAAAAGCTGGGCTCTTCTAAATGATCCATATTCTGCATTCAAGATTTAAATATGTATTCATCTGTGCCAGTCAGACAAAACAAGGGGCCACACATCAACAGAACATTAGAAAGATTAATCTTTGCAGGGCAAGAAAAAATTTGTAAAGTATTTATCACCATGAGAAAATATTTCTCTTAGAAATGACAGACTAGCCGGGTGCAGTGGCTCAAGCCTGTAATCCCAGCACTTTGGGAGGCTGAGGCGGGTGGATCACGAGGTCAAGAGATCGAAACCATCCTGGTCAACATAGTGAAACCCTGTCTCTACTAAAAATACAAAAAATTAGCTGGGCATGGTGGCATGTGCCTGTAATCCTAGCTACTCAGGAGGCTGAGGCAGGAGAATTGCCTGAACTCAGGAGGCAGAGGTTGTGGTGAGCCGAGATCGTGCCATTGCACTCCAGCCTGGGTAACAAGAGCAAAACTCCATCTCAAAAAAAGAAAAAAAAAGAAATGACAGACTATTATTCACTAATTATTGATCACCTACACAAAGCTAAGCACTGGGAATATGTGATAAACACGTATGTGTGTTCTGCCCTCAAAATGCCTTACAGAAATCCCAAACTTCTCTTTTACAACATGGAATTGATGAAATGGTTTCAGGTTCAGGTAAGATTGTGTGAATTCCTGCTGATCATGTAATTATCTAATATTCTCACTCAAAATTTAAATTCAACTGGCAGTATAATATATTAGAAATTCAGGCCAGGTGCAGTGGCTCACGCCTATAATCCCAGCACTTTGGTAGGCCAAGGCAGGAGATCACTCATGTCAGGAACTCAAGATCACCCTGGACAACATGGCAAAACCCCTGTTTGTACAAAAAAACACACTAGCTGGGCATAGTGGCACATGCCTGAAGCCCCAACTACTCAGGAGGCTGAGAAGGGAGGATGGATTGAGCTCAGGAGACTGAGGCTGCAGGGACCTCTGATGGCACCACTGCACTCCAGTCTGGGCAACAGAAAGAGACCCTGTGTTAGACAAAAAGAAATTCAAACTCTTCCATATCATATTTTATTTACTTTTTTATTTATGAAACGGAGTCTTGCTCCGTTACCCAGGCAGGAGTGCAATGGCACAATCTTGGCTCCCTGCAACCTGCACCTCAGCCTCCCGAGTAGCCGAGACTACAGGCGCCCACCATCACCCCTGTCTAATTTTTGCATTTTTAGTAGAGACAGAGTTTCATCATGTTGGCCAGGCTGGTCTCAAACTCCCGACTTCAGGTGATCTCCCTGCTTTGGCCTCCCAAAGTTCTGGGATTACAGACGTGAGCCACTACGCCCCGCCCCGTATCATATTTTAAATAACACACTCAAGCACGCTCATCTAGGCTCAGGAAGAAGCCGGGTCATAAAGTCAGCTTCCCAGGATTCTTGGAATCTCCTATTCTGTACAAATGGAACAAAAAGACGCCAAACCGATGTATTTTACTGAGTTACGCTGAGGCAATGTAAATTAATTCAATCTATTGAAGTATACCAAAAAACAACATTGTAATCAATTAAGACAACTTAGGTCTCAAGGCTAAGGCAACACCGCCTCGAAACTCTTTCCTGGAAACACTAAATCTCGGTGTGGCTGTTGAGGAAAGAACACCCTATGGAAATAAAGTCATGATGTCCTGGACTACAAGATCCCTCCCTCATCTGCTCCTTGGCTGTTCTGTTAGGAAGAAAAAACTCTATCGCGTAGAGTTGTCATTATCGATTTAGCCCAGTGCTAACTTTAAATGTATTGTTTTATTCAATCTTGACACTTGGAAACAGGCATCCTCATGCCACTTTACAGATGAAGAAACTGAAGTCGAGAGACGTTTAAAAACTGGCCCAAGGACTCAACACAGTTTCTAATTGACACTCAAACCCTTGCTGAACGCGCCAAGTGCCTTGGGGAGTATATGAAGCGATGTGTGTAACCGTGAAGAATTCGCTAAACAGCCCTGGACTTCCGTTTCCTCGCCATCCAGAGGAGTCTCGGCGCCAAGGAGATCAGCGCTGCCACCCCCAGCCTGCAGCCAGCACAGCTGGCGGAGCCCCCCAGGACAACGGCAGGACGGAGCGGGGGACCTGGCTTGGAGCCCAGCGCTGAGGCCCGACCACGAAAAACGCCATGCGATAAGGAAACAAAGCCCAAACCGTGCGCCACCGTGACCGAAGGCAAAGGCGGCAGGACGACCAGCTCAAGGCCGCGTTTCCCAGGAAACTGGACCAAACTCAGCTCACCTCCGGCCGGATTCGCGGGCTGGCACCTCCCCTTCACTCAGTGCCTCCGTCGCCATCTTCGTCAGCAAACTTCTTACACCGCCCCCCCTTAGGTCCCGCCCCCACATCTTTGGATTGGCTAATATGTTTTCACCTCTTCCGTGCGGTTGGATGACTCGACCGCCCCTCCTCAACCTGAACCGTTTAATATATTATTGGTCTATTCAAATAACTAACTATCATTGGTCGTTCCCAGCCCTGGCGGAAAAAAAGGGAGGGGCGGGGAAGACGACCCAGCCCCGAGGCCTGCAGGGAGTTGTAGTTTCTCATTTTGATTAACCCTTCCGATTCCATCGACTTTTAGGTTCAAGTCAGAAATCACCAGCCTACGTTCAAATTTTGTCCTGATATGTAAATCTCGGAATTATAGAGCTGTCGACTGTAAAAGTGACTCGTCACTTTCTAAAATACAACACTCCATACCTGTATCTTATCATCACGCAATATACCTAGATAACAAACCTACCCATGTACCCCCAAATCTAAAATGAAAGTTGAAAATAAATAAATAAATTTTCTTATGTATTTATTTATTTGCATGTTTTGTAGAGACAGCGTTTCACCATGTTGCTCGGGCTGGTCTTGAACTCCTGAGCTCAAGCAATCCTCCCACCTCAGCCTCCCAAAGTGCTGGGATTACAGGCATGAGCCACAGCTCCCAGATATTAATTAATTAATTAATTTAAGGCAAGACATTCTCTGTTTTAACCCAGAGAGAAATTCCTCAAGATCAGACAGGGAGTGGCAACCTAGAAGTACTTGCTTTTAAATGTGAAATATGTGCAGTAGAGTTTAGTGAAAGGAGTATAAACCCTGTCTCTACTCAAAATACAAAAATTAGCAGGGCATGGTGATGCATGCCTGTAGCTCCAGCTACTCAGGAGGCTGAGGCAGAAGAATTGCTTGAAACCGGGAGGCAGAGGTTGCAACGAGCCGAGCCAGCTACTGGTGACGCAAGAGAATTGCTTGAGTCCAGTTCTGTGCTGCAATGCACTATGCCTATGGGGTGTCTGCACTAAGTGTGGCATCAATGTGGTGACCTCCCAGGAGTGGGGGCCACCAGAATGCCTAAGGAGAAGTGATACAGCCTAGGTTGGAAGCAGAATATATCAAAAACCCCATGCTGGCTAGGCATGGTGGCTCACAAGACCAGCCTGACCAACATGGTGAAACCCGGTCTCTATTAAAAATAGAAAAAAATTAGCCAGGCGTGGTGGTAGACACCTGTAATCCCAGCTACTCAGGAGGCTGAGGCAGAGGCAGAGGTTTCAGTGAGCTGAGATCATGCCACTGCACTCCAGCCTGGGCGACAGAGTGAGACCTGGTCTCAACAGAAACAGGGAAAAAAAAAAAAAAAAAAAAAAAAACCCTATGAAGATCAGTATTGGAATTGTGCCTGTTAATCACCACTGTACTCCAGCCTGGGCAACACAGTAAGACCCTGTCTCTAAAATAAATAAGGAAATAAAAGAATGCGAAACTCCCTTCTCTCCCTTCTCAGATAACACTTGGCTTATCTCCATGGCTATGTGATAAGGACCACACATTACATCATGGTTACAGTTTAATCAATTACTCAAGAGAGAAGAGTGTTTCTCTTCAAAACCAACTGTTCTGCTGTGACTTCTGATTAAAAGCAAATATCATTTCTGATTAACAGCAAATATCATTGCTGAGTGCTGTAAAAACACAAACTCAGCTGACAAGCCTGCACACCTTTGTTTCTGCAAGGGTATCATGACTTCTCTGAAGTTATCCTTACTCTATCTAGGTACAGATTGTCAGCCTGGTGCTAAGTATGTTCAGCAGGAATTCAAGACAGTTCAGAAAGTCATCTTGTTTTCAACAGTCTAGTTGAACAAAAGGTCACAGAAAGGTGGCCCCAGCCTCAAGCAGTTTACAATAGACTCAGGAAGACACACATATATAAGTCACACACCACAGAAGATAGTTTAGAATTATGGGGCTTGGTGGGGGGGGCTAAATACAAAGCGGGGAACAGACTCCTAGGAATTTGGAAGTCCAGAGAAGGGAAGAGGCCAGGACCATCAGGAGGGTTTAGGAGCAAACCCATGGACTTGAGTCAGCCGTGAATGTCACTACAAATCCAATTACCTACCCCACAATACTGCAAGCTTTGGGGGCAGAAGTGGTGTTCTAATCATCTTTGTTTTTCCAGGCTCTCACCTCCATGGCAGGAAAGCAGGGAGGGAGGAAAGCCGGGAAGGAAGATCTGCCCCTGACCCCACCTCTAACTTCACCCTTCAACAGTGAAAATGACTCACAGCCCTCGGTGCATCTTTCTGTTTTATACTTTCGTATACTCTGCCCTCTGTTTAAATTAAAGCAACATTTTTTTTACTTTTTCTTTTTTTTTTTTTTTATTTTTTGGATGAAGTCTTGTTCTGTCGCCCAGGCTGGAATCTCAGGTCACTGGACTACAACTTCTGCCTCTCAGGTTCAGGCGATTCTCCTGCCTCAGCCTCCTGAGTAGCTGGGACTATGGGCACACACCACCACTCTCAGCTAATTTTTGTATTTTTAGTAGAGACAGGATTTTACTATGTTGGTCAGGCTGGTCTCGAACTCCTGACCTCAAGTGATCCGTCCACCTCAGCCTCCCAATGTGCTGAGATTACAGGTGTCAGCAGCCACCACACTGGGCCTAAAGTAGGACATTTGGATGCCCACATCAAAATACAAAAGCATCATGTGCACAGCAAGCATTTCTGAGCCTTACATCAGTTTCAAATCTTGTTAGGGATGGGGTGAGGGTACCTACTGATATCTTTAAAAATGAAAATCTAGGCTGGGCACAGTGGCTCACATCTGTAATCCCAGGACTTTGGGAAGCTAAGGCAAGCAGATCACATGAGGTTGAGAGTTTGAGACCAGCCTGACCAACATGGAGAAACCCCGTCTCTACTAAAAATACAAAATTAGCCAGGTGTGCTAGCACATGCCAGTAATCTCAGCTACTCAGGAGGCTGAGGCAGGAGAATCACTTGAGCCCGGGAAGCGGAGGTTGTGGTGAGCTGAGATGGCACCATTGCCCTCCAGCCTGGGCAACAAGAGCTCTTCTTTTCATATTGTTTAATTACACGAGTAATACAGAAAGATATTTTTATCGTTAAAAAAAAACTCAAATAATTTGGATAAAAATTTACCCTTGTTTACATTCTAGTCCCTCCGCTAAGAAACCACTATTTTCAGTTTTACATGTGTCCTTCCAGATCTTTTTCTATATAATATATTAACTCAACAAAGATTTATTGAGTGTCTACTATATGCCAGGCACTGTTCTAGGCCTGGGAATATAAGTATAAACAAAAAAAAAAAGGTTTTGGGCCGGGCGCGGTGGCTCAAGCCTGTAATCCCAGCACTTTGGGAGGCCGAGGCGGGTGGATCACGAGGTCAAGAGATCGAGACCGTCCTGGTCAACATGGTGAAACCCTGTCTCTACTAAAAATACTAAAAATTAGCTGGGCATGGTGGCGTGTGCCTGTAATCCCAGCTACTCAGGAGGCTGAGGCAGGAGAATTGCCTGAACCCAGGAGGTGGAGGTTGCGGTGAGCCGAGATCGTGCCATTGCACTCCAGCCTGGGCAACGAGAGCGAAACTCCGTCTCAAAAAAAAAAAAAGAAAAAAGGTTTTGTTTTGTTTTGTTTAGCATTTCACTATAATGGTATCATGCATATCCATAGAGAAATACATAATTTTGGCCAGGTGCAGTGGGTCATGCCTGTAATCCAGCACTTCGGGAGGCCAAGGCAGGCAGATCATGTGAGGTCAGGAGTTCAAAACCAACCCGGCCAACATGACAAAATCCCGTCTCTACTAAAAATACAAAAATTAGCCGGCATGGTGGCATACACATATAATCCCACCTACTCAGGAAGCTGAAGCAGGGAGAATAACTTGACCCAGGAGGCAGAGTTTGCAGTGAGCCGAGATCGCATCATTTCACTCCAGTCTGGGCAACAGAGAGAGACTCCGTCTCGAAAAAAAAAAAAAAAAAAAGAAGACATACATAACTTTGTTTTAATTTTTAAATAAAGAATGATCACGAGGTCGAGAGATCAAGACCATCCTGGTCAACATGGTGAAACCCCGTCTCTACTAAAAATACAAAAAAAAAAAATTAGCTGGGCATGGTGGCGTGTGCCTGTAATCCCAGCTACTAAGGAGGCTGAGGCAGGAGAATTGCCTGAACCCAGGAGGCGGAGGTTGCGGTGAGCCGAGATCGCGCCATTGCACTCCAGCCTGGGTAACAAGAGTGAAACTCCGTCTCAAAAAAAAAAGAATGATATACTTTACTGTCCTTACATGTATATTATGGATATTTTTCCACATCCATATCCAGAGTTCTGCCATTACTCTTTTGAACTGCTGCATGATATTCCACATTATAGATGATTCTGTGTTTATTTAAACAATCCCCTCTAACTGAACATTTGTGTACATGTCAGGCAGAGTTGCAAGCACTGAAAACAGACTTGCCTAATAGAAACAGAAACTAGATTTGTTGGAAGGAAACTAGGCTGAAGAACTGACAGGAAGAAAAGGGGCTACAGAACAGGAAACCCAGCTGAGGTGATGCCATCCAGAGCTGTCCACAGCAGCAGGCTCCCCTCCACTGACTGCCCATTTATCCTGGGGGTTTGTCACTCCCTGGAAAGACAGAGTCTTGAGTTGAGAACATCTGGCAAGCCGAGTCTAAGTCTCTCATGCCTCCACTGTCTGCTAGGAGGAGAGCCTTGCCTCCCACGAGAATTCTCCCCATGGAGAAACCCCCAAAGAGGGGAATAATGAAGAGACACATGTTTCCTACAAATCATTCTCAATTTTTTGTTTCTCAGGTCTCTTTATGTGCACAACCACCTGTTTGTGCACTGGGGAAAACTTAATGCCTCATGGATGGATCACCCAAGAGTTCAAGATCAGCCTGGCCAACATTGTGAAACCCCGTCTCTACTAAAACTACAAAATATTAGCCATGAGGCATGGTGGGCACCTGTAATCCCAGCTACTCAAGGCAGGAGAATCGTTTGAACCTAGGAGGTGGAGGTTCCAGTGAGTTGAGATCGTGCCATTGCACTCCAGCGTGGGCAACAAGAGTGAACCTCTATCTCAAAAAAAAAGAAGAGACACCTGAGCTAGCACACTCAGCCCCCTTACCATGTAATGCCATCTTTGGACTCTTACCATCTGAGGACTCTTCACAGAGTCTCCATCAGCAAGAAGTCTGTCAACCAGATGCAGCCCCTTGACCTTGAACTTCTCAGCCTCTATAATTGTAAGAAATAGGCCGGGCGCGGTGGCTCAAGCCTGTAATCCCAGCACTTTGGGAGGCCGAGGCGGGTGGATCACGAGGTCAAGAGATCGAGACCATCCTGGTCAACATGGTGAAACCCCGTCTCTACTAAAAATACAAAAAATTAGCTGGGCATGGTGGTGCGTGCCTGTAATCCCAGCTACTCAGGAGGCTGAGGCAGGAGAATTGCCTGAACCCAGGAGGCGGAGGCTGCAGTGAGCCGAGATCGTCCCATTGCACTCCAGCCTGGGTAACAAGAGCGAAACTCCGTCTCAAAAAAAAAAAAAAAAAAAAAAAAATTGTAAGAAATAAATTTATTTTCTTTATAAATTACCCAGTTTCAGGCACTCTGTTATAAGCAACAGATAATGAAGTAAGACAGTAGCCCAGGCCCCAGGTCAGAAGGCCACAGGGGCTGGTGTGAGTTTCAAAGCAGTAACACATATGTGATGGTCAAGAGCAGGCCAGTACATTGTGATCCCACTGAGTTGGGTGTTATCTCCATGGTCATGTGAACTAATACACGGACAGATCCCTTTTTCCTCCACTGCAACCCATTCTCATAGAGCTTGTTTTGGTATGAAGATAAATTTTGCACATGACGTCTCTATAGTGACTAGGAAGTAGGATGAAGGTCAGGAAAGGCACTAAGATTCCCCTACCTTTCTGTCCTCTAGATATGGAGGCTTCAGAGTCAGCTTCAAAGATTCCCCCATTCAAAATCAGAAAGTAAGGCCAGGTATGGTGGCCTACACCTGTAATCCCAGAACTTTGGGAGGCTGAGACAGGTGGATCATGTGAGCTCAGGAGTTGAGGACCACCCTGGGCAACTTGGTGAACCCTGTCTCTACAAAAAATACTTTTTTTTTTTTTTGAAACAGAGTCTTGTTCTGTCGCCCAGGGTGGAGTGCAATGGCACGATCTTGCCTCACTGCAACCTGAGTTCCACCTCCTGGGTTTAAGCAATTCTCATGCCTAAGCCTACCAAATACCTGGAATTAGAGGCGTGCAGCACCACACCCAGCTAATTTTTTGTGTTTTTAGTAGAGACAGGGTTTTGCCATGTTGTCTAGGCTGGTCTGGAACTCCTGAGCTCAGGCAATCCCTGAGCTCCGGTCTCCCGAAGTGCTTAGGATTACAGGCATGAATCGCCAGGCCAGCCTCGTTTTTGTAATTTTAGTGGCGGTGGGATTTCACCATGTTGGCCAGGGTGGTCTCAAACTCCTGACCTCAGGTGATCTGCCCACTTCAGCCTCCTAAAGTGCTGGAATTACAGGAGTGAGTCACCACATTCAGCCAAAAAACTACAAAAATTAGCTGGGTGCTGTGGTTTGTGCTTGTAGTCCCAGCTACTCTCAAGTCTGAGGCAGAAGAATCTCTTGAGCCCCGGAGGCAGAACTTACAGTGAGCTGAAATGGCACCGCTGCACTCCAGCCTGGGCAACAGGAGTGAAAACCTGTCTTTAAAAAAAATATAGGCCGGGCGCGGTGGCTCAAGCCTGTAATTCCAGCACTTTAGGAGGCCAAGGCGGGTGGATCACGAGGTCAAGAGATCGAGACCATCCTGGTCAACATAGTGAAACCCCGTCTCTACTAAAAATACAAAAAATTAGCTGGGCATGGTGGCACGTGCCTGTAATCCCAGCTACTCAGGAGGCTGAGGCGGGAGAATTGCCTGAATCCAGGAGGCGGAGGTTGCGGTGAGCCGAGATCGCGCCATTGCACTCCAGCCTGGGTAACAAGAGCGAAACTCCGCCTCAAAAAAAAAAAAAAATCTATATATATATATATATATATACACACACACACACACACACACACACACACACACACACATATCAGAAAGTAAAGGAAATTGTCCTTTAACCTCTCAGACTTACACATCTCCATCCAGGGACCTACAGTTGTTCCCAGCCATAGGGCTTATCTTTTTTCAGAGTTATGGAAAGAGATAGCTGCTTTTACACTTTAGTGTGAATTAAATATAAAACTACCTCTTCTGAAATATGTGAACGTATTTATTTATTTATTTTGAGATGGAGTCTCACTCTGTCGGTGGAGTGCAGTAACACAATCGTGGCTCACAGCAACCTCCACCTCCCGAGCTCAAGGGATCCTCCTGCTTCAGCCTCCTGAGTAGTTGGGATTATAGGCACCTGCCACAATGCCTGGCTAATTTTTATATTTTCGGTAGAGATGGGTTTTCACCATGTTGGTCAGGCTCAAACTCCTGACCTCAGGTGATCCACCCACCTCAACCTCTCAAAGTGTTAGGATTACAGGCATGAGCTACCATGCCTGGCCTGGAGTAAGGACCACTTCCAGTTGTGAAGGAAAATGCTTGAGCCGGGCGCGGTGGCTCAAGCCTGTAATCCCAGCACTTTGGGAGGCCGAGGCGGGTGGATCACGAGGTCGAGAGATCGAGACCATCCTGGTCAACATGGTGAAACCCCGTCTCTACTAAAAATACAAAAAGTTAGCTGGGCATGGTGGCGCTTGCCTGTAATCCCAGCTACTCAGGAGGCTGAGGCAGGAGAATTGCCTGAACCCAGGAGGCGGAGGTTGCGATGAGCCGAGATTGCGCCATTGCACTCCAGGATGGGTAACAAGAGCGAAACTCCGTCTCAAAAAAAAAAAAAAAAAAAAAATGCTTGTTGCCCAGTTAACATAATTCCACATCATCATTTAGATTAGAAAACCTAAACAACTTCTGGAGAACGCAAGAATTGTGTCCCAGGCTGCCGTTTGACATTTGCTGCATTTCTAGATGTGTTTATATGATTGCTTGTGTAGTGTTGTCTTCTCCCACTGGAGTGTAGCTTCATGACTTAAGAATCTTTTTTAATGCTATGCTTAGCCAATTATTTGTTGAATGAATAAAGGAACAAATGAGTCAAAGCAAAGATTTAATAGAAACAATGAGGTTATTTAGCCCTTTTTTTGGTAAAGATGGGGTTTCACCATGGAAAAAACACATCCTGCCTATATCAGACAGGATTTTGTTTTGATGCACGCAGCATCTCTGTAGGTGCTCTCTGCTTCCCTATCCTCAGGCCATGTATTTTGGGTGGCACTGATCCCATTTCTGGTTAAGGAGGGGGCGGGGAGCAAGTGACACAGGCCTGGCAAATCAGAGGAACCTAACCTTTAGATTCATGGATCTGACAGTCTAGACCAGCCCAAGTCGCTATAGGAGGAGGTATGTGATAAGGGCTCACTTGGAGGAACCAAAGGGAGTGGGAGGAAGGAGAGAGGGAGGAGCCACTGACTCGTGGTGAGAGTAGAGACAGCTGGGTTGCGGAGGTTTATAGCTGGACTAAGATTTAGATGAATGGAATTGAGGGAGGACATTACACAAAGAGCAGGACCAAACATGGGGAGATAGGAACATGTAAGATGCTTTGAAAGCTGGCAAGGGCCCAGTTGACAGGAGCAAAGGTTTATGTGGGGGTGGAGGACAAGATCAAGTTGGAAGAGTGGACCAGAGCCAGGCCCCGGAGAGTTCTGGACACTGTGTTAAGGAGTGGAAGAGTTTACCCCGGAGGCAATGTGGACCTGTTCAGAGTGGAGACTGTGGGAAACCTGAGCAGGGTTGGGCATTAGGAAGTTGATCTGTCAGAAGAGTGGATTAAAGGGAAAGAGGCCAGGGCTCTGATACAAGATGCATGAGCCTGGCCAAAAAAACATTAAGGGCATCGGCAATGGGACCGAAATAGAACGACCAGCTGAGGCACCGAAGAAAGAATCAGCCCGCCTTGAGGGGCATAATAAGGCAGAGCTAAAAGACCAGATTCTAGAGGCTGGGTTATGCTTTGGTTTGAGAAGGGCAGGCTTTGTCATCAGTCAAAACTGAGTTTGAATCCTAGCTCTGGCAACAGAAGTTTGTGTAATCCTGGGCAAGTTTACTTATTTCTGGGTCTTGGTTTTCTAATCCATGAAAAGGAATAATAATACCAAATTCAGAGGTTTTTGGAAGACTAAATGAAATAATACCCTTAAAGCAACTTTCAGGGTACCAGGAATAAAATAAATATCCAAGGTAGCTAATGGGTACAAAGTTTCTTCTGGGAGTGATGCAAATGTTCTAAAATTAGATTCTGGTGATGGTTACACAACTCTGTAAATATCTAAAAATTGGCTGGGTGTGGTGGCTCACGCCTGTAATCCCAGTACTGTGAGAGGATGAGGTGGGCAGATCACGAGGTTAAGAGATCAAGACCATCCTGGCAAACATAGTGAAACCCATCTCTATTAAAAATACAAAAATTAGCTGGGAGTGGTAGTGCATGCCTGTAATCCCAGCCACTCAGGAGGCTGAGGCAGGAGAATCATTTGAACCCAGAGGTTGCAATGAGCCAAGATCGAACCACTGTACTATATATATATATATATATATATATTTTTTTTTTTTTTTTTTTTTTTTTTAAGATGGAGTCTCACTGTCACCCAGGCTGGAGTGCAGTGGTGCGGTCTCAGCTCACTGCAACCTCCGCCTCCCAGATTCAAGTGATTCTTTCATCTCAGCCTCCTGAGTAGCTGGGGCTACAGGCGTGCACCACCACGCCCAGCTAATTTTTGATTTAAAAAAATTTTTTTTTCTTGAGACAGAGTCTTGCTCTGTCACCCAGGCTGGAGTGCAGTGGCACAATCTCACCTCACTGCAATCTCCACCCTCCAGGTTCAAGCAATTCTCCTGCCTCAGCCTCCCAAGTAGCTGGGATTACAGGCACCCATCAGCACTCACAGCTACTTTTTTGCATTTTTAGTAGAGATGAGTTTCACCATGTTGGCCAGGCTGGTCTTGAACTCCTGACCTCATGATTCGCCCAACTCAGTCTCCCAAAGTGCTGAGATTACAGGTGTGAGCCACCAAGCCTGGCCAAAAAAAAAAAAACAAACAAACAAAAAAAAAAAACGTATTTTTAAAAACAAACAAACAGGGCCAGGTACGGTGGCTGACATCTGTAATCTCAGCACTTTGGGAGGCCAAGGAGGGCGGATCATCTGAGGTAAGGAGTTCAAGATCAGCCTGGCCAATATGATGAAACCCTGACTCTACTAAAAATACAAAAAGTTAGCTGGTGTGGTATGGGCAGCGGCACAGGCCAAATCCTGGGGCCAAGAGAGCCCAGGTGCCGCTTGTGGGAGGCTGTGAGCACAGGCCAAATCCTGGGGCCAAGAGAGCCCAGGTGCCACTTGTGGAAGGCTCAAGTCCTGATGATTCAGGTCCAGCCCGTGGACGGCACGAGGCGGCACGAGGCTGGTAGCCGCACGAGGCACACCAGGCCGGAATTTTCCAATTGCAAGCTTCCTTTGCCCCGCCCCCCTGCCTGGCCTATTTAAGCCGTGAGCTCAGCAACAATAAAGGAGACTTGATCAGACTCCTGTCTTGTCTCCGTTTCTCGCGTCTCCTGCCCACCCTTCCCCACTCCCTCCCTTCGGGCCCCTGTTGTTGTCCTGCAGGTCGGGACAGTGTGGTGGTGCACCTGTGGGAGAATGGCTTGAACCTGGGAGGCAGAGGTTGCAGTGAGCCGAGATCAGACCACTGCAGCCCAGCCTGAGCAAAAAGATCAAAACCTCTGTCTCAAAAAAAAAAAAAAAACATCCAGAGGTAGGCAGTCCAGGATTACGTTTGGGTCTTTCAAAAAACCCAGGCAACAAGATAAAAGAGAGACAGGTTTGCCCCTTCCTCACAGGGTGACTTTCTAAAGGCATCACATAATATAGCCCACTTGACTGGGTGCGGTGGCTCATGCCTGTAATCCCAGCACTCTAGGAGAATGAGGTGGGCAGATCACCTGAGGTCGGGAGTTTGAGACCAGCCTTAACAATATGGAAAAACACCATCTCTACTAAAAATACAAAATTAGCTGGGTGTGGTGGCACATACTTGTAATCCCAGCTACTTGGGAGGCTGAGGCAGGAAAATCACTTGAACCCGGGAGGTGGAGGTTGCAGTGAGCCAAGATGGAGCCATTGCACTCCCACCTGGGTAACAAGAGCGAAACTCCATCTCAAAACTCTTATATCTCGGCTGGGCGCGGTGGCTCAAGCCTGTAATCTCAGCACTTTGGGAGGCCCAGGCGGGTGGATCACGAGGTCGAGAGATCGAGACCATCCTGGTCAACATGGTGAAACCCCGTCTCTACTAAAAATACAAAAAACTAGCTGGGCACGGTGGCGCATGCCTGTAATCCCAGCTACTCAGGAGGCTGAGGCAGGAGAATTGCTTGATGACTCCCAGGAGGCGGAGGTTGCGGTGAGCCGAGATTGCGCCATTGCACTCCAGCCTGGGTAACAAGAGCGAAACTACGTCTCAAAAAAAAAAAAAAAAAAAAAAATACAAAAATGAGGCCGGGCGCGGTGTAATCGCGCACTTTGGGAGGCCACCCTCCTGGGCCTCCCAAAGTGCTGGAATTACAGGCTTGAAATCCCAAAGTGAAACTCCGTCTCAAAAAAAAAAAAAAAATGAGCCAGGCATGGTGATGGGTGCCTGTAATCCCAGCTACTCAAGAGGCTGAGGCAGGAGAATGGCTTGAAGTCCGGAGGTGGAGGTTGCAGTGAGCCCAGATTGCACCAGATAGCGGAACATTCTACCCTGCTCCGAAGCAATCTAGCCATTTTAACTACTGGCTTCTAGACCCAACCGTTCTAGCTCCCACCCCCCACTCCCCTCTCCCCAAGTGTCTAACCAGTGGTTTATCTTTCCTGCCCAGTCAGCAGCTTCAGGACATTTTTAACTTTTGCCTGCCATGGCTTCCTCAGCTGCTACTCTACTGAGAGACGTTGATTTCATTTTATTTTTTGAGATGGAGTCTCGCCGTGTCACCCAAACTGGACTTCAGTGGTGCCGTCTCAGCTCACTGCAACCTCCGCCCCCTAGGTTCAAGTGGTTCTCCTGCCTCAGTCTCCCAAGTAGCTGGGATTACAGGGGCCTGCCACCATGCCTGGCTCATTTTTGTATTCTTTTTAAAGTAGAGATGGGGTTTCACCATGTTGGCCAGGCTGGTCTCAAACTCCTGACCTCAGGTGATCCACCCACCTCAGCCTCCCAAAGTGCTGGGATTACAGGTGTGGGCCACCACACCTGGCTTATCAAAAGATGTTTAATATCTCATCATCTCTTAACACCTCAGTTTGAGTCCCCTAATCCCCCTGACTTTTTTTTTTTTTTTTTTTTTTTGCGATGGAGTTTCACTCTTGTTGCCCACTCTGGAGTGCAATGGTGCAATCTCGGCTCACTGCAACCTCCACCTCCTGGTTTTAAGCAATTCTCCCACCTCAGCCTCCCAAGTAGCTGGGATTACAGGTGCTTGCCACTATGTTCGGCTAATTTTTGTATTTTTAGTAGAGACAGGGTTTTGTCATGTTGACCAGGCTGGCCTTGAACTCCTGACCTCAAGTGATCTGCCTGCCTTGGTCTCCGAAAATGCTGGGGCTACAGGGATGAGCCATAGCATACAGCCGAATCCCCTGATCTCTTAAAAATTCTCTCCGTACAAATCCCTCTTCCCCAGTCAGCTAAGCCTCCCTTTTTGGGAGGCTGGGAGGCACTGAAAGGACTGGTAATGAAGCAGCCCTGTGTCTGCCCTGCGACTTCCCAGTCCAGTCACTCGAGCCTGCTGCTGGTTTCTCAAGCCACATTTCCCTACCATCAGAAACTTCCCGTTTCTTACAGAAATCCTCCACAGTAGAGGAGAATGTATTCAATCTGCAGCAGGATCTACCTACATCCTTTTGCTCCTGGAGTGCGAGCCTACATGGTTCTCCTGCTATGTGCTGGCCAGCCTTGCAGCAGGGTGAACACCTCCTCTCCTCTCTTTTCGTTCCTCCCTTCCTTCTCAACCTTCAGCCCTGAGCCCTTCATGTTCTGGCCAGTCCTAAAGGGTGCCACTAATCAATTCTACCTTTCTTTCTTTCTTTCTTTCTTTCTTTCTTTCTCTTTCTTTCTTTTTTCTCTCTCTCTCTTTCTTTCTCTTTTTTTCTTCCTTTCTTTCTTTCTTGCCAGTCCTAAAGGGTGCCACTAATCAATAATTTTCTTTCCTCTTTCTTCCTTCCTTTCTTTCTTTCTCACAGGTTCTCACTCTGTCACCCAGGCTAGAATGCAGTGATGTAATCACAGCTCACTGCAGCCTTGACCTCCTAGGCTGAAGTGATCCTCCCAACTCAGCCTCCCAAGTAGCTGGGACTGCAAGTGCATGCCACCACGCCTGACTAATTTTTTTTCCTTTTTAGAGACAGGTCTTACTATCTTGCCCAGGTTGGTCTTGAACTCCTGAGCTCAAGCAGTCGTCTTGCCTCAGCCTTCAAACATGCTGGGATTACAGGCATGAGCCACCGTGACCAGCCAATTGCCCCCACCTTTTTTTTTTGAGATGGAGTCTCTCTCTGTAACCCAGGCTGGAGTGTAATGGTATGATCTCGGCTCACTGCAACCTCTGCCTCCCGGATTCAAGTAATTCTCCCAGCTCAGCCTCTCGAGTAGCTGGGATTACAAGCACCCACCATCTTGCTGGGCTAATTTTTCTATTTTTGTAGAGATGGGATTTTTTTTTTTTTTTTTTTTTTTGAGACAGAGTTTCGCTCTTGTTACCCAGGCTGGAGTGCAATGGCACGATCTCGGCTCACCGCAACCTCCACCTCCTGGTTTTAAGCAATTCTCCCACCTCAGCCTCCCAAGTAGCTGGGATTACAGGTGCTTGCCACTATGTTCGGCTAATTTTTGTATTTTTAGTAGAGACAGGGTTTTGTCATGTTGACCAGGCTGGCCTTGAACTCCTGACCTCAAGCGATCTGCCTGCCTTGGTCTCCGAAAATGCTGGGGCTACAGGGATGAGCCATAGCACACAGCCGAATCCCCTGATCTCTTAAAAATTCTCTCCGTACAAATCCCTCTTCCCCAGTCAGCTAAGCCTCCCTTTTTGGGAGGCTGGGAGGCACTGAAAGGACTGGTAATGAAGCAGCCCTGTGTCTGCCCTGCGACTTCCCAGTCCAGTCACTCGAGCCTGCTGCTGGTTTCTCAAGCCACATTTCCCTACCATCAGAAACTTCCCGTTTCTTACAGAAATCCTCCACAGTAGAGGAGAATGTATTCAATCTGCAGCAGGATCTACCTACATCCTTTTGCTCCTGGAGTGCGAGCCTACATGGTTCTCCTGCTATGTGCTGGCCAGCCTTGCAGCAGGGTGAACACCTCCTCTCCTCTCTTTTCGTTCCTCCCTTCCTTCCCAACCTTCAGCCCTGAGCCCTTCATGTTCTGGCCAGTCCTAAAGGGTGCCACTAATCAATTCTACCTTTCTTTCTTTCTTTCTTTCTTTCTCTTTCTTTCTTTTTTCTCTCTCTCTCTTTCTTTCTCTTTTTTTTCTTCCTTTCTTTCTTTCTTGCCAGTCCTAAAGGGTGCCACTAATCAATAATTTTCTTTCCTCTTTCTTCCTTCCTTTCTTTCTTTCTCACAGGTTCTCACTCTGTCACCCAGGCTAGAATGCAGTGATGTAATCACAGCTCACTGCAGCCTTGACCTCCTAGGCTGAAGTGATCCTCCCAACTCAGCCTCCCAAGTAGCTGGGACTGCAAGTGCATGCCACCACGCCTGACTAATTTTTTTTCCTTTTTAGAGACAGGTCTTACTATCTTGCCCAGGTTGGTCTTGAACTCCTGAGCTCAAGCAGTCGTCTTGCCTCGGCCTTCAAACATGCTGGGATTACAGGCATGAGCCACCGTGACCAGCCAATTGCCCCCACCTTTTTTTTGAGATGGAGTCTCTCTCTGTAACCCAGGCTGGAGTGTAATGGTATGATCTCGGCTCACTGCAACCTCTGCCTCCCGGATTCAAGTAATTCTCCCAGCTCAGCCTCTCGAGTAGCTGGGATTACAAGCACCCGCCATCTTGCTGGGCTAATTTTTCTATTTTTGTAGAGATGGGATTTTTTTTTTTTTTTTTTTGAGACAGAGTTTCGCTCTTGTTACCCAGGCTGGAGTGCAATGGCGCGATCTCGGCTCACCGCAACCTCCGCCTCCTGGGTTCAGGCAATTCTCCTGCCTCAGCCTCCTGAGTAACTGGGATTATAGGCACGCACCACCATGCCCAGCTAATTTTTTGTATTTTTAGTAGAGACGGGGTTTCACCATGTTGACCAGGTTGGTCTCGATCTCTCGACCTCGTGATCCACCCGCCTCGGCCTCCCAAAGTGCTGGGATTACAGGCTTGAGCCACCGCGCCCGGCCGAGAGATGGGATTTCACTGTGTCGGCCAGGCTGGTCTCGAACTCCTGATCTCAGGTGATCCACCCACCTCAGCCTCCCAAAGTGCTGGGATTACAGGTGTGAGCCACCACGCCCAGCCCAGTTCCCCCTTTTCTATGGCTTATTATTTCTAACACTTTACTGCAAAATTTTTCAAACAACAGCCAACAAAATTGAAAGAATACCCTTCACCCAGCACCCAGATTCTAGCATTTTAAAAATTGAGATATTAGGCCGGGCGCGGTGGCTCAAGCTTGTAATCCCAGCACTTTGGGAGGCCGAGGCGGGTGGATCACAAGGTCGAGAGATCGAGACCATCCTGGTCAACATGGTGAAACCCCATCTCTACTAAAAAAATACAAAAAATTAGCTGGGCATGGTGGCACGTGCCTGTAATCCCAGCTACTCAGGAGGCTGAGGCGGGAGAATTGCCTGAACCCAGGAGGCGGAGGTTGCGGTGAGCCGAGATCGCGCCATTGCACTCCAGCCTGGGTAACAAGAGCGAAACTCCGTCTCAAAAAAAAAAAAAAAAAAATTGAGATATACTTCACATAACTGAACTTCAACATTTTAAAGTGTACACTTCAATCATTTTTAGTACTGTATATTCATTATGTTGTGCAAACAGCAGCACTAATTTCAGAACATTTTTGTAACCCCCCCCAAAAAAAACCTCTTACCTATTAGCAGTTAGTCCTAATTTCCCTCCTCCCATTCCCTGGCAACCACTAATCCACCTTCTGTCTCTATGGATTTGTCTATTCTGGACGTTTCATATAAATAGAATTACACAATATGTTGCCTTTCCTGTCTGACTTCATTCACTCAGCATAATGTTTTCAGCATTCATTCATTTTGTAGCATGTATCAGTACTTCATTCCTTTTTATGGTGAATAATATTCCATCATATCATATGAGTATACAACATTTTATTCATCCATTTATCAGCTGATGAACATTTGAGTTGTTTCCACTTTTTGACTCTCATGAATAACGCTGCTATCAACATTTGTGTACAAGTTTTTAGGTAAACATATGTTTTCAATTTTCTCAAGTATATAGCTAAAAGGAGAATTGATGGGTCATATGGTAAAACATTTTACAATACCTGTTTTTGTTTGGTTTTTTTTTTTTTTTTTTTGAGATGGAGTTTCGCTCGTGTTACCCAGGCTGGAGTGCAATGGCGCGATCTCGGCTCACCGCAACCTCCGCCTCCTGGGTTCAGGCAATTCTCCTGCCTCAGCCTCCTGGGTAGCTGGGACTACAGGCACGCACCACCATGCCCAGCTAATTTTTTGTTTTTAGTAGAGATGGGGTTTCACCATGTTGACCAGGATGGTCTCGATCTCTTGACGTTGTGATCCACCCGCCTCAGCCTCCCAAAGTGCTGGGATTACAGGCTTGAGCCACCGCGCCCAGCTTACAATACATGTTTTATCACATATCTACCTGTCTAACTATCCTTCTAATCCATCCATATTAATCCTTCTCATATTTTAGTGTACTTTGCAATAAATCCCAAACATCAGTTCACCTCACTCCAAACTCATCAGCATGTCTATTACTAGAATTTGATCTTTCTTTCTTCTCTTTTTCTTTTTCTTTTTTTTTTTTTTTTGAGCTATAGTCTTGCTCTGTCACCCCCAGGCTGGAGTGCAATGACACAGTCTTGGCTCACTGCCACCTCCGCCTCTGCCTCCCGGGTTCAAGCGATTCTCCTGCCTCAGCCTCTCAAGTAGCTGGGATTACAGGCATGCAGCCCCACACCTGGCTAAGTTTGTATTTTTAGTAGAGACGGGGTTGCACCATGTTGGTCAGGCTGGTCTCAAACTCCTGTCCTCAGGCGATCAGCCCACTTCGGACTCCCAGAGTGCTGGGATTACAGACATGAGCCACCATGCCCAGCCAATCTTTCTTCACAAGTTATTCTCTTTATGCAAAATTTACAATTTTTGTTTGTTTCTTTGTTGTGGTTGTTTACTGGTCTTTGGTTTTTGGTTTTTTTGAGACAGGGTCTCACTCTGTCGCCCAGGCTGGAGTGCAGTGGCACAATCTTGGCTTACAGCAATCTCTGCCTCTTGGGCTCAAGCTATCCTCCTGCCTCAAATGCCCAAGTAGCTGGGACTACAGGTGTGAGCAACTACGCCCAGCTACTTTTTGGGGTTTTTTGTTGGTTTGTTTTTTGAGATGGAGTCTCAATTCTGTCACCCAGGCTGGAATGCAATGGCACGGTCTGGGCTTACTCACTGCAACCTCCACCTCCCAGGTTCAAGTGATTCTCCTGCCTCAGCCTCCCAGGGAGCTGGGATTACAGGCACCCACCACCAGGCCGGGCTAATTTTCTTGTATTTTTAGTAGAGACGAGGTTTCACTATGTTGGCCAGGCTGGATTCAAACTCCTGACCTCAAGTGATCTGCCTGCCTCAGCCTCCCAAAGTGCTAGGATTACAGACATGAGCCACAGTGCCTGGCTGAATTTTTATATTTCTATTTTGGATACTTAGCTAAGAGAAATAAACACATGGGCCCACATCAAGGCCTACAGGGAGTTGATCATAGCAGATTTTTTAGCTAAGATGGGGTTTCACAATGTTGCCCAACCTGGTCTTGTACTCCTGAGCTCAAGCTATTCACCTGCCTCAGCCTTCCAAAGTGCTAGGATTACAGGTGTGAGCCACTGTGCCTGACCTACAATACATTCTTTTTTTTTTTTTTTTTTTTTTTTTTTTTAGATGGAGTTTCGCTCTTGTTACCCAGGCTGGAGTGCAATGGCGTGATCTCAGCTCACCGCAACCTCCGCCTCCTGGGTTCAGGCAATTCTCCTACCTCAGCCTCCTGAGTAGCTGGGATTACAGGCACACGCCACCATGCCCAGCTAATTTTTAGTATTTTTAGTAGAGACGGGGTTTCACCATGTTGACCAGGATGGTCTCAATCTCTTGACCTTGTGATCCACCCGCCTCGGCCTCCCAAAGTGCTGGGATTACAGGCTTGAGCCACCGCGCCCGGCCTACATTCTTAAATATACCACTCAATGAGTTTTTTGTTTTGTTTTGTTTTGTGTTTGAGAAGTCTCACTCTATTGCCCAGGGTTAAATATAGTGACACATTCTCGGCTCACTGCAACCTCCATCTCCCGGGTTCAGGCTATTCTCATGCTTCAGTCTCCCAAGTAGCTGAGATTACAGGTGTGTACCACCACACCTGGCTAATTTTTATATTTTTAGTAGGGATGGGGTTTCTCCATGTTGGCCCGGCTGGTCTCAAACTCCTGACCTCAGGTGATCTGCCCACCTCGGCCTCTCAAAGTGCTGGGATTACAGGCGCGAGCCACTGAGCCCAGTTCACTGAATGAATTTTAACACATGCCTAAACCTGTGAAACCCAAATCTAGATATCAAGATTTAGAGCATGTCCACCCTCCTGCAAGTTCCCTCCGTCTCTCCAGTGTCAGCTCTGCCCCTGCTCTACCAAAGGCAACCAGTCTTCTGATTCTTTCCCCACCATAAGTTACTTTGCCTGTTCTAGAACTTAATATAAATGGAAACATATGTATGCCCATTGTCATCTGGCCTCTTTCACTTAGCATACTGTTTTTGTTCTTGTTTTTTTGAGACAGAGTTTTGCTCTTGTTACCCAGGCTGGAGTGCAATGGCGCGATCTCGGCTCACCGCAACCTCCGCCTCCTGGGTTCAGGCAATTCTCCTGCCTCAGCCTCCTGAGTAGCTGGGATTACAGGCACGTGCCACCATGCCCAGCTAATTTTTTGTATTTTTAGTAGAGACGGGGTTTCACCATGTTGACCAGGATGGTCTCGATCTCTTGACCTCGTGATCCACCCACCTCGGCCTCCCAAAGTGCTGGGATTACAGGCATGAGCCACCACGCCTCGCCTTTAAATTGTTTTAAATTTATTTTATTTTATTTTTTTATAGAGACAGGGTTTCTCCATATTGGTCAGGTTGGTCTAGAACTCCCGACCTCAGGTGATCTGCCTGCCTCAGCCTCCTAAAGTGCTGGGATTACAGGGTTGAGCCACTGCGCCCAGCTGAGGGAGACCCTGTCTCAATTAAAAAAAAAAAAAAAAAAAAATCTGCTATGATCACCTCCCTGTAGGCCTTCATGTGGGCCCATGTGTTTATTTCTCTTAGCTAAGTATCCAGGATTGGAACTGTTTTCCAGTACAGACATATGTTTCATTTTATAAGAAACTGCCAGACTTTCCAAAGTGGTTGTACCATTTTTGATGCCCACAATAATGTATGAGGCTTGTAAGTTGTGACACAGAGATTAAAAAGCACAAATTGTAAACTGCTACTAATTCTTTTCATTTAAAAATTTTAAATAGATCAGGCATGGTGGCTCATGCCTGTAATCCCAGCACTTTGGGAGGCCAAGACCGCGAATCACCTGAGGTCAGGAGTTCGAGACCAGGCTGGCCAACATGGTGAAACCCCGTCTCTACTAAAAATACAAAAATTAGCCGGGTATGGTGGCAGGTGCCTGTAATCCCAGCTACTTGGGAGACTGGAGAAGAGGTTCAACCCAGGAGGCAGAGGTTACAGTGAGCCAAGATCGTGTCATTATTGCATTCCAGCCTAGGCAACAAAAGTGAAACTTCATCTCAACAAACAAACAAACAAACAAACAAACAAGACTAATAACCTAGGCCGGGTGCGGTGGCTCACGCCCGTAATCCCAGCACTTTGGGAGGCTGAAGTGGGTGGATCACCTGCGGTCAGAAGTTCAAAACCAGCCTGGCCAATATGAGGAAACCCTGTCTCTACTAAAAATACAAAAATTAGTCGGGCTTGGTGGTGGGCGCCTGTAATCCCAGCTACGCGGGAGGCTGAGGCAGGAGAATTGCTTGAACACAGGCGATAGAGGTTATGGTGAGTGGAGATCGCGCCACTGCACTCCAGCCTGTTTGACAGAGCGAGGATCCTTCTCAAAAAAAAAAAAAAAAAAAAAAAAAAAAAAAAAAAAAAAAGACTAGCAACTTCCTCCTCTCCTCTCCAGCAACGCCAACCCCAGTCCAGGCCCCCATCGCCCAGGATCTCAATCAAGAAACATTCATTTGTGGCCTTTCTTTGCCATTTCCAACTCTGCCACCCCCATCGCACGACAAGGTCCCCTTCTTCCTTTCCATTCCTGTCAGCTTCGTTTCTCTATAATCTCCGTACAAATCTCTAGCCTGACTCCGCTTCCTTTCCAGACTCTCCAGACGCCCGCCTACCGGACCTCAAAAGCGCAAACGCTAAAAACCGGTTAAGTTGACGCACAGAGAGAAGGGGTGTGTGGGTGGGTGTGTGTGTGTTAGTGTATGTGCTTGTGTGTGGAAGAAACCAACAGGGTCCACGCTGGTGTCCATTTCTGGAAATGCCAACTGCGCCCTACTGCGGGAGCCAGGATCAGGTCCCCAGGGCGCCCCTCCAGACAGCACTCTTAGCGAAGGAGCTAAGACGGCAGCCCTGCTTCACCCAGACCCCTAGTTCCGCAGGAGCTCCGCCCCCCCCAGCGGCACAGCACCCCCGCCCCGGCGCGGTGGTAGGGCCCAGTGCTACGTCACCCATTGTTTACAAATCAACCCGAGCCGGCAGGATTCCGGCTCCCGCGGCGGCAGGCGCGCGGCACTAGTGCCTGGTGGGCTCCGGCTTCCGCGTCCGCCCCGGCCCGGGCTTCGGCCTCAGCCCCGCGCCCGCTCCGCCGCGGCCCACCGCGCCCACGGGCAGCTAAGCCTCCAGCGACGCCCACACAGCTCCGGGTGCCCGGACAGGGGGCCATGCCCTGCCGGAGAGAGGAGGAAGAGGAAGCCGGCGAGGAGGCGGAGGGGGAGGAAGAGGAGGAGGACAGCTTCCTCCTGCTGGAGCAGTCGGTGGCGCTGGGCGGCTCGGTCGAGGTGGACCGGCTGGTGGCCCAGATCGGCGAAACGCTGCAGCTGGACGCGGCGCAGGACAGCCCAGCCTCGCCGTGCGCGCCCCCGGGGGCGCCGCTGCGGGCCCCGGGGCCCCTGGCTGCAGCAGTGCGGGCGGACAAGGCCCGGCCCCCAGCGATGCCGCTGCTGCTGCCGCCGGTGTCGATGGAGACGGTGGGCCCGGCGCCCCCTGGGGCCCTGCGCTGCACCCTGGGGGACCGCGGCCGCGTGCGGGGCCGCGCTGCGCCCTACTGCGTGGCAGAGCTCGCCGCAGGCCCCAGCGCGCTGTCCCCACTGCCCCCTCAGGCCGACCTTGATGGGCCTCGGGGGGCTGGCAAGCAGGGCGTCCCGCAGCCGCTGTCGGGTCCGTGCCGGCGAGGATGGCTCCGGGGCGCCGCCGCCTCCCGCCGCCTGCAGCAGCGACGCGGATCCCAACCCGAAACCCGCACAGGCGACGACGACCCGCACCGGCTCCTGCAGCAGCTAGTGCTCTCTGGAAACCTCATCAAGGAGGCCGTGCGGAGGCTTCATTCTCGACGGCTGCAGTTACGTGCAAAGCTTCCCCAACGCCCGCTCCTGGGACCGCTGTCGGCCCCGGTGCATGAACCCCCTTCGCCTCGAAGCCCTCGCGCGGCCTGCAGTGACCCAGGCGCGTCCGGGAGGGCGCAGCTCAGAACTGGCGACGGCGTTCCTGTCCCCGGCAGCTAACACGCCTGGGGTGGTCACAGCGCCAGCCTCAGACTGGAGGGCAAGGGGTTCCCCTGAGGGCTGCAGTTCTGCTCAGGCTGATGGAGAACTCTGGCTTTTGGAAGCGAGAGAAAAAAAGCTAATGATGAGGAACTGAAAAATCGCGAATGTTTCACGGGAAACTGGGGTCTAAGGCCAAAATATTTGGAATGCAGGACTTGCCCCTATTTAAGGCAGATTTTACAGAGCGCACCCCAAGCTTACAAGTCAGTAGAACTCCTTATTTGGCGTGACCCGACCTGGCCGCGGAGCCTGCAGTTCCGCGCAGCCTCTCAGTGCCCTCCAGCCTGCGACCATGTGGCCACAGTCCACGCTTCTCGAGATTGCAGTGCGCCGGAACCACGGAGGATGATGCCAGTTACTGCTTTACCTTTTTAGAGCTGGCTCCTGGTCCACTTTGTCGGAGGAAAACATGAGTAGATAATTTCAGTGTGCACCCCAATCTGCCGGACTTGAATATTTTCGACACTTTAAAAAAAAAAAAACATCTTGTGTCTTTGGAGGTGCTGCTTAATATCAAACACGCGGTGCCATGAAGGGACCCTTTGGGGATTGAATAGGAGTAACCCCCGCCCTCTCTTTGCAATTGTCTGCCTTTCTCAGAGTAGGGGAGGAAGGCTATACGACACGGGTGGGGACAGGAGGTGGGGGCGGGGGATGCTGAATGGTGGTGGAAGGGTAGAATGAGGCGCGGAGTAAACCCCACGCCCTCTCTAACGTGTATTCACAGCCGGCCCGCCTCTCTGAGAGTTCAAGGTCACTGTTTCCTGGGCACGCACTGGGTTGAGGGGCACAGTAGTCGGGTTCTGCCCGTGTTCGGAGACGAGCGCAGTGTTTTGCAAGTTCTGGAGTCTCCTGAGGACACGCGCGCCGCCACCACCGCGGTTGTGGGAAAGCGCGGACGTGCTGGGCGCCTGTGCTTCCCTGGGCGACCACCGCCCCTGGCCGCGGCCCCGGCTTTCACGGAAACTCGCTAGTGGGAGTCCTGGGCTCCTCCTCTACCACTCGGCTCTGCTGTCCTACTCATGGCGCAGGGATCCTGGGGGCCTGGGTTGGGGGCTAGGGAGACGTCATGTGATGGGCACTCCAGGGACACACAGCCTAGCACAGCAGCTTATAATGGGCTCTCCGGGGCCATTTGCAGTAACAGCTGCAATTCCCTGGATAGACGGAGTTGATTTCCTCCCTCTGCCCCTCCCCCAGCCATGCCAGCTGGCCTTTGTAAGTGCAGGAAACCGAGTAGAAAATGTGACCCTCCAAATGGAGAAGCTGCAGGCTTTGCCATTGTGAACCATGGTGAAGTGCTTGGAACATACTGTTCACTCACTGAAGGCGCTGAGACTGTGCTGTTGTTCTAGTTTTATAGTCAATGGCTTGTTCATCATCCAGATGTGGCTACTGACATATCTACACTTCGCACCGGAGTGTCTGGAATTGTGGCTGTCCTGATTATAGGATTTTAACTTAACTGAAATGCCTGCTTTGAATAAATGTGTTGGGTTTTTTTGTTTGGTTTTATTTTATACTTGCCATTGGTGAAAAAGATGTACAGAACACATTTCTCTGATCTCCATAAACATGAAAACACTTGAAAGCCCTGTCAGCCTGGCTTGCGGATGGTAATTAGAGCGCCTTTGTGTCTGAGCAGCTCACTAGCTAGACAAGGTCTCCGCAGCTGGGTGTGTATTGGTGCTGGCATGAAATTAAATGAAAGTGAGGTCAGGTTTTGGACCAATCCCATTCGTTAAAACCTCAGAGCCTTTTGGATTACTAGTCAGTGATGGAGATGTGTTATAAAGCTGCCTCTATTAGCAAAGGACATCAGATCAGCCAGTCAGTGCAGACTGGGAGGGTTTTTGTTTTGTTTTGTTTTGTTTTTTGGGTTTTTTTTTTTTTTTGTCCTTTCTTTCTACTGTGGCCATTAAGTAAGTGCACTTGTTCCACAGGGTGGCCCTTAAGGCTGGGGCAGCTCTTGATTAGGGAACTGCTCACAATGGGAGCCTGGTGGTAGGAAAGCTGGCTGGAAACTAATAAAAGACTCCTCTCTTTGCCCCTGGGGCATTTATGCCATTCTGCCCCTAAGCAGTGACATAACAGCCCATGTCTATCCTTCTAGTTCTGACTTCAGTCTGTTCCCTCACGGAAGGAGCTAATTTCCTCCCTCTGAGGAAGGAGTACCCAGGGTTTAAGTGTGCTTCTGAAGTGGGAAGGGAACCTTGGACAAGCTGCTCTACCTCTGTGGTCTTCAGTTTCCTCATCCGTACAATAGGGATAATGAAATAAAAGGTGGGCCAGGCCCGGTAGCTTGCACCTGTAATCCTAGTAGCACTTTGGGAGGCCAAAGTGAGAAAACTGCTTGAGCCCAGAAGTTCAAGACCAGCCAGGGCAACATAGTGACACCTCATCTCTACAAAAATAAATAAATAAATAAATGAGGCAGGAGGATTGCTTGAGCCCAGGAGTTTGACGCTGTAGTGAGCCATGACTGAGCCACTGCACTACCACCTGGGTGACAAAGCAAGACCCTGCCTCAAGAAAATAAATTAATAGGCCGGGCGCGGTGGCTCAAGCCTATAATCCCAGCACTTTGGGAGGCCGAGGCGGGTGGATCACGAGGTCAAGAGATCGAGACCATCCTGGTCAACATGGTGAAACCCTGTCTCTACTAAAAATACTAAAAATTAGCTGGGCATGGTGGCGCGTGCCTGTAATCACAGCTACTCAGGAGGCTGATGTAGGAGAATCGCCTGAACCCAGGAGGTGGAGGTTGCGGTGAGCCGAGATCGCGCCATTGCACTCCAGCCTGGGTAACAAGAGCGAAACTCCGTCTCAAAAAAAAAAAAAGAAAGAAAAAAAAAAAGAAAATAAATTAATAAAAAGCATATGGTGACTGGCACATGCTGGAGATGAACAGTATTGAGTCCCTACCCCTTCCTTCCCAGGACTGCTCCTCAGCAGCCAACTGACTGTGTCCTCATTTTCCCACAAAACGAGAGCATGCCATGATCCCAAACCTGCTTTCTAGAGTGTTCTATGACTCTGAGTCCTGATTTTCTAACTCCCTTTTTGGCTCAATGCCCCATTTTCTGAAATTCACACACAGACCCTGATGGTCTCTGTGGAGTACCTTCAGAACCCACCAAGCCTGTCATTTCCCACAACATGCCCAGAAAGAGCTGTAGGGGGGCTCAGTCCAGTGTTCTCTAGCATGGGAACGGTAACTATAGAGACTCTAATACAAACTGAGGAAGACAAGACCCCAACAGTGCAGTGAGCACCACCTCTGGGCGCTAAGCATGAGGGAAAAGTGGTAAGGTAGTGATGTCCCCTGGCATGGGAGTATCCCTGAAGTCCGTAGTTCCCTTTCTTTTCTTTTTTTTTTTTTTTGAGACAGAGTTTCGCTCGTTACCCAGGCTGGAGTGCAATGGCACGATCTCGGCTCATCGCAACCTCCGCCTCCTGGGCTCAGGCAATTCTCCTGCCTCAGCCTCCTGAGTAGCTGGGATTACAGGCACGCACCACCATGCCCAGCTAATTTTTTGTTTTTAGTAGAGACGGGGTTTCACTATGTTGACCAGGATGGTCTCGATCTCTTGACCTCGTGATCCACCCGCCTCGACCTCCCAAAGTGCTGGGATTACAGGCTTGAGCCACCGCGCCCGGCCTAGTTCCCTTTCTTAGTGGAGGTAGGATTTATCCAAGGTGTAAGGGGTTCTGAGCAACCCAGGGCTTTCTCTCCATCCTAAAACTGGCTATGATTTATGTCACTGCACCGACTGTGCATAGCTTCTTGTAATAAGAATGACTGGTTAAGGTCAGACTCAACCTTAGGGCCCATGTAGTACAATGTCCTCCTAAAAAAGGAAAACTGGAAAAAACTAAAGCCTCTCTATTTATAGCACTTTAGCACTTTTTTCTTTGAGATGAAGTCTTACTCTCTCACCCACGCTAGGGTACAGTGGTGTTTTCTTCCCTCACCACAACCTCCACCTCCCAGGTTCAAGTAATTCTCCTGCCTCAGCCTCCGGAGTAGCTCGGATTACAGGTGTATGCCACCACACCCGCTAATTTTTGTATTTTTATTTTCTTTTTTTAATTATTTTTTATTTTATTTTATTTTTTTGAAATGGAGTTTTCACTCTTGTAACCCAGGCTGGAGTGCAATGGCGCGATCTCGGCTCACTGCAACCTCCACCTCCGGGGTTCAGGCAATTCTCCTGCCTCAGCCTCCAGAGTAGCTGGGATTACAGGCACGCGCCACCATGCCCAGCTAATTTTTGTATTTTTAGTAGAGACGGAGTTTCACCATGTTCACCAGGATGGTCTCGATCTCTTGACCTCGTGATCCACCTGCCTTGGCCTCCCAAAGTGCTGGGATTACAAGCTTGAGCCACGGCGCCCGGCCACTATTTTTATTTTTATGTATTTATTTTAAGATGGGGTTTCACCCTGTTGGTCAGGCTGGTCTTGAACTCCTGACCTCAGGTGATCCGCCCGCCCTGGCCTCCAAAATGCTTGGATTACAGGCGTGAGCCACCACGCCTAGCCCAATTTTTGTATTTTTAGTAGAGACAGGGGGTTTCACCATGTTGGCCAGGATGATCTCAATCTCTTTTTTTTTTGTTTTTTTGTTTTTTGTTTTTGTTTGTTTTTGAGACGGAGTTTCGCTCTCGTTACCCAGGCTGGAGTGCAATGACGCGATCTCGGCTCACCGCAAACTCCGCCTCCTGGGTTCAGGCAATTCTCCTGCCTCAGCCTCCTGAGTAGCTGGGATTACAGGCATGCACCACCATGCCCAGCTAATTTTTTGTATTTTTAGTAGAGACGGGGTTTCACTATGTTGACCGGGATGGTCTCGATCTCTTGACCTTGTGATGCACCCGCCTCGGCCTCCCAAAGTGCTGGGATTACAGGCTTGAGCCACCGCGCCCGGCGATCTCAATCTCTTGACCTTTTGATCCACCCACCTCAGCCTCCCAAAGTGCTGAGTGTGAGCTCCTGTAATCAAGTGATTCTCCCATCTCCTGAGTAATTGGAATGACAGGTGCATGTCACTGTGTCCGGCTAATTTTAAAATTTTTTCTAGAGACAAGGTTTTGCCATGTTGCCCAGGCTGTTCTCAAACTCCTGGGCTCAAGCAATCCATCTGCCTCAGCCTCCCAAAGTGCTGGGATTACAGATGTGAGCCACCTTGCCCCGCCAGGATTGACATAAAGTATTTTTAAAAGTCATATTGGGGCAGGCACCATGGCTCACACCTGTAATTCCAGCACTTTGGGAGACTGAGGCAGATGGATCACCTGAGGTCAAGAGTTCACCAGCCTGGCCAACATAGGGAAACCTCATCTCTACTAAAAATACAAAAATTAGCTGGGCATGGTGGCAGGTGCCTGTAATCCCAGCTACTCAGAAGGCTGAGGCAGAGAATTGCTTGAACCCTGGAGGCAGAGGGTGCAGTGAGCCGAGATCTTGCCATTGCACTCCAGCCTGGATAACAGAGCAAAAACTCCATCTCAAAAAAAAAAAAAAAAAAAAAAAAAATTCATACTAGACCATTTTATAGGTGGAAAAAGAGTCCAAGGAAGTGAGCAGGGCAGAGTGACCTACCAAAGTTGTTTATGAAGCCAGAGGCTTAGCAGAGTCTCGAACCTAGGTCTCCCAGCTCCCAACTCAGGGCTCTTTCCAATGGCTTCATATCATGAAACATGGTCCAATATTGTCCACTGTACAACTCTGCACATAGGCTACCAAGGGAATGACATCCCTGTAGTTGCCCAAATTGGTGGCCCTGCCATTGGAACCCCGGAAAATTGTGCTTCAGGTCCCTAGCCTGAGTTAGGGAATGCCACTTCCTTACAAATTGTTCAGCATCCTATGAAGACAGCTGGCCACAGAAAATGGCCCGGGTGAGATAAGAGAACAAAGCTATAAAATTGAATGAAAAAAAAAAGTGAACATATACATTGGCAAATAAGTGATTTAGAGAAAAGAATGCCACACCTCACAGATTCCATCCTAAATTAGACATGCATGCGACAATATTTGGATTCAGTTTTTACCCTTTTTTGCTCTTTCTTTATCCAGCTCAGAAACAGAAACATGGAGCAAAGATCAGACACCACTTTCCTATCTAGCAAAGTCTGTGTTGAATCCTGTGATCCCTTCCTTCCAATCAGGAAAGAGTTACCTTGGCAACCAAATTACTAACTCACTCAATTAGCCCCCCTCTTGTACCAATGCTCAGTAATCACAATCCGTCAGCCCCCGGAGAGCTCAGCCTTCAGCAGTCTGCTATACCGCCTCATTTACAGATGGAAGCTCAGGGAGGTTTTCACTCTGAGGTACACTCCATTTGCACACTGTGATAGCTGGTGCAGGCGAAGGGGCAAAAACTCTCCTGAGTAGTGCTTACTCCTGGTTTTCCATCATAACTGAAGGGAGCACAGTTGACCTGCCCCTACCAGTGTTACCCAAAGGACAGAATAGGTAAGAATGGGGCCTCTGCAGGCAGCCCTCCACCGCCAGCTGTGTGATTTGAGACAGGGTCAGTAAGCTCAATAAACTCATTTATGCCGGGCGTGGTGGATCACGCCTATAATCCCAGCACTTTGGGAAGCCAGAGTGGGTGGATCACGAGGTCAAGAGTTCAAGACCAGCCTGGCCAATACGGTGAAACCCCGTCTCTACTAATAATACAAAAATTAGCTGGGCATGGTGACACACACCTGTAGTCCCAGCTACTCAGGAGTCTGAGGCAGGAGAATCACTTGAGCCCAGGAGGGAAAGGTTGCAGTGAGCGGAGATCACCCCATGGTACTCTAGTCTGGGTGACGGAGCGAAACTCCATCTCAAAAAAAAAAAAAAAAAAGGCCGGGCGCGGTGGCTCAAGCCTGTAATCCCAGCACTTTGGGAGGTCGAGGCGGGTGAATCACGAGGTCGAGAGATCGAGACCATCCTGGTCAACATGGTGAAACCCCGTCTCTACTAAAAATACAAAAAAAAAAATTAGCTGGGCATGGTGGCGTGTGCCTGTAATCCCAGCTACTCAGGAGGCTGAGGCAGGAGAATTGCCTGAACCCAGGAGGCGGAGGTTGCGGTGAGCCGAGAAAAAAAAAAAAAAAAAAAAAAAAGGGTGGTGGGGAGCGGAGCCAAGCTAAGCCTGGAAAGCAGCTCCGGGTTGGAACTGGTGGAATAAAGGCAGCTGGCAATGAGGACAACCTGGGACCACAGCTCTTAACTCCCCCATTTCCTATCAGAAAACCTATCCTTTTCCAAATGCTCCAGTTCTGAAATTCAATGCTCAAGTTCTACTTGCCTGTCCTGTCCACTCCTGTCTATAATCTGTACTAAAAAAAACATACAATAGGGTAGGCTCGGTGGCTCACACCTGTAATCCCAGCACTTTGGGAGGCCAAGACTGGTGGATCACCTGAGGTCAGGAGTTCGAGACCAGCCTGGCCAACATGGTGAAACCCCATCTCTACTAAAAACACAAAAATTAACCAGGTATGATGGCGGGCGCCTGTAGTCCCAGCTACTCAGAAGACCGAGGCAGGAGAATCACTTGAACTCATGAGGTGGAGGTTGCAGTGAGGTGAGGTTGTGCCATTGCACGCCAACCTGGGTGACAGTGAGACTCCATCTCCAAAAAAAAAAAAAAGAAAGAGAAAACCATGCAATTTCCTCGCAGAAAGTGGCCTTTGAGTTCATTTTGTTCTCACTCTCACATTTTATTTACTGTCATTAGAGTTATCTCAGGGACTCATATGTGAATGTCTTCTCTTCCCCAATAGATTATATATTTTGTGATGGCAGAGGAGTGACAAGATGAAGAGGATGTTTTTGGCAGATTGTCAGGCCGCACAGCATGGGGAGTGGTCTGGAGCTGAGAGGAAGCACCGATGGTCAGCCGGATCGGCTGAATGGCTGTTAGAGCTCCCAGGCACCCAGGCGATAAGGGCATGGGCGGGGAGAGGAAAACACCAGGAACATTTCCAAACGAAAAATGGTAGGCCTGTTACAGTACCGGGTAGCTGTAAAATCGTGGCTCTGGAGCCAGACTACTTGGCTCCTTCCTTGAAAGCTCCTTCCTGCAACCGTGGGCAGGTGACTTCCCCTCTCTAACCTTAAGTTCATTTGCAAAGTTCCATTATAATAAAAGTCCCCACCTCATAGGGTTGTTGTGAGGATTAATTGAGCTAATGCTAGTAAAAATGCTTAGGCCACTGCCTGAAACATAGCTGCATTTAGCAACAGCGCCAGGGTACTGGTATTTAGTAAATATTTGCAGAGCGAACACATGGGGCAATTTCAACAGACTGGCAGAGGCTAAGGGAATGGGGTGCTTGGGACGTTGTGGTGCCCACAAGTCTGCAGATGGGAAAAGGGGACAACAGCTAAAAAGGGAAAATGGATCAAGGGAAGAATTCACTCAGCCAGGAGACACCTGTGCTTGTCTGAATGCAGATGGGGGATACAAAAGCTTGAAATCGCCGGGCGCAGTAGCTTGTGCCTGTAATCCCAGAACTTTGGGAGGCTTAGGTGGGTGGATCACCTGAGGTCAGGAGTTCAAGAACAGCCTGGCTAACATGGTGAAACTCTACTAAAAATATGAAACTTGGCCGGGCGCGGTGGCTCAAGCCTGTAATCCCAGCACTTTGGGAGGCCGAGGCGGGTGGATCACGAGGTCAAGAGATCGAGACCATCCTGGTCAACATGGTGAAACCCCGTCTCTACTAAAAATACAAAAAATTAGCTGGGCATGGTGGCGTGTGCCTGTAATCCCAGCTACTCAGGAGGCTGAGGCAGGAGAATTGCCTGAACCCAGGAGGCGGATGTTGCGGTGAGCCGAGATCGCGCCATTGCACTCCAGCCTGGGTAACAAGAGTGAAACTCTGTCTCAAAAAAAAAAAAAAAAAAAAAATACAAAACTTAGCTGGGCATGGTGGAATATGCCTGTAGTCCCAGCTACTCAGGAGGCTGAGGCAGGAGAATCACTTGAACCCAGGAGCCAAGATGGCACCACTGCACTCCAGCCTGGGTGACAGAGCGAAACTCTGTCTCAAGAAAAAAAAAAAAAAAGGGAGTGAAATCAAAGGAAAGATCCCATAAAGGACTAAGATCCTGGCGGAGTCGGGCAGTATGGGGTCCTCAGCCAGGGCAGGTTTGAAGGGCAGGGCTTAGGGGGACTATGGGTGGGGATGCCCCACATGACAGCTCCCTGTGTCACTAACTGTCCTGCCACAGGGTGGCTGGAACCTGACAGATTGGCTGCCGAAACCACCTTGTGTAATCCTTCGTGCCTGGGATGGCTGGAGATGTTTCTGTTATTTTTCTGTGAATGAATTATCTGTAGCTGATGGTATAATAGAATGAAAACTAAAACTGATACCAAGGAGTTTAAGTGCTCCCCCTTATCAACTGCTGACTGATAGCAGGTAAAATCACAACCCCCAATTGATAGGCTGCCCAGGCAGTTTGTTTGACTTATTGATTTGGGTGGGTTAAAAAAAGCAAGAGCTGGTTATCATCCTGTTACCTTTGCCCTGCCTTTGGCCCATTTCTGTAACTGTCTAAATTAGATTCGATAGCCTAAGATTGGTGAAAAATGGTTTCCTAGGTTTTCCTGAAAATCTTTCCTGGACACTGAAGTCACAAACCCCTTTCTGCTGATGCACCATACTTTTCTTCAGCTGGGCTAAGTAGGGGAAGAATTCAGTGCAGATGTCAAAACATGCTACTTAAGGGTGCTGACAAAGGGAACTTGAGAATTAACTTCAGGGTTCAAAAGACAGTGAAAGTCATTCAACAAGATCTGATTCCACATGCCCTGGATCTCTGTGGCCTGACCACAGAGGATATACTTAGAGATAACAGACACAGCTGTGTTTGTTATATGCACATGTGGACCCACGTACATTCCACACTTCCGTTGTTCACCCTACAACCACCTTTGGCTTCTCTTGGTTCTTTTATTCTGTCTGTTCCTTTTGTGTAGTCTTCTTCCTCCCATAGAGATTTGATGAGTTGGGTCTTTGTAAAGTGTTTAGAACACAGGCCCGGCACACACAGGCTGGGTGTGGTGGCTCACACCTATAATCCCAGCACTTGGGAGGCCAAGGTGAGAGGATCACTTGAGGTCAGGAGTTCGAGACCAGCCTGGACAATATAAGGAAATTTCGTCTGTACCAAAAAAAAAACAAAAAACAAACAAACAAAAAAACCAGCCGGGTATGGTGGTGCCCACCTGTAGCTACATCTACTTGGAAGGCTGAGGCAGAAGAATCACTTAAACCCGGAAGGCAGAGGTTGCAGTGAGCCAAGACCACGCCACTGCACTCCAGCCTGGGTGAGAGTGAGAGTGTCTCAAAAAAAAAAAAAAAAAGGAAAAGAAAAAGTGTTTAGAACACAGCCTGGCAAGTGACAGGCACTACTGCACATTACCTGGTGTTATTACTGCCCATCTCCCAGGCCCCACTCCACACCCCTGCCCCACCCACCCCCTTAGCCTTGACTGCCGAATCTTTATCTTCAACCCTGAACCCTCTCCAACTCCTAGTCATTTACGAGGCACCAGGTTTCTGTCCTTTTAACTTCCCACAGGAAACTTTTAATTCTCCACAAACACTCTCTCTCTGTCTCTCAGACACACACACACACACACACACACACACACAAACACCGTTTCTCATTATTTCCCTATTGCTCTAGTCCTTCTAGGCTAGACACTTGCAGAATGTTACCAGGGAAACATGGGCATTGGCCCCTTCAGAAGACAAAGTTGTCTCAACTCTGTGCCCATCCACTACAAGGGGCTAGGGATATCCTAGCCAAAATCATTCCTGAGCTGAGTACTAGGAATGGACTATCCCAAGCTGCAACACCTTGGAAATGGCCACTGCCTCCTAAACACAGAGACACTTCCCCAGGCCAAGTTCCAGGCCCTCCACAGGCTTTGTAAATGGCTGGATCAGTAACAGGAGTTGGGGTGTGTAGTTCAGACAGGAGGCAAGAGAACCAAGTTAAGTGCCCTGAGTTCTGATTCTGCTCTACCACCAACAATTCCTACCTTGCACCATTGTAAAAAGCAAAGTAGGGCCAGGCACAGTGGCTCACGCCTGTAATCCCAGCACTTTGGGAGGCCAAGGTGGGTGGATCACTTGAGGTCAGGAGTTTGAGACCAGCCTGGTCAACATGGTGAAACCCCATCTCTACTAAAAATACAAAAGTGAGCCAGGCGTGGTGGTAGGCAGCTGTAATCCAAGCTACTCTTGGGAGGCTGAGGCAGAAGAATTGCTTGAACCCAGGAGGTAGAGGCTGCAGTGAACCAAGATTGCACCACTGCACTCCAGCCTGGGGTCAGAGTGAGACAGCGTCTCAAAAAAAAAAAAAAAAAAAAAGCCTTGTAAAAGGTGCCAACCAGGGTGCCTGCCCATAACAGGGATCAGCTCCCTCTCTACCTAGGAAAGTAGAGAAACACTCAGATCCCGTAGGTCTTTTCCCAAATTGCCTGCAGTTCTTATCTATTAGAAAAATAATGCCTACCTCGTGGCACATAAAGCCGTGTGGTAATACCAAGAATGAGTAGCTATCATTTTTTCAGCACTGAAGTCTCCCCTTCCTCATTTAACCCTTCCAACTCCCCTATTAAGTACTACTGTTTTACAAATCACAAGGGCATGACACAGCTAGTGAGCAGAATGGGCTGAGTCAACTGAGCACCAGCCTTCCTCTGCAGTCCCAGCCTTGGGAGCGTGCAGAGCACGAGAGCTTTTCCCTGGGGGCTGGTTAGTAGCGCTGGGCAGGGAAGGGACAAGGCAGGGGCCAGGCATGGTGGCTCACGCCTTTAACCTCAGCACTTTGGGAGGCTGAGGCAGGCAGATCACTTTAGCTCGAGTTCAAGACCTGCCTAGGCAACACAGTGAGACCCCATCTCTACCACAAATCTAAAAAATTAGCCTGGCATGGTGGCATGAGCCTGTAGTCCTAGCTACTCAGGAGGTTGACGTGGGAGGGACTGCTCGAGCCCAGGAGGCTGAGGCTGCAGTGAGCCCAGAGCACACCACTGCACTCCAACGTGGGTGACACAGTAATAAGACTCTGTCTCAAAAAAATAAAATACAAACGAGAAAAACGGACAAGGCAGGAACTAGGAAGGGGTTCAGCAAGGGCTCTATGCCTGGGGAAGACAGGGCAGAGAGAGAAGGAGGAGGGCTACTTCAGTGAAATCTAACCCGACTGCTCAACCAAGCCATTTTACAACTATCAAACGCACTGCTGTAAAATCTCTCCTTAGGCCATAGCTCAAGACTAGGTCAGCCTCAAAGGGGAAAGCAGGCTGGCTTTGCCTGTGCCCTCACCAATTTGCACAAAAACATCCAGATGAAAACCCACCTCCCTCCCCCACAGCACCTCTTTGCTCTCCAGCCCAGAAAGCATTTCTAGAATACCTTTTCTTTCCACAAAGGGAGTGGAAACCCATATAGCAGCTTCTAAAAACCTGGACTTAATTTCCTGACCTTGTGGAACCAAAACTCAGAAGCACTCAAGTACTGCGGCTCCACTAGGATTCTGTGCCTCGCCACCCTGTCCCAATCCATTTGTCCAGGTCCCCCTATTTACCCCAAGGGCCCTCTTCATGATTAAGGGTAGTATCCCTATATGCTTTTTTGTTGAGACAGTTTCACTTTTGTTGCCCAGGCTGGAGTGCAATGGCGCCATCTGGGCTCACTGCAACCTCCGCCTCCTGGGTTCAAGCGATTCTCCTGCCTCAGCCTCCCAAGTAGCTGGGATTACAGGTGTGCACCATCACACCTGGCTAATTTTTTGTATTTTTAGTAGAGACAGGGTAGTTTCCCCATGTCGGTCAGGCTGGTCTGAACTCCTGACCTCAGGGGATACGCCCGCCTCAGCCTCCCAAAGTGGAGATTACAGGCATGAGCCACTGTACCCGGCCCCCTATATGCTTTTCTTCCCCTCTCCCACCTTCCACCAAAATGCAAACCAAACCATGCTCCAAAACAAAAGCCAAATTTATTCAGCAGACATTTTAATTACGAAATCCTAGAAATCAGGACCGCCACAACTTCAGACACTCCGTTGCGAAGTGTACATCAATAGCTACATCTGGAGGATGAAGAAGCCATTGAATCTTTAGAAAACTGGTTTAGCGACCTTAAAGTTTGGGGGTGGCACCTTACAAGAGGGCCGTCAAGTTTAAGGGTAAAGCCAGCGGCTTCTCCTCTACAAGAGTCACATTTGAAAACCGGTTTCAGTCACAAAAGAAGAGCTGGCACGGCAGGAGGAAACCAATTGAGCGGGTGAGGTCCCACCGAGGCCGAGGCCCGTGGCTCCATGGAGGGCCAGGAGAGAGCAGAAAAACGTCCAGGGTTTTCCATGCATTCCTATAGACACCAGGAAGGGTGGAATAAGAAAGCTCAGCTGGGAGGACAAGAGAGAGACTCAAGAGATTGTTTATGACTGTGTCTGAGAAAGCTCCTGGCATGGCCATGAGTGGCCTTCCGGGAGTTCCGTAAAGAGGAAAGCAAACAGGAAAGAACTCTCCCTCCGCGTCCCTCTCTGCCTATTTGTGTCCTCGGGAGACTCCCAGCGGTAGGTAGTAAAGCACCAACGGGGCTCTTCTTGGAGCAAGAGAAAGACAAGATTCCGGGTTCGGAAGCTCTCCCAGGAACCCCACAGCAAACTGTGACCTTGAACCACAGGTGGCAAGGTCAAGTCATTTACTAGTCCACATTCAAATCCAACTCTCCCACCTGCAAAATTCTTCACCTCCCTCCAGTCCCTTAACTAGAGTTCACATCTCTCACCTTCACCAGCCACCGAATCGGTGGGAGAAAGGGGCAATGCCAACCCACCCACCACCGAACTTTTACATTCTTCTCCCCCTCTAGAATTTCTTTGCACAGCAATTGTAGCACCACTTTCACTAAGTTCCTCCACCGGAAAATAACAAGAAACTGTATGCGTGTCGTAAAGTTTTCAAGTACTGTTATAAAGCCATCGCGGTTCCAGCCCCACTGAGCCCTCCTTAAACAATCCAAGCTCACGACGCCCCCAAGGGCTAAGTGAGGTACAAGTCGATGTAAGTAGCTGCCACAGTTCTCCTAGTTTATCCCAGGTCCTTGGCTAGGATAGCCAGGTAAATTCTCATGTCCCAAGGACGCGCTCTGGCGCATGCATTTCTCCACGTTTAAGTTTTATCCAATAGCCTTGCCGGAGCTGGTAACTTCTTGGCTTGAGATCTCTTCCCCACGCGCCAACCCCAGCCAAAGTGGTCGCTCCCAGGTTGGCGACGTCAGCTTCAGCTCAGAGTTGGTAGAAACTAGATGTTGCTGGGTGTAAGCAGCAGCCTTTCTTCCTCCTCCAGGGTGCCTGGGTCAGAGGAAGGCGCCTGATGGCTGCAGGGCAATAGGGTCCGGTCCGCTGCGGCCTGTCCCGGGCCCAGCGGCGCTCGCAGGACCCGTGGCTGCAACCGCGGCGACGGCTCGTTGGAGCCTCCGCACCGCTTCCTTGATGAGGTTTCCCGAGAGCACGAGCTGCTGCAGGAGCCGGTGCGGGTCGTCGTCGCCGGCGCGTGCCCCGGCTTGGGTCCATCGTCGCTGCTGCAGGCGCCGGGAGGTGACCGCGTCCCTGAGCCATCCTCGCCGGCACGGCCCCGGCAGCGCGCTGGGGCCTGCGGCGAGCTCGGCCACGCAGTAAGGCGCAGCGCGGCCCCGCACGCGGCCGCGGTCGCCCAGGGCACAGCGCAGGGCCCCATGGGGCGCCGGGCCCACCGTCTCCGCAGACGGAGGCGGCAGCAGCAGCGGAACCGCCAGGGGTCGCGCCTTGTCCGCCGGCACCGCGGCAGCCGGGGGCCCAGGGGCCCGCAGCGGCGCCCCCGGGGGCGCGCACGGCGAGGCTGGGCTGTCCTGCGCCGCGTCCAGCTGCAGAGTCTCGCCGATCTGGGCCACCAGCCGGTCCACCTCGCCCGAGCTGCCCAGCGTCACCGAATGCTCCAGCAGGAGGAAGCTGTCCTCCTCCTCTTCCTCCCCCTCCGCCTCCTCGCCGGCTTCCTCTTCCTCCTCCCTCCGGCAGGGCATGGCCCCCTGTCCCGGCACCTGGTGCTGTGCGGGTGTCGCTGGAGGCTTGGCTGCCCGCGGGCGCCTGACTGAGGACGAAGCCGAAGCCGGGGCCGGGAAAGACGCGGAAGCCGGAGCCAGCAAGGCACTCGAGCCGCGCGCCTGCAGCCGCGGGAGCCGGAATCCTGCCGGCTCGGGTTGATTTGTAAACAATGGGTGACGTTGCACTGGGCCCTACCACCGCGCCGGGGCGGGGGTGACGCGCGAGCAGGCGAGGGGACGCGGTGCGGAGCGGGTGGCGACAGAAGCCCTCCCGCGTCTCTGTTTGTTGTTTCCGCAGGAGGGGGTCCGGGGCGTGGGGACCGCTTTCCTGTCTCCTGGGCCCAACCAGCTGCGCAAGAACGTGGCACCTCGGAGGCGGCTGGAGTTGGTTTCTCCCACGCACGGACACACCCACTCCCACTCCGGGCCCGCCTCCTGGGCCGCGGCCTCCCTCCCCACGTGTCGGCCGCGCCTAGGCCCGCCCGACTACAGCACCGCGCACCCGCAGTTCCTGACCACGGGCGTGGGGGAGGGGCGGGCCGCCGCGAGTCCGGCTTCGAGGAGGCGGGGCGGGAAAAGGCGGAGGGAATTGGGGGTGAAGCGACAGCACCTTACTTACTTATTATTTAGACGGTGTCTCTGTCGCCCAGGTTGAAATGCAGCGGCGAGAACACGGCTTACTGCAGCCTCGAACTCTGGCTTAAACGATCCTTCCACTGCAGCTTCCCGAGCAGCTGGGACACGGGCGCAACCACCACGCCTGGCTAATTAAAAGAAATTGTTTTTGTAGAGACCCGGGGCGGGGGTGGGGCCTCACTATGTTGCCCAGGCTGGTCTCGAACTCCTGAGTTCAAGGAGTCGTAGCTCCTCATCTCCGAAAGTGTTGAGATTTACTGGCGTGAGCCGCCGCGGCCGGCCTGAGGGAACCCTTTAAAGCAGAGCAGAATCGCTGAGGTGAGGTCCCAGAGGCTTTCCCTCCTGCAGTCTTCAAGTCACCGGGCATATCATGAGACTAGGAATCACCACCGCTCGGCTAAAGAGAAGAGTTGGCCGGGCGCAGTGGCTCACCCCTGTAATCCCAACGCTTTGGGAGGCTGAGGTGGGTGGACCACAAGGTGAAGAGATCGAGACCATCCTGGCCAACGTGGTGAAACCCCATCTCTACTAAAATACAAAAAACTAGTGGGGCGTGGTGGCGTACGCCTGCAGTCCCACCTACTGGGAGGCTGAGGCAGGGGAATCGCTAGAACCCAGGAGGCGGAGGTTGCAGTGAGCCGAGATCGTGCCACTGCACTCTAGCCTGGCTACAGAGCAAGACTCCATCTCAGGGAAAAAAAAAAAAGAGAGAGAAGAGTTGACTTTGTCATTTTTGTTTTGTTTTTTAAGGTTCAAATAGAAATATAGGGGATCGGCCGGGAGCGGTGGCTCATGCCTGTAATCCCAACACTTTGGGAGGCCGAGGTGGGCGGATCACTGAGGTCAGGAGTTAAAGACCAGCCTGGCCAAGATGGTGAAACCCGGTTTCTTTTCTTTTCTTTTTTCTTTTGAGACGGAGTTTCGCTCTTGTTACCCAGGCTGGAGTGCAATGGCACGATCTCGGCTCACCGCAACCTCCGCTTCCTGAGTTCAAGCAATTCTCCTGCCTCAGCCTCCTGAGTAGCTGGGACTACAGGCGTGCGCCACCATGCCCAGCTAATTTTTTGTATTTTTAGTAGAGATGGGGTTTCACCACGTTGACCAGGATGGTCTCGATCTCCTCACCTCGTGATCCACCCGCCTTGGCCTCGCAAAGTGCTGGGATTATAGGCGTGAGCCACCGCGCCGAGCGAAACCCAGTTTCTACTAAAAATACAAAATTAGCTGGGTGTGGTGGTGGACACCTGTAATTCCAGTTACTCGGGGGGTGGGGGGGGGAGCGCTGAGGCAGGAGAATGGCTTGAACCCGGGAGGCGGAGGTTGCAGTGAGCCAAGATGACACCGCTGCACTCCAGCCTGGGCAACAGAGCAAGACTTCATCTCAAAAAGAAAAGAAAAGAAAAAAGGCCAGGCGTGGTGGCTCACGCCTGTAATCCAAACACTTTGGAAGCCAAGGCGGGCGGATCACCTGAGGTCAGGAGTTCAAGACCAGCTTGACCAACATGGTGAAACCCCGTTTAAAAAAAAAAATACAGGGGATGGAAAAAATCTCTCACAGCACTTAAACATCTCAAACATGGTTCACATTTAAATTTTTTCCTCTTCTAGCCTTTGTTCTATGAAAGTGTATTATACAAACACACGCATACAATGTTATACACTTTTCCACTTTGCCTTACATCATAAACGTTTTTCGTGTTACTGCATACGCTTTGAAAACATTTGAGACGGAGTTTGGCTCTTGTTACCCAGGCTACAGTGCAATGGCCTGATCTCGGCTCACCGCAACCTCCGCCTCCTGGGTTCAAGCAATTCTCCTGCCTCAGCCTCCCGAGTAGCTGGGACTACAGGCGCGCGCCACCGTGCTCGGCTAATTTTTTTTGAATGTTTAGCAGAGACGGGGTTTCACCATGTTGACCAGGATCCTCTGGATCTCTTGACCTCGTGATCCACCCGCCTCGGCCTCCCGCCTGTGCTTTTAACATTTGCCTAATTTCACCATCGTTATTGTGTGACTAACATTTTTGTGTGTAACACTTTAAGATATTGATGATTCTTTCTTCAAAGCATATTCCCAGGAGTAGAATTTTAAGTCACAGGAGTTGGGTATTTTCAGGTTTACTGATAAATGTTCAGGAAATCTCTTTCCAAGAGTTAGGTAAATGTACGTCATTCATGTGTGAGCATACATCATTACACCTTCACTAGTATTTGAGTATTATCATTGAATTTTTTTGTGTGGATTTTATAGGGAAATTTTCTCCTTTCAGTTTGCCTATCTTTGATTTCAGTTAGAGCAATTTTCCAAATGTTTGGTAACGAACTGTACTTCCTTTTTTATGAATTGTCTATTTCCTAGGAAGTTTTTCCCAGGGAGTTTTTCTTATGCATTTGCATGACTCCTTTACATACCACAGGTTAACACTTTTCTTTCATATTTTGCTGCAAATACGTCTCCAGGCTCTTGTTGGTTCCATACAGTCATTTTCTCCCCCAATAAAATCACATTTTCTTGTAGGCAAATTTATAAAATCCCTTTGAGATTTCTAACACGATGCTAAATTTGGAGTCTTCTTGCTGCCAGAAAGTTATCGAATATTCCGTTCTATTTTGTTTAGATTTTTCAAATGCCTTTTTTTTTTTTTTTTTTTTTTTTTTTTCAAATTCATCTGGGATTAATTTTGGTCTTTGGTGCAAGGTGATGACATGAAATTAATTTTTTCCTGGAAAGCTTGCCAGGTGAAAGTGTATTTCTTCACTAGGACAGAGGTGTGAGGGTAGCATAAACACAAGCTGTCTGGTGAGTTTCTAGTTGCTGGTTAAGCTGGTGGTTGTGAGGAGTGGGTGGGGCTGGGAATGTTTTGGTCAGTCTGTTGTGTGAAGTCAAAAGAACCCAGAACAGGTTGTACAGAGACCTAGATTCAAGTCTCATTCCTGCCACATCCTGGGTGTGGGACTCCAGGCAAATCAGTTTACAAGTGTTTTCACTTGTAAATGGAAAAAATAATCCCTGCCCGGCCTCCCTCTGAGGATTGTTTTCAGGATCAAATGAGATAATGGGAACGGGCTTTATCAGGCAATACACAAATGTAGGATTAGGTCCAGCGGTTTACTAACAGAGGCCTGGCTCAATTCCAGCAATTCCCCCACCCCGGGGAGCATCTACTATATTAATGTTGAAGATTCCCGAATGCAGCCCACTAGGTGAAACGCACCCTGAAGGTATTACTTCCTTGCACTTGCTGGGTTTCTTAAATTCTGCCGCAGATCTACCCTGACCTGGGATTGCGTAGGGCTTTACTGAAGTCAGCCCAGAGGCTCCCAAGCCCTAAGGTGAGTCCCCACAACTAGTTCTGCAGGTTTGAGTGATGGAGCCTTTCCCAGTGGGCAGCCTCCCACCTCCATCTCCGGAGGGCTCTTCACACACTTTACTGATGAGGTCTGAAAGCCGTTCCCCTGGAGAGACTGATTCTCATTTTCATTCCGATGGTACTTACTGGAGAATTTCAAGAGGAATGAAAATTAGGGGAGGGCTTATGGATTGCAGTAGAGTTAAAATGGTAATTTTTTTCCTCCTTTCTGTAAGATGATGCCTGGCTGTAAGTAGAGAAAAGCAGTTTTATGCTCCATTGACTTTAAACATTAATGGGTCCGGTTTAGCTATTGTCTCTCACCCAGCATCCCTGGAAGTTGTTTTTGTCTTCCTGTCAGGGTAATTCCACTAGTGTTCTTAGTACTATAGGAAATGGAGCTTTGAAATGGCATTCTTTAAAAACAAAACAAAACAAAACAAAAAAACTCCAAAAAAAAACCACAAAAAAAAAAAAACACCTTCCCTTTGTAATGTTGCTTTTGTGTAAAGATTGCTATGTAAATATGCTGGGACTTAGATATTATACTATTCATTATAGAAATGAATTCATTACAGAAGACCAGCTCCATTTTCTGGGGGCACCTCTCTGGAGAGCTCTGAGAGGGAAGTGCTGTGCTGGACCGTGAGAGGCAGAGGAACGCCCTGGATTAGGAAGCAAAATACAAGATGCTAGAAAGGCTCAGATGCAATGAAAAGTAATGAGAGGGTATCAAAAAGGGAAGTGATGAGAACTCGTGTGCCCAGCACACTGGCTGCCTGCCTGGAAAGAGACACTCTCGGAGAGCATTCAGAAACGCCCAGGGAAGAACAGAATTCAAGGGTTTTGTGCATTCACTTAGATTGCATTGAAATTCTCTGCAAGGAGTTTGCTTTCCACACAAACCTTATTTCAAGTTACCTGCCCTGAGAGACACTAGCCGTGGTACAGTGGGATGAACACTAGGCTTGGGAATACCACCTGGATGGGGTCACTTTATCCTGTTGTGCCTCTGATTCCTAATCTGTAAGGTGGGGGATGGTCCCTTCTTTATGAAATGGTTATATTACATGAGAATAGCATGTATGGGAAGACTCATCATGTGGACCCTGCGGGTGGTGTTGGCATAGGCTCTAGGGTGGAGAAATACTTTTAGGGATGCTGAAGTTTTTTTTTTTGTTTGTTTGTTTGTTTGTTTGTTTGTTTTTGAGACGGAGTTTCGCTCTTGTTACCCAGGCTGGAGTGCAATGGCGCGATCTCGGCTCACCGAAACCTCCGCCTCCTGGGTTCAGGCAATTCTCCTGCCTCAGCCTCCTGAGTAGCTGGGATTACAGGCACGCGCCACCATGCCCAGCTAATTTTTTGTATTTTTAGTAGAGACGGGGTTTCACCATGTTGACCAGGTTGGTCTCAATCTCTCGACCTCGTGATCCACCCGCCTCGGCCTCCCAAAGTGCTGGGATTACAGGCTTGAGCCACCGCGCCCGGCCGGGATGCTTAAGTTTTAAAAAGGGCAAACTCAGGCCGGGCGCGGTGGCTCACACTTGTAATCCCAGCACTTTGGGAGGCCGAGGTAGGAGGATCATGAGGTCAGGATTTCAAGATCAGCCTGGCCAACACAATGAAACCCTGTCTCGACTAAAAATACAAAAAATTAGCTGGGCATGGTGGTAGGCGCCAGTAATCCCAACTACTCAGGAGGCTGAGGCAGGAGAATTACTTGAACCCGGGAGGTGGCAGTTTCAATGAGCTGAGATCACATCACTGCACTCCAGCCTAGGCAACAAAAGCGAAACTGTCTCCCAAAAAACAAAACAAAACAAAACAAAACAAAACAAAAAACAACAACAAAAAAAACACGGTCATATATTGCTTTTTCTTTTTCTTTTTCTTTTCCTTTTTTTTTTTTTTTTTTTTAACTTTATATACTTTTCTTTTTTTTTTTTTTTTTTTTTTTTTTTTTGAGACGGAGTTTCGCTCTCGTTACCCAGGCTGGAGTGCAATGGCGCGATCTCGGCTCACCGCAACCTCCGCCTCCTGGGTTCAGGCAATTCTCCTGCCTCAGCCTCCTGAGTAGCTGGGATTACAGGCACGCGCCACCACGCCCAGCTAGTTTTTTTTTTGTATTTTTAGTAGAGACAGGGTTTCACTATGTTGACCAAGACGGTCTCGATCTCTCGACCTCATGATCCACCCGCCTCGGCCTCCCAAAGTGCTGGGATTACAGGCTTGAGCCACCGAGCCCGGCCTACTTTTCTTGATTTTACAAAAAAGAACTCTTTTCTTGGCTGGCATAACAAAATAAAAAGGCCATATATTGCATGGTACCAATTACATGAAATACCCAGAATAGGTAAACTGATAGAGGTAGAAGCAGATTGATAGTTGATTCGAGTTGGGGGATGACTGAGGTGGGGGTGACTGCTAACAGGCAAGGGGTATTCCTTTGGGGTAATGGGAAAATTTTGGAACTTGTTAGAAGTGATGGTTGCACAATATTGCAGGTGTACTAAATGCCACTGAAACGGCCACTCTTTGAAGTCTCTAATTTCTTTCTTTTTTTTTCTGAGATGGAGTCTTGCTTTGCTGCCCAGGCTGGAGTGCAGTGGCATGACCTCTGTTCACTGCAACCTCCCCCTCCTAGATTCAAGTGATTCTCCTGCCTCAGCCTCTCACTTAGCTGGGACTACAGGTGCATGCCACCACGCCCAGCCTTGAAATCACTAATTTCAAATAGGGCACTGGGGTGCAAGTTTGTAGTCCCAGCTACTTGGGAGGCTGAGGCAGAAGGATCGCTTGACTCCAGGAGTTCAAGACCACCCTGAGCAACAATTAGAGACCACCCCCCAACAAACTCTGAAAAAAAAAGAATAAATTAATAAAATTGCAAATGTTATGTGAATCTTGCCTTAATAAGAATAATCATATACGTTGTGCAGTATTTGATCCAATTCTTTCTTTCTTTGTAATTGGAACTGCAGTCTATTTGCTGGTGTAAAACAATCACATCTGGCCGAGCATGGTGGCTCATGCCTGTAATCCCAGAGTTTGGGAGGCTGAGTTGGGGGGATCTCTTGAGCCCAAGAGTTCACCAGCCTGGACAACATGGCAAAAACCTGTGTCCACACACACACACACACACAAATTTAGCCAGGCATGGTGGGGTATGCTTGTGGTCCCAGCTAGTTGGGAGGCTGAGGCAGGAGGATTGCTTGAGCCCTAGAGGTCGAGGATCTACTAAGCCAGGATCATATCACTGTACTTCAGCCTGGACGACAGTGAGACCCTGTCAAGAACAAATACCTCCTTCATATTAGTGTGGAAGATAGCAACTCCACAACACCACTAGCACCACACAACCTGGATAGCTGTACAGATTGTTTTGAGAATTTTATTATAATTTTTTTTTTTTTTTTTTAAACACAGGGTCTCACTCTGTTCCCATCTGGAGAGCAGTAGCATGATCTTGGCTCACTGCAACCTCTGCCTCCCAATCTCAAGTGATCCTCCCACCTCAGCCTCCTGAGAAGCTGGGACTACAGGTGCACACCACCACACCCAGCTAATTTTTAGATTTTGTATAGAGATGGGGTTTTGCCATGTTGACCAAGCTGCTCTTGAACTTCCAGGCTCAAGCAATCCACCTGCCTCAGCCTCCCAAAGTGCTGGGATTACAGGCATGAAACACTGCACCCAGCCCATTTACTTTTTAGAGACAGGATCTCATGCTGTTGCTCAGGCTGAAGTGCAGTGGTACAATCATGACTCACAGTGGCCTTGACTTCCTGGGCTCAAGCAATCCTCCCACCTCAGCCTCCCAAAGTGCCATTCTCCCTCCTCTGCCTCCCAAAGCCCTGGGATTAAAGGCATGAGCCACTGCACCTGGCCATGTTTTGAGAATCTGAAAACAACTCTATTGTGTTAAATGCTGAAATTCTGAGGTTTGTTACAGCATCTAACATAACCTTGACTCATGCAGAGGGATAAAGTTGTCAGGTAAGAGAGGTGGGGAGAGAGCAGCACATCTTAGTACCATGAAAAAGTTCATGACACTATGTTTATGATATTGTGGCACACAATGTCTAGGGGAGAGGAAAGACGAGGGCATGTTCAGGGTGCAGTGCAGAGGAGCTGCACTGGCAAATGCAGGGCCCGGCTGTGAGTGCAGGTGGGCAGAGAGACCTGATTTGTGTTTGAAGAGGAGCCCTACCCCCAGAGGTGCCAGGCTTAGGGGACTGACAGAGGAGGCATGTCCCAAAGATGCCAGTTTAGGACTGACGGAAAAATAGCAGGCTCTGATCAGACACAGTCCAATGCCTTCACTCGTCTACCACAGCCCAGGTGAGTTACTGTCGGCCTCTATTTTTTCCCGGTCTCACAGGCCCTCTATTTCACAGAACCCCAGTGCGTTTCTCCTAGGCAGGGTGGGTTGCTTCAGTGGGGCAGTTCTGAGTGTCCCTCTCTGGGTAGTTTGGTTTCTTGGGGAAAAGAAGGGGCACATGACTCCACACATCTGTAGACCCCAACATGCAGGTACACTTTTTTGTGTTTTTTTTTTTTTTTTTTGAGACAGAGTCTCACTCTGTCATCCAGGCTGGAGTGAAGTGATGTGATCTCAGCTCATTGCAACCTCCGCTCCTAGGCTCAAATGATTCTCCTGCCTCAGCCTCCCAAGCAGATGGGATTACAAGTGCACACCACCATGCCTGGCTAATTTGTATTTTTAGTAGAAACAGGTTTTCTCCATGTTGGTCAGGCTGGTCTCGAACTCCTGACCTCAGGTGATCTACCTGCCTTGGCCTCCCAAAGTGCTGAGGTTACAGGAGTGAGCCACTGCCCCTGGCCTGGTTTGTCTTTTCTACGTCTCCAGTTAATCCTCCTCTGTCTGCTCTTACTGTTGGAGAAACCCAAGCTTAGCCCTTGTGTTTTCTTCTCTGTCTACACTCATCCACTTGTCGATCTCCCAGTGTATTTGCTTGAAACACACACATATGCACACACACGTGTGTGCCTTCTTCATGTACTTGCCCTGCCTGGATCTCTCCCCAGAGCTTCGGTTCTGTGTATCCAGCCACTCTGGCGGCTCCATTTCCATTGGGACGTCTATCAGCCATCTCCACCTCAACACGTCTGCAACTGAACCCCTGACTTTCTCTGCCCCATGTGCTCCATCTGCAGTCTTCCCCATCCCAGTTAACGACCAGTCCGTGAATCCAGTAGCTCGGGCTTGGAGTCATCCTTGACTCCTCCCTTCCTCTCACACTCCACAAACGTTCAGCAAATCCTGCGGTCACCACCTTCAAGATATATCCAGAATGCGGCCGGGTGCGGTGGCTTAAGCCTGTAATCCCAGAACTTTGGGAGGCCGAGGTGGGTAGATCACGAGGTCAAGAGATCGAGACCATCCTGGTCAACATGGTGAAACCCTGTCTCTACCAAAAATACAAAAAATCACCGGGCGCGGTGGCTCACGCCTATAATCCCAGCACTTTGGGAGGCCGAAGCAGGTGGATCACAAGGTCAAGAAATCGAGACCATCCTGGTCAACATGGTGAAACCCCGTCTCTACTAAAAATACAAAAATTAGCTGGGCATGGTGGTGCGTGCCTGTAATCCCAGCTACTCAGGAGGCTGAGGCAGGAGAATTGCCTGAACCCAGGAGGCGGAGGTTTTGGTGAGCCGAGATCATGCCATTGCACTCCAGCCTGGGTAACAAGAGGGAAACTCCGTCTCAAAAAAATAAATAAATAAATAAAATACAAAAAATCAGCTGGGCATGGTGGTGCGTGCCTGTAATCCCAGCTACTCAGGAAAGCTGAGGCAGGAGAATTGCCTGAACCCAGGAGGTGGAGGTTGCAGTGAGCCGAGACTGCGCCATTGCATTCCAGCCTGGGTAACAAGAGCAAAACTCCGTCTCAAAAAAAAAAAAAAAAAAAAAAAAAAAAAAGATATATCCAGAATCCAACCACCTGCAGCACCCACTGAGAGCCCCTGGCTCCCTCGTCTCTCCCTTGGTGACTGCACTAATCTTCTAACTGGTCTCCCTGCTTCTGCCCTTGCCCCTCTGCAGACTATTTTCCACACAGCAACCCCGCGACTTTAGAAAAACCCAAGTCAGATAATGTGACCCCATGTTCACAATCTTCCAGAGGCTTCTCTTTTTCTTTTTTTGAGACGGAGGCTCAGTCGATCCTCCTGCCTCAGCCTCCTGAGTAGCTGGGATTAAAGGCATGTGCCACCAAGCCTGGCTAATTTTTTGCATTTTTAGTAGAAACAGCGTTTCACCATCTTGGCCACACTGGTTTTGAACTCCTGACCTTGTGATCTGCCCGCCTCGGCCTCCCAAAGTGCTGGGATTACAGGTGTGAGCCACTGTGCCCAGCCGGTAAGAGGCTTTTCTATTGGGAGGAAAAGGCAAAGTCCTCAGACCCACAGGATGTGGCCCCTGCCCTCATCCTAAGCCCATCTCCTACCACACCCACCTCATTCACTCAGCTGCAGCCGCTTTTCCTTGAACACCCCAAACACAGGCCTGCCTCAGGGCCTTTGCACTTGCTGCTTCCTCCATCCAAGAAGTTATATAAAGGCTCAATTCCTCACCTCTTTCAAGACTTTAGCCACTTTCTCAGGTTACCCAATTTAAAGCTGAAACCTTCCTGGCTGGGCACAGTGGCTCACACTTGTAATCACAGCACTTTGGGAGGCCAAGGCGGGCAGATCACTCAAGTGCAGATCGCTTGCAGTCAGGAGTTTGAGACCAGCCTGACCAACATGGTGAAACCCCATCTCTACTAAAAATACAAAATGGCCCAGGTGAAGTGGCAGGCACCTGTAACCCCAGCTACTGGTGAGGGTGAGGCAGGAGAATCAGCTGAACCCAGGAAATAAAGGTTATAGTGAGCAGAGATCGTGCTCCTGCACTCCAGCCTGGGCAACAGAGCAATACCTACAATTAGGTATTGATTTTGTTTGGTTCCACCGTGAAAGCTTGGGATTTGCTTGTTTTGTTTGATGCCTAGGACAGTGCCTGACACAGAAGGCAACAGTAAAAATGTGTTGATAGAGCCGGGCGCGGTGGCTCAAGCCTGTAATCCCAGCACTTTGGGAGGCCGAGGCGGGTAGATCACAAGGTCAAGAGATCGAGACCATCTTGGTCAACATGGTGAAACCCCGTCTCTACTAAAAATACAAAAAAAAATGTGTTGATGATTGAATGAAAGGCATCCAGCCTTGGTGTTCTAGTAGAATAAGGGGTAGTCTTCCCTCTGCAGAAGATGAGATCCCTGCACCAACAGCACTGAATTCAGGCTTCAGTTTGCATATCACTTATACAGCCACTTTTTTTTTTTTTTTTTTTGAGACGGAGTCTCGCTCTATCACCAGGCTCAAGTGCAGTGGTGCGATCCCTGCTCACTGCAACCTCCGCCTCCCAGGTTCAAGTGATTCACCTGATCGTAACAGCAGCTTCCCAGCAGGCCTCCTCATAGCCTCTTGTCCTGTTCTAATCCATCATCCATACAATAGCCAGTGATTAAAAAAAAAAAAAAAAAAGGCCGGGCACGGTGGCTCAAGCCTGTAATCCCAGCACTTTGGGAGGCCGAGGCGGGTGGATCACGAGGTCAGGAGATCGAGACCATCCTGGTCGATATGGTGAAACCCCATCTCTACTAAAAATACAAAAAAGCAGCTGGGAATGGTGGTGCGTGCCTGTAATCCAAGCTACTCAGGAGGCTGAGGCAGGAGAATTGCCTGAACCCAGGAGGCGGAGGTTGCGGTGAGCCGAGATCGTGCCATTGCACTCCAGCCTGGGTAACAAGAGCGAAACTCCGTCTCAAAAAAAAAAAAAAAAAAAAGCTAATTGGATCAGGTGAGTGTCCTGCACACCGTCTCCCCTCTAATTTGAGTGAGGATAATTCCAGTCCCACTGAGAATGGCCTCCGCCACCAGCCTCAGCCCTGTCTGCCAGCACTCTCCTCCTAGCACCCCTGGCTGGGTAACCCTGGCCTCCTGTCAGTTCTTTGAAGAAACCAAGCTCTTCCACTCCAGGGCCTCTGCTACCCAACATTCTTTTTCCCCTTCTTGGCCTGTAGCAGCACAGCCCAAAAGCGAGACGCTGTTTTTTTTTTTTTTTTTTTTTTTTGAGACGGAGTTTTGCTCTTGTCGCTCAGGCTGGAGTGCAATGGCATGATCTCAGCATCAGCACACTGCAACCTCTGCCTCCCAGGTTCAAGCGATTCTCCTGTCTCAGCCTCTCAAGTAGGTTGGATTACAGGCACCTGCCACCATGGCCAGCTAATTTTTGTATTTTTAGTGGAGACAGGGTTTCACCATATTGGCCAGGCTTGTCTCAAACAAGGTGACTGTTGCAAGGATCGAAAGAGATGGTGTGAATGAATGTGTTTGGTAAACCGGAGAGCTCCGTACAAGCTCCAGTTGTAACTGCCACTGTACCCACGCAGGAGATGCAAATCTGGCAGGTGTGGATCAGACGCTAGGCCCCTTTGTGAAGTCCCGAGGGAGGACCTACATAGTCCATGTGATAGTCCTCATGGGGGTAGGGGGGAATTTTCTCAGAATACTAGATGTCAGCTTTGCTAGTTGATAAATAACGAGTGTTTGCTTTGGAGCACCCCACCTTCTGCGAGGAGTTGAAACTAGCTGCTGGAATGATGAAGGAAGGCATTTTTAGGTAAGTATTATCACACAATGATCCGATCGATACACATAAAATCTGCTCAGGGTAATACCGTACCTTGTCATTTTTTTTTTTTTCTGAGACGGAGTCTTGCTCTGTCGCTAGGCTGGAGTGCAGTGGCGCAGTCTCGGCTCACTGCAACCCCTGCCTCCTGGGTTCAAGCGATTCTTCCGCCTCAGCCTCCCGAGTAGCTGGGACTACAGGCGCATGCCACCACACCGGGCTAATTTTTGTATTTTTAGTAGAGACGGCGTTTCACCATGTTGGCCAGGATGGTCTCGAGCTCTTGACCTTGTGATCTGCCCACCCTGGCCTCCCTAAGTGCTCAGATAACAGGTGTTTATCTGTGAGCCACTGCGCTCAGCTGGCCTTGTCATTTTTATGAGCATATTTACAACTAAGGGTTGGTCTCAGGTTATCTCCTGTATATGTAATTCAGACTCGGTGACCTCAAGTCCAAGATCTATGGCACAGCAACTCTTCTGGGTAAAAACAAGACTTCTGGCCAGGCGTGGTGGCTCACATCTATAATCCCAGCACTTTGGGAGGCCGAGGTGGGCGGGTCACTTAAGGTCAGGAATTCAAGACCAGCTTGGCCAAAATGGTGAAACCCCGTCTCTACTAAAAGCACAGAAATTAGCTGGGCGTGGTGGCATGTATCTGTAATTCCAGCTACTTGGGAGGCTGAGGCAGGAGAATAGCTTGAACCCAGGAAGCAGAAGTTGAAGTGAGCTGAGATAATGCCACTGCACTCCAGCCTGGGTGATGGAGTGAGATTCTGTCTCAAACAAACAAACAAAAAACCAAGACTTCTAAGAGCCTGCAGAACCTGCATTGGTTGGGGCAGTGGGGGCTGTACAGGTTATTCCTGGCACCAGTTGCAAATCTACCTGCCTGTCATCAGTGCCTCTCATCCTCTTTGAAATTCTGACTTAAAATCATCAGCTCTGTAATTGATTGGTACCGATGGGTCTGCAGGGTGACATCCCTGGAATTTGGAAATCAGGCTGCCCTCTGGAAGTAAAACCCTTCAAGTCCACACATGGTGGATAAAATTAGTTATCTGAACAAGGCCCCAGAGGGAATAGGATGTCTCTCTGGTGAAAGCCAGAACTGGGCTTGGAAGTGCAATCTAGGCATGCCCACCTGTGAAAGAAGCCTTATTAAATCTCAGAAGTGTCTGGGCACAGTGGCTGACTCCTATAATCCCAGCACTTTGGGAGGCTCAGGCAGGTGGATCACCCGAGGTCAGGAGTTAGAGAGCAGCCTGGACAATATGGTGAACCTTGTCTCTACTAAATACACAAAAAATTAGCCAGGTATGGCACCTGTAATCCCAGCTACTTGGGAGGCTGAGACAGGAGAATTGCTTGAACCTGAGAGGTGGAGGTTGTCATAAGCCGAGATCGTGCTACTGCACTCCAGCCTGGGCAAAAAGAGTGACACTCCATCTCAAAAAAAAAAAAAAAAAAAAAAAAAATCTCAGAACAGCAAGAAAGTGGCTGCAAAGGTCCTAGAAGACACCAGAGAGGAAGGATCTGTTCCATTCTGCAGCATGAACCAAAATGGAGGGGCAGGGCCCCAAGAGGCTGCTAGAATGGGGCCCCGTAGGCAGATCTATCCCCAGAGACAAAACTGCCCCACACCAATGATGATATTATTCATATATCAATTGCAGGATTCCCTTTGCCCTGTTTTATGCCCCCAGTACAGAAAAACCACCTATTTCAGCTTCCTATGCAAGAGTATATGCTGAGAAGTCACCCTGAGTATCTTGGATCTTGGGCAGTTATAGTTCTCATTATAAATTAATATATTATAATTTTGACTAAGCCTCATGTGAATCTGTATTCTCTTCTCTGAACCAGATCAATCTTGATTTTATCTTTATTTAGCGGCCCAGCCTAGAGTACAGTGACTATTCACTGGCTGGACCAAAATGCACTGCAGCCTCAACCTCCTGGCCTCAAGTGATCCTCCCACCTCAGCCTCCCAAGCAGCTGGGTCTAGAGGCACATGCCACCATGCCCAGAAACAATCCTGATTTTAGACTTGCAAAGCTGGTCTCCAGACCTCAGCCCTGGAATGAGTATGCAGTGGCAAGCCACTCCACAATCTACCTACGTTCTTAGTATTTACTGATGATTGACCACAGCCTCAATACCCAAATCCAGGCATTTCCATGACAAAGCAATGAGATTTGGAATGAGGACGAAGTTTGCCACTGCAGCCCTGGATGACTCAACTGGCCTCTTACAGCTTGGTAAGTGTTTCTAATGGCAGCAGCTACATTAAGCGTAATTTCAGGAAATGGCAAACCAGCTTACATTGTCCCAAATCAGGGTTATTTTCTGGAGGACAGTCATCTATCTACTCACAATAATGTATATCAAAAATAGGACAAAGAGTAGTCATCATGGCATTTTCTAAATATTGCTTTGCGCACGGTCTGGTATCTAGTGATGGCATTAAATTCCTGCATACAGCAAACAGCAACATACTTATAAACTCAAATATCCTTTGTAAACTGAAATATGTCAGCTGGGCAGATGTTAATAAAACTGAGCCATTGAAAATGATGTCTATGCAGTGTTTACATTAGTATAGGGTAAGAACTTTAGTCAAGCACAAATTTCTAACACAAATTGTCCAGGCATGAACTCATTACATTACAGGTGGCTGATGCCTGTAATCCTAATACTTTTGGAGCCCGAGGCAGGAGGATTGCTTGTGACCAGGGAGTCTGAGGCTGCAATGAACTATGATTGTGCCACTGCAGCCTGGGTGACAGAGCAAGACCTTGTCTAAAACATATATATGTTATATAGATATAATATATAAAATATATATTATATATTAAACATATACATATATATATATATATACACACATATATATCTTTTGCCCTGGGATTACAGGCATGCACCACCACAACTGGCTAATTTTTTTTGTATTTTTAGTAGAGATGGCGTTTCGCCATGTTGGCCAGGCTGGTCTTGAACTCCTACCTCAGGTGATCCACCTGCCTTGGCCTCCTAAAGTGCTGGGATTACAGGCGTGAGCTACTGTGCTGGCTCCATTTTTTTCTTTCTTCGAAACAGGGTCTTACTCTGTTTCTGTGGCTGGAGTATAGCAGCATGATGTCAGCTCACTGCAACCTCCACTTCCCAGACTCAGCCTCCCACCTCAGCCTCCCAAGGAGCTGGGACCACAGGTGTACGCCAACATGCTTGGCTAATGTTTTGTAGAGGCAAGGATCTCACTATATTGCCCAGGCCAGTCTCAAAATCCTGAGCATAAATGATCCTCCTGCCTCGGCCTCCCAAAGTGTTGGGATTACAGTTGTTGAGTCATTGTGCCCAGCCTTACATTTTTTCTTTTCCTTTTTTTTTTGAGATGAAGTCTTGCCCTTGTCGCCCAGGCTGGAGTGCAATGGCGTGATCTCGGCTCACTGCAACCTCCACCTCCCGGGTTCAAGTGATTCTCCTGCCAAGTGATTCTCCTGCCTCAGCCTCCTGAGTAGCTGGTATTGCAGGCGCCTGCCACCATACCTGGCTAATTTTTATATTTTTAGTAGAGGCAGGGTTTCACCATGTTGGCCGGGCTGGTCTTGAACTCCTGAACTCAGGTGATCCGCCCACCTTGGCCTCCCGAAGTGTTAGGATTACAAGCATGAGCCACCGAACCCGGCTACATTTTTTTCTTTAATTAAAAAATAGCACTATGTATATTAAAAACAACAACAACAACAAACAAAATGAAATGTACTAGGGATAACTAAGAATTTGGTAGAATTTGTAGCCCCCGCTTTTACTTTTGTTTTATCCAAATATTCTGTGAATCTTTATCACTTTTATAGTGAAATAGGTATCATTTTAACATTACCCTTTGAAGAAAAATAAGCAACCAAGGAAAAAAAGTGGGGAGAGGACTATGAGGAGTGAAAACAGGTTACCTGAACTTCAGAAACAATTTTGTTACATGTCCCAAACAGTACAGAAAAAAACACCCTTCTTGGGACTGATCAGGTTGCAAGTTAGACTAGCCTTAAAGACAGCCAATGGTGGGAATGAACTGCCAGGACAGTCCCCACCAAGCCTTCTGCCACAATCACGAGAAGGGAAATAGTGAAGGGGCAAGATCAGTTTAACCTGACTCACCTATGGCCAGAAGTGTCACGATGTGGACATGACTGGATGGCCTTTGCAAATGACCCATGGCCAACTGCAGGGTTGTGGTTTCGTAGTCAGGCAGGGTAGGATCTGTTTTCCATTTCTGAGAATGAGACGAGGATGGACCCCAGAAAAGCAAGCCTCAGATTCTGACATGCCCAAAAGCACAAATTAAAATACAGGTATTAATCGACTTACGACCTATGCAACTTACGACCGTTCGACTTTACGACCACAATCGCTAGCCACGACTGCTCCGCGTCTGGCAGCGCAAACGTTGCCCAGCTGGGCGTACGACAGTGCGGACCAGCTTCCGGCAGCACTACCATCTCCGCGTGCACCATTTCAACTGTTATCCCAGACTCGGTACAACAATTTGTGTTTTGTGTCTTGGATATTTTTCATCAAACCCCTCCCAAGGTGTCTACCAAGAGGAAATTGTCTTTGTCTACGCCTCGGCCTGCCAAGAAGGAAAGAAAGGCCATCGATCTCGACACGAAAATGAAGGTAATTAAGCAGTACGGAGGAGGAAAGAAAGTGAATGTGATCGCATAAAATGAACAAAGAAAATTATGATATATAACAATAATGAAAGAAAATTGTGATAAAATATGACTTAAAGATTTTTATAACATCATTTCACAGTACTGTACAGACAGCCTACTCAACTTACGACCAAATCGTGTTACGACCGGTCTGTCGAAACCAATCGTGGTCGTTAAGTCGAGCACTAGCTGTAGTGAGAGCTCTCAACCTTTCTATTCACCCTAAAACTAGATGACTCTTTTTTTTTTTTTTTTTGAGACAGTGTCTTGCTCTGTCACCAGGCACCAGGCTGGAGTGCAGTGGCGCAATCTCAGCTTACTGCAATCTCTGCCTCCTGGGTTCAAGCAATTCTCCTGCCTCAGCCTCCCATGTAGCTGGGACCACAGGCACATGCTACCACATCCAGCTAACTTTTTTGTATTTTTAGTAGAGACAGGGTTTTACCATGTTGGCCAGGATGGTCTTGATCTCTTGACCTCGTGATCCACCTGCCTCGGCCTCCCAAAGTGCTGGGATTACAGGCTTGAGCCACTGTGCCTGGCCCTGGCTCTTTTGTTGATAAACATCCTAAGATTCTTTTTCACCCTCACTGTTGAAACACCACCTTTTTTTTTTTTTTGAGGCGGAGCTTCACTCCTTGTCCAGGCTGGAGTACGAATGGCGAGATCTCGGCTTACTGCGACCTCCACCTCCCAAGTTCAATCAATTCTCCTGCCTCAGACTCCTCTGTAGCTGGGATTACAGGTGTGCGCCACCACACCCAGTGACTTTTGTATTTGTATTTGTATTTATTTATTTATTTTTTTGAGATGGAGTCTCATTCTGTTGCTCAGGCTGGAGTGCAGTGGTGTGATCTTGGCTTAACTGCAACCTCCGCTTTCCAGGTTAAAGCAATTCTCCCGCCTCAGCCTCCCGAAAAGCTGGGATTATAGGCAGGTACCATGCCTGGCTAATTTTTGTACTTTGTATTTTCAGTAGAGACGGGGTTTCACCATGTTAGCCAGGATGGTCTCTATCTCCTGACCTTGTGATCCACCGTATCCAGTTGATTTTGTATTTTTAGTAGAGATGGGGTTTCACCATGTTGTCCAGGCTGGTCTTGAACTCCTGACCTCAGGTGATCTGCCTACCTTGGCCTCCCAAAGAGCTCGGATTACAGGCATGACCAACCACGCCCAGCCTAAAGAACACTGACTTTCAAAATACATGTTTTAAGCACCTGAAGTTTATGAGGCAGAGGATTAATTCTTTCCTCTGCATCAAGATTACTTGTATTTGAAGTCAATTTTCAAAATATGGCATGCAGAACATCACTAACGCCAACCTTTCTAGGTCACCTCCCCTCCCATCTTTTAACAAAAACAAAGCTCCTTGGAAAATGTGCCATAACAAGCAGGTTGGCTTCATGCTTTAAAAAAAAAAAAAAACCAATACTGGGCAATTGGCTCATACCTGTATCTACTTTATATGAAACTTCCCAGTGCATGTGGTCACATTTCCTGATAAACAGGAAAGGACCAGGCTTGGCTAACTTTGACCCACCTTGTGTTCAGAAGTGTAACAATGGGGAGTATGGTTAGATCCCCTCTGCAGATCTCTCATAGCCACTCCTGACCCTCTTTCTTGCTTGCTCTCCAATTCTAATTTCGATGAACAAGGCATGTAAACAGTGCCACCTCTGGGCCAAGCGCAGTTTCTCTCAGCTTTTCCTAGCCCCAAATCATTGGGAGGAAATGCCCTAATTTGGGGGGACGCTGGATCCAGTTAAGCTTGGGTCCCTCAGAGAAGGAGAGTATCCTGAGACAGGCTGCCAGGAGGTGCACAGGGCCTCTGGGACCAGTATCAGAGCCAAGTGCCTTAAACGAGGATGGAAACCAGGAATATGTGAGTGGGAAGAATGTACCAGCCAGGTGCTAGGGGACAAAGCACACTCCTCATACTGGGGTGTGGGAACGGAGCTGGGGTTCTTTGCTTCTGACTGCCTGTGGGAATGCACACACAACAGAGGACCCGGGCTGACAGGACAGTGACCTCAGGACCTCTGTGCCATGCCCTTCTCTGCTGCAGACCAACAAAGCTGAACCAGTGGGAATCAGGTCGCACAAACAGATCCACTTGTCTGGGATAAACATAATACTGGAAAACAGGGAGGTGAATGAAGCAGGCTATGCTGGGCACGTGGAGGGCTCAGCAAACGCTGTCGAACCAGTGAACAAAGAAGCTGGAGAGACTTGTGCCCAGGGGCAGCCGGGGGAGACCCTGGTGCTGAACTGCAGCTCCGGACACCAGCCCTGGGGCATTCGCTGCCCCTCCTGACACAGGTGGGTGCTCTTGGGCAAGTTCCAAAGCCTGTTCTATGGGCAAAGCATCATGTTATGCCCTGGGCTGGATGTAAGGAGTTAGGAAGAGGGTAAGCCACCGTTGTCAACAACTGGACACTGTTCTTACTCATGGAGGGGGAACAGTTTCTAGAAAAAAATGCAGGATGAGACACATTTATTCTATATCGTGGCACAATAAATCTCACACACCCAGACCACAGCCAGGGTGCCATGTGGCTGGCTACAGGCAGCTGGTGGAAACGGAGATCATCTGCTCTGGTGCTCACGGCCACTCTGGGCAGAAGGCAAAGGTGCCTCATTGCACCTACTCAGAGGCACTGAAACCACATTCCCACCTCCAGGCAGCAGGGATGTCTCTGAAGGGTGATTCCCATTTGGAGTTTCTAAATCCAAGACTTCTCTCTGAGAGCCAAGCCCTACTTCCAAGTCATCCTGAATCCAGGCTCTGCCAGAGTCTTGAGCACCTGGCGCTGGCGGCAAGGCAGCCTCAGGGCCTCAGACCCTTTCTGCGGTTTTTGTGTCCCACGTGGGAACCTCGCTGGGCAGCTTTCACCAGGCCTTTGAACTGTCCCTGCAGCTTCATCTTCTTCCTGCAGGGCCAGGGAACAGAAGTTTCACAGCTGGCTGAGAACAGGAGGCCCCTCCTGAGGCCAAATGATGGCTCACCCCCCGCACCGGCAGGGATGAGAAGAGGGCTGCCAGGTGGTGGGCAGCACATGAACGGGGCAGACCACGTGTGGTTCCAGCTTCCACGCGGCCCCCCTTCCACACAGCTCATGTCCTGACCTGACCGTTCCACTTTGGCACAATTATCCCCCTGGAAACAGGCCTCCCTCCCATTCTTCCTCTAATGTATGTCCAGACAAAGTTAAAGCTCCCTCTGCCCATCCATCCTTTCATTGAAAGGTAACTTACAATCTGCAGAAGCTAGACCTTTAGAATACCATTTCCCTAGTAACATTAGTTTTTAAAGCAGTCTTACACATAACCCATTTTTTTTTTTTTTTTTTTTTTTGAGACGGAGTTTCGGTCTTGTTACCCAGGCTGGAGTGCAATGGCGCGATCTCGGCTCACCGCATCCTCCACCTCCTGGGTTCAGGCAATTCTCCTGCCTCAGCCTCCTGAGTAGCTAGGATTACAGGCACGTGCCACCATGCCCAGCTAATTTTTTTGTATTTTTAGTAGAGACGGGGTTTCACCATGTTGAGCAGGATGGTCTCGATCTCTTGACCTCGTGATCCACCCGCCTCGGCCTCCCAAAGTGCTGGGATTACAGGCTTGAGCCACCGCGCCCGGCCACACATAACCCAATTTAAGGGCCAAAGTCGGAAACAACTCTAATTTCCTACCAATAAAGGGATTAGAAATGCAAAATTATACAAAGCTATATAAATTATGGCTATGTAGAGTACGTATATACCAGAAAACGTCTGTATGACATCACATCATGTTTAAAGAAGCAGTTTGGGGCCGGGCGCAGTGGCTCACGCCTGTAATCCCAGCACTTTGGGAGGCCAAGGCAGGCAGATCACGAGGTCAAGAGATTAAGACCACCCTGGCCAACATGGTGAAAAGACATCTCTACTAAAAATACAAAAATTAGCTGGGTGTGGTGGTGCGCTCCTGTAGTCCCAGCTACTCAGGAGGCTGAGGCAGGAGGATCGCTTGAACCAGGAGGCAGAGGTTGCAGTGAGCCAAGATCTCGCCACTGCACTCCAGCCTGGGCGACAGAGCGAGACTCCATCTCAAAATAAAAAAATAAATAAAATAAATAAATAAGCAGTTCAAATCAGTAATACAGGTAGCTACCAACTATATGACATAGGTGCATGTTTAAAAAAAGCTGGAAGAGACTCATACTGAGTTGAGAAGGAGAATAAGGCCTTCCCTTCTTTAGAGGACTCTGCAGCCTCCTCCCCACCCATTTTTCCAGCCCCAGCCTGGCACAGCGCCATACCTGTGGTTGAGCTTGGTTCTGTTGAGGGGGATGTAGGCATAGGGATCTGGCCGGCCTTTCCTCTTCACATCACCTTTTGCTTTCTGTTCGTCCAGAAAAACAGAGTCAGCTAGGAGGGCCCCTTCTGTCCCTGCGCTAAACTTGACAGACCTCATAACCTCCCTTCATCCTCTGCCTTAGGTGGTGTCAAAGAGCTCCTGTATCCCTGGAAGGCCATTTCAGAATGCCAACAAGGCCCTGGTACACCCCTTCTTCTTCCCTAGCCTTAGTCAAGTTCTGCGAAGGTGCCTCCCAGGACAGTGTTGGGCACGGCTCCTTCTTGCCCCTCCCTGGCACCCCTCCAGTGCCAGGAGACTCCATGCCCTGCATGTAGCTCTTACCTTGGCCTTGTATTCGGCCCCAGGCATAGCCTTCTTGGCCACAGGGCGGTGAATGCCAGAGCCTCCAGCTATAGGGAGAACACAGAGACTACAAGTCAGGTAAAGCCAGGGCAGCCTCCTCCTGGAAGGTGATGGGCACCCTCTATCAGAGAGGTGCCAGATAGCAGATGAGTGAAGGCCAAGAACTTGGCTCTATCAAACCAGGATAAAGACCTTCCTCGAGGAGAGAGCGGCTGGTGATTTGACAGATCACCGGGCTCCTCAGACTGACCCAGAATCCTTATAGCTTCCCAGAGACCTCTGGGAACACAGGTATTCTCCACTAATACACTAACATAAAATAACCCATATTCTCCAAAGTCAGATAGAATTCAACCAGCCAGGTTCCACTCCCAGCTCTGCCACTTACAACTCCAACCTCAGGCAAGCCTCTCAACCTCAGCACTGAGATAGAAGGACAGCTGTTTATCCCATTGCACAGATGTGAACACTGTGGCTTAGTGAGATCAGGATCCCTGTCCAAAGTTAGCTGCCTTCTCCAGCCTGGACTTCAACACTCAACAGTTAAGTCGTGGATGGAATCCTACAATGTCAGCTCAGGAGGACCCTCTGAGATGACCAACATGAATCATCCCCATTCCCCATTTTTTTGCAGATGAGAAACTAGAAGCTCAGAGAGAGAGAGAGTGTGTAACCAGGCCAAGGTCACACAGCTAAGCAGAGGCTGGGCCAGCACCCTGACCCCAGGCCCCTGCCTCACTGACTGCCAGGTACTACTGTCCCTGTACCACTCCATCCCAGGGCACAGTAGGTGAGCTGGCCTTGGCTCGTGGGTGCCCAGAGGAAGAGCTGTGAGGTTGTGCAGCTGTGTTATGCTCTAGGGCTCTGAGGACACAGCAGCTACTGGAATCAGAGGCTTCCCACAGGAGCCTCTGAACCTCCAGATGCAAAGTGAGGGCCCTGCTGCAAGGGCTTGGGCTTGGGGGCAGGGGTCCCACATGGCTGCCCTGCGAAGAAGAAAGCAGAGGTGAAGCCACCTTGGCACTTCTAGCAGCTGCTCTAGGAGGGCAACAGCTGGTAGGCCCAGAGACAGATATAGAGGGAAACCCTCCGACCAGGCCCAATACCAACCCTCCCAGTTCCCAGCCCCAGCACTGGCCAAGTGGCTTCTCCAAACCCAGCCTGACTCAGGGCTCGTGCTCTTAGGGTGACCAAGAGAGGCAAGCAGCTCGCAAAAGGGGCAGACGTAAACCTCCTGGGAAGCCTGGGTGGGCGGCGTGGAGCTGCGGCTCAGGGTTCTTCAGAAGGCTGGGGTTCCACGCACATACCTCCTACCCCAGGCTCTCCTGCCCTCCCAGGGCCCAGGCCTGTCTTGGGTGTCACATTAGCCAAACTCTGTTGGCGCCAAGTGAGTGCAACCAGGCTGTGTACCCTCATGGCCCTGCCACTCCTGCCTGTGACTCCAGCGCCCAGTGCAGGTGACAGGGATCTGTGTGTCCGAGGACAGGGTAGTGGAAGCCTCACCTTGGTACTGAGGTGGCATCTCCAGCTCCTCCTCCTCAGCCTCTTTCTGGTGCTTGAGCTTCTGGTGCTTTTTCTATAGAGAAGGAATAGGTGGGGAGTGAGTAAACCAGGGGATGTGCCTGCTCTCAGGAATGTCAACAGCAACAGGAGAGTATCCTGCATCAAGCAGGAGAGGCTCTCTGCCAAGCTTCTCACCTCCCACTTATAAACTTGGAAACTAAGGCCCAGAGAGGGCAAGGAACTGTCCAAGATCACACAGCCAGGTGGTGCACGAGAGAGGCTCTGGCCACATCCTGTCTGCTGGGCTGGTGGCAGCTGTTCCTGCTCTGCCTTTCCACTCCAGGCCCCACCCAGACCTGCATTGCCCATAGGGCTTCTGACATCAGCTTACCCAGCCTTCCTAAAGGGGAAAATGAGGTCCCCAGACTGTTCAGAGACAACAGCTTTACCAGCTCTTTGCCTCACACAAACCCCACCCCACTTTCTCCATTAATCAGTCACTCACTCACTGATCCCCTACTAAGTGCTAGGCACTGGGGACATAGGGCACAGGATCTAGTTCCTGTGTCCCAGGGGCTCTCAGGTAGGTGGGAGACCCCTGCTCAAACCAGTCATCACTGGTCCTCAACAATGCTACCAATCTAGCAGTTATGAACATAGACAGACACGTCAACTCGTCAATTATATTCAACAGGAAGTGACAGAACACCTACTGTGTGCCTGGTGCTGTGTTAGGCAGTCCAAGGGAAGGAGGGCAAGCCTCACAGCAGCCCCAACACACCAGACGTGAGCCTAGTCACCAACAATCAGGCCAGGCAGAGGCATGCTGTGGAGGGAGGAGAGGCAAACAGAGGCAGCCCCAGCAGGAAGGGCTGGTCCCTGCGCTGTGGTCTGGGCCACTGTGCCCCATAAGCCTCTTGAAACTGCAGATCCCAGGGCTCCAGCTATACAGGGGATCCAGAGGCAGGCTCAGAGGCCGACCAGGGAAAGGGATCAGTCCGGGCGGAGGGAACAGCCTGCAGCACACATAGGGTGTACCTGGGGGACGGGGACACCAGGTCCACTGGCTGAAGCCCAGCAGAGTGGGCCCCTAGGAGAGAAACAGGAACTGGGAGGGAGCGGACTCTGGGTGCGCTCTGGGAGATGATGGCTGAGCTGGCTCTTGGTTCAGCTGGTGCCTGGCCAACAGGACAGCCTATTGGCCTTCAATGGAGGCAGCTGCTTGTACCCCAGCCCTGCATGATTCCACAATGGTCGGCAGAAGAGTTAGAACTCGGTGGGGTGCGGTGGCTCACGCCTGTAATCTCAGCACTTTAGGAGGCCAAGGCAGGCGGATCACCTGAGGTCAGGAGTTCAAGACCAGCCTGGCCAACATGGTGAAACCCTGTCTTTAAAAAAAATAATAATAAAAAAAATAAAAATAAAAAATAAAAAAGAAGAGTTAGAACTCAGCAAGTGCCATGCAAGAAAGCCTCTAGGGGGTTTCAAGTGGCAGTAACAGCAATGGAGTGCAGCCACCCTGAGGCCCTCTCAGTGCCTGGAGACAATACGTCTGCCCAGTCCCGCTCTACCTGGGCAGTGGGGGCCATCCTTAGAAGGCTGTGTAGGAGGCCGGGCGCAGTGGCTCAAGCCTGTAATCCCAGCACTTTGGGAGGCCGAGGCGGGTGGATCACGAGGTCAAGAGATCGAGACCATCCTGGTCAACATGGTGAAACCCCGTCTCTACTAAAAATACAAAAAATTAGCTGGGCATGGTGGCGCGTGCCTGTAATCCCAGCTACTCAGGAGGCTGAGGCAGGAGAACTGCCTGAACCCAGGAGGCGGAGGTTGCGGTGAGCCGAGATGGCGCCATTGCACTCCAGCCTGGGTAACAAGAGCGAAACTCCGTCTCAAAAAAACAAAAGAAAACAAGAAGGCTGTGGTCGGTTCTCCCTGACCAGGAAGAGGAGTAGGCTACCGAGGATGTGCAAAGCCACATGTAAAGTTTTGCTCAAGGAACCTAGGGAGCTCTGACTGGAAAAAGATTTCCTGGAAAAGTGAATAATCAAGTCATCACGGCTTACTTGGCATCACTAAATGGCAAGCACTGTCCTCAGAAACCAGGACTTGAGCCCAGGCAGGATGGGCCCAGAGACACACGTTTGGCAGACAGCTGCCATCATCTGGAAAGGGAGACTAGACAGGCCGAGGGTGGCCTCTCAGAGGGGCCCATGTCAGGCCAAGCAGAGGAAGGATTCCCAGTGGGTGGAGCTGTCCCGCAGGAGCAGTGGCCTGGAGGCAGAGAGGGGTGGGAGGGTTTTTAGCAGAAGCCCCACTGCTTTTCCTCAAGGGCATCCCAGAGGGGCTTCCTGCATCAGAGGCCACTCAGGTCCTCAGCTACCCTCTGACCCAGGACTCGTCTGGATTTTACTCAGTTCTTCAAACAGAATTCTGCGCTGTGACAGTGCTCTAATAACAAAGCATTTCCTCGAGTCATGCTGGGCAGATGGACACCTGGCAAGGCATACGGGCAGACGTTCACAAATACACCAATGAGAACGGGAATGTGGGGGAAGTCCGTGACTCACCAGGCACCATGCTAACGCACCTCATATGGCCAATCTTACCAAACTGTCCCAGTGACTCCACCAGGTGGTCTATTTATAACCCCACTTTACAGATCAGGAACTGAGGCTTTAAAAGGTTAGGCTGAAACCAAAATGGGACCCCAGAGCCTGCTGCTTCCCCACCAATACCACTATACCCCTGACCTAGGTACCTGTCACCTATGGGTGGGGCCTAGGAAGGCTGTATGGACTGGGCCACAGTCTGGAAGGACAGAGAAGGAAGAAACTGCTTCAGACTGCCCCCAGAAGTGTTCCATTGAGCTTGAGACTGACAGGTGTTGGGTGATGGGTTGGGCCCACTTCACTCTTGCTGCTTCAGGTGGGCCAGCTGAGAGGCTATTTCCATCCTGGGAGGCAGCACTGCCAGGTCAACAGGGGTAATGGTGGCAAAAAGGTTGAATTCCCGTGCTTAGGAGACTGGAAAACCAGGGTTCAAATTCCTGGTTTGCACCAGCTGAGCCCTGTGACCCTGGGGACGATGGAGTCCCTATCTTTGTGAGGCTACATGGGGCCTCAGCACAGTGTCCAGTGCACAGCCATGCTCCCTATGGTGGATGCCCCCACCCCATGCAGGAGCACACAGGGAAGCTGCTGCCCTCGCCCCTGCACAGCACATGCCCTTGCTGGAGACAAGGGTCTCTGTTTCTTTCTCCTTGAACTAGGCAAGCATCACCCCTCTGGCACGGCACCCACAGCCCTCTGGACCACCTGCTATGCACACCTGCGAGATCGCACTGAGCATTCCAGAAGCAGGGCAGGTGCAATGCCTGTGTGTGGTGGGGGTGAGAAGCTGTGGGGCCCAGGCTTAAGTGTGAAGCGCCAGCCCCCGGTCTGCAGGAACTACTCACATTCCTGACAATCACGTCTTCCACTAGGTCAGCCATCTCTTCATCCTCACCTGAAGCCAAAAAAGAGAAGCCTGTGAACACGTGGGAGCTCCTCAAAACCTACTTCCTTCTCCCGCTCCTGGCTCACCAGGCTGAGGGGGCACCAACTCCAGCCTCAGGAAACTGCATTCCTCAGACCCACATCCTCCTTCTGCTAGAAGAGATGAGACCCCTGAGCACTGCGCCTTTCTCCTCATCCTAGGCCCTAGGGATCATGGCCCCTCAAAAATGTGGTGATCCTACTTTCGCAGTGAATAACGGCTTTGTTTGAAACTTTTTTCCCCACTCACCCACCCTTCATCTGTTTGAGATTTGAAGAAAGCCCCAGGTTTCCGCAGGAGTCTGGCACTTCCACAGCCCCACACACGCCCCCACTGTACCAGGATGGCTTCATTCTCCTGTTTGAAATCTCTGCCCCATGCAATATGTGCTGGGCTCCATGTATGAAACTGACCAGTTGGAAGGAAGAGAAACTCAGTCAGTCAATCAATGACCAAAAGACAATAGAGAGCACGTGACCGTGTGGTGGCTCACACCTGTAATCCCAGCACTTTGGGAGGACGAGGTGGGAGGATCACCTGAGGTCAGGAGTTTGAGACCAGCCTACAACATGGTGAAACCCCATCACTATTAAAAATACAAAAATTAGCTAGGCAAGGTAGTACATACCTATAGTCCCCTATACTTGGGAGACTGAGGCAGAATCACTTGAACCCAGGACATGGGGGTTGCAGTGAGTTCAGATGGAGCCACTGCATTCCAGCCTGGGTGAAAGAATGTGACTCCATCTCCAAAGAAAAGCACATGACCAAGGGCCAAAGGCTAAGCATCCTCTGGGCTAGGCAGGAGTTCTGGGGGAATCAGGCCTAAAGTCTGAGGTGCCCAGAAAAGGCTACAAAAGGGGCCTTGAACTGAATCCTGAAGAGCAGGGGGGTTTGGAAAGGCAGAGACAGAGGGCAGGGGTCCTGACAGCCTCAGGAATGCCTGGGCACCAAGGGGAACAGGAGATGGGAAAGTATACGGGGGCGAGAGAGGAAGAGAGAAGACACTAGACACGGAACTACAACAGGCACATGTAACCCCCGCACGTACACTGTGCCGTCACACCGACTCCTCTTCATTCCAGCCCGGAAAAGTAGGCACTAGGATTGTATGATATCCACTCTGAAGCAAGGAAATGGCGCTAAGGAAAGGCTGAGTGGCAGCAGTCACACAGCCGGTGCCGTTGGGTGCATGCAGAGCAGCGAGGCTTGAGTGAGGAGGTGCAGAGAGGCAAGGGCCCAGAACTCACAGCAGTAGGAACCGAACAAAGGGAAGACAGGTGTGTTCTCAAAGACCTCGGTGTTTCTTAGCTAATGGGTGGATATGTGGAGAGGCGCCAGGAAAAACTAAAGAGGGCTCCGAGATGTCATACCCGAGGGACTCCTGGGCAACGTGAGACACTGGGATTGGGGAGTTGGGAGGGTTGCAGCCTCTGGCTCTTTCTGCCTCTAAATGATCTTCAGGGCCTTAGTCAAGCTTGCATAAAAAAAGAAAAAAAAAAAAAAAGAGGAAGGAAGAAAAGGAAGAGGAGGGGGAGGAGGAAAACAGAAGCCTCTAACAGTGTATCACACAGGAAGGGGAAGGACCGTTTCTGATAGTTTCTTTTAGTTTCCTTTTAGTTTCTAACGTTTCTGATAGTTTCCCTTGAGTTAAATATGTATTGTATAAATGGCTCGGTTACAACATACGAAGATTTGTTAACATGGTCTAAAAAGTTTGAGAAACTGGCCGGGCGCGGTGGCTCAAGCCTGTAATCCCAGCACTTTGGGAGGCCGAGGCGGGTGGATCACAAGGTCAAGAGATCGAGACCATCTTGGTCAACATGGTGAAACCCCGTCTCTACTAAAAATACAAAAAAAAATAGCTGGGCATGGTGGCTCGTGCCTGTAATCCCAGCTACTCAGGAGGCTGAGGCAGGAGAATTGCCTGAACCCAGGAGGCGGAGGTTGCGGTGAGCCGAGATCGCGCCATTGCACTCCAGCCTGGGTAACAACAGCGAAACTCCATCTCAAAAAAAAAAAAAAAAAAAAGTTTGAGAAACTATGCTGGGTGCGGTGGCTCAAGCCTGTAATCCCAGCACTTTGGGAGGCCGAGGCGGGTGGATCACGAGGTTGAGAGATCGAGACCATCCTGGTCAACATGGTGAAACCCCGTCTCTACTAAAAATACAAAAAATTAGCTGGGCATGGTGGCACGTGCCTGTAATCCCAGCTACTCAGGAGGCTGAGGCAGGAGAATTGCCTGAACCCGGGAGGCGGAGGTTGCGGTGAGCCGAGATGGCGCCATTGCACTCCAGCCTGGGTAACAAGAGCGAAACTCCGTCTCAAAAAAAAAAAAAAAAAAAAAAAAAAAATAGTTTGAGAAACTCAAAAAGTTTGAGGGCTGCCTGAGAGATGAGTTTCTCAGGTCGGTTTTTACCCACGCTTCCTCAACCAGTGGTCACCGAAGGAATAAGTGAACACAGTGAATAAATGAATGGACGAGCGCGCTGGGCCCCACCTTTGGCGCCTTCCTCTTCCTCCATCTTGTTGGTGTCCTCCTCCTCCTTTATGATCAGTCGGCCATCAGCGCTCACCTTGAAGCCATGGTCCTTCTTCCTGCCCCGGCCCGGCCCTGGCTGTGTGGCTGGTGTGGAGAGTTTGGCATGAGAAGGTGGAAGGCCAGTCCCGTGCTACTTACACCCTCGTGACCAGCAAGTCCCGTTCAGGGACCCCAAATGGGCACCTCTCAGCCCTGCCCATGGGCCTGCCACGGATGCCACCCCCTACCCGCCACCTAAGAACCTGGCACCATGGCAAGTCTGTTTTCTGAGTGCACAGCCCAGCCTTGTGCTTACCCAGGACTCGCTGGGCCACCTTGGGGTCCAGGAAGTTGAGGGGCTCGTCCCCGCCACCCTCCTTCAGCCATGCTCGGCTCCTCTGTTGCGCCAGCTTCCGTTGCTCCTTGCCCCGGCTTCTTTCCTCCTCCTCATCCTCCTCCTCATCCTCTGAGTCAGCCAAAATCTCCTCAATGCTAAGGACAGAGTAGCCCCCAGTCAGAAGGCTCCCAGGAGAGGCAGGGGTGGGCGGGCACTGTCAGCAGACCCTTGGGTTGGGGGACACCAGGTCCCAGGGCCCTACCATGGTCTCACCTGTCGCCTTTGCCCTGGGCGGGCTCCTCCTCCTCCTCCTCGTCTTCCTCCTCTGCAGCAGCCTGGCTCAGGGCTCGGTGCCTCTTGGCCCGGGCCTCAGCTTTCCGGATGTTTACCAGGACTCTGTGGTACTCCTCCGGCAACAGCCTTTTCACCAGCTCAAATCTGAGGTGACAACGAAGGGCTGGTGAGAGGCACAGGCCAGACAGCTCAACCCAGAGGTAGTGTCCCTGTAAGGACTGGAAACCGTCGCCTCCTCGCCTGCCCTACCCCCACCCCCTTCGGTGCACAGACCCAAACTTGCGGATGAACTTGGTGAAGAGGTTCCGAAGCTTCATGCGGAAGTGCCGCCGCATGTCATCTGAAAGCTTCCCAATGGCTCCCATCTGCCGGACAGCAAGAACACCAGGCTTTCAGTGAGGTGAGCCATCCAGGCTGTCCTTTCACTGCTGTCCAGACCAGGGCCGCAGGAGGAGAGGCCCCGCTGAGCGCAGGGTGAGAGCGGCCCTGCTCCTGGCCCACACCCTGGGCCGGTCATGCTTCCCTCAGGTGGGCGGCCCCCATCTCTCGGCTACACCCTTCTTCAGGACACAAGGCCTGAGCACCCTCGCGGGATGAGAGCTTTAGCCTGAAACAGTGCTTGGTACTTGACACATATCCTCTCCTTGAATCCTGAGGACTACCCAGAGATACATGCCATCACCCCCTATTTATGGAAGAGGATGTGGTGGCACAGAGGGTGAAGTGTCTGCTAAATGGCCATAGAGGTTGGAGTTCAGTCCAGAATCATCTAATGCTCTGGTTCCTGCTTCACCCCTAGCACCCCAAGGTCTCTCTTGGCCCCTAGGCCCCTCCCATCTCACTGCATTCTGCTCTGGCTGGATCCCTCTTAAGCCTTCATGTGGCCCAGTTTGGGTTACATGTGAAGATCTTCTTTTTTTTTTTTGAGACGGAGTTTCGCTCTTGTTACCCAGGCTGGAGTGCAATGGCGCGATCTCGGCTCACCGCAACCTCTGCCTCCTGGGTTCAGGCAATTCTCCTGCCTCAGCCTCCTGAGTAGCTGGGATTACAGGCACGCGCCACCATGCCCAGCTAATTTTTTTTGTATTTTTAGTAGAGACGGGGTTTCACCATGTTGACCAGGATGGTCTCGATCTCTTGACCTCGTGATCCACCTGCCTCGGCCTCCCAAAGTGCTGGGATTACAGGCTTGAGCCACCGTGCCCGGGTTAAGATGAGTGGTTTGTTTTTTGTTTTTTGTTTTTTGTTTTTTCAGACAAGAGTCTTGCTCCATTGCCAGGCACCAGGCTGGAGTACAGTGGCACAATCTCAGCTCACTGCAACCTCTGCCTCCAGGGTTCAAATGATTCTTCTGCCTCAGCCTCCCGAGTAGATGGGACTATAGACACACACCACCATGCACAGCTAATTTTTGTATTTTTTTTTTTTTTTTTTTTTGAGGCAGAGTTTCGCTCTTGTTACCCAGGCTGGAGTGCAATGGCGCGATCTCGGCTCACCGCAACCTCCGCCTCCTGGGTTCAGGCAATTCTCCTGCCTCAGCTTCCTGAGTAGCTTGGATTACAGGCACACGCCACCATGCCCAGCTAATTTTTTGTATTTTTAGTAGAGATGGGGTTTCACCATGTTGACCAGGATGGTCTGGATCTCTTGACCTCGTGATCCACCCGCCTTGGCCTCCCAAAGTGCTGGGATTACAGGCTTGAGCCACCGCGCCCGGCCCAATTTTTGTATTTTTAGTAGAGACGGGCTTTCACCATGTTGGCCAGGATGGTCTTGATCTCTTGACCTCGTGATCTGCCCGCCTCTGCCACCCAAAGTTTTGGGATTACAGGCGTGAGCCACCATGCCCAGATCTTCTCATCTCCAATGTCTCCCAAATGGCTAGGGCGAGAGGGTCCCCATTTACTCTTTTTTTTTTTGAGACAGTCTTGCGCTTTTACCCTGGTTGGAGTACAAAGGCATGGTCTTGGCTCACTGCACCCACCACCTCCTAGGTTCAAGCAATTCTCACAACTCGGCCACATGAACAGCTGGGATTACAGGTACCTGACACCATGCCTGGCTAATTTTTGTAGTTTTTAGTAGAGATGAGCCTTCGCCATGTTGGCCAGGCTGGTCTCAAAACTCCTGACCTCAAGTGATCCACCGCATCTGGCCTCCCATCCACTCTTTGAAGGACTTCAAATAAATCCTTTTTTTCTGAGACAGAGTCTTGCTCTGTCACCCAGACTGGAGTGCAGTGGTGTGATCTTGGCTCACTGCAACCTCTGCCTCCTGGGTTCAAGCGATTCTCCTGCCTCAGCCTCCCAAGTAGCTGGGATTACAGGCACCTGCCACCATGCCCAGCTAAGTTTTGTATTTTTAGTAGAGACAGGGTTTCACCATGTTGACCAGAATGGTCTCAATCTCTTGACCTTGTGATCTACTCGCCTTGGCCTCCCAAAGTGCTGGGATTACAGGCGTGAGCCACCGCACCCGGCCAGGGCGTCCGTAAATTCGAATAGCTCCATGGTGAATCACTGTCTAGCTCTTCTCCCCACCTCTGGTCCCTAGTTAAGCTACAGGCTTTGAGGGCAGTGGGAGGGTATGCTGATTCTCATCTGCCCCTTCCTATCTTGAACCCAAGGCAAGACACAAAGAAAATATGCAAGAGGGACTGGGCGCAGTGGTGCGTGCCTGTAATCCCAGCTACAGGTACTCCGGAGGCTGAGGCAGGAGAATCACTTGAACCCAGAAGGCAGTGAGCAGAGATTGTGCCACTGCATTCCAGCCTGGGCAATAAGAGCGAAACTCCATCTCAAAAAACAAAACAAAACAGAAACAGAAAAAGAAAAGAAAATATGCAAGAGGACCAGGAGGTCTGGTGTGACTCAAGTCAGCCGCATGTAAGAAAATGAGGCAGCAGATACAGTGCACAGCTTGTCTGGAAGCCTGTCCCAGGCTGGGTGAGGCTTCTCTTGGCAAGAGAGGGCCAGGAACCCAATACCAAGAAGCTCTTCAGATCCTTCTGTAGCCCAGCAGGGGCCCCAGAGGAATAGCCTCTAGCCAGCAAGACCAAAATGCAAGTTTGAAATTTGCTGGCCTTGAAGCTTCTGGGTCCACACTGACAGCTCAGAGGCCACCTTGCTACTCGCTAAGGGGAACAGGGACACTCACCACCAGCTGCACATGCTTGGCCAGGTGTGTCACGCCCATGACAGTCACCACCACCTTGATGAAGCCCAGTGCAGACTTGACCACGTCACGGGTGCGGGAGGCCAGAAGCAGGCACACATTCTCCAGCAGCTGCTCCACTGTACTGGTCCCCATCAGACCTGTGGCAGTGAGGGGGTCACTGTCCAAGACACCCAGAACCCCACCCAGACCCAAAACCCCCCACTGGAAAACAGCCACTCAAATGTCAGTAGAAGCTGACATGGAGAGCCTTTCCAAAGCCTGGGATAGTTCCAGTCACTCTCCATGGAGTGGCCTTCAGCCTTTCGTCCCCTGAGGTAGGCGCTATTTCTTGCTTACATTTTAGAGATAGGGCGCTGAGGTGCTAGGCGCTAATCAAGTTGTTCTAGGTCTCATGTGGTTGCCAAGAGGCAGGACTAGTACTGAAATGCCGGCATCAGCCCTAACTGCCTCCTAACTGCTTGACAGTTTATGCAGGGCCACTGGACTGCACAGTCACAGTCGGGGACAGGCCTGAGGAACATGCCTTGGCACAGCCGCAAGGGCAGGAGGCACAGACTTGCAGGAAGGGAGACAGGGAGGCAAGCTGGGCTGCGTGTGGCTTCTCTTCCTTCCTCCGGGCATCTTTTCCCAGTTCCAGGAGCCACCTTATCCTGACCTTTTGGGCATCTACCTACCCTGAGGGCCTCTCTGGCCTTCTAGGAAATAAGCATTTACCTTTAAATTCGAAAAGGAGGTGGGTCAGGGCCAGGATGCTGCAGCTGACCATGGTCACCGGGCCCACCAGGCCAGGGTAGATCAGGACGAGGTAGCGCTGCAGGGCCTCTGGGGACAGAGACCAAGGCGGGTCACAGCAGGAAGGACCCACCAGGGAGGGGGACTGAGGGCCAGAGGGGAGCAGCCTGCCCAGGGCCAGGGCACAGAGCTCTCTCCGCCTTTTTTGAGGGGTGCTTCCCAACCCCAGCCTATGAGCAGTGTCCACCCCTAGCCCGCATCCCCTGGGCCTCACCTTCCTGGTTCGAGCCAAACCTTAGGAAAGCATGGCCCATCTCCACAAGCAGCGTAAAAGCGTTCTTCCGCGCGCCCACGGACACCTCCTTGGTGCACAGGATCACCTGGCCAAGACAGCCCCTTGAGCACCTGCTCCCCGAGCCATCCGCCCAGGCAGCGAATCGAGTCCCCCTATCCCCACGACTCCCCTCCCTGGATCCTGAGGCCCTTAAGAGCCACATTCCAGGGACCCGCCTCTAAAACACACATGCACACTCACCTCTGGGACGAGGGCAGTGATGAACTCCTCGTGCTCAGCTGAGAGCTTCCTCACGATATGTATGAGGCACTTCAAACGGGGCTGTGGGCAGGGGGCTCACAGTCAGAACCCCTCAGTGCTACCTCTACCCCACAAGCCTCAACAGTGGCTCCTTTCCTGGTGTTGCCCAGGCTCCCTTGGCAGAGCGGGTGGCTCTAGAGCCCTCACCCTCTTGGCAGGTGAGGAGGTGCTCCGCAGCGAGTCCAGCAGTGTCTTCTTCAGGTCCTCCAGATGGCTCTGCACGAAGAGGGCCCCGGGGCCCTGGGGGCTGGCACACACCTCCTCCAGCACTCGGTAGGCCTTCTTCTGCACCCCATGGGCCTTGCTCTGGCAGACAGAAATGGGTGACAGAGGCCTGGGGCTCACCCCCTGTCCAATGCCATCCACAGCAGAAGCGGGCCCTGCCCCGTGGGGGCTCATGTGGCCTGACAGAGGGCCAGTGGAATGTGGACAGCAAGTGGCTAACTCCTGGGCTAGACACAGGGGTTGGGGGTCATGCCGTGGGGTCCGCCAATCCACTCTACTCACCCAGCTCCGAACAGTGCTCACTCCAGTGACCGGAGCTCATGATGCCTGGCACGTGCCAAGGCCTGCACACCTGCTGCTCTTTCTAGCTGGAGCACTCTTCTCTCTGCTTCTATGACTGACAGCTCCCTGCTCCTCCAAACCAGCTCTCTGTCACACTCCCCTGACCCCAACCCGGGACACCTTTCCCAAGGTGAGGTGGCCTGGCCCTAGACGTCTGTGTCCACCTGCACGTGCCTCCCAGAGCACCTCTCACACTGTTAGGTAAGTGCTACTGAACTGCGGCAGTGGGGGCAGCTTTCAGGGGGTTGCTGCTGAGCTGAGCCCCGTCTGGTTGCTGGCCACAGCAGAGGGCATTTCAAGCTGAGGACCCAACCCCTGCAAAGGCACAGATAGGGCCTGTTATATCCGGGACCCTAAGGCGGAGGAGAGTGGACTGGGTGGAATGAAGCTCAGGCCACTCTGGATGGGCGGGGAGGGAGCCAAGCAAAGGAGCGTGGCCTTGGTTCTACAGGAGTCACTCGGCAGCCAAGGCCTAAGCACAGCGGTGCACTTTGTCCCTTTGGGACCTACAAGACAAAAGGGCTATACAGGACACAAAGGGAAGCCACTGCAGGAGAAAGCAGACAGGGACTTGATCTTGACCAGCAGCAAGGGACAAAGACAGAAGACAGGCCCCACGTTCCCACAGCCCATCTGTCCCCAAGCGTGGCTGTGCAGGGCTCCTGGCTGCCAAGGCTCACCTCTAGGTAGGGCCGGATGGTGGAGTACAGCTTGCTGATGGCGGCCTCATCAGCACACGGAGCCAAGGCCACGACCAGGTCCAGGACAGACAATCTGCTCAGGGGCAGGAGACCAAGAAGAGGGGTGGGAGCTGGAGAAGGGCGCAGATTACCAGTGTTCTTAGGACTACTGGGTACGGGAAGGTGCGTGAAGTCAGGGTGAGGACACAGGGCTTGAAGGAGCACATGAACAATCATAATAGCTAGCACCTAACTGAGCACTCAGGATGTATCAGGCACCGTTCCTGGTGTTTTACACCTGCTAACTCCTTCAATCCTCATAGCAACCTTGTTGCCAAGAACTATTATCAGGCCCATTTTACAGATGACGCCTTAGAGGCAGAATGGATAAGTGATTTGTCCAAGGTCACATAGCCCATAAGTGACGGGACTGGGATCAGAACCATCTGATGGTGAGATGGCGTGTCTCCAGGGTCCTTGCTCTTCCCTAGCATACTAAATGGCCTTTCCAGGAAGAAGGAACCAGTCAGCACAGCTTCTCAGCACAGCCTCTCAGCACAGCCCAGACAATTAACACCTCAAGACTTCCTTAAATAATTCAAGAGGGAAGCCACAGTGCTTCCGCCAGATGCACCCTCCAGCTCCCTGGGCTGCTCCAGCTCCAGTGCAGGCCCTTAGTACATTACCTGGTAAAGTCAGAGCTGGCAGGGTCGAGCACCTTCTCGCTGGCTTTTTCCAGGAGACTGTTCACCAACTGGTGGCCCCAAGGGAATGAAGAGGAGAGAGTAACTGAGAAGTTAAGAGAGCAGCAAAGGCAGCAGTTCCAGAGCAGCCTCCCCACCATTAGCAGCCCCCAGCCCCACGACTGCTGGGATGTGCTCCAGAACGCAGAGACCCGCGTGAGCCCTGGTGGGTAGGGTCTCGGCCTCTCTGACACTGTCCACCTGAGAGCTCCCCTCCTCCCTCCTCCCCTCCCTCCAGTGGCTCACCTGAGTGTCAGTGATGGTGAGGTAAGTTCTGACGGTTTCCAGCACAGCCCGGCGAGGGGCTGGAGTGTCCCCACCTGCCACAGGCTGGCCATATAGGTTGAAGAGGATTGGCAGAAAGTTCTTGGCAAAGCGACTCACTTCAGCACGGTCGGCCTCTGGCAAAAGGACCAAAGTTTGCATTAAAGGCACAGGAATTGACTGTGCCTCAGTGGCTGCTGGGGCTGCGGCCCAGAGGCCTTCTCTTAGGGGAGCTTCTGGCAGGACTTGGAGCCCATAGGTGTTGGGCTCTGTGTGGTAGGAGCTGAGCCAGGGCATGGAGAGACTGGTGCCCCGTGACTGGTGGTCCTCCATGGCTCCAACCCCAGCAAGCCAGCACAGTGCCAGCCACAGAGCAAAGCCTTCAACACCGACTAAACAAACCGGCAGCAGCTGTCAGCACACTGGAAGTAAAGGGAAGAGGGAAGCATGGTCTCCAGCCTCCTGCTATCCCCTGGGGTCTGCAGCAGAAGCAGCAAAGGATGCGCTCCAGAGGCGAGTTTCTGTGGCTCTGCCTAGCAAGGAGCGTAGCAAGCCAGGGGATGGGCCAGGGACCTGTGACATCCTCCCCAGCCCCCACTCCCACAGCCCACACGTACCTGCCTCACAGCCCTTGGTGATGAGGGTGCGCAGAGCCTGGCACACAGTGACCCTCAGGTCTGGACGCTCGCTGATGGCCATGCCCAGCGTCCGTGCCAGCCCTTTGAAGGAGGCGGCCACATCTGTGGGCCTCGTGCAGAACCCAGGCAGGAGTGTCCAGATCTGGGAAAGGAAGGGACAGTAAAGGAAGGTGACATGCAGCCACCTGTGCCCATGTGCTTGTATCCATGCCCTCCCCTAGCTGACCCTTACCTGCCACTGGAGTGTGTCGTAGATCTTGGACTCCACTGTGTGGCCTGCCTGAGCCAGGTCCATGGCTGCAGCGTGAGACAGGGACAAAGTGTGAGCCCGGCACCCTCCTGACCGACCGGCCTTATTTACCAAACCAAACCAAACCAAAAGCCCAATCTTGAGGACAGGAAGATGGGTGACACCCCTTGTCCCCATAAATTAAATCGTATTTGTTCACCGTAAAATTAGACTAAAGTGCTGTAATCCCAGCACTTTGGGAGGCTGAGGTGGGTGGATCACAATGTCAAGAATTTAAGACTAGCAGGCCGGGCGCGGTGGCTCAAGCCTATAATCCCAGCACTTTGGGAGGCCGAGGTGGGTGGATCACGAGGTCAAGAGATCGAGACCATCTTGGTCAACATGGTGAAACCCCGTCCCTACTAAAAATACAAAAAATTAGCTGGGCATGGTGGCGCGTGCCTGTAATCCCAGCTACTCGGGAGGCTGAGGCAGGAGAATTGCCTGAACCCAGGAGGCGGAGGTTGCGGTGAGCCGAGATCGCACCATTGCACTCTAGCCTGGGTAGCAAGAGTGAAACTCCGTCCCCAAAAAAAAAAAAAAAGAGGCAGGGCACGGTGGCTCAAGCCTGTAATCCCAGCACTTTGGGAGGCCGAGGCGGGTGGATCACGAGGTCGAGAGATCGAGACCAACCTGGTCAACATGGTGAAACCCCGTCTCTACTAAAAATACAAGAAATTAGCCGGGCATGGTGGCGCATGCCTATAATCCCAGCTACTCAGGAGGCTGAGGCAGGAGAATTGCCTGAACCCAGGAGGCGGAGGTTGTGGTGAGCCAAGATCGCGCCATTGCACTCCAGCCTGGGTAACAAGAGCGAAACTCCGTCTCCGAAAAAAAAGAAAAAGAATTCAAGACTAGCCTGGCCCAGATGGTAAAACCCCATCTCTACTAAAAATACAAAAAAATTAGCCGCGTGTGGTGGCAGGTGCTTGTAATTCCAGCTACTTGGGAGGCTTAGGCAGAGAATTGCTTGAATCCAGGAGGCGGAGGTTGCCGTGAGTCCAGATAACACCACTGCACTCCAGCTGGGCTACAGAGTGAGACTCTGTCTCAAAACAAAACAAAAAAACCAAACCTATCATAAACAGAAAGTGAATGTCTCTCCATACTCTTACTCCTCTGGAGGTAGCCTGTTTCTTGTTGCTCTTTTACACTTCTTCAAACACATGCCCACTTTTTTTTTTTTTTTTTTTTTGAGACAGGGTCTCACTTTGTGGCCTAGACTGGAGTGCAGTGAGGCAATCTCGGCTCACTGCAGCCTCAACCTCCCAGCTCGTGCGATCCTCCTACCTCAGCCTCCCAAGTAGCAGAGACTATAGGCGTTATAGGCGTGGCATGCCACCACATCCAGCTAACTTTTGGAAGACACAGGGTTTCAGGATGCTGCCCAGGATGATCTCGAACTCCTAAGTTCAAGCAACCCACCTGCCTCAGCCTCCCAAAGTGCTGGGATTACAGGAGTGCAACACTGCACCTGGGCACATGCCCACTTTTAAAAACATAAACAGAAATATACTACACATATCTCATTCTGTAACCTTGTTTACTTGACAATAAAGCTGGTAACATTTACTGAGCAAGTACTATGCGGCAGTCTGTATAATGTGCACTTTATATGATTTTTTTCATTTAATCCTCACAAACCTTGCCCATTTTACAGATGAGGAGCAGACCCTGGGAAATTAAACAAAACCTGCCCCAAGTCACGAACTGTGGAGTGGCAGAGTTAGGATACAGAACTTGTCTGTTCAACTCACCATCTGCTAGACTTGTCTGTCCCTACCTAGCGGTTTCTTTCTTTCTTTATAATGCCTATATCACATCTCAAAGTGGGGCTTAAAGAACTATTTTTTTCTTTTTCTTTTTTTTTTTTTTTTGAGACAGAGTTTCACTCGTTACCCAGGCTGGAGTGCAATGGCACGATCTCGGCTCACCGCAGCCTCCGCCTCCTGGCCTCAGGCAATTCTCCTGCCTCAGCCTCCTGAGTAGCTGGGATTACAGGCACGCGCCACCATGCCCAGCTAACTTTTTGTATTTTTAGTAGAAATGGGGTTTCACCATGTTGACCAGGATGGTCTCCATCTCTTGACCTCGTGATCCACCCGCCTCAGCCTCCCAAAGTGCTGGGATTACAGGCTTGAGCCACCGCGCCCGGCAAGAACTATTTTTGTAGAGATGGGGGTCTCACTCTGCTGCCCAAGCTGGCCTTGAACGTCCAGGCTCAAGCAATCCTCCTGCCTCAGCCTCCCAAGTAGACTGAACTACAGGTATGCCTGCCACACCTGGCTAACTAAAAAAATAAAATTTTTTTGTTGTTGAGACAGGGTCTTGCTATATTGCCCAAGCTGTTCTTTAACTCTTGGCTCACACAGTCCTTCCGCCTCAGCCTCCCACAGTGTTGAGCTCATGGGCAAGAGCCACTGCATCTGGCCAAAAGTAGAGCTTTACCATACTAATTTTTTTTTTTTTTTTTTTTTTTTTGAGACCGAGTTTCGCTCTTGTTACCCAGGCTGGAGTGCAATGGTGCGATCTCGGCTCACCGCAACCTCCGCCTCCTGGGTTCAAGCAATTCTCCTGCCTCAGCCTCCTGAGTAGCTGGGATTACAGGCACGTGCCACCATGCCCAGCTAATTTTCTGTATTTTTAGTAGAGACGGGGTTTCACCATGTTGACCAGGATGGTCTCGATCTCTCGACCTCGTGATCCACCCCCCTCGGCCTCCCAAAGTGCTGGGATTACAGGCTTGAGCCACCGTTTACCATACTAATTTAACTGGAACCCTAATGAGAAAGATGTAGGATGTTTTTGCTAGTATAAGCCAATACTGCAGGCATATCTTTGTTAGGAACATAAATCAGTGTGCAATTGTCTAATTATCTTCTCAGGACAGATACCTACATGTAGTATTACCAGGAAGAAGGGGGTACATATTATCAGCCTTAGGTTTTACAGGTAACATTAATGATGGTAATGACCCCCCATTTTGGGAGTCATCCATATTTTCTTTGATGGGCATATATTTCTGTTGAAAAAAGGATAATTTTTTGTTTTTTAATATCAGGAAAAATTTTAAGTTACTAATATATGCACGTTAATTCCAATATAGTAGAAATAAAACTTTTTTTTTTTTTTTGCACATGTGTAAAGAACCATACAATACTATTTTTACGCAGAAAAAAAAAACGCAGCCAGACATGGTGGCTCACGTCCGGCTTACAAAAAATTTTTAAAAAATGAGCCAGATGGGCCGGGCGCGGTGGCTCAAGCCTGTAATCCCAGCACTTTGGGAGGCCGAGGCGGGTGGATCACGAGGTCGAGAGATCGAGACCATCCTGGTCAACACGGTGAAACCCCGTCTCTACTAAAAATACAAAAAAAATTAGCTGGGCATGGTGGCGCGTGCCTGTAATCCCAGCTACTCGGGAAGCTGAGGCAGGAGAATTGCCTGAACCCAGGAGGCGGAGGTTGCGGTGAGCCAAGATCGCGCCATTGCACTCCAGCCTGGGTAACAAGAGCGAAACTCTGTATCGAAAAAAAAAAAAAGAAAAAAAAAATGAGCCAGATGTGGTGGCGTGTACCTGTAGTCCTAGCTACTCGGGAGGCTGAGGCAGAATCACTAGATCCTGAGGGGCAGAGGTTGAAGTGAGCTGAGATTGTGCCACTGCACTCCAGTCTGGGTGACAGAGCAAGAATGAATGTGACTATGTTCAAAAAAAATTTTATTTACAGGCTGGGCATGGTGGCTCACACCTGTAATTCCAGCACTTTGGGAGGCCAAGGCAGGCATACCGCCTGAGGTCAGGAGTTCAGGACCAACCTGGCCAACATAGTGAAATCTTGTCTTTACTAAAAATACAAAATTAGCCGGGTGTGGTAGCAGGCACCTGTAATCCCAGCTACTTGGGAGGCTGAGGCAGGAGAATAGCTTGAACCCAGGAGGTGGAGGTTGCAGTGAGCTGAGATTGTATTATTGCACTCCAGCCTGGGAGAAAAGAATGAGACTTCGTCTCAGAAAGAAAAAAAAATTTTATTTACAAAAGCAGATAGTGGGTGAAAATAGTTTAGCAATGCTGCTGTAGATCCTTAAAATCCAATGAAAACAAAAAGCTCCGGATGCCCTCACTAGGCCAAACAATGTAACTCCATGCTCTGCCTCAAGTAGGCCTGAGTCTGCCTAATACAGGAGGAGTAAACTAGATGATAAACGGAGAGAGGAGACCACGATCATGAGGGGTAAGAAATCATGTCTGAAAGGAGAGGGGCAGGGGGCTGAGGATGTACAATCTGAACGAGAGCACCTCTGGGGTAATCATTGTTTTCAAATATACACATCATCTACAGCCATGCATCACTTGACAGGATGCATTCTGGGGAATGTGTTGGTGGGGGATTTTGTTGTGTGAACAGCATAGTATATTCACACAAACCTAGATGGCACAGTCCCTACACACCTGGGCTATGTGGTGTAGTCCACCGCTCCTAGGCTACAAACCTGGACAGCACATTGCTGTACTGAGCGCTGCAGGCAACTGTAACACAATGCTAAGTATGCATATATCTAAACACACCTAAACGTTGAAAAGGTACAGTAAAATACGGTATTATCATCTTAGGAGACCACCATCATTCAAACGTCATGTGGCATGTGACTGCCTATGTGTACATACATACGTACCCGTAAATACACCTACAAGTATATGAAAGTATGTATACATACAAACAAACATATCGCAAATTTTTTTTTTTTTTTTTTTTTTTTTTGAGACGGAGTTTCGCTCTTGTTACCCAGGCTGGAGTGCAATGGTGCGATCTCGGCTCACCGCAACCTCCGCCTCCTGGGTTCAGGCAATTCTCCTGCCTCAGCCTCCTGAGTAGCTGGGATTACAGGCACGCACCACCATGTCCAGCTAATTTTTTGTATTTTTAGTAGAGACGGGGTTTCACCATGTTGACCAGGATGGTCTCGATCTCTTGACCTTGTGATCCACCCGCCTCGGCCTCCCAAAGCGCTGGGATTACAGGCTTGAGCCACCACGCCCGGTAATATCACAAATTTTTACAAGCTCAATCTCAAGGTTTTTCATGAGGAAGAGGGGGCACAGCTGTTCTTTGTGATCCAGAGGGGAAGAACAAGGCCCAAATGGGGCAGCTCCACGTGGTGGCAGCTGTCTCCTGTTACGGGGTGAGCTCTGCCCCAGGGAGGGCTGCCTAGCCACGCCCCGGAGCAGCAGGGAGGGAGAGCCCCTGAGGCGGGCACTGGGGCACTGGCTGGCCACCTGCTTGGCAGAGGATGTTGCCAAGTGTCCCGAAGGCTGGGTGTGTGGGACTCAGCACCCTTCCCGACCCCTTCCGTGGAGGCTCCAGGACTGTTCGGGGGTCTCAGGTCACACACCAACAAGGGTCTCCTACCTTTGCTCTTCAGGGTGTTAGCCAGGGGCAAGAAGTAGGTGGTGAAGAAACCAAGTCGCGTTTCCTGAACGTGGTCTCGGATGACAGGCAGCAGCCAGCTCCGTGGGAAATCCAGAGTCTCTCTGGGAGGAGAATGGGAAGAACCCAATGAGGATGAGGGGGCAGCCCTGAGGGCAGCGCATAGGCTACTGAGCCCAGAACAGAGCGAGCCCCACCTCTGGCCCCTCCTGCTGAGCCCTGCACTGACACACAGACTTCAGCCCACAGCAGTGGACATCCTTTCCAGGGGAGAGAACAAGCCGGCTGACTCCTGGGGCTTTGTCGGGAAGCTAGCCAGAGTTACACTTACTCAGAGCCATCAATTTCCAAAGGCACAGCCTGCAGCACCACCTCAGGTCCCATACTGGTCACCGCAGCCCCCACTGCCTGGTCAAGAGCCGCCGTGTGGGGGAAATGAGGGGAGAGGCGCAGGTCACACAGGGACTGGAGGCACTGGAGCAGAGACGAGTGACCACACATCAGGACACGCTTGAGAGCAGGACACATGATGAAACCCCACCAGCCTCCGAAAGGAGGAGGCCGGAATTCTGGGCCTGGGTTCAATGCTACACCAGAGGGTACAAACTGAGAATCCAATTAACCACTGGTGATTGTAAGATCCAGGACCTAGGATTTTATAAACTTCTGTTATATTTAACATGTAAAAATCAGAAAATTTCACATGCAAATGTAGATTTCCAATTATCTTCGAAAATAGGACAAATGTATCTTGTCTGCATGCGACAATCAGCAATCAGCAGGCACTGAGGAGACAGCGCGGCACCCTCGGCTCACCAGGCCACAGCCCTCCAGCAGCCACACTTTCATGGCCCTGCCTGCCTGGTCTCTTGGATGAAGCCAAATTGACCAATCTAATCTATCAGGGCTCAGGCCAGGCCTCTTGAGGGAGACCCCGACCTCCCACAGGAGTTCCCTTTTCCAGCAATGGGAGGGAGTCAGTGAGGAGAGCCCCACGAAGCCAGGAGCTGCTGTCCCTGCTGATGTAGGACCAGTCTGGGGGCTGTCCTCAGGTCTCCACTCTCTCCTGGACTAGGGTCTGCTCAGGATCCCTTAGTGATTCCTGATTCTTAAATGATTAACTCTGGACTGGAGGAACCTCCCTGGGACCTAGGGCTGTGTAGAACATCAATGCTATACTCACTTGTTATAGCAAACTTAGAGAATTAAAACTTAAAAGATAAGGGGTGGGGGTAAGATTTCCTAAGTTTCAAAACCAGCAACTCCAGCAAAAACTAGTGGGCAGGTAGGGGGACTCCCACCCTGTTTTCTGCCCCTCCCTTGCCGGCCTAGTCACTTTCCAGGGGACACTGCATGGGACACCTGCTATGGCCCTGTCAGGGTAGGGTGGGGAGCAGAGTGCAGAGATAACAGAGACACGTGCCCTCCAGTAGCCCATAGTCCAAGGGCCAGCACCACCTCCTACCCTGGCCCCAGCCGCTCCCCACTCACCTTCCTCATCACTGGGTGGGCCCGTCTCCCACATGCCTCAAAGAAGACACAGAGCAGCTGCAACACGGAGCTCCAGGCCGCGTGGAATTTGTACGTCAGGCCCTCCTCCACTGCCCTGCCAAGGGAGTGGCACAGTCAGGGCCACGCTCATGCCACCCTGTGCCCCCACCAGAGAAAGTCAACGGCCAGCACCCTGAGCTACAGACACTAGCTGGCCAGCAAGAATGGGGCCCCAAGAGACCACAAAAGAGAAGTACCATTTGTGCCGTGCCCAGACTTCCTATGTTAACAGTTTTAGATAATCCTAGTGCTTAAAGAAAAGCCTATGAAGTAGTTATCTGACCAACTTCAGATGGGGAAACTGAGGCTTGGAGAGATGAAATAACTGCCAGGGTCACTCTGCTAGGAACCACACTGGGCCTCCAACATCTGTGATTTGTCACCACCCCATGCTTTCCCCATCTGACCAAAGGCAGGAGACACAGTAGGAACAGGTGGCCTGGACAGAGGAAGAGCCTCTAGCCCCTCTGGCCTGTGCACACCTTGGTCTGCTCTATCTCCCAAGGAAGTCTAGGCCCCTGGAGATTTTCAGCAAGAATGGCCAACAGGAGTCAGTGTGGGGAAGTGATGGGACTGGGGCTGGGGCTAGGGGAGTTGTATTCCTTGAGTTTTCCTGAAACTTCATCTTAGATGGACCCAAGGGAGACAGGCCTATCTCCCCCATGAGAAACAGTCATCAGAGTACCACACCCTGGAGCTGTGCAGACAGACCTCGACCTAGAGGAGACACCGAGGGTCCCAGCCCCTTGCCTGGATCACTCAGGAGGGCGCAGTGCTCTGCTCACTGCCTGCTGGAGGATGAAGTGGGTGGTGACCGCACCTGTGAATGGCTCCTCTCATAGGTGTGCAGGGCAGTACAGCATGTGAGTAAGAGTGGACTCTGTATTTGGGCTGCCACTGATTGGGTGACCTCAGCTTCCCCATCTGTAAAATGGAGGAGGCACCCATCTCCTAGCACCATTGTGGTTTATAATGATGAAATGATTAACTGTTGTTCTGAGAACTGCCCCTGGCCGGGCGCGGTGGCTCACACCTATAATCCCAACACTTTGGGAGGCTGAGGCGGGTGGGTCACAAGGTCAAGAGATCGAGACCATCTGGTCAACATGGTGAAATCCCGTCTCTACTAAGAATACAAAAATGAGCTGGGCATGGTGGCGCATGCCTGTAATCCCAGCTACTTAGGAGGCTGAGGGAGAATTGCCTGAGCCCAGGAGGCGGAGGTTGCGGTGAGCCGAGATCGCGCCATTGCACTCTAGCCTGGGTAACAGAGCAAAACTCCATCTCAAAAAAAAAAAAGAGAACTGTCCCTGTGTCACCTCACTTCATCCTCCCCCCCCGCCTGTTACTCACTGACAGACAATGACCCTGAGGTAGAGAGAGGAAGAGGAACTTGCTCCAGATGCCTGCGACCTCCAATCAATACAGCTGGACTGAAACCCAGTGGGTGCCAGAGTCCACACCCTTCAGCACCACACTATGGCAGCTCGCACGTTGTGTCCACGGTGGCTGCTCTGGCAGGTGTTCAGTAAGCAGCCAGCAATCCCGTAAAGCACTGGCACTGCAGCCTGGCCCACAGTAGGTGGACAGTGGAGCACCTGTCATCATATAGAACTTTCCTCAAGGTACCCCCATTTCTTCCAAATGCGGACCCCATATCCTCACCTGAACATCTTGACAACAGACTGGGCAGGGCCTGAGGCCGAGGAGGTCACGGAGCCAATGTCAGCCATGTGGGGAGCCACACATTCCTTCAGGATCTCCTGCAAAGAAAGGCCACAGGCTATCTGGGCCCAAGGTGGCCCCCCAGGACCACTCTTCCCTCCCAGGCAACAGCTTCCTAGAAGTCCAAGACAGCTTCAAAGAAACATGCCACCACATTCTCCCATTTTGAGAGCAGCCTCTCTGGGCCCGAGCTGGTGGCCAGGGGCCAGCGATGGGAGAGACAGGGCAGTCCAGAGAACCCTCTGTGCTCTCTGCTTCCTCAGCTAGAGCTGTAGTACCTTGAGGCTCTGTGTGGCAGCGGTCACCACTTGCGAGTGTGGGGAAAGGAGGCAGGTCACTGCAGTTCCAAAAAAGCGAGGGAGGTGGCCTAGCCCCAGGTCCCACTGCAACCTGTCAAGACAAAAGGCTTCTGTGGGGCCTGGCCCTGAGCCCTGGGGACACGGGCAACCAGGGCTCAACCCTCAGACGGCCCAGCTCTGACAACAATCACAAATCCACTGATCTACAGGGGTCCACTGGGCCCTTCTGGTGGGTGATTTTTAAGAAGGCACTAACAGGCCAGTGCAGTGGCTCACACCTGTAATTCCAGCACTTTGGGAGGCTGAGGCGGGCAGATCATGAGGTCAGGAGATAGAGACCATCTCGGCTAACACAGAGACACCCCGTCTCTACTAAAAATATAAAAAATTAGCTGGGTGTGGCGGCATGCATCTGTAGTCCCAGCTACCCAGGAGGCTGAGGCAGGAGAATCACTTGAACCTGAGAGTCAGAGGTTGCAGTGAGGCGAAATTGTACCACTGTACTCCATCCTGGGCAACAGAGCAAGACTCCACCTAAAAAAAAAAACCAAAAGGCCGGGCGCGGTGGCTCAAGCCTGTAATGCCAGCACTTTGGGAGGCCGAGGCGGGTGGATCACGAGGTCGAGAGATCGAGACCATCCTGGTCAACATGGTGAAACCCCGTCTCTACTAAAAATACAAAAAAATTAGCTGGGCATGGTGGCACGTGCCTGTAATTCCAGCTACTCAGGAGGCTGAGGCAGGAGAATTGCCTGAACCCAGGAGGCGGAGGTTGCGGTGAGCCGAGATCGCGCCATTGCACTCCAGCCTGGGTAACAAGAGTGAAACTCCGTCTCAAAAAAAAAAAAAAAAAAAACAGCGGTGGGGGCACTATCATTCAAGTACTAACTACATGTGGTAAAAAATCCAAACAGGTCTTCTGGGTGTAAAATGAAGGGCATGCCTGCCTTAACTCACCCTTCTGGCCTGACCCTTCTATGCACTTCCTAGGGAAAAATCAAGGTTAAGTTTCTTAAATACCTTTCCAGAAGTTCTAAAATACACAAACATAAAAATAGTAACTTCTTTTTGTTGTGGTGGTGGTGGTGGTGCAATCATAGCTCACAGTCTCAAACTCCTGGGCTCAAGTGATCGTCCTACCTCAGCTCCTGAGTAGCTGGGTCTACAGGCACATGCCACCACGCTCAGCTAATCTTTTTATTTCTGTAGAGACAGGATCTCACTGTGTTTCCCAGGCTAGTCTCAACCTTCTAGCCAAGTGATCCTCCTGCCTTGGCCTCCCAAAATCCTGTGGTTACAGGTGTGGGCCAGGTAGCATTTATATAATTCTTACTATATACCAACCACTGATATGACATACATTCATTTAAACCTTGTAACAACTAATGAGATAAATCCTACTATAATTTCCATTTTATGAATGAAAAAAGATACAGAGAAGTCAAATAACTTGCCCAAGGCCATCCAGCTTGGTAATGAGGTCAGGATTCACACCCTGGCAATCTAGTTCCAGAGTATACACAGAGAAACAATCACACCACACCTGCTGTTCTATAGCTTGCTTTTCCCCAACATACCTTAGAGTTCTTCCCATAAGCGCACATACAACCACTTCGTGGTTTTTGTTTTTGTTTTTGTTTTGACACAGGGTCTCACCCTGTCACCCAGGCTGGAGTGCAGTGGTGCAACCTCCACCTCACAGGTTCAAGTGATTCTTTTGCCTCAGCCCCCCAAGTAGCTGGGATTACAGGTGTGCACCACCACACCCAACTTAATTTTTGTATTTTTAGTACAGATGGGGTTTCACCATGTTGGCCAGGCTGGTTTCAAACTCCTGGCCTCAAGTGATCTGCCCGCCTCGGCCTCCCAAAGTACAGGGATTACAAGTGTGAGCCCCTGTACCAGGCCCACTCTGATTGTTTCTAATGGCTGCACAGTACTTCGTTGTTTATATTTCTCCCCTCCATGGAACATTTAGCTTTATTCCAGTTTTTATGCGTTACCTAGAAGGCGATAAGCATCCTGGGACGCACAATTGGGCCCAACTGTGGGTGTGCTCCAGCAGGATGAAGCCTGAGAAGTGGCAAATGGGGTGATTTTGCCATTTCTGGACACCTCCCAATAAACGTAGTTTGGTGCAAGAAAAAGAACACGGGCTGGGCAGGCCTGGACCACAGACCTAGCCTTGCTCGTCAGGACTGCATGACTAGCTCACTCACAGGGCCTCGGTTTCTGGCTTACAAATTGGGGTAAACCCTTCTTCATGGGGTTGCTGTGATTGGTGAGAAGAAATATAGATGAAGAGTGCTTGGCACATGCCTGGGTGAGAGCAGGCGGTGGGAACTCTTCAGCTGCAGGGAAGACAGACCCAGCGCAGCAGAGCCACGCGGCCTTAGAGACGCTAGCCTCCCTCCATGCAGGTCGCCAGTTGGTTACTATATACTCAGTTTCTTCTCAGCCTTATTCCAGAACAGTGGATTTACTTTTTCTTTCTTTTTGCGACAGAGTTACGCTCTTGTTGCCCAGACTGGAGTGCAATGGCACGATCTCGGCTCACAGCAACCTCTGCCTCCCGACTGCAAGCAATTCTCCTGCCTCAGCCTTCTGAGCAGCTGAGATTACAGGCGCCCGCCGCCACACATGGCTCATTTTTTGTATTTTTAGTAGAGATGGGGTTTTATTATGTTGGCCAGGCTGGTTTCAAACTCCTGACCCCAGATGGTCCACCTGCCTCTCAAAGTGCTGGGATTATGGGAGTGAGTCACCAAGCCCAATGAAAAGTGAAATTACTATTAAGTGGCCAAGCCCAAACCCTGTAAGTATACAGACACAAAGCAGAAAGTCAGTTCACGGGCCTATGGATCCTAGAGAAGGGAGCCGTCAGGCCAGGTGGCAGTGGAATAGAGCTGCAGAAAGGATACCCCACAGCAAGGAAAGCAAGTGCACAGGAAGACACAGACAGCGAGTGTCAAGAGGCAGGGTGAAACTCAGGCTGCAACCTGGGCACAGTGCTCACAGCCACCGTGCTGTTCCTCATGGCTGGCTGGCAAAAGGTCTGGCAGGAATCAGACCTGGTTAGAAGGCTGCACTGTCCTATCCTGTGCCTCACAGAAACAAGAGCTGCTCTGTAGCTCACCTGACACAGAGAGGCTGCTTGGCCCCGGGAGGCTGAACAGCCTCTCCAGCTTCCAGCTTACGTTCCTTCTACCTCGGCAGCCAGGACAGAGGCCCTGAGCATCCCCAACCTTGGCAGCCAGGATGGAAGCCCTGAGGACCCTTCAGCCCTGGCAGCCAAGACCAAGAGGCCCTGAGGACCCCCCCACCTCAGCAGCCTAAACAGAGGCCCTAAGCACCCCTCACCTTGGCAGCCTGGACAGAGGCCCCGAGCAACCCTCTTTCATCCCTACCTCACCAGGTTGATGTGGGCTTTCTCCATGACCTTAAGCCAGGCCAGCAGGGGCTGTAAATCGTTCTCACTGGGAACGTAGTCATACAGGGCCTAGAGGTGAGAATAAGCAAGTGACTTGAGCATGTGGAGTCTGCAACAGCATAGTGATGATGATCCCTTCCCATCCTGGCACCAGCAATTTCCTGAGGACAGTGAGTGTGATCCTGGCACTCAGAGTCCCCTTGGCTTTCCCAGCTCCTGCCTCCCTCTTCTCCACAAAGCCCTCCCAGCTCTGATTCTTTGGGAGAACAGTCTCTAGGAACAGCAGAGTATCATGGGTCACACATCCCTTTGTGAGTCTGACAAAAGCCAGAGGCCTTCTTTGGAGAAAAAAAAAAGTACATTTTGCTAATTTGGGGGATTTGTTTCCCCTCCCAAAATCCATCCACAGACCTCTAAGGTTGAGAGCTCTGCTCAAGGTATCTGTGAGCACCACGAGACCATGCTGAAACAGTTCATTGAAGTTAACTAGGTCAAGGGACAGGGTCCCAGTTCCTGGGGACACTAATGTGGATTTGGTGGCTGGACTCTAATCTTCCTTCCGTTTCTACTGGCCACCTCCACTGGGATACCCCAGCCTAGCCAACCTCACTCTGTGGAAAAGGCGCAGGGCCAGTGCTCCCAGCCTCCCAAGGGACGCCCCCGCAATGCCCCTCACCCCACCAACAGGCCTCACCGTGATGATCTGGGCGTTGAGCTCTGCCGACAGGGTGCTCAGGCCAGGCCTGGCATGGAAGAGGCTGTGAAAGGCCTGCATGGCACAGGCTGTCACCAGCTGGAGGGGACACACAGGCTTAGAAAGAAACTGCAAAGTCCATGGCTGACCCTGGACTCCTCAACATTCCACTCTACCCCATGTGCTAAGGAGTTGAGGACCCCCTGAACCTCACATATGCCCCCCACACAGAGACACTCTGAGGACTGTCACCTTAGCAAGACATGGAAGCCACTGAAAAAGCTTTAAATGACTTAGACAGAAATATTAACAAAATGGTTTTAACAACGGCCAAAAAAGCAGGCTATAAATGGTCTGCACGCTGTAATTATAGCTGTGGGTCTTTTGGGTTTTTTTTGAGACAGAATCTAGCTCTTTTGCCAGGTACAGTGGTGAGACCAATACAGGTGCATGCCACTGTGCCTGGCTAATTTTTCAATTTTTGTAAAGACGAGAGTCTCACTATGTCGTCCAGGCTGGTCTCAAGTTCCCTGCCTCCCGCCTCGGCCTCCCAAGTGCTAACTTTACAGGCGTGAACTTCACCTGGCCTTTGCATGTGTTATCATGTATGTTTGCTTATCCAAAGAGAAAATGTCTGAAAGGATACCCAGGAAGTTATTTGCACTGTCTACCTTAGGAAACAGGATTTGGAGAAGGAGATTTTTACTTTATACACTTCTAAATCGTTTTTTCCTTTCAAACAATGATTATGTTATTTACATTTCACAATTTTAAAGGCATGTATGTAAATAAACACTACAGGGAATACACAGTGAATTGGTGGGAATATCTGTGGGGCGTCGATTCCAGGACCGCCCCCATGGACAGAAAAATCTACCAATGCTCAGTTCCCTATATAAAATGGTGTAGTATTTGTATATAACCTACATGTATCCTCCCGTATACTTTAACTCACCTGGATTACTTATAATACAATATAAATGCTATGTAAATAGCTGCTACACTCTGTTGTCTAGGGAATAACGACAAGGAAAAAAACTACATGTTCAGATGTTCAGTACAGAAGCAACCAACCATTTTCTTTTTCTTTTTGAGATGGAGTTTTCGCTCGTTACCCAGGCTGGAGTGCAATGGCGTGATCTCGGCTCACTGTAACCTTCACCTCCTGGGTTCAGGCAATTCTCCTGCCTCAGCCTCCTGAGTAGCTGGGATTACAGGCACGCGCTACCATGCCCAGCTAATTTTTTGTATTTTTAGTAGAGATGGGGTTTCACCATGTTGACCAGGATGGTCTCAATGGCGCGATCTCGGCTCACCACAACCTCCGCCTCCTGGGTTCAGGCAATTCTCCTGTCTCAGCCTCCTGAGTAGCTGGGACTACAGGCATGCGCCACCATGCCCAGCTAATTTTTTGTATTTTTAGTAGAGACGGAGTTTCACCATGTTGACCAGGATGGTCTCGATCTCTTGACCTCGTGATCCACCCGCCTCAGCCTCCCAAAGTGCTGGGATTACAGGCTTGAGCCACCGCGCCCGGCTGCAACCAACCATTTTCTTTTCCCTGAATATTTTCTTTTCTTTTTCTTTCTTTTTTTTTTACACAGAGTTCTTGCTCTGTTGCCCAGGCTGGAGTGCAGTAGCATGACCATGGCTCACTGCAGCCTTGACCTCCTGGGCTCAAGCAATCCTCCCACTTCCACCACTCAAGTAGCTGGGACTACAGGCATGTGCGATCATGCCTGGTTCCCAAATATTTTCAATCCAAAGTTGGCTGAATTTATGGCTGTGGGACCCACATATACAGAGGGCTGACTGTATAAAGATGTAGAGAATTGTGCTAGAAATGGTGGAAATACACGGAATCATTTTTCACGTGTCTTTACAGCTGCTAAAAAAAAAACCAAAGGCCGGGCGCGGTGGCTCAAGCCTGTAATCCCAGCACTTTGGGAGGCCGAGGCGGGTGGATCACGAGGTCGAGAGATCGAGACCATCCTGGTCAACATGGTGAAACCCCGTCTCTACCAAAAATACAAAAAATTAGCTGGGCATGGTGGCGCGTGCCTGTAAGCCCAGCTACTCAGGAGGCTGAGGCAGGAGAATTGCCTGAACCCAGGAGGCGGAGGTTGCGGTGAGCTGAGATCGCGCCATTGCACTCCAGCCTGGGTAACAAGAGCGGAACTCCGTCTCAAAAAAAAAAAAAAAAAAAAAACCAAAAAAAACAATTGCTATAGGGTACATAGAGCCAGGGCAGAGGGAAGGTGGACCAGCCCACTACGGATCACCCTGACTGTGACCTGATCTCTGAGATCAGCTTCCAACTGGAAGGGGACCCTGATATGGCCTGGCCCAGCCAAATACCACAGATTGATGTGGTACCCTTGGTTTTAGCTAAGAACACAGCCAGGGAGGGAGACCCCAGGCCCTGCTTCTTGACTGACCAGCGAGTTCCCCAAATGCCACCACTGTAGACCCCCCTTTCTCCAGCTCTTGGGCCTGTACTCACCACATGGCTCAAGGTCATGACCCTGAGGAGAGTCTCACTGCAGTTCTTCACCAGGCCTTCTGGGAAGCAGGGCAGCAGGTCCTTCAGCAGCGTCAACACGTGCAGCGTGGTGGTGGCCTCCTTGGAGCCTGGTAGGCATAAGGGTAATTGAGACACCAGCTGCCTCCCTGCAGCAGGCCCTGTCGTGCTCTGCCAGCCACGGCCTCCCATCCTCCTGCCCTCCATTTGGCTTCCCCACCTCCAGACTTCTCAATCTCCTGGATACAGAACTTAGCAGTGGAAACAGCAGCAGGATGATGGGCAGGGGCCTTTTCTCCAAACATGAATTCACTGCCTTTGAGAACGGAGCATACTCCATGCTGCGCAGCCTTCCGGATCTGAGGGGCAAGGAAAGCAGGGGGCAAGGCCAGATCAGCATTCCACCAGCATCCTGGGTGTCCGGCACCATCACCAATCAACAAACTTTGGCTGAACATATAGATCCAATGATGATCTGACTACTATAGATCCAGTGCTACGCCAGGGCCTTCACAAGTATAGAATCCTGAGCTGTGAAGCAGGACAAACCCCGGTTCAAATCCCTGCTCTACAACCAACTCACCAAATGGCCTTGAATAAGCCCAACTACTTAATTTCTGAGTTTCAGTATCATCTTTAAACAGGGATTTCTTCATTCACCCAATCATCTGGCAAACACTGAGTGTCCACCAAGCCAGGCACTGTTCTAGGTCCTGGCAAACTGGCAGTGAATAGCAGGCAACTCCCCTTCCAGCCAGGAGGCAGAAAACAAGCAAATAAACAGCAGAAGGTAAAAAGTACTGTGCAGACAACAAAGCAGGGGCTGCCACTTTTTTTTTTTTTTTTTTGAGACGGAGTTTCGCTCTTGTTACCCAGGCTGGAGTGCAATGGCGCGATCTCGGCTCACCGCAACCTCCGCCTCCTGGGTTCAGGCAATTCTCCTGCCTCAGCCTCCTGAGTAGCTGGGCTTACAGGCACGCGCCACCATGCCCAGCTAGTTTTTTGCATTTTTAGTAGAGACGGGGTTTCACCATGTTGACCAGGATGGTCTCGATCTCTCGACCTCGTGATCCACCCGTCTCGGCCTCCCAAAGTGCTGGGATTACAGGCTTGAGCCACCGCGCCCGGCAATTTTTATATTTTTAATAGAGATGGGGTTTCACAATGTTAGCAAGGCTGGTTTCAAACTCCTGACCTCAAATGATCCTCCCACCTTGGCCCCCAAAGAGATTACCGGTGTGAGCCACCATACCTGGCCAATTAATAGTGAGGAAGCTGAGGCTCTGAGAGTTTAAGTAACTTGCCAAGCTCATACCTCAAACGGTGAATTCAGGATCCAACTCAGGTCTGTGTGACTCCCCTGACTATGCTGCCCTCCCTGCTGAGGTGAACAGACACATGGGGAGAGTCTGTGCCAACAGGGCAATGAATGACGAAGCACCAGAGACTCAGACGGGGCTAATAGTGAACAGTCTCCCGGAGGAGGCTGCCTTCTGGATCTAAATGCATGACGCCTCAGAGGCAGAGAGCAGAAGCCAGTACTCAAGGCAAGCTCCCTGACACCACTCAGTTAGCCAAGTCTGGGCTGTGCTGGGCTGGGTGGTGGCTGTCCCCTGCCCCATTTTCTGGGGATCTAGCAGTCTCACCTTGGGCTTGGGATGCACTGTGAAGCTCAGCAGCCCATGGTACACCTGAAGGGTCACGGGGTAGCCCCACGCCTCCAGGTCTTGCTTCCGCAGAAGGGTGGCCAGGCAGGACAGGACCTGGAAGAAAATCAGAGTCCCTCAGTGCCACCAGCCTTGGCCAGGAGGGAAAAGAGCCCAGCTTCTCACTGACTCCAGAAAATCCCAAAGGGATCTGTCTGAGGTCCCCAGGGTGCCTAAACCCCTCTCAGGAAGGATCCAAGAGTCACCAAGTCAGGCTGGCCCTACGAGACGCCAGATGAGAAACTAAACCCCAGACACTAACCCATCGGAGGACAGAGGTGGAGCCGCTGCTGGCCTGGGCTGACATGATATCCATGAAGGCTTTGGAGGTATCAGAGAACTTCTTAATGAGCACAGGGCTGGGAACACTGTGGGAAAGAACAGAGACAGTCACCCCAGAGGGTACCTGAGGAGCAGCTGGTACAGCCCCTTGTGGTACTAAGGAGGACAGAGCAAGGGATGCTGGTGGCACAGTCACTTAGCAAGTGAGCAACAAAATCAGGACAGGCACTCGCCCTAACAGGCAGCTCAGTGTGCTTTCCACCCACGCTCCCCACCTCCCTTCCCACTACCTGCTCCTAAACTCACACCTATCCTCTTTCCACCTCCCCTGCAGGTCTCCAGACAGCCCGGGCCAATATCCCCTCCCCTTCCCTCTGCCACTCACTGCTCCAGGGATGCTCCACCTGGGGCCAACACCCACACTCCCTGGCATATTGACCCAAGCCACCCAGGGCCTTATTTTGTAGAATGCCACCCTATACACAAGTATCTTTTAAATTGTATTTTAAAATTTCTGGCCAGGTACAGCGGCTCACCGCTGTAATCCCAAAACTTCGGGAGGCTAAGGCAGGTGGATCACCTGAGGGCAGGACCAGCCTGACCAACATGGTGAAACCCTGTCTCTACTAAAAATACGAAAATTAGGGGCTGAAGTCCTTTTTGGCCTCAGTTCACCTGCACCCAGGTGAAAAAAAAAGAAAAAAAGAAAAAGAAAATTAGGTATTAGAGCATAACTCTGTCTGAAAAATAAATAAATAAACATATTTCTAATTGTGGTAAAATACACGTAAGATAAAACATGATTTTAACCACTTTTTAGATATATCATTTAGTACTGTTAAATATATTCATGTCGTGTTTTTTGTTGTTGTTGTTTTGGAGACAGGGTCTTACTCATCACCCAAGCTGGAGTGTGGTAGCACAATCTCAGCTCACTGCAACCTCTACTTCCCAAGTAGCTGGGACTACAGGTGTATGCCACCACACCTGGCTCATTTTTGCGTTTTTTGGGTAAAGTTGGGGTTTCACCATATTGCCCAGGCTGCTTTTGAACTCCTGAGCTCAAGCAATCCACCTGCATGAGCCTCCCAAAGTGCTGGGATTACAGGTGTACATCACCACACCCAGCCAAGCATACTCACATTGTCATGCAACCAATCTCAAGAACTTTTTCATGGTAAAGAATCAAGGTTTTGGCCGTGCGCTCAAGCCTGTAATCCCAGCAATTTGGGAGGCCAAGGCAGGTGGATCACGAGGTCAAGAGATCGAGACCAACCTGGTCAACATGGTGAAACCCCGTCTTTACTAAAAATACAAAAAAATCAGCTGGGCATGGTGGCGCGTGCCTATAATCCCAGCTACTCAGGAGGCTGAGGCAGGAGAATTGCCTGAACCCTGAGGTTCAAGAGCGAAACTCCGTCTCAAAAAAAAAAAAAGAATCAAGGTTTTTTTGTTTGTTTGTTTTTTTAACACTATTTTTAATTTTTTTTTGTTCTCTTGAGATGGAGTCTCATTCTGTTGCCCAGGCTGGAGTACAATGCCTTGTTCCTGACTCACTGCAACCTTCACCTCCTGGGTTCAAGTGATTCTCCTGCCTCAGCCTCCTGAGTGGCTGGGATTACAGGCATGCACCACCACACTCAGCTAATTTTGTATTTTTAGTACAGATCGGGTTTCACCACGTTGGCCAGGCTGGTCTCAAACTCCTGGCCACAAGCAATCCTCCTGCTTCAGCCTCCCAAAGTACTGGGATTACAGGTGTGAGCCATAGCACCCGGCCATGACTTGTTAATTTTTATTACTCTAAAAGGTTTCATTTTCTTTTTTTTTTTTTTTTTTTGAGACGGAGTTTCACTCTTGTTACCCAGGCTGGAGTGCAATGGCGCGATCTCGGCTCACCGCAACCTCCGCCTCCTGGGATCAGGCAATTCTCCTGCCTCAGCCTCCTGAGTAGCTGGGATTACAGGCACGTGCCACCATGCCCAGCTAATTTTTTGTATTTTTAGTAGAGACGGGGTTTCACCATGTTGACCAGGATGGTCTCGATCTCTCGACCTCGTGATCCACCCGCCTCGGCCTCCCAAAGTGCTAGGATTACAAGCTTGAGCCACCGCGCCTGGCCTGGTTTCATTTTCTTTCTTTCTTTTTTTTTTTTTTTTTTTTTTGAGACAGAGCCTCACTGTGTCACCAGCCTGGAGTGCAGTGGTGTGATCTTGGCTCACAGCAACCTCCACCTTCAGGGTTCAAGCGATTCTCCTGCCTCAGCCTCCCGAGTAGCTGGAATTGCAGGTGCCCACCACCACGCCTGGCTAATTTTTTGTACTTTAGTATGGACGGGGTTTCACTATGTTGACTAGGCTAGTCTCAAACTCCTGACCTCATGATCCACCCGCCTTGGCCTCCCAAAGTGCTGGGATTACGGGTGTGAGCCACCGCGCCCAGCCCTTTCTTTTTTTCTTTCTTTTTTTTTTTTTTTTTTTTTTGAGACGGAGTTTCGCTCTTGTTACCCAGGCTGGAGTGCAATGGCGCGATCTCGGCTCAACGCAACCTCCGCCTCCTGGGCTCAGGCGATTCTCCTGCCTCAGCCTCCTAAGTAGCTGGGATTACAGGCACGCACCACCACGCCCAGCTAGTTTTTTTTGTATTTTTAGTAGAGACGGGGTTTCACCATGTTGACCAGGATGGTCTCGATCTCTCGACCTCGTGATCCACCAGCCTCGGCCTCCCAAAGTGCTGGGATTACAGGCGTGAGCCACCGCGCCCGGCTTTTTTTTTTTTTTTTGAGACGGAGTTTCGCTCTTGTTACCCAGGCTGGAGTGCAATGGCGTGATCTCGGCTCACCGCAACCTCCGCCTCCCGGGTTCAGGCAATTCTCCTGCCTCAGCCTCCTGAGTAGCTGGGATTACAGGCACGTGCCACCATGCCCAGCTAATTTTTTTGTATTTTTAGTAGAGACGGGGTTTCACCATGTTGACCAGGATGGTCTCGATCTCTCGATCTCGTGATCCACCCGCCTCGGCCTCCCAAAGTGCTGGGATTACAGGCTTGAGCCACCGCGCCCGGCCCTTTTTCTTTTTTTTGAGACGGATTCTTGCTCTGTCGCTCAGGCTAGAGCGCAGTGGCACAATCTCAGCTCACTGCAACCTCTGCCTCCTGGGTTCAAGCAATTCTCCTGCCTCAGCCTCCCAAGTAGCTGGAATCATAGAAGCCTGCCACCACAGCTGGATAATTTTTGTGTTTTTAGTAGAGACGGGGTTTCACCATGTTGGCCAGGCTGATCTTGAACTCCTGACCTCAGGTGATCCGCCTACCTCAGCCTCCCGAAGTGCTGGGATTACAGGTGAGAGCCACTGCACACAGCCTGCCCACCTAATTTCTGTATTTTTAGTAGAGACGAGGTTTCACCATGTTGGTTAGGATGGTCTTGATCTCCTGACCTTGTGATCCACCCACCTTGGCCTCCCAAAGTGCTGGGATTATAGGCGTGAGCCACAGCGCCCAGCCAAAAAAGTTTCATTTTATTTATTTTTTTTTGAGATGGAGTTTCACTCTTGTTGCCCAGGCTAGAGTGCAATGGCATGATCTTGGCTAACTGTAACCTGCGCCCTCCTGGGTTCAAGCAATTCTCCTGCCTCGGCCTCACAAGTAGCTGGGATTACAGGCATGCGCCACCATGCCAAGCTCATTTTGTATTTTTTTTTTTTTTTTTTTTTTTTGAGACGGAGTTTCACTCTTGTTACCCAGGCTGGAGTGCAATGGCGCGAACTCGGCTCACCGCAACCTCCGCCTCCTGGGTTCAGGCAATTCTCCTGCCTCAGCCTCCTGAGTAGCTGGGATTACAGGCATGCGCCACCACACCTAGCTAGTTTTTTATATTTTTAGTAGAGACGGGGTTTCACCATGTTGACCAGGATGGTCTCGATCTCTCGACCTCGTGATCCACCCGCCTCAGCCTCCCAAAGTGCTGGGATTACAGGCTTGAGCCACCGCGCCCGGCTTCATTTTGTATTTTTAGTAGAGACAGGGTTTCTCCATGTTGGTCAGGCTGGTCTTGAACTCCTGACCTCAGGTGATCCACCCACCTCAGCCTCCCAAAGTACTGGGATTACAGCGTGAGCCACCATGCCCGGCCTTTCCAGATAATTTTTGTATTTTTACTAGGGACGGGGTTTCACCATGTTGGCCAGAATGGTCTCGATCTCCTGACCTGGTGATCTGCCTGCCTTGGCCTCCCAAAGTGCTGGGATTATAGGCGTGAGCCACAGCACCTGGCCAAAAAAGTTTCACTTTCAATAGAGCTTTCTGACTGTTTGTGCCTTTGACATTTTCGAAACGATTTTCTGCTCCTTGATAAGGAAAGCACACTTGGTCCTGTCATGAACACATTTAGCACACATCGAACCAGGGAACCACCACAGGCCCTACTGACATGCCTTTTGTTTTGGACAATCAGATAAGAACTTTAGGTCTGGCAGCATGAATTTCTGAAAGTCTGCCTGGGCACACACCACGTGAAGATTTTGGTGCTTTCCAACCTTCGTGTTTACCTTCTATAAAGGTAAACAATTCTATTACCAGGGATTCGGGACATTCTAGTTTAGTTAAAGGTTTCTCGTTAGAGGCCTACAACGGTGTGTCACCTGCTGGCCCATTCTGCATGCCTCTAGGCAATGTTCATGAAGATCAAGGGGCTTTTTAAAAACAATTCCCCATCCTGTTTCTCCAAAGCCTTGGGGTTCAAACAGGAGGCAGAACTCACCGCTTCAGGACGAGGTTCAGCAGGTAAGCAATGGCAGCCAGGGACTCCGGAGACTCCACTGCTTCCATTGTTGTCATCTGAGGGCCAAATCAAGGGGGTGTGAATGGGTAAAACCTTACACTGAGTAGCAGGCAAGAGAGCAGGGGAACATGTGCCCAGCAGAACAGTTATGACCAAGAACTATGGTATCTGAGGTTCAAATCCTGGCTCTGTCACTGTGTGGTTCTGGGATAGTAATTTAACCTATCTGTGCCTCAGTTTTTTCATTTGTAAAGTAGGGATAGTAATGCTACATACCTTATAAGCTGTGATGTTTAACTGAATTTATATATATATATATATATATACACACATACATAATACTGCCTGACACGTAATTCAAACTATATATATGTGTATGTCCATACATATATACAGAGATAGGTAGAGAGACAGAAAGAGAGATAGACAGTTTTTTTGAGACAGGGTCTCCCAGGTTGGAGTACAGTGGTATGATCATAACTCACCGTAACCTTTCAACCCCAAAGCTCAAGAGATCCTCCCACATCAGCCTCCCAAGCAGCCAGAATTACAGGCATGTGCCACAAAGCTTGGCTAATTATTTTAGTTTTTGTGGAGACAGGGTCTCACTATATTGCCCAGGCTGGTGTCGAACTCCTAGCTTCAAGGACTCCTCCCACCTTGGCCTTCCAAAGTCCCAGGATTAAAGGCATGAGCCACCATATCCGGCCAAAAACCATATACTGCCATCTAATTTATTTCATCATTCTAGAGCAGAGGTTTGCAAACTTTTTCTATAAAGGACCAGAGAGTAAATATTTTCAGCTGTGCATGCACATATGGTCTCTGTTGTATTATCTTTTCCTGTGTGTTTTAACAATTCTTTTTTTTTTTTTTCTTTTTTTTTTTTTTTTCTTTTGAGACGGAGTTTCGCTCTCGTTACCCAGGCTGGAGTGCAATGGCGCGATCTCGGCTCACCGCAACCTCCGCCTCCTGGGTTCAGGCAATTCTCCTGCCTCAGCCTCCTGACTAGCTGGGATTACAGGCACGCACCATCATGCCCAACTAATTTTTTGTATTTTTAGTAGAGACGGGGTTTCACCATTTTGACCAGGATGGTCTCGATCTCTTGACCTCGTGATCCACCCGCCTCGGCCTCCCAAAGTGCTGGGATTACAGGCGTGAGCCACCGCGCCCAGCAACAATTCTTAAAAAATGTAATAACTGGGCTGGGCATGGTGGCTCATGCCTGTGATCTCAGCACTTTGGGAGGCCAAAGTGGGAGAACTGCTTCAGTCCAGGAGCTCAAGACCAGCCTGGGCAACATGGCGAAACTCCATCTCTACTAAAAATACAAAAATTCACTGGGCATGGTGGCACACGCCTGTAATCCTGACTGTTCAGGAGGCTAAGGCACAATAATCGCTTGAACACAGGAGGTGGAGGCTGCAGTGAGCCATGATCACATCACTGCACTCCAGCCTGGGTGGCAGAGTGAGACCCTGTCTCCAAAACAAAAAAACGAAAAGCCCAAAAATAAAATAAAAATTATATATATATATACCCATATATATTTATTTAACGTAATAAGGCCAGGCATGATGGCTCCCACCTGTAATCCCAGCACTTTGGGAGGCTGGTGGGTAGATCACCTGAGGTTGGGAGTGCGAGACCAGCCTGGCCAACATGGTGAAACCCCCCCCACAACTGAAAATACAAAAATTAGCCAAATGTGGTGGCGTGTGCCTGTAATCCCAGCTATTCAGGAGGCTGAGGCAGGAGAATTGGTTGATACCATGAGACAGAGGCAGCAGTGAGCTGAAATCATGCCACTGCAGGCCAACCTGGGCAACAGAGTGAGATTCTGTTTCAAACAAAGCAGGCTGGGCCCAGTGGCTCATGCCTGTCAACCCAGCACTTTGGAAGGCTGAGGCAGGTGGATCATGAGCTCAGCAATTCGAGACCAGTCTGGCCAACATGGTGAAACCCCATCTGTACTAAAAAATATAAAAAATTAGCTGGGTGCGGTGGCTCAAGCCTGTAATCCCAGCACTTTGGGAGGCCGAGGCGGGTGGATCACGAGGTCGAGAGATCGAGACCATCCTGGTCAACATGGTGAAACCCCGTCTCTACTAAAAATACAAAAAACTAGCTGGGTGTGGTGGCGTGTGCCTGTAATCCCAGCTACTTAGGAGGCTGAGGCAGGAGAATTGCCTGAGCCCAGGAGGCGGAGGTTGCGGTGAGCCGAGATCGCGCCATTGCACTCCTGGGTAACGAGAGCGAAACTCCGTCTCAAAAAAAAAAAAAAAAAAAAAAAAATTAGCTGGGTGTTGGGGTGTGTGCCTGTAGTTCTAGCTACTCGGGAGGTTGAGGCAGGAGAATCACATGAACCTGGGAGGCGGAGGATGCAGTGAGCCAAGATTGTGCCACTGCACTCCAGCTGGGACAACAGTGGGAAAGTAATAAATAACCAGTTGCGATGGCTCACACCTGTAATCCCAACACAGTGGGAGGCCCACAGGAAGACAAGACTGCTTGAGCCCAGGAATTTGAAACCAGCCTGGACAACTCCAGCCTGGGTGACAGAGTGAGACTCCGTCTCAAAAAAGACAAAGGAAAGGAAAAGGAAAAGGAAAAGGAAAAGGAAAGGAGGAAGGAAGGAAGGAAGGAAGGAAGGAAGGAAGGAAGGAAGGAAGGAAAGAAAGAAAGAAAGAAAGAAAGAAAGAAAGAAAGAAAGAAAGAAAGAAAGAAAAGAGAAAACAGAAATGCAGCAAATACCACCAGCCTTTCTAAGCCACCTGAGAATAGCTGAAGCACTTTCACCTGGTCAAGGGCATCTTCACTAACACCACAGGCCGGGGCACTCGTCTTCTCTCTAAATCTTGCATAACCTGCTGCTCTGAACACCCACCCTCAAGTATCACCCACTCACCAGAGCAGCAAAGTACTCAGTCTCCGTCTCCTTCCCTCCCTGGGAGCGAATCACCTCAGTGACAGCAGCCAGAACAGCACAGATCTGCACAGGAGGGAGAAAGCACTGTGACTGTTTGAGACCTAACCCCACTCCAGGGGAGTCCTTTCCTTGCTCCTTCACAGATTAGTCTCCAGGTAAAGCCCAGAGACAGACAAGATATGCAACATTTAGGGCCTGGGTACATACCAGGGGCCTAGCAAGTAAGACAACTCAGAAAATGCTTGCTGAAATTCCACCATGAGGATACTTTCCCTGTAGAAATACCTGCATGATGAGTGTGCAAATATATATGTACAAGGATATTCACGGCAGCAACAAACTGATGTGGTCAAGCAGCCATCACTAGGAGATTAATAACGTTCTGCAGTTATCCAGGAAGACGTTGGTTCCAGGACCCCTGAAGGTACCAAAATCTGAGAATGCTCAGGTCCCTTATATAAAATGCTGCAGTATTTGTGCATAACCTATATACATCCTCCCATATACTTTGTGTTCTTTTTGAGACAGAGTCTCACTTTGTCACCCAGACTAGAGTGCAGTGGCATGATCTCAGCTCACTGCAACCTCTGCTTCTGGGTTCAAGCCAACTCTCCTGCTTCAGCCTCCCAAGTAACTGAGATTACAGGTGTTTACCACCATGCCCAGCTAATTTTTGTATTTCTGGTAGAGTTCAAGACCAAGTGACCAAGCTGGTCTTGAACTCCTGGCCTCAAGTGATCTGCCCTCCTCAAGTGCTTGGATTACAGATCAAGACCATCCTGGCCAACATGGTGAAACCCTGCCTCTACTAAAAATAAAAAAATTAGGGCCGGGCACGGTGGCTCAAGCCTGTAATCCCAGCACTTTGGGAGGCCGAGGCAGGTGGATCACAAGGTTAAGAGATAGAGATCATCCTGGTCAACATGGTGAAACCCCGTCACTACTAAATATACAAAAAATTAGCTGGGCATGGTGGCGCATGCCTATAATCCCATCTACTCAGGAGGCTGAGGCAGGAGAATTGCCTGAACCCAGGAGGCGGAGGTTGTGGTGAGCCGAGATCGCGCCATTGCACTCCAGCCTGGGTAACAAGAGTGAAACTCCGTCTCAAAAAAAAAAAAAAAGTTAGCTGGGCATGGGGGCACATGCCTGTAATCCCAGCTACTTGGCAGGCTGATGCAGGAGAATCGCTTGAACCAGGGAGTTGGAGATTGCAGTGAGTGGAGATCACGCTACTGCACTCCAGCATGGTCAACAGAGCAAGACTCCATCTCAGAAAAAAAAAAAAGATTTTTAATCCATTCTTGGTTGAATCTGCAGATGCAGAACCTGCAGATATGAAGACCTGACCGTATCATTATATGATAAATAATGAAAGATTTAAATAGTGTGTTATTCAAAAGAATGAGAACAACTATATATTAACTTATAAATATTGTTCAGTGGAGAAAAAGTTTCTGAACAGTGGATAGAAAATAAACTGATCAGGCAGGGGCCCAGTGACTCACGCCGTTAATCCCAGCACTTTGGGAGGCTGAGGTGGGCAGATTCCTTACGCCCAGGAGTTTGAGACCAGTCTGGACTATATGGCAAATCCTGCCTCTACAAAAAATACAAAAATTAGCTGGGCATGGTAGCACTCTCCTGGAATCCCAGCTACTTGGGGAGCTGATCAGCTACTGCACTCCAACCTGAGTGACGGAGTGAGACTTTGCCTTAAAAAAGAAAAGAAACGGGCCGGGCGCGGTGGCTCAAGCCTGTAATCCCAGCACTTTGGGAGGCCAAGGCGGGTGGATCACGAGGTCGAGAGATCGAGACCATCCTGGTCAACATGGTGAAACCCCGTCTCTACTAAAAGTGCAAAAAATTAGCTGGGCATGGTGGCGCGTGCCTGTAATCCCAGCTACTCAGGAGGCTGAGGCAGGAGAATTGCCTGAACCCAGGAGGCGGAGGTTGCGGTGAGCCGAGATCAAGCCATTGCACTCCAGCCTCGGTAACAAGAGCGAAACTCCGTCTCAAAAAAAAAAAAAAAAAAAAAAAAGAAACGAATCACATTTTGGTAGACCTAAATAACAAAATGGGTGTAAAAATATTTTATTTTATTTATTTATTTATTTTTGAGACAGTCTTATTCTATTACCCAGGGTGGAGTATAGTAGTGTAATCTCGGTTCACTGCCACCTCTGCCTCCAGGGTTCAAGCAATTCTCAAGCCTCAGCTTCCCAAGTAGCTGGGATTACAGGTGCATGCCACCATGACAGGCTAATTTTTCAGTAGAGATGGGTTTTCACCATGCTGGCCAGGCTGGTCTCAAACTCCTGACCTCAAATCATCTGCTCTCCTTGGCCTCCCAAAGTACTGGGATTACAGGTGTGAGCCACTATGACTGGCCTGAAAATTTAATTTTTAAATTTTAACTACTCATCATTTAAAACACTTGATGTATTCACTAGGAAACATGTATTTGTTACAACCTGGTGAATAGGTTTGTAGTAACTCACAGCAGGCGAATCTACTTGTGCAACGATAAATGTTATGAACTCTAAATACATTAAAATCAAGTATTTCCAATGAAAATTTAACATCTAGGCTGGGAGCAATGGCTCACGCCTATAATCCCCACACTTTGGGAGGCTGAGGCGGGTGGATCATGAGATCAGAAGTTCAGGACCAGCCTGGCCAAGACAGTGAAACTCTGTCTCTACTAAAAATACAAAAAGCTAAATCAGGCGTGGTGGCAGGTGCCTGTAATTCCAGCTACTCAAGAGGCTGAGGCAGAGAACTGCTTGAACCTAGAAGGCAGAGGTTGCAGTGAGCTGAGATCACGCCACTGTACTCCAGACTGGGCAACAGAGGGAGACTCTGTCTCAAAAAAAAAAAAAAAAATTTAGCATCTAAGTAGAGGTATATGAGTAAATTATACACTAGATCTTGAAGACTTCGTATCATAAAAATAATGCTGTAGTAAAATACATTGATTATACATTGAAACGGTAATATTTTAAAGATACTGAGTTAAGGCCGGGCGTGGTGGCTCACACCTATAATCCCAGCACTTGGGAGTCCAAGGCAGGTGGATCATGAGGTCAAGAGATCAAGACTGTCCTAGCCAACATGGTGAAACTTCATTTCTACTAAAAATACAAAAATTAGCTGGGTGCTTGTAGTCCCAGCTACTCAGAAGACTGAGGCAAGAGAACCGCTTGAACCCAGGAGGCAGAGCCGAGACTGCACCACCGCACTCCAGCCTGGGTGACAGAGCGAGACTCCCTCTCCAAAACACACACACACAAAAACAAAAACAAGCCGGGCACAGTGGTATTACAGTATCACGCCTGTAATCCCAGCACTTTGGGAGGCCAAGGCGGGTAGATCACGAGGTCAAGAGATCGAGACCATCTTGGTCAACATGGTGAAACCCCATCTCTACTAAAAATACAAAAAATTAGCTGGGCATGGTGGCGCATGCCTGTAATCCCAGCTACTCGGGAGGCTGAGGCAGGAGAACTGCCTGAACCCAGGAGGCGGAGGTTGCGGTGAGCCGAGATCGTGCCATTGCACTCCAGCCTGGGTAACAAGAGTGAAACTCTGTCTCAGGAAAAAAAAAAAAAGATACTGAGTTAAATAAAGTATATTGTTAAGATTAATTTTTTTTTTTTTTTTGAGACAGAGTTTCGCTCTTGTTACCGAGGCTGGAGGGCAATGGCGCGATCTCGGCTCACCGCAACCTCCGCCTCCTGGGTTCAGGCAATTCTCCTGCCTCAGCCTCCCGAGTAGCTGGGACTACAGGCATGCGCCACCATGCCCAGCTAATTTTTGTATTTTTAGTAGTGACGGGGTTTCACCGTGTTGACCAGGATGGTCTCGATCTCTTGACCTCGTGATCCACCCGCCTCGGCCTCCCAAAGTGCTGGGATTACAGGCTTGAGCCACCACGCCCGGCCCTGTTTAAGTTTTTAATATGGCTACTAAAAAATTTTAAGTTAGGCCAGGCGCAGTGGCTCACGCCTTTAATCCCAGCACTTTTGGGGATCACCTGAGGTCAGGATTTTGAGACCAGCCTGGCCAACATGGAGAAACCCCATCTCTACTAAAAATACAAAAAAATTAGCCAAGCATGGTGGTGCATGCCTATAATCCCAGCTACTCGGGCGGCTGAGACAGGAGAATCCTTGAACCCAGCAGGTGATGGCAATGAGCCGAGATCACGCCATTGCACTCCAGCCTGGGTAACAAGAGCGAAACTCTGTGTCAAAAAAAAAAAACGCAATTTTTAATTACATATGTGGCTTGAATTAAGATTACTATTGGGCCGGCGCGGTGGCTCAAGCCTGTAATCCCAGCACTTTGGGAGGCCGAGGCGGGTGGATCATGAGGTCAAGAGATCGAGACCATCCTGGTCAACATGGTGAAACCCTGTCTCTACTAAAAATACAAAAAACTAGCTGGGTGTGATGGCACCTGCCTGTAATCCCAGCTACTCGGGAGGCTGAGGAAGGAGAATTGCCTGAACCCAGGAGGCAGAGGTTGCGGTGAGCCAAGATGGCGCCATTGCACTCCAGCCTGGGTAACAAGAGCAAAACTCCGTCTCAAAAAAAAAAAAAAAAGACAGAGCTGGTCCAGGAAGACAGACAATGACACATTAACAGTAGCTACTGTGACAAGTTGGGGGAACAACCGTCACATTTTATTCTTCTATCATTTTGGTATTTAGAATTTTCACTTTTTTATTTCAGTAACAAAAAATATATATAACTTTATAGATAACATAATAAAAGTAAATTAAATTTAGTTCTTGCTAGATAAAACGTTTCCTAATCACTGTTACTGAGCATTTATTTACTCAACATATTTTTATTGAAAATACTCTGGGCCGGGCTTGGTGGCTCAAGCCTGTAATCCCAGCACTTTGGGAGGCCGAGGCGGGTGGATCACGAGGTCCAGAGATCGAGACCATCCTGGTCAACATGGTGAAACTCCATCTCAAAAAAAAATAAATAAATAAAATACTCTGTGTACAAAGTACTGTGTTAGGTATAGCTGAGGAGAGAAATTTTTGGAAAATATTTCTACCATCAAGTACTTTACACTTCAGCAGGGAAGATGTTCTTATAAAAAGCATCAAGTGGGCCGGGCGCGGTGCCTTATGCCTGTAATCCAAGCACTTTGGAGGCCAAGGCGGGCGGATCACCTGAGGTCAGGAGCTCAAGACCAGCCTGACCAACATGGTGAAATCCCGTCTTAAAAAAAAAAAAAAAAAAAAGCATCAAGTAGCATCAAGTGGAACCTGCCCTAGGAAGGGACACAAAAGGCAGAGAGATGACACAACATCCAGAAATACCAGCTGTTGTCACCGGAGACCAGTCAGCCAGAGCTGAAAAAAGGGCATGAGTTGGCCCCTCCTCACCGTCCCATGGTTCTCCTGACCCTCGCCCCTACCTCCTTGTGGGCAGCCGAGTTGGACTCCCAGAAGCGCTGCACTTTGCTGAAGGTGACGTTTGTGCAGTCGGAAAGACCACTCAGGAAGGTGCCTGAGGACTTCTCGGTGACAGCCAGCTCCGCCTCTTCTTCCATGGGCGTCCCAGGGGCTTCCTTCTTGCCCAGGCGCAAGGACCCTGACTGCAGCTCATTATGTAACTTCACAGCATCGACTGTCAGGTCACTCGCTCCTGAAAGCCAGAGGCACAAGATAAGGCCCAAGCCTCCTTTTGGTCAAGAAAACAGAACAACCCCTAGGAAACAAACGAGTCTCCAACCCGAGAGGCTGAATTCTGCCTCATAAACCCATTGCATGCCTAAAACTTGAAAAGCCAAGGAGAAAGGGAATCCTCCATATACAAGTTTCCGCTTCCCTGTAGCCATGGCATAAACGCCAGTGGCAATCAGCTGGGAGCTACATTCAGATAACCTGGAAAATAAATGAAGGTGAACGCGGTCTGTAAAGAGCCATCCAAGGTTCATTACAGCCATGAGTCCCAACTCTGACACCCGCGGTGCCTTACACAAGACATTTCCCTACTGTGAACCTCAGTTTCCATATCTGCTAAATTGGAAAGGTTGCCCTTCAGAGCGGGCTCCAGATCCGACATCCTAAGAAATGGAAGTTCCAATGCCTGGCCCCGGACTCTCCCAGAGGCCCCAGACTCATCTGGACCCAGATCTGCCCGGAACCCCACCGCCGGCTGCGCTCGGGTCCCAACCCGGCTACCTGACGGCCGACTGAAGAAGCGGCTGCGGGCCGCCTGGCGGTGGCAGCAGATGACGGGGTTGCTGTCGCTGCTGTGGCCTTTCTTCCAGCGCTTCAACTTAGCTGAGACACCAGAGGGCAACTTCCCCGAGCGACCCATTTTGACTAAGCCGTGGCTGGGAGTGAGCTTAGATGACCAGCTTCCAGGTACGTAGAAACACGCTCAGCACCCACGTGGATACCCTCTACCCTTCACTTCCTCTTCTTCTGGCGTCACTTCCGGATTCGTGCCTATTACTATGGCAAAACAGTCAACATCCGGTGTTACGCCTCCTCCTGGCTTCGGATTGGGAGGCGCTCCAAGGAGATCCGTTGCTAGGGAGGAAGTTGGGTTGCTAAGGGTTCTCTGGGCTTCTTACTCCAGCCAGGACAAGGTTTCAGGGCCACAGGAGTGAGCCTTAAAAAACTGGAGTTCAAGCTGGGCGCTGTGGCTCAAGCCTGTAATCCCAGCACTTTAGGAGGCCGAGGCGGGTGGATCACGAGGTCAAGAGACCGAGACCATCCTGACCACCATGGTGAAACCCCATCTCTACTAAAATACAAAAATTAGCTGGGCATGGTGGCCCGCGCCTGTAATCCCAGCTCCTCGGGAGGGTGAGGCACAAGAATCACTTGAACCCAGGAGGTTTTCTCCAGCTTTATGGGCTTTCCTGTATTCCAGTGATCTTTTCTTTTTCCTTTTTTTTTTTTTTTTTTGAGACGGAGTTTTCGCTCTTGTTACCGAGGCTGGAGTGCAATGGCGCGATCTCGGCTCACTACAACCTCCGCCTCCTGGATTCAGGCAATTCTCCTGCCTCAGCCTCCTGAGTAGCTGGGATTACAGGCATGTGCCACCATGCCCAGCTAATTTTTTGTATTTTTAGTAGAAACGGGGTTTCACCATGTTGACCAGGATGGTCTCAATCTCTCGACCTCGTGATCCACCCACCTTGGCCTCCCAAAGTGCTGGGATTACAGGCTTGAGCCACCGCGCCCGGCCCTCTTTTTTTTTTTTTTTTTGAGACGGAGTTTTGCTCTTGTTACCCACGCTGGAGTGCAATGGCGCGATCTCGGCTCACCGCAACCTCCGCCTCCTGGGTTCAGGCAATTCTCCTGCCTCAGCCTTCTGAGTAGCTGAGATTACAGGCATGCGCCACCATGCCCAGCTGATTTTTTATATTTTTAGTAGAGATGGGGTTTCACCATGTTGACCAGGATGGTCTCGATCTCTTGACCTCATGATCCACCCGCCTCGGCCTCCCAAAGTGCTGGGATTACAGGCTTGAGCCACCGCGCCCGGCCCAATTTTTTGTATTTTTTAGTAGAAACAGGGTTTCACCATGTTGACCAGGATGGTCTCGATCTCTTGACCTCATGATCCACCCGCCTCGGCCTCCCAAAGTGCTGGGATTACAGGCCTGAGCCACCGCACCCGGCCCAGAGATGTTTACTTATATGCAAAAAAAAGAAATATATGAGGATGTTCACAATGGACAAATAAAATGTCCATCAACAGTAGAATGATGGCTGGTGTGGTAGCTCACACCTGTAATCCCAGCACTTTGCGAGGCCAAGCAGGTGAATCACTTGAGGTCAGGAGGTCAAGACCAGCCTGGCCAATATGGTGAAACCCTGTCTTAAAAAAAAAAAAAAAAAAAAGGCCGGGCGCGGTGGCTCAAGCCTGTAATCCCAGCACTTTGGGAGGCCGAGGCGGGTGGATCACGAGGTCAAGAGATCGAGACCATCCTGGTCAACATGGTGAAACCCCGTCTCTACTAAAAATACAAAAAATTAGCTGGGCATGGTGGTGCATGCCTGTAATCCCAGCTACTCAGGAGGCTGAGGCAGGAGAATTGCCTGAACCCAGGAGGCGGAGGTTGCGGTAAGCCGAGATCGCGCCATTGCACTCCAGCCTGGGTAACAAGAGCGAAACTCCGTCTACAAAAAAAAAAAAAAAAAAAAAAAAAAAAAAAAGGCCAGGCGTGGTGGCTCACGCCTGTAATCCAAGCACTTTGGAGGCCGAGGCGGGTGGATCACCTGAGGTTGGGAGTTCAACAACAGCCTGACCAACATGGTGAAACCCCGTCTTTAAAAATTAAAAATAGGCCGGGTGCGGTGGCTCAAGCCTGTAATCCCAGCACTTTGGGAGGCCGAGGCGGGTGGATCACGAGGTCAAGAGATCGAGACCATCCTGGTCAACATGGTGAAACCCCGTCTCTACTAAAAATACAAAAAAATTAGCTGGGTATGGTGGTGCGTGCCTGTAATCCCAGCTACTCAGGAGGCTGAGACAGGAGAATTGCCTGAACCCAGGAGGCGGAGGTTGCGGTGAGCCGAGATCACGCCATTGCACTCCAGCCTGGGTAACAAGAGTGAAACACTGTTTCAAAAAAATAAAATAAAATAAAATAAAAAATAAAATAATAAAATAAAATAATAAAATAAAATAAAATATAAAAAATAAAAAAAAGAAAGAACATAAAAATAAAGAACAGTAGAATGAGGCTGGGTGCAGTGGTTCACCCCTGTAATCCTAGTGCTTTGGGAAGCTGAGGGAGGAGGATTGCTTGAGGCCAATAGTTCAAGGCTAGCCTGGGCAATATAATGAGACCCCATCTCTACAAAAAAATTTAAAAATTATCCACATGTGGTGGCATGCACCTGTAGTCCTAGGTACTCGGGAAACTAAGGCAGGAGGATCACTTGAGCCCAGGAATTCAAAGTTACTGTGAGCTATAATCCTGCCACTGCACTGCAGCCTGGGCAACAGAGTGAGACTCTTGTGTCTAAAATACATATAGCTAGATTAGACAGACATATAGACAGTAGGATGAATAATTTGTGACATATTGATATGTAACAGAATATTATAGGATTTGACTGTATGGCAATGAGAAGAAATTACTGCTACATATAACAACATGCATGACCTAGGTTGAGTGAAAGACTCTAGACACAAAAGAGTACATATTTATGATCCCATTTATTACTTATTTATTTATTTAGAGACAGAGTCTTCCTCCGTCACTCAAGCTGAAATACAGTGGCACAATCATGGCTTACTGCAGCCCTGACCTCCAGGCTCAAGCAATCCTCCCACCTTAGCCTCCTGAGTAGTTGGGACGGGCTTGCACTACCACGCCTGGCTAATTTTTTTGTTGCTGTTTGGTTTTTGTTTTTTTGAAATGGAATCTTGCTCTGTCCCCCAGGCAGGAGTGCAGTGGCACAATCTTGGCTCACTGTAACTTTCACCTCCCGGGTTCAAGCAATTCTCCTGCCTCAGTCTCCCCAGGTAGCTGGTACTACAGGTGCATGCCACCACATCTGGCTAATTATTTTTGTATTTTCAGTTAGATGGGTTTCACTCTGTTAGGATGGTCTCAATCTCCTGACCTCGTGATCCACCCACCTCGACCTCCCAAAGTGCTGGGATTACAGACGGGAGCCACCATGCCCAGCCTGCATGTGTATTACACTTCATGGGCTAACTAAAAATACAAAGTGGGCCAGGCGCAGTGGCTCATGCCTCTAATCACAGCACTTTGGGAGGCTGAGGCAGGTTGATAACTTGAGTCCAGGAGTTCGAGACCAGCCTGGGAAACAGAGTGAAACCTCATCTCTGCAAAAAATATGACAATTAGCCAGGCATGATGGCAAGCACCTGTACTCCCAGCTACTCGGAGGCTGATGTGGGAGAATCACCTGAATCTCAGGCTAGAGTGCAGCGACGCAATCTGGAGGTTGCAGTGAGTCCAGATTGCACCACTGCACTCTAGCCTGGGTGATGGAATGAGACTGTGTCTCAAAAAACAACAAAGGCCGGGTGCGGTGGCTCACACCTGTAATCCCAGCACTTTGGGAGGCCGAGGCAGGTGGATCACAAGGTCAAGAGATCAAGACCATCCTGGCAAAGATGGTGAAACCCCATCTCTACTAAAATATAAAACTTAAGGGCCGGGCGCGGTGGCTCACGCCTATAATCCCAGCACTTTGGGAGGCTGAGGCGGGTGGATCACGAGGTCAAGAGATCAAGACCATCCTGGTCAACATGGTGAAACCCCGTCTCTACTAAAAATACAAAAAAATTTAGCCAGACGTGGTGGCGCGTGCCTGTAATCCCAGCTACTTGGGAGGCTAAGGCAGGAGAATTGCTTGAACCCGGGAGGCAGAGGTTGCAGTGAGCCGAGATTGCACCATTGCACTCCAGCCTGGGTAACAAGAGTGAAACTCTGTCTCAAAAAAATATATATATATATAATATATATATATAAATATATATATTATATATTATATATTATATATATTATATATAAATTAGCTTGGTGTGGTGGTCGCGCGTCTGTAGTCTCAGCTACTTGGGAGGCTGAGGGAAGAGAATTGCTTGAACCTGGGAGGTGGAGGTTGCAGTGAGCCAAGATCGCGCCACTGCATTCCAGCCTGGCGCGTGGTGACAGAGTAAGACTCTTTCTCAAAAACAAAACAAACAAAGTGGTCCTCACACCTAGAGCAAAGAGAGCATAAAGTGTGCTAATGTGAGAAATTGTTGCTGCAGAGAAGACTGAAGTCAGCTCAGACTCTGGGCCCCCGCCCCTCCAGCCTCTGGAGACATCATCATCCTCCAGTGGGGCCTTGCGCCTGGAACACAGGCTGAGACCTTGGTGGAAAGGCAGAGAAAGGGAACTGGTGGCTGGGGGAGAAAGAGGAAGCAGAGTGTGGAAATTATTGTAATCAAACTGTGCTCATGACCAGAGGTCTAGACTTGGGACAACTGCTGAGAGAAGGTAGGTAAGGTGCTGGGCTTAAGACTGGATACACTTCACCTATAAACCAAGCAAGGAATTTATTTAACCTCTCTAAGTCTCCATTTTGTTATTTATTTATTTATTTATGCTTTTTTTAAAGTCTCCATTTTGTTATTTATTTATGCTTTTTTTTTTTTTTTTTAAGAGATAGTCTTGCTCTGTCGCCCAGGCTGAAGTGCAATGTTGTGATCTCGGCTCACTGAAACCTCCGTCTCTCGGGTTCAAACAATTCTCCTGCCTCAGCTTCCCGAGTAGCTGGAACTACAGGTGAACACCACCAAGCTCAGCTAATTTCTTTTGCATTTTAGTAGGAACGAGGTTTCACCATGTTGCCCGGGCTGGTCTGAAACTTCTGAGCTCATCAGTCAATCTGTCTGCCTTGGCCTCCCAAAGTATTTATACATTTTTTACACATTCTGATGTGTCATATTATTTAAAGTTGTGATAATACTTATATATATATATATCATATATATATTATATATATAATATATAATATATATATTATATATATGGAATCTTATTCTATTGCCCAGGCTGGAGTACAGGGGTGCAGTCTTGGCTCACTGCAACATTCACCTCCCCGGTTCAATCGATTCCCCTGCTTCAGTCTCCCAAGTAGCTGGGATTACAGGCACGTGCCACCAAGCCCAGATGATCTTTTGTAATTTTAGTAAAGACGGGGTTTCACCATGTCAGCCAGGCTGGTCTCGAATTCCTGACCACCCACCTTGGCCTCCCAAAGTGCTGGGATTACAGGTGCAAACCTCTGTGCTCGGCTGAATGTTGTGATAATTCTGAATCACTGGGCTGCTATCAGGATTCAGTATGAAATTGTGTATCTGTCAAGTTACGGACAACTCCAAAACATGTGTAGTGCTGTATTTTACAGAGGGTTCAGTGCTGCCTCTCTGCCACCAGAGGGAGTGCTACAAACAACCTGTTAGGGCTAAAACCCCGCAGAGAGCCTGCAATACCAACTAGTAGGCTGGGATTTTGCAAGTCACATGGAGAGATACAGAGGCCAAGGGTAGTGGCAGCCTTCCCATCCTTTTCACCCCTGAATTCCAGCAGCAACTCCCACCCAGAGGCTCTAGCTCTGTCCATGATCAGCCACTCTACATATGGCTAATAAGGACCACTTAGGTTGGGCGCAGTGGCTCACGCCATAATCCCAGCACTTTGGGAGGCCGAGGTGGGTGGATCATCTGAGATCGGGAGTTCGAGACTGGCGTGACCAACATGGAGAAACCCCATCTCTACTAAAAATACAAAATTAGCTGGGTGTGGTGGTAAATGCCTGTAATCCCAGCTACTCCGGAGGCTGAGGCAGGAGAATCACTTGAACTCAGGAGGAGGAGGTTTCGGTGAGCTGACATCACGCCATTGCACTCTAGCCTGGGCAACAAGAGCAAAATTCCATCTCAAAAAAAAAAAAAAAAGAAAAAGAAAAAAGAAAAAAGGACCACTCACATCTATAGGAGATAGGTCCTGCAGTTAGACTCTCTGGGTTGGAATTCAAGTACCACCACTTGCTCTGTGACCTTGAACAAGTCACCTTACTCTTCCCTGAGCCTCAGTTTCCCACATCTGTAAAATGGAGATGATAAGAATGCCTTCCCATATGGTTTAAGGGAACTAAATAAGATAATTTAAAGTGCTGAGCACACTGCCTGGTACATAGTGAGCATACAATAAATGTGAGCTCTTATTACAATCCAAAAAACTCTTCCTGGGTTCCAAAATATCTTTTTGTTCATTCTCTAAGTGAGGAGGAAAGAGCAGGTGTCCTCATTTCCCAGATGGGGAAACACAGTTCCAATGAGTTCAGTGACATCCCCAAGGTCACATAGTGAGCAGAAGTCAGGAGATCCAACTCTTAGCCCAGAATGGACCCCTCCCCATGTAGCACTGCTCTTAAAACTGTCTGCAAGGCTCCTGTGGAGGGAACAGAGATGCCACACCCAAAGTTCTGAGGCCATGGGGAGGAGGAAGGTCAGTTTTAGGTCAGCAAGTTGTAATCTGTTATGACACTGGACAGGAGGAAAGGGAAATTGAGGCTTAGCCTCTTGCCTTAAAGAGGAACCAGATGGTCTGGGTGTTTAACTTAGGGCTCAAGCTAAGGGCTCAGGGCATTTTGACAAACTCATTGTGGTGGCAGCTGCTCCGGAGGGTTTTCCTAACTGCTGGAGCTGTGTTAAAGCCCAGGCTTTGGACTTAGGAAGCCTGGGTTTGAAGCCACATCCCAGCTGTGTGACCTGGGTCAGGCAGCTGAGCTCTGTGAGCCACAGTCTCCTCATCTGAAGATGGGGTTGCTGTTATGAGACTACAATGACATAATCCACGTGAAATACTTAGCCCAGTGCCTGGCACAGCACTGCTGCAAGGGACAAGCGTCCCTCGGCTCCTGGGGCATTAGAATTCCATTTGATGCTGGGTATGGTGGCTCACGCCTATAATCCCAGCACTTTGGGAGGCTGAAGCGGGAGGATCATTTGAGCCCAGAAGTTCCAGACCAGCCTGTGCATCATGGAGAAACCCCAACTCTACAAAAAATACAAAAATTAGCTGGGAATGGGGATGTGCGCCTCTAGTCCCACCTACTCGGGAGGTTGAGGTGCAGGAGGTCAAGGCTGCAGTTAGCCATGGTTGCGCCACTCTGCAGTCCAGCCTGGGTGATAGAGTGAGACTCTGTCTCAAAAAAAAAAAAAAAAAAAAAAAAAAAATCCAAAAGCGAAAAAGAGCTTGCTTTCTAGAGTAATTCTTGGGGAAAAAGCCGGGGATGCTGCAGAGGAAGCATGTTCCCTCCTAGGCTGAGGAAGACAGGAATCTGGGCATGGCAGGGGGACTCTGCTCCAGGGGGACTCTCTCCACTTACTCTAAAATAAAACTGTTCCCCATTTATCACTTCACATTCTTCATTCTTCTCAGGGCCTCTGTATCAGTAAGGAATTGTGTTCAGCTGCTATAAGAGACTGCTACAGTGGTTTAAACAGGCAAGCATTAATTCTTTCACATTCAAGAAACAGAAATCAGGAGGTAATGGGCAGTCTAGGCTGCTACGGCAGCTCTACAGAATGCTCAGGATCCTGGGACCCCTGTCTTTTTCTGCTTCAACCTCCATAGCGTATGACTTCCATTTTCAGTGTCATCTTGTCCTCCGCAGATGGGCTGCAGGAGCTCCGACTGTCACACCAATGATCCAGGTCGAGGCCTAGTCTACACAGGAAGGAAGGGAGGAAGAGCCAAAAGATGCCCCTTCCATCCAAGTCAGTTCCACTTATACCTGATTGGCTAGAAGTTATTAATTTTTGGCCATATTTAGCTGCAGAAGGGGCTAGGAAATACAGTCTTTCAGTTGGGTAAGCTGCAGCTCACCCCCTGTGCTTATTGAGAGAAGAGAAGAATTGATACTGGGGAGGCAATTAGCAGCCTCTGGATCTCAGCTGGGTGTTAGGAGGACTGGTTATGACCAATTTAACCCAGTTACAACCCCAAAAGTTATTATTATTTGTTTTTTTGTTTGTTTGTTTGTTTGTTTGTTTGAGACGGAGTTTCGCTCTTGTTACCCAGGCTGGAGTGCAATGGCGCGATCTTGGCTCACCGCAACCTCCGCCTCCTGGGTTCAGGCAATTCTCCTGCCTCAGCCTCCTGAGTAGCTGGGATTACAGGCACGCGCCACCATGCCCAGCTAATTTTTAGTATTTTTAGTAGAGACGGGATTTCACCATGTTGACCAGGATGGTCTCGATCTCTCGACCTCGTGATCCACCCACCTCGGCCTCCCAAAGTGCTGGGATTACAGGCTTGAGCCACCGCACCCGGCTGAATTTTTTGTATTTTTAGTAGAGACGGGGTTTCACCATGTTGACCAGGATGGTCTCGATCTCTTGACCTCGTGATCCGCCCGCCTCGGCCTCCCAAAGTGCTGGGATTACAGGCTTGAGCCACCGTGCCCAGCCCAAAAGTTATTATTATGATGATTTTTGAGATGGAGTCTCACTCTGTTGCCCAGGCTGAAGTGCAGTGGCACGACCTTGGCTCACTGCAACCTCCACCTCCCAGGTTCAAGTGCTTCTCCTGCCTCAGCCTCCTGAGTAGCTTGGATTACAGGCATGCACCACCACGCTTGGCTAATTTTTGTGTATTTAGTAGAGGTGGGGTTTCACCACATTGACCAGGCTGGTCTTGAACACCTGATCTCAGGTGATCCACCCACCTCAGCCTCCCAAGGTGCTGAATTACAGGCGTGAGCCACTGCACCCAGCTCCAAAAGTTATTTCTTGAGCACCTATAATGTACAAGGCACTGTGCTAAGCACACATATTAAATTATACAAGGAAACATATGGCCAGGCATGTTGGCTCATGCCTGTAATCACAGCACTTTGGGAGGCAGAGGTGGGTGGATCACGTGAGGTCAGGAGTTTGAGACCAGCCTAACCAACATGGTGAAGCCCCATCTCTACTAAAAATACAAAATAAGCTGGGTGTGGTGGCGCATGCCTGTAGTCCCAGTTACTTGGGAGGCTGAGGCAGGAGAATCACTTGAATCTGGGAGGCAGAGGTTGCAGTGAGCCAAGACTGCACCACTGCACTCCAGCCTGGGCAAAAAGAGCAAAACTCCATCTAAAAAGACTCTTGGTTGGGTGTAGTGCCAATGCCTGTAATCCGAGCACTTTGGGAGGCCGAGACAGGTGGATCACCTGAGGTCAGGAGTTCGAGAACAGCCCAGCCAACATGGTGAAACCCCATTTCTACTAAAAATACAAAAATCAGCCGGGCGCGGTGGCACACACCTGTAATCCCAGCTACTCGGGAGGCCGAGGCATGAGAATTGCTTGAACCTGGGAGGTGGAGGTTGCAGTGAGGCAAGATTGCACCACTGCACTCCAGCCTGGGCGACAGCAAGAGGCTCTGCCCCAAAAAAAGAAAAAAGAAAAAAAAAGAAAAGAAACCTACAGGGGAATGGTGAAAAGACAAGCACAAAACCCTTTGTTTTCCTCACTTGTAAATTGAAGATGTTGTACCCAGAGGTCTCTAAAGCCCCTCGTAACTTTATTGTTCCCTGATCTTCAATTAATATAATTGGATTTTGCTTCTCTACCTCTCCCATCTGACTATCTGACTGTGAAACCCCTGATTACAGGAACCATGTCTGGTCTACTCTGAGGCCATCAGAGCCTACCACAGTGTCTGGCTCAATACATCTGCTTGCCAAGTGAACACACGACTTATGTATAGCTCAGCAAGGGGCACAAGAGAGGTTCAGATAAAGCTCTCAGGGTGGCCGGGCGCAGCGGCTCAAGCCTGTAATCCCAGCACTTTGGGAGGCCGAGGCGGGTGGATCACGAGGTCAAGAGATTGAGACCATCCTGGTCAACATGGTGAAACCCTGTCTCTACTAAAAATACAAAAAAATTAGCTGGGCATGGTGGCACATGCCTGTAATCCCAGCTACTCAGGAGGCTGAGGCAGGAGAATTGCCTGAAGCCAGGTGGCGGAGGTTGCGGTGAGCCGATCGCGCCATTGCACTCCAGCCTGGGTAACAAGAGCGAAACTGCGTCTCAAAAAAAAACAAAAAACAAAAAACAACAAAAAAAAAGCTCTCAGGGTGTCTAAGAGGGACTGTCTGAGGTGTATCTTTGATGTCTGTCTGCCAGGCTGGAATGCAGTAGTGTGATCATGGCTCACTGCAGCCTCGACCTCCTGAGCTCAAGCAATCCTCTCCCTTTAGCCTTCCAAGTAGCTGGAACTATAGGTGTACGCCAGTATGCCCAGCTAATTTTTAATTTTTTTTTTTGAGACGGAGACTTGCTCTGTTGCCCAGGCTGGAGTGCGATGGTGTGACCTCTACTCACTGCAACATCCACCTCCCAGGTTCAAGTGATTCTCCTGCCTCAGCTTCCCGAGTAGCTGGGATTACAGGCATGTGCCACCACACCCAGCTAATTTTTGTATTTTAGTAGAGATGGGGTTTCACCATGTTGGCCGGGATGATCTAGAACTCTTGACCTCAGGTGATCTCTCCCCCTTGGTCTCCCAAAGTGCTAGGATTACAGGCATGAGCCACCGTGCCCAGGAGTTGGCCTCTTTCTCATTCACCAGTGACACCATAGAGGCATATGATGCATACAGGCATATAAGGCTCAGAGGCATGGAGGCAGTGACACTGTAGAGGAAGTGAGAATGAATCACTCCCAAGAAGGCAAGATTCCAGAATACGAGTGTGTCTAAAGAAAAAACCACCTCTCAATATCTGAATGAAAAAGCTGCATTTACTACAGTACTTACTTAAGGGAGGTGGAGCTGTGTCTGTTAAGTGCAATCCCTGTGGGTGGAGCAGGGCACTGATCTTATATAAGGTGCTAGGTGGTTGAAGATTAATGGTGGGCACATATCCAGGGAGGTGGTGTTTAGGGATTGGTTGGCCAACCAGTATGGCTATTACTGATTGGCTGGCTGTAAAATGCCTGGTCACTGAGGAAAACTGTTCAGCTGAAGGGAGATGGATTGTCCGTGATTAAATGCTTCAAACTGGTTGTGGTGGTGACCTGTTGCCATGGCAACAGAACAGTCTTTCCTGTGGGTATGAGCTTTTTCTTCCCCTCAAGTGACTGGTAGCTCAAAACATTCACTCTCAGAAGTTGTTTTCTTTTCTTTTCTTTTTTTTTTTTTTTTTTGAGACGGAGTTTTTGCTCTTTTTACCCAGGCTGGAGTGCAATGGCGCGATCTCGGCTCACCGCAACCTCCGCCTCCTGGGTTCAGGCAATTCTCCTGCCTCAGCCTCCTGAGTAGCTGGGATTACAGGCACGCGCCACCATGCCCAGCTAATGTTTTGTATTTTTAGTAGAGACGGGGTTTCACCATGTTGGCCAGGATGGTCTCGATCTCTTGACCTTGTGATCCACCCGCCTCGGCCTCCCAAAGTGCTGGGATTACAGGCTTGAGCCACCGTGCCCGGCTCAGAAGTTGTTTTCCTTATGAAGGACCACGTCGGCTCTGGGGAGGGAAGCTCACAGGCTGGATGGGGAAAGACTACCTCCCAGGCCCAGGTATTCAAAGGTCCAGTTTGTCACCTCTCCAAGATCCTGTGGCTGAGGTGTTTCCAACAAAGGGATCAGGGAAGTTAGCTGTAAGGTAGGGAACATACCAAATCGGAAATGGGACCTAGGGCTGGGCATAGCTCACACCTGTGATCTCAGCACTTTGGGAAGTCAAAGCAGGAGGATCCCCTGAGCCTAGAAGCTTGAGAGCAGCCTGGCCAACATACTGAGACCCCATTTCTTTCTTTTTCTTTTTAAGAGATGGGGTTTCTCCATATTGGCCAGGCTGGTCTTGAACTCCTGACCTCATGTGATTCGCCCATCTCAGCCTCCCAAAGTGCTGGGATTATAGGTGTGACCCCCCCTCCCCGTGCCAGGCCAACCCCATTTCTTAAAAAAAAAAAAAAGCTGGGTGGCGTGGCACATGTTTGTAGTCTCAACTACTTGGGACATTGAGATGGGAGGACTGAGCTCAAGAGTTAGGCTGTGGTGAGTTGTGAACATGTCACTGCACTCCCACCCTCGGGAGTGCAGTGGTGCAATCCGGCTCACTACAACCACTGTGTCCCAGGTTCAAGTGATTCTCCTGCCTCAGCCTCACAAGTAGCTGGGATTACAGGTGTGTGTCACCACGCCTGGCTAATTTTTGTATTTTTTTTTTTTTTAAACAGGGTTACACCATATTGGCCAGGCGGGTCTTGAACTCCCACCTCAGAGCCTCAAAGTGCTGGGATTTCAGGTGTGAGCCACTGCACCCGGCCGCCATGTTTTGTTTATTCATTCACCACTTAATGGACATTTGGGTTGTTTCCACCCTTTGGCTATTGTGAAAAACGCTGCTATGGGGCTGGGTGCGGTGAAGCCTGTAATCCCAGCACTTTGGGAGGCCGAGGCGGGTGGATCACGAGGTCAAGAAATCGAGACCATCCTGGTCAACATGGTGAAACCCCGTCTCTACTAAAAATACAAAAAATTAGCTGGGCATAGTGGTGCGTGCCTGTAATCCCAGATACTCAGGAGGCTGAGGCAGGAGAATTGCCTGAACCCAGGAGGCAGAGGTTGCGGTGAGCCGAGATCGTGCCATTGCACTCCAGCCTGGGTAACGAGTGAAACTCCTTCTCAAAAAAAAAAAGAAAAAAAAGAAAAGAAAAATGCTGCTATGAACATTTGTGTAGGAATTTTTGTGTGGCCATGTTTTCATTTCTCTTGAGTATATACCTAGGAGGGGAATGGGTCATATGGTAACTCTATGTTTAACCACTGAGGAATTCACGTAGGTTTCTTTTTAATTTTTAATTTTTAATTTTATTGAGATGGAGTCCGGCTCCATCTCCAGGCTGGAGTGCAGTGGTGTGATCTCAGCTCACTGCAACCTCCACCTCCTGGGCTTAAGCAGTTCTCCAGCCTCAGCCTCCTGAGTAGCTGGCATTACAGGTGTGTGCCACCACACCTGGCTAACTTTTTTATTTTTTTTTGAGACAGAGTCTTGCTCTGTCACCAGGTGCCAGGCTGGAGTGCAGTGGCGCAATCTCAGCTCACCGCAATCTCCCCCTCCTGGGTTCAAGCAATTCTCCTGCCTCAGCCTCCTGAGTAGCTGGGACTACAGGCACGCACCACCACGACCAGCTAATTTTTTTTATTTTTTAGTAGAGATGGGGTTCCTTTATGTTGGCCAGGATGGTCTCGATCTCTTGACCTTTTGATTCATCCGCCTCAGCCTCCCAAAGTACTGGGATTACAGGCATGAGCCACTACGCCCCGCCGAACCTTTTTTTTTTTTTAGATGGAGTCTCACTCTGTTGCCCAGACTGGAGTGAACTGTCACCATCTCAGCTCACTGCAAGGTCTGTTCCCCCAGTTCAAGCAATTATCCTGCCTCAGTCTCCCAAGTAGCTGTGATTACAGGCACCTGTCACCCCAACCAACTAATTTTTTGGATTTTTAGTAGAGATAGGGTTTGCCAGGCTGGTCTCAAACTCCTGACCTCAGGTGATGCGCCTGCCTTGGCCTCCTAAAGTTCTGGGATTACAGGTGTGAGCCACCACACCCAGCCTAATTTTTGTATTTTTTTTTTTTTTTTTTTTTTTGAGACGGAGTTTCGCTCTTGTTACCCAGGCTGGAGTGCAATGGCGCGATCTCGGCTCACTGCAACCTCCGCCTCCTGGGCTCAGGCAATTCTCCTGCCTCAGCCTCCTAAGTAGCTGGGATTACAGGCACGCGCCACCACGCCCAGCTAGTTTTTGTATTTTTAGTAGAGACGGGGTTTCACTATGTTGACCAGGATGGTCTCGATCTCTCGACCTCGTGATCCACCCGCCTCGGCCTCCCAAAGTGCTGGGATTACAGGCTTGAGCCACCGCGCCCGGCCTAATTTTCGTATTTTTAGTAGAGACAGGGTTTCACCATGTTGGCCAGGGTTGTCTCAAACTTTTTTTTTTTTTTTTTTTTTGAGACGGAGTTTCGCTCTTGTTACCCAGGCTGGAGTGCAATGGCGCGATCTCGGCTCACTGCAACCTCCGCCTCCTGGGTTCAGGCAATTCTCCTGCCTCAGCCTCCTGAGTAGCTGGGATTACAGGCATGCGCCACCACACCCAGCTAATTTTTGTATTTTTATTAGAGACGGGGTTTCACCATGTTGGCCAGGATGGTGTCGATCTCTTAACCTCGTGATCCACCCGCCTCCTCGGCCTCCCAAAGAGCTGGGATTACAGGCTTGAGCCACCGCGCCCGGCGCTCAAACTCTTGACCTCAAATCATTCACCCACCTCGGCCTCCCAAAGTGCTGGGATTAAAGGCATGAGCTACCATGCCTGGCCCCATATGGGTTTCTGATGGTTGTTGTTTCTTGTCCATATTTCTTAGGCTGGACAGTGTTGAGCCTGCTCTCAATAACACTTCTAGGAGACAGGACAGTTTCCTCCACTGCAGTCAGAAATGTAACAGTCAGTTGGGCATGGTGGCTCCTGCCTGTAATCCCAGCACTTTGGGAGGCCGAGGTGGAAGGATCACCTGAGCCAGGAAGGTCAAGGATGCAGTGAGCTATAATCATGACACTGCACCTCAGCCTGGGTGACAGAGCAAGACTCTGTCTCAAAAAAAGGAATATAACAACCACCAGTTCCACTGTTCCACCTCTGACAAAATCCTTAATATTGGATACTTGGTCACTTTGCCATCAGCTGGCAGGTACCTTTAAAAGCTTTCATTAGGCAATCCGTAGTCTCTGAATGCTGACCTGAAAATACATAATTGATTTATAGACTATACTGCGGCAGCCATGAGAATACACCCTCCAAATCTCATAGAGCAAGAGCTGATTTTTTTGTGTTTGAGATAGGGTCTTGCTCTGTTGCCCATGCTGGAGTGCAGTGGCATAATCTTGGCCTTCCAAGTAACTGGAACTACAGGCATGTACTACTATACTAGCTAATTTTATTTTTTTAGAAACAGGATCTCACTGTGTTGCCCAGAGCCTGGTCTTGAACTCCTGGACTTAAGTGATCTACCTGCCTCGGCCTCCCAAAGTGCTTGGATTATAAGCATAAGCCACCATGCCCAGGGCAGGGAGCTCATTGGCTGAGGCCCTCTCCCAGCATTCAGAAGCTGTGCTGCCAATGGCCGCATCCAGTCATGACTTAGCATCCCTGAATCAAGGATGTGAAAGCAGGATGGTCCTGGGAACCTGAGAACCCCTTTGAAGGGTAACTTTGGCTGGAATAGCCCCCCGACAGACTTGCCGAATTTTCCCCAGAAGTGCATTTGCAATCTAAGACGAGGTTGCCACCTGCCAAACCTTCCTTCCTCCTTCCCTTAGGCAGCATCACACCTGCGCTCCCAGCCCCCTTTCCCAACACAGGCACTTCTCCTAACGTTATTTCCTGCAAATCCTGTCTTGGCAACTGCTTCTCAGAGATCCTGGACTAACACACTGCTAACCTCACAGCAATTCACTAAACTTGATGCAAATTAATCCCAAATCACAAAATTTCTGCCAGTTTTTTTTTTTAATTTTTTTTAGAGCAGGGTCTCATTTTATTGCCCAGGCTGGAATATAGTGGCTATTTATATGTGTGATCATAGCATATTGAAGCCTCAAACTCCTGGCCTCAAACCATCCTCCTGCTTCAGCCTCCTGATCAGCTGGGACTACAGGCACGTGCCTCCTGTGCCCAGATTGCCTGCCTGTTTTTAAGGTGCAATTTTGAGGTCAGGCTCAGTGGCTCACACAGGTAATTCCAGTGCTTTGGGAGGCCAAGGCAGGAGGATCATTTGAGGCTAGGAATTTTTTTTTTTTTTTTTTTTGAGACGGAGTTTCGCTCTTGTTACCCAGGCTGGAGTGCAATGGCGCGATCTTGGCTCACCGCAACCTCCGCCTCCTGGGCTCAGGCAATTCTCCTGCCTCAGCCTCCTGAGTAGCTGGGATTACAGGCACGCGCCACCACGCCCAGCTAGTTTTTTGTATTTTTAGTAGAGACGGGGTTTCACCATGTTGACCAGGATGGTCTCGATCTCTCGACCTCGTGATCCACCCGCCTCGGCCTCCCAAAGTGCTGGGATTACAGGCTTGAGCCACCGCGCCCGGCCCCGAGGCTAGGAATTTAAAACTAGCTTATGCAACACAGGGAGAGCTTGTCTCAAAAAAAAAAAAAAAAAAATGTGATCTAAGATAATATAGGCTAGGAAATCAGTTTTACGTGAATGAAAGCAGAGGGTCAAAATGTTTGCTTATTGCCCTGCTTTGAGCATTTTTATCATTACAGTTTTCACACAGGGTCTAGTGGCAGAGGGCTTCGTGCACATCAGGTGGTTTCGAGAGTGCCACACATTTAAAAGAAAGAAGGCTTGGACTAAAGCCAGGCCTTATCCTAAGGCTGACAATGGGCTGGGGATCAGGGAAGCCCGGGTGCTGTCAGGGGAGTCCTTGAGGAAGCCGCCGCTTGCCAGAGAGCCCTCCTCTTTCTTTTCTGCCAGCTGCAGCTGTTTACTTGAAGATGGGGACACCATTTTGGGCGGGGGCAGCTGAAGTCCCTGAAGCACTACTTTCCCACCTAGAACCTGAGTCTTGAGGCATCATCTGGACTCGTGCCCTCTCTGAGGCAGAAATCCTCTCCTCCTCAGACACCAGCTGAGCTGGGGGAATCTGAACATCAGGCGATGAGTCTGCAAGATGGTTTAACAACTAAGGACATGTGGTGTCCTCACAGGAGTCCTGTGGGCTGAGCAGCAGCCGCCCCTCCTTCTACCCAGCACAAAATTTGGTTTGCCCGGCTCTTTCTAAATCTGGGTCTTCAGTGAATGTTTAGTACTTGACAAAGGAGTTCTGTGGAAAAAATCAATGGGAAAGGAAAGCTTTATTAGCCTAAGGGGCAGTGGAGGGTAACAGGGCTGTACTGTGACTCCTGGTTAGCTGCTTTTTTTTTTTTTTTTATGGAATTTCGCTAGTTACCCAGGCTGGAGTGCAATGGTGCAATCTTGGCTCACCGCAACCTCCACCTCCTGAGTTCAGGCAATTCTCCTGTCTCAGCCTCCTGAGTAGCTGGGTTTACAGGCACGTGCCACCATGCCCTGCTAATTTTTTTTGTATTTTTAGTAGAGACGGGGTTTCACCATGTTGACCAGGATGGTCTCGATCTCTTGACCTCGTGATCCACCCGCCTCGGCCTCCAAAAGTGCTGGGATTACAGGCATGAGCCACTGCGCCCAGCCTGCTTTTTTTTTTTTTTTTTGAGATGGAGTTTCACTCTCGTTGCCCAGGCTGGAGTGTAGTGGCATGATCTCAGCTCACGGCAACCTCTACCTCCTGGCTTCATGCAATTCTCCTGCCTCAGCCTCCCAAGTAGCTGGGACTATAAGCATGACCACCACGCCTGGCTATTTTTTTTGTATTTTTAGTAGAGACCGCGTTTCTCCATGTTGGTCAGGCTGCTCTCAAACTCCTGAACTCAGGTAATCTGCCTGCCTTGGCCTCCCAGAGTGCTGAGATTACAGGCATGAGCCACTGCGCCCGGCCCCTGGTTAGCGTCTTTATCTGAGTGTTTTTTCTTTTTCCTTTCTTTGAGACAGGGTCTCACTTTGTTGCTCAAACTGGAGTGCAGTGGTGCGATCATAACTTACTGAAGCCTCCACTTGCAAAACTCAAGCAATCCTCCCGCTTCAGCCTCCCTAGTAGCTGGAACAACAGATGTTCACTACTACGCCCAGCTAATTTTTGTTTTTGTTGTAGAGAGAGGTTTTTGCTATGTTGCCCAGGCTGGTCTCAAACTCCTGGGCTCAACTGATCCTCTTGCCTCAGCTTCCCAAAGTGCTGGGATTACAGGTGTAAGCCACCACACCTACCCCTTATCTGAGTTTTCCTAACAGTCTGAACAATAAGCTTGTTGTTGGAAAGCTGTAGGAGTCCTGGGAATTTCCCTGAATGAAATACTGCTCTACAAGGGGAGGCTTTGTGTCTTAAGAGTTCAGGGTGTAGGGGCTGGCTGGAGGCCTCAGGTAGAGAGGAAGGCCCAGTTAGGATTTTCTTTTCTTTTTTTTTTTTTTGAGACGGAGTTTCGCTCTTGTTACCCAGGCTGGAGTGCAATGGCGCGATCTCGGCTCACCGCAACCTCCGCCTCCTGGGTTCAGGCAATTCTCCTGCCTCAGCCTCCTGAGTAGCTGGGATTATAGGTACGCACCACCATGCCCAGCTAATTTTTTTTTGTATTTTTAGTAGATACGGGGTTTCACCATGTTGACCAGGTTGGTCTCGATCTCTCGACCTCGTGATCCACCCGCCTCGGCCTCCCAAAGTGCTGGGATTACAGGCTTGAGCCACCGCGCCCGGCCAGGATTTTCTTTGCCGGAGTCTATCACTGCTAAGTGCCTTGGCCTGGGGAATGCCTGCTAAGGGGGCATGGAGCACAGATTCCCCACTGACATCTCCACAGTCCAAGCAGGAAGCAGGACTGAGTGGCCCCACTTACTCCCTACAGGATAGGAAAGGAGGGCAGTGCCCCGGTGAGGAGCTGTACAGGGTGTCCCTTGGGATGCTTGCTGGAAGGGTAGGAAGGGCACAGGACGTGCTGGGACCACGAAGGGATCAAAGCCTCTCCCACTTGATTTATTTCCAGGCCTGTAACGCTCCCCTGCGTGCACCCAGTGCTTCAGCAATCAACCCCGACCAATGCCTTTTGTCCTGTGTTCAGTAGAGATAAGAAAAAAAAAAAAAATTAGTAGAGGGCAAAAAACACTGGTTTACTCTAACTCTTTACTGGCATTCAAGAAACTTCTTCGGTTTGATAGGCTTTAAGCTTCTTCCCAGATTCAAAATGCTGTGATTGGCACTAAATGGACCCTATCTCTGCCCAGGTAGTCTAGCTTCTGGCTGCAAAGTCTTTGGTGTCCTTGCAATGGGGCAGGCATAACCTCTCCTCTCTCCCTTATCTTCCCGGTCTCTCTTTACAAGGTTTCACTCTGTCACCCAGCCTGGAGTGCAGTGGTGCAATCATGGCTCACTGCAGCCTCAACCTCCTAGGCTCAAGTAGTCCTCCCATGTCAGCCTCTGGAGTAGCTGGGTCTACAGGCATGCACCACCGCATCCAGCTAATTTTTTTTTTTTTTTTTTTTTTTTTTTTGAGACGGAGTTTTGCTCTTGTTGCCCAGGCTGGAGTGCAATGGCGCGATCTCGGCTCACCGCAACCTCCGCCTCCTGGGTTCAGGCAATTCTCCTGCCTCAGCCTCCTGAGTAGCTGGGATTACAGGCACGCGCCACCATGCCCAGCTAATTTTTAGTATTTTTAGTAGAGGCGGGGTTTCACCATGTTGACCAGGATGGTCTCGATCTCTTGACCTCGTGATCCACCTGCCTCGGCCTCCCAAAGTGCTGGGATTACAGGCTTGAGCCACCGCGCCCGGCTGTTTTTTTTTTTTTTTTGAGATGGAGTCTCACTGTCGCCCAGGCCAGAGTGCAATGGTACGATTTCAACTCACTCTAACCTCTGCTTGAACCCAGGTTCAAGCAATTCTCTGCCTCAGCCTCCCTCTGGGATTATAGGCGCCTGCCACCACACCTGGCTAATTTTCGTATCTTTAGTAGAGATGGGGTTTCACCATCTTGGCCAGGCTGATCTTGACCTTGTGATCCACCCACCTCGACCTCCCGAAGTGCTGGGATTACAGGCATGAGCCACCGCACCCGGCCTAATTTTTGTATTTTTTGTAGTGATGATCTGCCATGTTGCCCAGGCTGGCCTTGAACTCCTGGGCTCAAGCCATCCTCTCACTTCAGCCTCTCAAAGTGCTGAGTTTATAGACTTGAGCCACCGTGCCCTGCCTGCCTCTCTCTCTTCTGATGCAGGAAACCCTGATTTTGGAGCTTTTCCCAGTGGATCACCTCTGATAAATCTAGTCTCCTGTTCATCTGCTCTTTTATTTATGTAAAAAATTTTTTTTTTTTTTTTTTTTTGAGACGGAGTTTCGCTCGTTACCCAGGCTGGAGTGCAATGGCGCGATCTCGGCTCACCGCAACCTCCGCCTCCTGGGCTCAGGCAATTCTCCTGCCTCAGCCTCCTGAGTAGCTGGGATTACAGGCACACGCCACCATGCCCAGCTAATTTTTAGTATTTTTAGTAGAGACGGGGTTTCACCATGTTGACCTGGATGGTCTCGATCTCTCGACCTCGTGATCCACCCGCCTCGGCCTCCCAAAGTGCTGGGATTACAGGCTTGAGCCACCGCGCCCGGTCAAAAAAATTTTTTAAAGACTAGTCAAGTGCAGTAGTAGGAAGGGGGGAAAGGGTAGAACAAGGAGTTTGATCTGTAAATGATTGTGAATAACCAACTGAAATATCTCACTACCTTCAGACCAGCCCCATCTGCTCTTTTGAAGGGCTCCTCTCAGCTTCCTCATCTGTAAAATGTGAATCGTGAGTGGCAGGAGGTGGGTGGGGATTTGTACTGGAGGATTTTCTTTTCTTTTTTTTTTTTTTTTAGAGACGGGGTTTCACCATGTTGACCAGGATGGTCTCGATCTCTCGACCTCGTGATCCACCCGCCTCGGCCTCCCAAAGTGCTGGGATTACAGGCTTGAGCCACCGTGCCCGGCACACAATGTTAATAATATATTTAAAATTCATGACTAGTTGTTTCCATTCATCATCTCATCTATTTCTTCCAATTGGGCTTTGCTAGGTGGGTATGAATATGATTACAGACGGGAAAACAGGATTAGAAGTTGAGTGAGTCATGGCAGGCCCCAGAGCTAACCAGAAACAGGAACATTTGAACTTGAGTTTCCGAGCGTCTTCTTCCTACTCAGACTTCTTTTGGTTTTTTTTTTTTTTTTTTTTTTTTTTTTTTTGAGACGGAGTTTCGCTCGTTACCCAGGCTGGAGTGCAATGGCGCCATCTCGGCTCACCGCAACCTCCGCCTCCTGGGCTCAGGCAATTCTCCTGCCTCAGCCTCCTGAGTAGCTGGGATTACAGGCACGTGCCACCATGCCCAGCTGATTTTTTGCATTTTTAGTAGAGACGGGGTTTCACCATGTTGACCAGGATGGTCTCGATCTCTCGACCTCGTGATCCACCCGCCTCGGCCTCCCAAAGTGCTGGGATTACAGGCTTGAGCCACCGCGCCCGGCCCCTACTCAGACTTCTTACTCAATTCGGAAATGAGAGAACTCAGTGAGGAGACAAGGTGACAAGCGCATAGAACCTTGAATTTCTTGAGAGCAGGAGGAGAAAACAGTAGGAGTCAGGCTAGGAGTGTGGATTTGGAGCAAGGCAGGACAAAAAGTCAAGGCTAAGGCTGGAAAAGCTCTCCCTGGGAGTGCTTGAACAACAGATTAGGATGAGGGAACAGCAGGAAAGATCAGAGGGAGAACCTCCTATGAGACAGGCTCCTCAGCGAAACTCCCATAGTGGTGGAGCCCAGGGGGCTTGAACCAGGAGCCCTTTGAGGGCATGCTAGCTTTGCAGCCCTGGGGTCCTGTGAGTTCTGCGTGCAGCTTTCAGAGTTGCACCTTATTCCAGTCACTTCTCCAGTTACTGAATTCCATCTTCTCCTAGCTATGAAGGAGGGATGCTATGGTGGGGGTGCAGACCAGGCCACTGGATAGCCTGGGTTTGAGTCCTGATTTATCCTCCACTTCCTGGCTGACTTTGCACAATGATTCCCTTGGTCCTTGGTTTCTTTACCTGTGGAATGTAGCTATAATAGTTCTTAAATAATATGAATTGTTGGGGTTGAAATTATACATTAAAACACTAGTTGGCCAGGCGCGGTGGCTCACATCTGTAATCTCAGCACTTTGGGAGGCAGATCACGAGATCAGGAGATTGACATCATCCTGGCTAATGCGGTGAAATCCCGTCTCTACTAAAAATACAAAAAATTAACTGGGCATGGTGGCATACCTGGTAAATTTTGACAGCGATACTAGAAAAGTTAACATGTACCAGTACAGCGCCTATTGCTTGCCAGTGTTTTGAGTGCTTTGCAAACAACTCATTCAATCCTCCTATCTCCAGAGCACCCCCTGAGACACATTATATCTTTTCCCCACTTGCAGATGAGGAAACTTGCCCAAGGTGACAGAAATCAGGACTCAAGCCCAGGCTGCTGACTCCTAAGACCATGCTCTTACGCCATATTGTCTGTGGCCTCCATGTTTCTGTTGTATTTTTGGCATTTGCTGACTTTTAAGTGTGGGAAGGATTTGAGAGGCAGAGAAGAGGCACTTTGGGAACAACATGAACCAAAACACGAGTGGTTTGCAGCTACATTATCACAATGGCTCCTGTTTGTGAGGGTTTAGTGCAACCAGCGTTTTTCTCTTTTCTTTTTTTTTTTTTTTTTTTTGAGACGGAGTTTCGCTCTTGTTACCCAGGCTGGAGTGCAATGGCGCGATCTTGGCTCACCGCAACCTCCGCCTCCTGGGCTCAGGCAATTCTCCTGCCTCAGCCTCCTGAGTAGCTGGGATTACAGGCACGCGCCACCACGCCCAGCTAGTTTTTTGTATTTTTAGTAGAGACGGGGTTTCACCATGTTGACCAGGATGGTCTCGATCTCTCGACCTCGTGATCCACCCGCCTCGGCCTCCCAAAGTGCTGGGATTACAGGCTTGAGCCACCGCGCCCGGCCCCGAGGCTAGGAATTTAAAACTAGCTTATGCAACACAGGGAGAGCTTGTCTCAAAAAAAAAAAAAAAAAATGTGATCTAAGATAATATAGGCTAGGAAATCAGTTTTACGTGAATGAAAGCAGAGGGTCAAAATGTTTGCTTATTGCCCTGCTTTGAGCATTTTTATCATTACAGTTTTCACACAGGGTCTAGTGGCAGAGGGCTTCGTGCACATCAGGTGGTTTCGAGAGTGCCACACATTTAAAAGAAAGAAGGCTTGGACTAAAGCCAGGCCTTATCCTAAGGCTGACAATGGGCTGGGGATCAGGGAAGCCCGGGTGCTGTCAGGGGAGTCCTTGAGGAAGCCGCCGCTTGCCAGAGAGCCCTCCTCTTTCTTTTCTGCCAGCTGCAGCTGTTTACTTGAAGATGGGGACACCATTTTGGGCGGGGGCAGCTGAAGTCCCTGAAGCACTACTTTCCCACCTAGAACCTGAGTCTTGAGGCATCATCTGGACTCGTGCCCTCTCTGAGGCAGAAATCCTCTCCTCCTCAGACACCAGCTGAGCTGGGGGAATCTGAACATCAGGCGATGAGTCTGCAAGATGGTTTAACAACTAAGGACATGTGGTGTCCTCACAGGAGTCCTGTGGGCTGAGCAGCAGCCGCCCCTCCTTCTACCCAGCACAAAATTTGGTTTGCCCGGCTCTTTCTAAATCTGGGTCTTCAGTGAATGTTTAGTACTTGACAAAGGAGTTCTGTGGAAAAAATCAATGGGAAAGGAAAGCTTTATTAGCCTAAGGGGCAGTGGAGGGTAACAGGGCTGTACTGTGACTCCTGGTTAGCTGCTTTTTTTTTTTTTTTTATGGAATTTCGCTAGTTACCCAGGCTGGAGTGCAATGGTGCAATCTTGGCTCACCGCAACCTCCACCTCCTGAGTTCAGGCAATTCTCCTGTCTCAGCCTCCTGAGTAGCTGGGTTTACAGGCACGTGCCACCATGCCCTGCTAATTTTTTTTGTATTTTTAGTAGAGACGGGGTTTCACCATGTTGACCAGGATGGTCTCGATCTCTTGACCTCGTGATCCACCCGCCTCGGCCTCCAAAAGTGCTGGGATTACAGGCATGAGCCACTGCGCCCAGCCTGCTTTTTTTTTTTTTTTTTGAGATGGAGTTTCACTCTCGTTGCCCAGGCTGGAGTGTAGTGGCATGATCTCAGCTCACGGCAACCTCTACCTCCTGGCTTCATGCAATTCTCCTGCCTCAGCCTCCCAAGTAGCTGGGACTATAAGCATGACCACCACGCCTGGCTATTTTTTTTGTATTTTTAGTAGAGACCGCGTTTCTCCATGTTGGTCAGGCTGCTCTCAAACTCCTGAACTCAGGTAATCTGCCTGCCTTGGCCTCCCAGAGTGCTGAGATTACAGGCATGAGCCACTGCGCCCGGCCCCTGGTTAGCGTCTTTATCTGAGTGTTTTTTCTTTTTCCTTTCTTTGAGACAGGGTCTCACTTTGTTGCTCAAACTGGAGTGCAGTGGTGCGATCATAACTTACTGAAGCCTCCACTTGCAAAACTCAAGCAATCCTCCCGCTTCAGCCTCCCTAGTAGCTGGAACAACAGATGTTCACTACTACGCCCAGCTAATTTTTGTTTTTGTTGTAGAGAGAGGTTTTTGCTATGTTGCCCAGGCTGGTCTCAAACTCCTGGGCTCAACTGATCCTCTTGCCTCAGCTTCCCAAAGTGCTGGGATTACAGGTGTAAGCCACCACACCTACCCCTTATCTGAGTTTTCCTAACAGTCTGAACAATAAGCTTGTTGTTGGAAAGCTGTAGGAGTCCTGGGAATTTCCCTGAATGAAATACTGCTCTACAAGGGGAGGCTTTGTGTCTTAAGAGTTCAGGGTGTAGGGGCTGGCTGGAGGCCTCAGGTAGAGAGGAAGGCCCAGTTAGGATTTTCTTTTCTTTTTTTTTTTTTTGAGACGGAGTTTCGCTCTTGTTACCCAGGCTGGAGTGCAATGGCGCGATCTCGGCTCACCGCAACCTCCGCCTCCTGGGTTCAGGCAATTCTCCTGCCTCAGCCTCCTGAGTAGCTGGGATTATAGGTACGCACCACCATGCCCAGCTAATTTTTTTTTGTATTTTTAGTAGATACGGGGTTTCACCATGTTGACCAGGTTGGTCTCGATCTCTCGACCTCGTGATCCACCCGCCTCGGCCTCCCAAAGTGCTGGGATTACAGGCTTGAGCCACCGCGCCCGGCCAGGATTTTCTTTGCCGGAGTCTATCACTGCTAAGTGCCTTGGCCTGGGGAATGCCTGCTAAGGGGGCATGGAGCACAGATTCCCCACTGACATCTCCACAGTCCAAGCAGGAAGCAGGACTGAGTGGCCCCACTTACTCCCTACAGGATAGGAAAGGAGGGCAGTGCCCCGGTGAGGAGCTGTACAGGGTGTCCCTTGGGATGCTTGCTGGAAGGGTAGGAAGGGCACAGGACGTGCTGGGACCACGAAGGGATCAAAGCCTCTCCCACTTGATTTATTTCCAGGCCTGTAACGCTCCCCTGCGTGCACCCAGTGCTTCAGCAATCAACCCCGACCAATGCCTTTTGTCCTGTGTTCAGTAGAGATAAGAAAAAAAAAAAAAATTAGTAGAGGGCAAAAAACACTGGTTTACTCTAACTCTTTACTGGCATTCAAGAAACTTCTTCGGTTTGATAGGCTTTAAGCTTCTTCCCAGATTCAAAATGCTGTGATTGGCACTAAATGGACCCTATCTCTGCCCAGGTAGTCTAGCTTCTGGCTGCAAAGTCTTTGGTGTCCTTGCAATGGGGCAGGCATAACCTCTCCTCTCTCCCTTATCTTCCCGGTCTCTCTTTACAAGGTTTCACTCTGTCACCCAGCCTGGAGTGCAGTGGTGCAATCATGGCTCACTGCAGCCTCAACCTCCTAGGCTCAAGTAGTCCTCCCATGTCAGCCTCTGGAGTAGCTGGGTCTACAGGCATGCACCACCGCATCCAGCTAATTTTTTTTTTTTTTTTTTTTTTTTTTTTGAGACGGAGTTTTGCTCTTGTTGCCCAGGCTGGAGTGCAATGGCGCGATCTCGGCTCACCGCAACCTCCGCCTCCTGGGTTCAGGCAATTCTCCTGCCTCAGCCTCCTGAGTAGCTGGGATTACAGGCACGCGCCACCATGCCCAGCTAATTTTTAGTATTTTTAGTAGAGGCGGGGTTTCACCATGTTGACCAGGATGGTCTCGATCTCTTGACCTCGTGATCCACCTGCCTCGGCCTCCCAAAGTGCTGGGATTACAGGCTTGAGCCACCGCGCCCGGCTGTTTTTTTTTTTTTTTTGAGATGGAGTCTCACTGTCGCCCAGGCCAGAGTGCAATGGTACGATTTCAACTCACTCTAACCTCTGCTTGAACCCAGGTTCAAGCAATTCTCTGCCTCAGCCTCCCTCTGGGATTATAGGCGCCTGCCACCACACCTGGCTAATTTTCGTATCTTTAGTAGAGATGGGGTTTCACCATCTTGGCCAGGCTGATCTTGACCTTGTGATCCACCCACCTCGACCTCCCGAAGTGCTGGGATTACAGGCATGAGCCACCGCACCCGGCCTAATTTTTGTATTTTTTGTAGTGATGATCTGCCATGTTGCCCAGGCTGGCCTTGAACTCCTGGGCTCAAGCCATCCTCTCACTTCAGCCTCTCAAAGTGCTGAGTTTATAGACTTGAGCCACCGTGCCCTGCCTGCCTCTCTCTCTTCTGATGCAGGAAACCCTGATTTTGGAGCTTTTCCCAGTGGATCACCTCTGATAAATCTAGTCTCCTGTTCATCTGCTCTTTTATTTATGTAAAAAATTTTTTTTTTTTTTTTTTTTTGAGACGGAGTTTCGCTCGTTACCCAGGCTGGAGTGCAATGGCGCGATCTCGGCTCACCGCAACCTCCGCCTCCTGGGCTCAGGCAATTCTCCTGCCTCAGCCTCCTGAGTAGCTGGGATTACAGGCACACGCCACCATGCCCAGCTAATTTTTAGTATTTTTAGTAGAGACGGGGTTTCACCATGTTGACCTGGATGGTCTCGATCTCTCGACCTCGTGATCCACCCGCCTCGGCCTCCCAAAGTGCTGGGATTACAGGCTTGAGCCACCGCGCCCGGTCAAAAAAATTTTTTAAAGACTAGTCAAGTGCAGTAGTAGGAAGGGGGGAAAGGGTAGAACAAGGAGTTTGATCTGTAAATGATTGTGAATAACCAACTGAAATATCTCACTACCTTCAGACCAGCCCCATCTGCTCTTTTGAAGGGCTCCTCTCAGCTTCCTCATCTGTAAAATGTGAATCGTGAGTGGCAGGAGGTGGGTGGGGATTTGTACTGGAGGATTTTCTTTTCTTTTTTTTTTTTTTTTAGAGACGGGGTTTCACCATGTTGACCAGGATGGTCTCGATCTCTCGACCTCGTGATCCACCCGCCTCGGCCTCCCAAAGTGCTGGGATTACAGGCTTGAGCCACCGTGCCCGGCACACAATGTTAATAATATATTTAAAATTCATGACTAGTTGTTTCCATTCATCATCTCATCTATTTCTTCCAATTGGGCTTTGCTAGGTGGGTATGAATATGATTACAGACGGGAAAACAGGATTAGAAGTTGAGTGAGTCATGGCAGGCCCCAGAGCTAACCAGAAACAGGAACATTTGAACTTGAGTTTCCGAGCGTCTTCTTCCTACTCAGACTTCTTTTGGTTTTTTTTTTTTTTTTTTTTTTTTTTTTTTTGAGACGGAGTTTCGCTCGTTACCCAGGCTGGAGTGCAATGGCGCCATCTCGGCTCACCGCAACCTCCGCCTCCTGGGCTCAGGCAATTCTCCTGCCTCAGCCTCCTGAGTAGCTGGGATTACAGGCACGTGCCACCATGCCCAGCTGATTTTTTGCATTTTTAGTAGAGACGGGGTTTCACCATGTTGACCAGGATGGTCTCGATCTCTCGACCTCGTGATCCACCCGCCTCGGCCTCCCAAAGTGCTGGGATTACAGGCTTGAGCCACCGCGCCCGGCCCCTACTCAGACTTCTTACTCAATTCGGAAATGAGAGAACTCAGTGAGGAGACAAGGTGACAAGCGCATAGAACCTTGAATTTCTTGAGAGCAGGAGGAGAAAACAGTAGGAGTCAGGCTAGGAGTGTGGATTTGGAGCAAGGCAGGACAAAAAGTCAAGGCTAAGGCTGGAAAAGCTCTCCCTGGGAGTGCTTGAACAACAGATTAGGATGAGGGAACAGCAGGAAAGATCAGAGGGAGAACCTCCTATGAGACAGGCTCCTCAGCGAAACTCCCATAGTGGTGGAGCCCAGGGGGCTTGAACCAGGAGCCCTTTGAGGGCATGCTAGCTTTGCAGCCCTGGGGTCCTGTGAGTTCTGCGTGCAGCTTTCAGAGTTGCACCTTATTCCAGTCACTTCTCCAGTTACTGAATTCCATCTTCTCCTAGCTATGAAGGAGGGATGCTATGGTGGGGGTGCAGACCAGGCCACTGGATAGCCTGGGTTTGAGTCCTGATTTATCCTCCACTTCCTGGCTGACTTTGCACAATGATTCCCTTGGTCCTTGGTTTCTTTACCTGTGGAATGTAGCTATAATAGTTCTTAAATAATATGAATTGTTGGGGTTGAAATTATACATTAAAACACTAGTTGGCCAGGCGCGGTGGCTCACATCTGTAATCTCAGCACTTTGGGAGGCAGATCACGAGATCAGGAGATTGACATCATCCTGGCTAATGCGGTGAAATCCCGTCTCTACTAAAAATACAAAAAATTAACTGGGCATGGTGGCATACCTGGTAAATTTTGACAGCGATACTAGAAAAGTTAACATGTACCAGTACAGCGCCTATTGCTTGCCAGTGTTTTGAGTGCTTTGCAAACAACTCATTCAATCCTCCTATCTCCAGAGCACCCCCTGAGACACATTATATCTTTTCCCCACTTGCAGATGAGGAAACTTGCCCAAGGTGACAGAAATCAGGACTCAAGCCCAGGCTGCTGACTCCTAAGACCATGCTCTTACGCCATATTGTCTGTGGCCTCCATGTTTCTGTTGTATTTTTGGCATTTGCTGACTTTTAAGTGTGGGAAGGATTTGAGAGGCAGAGAAGAGGCACTTTGGGAACAACATGAACCAAAACACGAGTGGTTTGCAGCTACATTATCACAATGGCTCCTGTTTGTGAGGGTTTAGTGCAACCAGCGTTTTTCTCTTTTCTTTTTTTTTTTTTTTTTTTTTGAGACGGAGTTTCGCTCTTGTTACCCAGGCTGGAGTGCAATGGCGCGATCTCGGCTCACCACAACCTCCGCCTCCTGGGTTCAGGCAATTCTCCTGCCTCAGCCTCCTGAGTAGCTGGGATTACAGGCACGTGCCACCATGCCCAGCTAATTTTTTGTATTTTTAGTAGAGACGGGGTTTCACCATGTTGACCAGGATGGTCTCGATCTCTTGACCTTGTGATCCACCCGCCTTGGCCTCCCAAAGTGCTGGGATTACAGGCTTGAGCCACCGCGCCCGGCCTTCTTTTTTCTTTTCTTTTTTTTTTTTTAAATATGGAACGCTTCACAAATTTGCGTATCATCCTTGCACAGGGGCCATGCTAATCTTCTCTGTATCGTTCCAATTTTAGTATATGTGCTGCCGAAGCGAGCACAGTGTTTTTCGTTTGTTTGTTTTTGAGACAGTCTTACCCTGTCCCCAGGCTGGAGTGCAGCTGTGAGATCAGGGGTCACTGCAACTTCCGCCTCCCAGGTTCAAGCGATTCTCTTGCCCAAGCCTCCCAAGTAGCTGGGACTACAGGCATGTGTCACCACGCCCAGGTAATTTTTTTTTTGTATTTTTAGTAGAGTAGGGGTTTCACTATGTTGGTCAGGCTGATCTCGAACTCCTGACCTCAAATGATCCGCCCACCTTGGCCTCCTAAAGTGCTGGGATTACAGGCGTGAGTCACCACACCAGCCCAATATTATTGTTGTTTACTTACACATGGGCCTTGTTTGCCATCTGCTTGCTTGAAGGGCAGGAAACATATTCAACCCATCCTTGAGTCTAGCCCATGGCCTGGCTCATGTTCAGTGCTCATTAAAGGGTCTAGACTGAAATCAACCAGGACATTGGCCTGCCACAGTGGCTCACACCTGTCATTCCAGTGCCTCTGGGAGGTTGCTGCTGGAGGACTGCTTGAGGCCAGGAGTTTGAGACAAGCCCAGTCGACAAAGCGAGACCCAAGCCAGGAGTTTGAGACCAGCCCAGTCAACATAGTGAGACTGGTCTCTACAAAAAACTAAGAAAAACAACTATTCAAGAGGCTAAGGCAGGAGGATCGCTTGAGCCCAGGAGTTCAAGACTGCTGCAGTGAGCTATGATCATGCTACTGCACTCTACTTTGGCGACATAGGGAAACCCTTTTTCAAAAAACAGAAAGAAAGATGGGCGAGATGGCCCACGCCTGTAAACCCAGCACTTTGGGACGTCGGTGGGTCACTTGAGGTCACGAGTTTGATCCCAGCCTGACCAACGTGGTAAAACCCCGTCTCTACTAAAATTATAAAACTTAGCCGGGTGAGGGGGGGTTGTGGTGCACTTGGAGGCTGAGGCAGGAGAATCGCTTGAAAGCGGGAGGTGGAGGTTGCAGTGAGCTGAGATTGCGCCACTGCACTCCAGCCTGGGGGACAGCTGTGTCTCAAAAAAAAAATTACGATAAATTGCTGATTGGGGCTGGGAGAAGGACAGGCAGTGACCAGATTTTGCCCCTTTCTGAAATATTTGAAGAGTTCTAGCGTTTTATTCCTTGTTGGAGGCCCAGAAATCACTGACTTGACGTATGTTAAGACTGTAGACAGAGCCGGGATAGAGACCCATGCTGGAAAATGAGCAGGTTCTGGGATCAGCAGGGTCACGGTCAGTTTCCTTACCCGTAAACTAGGAGTAAAAAGATCAGTGTCCTACTGAAATGAGACACCAATAGTAAAAACTATTACTTACTAAGCACTTCCAAGTACCTGGTAAATTTTATGATCCCATTTTACGGATGAGGCTGAGGTTTCGCGACTTGCCCGAAGATTCAAAGCAAGTAGAATGCACGAGTGAAGACTCGAACACAAGTCTGTGAATCAATCTCTGCGTGGGGATGGGAACGTTTTCAGTGATAAGGGCCACTTAATCTCGCCGAGTGGCTCGAGAGCAGCGCAGAAGCCCGCAGATTGGGGCCTCCCCCAGAACCCGCCGCCCTCTGCCCTCTGCCCTCTGCCCGCCGCCCTCCGCCCTCCGCCCGCCGCCCTCAGTCCTCCGTTTGCTTACGTGCGCTCCGTGACCGCCGCGGCAGACGCGGGACTGGCAAAGCAGGCCGCATGCGCCCTGGCACGCCGGAGCGCTCCCTCTCCCCTCCTGGGCCGCGGCGCCTGTATGCGGCGCATGCGCCCACCTGGCGTGCGTAGGGCGATCCCGAGCAAGCGGAAAGATTTGGGCAAGAACCTGCGCGGGAGCCGGGCCGTGCAGTGCGAACGCGCAGGCGCGGCCGAGGGGGCGGGCTACCACTCCGGAATCTGCGAACCCCAGTCGGTGCCGCATCCCCATCCCGCAGCCATGGCCGCCTACAAACTGGTGCTGATCCGGCACGGCGAGAGCGCGTGGAACCTGGAGAACCGCTTCAGCGGCTGGTACGACGCCGATCTGAGCCCGGCGGGCCATGAGGAGGCGAAGCGTGGCGGGCAGGCGCTGCGAGGTGCGGAGGGGCCGGGCGGGGGCTGCGAAGGGCCGGGTGTCCGGCTTTGGAGGCCGCCTGACTGGCGTCCGCGCCCTCCCGGAGAGGGCCAGCACTTTGGGCAGCGTCTCTCTAGTAGCTTAGTGTGTAGTCGAGAAGATGAGTGTAGAGGGAGAGTCGACTTGTTCAAGGTCACGCGGTGGAGCGTGAGGAAGTGTGCCAAGGGGGGGGACCCAGGGCGGTCGCCCCTTAACCCTTTGCGCTCCCCACGACACCGCCTCTCAGTTTTCCCTTTCTAGTCTGAGCATTTAATAAGTCGGGGACAGGCCGGGCGCGGTGGTTCACGCCTTTAATCCCAGCACGTTGGGAGGCTGAGGCGGGTGGATCACATGAGGTCAGAAGTTCGATACCAGCCTGACCAACACGGTGAAACCCCTTCTCTTCTGAAAATACAAAATTAGCCGGACGTGGTGGCGCACGCCTGTAATCCCAGCTACTTGGGAGGCTGAGGCAGGAGAATCGCATGAACCCGGGAGGCAGAGGTTGCGGTGAGCCGAGATCGCGCCACTGCACTCCAGCCTGGGCAACAAGAGCGAAACTCCGTCTTAACAACAAAAAAATAGTACGTTGAGAAGAGTTTGCCCTGATGGAGCCATCTGTGGCGGCCAGGTCTTAAGGTTCCCCCAGCGCCAGAAGCAGTTGGTGCAGTCTGGGGCTCTTGGAGGAGGACGCCATGTGCTTTAAAGCAGCTGTAACCAGGGCTTCTCAAGAGGCTGCTACGGATCCTAGCGGAGAGGCCTCGTCCCCAGCAGTAGGTGGAGTCCCTGGGGGTGCCTAACAAGCTTCAGGACACCAATAAATACACGTGCTTGGGTAGGACTTTGCTTTTCAGCAGCATTCCACAAATAGTGTGTCCAAAACGCATCCGTAGATGTAACTGAGTGAATGAATGATTTGAGTTGCCCTTCTACGCTCCAATAAAGTACGTAAGATTTAATCATCCTCATCCCTCCCTGTCCCCTTTATAGTTGTGAAAAGTGAGGATTTGCAAAGATGACTTGTACAAGGTCAAATCTTATTTCTAGTCCAGTGTCCTCGCCCTAGTTCTGGCAGAAGTAACAGGTAGGTGCGAGGAACTGGTAGGCCTTTGACCAAGGACGCTAGGCAAAGGTGGAAGTGGCTGAGATAATGCTTGCCTATCTAGGCTTGCCCACGCCCCAGTCTGCTCTTTGTGGTTTTGGAATGCTAATAAGGAAGCGTTCCCTGCTGCCAGCACTGCAAAGAATCCCTGGACTGAAGAGGTGCTTCCACTGATAGGGGCGGATCCTGCTTTGCTCCCTTCTAACCTCTGGACAAAGCAGCATCCATTCATAAGGGTCATTGATGAGGCACAGGTATTTGGCCTCAGGTTGCTCCCCTACCTTCTGGCCTTCACTGTACCATCCTTCTCAAATGAAGCAAAACTCGAGACAGTCTGGGAAATGTAATCTTCTGCGGGTAGGGTGGGCATGGGAGTGAATGTTTGGGATGGTCTGGCGTGACCTCATCTTTTAGGAGAGGCTGGGAAATGGAAAGTGCTGGTAAGGGAGGCCATTTTCTTTAGCTCTCTGGCAGGAAGAACTGTATCAGTCCTAGGTGGTTTGCCAATGTCTGGTCCAGGTTAACTGCATGTTGTTTCTATTTGATACCGATCAAATGGTTAAACTTGTAATCTCTGTAAAATAACAGATCCTGTTTCAGTTTTAAATGTTAGTAGCATTAAATTAAAAATTTAACAGTATAAAAGGTCGAAAATGTATAAATAATTCGTCAGTGCTTTAAGTGATAGGGAGAAAGCTAGTGAGAACTGAGTTTCCCCATGCATCCTTACTGCTAAGAGAGGGATAGCCTCGGGGATGATGGAGTCCACACCACACTGTCCACCCCCACCCCTGCCAGTGTCTCTAGGCTATGTTTTAGTTTGATGGGCAAGTTAAAGGAAGAGGCATTATGCTCTGATTCTTCAGGTTTTCTGTTAAGAGTCCTAAGCGGAACTTATTTGCTCCTTGAGGACCTATTTATGTGTCCAGAGTGAGCGGCTTCATTGCAAGTGGACACATTGCAGTGAAACAGACTGAAGCTCTCCAGCATGGAGGCTGAGGCTTGCACTGTGGGTATTCACTTCCAGGTGACTCAGCCTTTTGTTGGGGAGCCATTCCTCTCCTTACAGTTAGGAAGGTGACAGGAAGTGAGTCTACTAGGACTTGTCTGGATGCTCAGTAATGAGATCTGCTTCTTTGTCTTGTGGGTGGTGTGAGTTTTTCCGGTGATTAACATCCCCCACCGCCCCCGCAGCTGCCCCAGCCTTCATTCAGTAAGAATGAGTTCTGGGGCGGGCGCAGTGGCTCATGCCTATAATCCCAGCACTTTGGGAGGCTGAGGCGGGTGGATCACCCGAGGTACGGAGTTCAAGACCAGCCTTGCCAACATGGTGAAACCCCCGTTTCTACTAAAAATACAAAAATTGGCCGGGCGCGGTGGCTCACGCCTGTAATCCCAGCACTTTGGGAGGCCGAGGCGGGTGGATCATGTGGTCAAGAGATCGAGACCATCCTGGTCAACAAGGTGAAACCTCGTCTCTACTAAAAATACAAAAAATTAGCTGGGTGTGGTGGCGCATGCCTGTAATCCCAGCTACTCAGGAGGCTGAGGCGGGAGAATTGCCTGAACCCAGGAGGCAGAGGTTGCGGTGAGCCGAGATCGCGCCATTGCACTCCAGCCTGGGTAACAAGAGTGAAACTCCGCCTCAAAAAAAAAAAAAAAAAAAAAAAAAACGAAAAAACAAACAAAAAAAACAAAAATTAGCCAGGCGTGGTGGCAGGCGCCTGTAATCCCAGCTACTCAGGAGGCTGAGGTAGAGAACTGCTTGAACCCAGGACGTGGAGTGACAGAGCCGAAACTCTGTCTTTAAAAAAAAAAAAAAGAGGTTTTGAGGTTTTTTTTTTTTTTTTTGAGACGGAGTTTCGCTCTTGTTGCCCAGGCTGGAGTGCAATGGCGTGATCTCGGCTCACCGCAACCTCCGCCTCCTGGGTTCAGGCAATTCTCCCGCCTCAGCCTCCTGAGTAGCTGGGATTACAGGCACGTGCCACCATGCCCAGCTAATTTTTAGTATTTTTAGTAGAGACGGGGTTTCACCATGTTGACCAGGATGGTCTCGATCTTTTGACCTCGTGATCCACCCGTCTCGGCCTCCCAAAGTGCTGGGATTACAGGCTTGAGCCACTGCCCCCGGCCTTTTTTTTTTTTTTTTTTTTTAGACTTTTTTAGACTGAGTCTCGCTCTGAAGCCCAGGCTAGAGTGCAGTGGCTTGATCTCGGCTCACTGTAGCCTCTGCCTCCCAGTGTTCAAGCAATTCTCCTGCCTCAGCCTGCTGAGTAGCTGGGATTAGAGGCATGTACCACCATGCCCAGCTAACTTTTGTATTTTTAGTAGATATGGGGTTACACCATGTTGGCCAGGGTGGTCTTTTTTTTTTTTTTTTTTTTTTGAGACGGAGTTTTGCTCTTGTTACCCAGGCTGCAGTGGTGCAATGGCGCGATCTCGGCTCACCGCAACCTCTGCCTCCTGGGTTCAGGCAATTCTCCTCCCTCAGCCTCCTGAGTAGCTGAGATTACAGGCACGCACCACCATGCCCAGCTAATTTTTTTTTTTTTGTATTTTTAATAGAGACGGGGTTTCACCATGTTGACCAGGATGGTCTCGATCTCTTGATCTCGTGATCCACCTGCCTTGGCCTCCCAAAGTGCTGGGATTACAGGCTTGAGCCACCGCGCCTGGCCCCTGCCAGGGTGGTCTTGAACTCTTGACCTCGAAACCTGCCTGCCTCAGCCTCCCAAAGTACTGGGATTACTGGTGTGAGCCACTGTGCCTGGCCTCGAGAATGAGTTCTTACTGGCTTCATTCTCAGCTGAATGACTGGCACAAAAATTCACTTCACGTTTTATTAATTACTGTTGCTAACCTCAATATTAAGCAATATCCAAGCAAGTTTGTGCTGAATTGCTTTCTTTTTTTTTTTTGAGACTGAGTCTTGCTTTGTCACCCAGGCTGGAGTGCAATGTCGCTATCTCAGCTCACTGCAACCTCCGCCTCCCAGGTTCAAGCAGTTCTCCTGTCTCAGCCTCCCAAGTAGCTGGGATTACAGGCGTACACAACCATGCCTGGCTAATTTTTGTATTTTTAATAGAGACAGGGTTTCACCATGTTGGTCAGGCTGGTCTCAAACTCCTGACCTTGTGATCCCACCTGTCTCGGCCACCCTAAGTGCTGGGATTACATGTGTGAGCCACCGTGCCCGGCCTGAGCTGAATTTCTAAGAGAGCCTTCTAGTTTCATGGAGAAAAACAGGAATTTTTTTTGGTCATCAAGGAAAGGGCCATGTCCCCATTATGGTGGGAGGGAAAATAATCTTTCATGAAACAAAAAATCATTAAGACTGATTTCTTGTAACCTATTTGTTGGGCCAACATAACTCTTGTAACAATAACTAGTGTGTATGAAGACAGATTCATTGATTAATCAGATAGAGCGTAGTACTGGCTCTTTCTTTAGTGAGTGGCTTATCCTAAACTTGGGGTTTAACACTTAAGTAGGCATTCCCCTCTGAGGGCACTTTGACTACAGTAGAGAGAAACCATGGATTAGTTTGTGGTGTGGTTTCCATACTCCACAGTGAATACAATTTCTTTTTTTCGTTTTTTGTTTTGGAGATGGAGTTTCACTCTTGTTGCCCAGGCTAGAGGGCAGTGGTGCAATCTCAGCTCACCGCAACCTCTGCCTCCGGGGTTCAAGCAATTCTCCTGCCTCAGCCTCCTGAGTAGCTGGGATTACAGGCATGTGCCACTACGCCTGGTTAATTTTATATTTTTAGTAGAGATGGGGTTTCTCCATGTTGGTCAGGCTGGTCTTGAACTCCTGACCTCAGGTGATCCACCTGCCTCAGTCTCCCAAAGTGCTGGGATTGCAAGTGTGAGCCACTGCGCTGGGCCCAGTGAGTACAATTTCATATAACAAACAAAACTGCAAACAAATGCAAAAACAAAATACAATTTCATACAACAAACTGAGGTTTTATCAGCACAGAAAGAGCTCTTTCTGTGTCCTGATTGGGACTTAAATCCTAATTTTTTTAGATCAGAGGTCTAGTAAATACCTATTAGAAGTCACAATTCCCATCCTGGCCAACATGGTGGAACTCTGTCTCTACCAAAAATACAAAAATTAGCTGGGCATCGTGGCATGCACCTGTAATCCCAGCTACTTGGGAGGCTGAGGCGGGAGAATTACTTGAACCTGGGAGGTAGAGGTTGCAGTGAGCCAAAACCACGCCATTGTACTCCAGCCTGGGTGACAGAGTGAGACACCGTCTAAAAAGAAAAATGACAATTGTAACTGAAATACAAACATCAGGATCCTTGGGAGTAAGGAAAATGGGGATGGCTAGAGATGGTGGTCATGAGTGGGATTCTGGAGTCTCACAGCATGGATTTTAATCTTTTTTTTTTTTTTGAGACGGAGTTTCACTCTCCTTACCCAGGCTGGAGTGCAATGGCGTGATCTCGGCTCACCGCAACCTCCGCCTCCTGGGCTCAGGCAATTCTGCCTCAGCCTCCTGAGTAGCTGGGATTACAGGCACGTGCCACCATGCCCAGCTAATTTTTTGCACTTTTAGTAGAGACGGGGTTTCACCATGTTGATCAGGATGGTCTCGATCTCTTGACCTCGTGATCCACCCGCCTCGGCCTCCCAAAGTGCTGGATTTTAATCTCTTACATAATAGCTGTGACCTTGGATAGACTGTAAGAATACACAAAATGGTTGGCTAAATATTTTTTTTGGCCAAATTTTTTTCTTTTGGCTAAATATTTTCATTTGGACTTATACAGGAGATTAACATGAAAGAACATTTATGGCTCAGAGTAGACCTGATTAGCTTATCCCTTTGAACTTCTGATTTCCAGATGCTGGCTATGAGTTTGACATCTGCTTCACCTCAGTGCAGAAGAGAGCGATCCGGACCCTCTGGACAGTGCTAGATGCCATTGATCAGATGTGGCTGCCAGTAGTGAGGACTTGGCGCCTCAATGAGCGGCACTATGGGGGTCTAACTGGTCTCAATAAAGCAGAAACTGCTGCAAAGCATGGTGAGGCCCAGGTGAAGATATGGAGGCGCTCTTATGATGTCCCACCACCTCCAATGGAGCCCGACCATCCTTTCTACAGCAACATCAGTAAGGTATGGACAAACAGGTTTGGTCACTCCACCCAGGATCAGGGGATTGGAATCTGGGCTTCATTCTTTTTCAGTGTCTGCCTAATCTCACTGAGTTTATAATTTATGATAAAATAGTTAATTGTACTCCTCTCCATGGAATATGACATTCACTTACTAGAAAATATGGTTGATAATTCACTATCTCCTTACTAGAAAATATGGTTGATAGTTCACTACCTCCTTTTTTGTATTTCCACTGTCATATTTTATGACACCTTGTGAATGTGAATGGGCCAAAATCTATACATTATTAAGTCTTCTAACAGATGTAACTGTTAATAAGTGGTGAACTTGGATTCTTTATTGTTTAGGATCGCAGGTATGCAGACCTCACAGAAGATCAGTTACCCTCCTGTGAGAGTCTGAAGGACACGATTGCTAGAGCTCTGCCCTTCTGGAATGAAGAAATAGTTCCGCAGATCAAGGAGGGGAAACGGGTACTGATTGCAGCCCATGGCAACAGCCTCCGGGGCATTGTCAAGCATCTGGAGGGTATGTATGTTTTTTAGAAGCGCCCTCAAGGACAGGGATAAGGAAGAATTGCAAATCAGGGACTTGATCTAAAGGAGTTTAGGAAAGGGCTGGGCATGTTAACAGCTTTAGAGATGGTTTACATTGTCAAGTGAAAATCCTCCTTATCTGGCCAAGTACAGTGGCTAACACCTATAATTGCAACACGTTGGAAGAAGGCCAAGGCAGGACTCTTTGAGGCCAGGAGTTTGAGACCAGCCTGGACAACATAGTGAGATCCTATCTCTGCAAATTTATTTATTTATTTATTTATTTATTTATTTATGAGACGGAGTTTCACTCTTGTTACCCAGGCTGGAGTGCAATGGCGCGATCTTGGCTCACCGCAACCTCCGCCTCCTGGGTTCAGGCAATTCTCCTGCCTTAACCTCCTGAGTAGCTGGGATTACAGGCACGTGCCACCATGCCCAGCTAATGTTTTATATTTTTAGTAGAGACAGGGTTTTACCATGTTGACCAGGATGGTCTTGATCTCTTGACCTTCTGATCCACCCTCCTCGGCCTCCCAAAGTGCTGGGATTACAGGTTTGAGCCACCGCGCCTGGCTTCTCTGCAAAATTTTAAAAGGCCAGGCACAGTAGTTCATGCTTGTGCTATAGCACCTTGGGAGGCCAGGAATTCAAAACCAGCGTGGGCAACAAAGCAAGACCTTGTCTGTACAAAAGAAAAATGAAAAATTAGCTGGGCATGGGGATGCCCACCTGTAGTCCCAGCTACTCAAGAGGCTGAGGCAGGAGATTGGTTGAGCCCAGCAGTTTGACGTTATAGTGAGGTATGATTGTGCCACTACATTCTAGCCTGGGTGAGAGAGTAAGATCTTGTCTCTTTTTTTTTTTTTTTTTTTTTTTTTTGAGACGGAGTTTTGCTCTTGTTACTCAGGCTGGAGTGCAATGGCGCGATCTCGGCTCACTGCAACCTCCGCCTCCTGGGTTCAGGCAATTCTCCTGCCTCAGCCTCCTGAGTAGCTGGGATTACAGGCACGCGCCACCATGCCCAGCTAATTTTTTGTATTTTTAGTAGAGACGAGGTTTCACCATGTTGACCAGGATGGTCTCGATCTCTCGACCTCGTGATCCACCCGCCTCGGCCTCCCAAAGTGCTGGGATTACAGGCTTGAGCCACCGCGCCCGGCCGATCTTGTCTCTTAAAAAAAAAAAAAAATATATATATATATATATATATAAATAAAAGAAAAAAATTCTCCTTAGTCACAGCCATGCACAGCTTCACATATGAATCTCAATTTGTCTTAAATTGTTTCACCCCCGAGGCCTAGAGGCCCATGTGTGCTGATTTTTGGTTGGATGGACACAGGATATCTGAGATGTGTATAATCTGGCTTCACTATGAGCTTCTAGATCCCACTTTGGTAGAGATATCTGGCCATAGATCTTGCTGTAGTTTGTTGGTGGTCCATCTTGTATACTTTTTCTTGCTTTTCAGTTTAACGGCTGAGAAATAAGCATGGTAGGGGCCATTCCCTGGGTTCAGAACTACTATAAAGATCAGAAAGGGTGTCTTACTTTAATTCTGTCAAAGTCCTTTGTCACATGGAGGAAAAAGAGTAAACCTGGAGGGGTGATGTGGATTTATGTCTTGTGTGGCTGATCATGGTGGATGTTTTCAGGTCTCTCTGAAGAGGCTATCATGGAGCTGAACTTGCCAACTGGTATTCCCATTGTCTATGAATTGGACAAGAATTTGAAACCCATCAAGCCCATGCAGTTCCTGGGGGATGAAGAGACCGTGCGTAAAGCCATGGAAGCTGTGGCTGCCCAGGGGAAGGCCAAGAAATGAAGGCCAGCGGGCAGGCTGCTGTCCCCAGGAGCACCCTCCCTGCCTGTTGCATCCCTCTACCCCTCCCTCCTGCACATGTCACACTGACCACATCTGTAGACATCTTGAGTTGTAGCTGCAGATGGGGATTGGTGGCTCCCAGTTTCATTTTAGCCATTTTGTCTCCTGTACCCACTCCCTTCATACATTCTAGTCAGAATTGCACTTCTAGGGCACAGGTTCTCAGTCCAAGCTGTAGAAAGGCTCCCCTTATCCAAGAGAGTTGAAAGGTAGTGATGGGCTTTTGCAAGTGCTTTGTTTACTAAAGACTTGAAGGGAGGAACATGCTAGGCTGTGATCAATGAAGAGAAGCAAGAGAGCCTGTCTACCCCAAGGAGCCAGTCCTCTGCTTGTTGGCAGTCAGGCCACTGCCTGGGGGCTGTAGTCATTCCAGTGGCAGATGAATGTAACCTGCATGGTGATGTGACAACTGTTTCCTCTCTGACCCCAGAGAAGCTGGCTCTAGAAGGTTGGGATGAATCCTGAATTTAGTTTAGGTGTTACATTTACTTTTATATATATAAAAAAGTATAGTATATATAAATAGTACAAAACAATAACCCTTTTGGGGTTTCTTGTGGCGGTTGAAATAGTACCACATATGGTCATCGGAATATAAACCATTCCTCATACCAATATGGGATCAGCTCCTTGACCTCTGAGGGGCAGGAGTGCTTCCTGCTGTGTTTCTGAATCCCTCCCCACCTTGTTTTGTTGCAGTGAAATGCCTCTTGGTCCTGTCCAAGTGTCTCACTGATTTCTGAATCATGTTCTAGTTGCTTTGCTCTGCCACATGGGTCCAGTGTTCTTTGAGCATAACTGTACTAAATCCTTTTTCCAGATCAGTATAATAAAGGAGTGATGTGCAATAGTTTCCTGTGTGATGTGGAAAACCTTATCTGAGGAAGCCTTAGCATTTAACTTGAAATGTCTCTAACTACCCTAGTCCTTGTGTGGTAGTTTGTTTTAGGACACCCAGTCACAACTTTACACGGTTGGTCCAAAAATGGGGTTTTCAAAATGTCAGCCTGCTGGGCTGAGGAAGGGGTGGCAGGCCTCCATTTCTGTTGTTCCCTGCAGTTCTTGCTTGGTGCCCCCCTGGTTACTGAATATCTGATTGAAAAGTTAAATTCTGAAACTCCATTACATCCTCTTTAAGTAAAGTCTGCTTTGTCAGTTTTTTTTTTCCCCCACAAAACCGGCTGGCTGTGCCGCACAGGCTGCACAGGCTGGAGTGTAGTAGCGTGATCGCAGCTCACTGCAACCTCCACCTCCCAGGTTGAAGTGATCCTCCCGCCCCAGCCTTCCGAGTAGCTGGGACCACAGGCATATGCCACCATGCCCACTTAATTTCTGTATTTTTAATAGAGATGGGATTTTGCCATGTTGCCCAGGCTGGTCTTGAATGAGTTTTGGCCTCCCAAAGTGCTGGGATTACAGGTATGAGCCACTGTGCAGGCCTCAGAATTTGTCTGTTTAACCCTTTCCTGTTACCAACTTGTAAACTTGATTCATACCTTTCTTTTTGGCTCTTTGAAAATTAAAGATGACCTCAAAAAGTGACTTGGTACAGTGGAAAAGGAGTATAATTACATTATAAACACAATCACCTTCTCTCTCCTTTGAAAAGATCACTGGAATACAGGAAAGCCCATAAAGCTGGAGAAAACCTTCCCTTTCCCTTCTGGTAGGAGCAAGTAACACCCTCCATCTGTTCAGCGTCTAATGAAGCTCCTCGGTGCCACCCACTGGGTGAGGGATATTATATAGGTTGGCTCTAATATTGACAACCCACGAAAGGACTGGTAACTCCTGTTTATAAAAGAGAAAACAGGCCCAAAAGAAACAGGTAAAAAGCATCAAATATCATACCACTTGGTACTGGGGTTGGGGTAGATACCGATTCAAACAAATCAAGGTCCTTATTCTAAGATTTAAATACTTTCAAGCATCTTGCTTTTCTTTTCTCTTTTTTTTTTGAGACAGAGCTTCCCTCTTATTGCCCAGGCTGGAGTGCACTGGCGCAATGTGGGCTCACTGCAAACTTCTCCTGGGTTCAGGAGATTCTTTTGCCTCAGCTTATGAAGTAGCTGAGATTATAGGCATGCGCCACCATGTCCAGCTAATTTTTTATTTTTAGTAGAGACAGGGTTTTTCCATGTTGGTCAGGTTGGTCTTGAACTCCCAACCTCAGGTGATCTGCCTGCCTCAGCCTCCCAAAGTGCTGGGATTACAGGTGTGAGCCACTGTGCCTGCATCTTGCTTTTCAACTTTAGATTTTCATTTCACTTACACACTATCCTTAAGTAATTTCAGTCTCCAAGAGCCTGGTGGGATGTAATTTCCTAGGCTATGCAGAATCCTAGGCCAGAAATTGATAATTTTTGCCAGCACAGTGGTACACACCTGTAATCCCAGCATTTAGGGAGGCTGAGGAAGGAGAATCACTTGAGGCCAGGAGTTTGAGACTGGCCTGGGCAACATAGCAAGACCATGGGTCTCTATTAAAAAAAATTAGCCATGACCATTTGAAAAAGATTAAAAAAAATTAGCCGGGCATGATGGTGTGTGCCTGTAGTCCCAGCTACTTGGCGGGTCACCTGAGCCCAGGTGTTTGAGGCTGCAATGAGCTGACAGCACCACTGCACTCCAGCCTGGGTGACATTGTGAGACCCTGTCTCTAAAAAAAATTGTACATATGGGGAAAAAAAAAAAAAAAAAAAAAGGCCAGGTGTGGTGGCTGACACCTGTAAGCCCAGCATTTTGGGAGGCCAAAGTGGGCGGATCACCTGAGGTCAGGAGTTCGAGACCAGCCTGGCCAATATGGTGAAATCCTGTCTCTACCAAAAGTTAGCCTTGTGTGATGGCACATGCCTGTAGTTCCAGCTACTGGGAAGGCTGAGGCAGAACTGCTTGAACCTGGAAGGTGAAGGCTGCAGTGAGCTGAAATCACGCCACTGCACTCCAGCCTAGGTGACAGTAGTGAGACTCCATCTCAAGAAAACAAACAAAAACACAAAACCTGCATGTGGATCTACAATGATCTCAATCTCAGCAAAATTTTCCATTAAAGAAACCCTAACATGTTCAAGCCTGGCAACAAGGGGATACAAATTAGGTGGGATGATTGTAAAGCTCACATTAAGCACCATCACTAAATACTGAAGATACGGTCTTCCTAACACTTCAAGTGACAACTCAGATTTACATTTCATCAGCAATCTCTCCATACTTAACCCTCATCCCTTCCTCATCCCCAAACTTATGCCTTCATTTCTGCTTCTGCACTTAGCCTGGGCTCATCTCTCTGCCTTGATTATCTTCATTTACTTAAGTTCTTTTTTTTTGAGACGGAGTTTCGCTCTTGCTGGAGTGCAATGGCGTGATCTCGGCTCACCGCAACCTCCGCCTCCTGGGTTCAGGCAATTTTCCTGCCTCAGCCTTCTGAGTAGCTGGGATTACAGGCATGTGCCACCATGCCCAGCTAATTTTTTTTTTGTATTTTTGGTAGAGGCGGGGTTTCACCATGTTGACCAGGATGGTCTCGATCTCTTGACCTCGTGATCCACCTGCCTCGGCCTCCCAAAGTGCTGGGATTACAGGCTTGAGCCACCGCGCCCGGCCGTTACGTTCTTTAATTTCTTTTGATCTCATGTCATTAATCCTTTCCTGGCCACCCCCTGTCAGTACTCTGTCTCACTTTTCAATTTAGATTTAACAAACATTTCCTGGAGTACCCCCTATATTGGTAATGTGTATCAAATACTTTTAGACATGCTACTTTTTTTTTTGAGACAGAGTGTCGCTCTTGTTACCAGGCTGGAGTGCAATGGCGCAATCTCGGCTCACCGCAACCTCCGCCTCCTGGGTTCAGGCAATTCTCCTGCCTCAGCCTCCTAGACATGCTACTTTTTTTAGACAGTCTCACTCTGTCGCCCAGGCTGGAGTGCAGTGGTGTAACCTCAACTCACTGTAACCTCCACTCCAGGGTTCGAGCAATTCTCCTGCCTCAGCCTCCCAAGTAGTTGGGATTACAGGCATGTGCTACCACACCTGGCTAATTTTTTTTTTTTATTTAATTTTTGTATTTTTAGTAGAGGCAGGGTTTCACCATGTTGGCCAGGCTGGTCTCAAACTCCTGACCTCAAGTGATCCACCTACCTCAGCCTCCCAAAGTGCTGAGATTTATAGGTGTGAGCCACCACATCTGTCTCACATGCTATTTGTATCACCACGTCCTTGAATTTTCATTAAACCATAATGTACCTAAATGAGGGGGATGTATATAAAGTGCTTGACTCGGTGCCTAGCATAGTGAATACTGGATAAGCAGAAGTACTGAAATATCTTGACACCAGGTAGATGGCTTTCTCTGCTTAAGACAATAGAAACTATAACATCCTTTTAGTAAAAAAGTTTTATCATAGCAAAATTACAAATGTAAAAGGACTGTCAGGATGAACAGGCTATTTCCAATATCACAGTTTGTTGGTGCCCCTAAAAGGTAAGTTTTATCACTCAAGAAAATGAAATCCACTGATAGACAGAAACGTGTTCCATCTACAGCTTAAGCTTCTCGTAGATTTTTCTGGAAGTGGCTGTTGGCCAACCCCAGTTGTTTGAATAAAGACAACAGCATCTTATAAAGATAAGTACATGTTATTGTCATACATGTACTCAGGAACAGCTTACCCCCTTCCATGGGGTAAAAAGTGGCTTCTTAGGTCTGCAAGAATTCAGGCTGTACGCGGGCCACTTTCCGGAACTCTTTAGTGTGGGTCTTAGGGCACTGCATCTCACACCAACTGATGGGAACCATCTGGACACCTGGAAGGGAAAAGCTGGTAGCGGAGCCCAGGCCCCAAAGATTTGCCGGAGACTCCTCTTTTATGCTGGGTATGAAACTGAAGTGCCACCAAGCTTCCTACTGAACCTCAACTCATAAAGAATAAACTTTGTTCATTCTACTGACTTATGAAGTGAGTCCCATTTCCTTGGATTTATATAACGAGAATCAGGCTGGGTGCAGTGGTTTATGCCTATAATCCCAGTATTTTGGGAGGCCAAGGCCGGCGGATCATTTGAGGCCAGAAGTTTGAGACCAGCCTGGCCAACATGGTGAAACTCCGTCCCTACTGAAAAAACAAAAATCAGGTCAGGCCTCGTGCCTGTAATCCCAGCACTATGGGAGGCTGAGGTGGGCGTATCACCTGAGGTTAGGAGTTCGAGATCAGCCTGGCCAACATGGAGAAACCCTGTCTCTACTAAATAAACAAAAAAATTAGCCAGGCACTGTGGCAGTTGCCTATAATCCCAGCTACTCAGGAGGCTGAAGCAAGAGAATTGCTTAAACCTGGGAGTCAGAGGTTGCAGTAGCTGAGAATGCGCCATTGTACTCCAGCTTGGGTGACAGAGTGGGACTCTGTCTCAAAAAAAAAAAAAAAAAAAATTAGCTGGGTGTGGTGGTGTGTGCCTGTAATCCCAGCTACTTGGGTGACGAGAATTACTTGAACCCAGGAGGTGGAGGCTGCCATTGCACCACTGCACTCCAGCCTCCGTGACAGAGAGACCCTGTCTCAAACAACAGCCACCACTATCACCACACAAACAAGAAAAAAAGAAATCATTCTCATCTCAGAACAAAATATCTATGGCCATACTGCTTCCCAGATAACGAAACCAGGAAAAACAATGGATTAATCCCAAAGCACAACTCCAGGGAAAATAAGGATGTGGAAGAAGGCCACCTCACCTGACTCACTGTGGGCTACCACCACTCCCAGCTCGTTTTCGGCAGTGGTTAGCAGGTAGTTGGACTGTGCGTCACCTAGGGAGATCTAGTCACATAACGCTGGTGAAGGAAAATGAGGAGTTAGGAGTCTTCCTCCCACCATAGCCACCTGAATTGTTTTTCTACTTCCGTCTCGTTTCTTTTTGTTTTCAGATGGAGTCTCGCTCTGTGATCCAGGCTGGAGTGCAGTGGTGCGATCTTAGGTCACTGCAACCTCTGCCTCCTGGGTTCAAATGATTCTCCTGCCTCAGCTTCCTGAGTAGCTGGGATTACAGGTGTGCGCCACCATGCCCAGCTAATTTTTCTATTTTTAGCAGAGACATGGTTGGAGACCTCTGAACTCCTGACCTCAGGTGATCCACCCACTCAACTTGGCCTCCCAAAGTGCTGGGATTATAGGTGTGAGCCACCGCACCCAGCCTCCATCTCTTTTGACAAAGGACCAGAATTCTGCTGGGAATAAAGGATACCACTTTGGCCAAGACAATGTCACCTGGGCGGAAACTCTTATAAATTTCAACCTGTAAAGAAAGAACAGGAATGGTAAGTGAAAGCTCTAGACTGGGTCTACATGAAACTGTGAACCCCTCTGGTAAAGCCAGTCTACTTTCTAACCCTAGAGTAGGCGTCCCCAAACTTTTTACACAGGGGGCCAGTTACTGTCCCTCAGACCGTTGGAGGGCCGCCACATACTGTGCTCCTCTCACTGACCACCACCTGAAGTGTGGCAGGGGGCCGGATAAATGGTCTCAGGGGGCCGCATGTAGCCCATGGGCCGTAGTTTGGGGACGCCTGCCCTAGAGAGTAAAAGCATCATTACTCATGTAGTCAACAACTTTTAATTGCTTCTATAGTATTATCATACAAAACAAAGTTTTTTTTTTTTTGAGAGAGAGTTTTTCTCTTTTTTTTTTTTTTTTTGAGACGGAGTTTCGCTCTTGTTGCCCAGGCTGGAGTGCAATGGCGCGATCTCGGCTCACCGCAACCTCCGCCTCCTGGGTTCAGGCAATTCTCCTGCCTCAGCCTCCTGAGTAGCTGGGATTACAGGCACACGCCACCATGCCCAGCTAATTTTTTGTATTTTTAGTAGAGACGGGGTTTCACCATGTTGACCAGGATGGTCTCGATCTCTTGACCTCGTGATCCACCCGCCTCGGCCTCCCAAAGTGCTGGGATTACAAGCTTGAGCCACCGCGCCCGGCCGAGAGTTTTTCTCTCTTGCCCAGGCTGAAGTGCAATAGTGTGATCTTGGCTCACTGCAACTTCTGCCTCCCAGGTTCAAGCAATTCTCATGCCTCAGCCTCCTCAGTAGCTGGGATTACAGGCGTGTGCCACCATGCCCTGCTAAATTTTGTAATTTTAGTAGAGACAGGGTTTTACTATGTTGGGCAGGCTGGTCTCAAACTCCTGACCTCATGATCCGCCCACCTCAGCTTCCCAATGTGCTGGGATTACGGGTATAAGCCACCGTGCCTGCCCCCAATCCTGGGTGGGATCTTGCTGTTTCACCCAGGCTGGAGTGCAGTGGTGCAATGGTAGCTCATTGCACCCTATGACTCCTGGACCAAGGGATCCTCCTGCCTCAGCCTACCGAGTAGCTAGGACTACAGGTGCATGCCACCACATAACCTCAAACACCTCAGCTCAAGCAGTCCTCCGGCCTCATTCTCTCAACCAGCTGGGACTACAGGCATGAGCCACCATGCCCGGCTAGTTTTTAATTTTTATACTCTGATGCTGATCTTTTTGTAGAGATGGGGTCTTGTTATGTTGCCAGGGCTGGTCCTGAAGTACTGGACTCAAGTGATCCTCCCCCATCAGCATCCCAAAGTACTGGGATTACAGGTGTGTGCCACCATGCCTGGCCTGAGATAATACTTTTAAAGGATTACGATTCATAAAGCCATTAAAAAAAAAAAAAAAAAAAAAAAAAAAGAACCAACCAACAACCTTGTCTTTTTCAGTTGCTCGAACATCTTCCTTGCTATAAAAAAAGAATTAACATAAAGATTAATTATCTGTGAGAAAGAATTTGTTTTTTGTTGTTCATTTGTTTGTTCTTTGAGACAGAGTTTCCCTCTGTCACCCAGGCTGGAGTACAGTGGCGTGATCTCAGTTCGCTGCAACCTCCGCCTCCCAGGTTCAAGAGATTCTTCTGCTTTATCCTCCCGAGTAGCTGGTATTACAGGTGTGTGCCACCACACCTGGCTAATTTTTGTATTTTCAGTAAAGACGGGGTTTCTCCATGTTGGCCAGGCTGGTCTGGAACTTCTGACCTCAGGAGATCCACCTGCCTCAGCTTCCCAAAGTGCAGGGATTACAGGCATGAGTCACCTTGCCCAGACTGTGAGAAAGAACTTTCCTGTAGATTCCTAGTAAATAAAGAGCTAGAAGAACAGACAAGTCTAATTGGGACCCAGCTGCTACCCAGAGGAGCAGGGTGGAGCAGCAGTATCAATACCTCAGATTAGATAAACGAAGTTCAGATTTGGCAAGAAAGGATAAGGAGTTTCATTGCCTCAGGGCATAAACAGAAGCACTAAAGCAAGGGTCTCCAACTCGTGGTGGGTCTGTGGCTTGTTAGGAACCAGGCTGCACAGAAGGAGGTGACAGGCAAGCCACAGAAGCTTTATCTGTATTTATAGCTGCTCCCCAATCACTTACATTACTGCCTGAGCTCCACCGCCTGTCAGATCAAAGCAGGCATTAGATTCTTATAGAAGTGTGAACCCTATTGTGAACTGTGCATATGAGGGAGCTAGGCTTCCCACTCCTTATGAGAATCTAATGCCTGATAATCTGTCACTGTCTCCCGTCACCCCCAGATGAGACTGTCTAGTTGCAGGGAAACAAACTCAGGGCTCCCACTGATTCTATATTATGGTGAGTTGTATAATGACTTCATTATATATTTCAGTGTAATAATAATAGAAATAACATACACAATAAATATAATGCACTCGAATCATCCTGCAACCACCCCTACCATGGTCTATGGAAAAACTGTCTTCCAAGAAACTGGTCCCTGGTGCCAAAAAGGTTGGGGACTGCTACACTACAAAACCACATCAAATCCCGAGGCTGGAAAGGGCCTCAAAAGTTAGATTATCTGGCTGGCAAGAAATGTTTGTCCTTTTTCAAAGAAGCCACAGGAAATTGCCATCTTACCCACAAATCTTTTCAATGTTTTAGAACCCCTGAGTTCAATCAATATTAAATTTAAAAAAAAAGTACTTCCTAAAACGCCTTCTACTTTGGTTTGATTCATCCTGACACTGCTAAACTTCAGCTTCACTCATTCTTTTTGCTTTACATATATTTATTTACTTAGTGATTGACTGAGACAGGGTTCACTTTGTCACCCAGGCTGGAGTGCAGCTCACTCACTGCAACCACTGCCTCCCAGGCTTAAGTGATCTTCACACCTCAGCCGCACAAGTAGCTGGGATTATAGGCGCATACCACCATGCCCAGCTAATTTTTATATATATATATATATATTTTGAGATAGAGTCTTGCTCTGTCACCAGGCTGGAGTGCAGTGGTGCAATCTCAGCTCACTGCAACTTCTGCCTCCTGGGTTCAAGTGATTCTCCTGCCTCAGCTTCCCAAATAGCTGGGACTACAGGTGTGCACCACCATGCCCGGCTAATTTTTGCATTTTTAGTAGAGACGGGGTTTCATCATATTGGCCAGGCTGGTCCAGAACTCCTGACCTTGTGATCCGCCTGCCTTGGCCTCCCAAAGTGCTGGGATTACAGGTGTGAGCTACTGCGCTGGGCTAATTTTTGTATTTTTTATAGAGAGGGAGTTTTACCATGTTGGCTAGGCTGGTTTCAGACTCCTTATCTCAAGAGATCCACCCGCCTTGGTCTCCCAAAGTGCTAGGATTACAGGCGTGAGCCACTGTGCCCAGCCTTTGCTTTACTTTTAAACCCTCTCTTCTTAACATTTTCCTTTTGTCCTAGATCATCTACATATGTGTTGGATATTACTGAGGGAGAATCAAAGCACAAAGAAAGAAAATTAGGCAAGAGAAGAACAGGAATTGTACCTGTTCCTCAAAATTCTAGACTCCCATTCTATTCCAGTTGCTAAGGCATATGTAACAAAGATACTTCTCACCGGATAGTTCCTCGAAAAGAGTTCTTAAGTGGTGTGGACCCCACATACAGGATGTGTACTTTGGCAAAGCGCGAATTGATGCTGGAGACCTGTAGAACAGAGAAAAGATCAGCATCAGAGTATAAGCAGTTGCCAGCTCAAGGAGGCAGCAATAAACTGGGAATTACTAGGACTTCAGTGCAATCAACCCTACTAAGTACAGAATTTAAGACAAGTAAAATCCTACTTCTCTCTGCATAAGTGATACATGTAAAGGGGAGTAAGAGTCACTTTGGCCACCTGATAGATATTAAATTTAAAAAAAAAAGTACTTCCTAAAATGCCTTCTATTTTGGTTTGAGTCATCCTGACACTACTAAACTTCAGCTTCACTCTTTTTACTTTAATTTATTTATTTAGTTTTTGAGACAGGATTTCACTCTGTCAACTAGGCTGGAGTGCAGTGGTGCAATCTCAGCTCACTGCAACTGATAATTACTATGGGAATCAAATAATATGGTGTTTTAAAAAAAATCTTCTCATAACTTGCCCTTCAGAGAGGTATAGATTTTTAAAAGTATAGAAGGCTAACATTCAAACAAAAACAGAAACAAAAAAACAGGCTGGACACGGAGGCTCATCCCTGTAATCCCAGCACTTTGGGAGGCCGAGGTGGGTGGATCACTTGAGGCCGAGTTTGAGACCAGTCTGGCCAAGAAGGTAAAACCCTGTCTATTCACATGCCTGTAATCCCAGCTAATAGAGAGGCAGAGGCAGGAGAATTGCCTGAACCCAGGAGGTGGAGGCTGCAGTGAGCTGAGATCACGCCACTGCACTCTAGCCTGGGCAATAGAGCAAGACCCTGTCTCAAAAAAAAAAAAAAAAAAAAAAAAAAAAAAAAAAAAAAAGAGATAAAAAAATCAAATCCAGGAATGCCAGAAAATAAAGTCTTTTGCTTTTCTGCAGAAAAAGGTCTCAGCTTAAGCTGTTCAAAAACAGGCCTCTTAATCGTCCTCTGGCATCCTGTTTCCCAGACACAGGTAGAAACTATATATTCTGGGAATCAACTGAGTGAAGGAACTGCACATGCCTGAACTTGGCTGCCTTGATTATTATCCTAGAAATGTGTAGACCAGCACAGTCCAGTAAAACTTTCTGTCATGATAGAAAAGTCATGTGCTGACCAGTACGGCAGCCATTAGCCTCAAGTGGCTACTGAGTACTTGAAATGTGGCTAATGTGACTAAGGAAATAATTTTTTTTTTTTTTTTTTGAGAGACAGGGTCTTGCCCTGTCACCCAGGCTGAAGCGATCATGGCTCACTGTAGGTTCAACCCCCTGGGCTCAAGCGATCCTCCTGCCTCAGACTCCCAAGTAGTTAGGACCACAGGCATGTGCTACCATGCCTGACTAATTTTTGATTCTTTTTGTAGAGATGAGGTTTCACTATGTTTCCCAGGATAGTCTTAAACTCTGGGCTGAAGCAATCCTCCTGCCTTGGCCTCCGAGAGTGCTAGAATTCCAGTATGAGCCACTGCACCCAGCCAGAAATAAATTTTTAATACTGCTTAAGTAGCCATATGTAGCTTGTGGCTATCATACTGGACACTGCAGTTGTAGCATGATCATGATTTCAGTATTGAATGGGCATTCAAAGCATGGAGGTTAGGACCGTCTTACCTTACAGGTTACAATAGCTCCCACATCTGGCAGTAATTGGGACTCTGTTTCTCTCATTACAGACACCACAGGAAGCTACAGAGGGAAAAACAAAAAACTGAAATGTCCTGGCTAATGGGTCAAGGCATTTGTGGCTTGACAGTAACATAGAAATGCCTTAGTACACAGTTGAGAGCTTGAGTACGGATTCATTTATAGTCCAGAGCAGAAGGCCTTAGAAACTTTAGGAAACAGTAGGACCAAGAGGCTACAGAATGCTGCTAAGACATAAATCTCACTATTCTAGATGAGTTCTAGTAAGTTTTTTGGCGATTCTCTTGGAATTTCTTGGTATATACAACTATATTGCCTGTAATCATGGACAATTTGTTTCTTTTTTTTTTCTGAGATGGAGTTTCACTCTTGTTGCCCAGGCTGGAGTACAGTGGCACGATCTTGGCTCACTGCCACCTCCGCCTCCTGAGTACAAGTGATTCTCCTGCCTCAGCCTCCCAAGTAGCTGGGATTATGGGCGCCTGCCACCATGCCCAGCTAATTTTTTGGATTTTTAGTAGAGACAGGGTTTTACCATGTTGACCAGGCTGGTCACGAACTCCTGACCACCTACCTGCCTTGGCCTTCCAAAGTGCTGGGATTACAGGAGTGAGCCACCGCACCCAGCTGACAATTTTACTCTTTCCACCAAAGTTATACTGCTTCTTTCTGTTTCTTATTGTTTGCATAGGATGAAATTTCCACAAAAATGTTACATAACAGTGGCCATGCTTGTTTTCTTCTATTTTAAGTGAATAGCTGCAGTTTGCTCTTTGAGCATGGTATTGGCTGTTGGTATAAGACAGATTTTTTTTTTTTTTTTAAAGATGGGGTTTCACCATGATGGCCAGGCTGGCCTTGAACTCCTGACCTCAGGTGATCCACCCACCTCAGCCTCCCAAAGTGCTAGGATTACAGGCGTGAGCCACCGCGCCCAGCCCAAGACAGATATTTTGAACCTCATCTTTTATCAATCTCTCCCTTACTCACGATGCTTCAGCTCTCCTGGCCTTCTTTCAGTTTCCCTGACTTACTAAATTCTTCCCACTTTTGGATCTCTCTTCAACCCGTTCTTTCTGCCAGAACTACACTATCTCCATCCACCCAATTCTTACTTACTCTTTAGATGATTCAGCTTAAACGTCACTTCTGCTGACTAGGGTGGGTTTGGTTGTTACATGTTTTCAAGGTGCCCTGTAATATTCTTTTAAGCAGTCACCAAATATGTAACCATATACAATTTGAGCATTTATTTTACAATTTGTGTCTGTGTCCTTTGATAGCAGAAACCAAGTCAGTGCTGTGCCTGACACATGAAAACACTCAGATGATATCTGTGAAGTGAAGAAACTCAGGACTGTTAAGGACATTCCCAAGAATGACTGAATAGAAAGCCCCTTGAATCAGACAGCTTAAATTACTTACTCAAAGCAGAATCAAGATCTAGTTAGCTAGAACCTATGTGTTCTAATTCTGAATCCTCTTTCTATCGTGCTCCTTCAAATATTGCTTATGCGATCCTGAGCTAATCCTAGATCAATTTCTAAAACTAGAAAGTTTGGTATTACGCATTCAACAAACATTTATTGAGGAGCTGCCTTGTGCTAGATACTGAATGTATGGTGGTAGGGCCTGCTTTCATGGAACTTAGATTCAAGCAGGGAGAAGTCTGGTGGGAATCATATACCTGAGTGTCTAATCATATGCTGACATAAATGTTTGGAATAAAAGGAACAGAGGTCTTTGTGAGTCTTAAACAAAACAAACAAAAACAAAAACAACCCAGAAAACCCCTTTCCTCAATTACTGGGTCCAGAAGGGCTTCTCTGAGAAGTTGATAGTACAGAAGCTATCTAAAGGAGGTAGGAATTAAATTGGCCTAGGAAGACAGAAGCGTTCCAGATAGGTGGCATGTTACAAAGGCTCTGTAGCAGGAGAAAGCTTGGTGCATTAGCGACATTGAGAGAAGCTAGTATGTCATAAATATTTTTAAAAGAGCAAGCAGAGACTGTGATTATAAATTTTAAAAGCAGAAAAGACAGTATGACTAGATTGCGTCAGTGAGGTGGAGATGGTGGCGCAAGATAAAGCCGGAGAGATAAGCGACATTTATACAGTATGAAACTCACTGATGGGCTGGGCTGGGTTACTGAGTTCACAACTGCTTTCGTCCCAACCTCCCTCCCCGAGGGTCAGCAGCACAAGGAAGCGAGATCAACACAACTAGTTTGTGGTGTCTAAGTGCACAATAGCGGCGATCACGGCTAGAAGAAACCAAGACCAACGCTGTACCGGTGAGGCGCTAAAGACGCGTCCGCAGTGCCCATGCCTAAGAACTGGAACTTAATGAAAGCCTAAGAGAAAACAGAGAGAGGAGATGGCAAGCCGCTCCCTTTACCGCGCCGTTTTCGCTGCTCTTCATCAGGCAGCCGGCAAGCGACGAAAAGATGTAACCGTGGCGGGTATAGGTGCCACTGCCTGGGCTGCCCTCCTCCAAATTACACAGACGTTCGCCTGCAGAAAAAAATGCTCTATCAGTCACTGGCCCCCAGAAGCTACCGGCCGTCCAGCCTTCCATCTTTGACCTCCATCCAGGACTCTGTAAGGGCAGCGCTCACTTACCGGGAATGCAGTATCTGACGGGTGGCGCCATGATTGCCGCTGTACCAAAACCCGGATGGAAACAAAGTCGACTTCTCATTGGCCAAACCCAGGTACAGTGCCAGAGTAAGACTTGCGTCAATTGGTGTTCTTTATCACGTGATCTGTAGGAGTACCTCCTTGCGGGTAAACTCAATATCCCAGATTACTCCGGGACAAATCCGGGGGCGGAACTTCAGAGCTCCGCGCTTGCGACTGTGCGTGTGGTTGAGGATGGGCTGGCGGCGGGTCCGGTTGCGCTGGCTGGCGCTGCGGGCTGCGGGCCATGGTGGGTTGGATTGAGCCCGGCCCGGCCGGGGCGCCGAGTCAGAGGGGGTGGCAGTGAGCGGCGGCAGAGGCTGAGAGGCTCGGTTTGGCTGACTGGGGAGTCGGCAGGCGGCAGGTAAGGGCGAAGCCTCGGCCCTTGCTCCCCATCCTAGTCCCTTTTTCTGGGTCGGGCACTGCCCTGGGGCCTTGTCTTGAGTCCGGGTTCCTGCTCTCTCCCCGCCCCGCCCTGCGGGGCCGTGCCCTCCTCCGCCGGAGCACACCTTCCGAGCAACCGTTAGGCGTAGAGCAGGAAGGAAGGAGGTCAAGCGACCCAACTCCTCCATTTCACAGATGGGGAACCTCAGATTCAGAGACAGGGTTTGGCTTGTCCAAAATCTTAAAGATAGCTAAGATAAGAGCCCAAACTGGAACCCACGGTTTTTGACTTGCAGTCCGTCGCAGTTTCACCTCGTGGCTCTCATTGAGAAATAAAACCTTTTCCGTTTTTTGTTTTTGTTTTTGTTTTATGTATGTATATATATATGGAGTCTCGCTCTGTCGCCAGGCTGGAGTGTAGTGGTGTGATCTCGGCTCACTGCAATCTACGCCCCCTGGGTTCAAGCAGTTCTCCTGCCTCAGCCTCCCGAGCAGCTGGGATTACAGGCGCGTGCCACCATGCCTGGCTAATTTTTGTACTTAGAGACAGGGTTTTACCTTGTTGGCCAGGCTGGTCCCGAACTCTTGACCTCAGGTGACCCACCCGCCTCGGCCTCCCAAGGTGTTAGGATAACAGGCGTGAGCCACCGCGCCTGGCTCTTTCCCCGGTTTTTTAAACTGCAGCTTTCAGTCCTGTGTTCTGATCCTCTTCGCGGCCCCCCATCCCTACTTCAGTGAGCTTTCTCAGGTTGAAAAAGTCGAGCTCTGGTTGTGTGGACCCCTCATGAAAAGCAGCCCCAAAATAAAGTTGCTATTCTTTTTCTTCTCAGCGCGTTAGCCCAGAAGGGAGATCTGCACATGAATAAAGTGCTACTCTTCAGTGATGTCTGGTATCTCCTACTTGGAACTGCAAACATCCTAAGAGCAGCGTCTTTGATCTCAGTTCATCTGAATTCTGATGGCTTTGGCTTTGGCCGTCTGTCCCTGTTCCCTCAGTCGACTTTCCCCTTGGGAAACAGATGGTGACTTAGAGCCATGGGAAGAGGGGAGGCTGTGGCCTGTAGTCTCCTCCAGTCTGGTGGCAGATTATGACTATGGCCTGTGGCGACTACTCTGAGGGATCAGAGTACTTGGGGCTTCCGCTTGGAGTGGTAGTGAAGCTGCACTTTGCCCTTCTTCCCCACACACATCTTTTTGAATTTTGCTTTACCTCAATGTCCTGAGATGAAAAGTCTGTATGTTCAGTTGTGGCCCACTTACTATATATATCATTTTCCTGGAATCCCCTACCCCATTAGCTAAAGGGGAGAGGCCCTAGCCTCAGACTTTGTTCACATAAATCTGTATCTATGCATCTAGGAGCTTTATTTTTCTTCTTTTTCTTCTTCTTTTTTTTTTGAGATGGAGTTTTGGCTCTGTTGCCCAGGCTGGAGTGCAATGGCATGATCTCCTGACTCTCCACAACCTCCACCTCCCAGGTTCAAGTGATTCTCCCACCTCAGCCTCCCAAGTAGCTGGGATTACAGGCATGCACCTCCATGCCTGGCTCATTTTGTATTTTTAGTAGAGACGGGGGTTTCTCCATGTTGGTCAGGCCGGTCTCGAACTCCCGACCTCAGGTGATCTGCCCACCTTGGCCTCCCAGAGTGCTGGGATTATAGGCATGAGCCCCTGCGTCCGGTGTCTAGGAGCTGTTTACATAGTTGGGCCGATTTCTGATTGGGCTTGTTTTAAAAAACGACTTCTAGCTCCTAAGTGCTATGATGTTAATAATAGTTTGTATTTCTCTCTTTATGAATCAGGAAGAATGATAGCAGCAGACACTTATTTAGTGTTATCACATTGGCAGGAGTGTCCTTGTTGGTATTTGTAGGACAGATAAGACATCTGGCCGGGCTTTCCACTTCTGCATCCCTCCAGGTCATTCATTCAACAGATATTTATTGAGTACTTCCATGAGCCAGGTATTGTGCTAAGTGCTTTATAAACATTTCACTTAAATTACCAAGTACAGTTTGCCCTTCATATCTTTGAGTTTCACATCGAGGATTCAACCAACCATGGATTGGAAATATTTGGGGGTGGCTAGGCATAGTGGCTCACGCCTGTAATCCCAGCACTTGGTTGAAGCCAAGGCAGGCAGAGCACCTGAGATCAGGAGTTCGAGACCAGCCTGGCCAACATTGTGAAACCCCGTCTCTACTAAAAATACAAAAATTTGCTGGGCAAGGTGGGAGGCTGAGGCAGGGAAAACTGCTTGAACCCAGGAGGCGGAGGTTGCAGTGAGCTGAGATCTTGCCGCTGCACTACAGCCTGGTCAACAGAGTGAGACTCCATCTCAAAAACAAACAAAAAAAGTGTTTATGTAGCATTTGTGTATTAGGTATTGTAAGTAATCTAGAAATGATTTAAAGTACATGGGAGGATATGTGTAGGTTATATGAAAATACTCTGCCTTTTTATATCAGATTTGAGCATCCATGGATTTTGGTATCTGAGGGGAGGACTGGAATCAGTCCCTCTGCAGATACGGGGGTTAACTGTATAGTTACAGAATTATAAAGGGTTAGAGCTCGAAAGGATCTTAGCATTTAATCCCACTCCCTCACTGAATGTGAACACAAGGATATTGAGTCCTAGCAGGGTTGAATGATTTGTCTCAGGTTGGCTGGGCATGGTGGCTCACGCCTGTAATCCTAGCACTTTGGGAGGCCGAGGTGGGTGGATCACCTGAGGTCAGGAGTTCAAGACCAGCCTGGTCATCATGGTGAAACCCCATCTTGAAAAAAAAAAAAAAAAAAAAGATTTGTATGAGGTTACAGAACTGCTTAGGGACAGAATTGAACCCTAAGGAATTGTGTAAATCTAGTCCTTGAGGCAGGCATTTCCTGTAGTGCTCAAGAATTTAGAACATGGTTGAGAGTAATATGAAAAGTGGAGAATAGAAAGACTTGTTTTTTTTTTTTGAGACGGAGTTTCGCTCGTTACCCAGGCTGGAGTGCAATGGCGCGATCTCGGCTCACCGCAACCTCTGCCTCCTGGGTTCAAGCAATTCTCCTGCCTCAGCCTCCTGAGTAGCTGGGATTACAGGCACGCGCCACCATGCCCAGCTAATTTTTCTGTATTTTTAGTAGAGACGGGGTTTCACCATGTTGACCAGGATGGTCTCGATCTCTAGACCTTGTGATCCACCCACCTTGGCCTCCCAAAGTGCTGGGATTACAGGCTTGAGCCACCGCGCCTGGCTAAGACTTTTTTTTAAGAGTAGAAAAGGTGTGGCCGGGCACCGTGGCTCACGCCTGTAATCCCAACACTTTGGGAGGCCGAGGCGGGTGGATCACGAGGTCAAGAGATCAAGACCATCCATGGTCAACATTGTGAAACCCTGTGTCTACTAAAAAAAAAAAATACAAAAATTAGGTGGGCATGGTGGCATGCACCTGTAGTCCCAGCTACTCGGGAGGCTGAGGCAGAAGAATTGCTTGAACCCAGGAGGTGGAGGTTGCGGTGAGCCGAGATCGCGCCATTGCACTCCAGCCTGGGTAACAAGAACAAAACTCCATCTCAAAAAAAAACAGTAGAAGAGGTGTGAGATAGTATATAATATGAATTTATTACAAATGAGGAATGCACTGGATTTTGCTACAAAATTTGGCTTCCTATTTCTCACATTCGATATTGCTACAAACAGTATTTAGGCAAATAGGGAACTCTCCATTATCTGTAGAAAGGGAACAACAGTGGTGTGGATGTCCAAAAGCCACCTAGATTTGTTGTGGAGCAATCTGTTTTGTCCCACTCTTCACATTTGATTGTGTGTATCTGCTATTTTAAAAACTCATGCTACAAATCAAATCATGGTTCCAAACAGTAGGAGTGGAAGTTTGAGATTTTTTTTTTTTTTCTTGAGATGGAGTCTTGTTCTGTTGCCCAGGCTGGAGTACACTGGTACGATCTCGGCTCACTGCAACCTCCACCTCCTGGGTTCAAACAGTTCTCCTGCCTCAGCCTCCTGAGTAGTTAGGATTACAGGCATGTGCTACCATGCCCAGCTAATTTTTTGTATTTTCAGTAGAGATGGCGTTTTACCATGTTGGTCAGCTGGTTGCAAACTCCTGACCCCAAGTGATCTGCCTCCCAAAGTGTTGGGATGACAGGTGTGAGCCACCACGCCTGGCCTTTTTTTCTTTTTCTATACTCCCCTTAATTCATTTAGCTTATTAGGAGGTGATAGGAATGGACAGTCTCTTAATACTGGTGCTGAGTGTAGGTCCCTACTGAAGTGTCGTGTCTTTCTCTGTAAGCCTTGTCTGCTTACTTTCTTTTCATCTTAGGGCTTACAGGGCTTGTGCAGGGAGGTAATTAAGTGTTTTCTTTGAAAGGTCTTTTGTGGAGATGAGCCAGGGTACAAGGAGAGTACAACGCTCCAGTTACTGAATTGAAACCCATGCAGTGGAGCAGCCTCCTCCAGTTTCTGTTGGGTTTTGAGCTACTTGTTAAATAAGTCAGTGGGGTTGTCAGGGACAAAGCAGCTCTCCCGGGCTGCCTCAGGGCAAAATCAGGTAATTTCTTTTCTGGTAATAAAAGTCTTTTATCTGCAGAGCTGATGAAACTGTCATCGAAAGATCTGTTAGCACATCTGTGTCTTCTGTTCTGGTCACTGTCCAGGCAGCTGATCTCTTCCCATGGCTGCTGGATGAGGTACTAACTGCATAGAGGAGACAGAGGCACTGGCAGAGGTGCCATGGAAGCAGTGAACTGGGAAGTCTGGTTGGGCAGCTAGGCGCTAAGGCAGCAGCTGCAGAGGTTTTGTGAGTGTCTCATTAGACTGGGGCGGTGGAGTCCATCAGAGAGGTCAGGCTCCAAGGCCTTCATGAACCAACATGGAGGTACCCTCCCATGGCTTATGACTCCTTCCTGTGGTATTCTGCTCTGAACACCTAGAGTTATCTTGGCTACCGTGTCCTTGGGGTGGGGCTGGGAGTAGAACTGGAGACAAATCGTCTTCTGTCACGCGAGGGGTAGCTGGCTGTCCTGACAGGAGACAGGGAATCTCATGCTACCAGGTTGAGTCCGCTAGCTATGACGTCAGCCCAGAGGGAGTAGGAAGGAGGAGTATCTTTTGCCAAGACTTAAATAGCACCAGGAATATCTCAGCGCAGGATCCACATTCTGTGCACTCACTCCTCCACTGGCTGGTGAGGAGCAATTGTTTGGAGGTAGGTTGATGCTCCAGGGCAGTTAGGAAGCCCCTGGTAATCTGTGCTATGGTGGCCATGTCTGAGACACAGTGAGCAGCTTTGTCCATGTTGGCCACACTCCACCCAAAGGTCTTCCTACACAGACAGCTCCTAAGATTGCTTTGGCTTGGAGTGGCCTTTCTCACCCCTTTTACTGTGGCCTGTTGCTTTAGGTGTGCATCACCTTGGATTTGCTGTGCAGCCCTGTGGTGTAATATAAATACGATTTCTGCAGGTTCGGAACCATCAGTCTCTACCCCATTAATCTGGTTGTGACACTGGCACTGGCCAGTCCATAGAAAAGGAACCTTCCTATTTCTCACAGCTGGTGACTTGCCTAGCTGGGTCTTAGTACTTAGTTCTTTGCCCTTTGAGTGAGTACTCTAGGCCTTCCCACTAGCAGGTTAGGGAGGAAGGACTCAGGCTGGATTCTCACAATGGTGTGCTCTCCTAGGAACCATGCGAGGCCAGCGGAGCCTGCTGCTGGGCCCGGCCCGCCTCTGCCTCCGCCTGCTTCTGCTGCTGGGCTACAGGCGCCGCTGTCCACCTCTGCTCCGGGGTCTAGTACAGCGCTGGCGCTATGGCAAGGTCTGCCTGCGCTCCCTGCTCTACAACTCCTTTGGGGGCAGTGACACTGCTGTCGATGCCGCCTTTGAGCCTGTCTACTGGCTGGTAGACAACGTGATCCGCTGGTTTGGAGTGGTGAGTGATGTCCAGGGAGCAGGAAAAGGGGTGTTGTGGGGAGCAGAGGGACATGTCTCTGACAGACCCAACTCAGGTTTTGGGGGTGGCCCCTACCCTCAGGGAAACTCCGAGTCTGCTTTGGGTGTAGCTCTTACACCATGTCTCCTTGACCTCGCTGGTGTTGGCAGGTGTTCGTGGTGCTGGTGATTGTGCTGACAGGCTCCATTGTGGCTATTGCCTACCTGTGTGTCCTGCCTCTCATCCTCCGAACCTATTCAGTGCCACGACTCTGCTGGCATTTCTTTTATAGCCACTGGAATCTGATCCTCATTGTCTTCCACTACTACCAGGCCATCACCACTCCGCCTGGATACCCACCCCAGGTGGGTCTTCACAGGGGAACTGGGGGGAGTTGCTGGCTATGGGAGCTGGTCCCAGGCGTGGGAAGAGTACCTTGGTATGTTTTGAGAGAGTTATGCTCTCCCTTCACACAGGGCAGGAATGATATTGCCATGGTCTCCATCTGTAAGAAATGTATTTACCCCAAGCCAGCCAGAACACACCACTGCAGCATCTGCAACAGGTGGGTCTTGGCTTTGCTCTCTGGGAACCCCCGCTGTGGTCCTTCTGCTGTAGCCCTAGGGCAAAACCTAACCTTGAGTTTGCTAGGACATGGATGAAGCACCTTTCATGTCCCAGGCACCCTCTTCTGACACCTCATCTTCAGGATGGTCCTGTGAGTTAGGTATTACTACCACTTGTGAAAACAGAGGCTTGGCAAGATTAAGTTATCTTGTCCAATATCTTACTGCCATTAAGCTGCAGAGCTGGGTTTGAAGCATGGCCTGGCTGTCTTCAAAGTCTGTGCCCTTTCCACCTCAGCAGGATGCTGGTCCTTGTAGGAAAGGATTGGCACTGACATCTCAAGAACTTTGGCCACCGTAACAGAGCCTGTGTCCCTTCCTCACAGGTGTGTGCTGAAGATGGATCATCACTGCCGTATCCTTTTGCTTTCCATTCTGCCCGAGGCCTTCTTTAGCGCCAGAGTACTGTACAGAGTTAGTGGCCACAATTCTAGCATCACCCTGCAGAGAACACTGGAGTTGAGGAGTTGTGGGGGCTGACCATCTCCTGGGGGAGAAGGAAGCTCCAGACACACTAGGACAGATCTTGGATCAAGGACTCTTTTAACAACTCTTTGTTTTGTAGATTCTCATGCTAATAGCTATTGGATGGGAAGAGATGTTTGGGATTCTGTGGTTGTCCGCTGGGTACGCCAGATAGAACTGTGGGTACCCATGTGCTGTTCCACACAGATGTTTGGCTAACTCCGGCTAGGCTGAAATATCGGCAGATTGATTTTTCTGAAGGATTTCAGTTTCCGTGACTTCCTGGTGGGACTTGAGTGCTCTGAAAAACTTTGAGCACTTTCACCTCAACCTTGGGTGTAAACAGTCTTGTATTTTCCTGCCTTTGGAAAGTAGTTCTTAGTGACTGGAAGCCTGAAGCTTGGGTAATGTTGTCATGAACCAGAGGGGCCTGGACACCATTTGAAATTGTGTTTGATTCTTGTCCTTAATCATTTGCCAACCAGCCTGGCTAAACAATTGTGTGGGCCACTATAACCATCGGTACTTCTTCTCTTTCTGCTTCTTCATGACTCTGGGCTGTGTCTACTGCAGCTATGGAAGTTGGGACCTTTTCCGGGAGGCTTATGCTGCCATCGAGGTGAGCTCATTGTCAGGAACAAGGCAGCTCAGTAGTGCAGAACTTGGGGATGCAGAACCTGTCCCTAAGGGACACCCCATCCTAGAGGCCTGAGAGTATAACCAGCACTGTTTTCCATCCCCTTAGAAAATGAAACAGCTCGACAAGAACAAACTACAGGCGGTTGCCAACCAGGTGGGCTGTCCCCACCCCACTGCCTCCTGCTGCTCAGGCCTGGGGGCATAGAGTTCTCAGGCACCTGGGGCCGACCTGCCGGTGTAGTTGTAGAGGCTGCTCAGAGGCCACTGTAGACCAGATCAGGAGTGTTCAGGCAGGCTGGCTGTGGTGGGTAGACTAAGTGACCTACAGGCAAGCTGGAAGTCCCTGGTATGTGACAGTTTTGGCTACCTATCCCGTCATCACCTATCTTTGGGCCAAAAAAGCAATCCACCTCGGTGACAGCCTGAGCAGCAAGGAGTCTATGTTAGTCTGTGTAATGGGGTTCCAGGGGACAGAGATCAGGCTGAGCCAGTCTGATCATCCCTTGCTCCTGGTCCATCTGCATCTGGATCATCCCTGCTCCCCAGAACCTTTTAGGACTCCTTAATCTGCTGAGCCCATCTTGGGCCCATCTTGATGCATTTCTGCTGCCCATTCACAGTCCCTAGTGGTTCTCCCCACCCCAGTCAGTCCATTCTGGGTACGGTCTGGTCTCCTCCCTTGGGGATGCAGCGCACAGTGAAGGAGTTCTGGCTGGGGATTGGAGCGGCTTCCCCTGGAGCCCCATTTGTGCTGTCAAGGCCCAGGGTCAGTTCCTCCTGTGCTTTGCCATCCTGTCCAGACCCTGCTCTGCTGCCCAGTGTTTGTCCACGTGGTGATGCCGCTGGGCTTGGTCCACCCATCTTGGCTGCTGCCTTGACTCCTCTGTGGCTTTACCCTGTTTTCTCTGCCTGGGTTTGGATCACTTCCTGCCTATAGGTGCCAGGGGCGGTTGCTGGAGACCCACAGAGTAAATGAGCCAGGCTCTGCTGTTTTCTTTTTCTAGACTTACCACCAGACCCCACCACCCACCTTCTCCTTTCGAGAAAGGATGACTCATAAGAGTCTTGTCTACCTCTGGTTCCTGTGCAGGTATTTATTTCTCATTTTTTATAGTTTTAAGGGAGGGGAAACTTTAGAAAAAAGTTTTTTTAGGTGCCACATGCAAGGTAGAAACCCATGCCTGAGTGAACTGCCACTGTTTTAGTCTAGGTTCGCAAAGAGCCAGCACTTTCTTCAGCATTTCGGGGCAGGGAACACTGAGGATATTGGCATTGCTTGTTACTAAGCACACGGATACAAGCATATGCTGATATGTACCAAAGTTTAATCTTCATAGCACCTGTCTAAAGGCTGAGTGACTGTATTTACAGATGAGGGAAACTGAAAATTCGGGGCCAAGGGTTAGTGAAGTGACTTGTTCTATGACACACAGCTAGTAGGAGTGGTAGCACTGGAATGGGAATTTCATGCCATCCCAGTCGAACCATGGGTGCTTTTACTACCTCCTACTATCTCCCAAGCGTGGGTATTTTAGGAACTATAGAACATTTTCTTAGTAATACAGACTTATTTCTCTACCCTCCTTTCCACATACTCTGTTACTTTCCCTTAACAACAACAACAACAACAACAACAACAACAAAGAGATGGAGTCTTGCATGTTGCCCAGGGTAGACTCCAATGATTTTCGTATCTCAGCCTCCTGAGTTGCTGGGACTACTAGGCATGAGCTACCATGCCTGGGTTCACATTGTTTATTCTTAGGCCACACTGAAACTTTTTCACTGATGCTCTTTATAGACATAGTGAAGTAAAAGTTTATCTAGGATATATGCCGGGCAGTGAGGAAGACTTAGGTAGAGAGGTTACAAGCCAGTGGTTACTGCTTAGCTCAATTTCAGACATACTTCTTCCAGCCTTCTCTAAACTACCTACCAGTCTTTGCCCCTCTTTTTTTTAGTTCTGTGGCGCTTGCCCTGGGTGCCCTAACTGTATGGCATGCTGTTCTCATCAGTCGAGGTGAGACTAGCATTGAAAGGCACATCAACAAGAAGGAGAGACGTCGGCTACAGGCCAAGGGCAGAGTGAGTAGGGTTGAAGGCTCAGGGTGGGTAGCTGGGTAACTGAACCTGCTCTCCTGTAAACAGAGGCCAGGGGCAGGGCTAATGCAAGCATTGTAAAAGGCCAGAACTACTCTACCTGATCAAAAATTAGAAGTTTGAAGAAATGTTTTTTCTTCTTGGCTCCAGGTATTTAGGAATCCTTACAACTACGGCTGCTTGGACAACTGGAAGGTATTCCTGGGTGTGGATACAGGAAGGTAACGTAAACCACATAGACTAATGCCGTCCAACAGAATGCTGCGATGAGGAAGATGTTTTATACCTGTGAGCACTTGGAATATGACTAGTGGCTACTGTGTTAGTGCAATTCTAGACTCTAGGAATAGAGATCATTGTTCATGTGAGCCGGAGAGGCGAGAGGCTAACGCTGTGTAGTTGTAAGTAACAGATGAGGCTTCAACATGACTATAGTAGAATCCTAGGAAAGCTGTGCTCAGGAAGGGGCCTCTGGGTGTGGGATGCATTGGCCACTAATCACCTCTCACTTGGAGAGCAGTGTCTAGAGTTCAAGCCAATAATTTGTGAGATTAAAATAAGCTATTTGTGACAGAGGCCCTAAGACAGTAATTGGAGCTAGCTCTCTCAGCCCAAGACAAGGGGAAACACTTTTCCAAATGGCAGTTACTGAGGCAGTAGATGAGTGGATGTGCCTTCCCTCATCCCTGTCCCACGCATATGATACTCCTCCTATCACTGTGCTTACAGTGGCCCTTTAGAAGTTTAGCATGAAACCTCAAAAGGCCTTCAAGGCACCAGAAGGTACAATTTGTTGGATAAAATTGGGTAGAAGAAATGAGAACTTTTGTTACCTTCATGATTGACACTGAGGTAGCTTCAGGATACCTTGATGTATGCTTGCTAGGGAATGATTAAGAAGGACCAAGTATTCTTGGAACTCGGACAGATTTCTCTCTTCTCTTCTAGGCATTGGCTTACTCGGGTGCTCTTACCTTCTAGTCACCTGCCCCATGGGAATGGAATGAGCTGGGAGCCCCCTCCCTGGGTGACTGCTCACTCAGCCTCTGTGATGGCAGTGTGAGCTGGACTGTGTCAGCCACAACTCGAGGACTCATTCTGCTTCCTATGTTATTTCAAGGGCCTCCAACGGCAGCTTTTCTTGGAATCCTTGATCAAAAAGAGCCAGTGGGCCTGCCTTAGGGTACCATGCAGGACAATTCAAGGACCAGCCTTTTCGCCACTGCAGAAGCAAGACACAATGTGGAGAAATCTTAGGACTGACATCCCTTTACTCAGGCAAACAGAAGTTCCAGCCCCAGACTAGGGGTCAGGCAGCTAGCTACCTACCTTGCCCAGTGCTGACCCAGACCTCCTCCAGGATACAGCATTGGAGTTGGCCACCACTTCTACTTGCTGTCTGAAAAAACACCTGACTAGTACAGCTGAGATCCTGGCTTCTCAACAGGGCACAGATACCAGGCCTGCTGCTGAGGTCACTGCCACTTCTCACATGCTGCTGAAGGGAGCAAAAATAAAGGTATTCGGTTTTTAAAGATCTGTAGCTCCTCACTCTGCCTCACAATAGGGTGGGGAAGGGAAAAGTCAGTGTCAAGACCTACTGAGTAGGTATTCTGGTCATGCCTCTTGTATTTTGTTTTTTTAACTTTTTGGCGACGGAGTCTCACTCTGTTGCCCAGCTGTAGAGTCCAGTGGCATGATCTCAACTCACTGCAACCTCCGCCCCCTAGGTTGAAGCAATTCTTGTGCCTCAGCCTCCCAAGTAACTGTGTTAAAGGCGTGTGCCACCACACCTGGCTAATTTTTCCATTTTTAGTAGACATGGGTCCTGCTTCAGTCTCCTAAAGTGTTAGGGTTACAGGCATGAGTTACTGTGTTGGTTACCCTGAAAAATTTTTGGCCACTCCCTGTCATAATTGTTCTTCCAGCTTAGTTCAGTGACGCCTCCGGTTCTAAGAGACATATGTTGGGTGGGGGAAATATCTGACAGTCCCATTACCAAAAGACATCTTTATTCTTCAGCAGGTGTACACACAGCCGTCAGCCCTGGTCCTCAGGGCCACAGTCGTAGGCACTCACCCCTCAGCAGCACATCACCCCCTTTCTGACATACAAATGCAAGAGACCCAAGACCCTAGATCTTTCTTCAAACACGAGTGTCTCACAGTTAATGCACAAATCCACTAGAAATCTGGACTCTTATGCTCCTTGTACAGCCATGCAACAGAGGCCTAGCATTTGTGCTGTGTCTGTAGGAAAGGCAGTCAGAGGCCAGTAGTTGCCCTGCTTTGGGGAAGATGGCTCGATGGTTAGTAATTCCAGGTTAGATTGTCAGAACAGTCTAGGCCAGGACTGAGGGCTCAGCTGCCAGGGCTCCCCAACAGAAACCTGTAGGCAAAAAGAAAGTTGGGAGCATGAGTGGTGAGGCTCATCTTGGTCCCATCTCTCCCCATGGCCTAGAAACTCACCACTCCCCCCTGGCTGACACTGCTTCCTTGCGCACCAGTCTCTTCTTGTCATCCAGGGGTTTGGCTAAGGCCCGGATCACCTGTGGTTTGTATGGCAGCAGCTGTGGAGTCAGAGGATTTAATCAACCTTGCTCATCCAAGGCAACTGAAAGTGCCCCTTTTTTGATTCTGTACAACTAATACTCTGAGGAAACTGAAACATCTTTAGTGATTCCAAGGGATGTTAAGTGGCAGGATGGCCATTCTGTTACCTTCTGAGCCCAAGGAAAATAATCCTTGCTTATCTGTACCTTGTAATTCATATCTCAATTACACAGCAAGGTGGCCAAGCCCACTGCTCAACTAAGGCAAAAAGGTATTTATGTCTCTTGAGACAGTCCCAGGCCAGGGAGGGGCACCTCAGGTACTTACCACAGGGGTGGGCAAGCGAGTGAGAGCATGCATGCACTGCAGTGCAGCGATCCGGACGGCCTGGAACACAACCACAAGGAGGTGAGAGCAGACCCAGGGAGAGCTGCTGGTTCCTGAGAGTTGCTGGGGCTCAACATACCATGGAAGGGCTAGAGCTAAGGTTCAGAAACTTGGTGACAAGCGTGTCCACGTGAAGACTCATGACTTGGGGTGCTTCCAGTAGAAGAGGCTGAAGGCAGCTGAGGGTGGAGAGCTGTACCACACAGTCAGGGCAGGACAGGGCCTCCAGCAGCAAGGAAAGAAGCTAAGGGGCAATGGGCAAGGTGTGGGATGGCCACATCATGAAGATCCTGGTTCTTGTATCCTCCCTTTCTAGCCCCATCTGGGAAAGAATTGTCCTTCACTTAAGAGGCTCTGCCTGCAGGACTTACCGTGGGCAGCTCTGGCAAGAGCACAGGCTTAGGCAGCCTGTTAAGTACATGAGAAAGACCCTTCAAATAGTTTGGCTTCACATCTGTAAAAAAAAATGGGAAGGCTTAGGAGAGAAACTGGGCTTAGATACATAGCTTGAGAATTCAGTTCCAACCTGTGACCAAGCTGAGAGACATCAGCCTACAAAGGGGTGAAAAGCCCTTCATGTTTAGAATAAACAAGGTACACCCACAAAGGAAGAAGTGGGACAAGAATCTAGAAGTTCAGTCTTCTAGGCACAGACCACAATATAGCTCTAAAGAAGCAAGCAGGTCCTAAATTACCTTGGGTAATGTGGCCAAGCAAAGGAGAGGTATGTATGTGTGGGGCCTTTCTTTCAGACTCCTCACCTTGGGGAGCAGCATGGAAGCCCTGGACCAAAGCAGGCACATTATCTGTGAAGAACCGCTGGCGGAACATGATCCGCACTTCAGCATGGCCAGCACGAGTCAACACATCAGTGCAGTCAGACATGAGCAGAGAGAAGCCATCAGCTGCTGCTGGACCTAATTCTGGGTCACTCAGGAGGCCCATGAGCTGGAGAAAAGAGAGCCTTTAAGGTACATCAGGGAAGAAGTGTCAAAGACAAGGATGGGCTGGGTGTGGTGGCTCACCCCTATAATCTTAGCACTTTGGGAGGCCAAGGCAGGTGGATTGCTTGAGCCTAGGAGTCTGGGCAACATGGCTAAACCCCGTTCTCACAAAAATTAGCTGGGTGTGGTGGGGTGTGCCTGTGTCCCAGCTACTTGGGAGGCTGAGGTGGGAGGATCACCTGAGCCTACAGCGGTTGAAGTTGCAGTGGGCTGTAATTGCACCACTGCACCCCAGCCTGGGCAACAGAGTGTGAGCCCATCTTAAAAAACAAAAACAAAACACATACACAGAGGAGGACAGAAGTCTTTGGGAGGAATAGAATTAACAAGAAAGTTTGTTTAGGTCCTGGGTTCTCCTGTCTCCGAAAGGACATACCCGGGTTGTAAGGCAGGAGCTGAGAGGATGGTATCTGAGCACTAGGGCCTTTGTTACCTGTAATTGGAGACAGAGAGAGCAACTGGGGAATGGCACTCAAACCCCAGAACGCTGAGACACAGATGTTTATGGTTTGGAGTCAAAAAGGGACATTTTGTTTAACGAGACATAATTGCCTCTCTGTCTAACCAGATTCCACTCCCAACTCCTTACCCAGAGAAGAAGAGTGAAAGCCTGACTACGACAGGGCCCAGAGCCCAGGCCAGCCTCCACTTTGTCCACAGCCAGCTGTAGGAATTCATCCAGCTGCTGCCCTAAAAAGGAGGGAGGAAATGCTGACATAGAGGCTACATTCACATTTTCCCTTTAACAATGAAGGATGCAAATCATTTAAGTGCAGAGCTCCCTGAGAAGCTGTTAGAAAGGGAAAATACCATTTTCGCCTGTGGACAAAATGACAGGACTCCTGCATGAGAGCCTATTATTCTCATAATGCAGGGGTGCTGCCATTTGAAAAGAGAGGGTTGTCTACTTCTAATAAAGAATTGTTCACACTAGCCCCACTGTAGGGGGTAGGATGGCAGAACTAGATGCAGCATTCTCTTTGTGCTCCCTTCTCTTCTTAGGTACTATAAAGCTCTGCCCAACTATAGTCTTGATGCTTTTCCCAAGGGCAGGCCCAGGACAGTGCTTAAGCAGTTGAAGTCCTATTAATGTTATTAGCAAGCTCCTTTTAAAAAGAGAATGAGGACTGAGCTAGAAGATTTCATGGTTAGTTGATTCTGGGAGGCTGCTTATATGGTCTGGTCTCAGTACCTGCAGGGTGCTTGTTGAGGAGTCCTGCAAAGCACTTGGCAGCAGCGGTGGAAGAAAAGGGGCAGCTGTGGCAGCAGCTCAGTTCCAAAAGCTCCCGCATGAGTTGGTTCAGCTGAGGGATTTCCACCTACAGAAAACCTGGCCATGTAATGGACCCAGAGAACACTTGAACTCCAAGAGAACCAGTACACAGTGGCAGCAGGGGCCAGGATGGATGAGAACTAACTTCTCTGATGGGGGAAGTAAAAGATCAGCTTAGCCTGTGGCAAATTTCAGCCCAGAGTCACCTGGGATCCACTTCCCCTTGTCAAGGTTAAAAACAGTACTCCCCAAATGTGCTCACTTACATTTCGAGGGAGGGAGCAGACGAAGGCCATAAGCAGTACAACCAGCCGCCTCTGCCCTGAGGAGCCATCCTATAAAGGAAGGAGAGCCCAATCAAGCCTGCCTTGCTAGCAATAGGCTTGTCTGCCCCCTACCCATTCCAGATTGCCCTAGAAAACCAGCTTGAAAGACATAAGTTCTAAGACTGTCACCTGGAATGGCTGGAATCTGCTCGGGAAGCTGTTTTCAGGCAGAAAGGAGACGTTGCCATCCAAGAAGAGGGACACAATGTGTGTGACACTCTGGGCAGCTAACCTGGGGGCAGAGTACTAGGTATGACCAAGGAGCTAGGATTCTAAAGCAGTCCTCTCCTCCACAGATGTGCTTTTCAACCTGGGGTTCAAATTAGGATCACTAAGTCAACGGGACATGCCCTGATCCTTCATGCATTGAACAAACATTAATTTGGCATATTACGTGCCAGTAACCATTTCCACTCAAGTGCCCATCTGGGAAGTCAATTTATATTTTAAAATGCTTTACAGATAATTCTTAAGCACATCTGCAGCTAAGAACCACTGGCCCATGGCTTCCCACCCTCATAGTCCGTGGTGCTAAAAGCCCCTTCCTTTTGCTTTGTCAGGAAAACTTACAAGATAATTAACTGCACCCACATTTACATATAGGTAAAAGGACAGCTGACAAGGCAGCTACCTGTTGCTTCTTCCCAAGAATGCTATCTTCCCTGGGTTCAAGCCACATCCATGATTACACTTACTCAGGGCTCAGGTGGGTGGTAGCAGTGCCAATGACAGATGCCATGGCAGCCAAGACCTCATCCTCCAACAGTACTTTTCTCAGGACTGAGGGCTCCTTCTCTGCAAAACACATGCACACAAGCACAAGGCCATGATGGGGTTCAAGATCCGGATGATGGGGTCCTGTCACCATCACGGACTCTGGGGCTTGAATCTAGCCACAACAGCAGTCCTTCATCTGTTCTCTGATAGCGCTGTAGTCCCGAGAACCAGCAGGGCACCAGAAACAGGAGTGGTCTGACCTGGGGCCACAGAGCACTCTTGAGAATTCTACAAAGTCAGACTAGGCCAACAGTGGGAAAGAAGGATAGCTAGAATTAACGTTCTTAACATAAGAAATAGTAATGTTGCCCATGGTCCCTGGTGTCCATGGAGAGGCAAGAAAAAAAAAATAGTAATGTTGGTATCTGAAAAAATGAAAAACGTGGATTTATCTTCATGGGTCCTATTATTTATAGCAACTATCATATTGAGTACTTCCTGTGTGGCAGGTAGTATACACCGTCTTTTCTAATCCTTACTAACTGCCTTATGAAATAGACAGTACTCTTTTTTTTTTTTTTTTGGAGACAGGATCTCACTCTGTCACCCAGAGTGCAGAGGCACAATCATGACTCACTGCAGCCTTGAACTCCTGGGCTCAGGTGATCCTCCCACCTCAGTCTCTTGAGCAGCTGTGACTATAGGTGTGCAACACTATGCCTGACTCATTATTTGTAGAAACAGGGTCCCCTTGTGTTGCCCAGGCTGGTCTCAAACTCCTGGACTCAAGTGATTCTCCCACCCTGGCCTCTGGAGTGCCGGGATTACAGGCATAAACCACAGTGGCAGCCTAGATGGTACTTTATCTCCATCTTACAAGTGAGGAAACTGAGGCTTAGAAAGGCTGAATATCTTCACCTAAGTTAGCAAGTGGTAAGAGTTGAGGATGAAACCCAACCAGGTAGGCTTGACTCCAGAGTCCAATTGTAAGTAAACGAGTCACATAGCACTTCAAGGGGAAAAGGTGTGCATTCTTTTGAACGTTGCTAACATTAGTGTATTTTGGTTCCTGCCATTGGTCAGGGTGGCACCCTTTGCTATGAGGTGAAATCTCACTCTGAGGACAAAGGATTCAAAGTAAGCCTCTGATGGTACAAAACACAATACCACCAATATCCAGAGGGTGGCAGTGCTGTTCAACACTAGGGGAAGGCAGAGTTCCCAGAGGCCAGGAAGGAGAGTTGTAAAGTTACCTGGCATAGAGGCCTGCACAGCCAAGGCAAGCAGGCAAGGTATAGCTGTCTGGTGGAAATACCAGCAGCAATCAGGGTCCTGCTGACATTTTTCTGCCACCTGTTTGAGGCTCTGACAGACAGCAATAACGTCACTGGATCGTGCAACCGTATTCCCTGTTGGTGAGAAAGTCAGTGTTCTCTGTAAGGTTTTCTTAAAAGCACTTCCAGATATTTCCAATACACAGCAGATGAGAAAGAAGGTGACTCAAGAGACCAAGAGTACCTTATTAAAAAGTAGAGTCATTTTATTTTCTTGGTTCTTTCTGATCTATTCAGGCTTCATAGTTGAGACCTACTCCGTCCCAGGCTCTGCCACAGAAGCATTTGTATATATTCTCTCCTTATTTTTCTTTTCTTTTTTTTTTTGAGACAGAATTTCGCTCTTGTTCCCCAGGCTGGAGTGCAATGGTGCGATCTTGGCTCACTGCAACCTCCGCCTCCTGGGTTCAAACAATTCTCCTGCCTCAGCCTCCCGAGTAGCTGGAACCACAGGCACGCACCACCATCCTCAGCTAATTTTTGTATTTTTAGTAGAGATGGGGTTTCACCATGTTGACCAGGATGGTCTCGATCTCTTGACCTCGTGATCCACCCGCCACTGCCTCCCAAAGTGTTGGGATTACAGGTGTGAGCCACCGCGCCTGGCCCCCTCTCATTATTCATAACAACCCTAGAAGTACCATTTCCCTCTCTATAGAGGACATGGAGGCGCAATGAAATAAATGATTAGTGGTTTTTCCAGGGTCACAGTAAGTGCAAAGTCAGGAATCAAGCCCAAGTTATAATCCAAGTCTAGAACTCATTCTACTATTTAATAGCTGCGACATCAACCACAGTAGGCCTCAATCTACCCACAGGGCAGGCAGTCTAAAGGAGGGAACTTAGGTTAGTGAGGACCCATGGTGACTGTGCACAGGTTCCCGGTAGCAACAGCTGCTGTCTCTTTTGCCTTGGAGCAGTGCTTCTCAAACTCAATGGTCTACAAGTTACCAGGGGACACTGTTGAAATGCAGATTCTGATCAGTGAGGGCCTGAGATCCTGCACTTCTAACAAGCTCCGAGATGATGCCCATGCTGCTGGTTAACAGACCATCTTTTGAGCACCATGGCCTTAGGGTGATGCCTCTCAATTTTGATCCCACATGAAAATTACCTGGAAACTTTTTTTTTTTTTGGAGAAAGGGTTTCACTCCCGTTGCCCAGGCCAGGCTGGAGTGCAATGGAGATACCCGCTTGCTGTAACCTCCGCCTCCGGGGCTCAAAGTTATTCTCCTGCCTTAGCCTCCCAAGTAGCTGGGACTACAGTTGCATGCCACTGCTCCTGTGGGTAATTTTTGTAGAGATGGGTTTTGCCATGTTTCATAGGCGGTGGTCAGGTCTCAAACTCCTGAGCTCAAGTGATCCACCAGCCTTAGCCTCCCAAAGTGCTTCGATTATAGGCGTGAGCCACTGCACCTGGCCAGGCACTGTTTTTTTTTTTTTTTTTTTTTGAGACAAAGTTTTGCTCTTGCTGCCCAGACTAGGGGGCAATGGCTCCATCTCAGCTCACTGCAATCTCCACCTCCCAGGTTTAAGCAATTCTCCTGCCTTAGCCTCCTGAGTAGCTGGGATTACAGGCATGCGCCACCATGCCTGGCTAATTTTTTTTGTATTTTTAGTAGAGATGGGGTTTCTCCATGTTGAACTCATGACCTCAGGTGATCTGCCCACCTCGACCTCCCAAAGTGCTGGTATTATAGGCATGAGCCACTGCACCCGGCTTTTTTTTTTTTTTTTTTTGAGATAAAGTTTCACTCTGTTGCCCAGGCTGGAGTGCAGAGGCACAATCTCAGCTCACTGTAACCTCTGCCTCCCAGGTTCAAGAGATTCTCCTGCCTCAGCCTCCCAAGTAGCTGGGATTACAGGCACATGTCACCATGCCCAGCTAATTTTTTGTATTTTTAGTAGAGATGGGGTTTCACCATGTTGGGCAAGCTAGTCTCAAATTCCTGACCTCAAGTGATCTAAGGGCCTCGGCCTCCCAAAGTGCTGAGATAACAGGCACGAGCAGTGGCCCTAGCCGGGCACTCTTTAACAGTACTGTTGCCCAAGTCCCATCCCTCCTCAGAGGATGATTCAGTTGTATGTAAGCATCAGTATTTTTTTTTTTTTAAGGAGTTGATTCTTTGGGAAACCAAGGTGAGGCAGGTGGATCACCTGAGGTCGGGAGTTTGAGACCAGCCTGACCAACATGGATAAACCCTGTCTCTACGAAAAATACAGAAAAAAATTAGCTGGGCCTGGTGGCGCATGCCTGTAATCCCAGCTACTTGGGAGGCTCAGACAGGAGAATCGCTTGAACCTGGGAGGTAGAGACTGGGGTGAGTCGAGATGGCACCATTGCACTCTAGCCTAGGCACAAAGATGAAACTCTGTCTCAAAAAAAAAAAAAAAAAGAAAAAAAAAAAGAGTTGATTCTGTCATTCTTATGTACAGCTGCAGCTATAACCACTGCCTTAGAGGCATCAACTCCAAACTTGACTATAGCTTCCCATTCAGCCCAGTTCCTTGTTGTTATTCCCGGGAGTTACCTTTGTTCACCTGACAGAGATGCTGCAGCAGCAGAGGCAGTGTCTCCCTGACGATGCTGGGATGTGTTGATATAGCTGACAAGGCTTGCAGACAGCACAGATGTCGGGAGCACTGGGTAGGCCCATCACCTCTAGTCAAATCTGACTCCCCTGAAAGCAACCCATGAGATGAGGGTTCACTGTGTGATAGCAAGCACAAAGGCCCCAAAGCCTTGCTGGGAAGGGAGGGGCCATAGAAGATCAGAGACACATACCTACACGCAGCTCCTCAGTGAGCTTGGGTACTAGGTGACTGCTGAAGGCCACAGGGTAGAGAGCAGCCAGGGTTCCTGATGCTTCCAGTGCTGCCACCCTGCTGGGGGCGCAGAGCAGATAAGCATTGGCTGAGCCTTGGCTCACTGCTCTCTTTGCCTAGGTCTAATATTAGGCAGATTCAGGAGTGTGGGCTCCCAGTGCCTTCTTGCTAAAGAGCAGGACTCAAGTACCTACACCACTGAGTTGGACAGGGCTCCTTAAAGCCTGAGAAGAGAGCAGTTCTACATCTCCAACTGGTTAGCAGCCAGAGCCTAACACAGAGCTCACCTCCCCTAAGGAGAGCCAAGGGTCAGAAGCACAGAGCCCTGGTCCTAGCTTGATCTGCTGCTGCCAATACAGAGGCAGGGAACAGCTTGCTCTACATCTCACTGCTTTAAATTCTCACCAACTCTGAAAGTCCTCCTCCAGGAAGCTCAGTCTGTACAGGTGACCCACTGCCAGCTCCAAGTCCTCAGAAGATAGGAGATCTGTAGTTAGAAGGGAACATGAATCTCATCTTTTTTCTCCTGAAGCTACCACAACCCTTCCAAGCTCTTATTAGAAATCCCAAATCATCCAGAGGAGTGAGAACAGGATAGTGAGGCTGCTCTTCAGTTAGGACAGCCTTACAAGAAAAAGACCAATGTACCTGGCTGGGCACCCAAGACTGTGAGTGTATGGATGCCAACAAGCTGAAGCTGGGTGCTGGGGCCTGTTAGGGCCATGAATACCAGTGAGCACAGCTGGTCCTTGAAGCCATTCACAGGCCTTTGATCTAGGGAGAGAGACAGGCCAGGTTACAATGGAGCCACTACATTCCGTATCCCTGACTAACCTGTGATGTAGAGACAACCTGCGGTAGATTTTTTTGAGACACAATCTCACTTTCACTCAGGCTGAAGTGCAGTGGTGCAATCTTCGCTCACTGCAGCCTCTGCCTCCCAGGTTCAAGCTACTGTCCTGCCTCAACCTCCCAAGTAGCTGGAATTACAGACAGGTCCCACCATGCCTGGCTAATTTTTGTATTTTTAGTAGAGACAGGGTTTCACCATATTGGCCAGGCTGGTCTTGAACTCCTGACTTAAAGTGATCCGCCCACCTCAGCCTCCCAAAGGGCTGGGATTATAGGCGTGAGCCACCGTGCCCCGCCTCCTGGGGCAGATTTAAAGAGCTGTCCAGGAAGTATACTGAGAAAACTAAACAGATCTCATCCATCTCATCTGTTAAGTGTTCTCTCATGCTATAACTACAGAATAGGACCATTGTTCGATGACTTTTCCACAGCACTCATTGCCCTGCCACTTTATAGGCTGCAGTGTTCAACAGTCCCCAGAGCACCGCCATGGAAGGCAACCTCACCTTTGTCTTCATAGCTCCATTTCTGCTGCAGCTTCAAGAAACCCAGGAGCATTTCAAGGATTGTCCGCCGCTGGCTGCTCTGTAATGTTTCAAGGGGTACTGGAGTCAAAAAATATTTTAAAAGATTTCAATCCTGCTACTCTGGATGTCGGGAGAATCCTTTTTTTTTTCTTAGGAGATGGGGGTCTTGCTCTGCCACAGCCAGGCTGAAATATGGTAGCATGATTATAGCTCACTGCAGCCCTGACCTCCTAGGTTCAAGTGATTCTCTTGCTTCAGCCTCTTGAGTAGCTGGGACTATAGATGCGTGCCACCATATCCAGCTAACTTTATATATATATATATTTAGAGATGGAGTCTTGCTATGTTGCCCAAGCTGGTCCTTAACTCCTAGCCTCAAGTGATTCTGCCACCTTGGCCTCCCAAAGTACTGGGATTACGGGCATCAATCACCATGCCCCACTTGGCTACTTAAAAAAAAAAAAAAATTTTTTTTTTTAATAGAGATGGGATCTCACTTTGTTGTCCAAGCTGATCTTGAACTCCTGGCCTCAAGCAATCCTCCCTTCTTGGGAGAATGACCCTTTTATGTGAGAGACAGGGAAAAAGTAAAGGAAGCAGCAGCAGTAACTAATGGGAGCAAAACCCAAGATCTACTATGTGGGCCCAAGATAAAGCCTAGCTCACTCTTAGAAAGGGCACTTAGCACACAGGCCCCATCATTTCCCCCAAAGATTCTGCTCCCTTACCTGACTGTGCTTGTGGAACTGTTCCAGCAGTAAAGGTAGTATGTTGCTGGTGATGTAGTCACAGGCCCGGGCAGATGCACCTGCAGCTGCCTGCAACAGCTTGGCACTAGGCCACACCAGTTTCATGTCCGGCTCACACAGGTGGTGCCTGCAGTCTAGAAAGGCAGCACATCACAGACCTGGGGAGTAGGCCAAACGGCCTGACTCCCCTACATTCCACAGAGGTTGGAGACAGACCCAAGACAGTTTCCAAGCAGTTAACACTCCAGTTGTTTTCAATTCAAAGTAGGGTTATTGCCCCCGAATCACCAAACATGTTGGGGCTTAACATGAAAGGTCACTGGCCCTGAAGCAATGTCATTTCTTTTGTTTGTTTGTTTTTTTTTTTGAGATGGAGTTTTGCTCTTGTTGCACAGGCTGGAGTGCAATGGCGCCATCTTGGCTCACTGCAACCTATGCCTCCTGGGTTCAAGTGATTCTCCTGCCTCTTGACCTCAGGTGATCCACTCGCCTTGGCCTCCCAAAGTGTAGGGATTACAGGTGTGAGGCAACACGCCTGGCCAAGGAATATCATTTCTATTTTGCTCACTCCCCTTTCTGGCTGCCACAGCCCCTTACCCTGTAAAATGTTGCTAAGGAAGGAGTCAAGGAGGTCCTCAGCATCAGCACTCAGCACAGAGCGAGACAAACACACAGTCAGGGAGTGGAGGGCCGCCAGGCCCTCTGCCTCCACCCGCTCACTTGCCGTCTGGAACACCTGTCAGGGAGGAATCCCATGGCTACTGAGGTGAGCCTGCACCAGGTAAGACCCACCCAACCCACTGCCTATTTCCTTGTTGTAGAGGGGAGTGAGAACCTCTAGGATACAGCAATGGAAATTAACACCCCAGCTGAGTATCTTCTCAACTGCTGTGTTCTAACCAAGTCCTTTGTTGCACTCAGGATTGAGACCATATTTTCTGAGAAACAGAAAGCCAACTCTGAGCAGTAAAGGCTTTGCTCACCTTTCTATTCACCACGGTGCCAGAGGCACCATGGCTTGCACTCCTTGCCACAGAAGGACAAGAACTGGGTAATGTGCAAAGGTGATCAACTGCTCTTACCAAGCAGCTGACCGTCACATAGAGGCTCTCTCTCTTGTCATTCAACTAGAATTATGTCCCCCTGCTTGCCTCCTGAATAACCAGGCATAATACCTTGGCCCTGGGGATGACAGAGGGAAAAGGACAGGATGTATTATTTCCCCTCATGCCTGACAATTGAGAATTAACAGTAGTGAGTTTATCTGAGTAACACTCACCTCTCTGCGGATAGAAGCCCAAAGGCTGGGGAGGAAGTCCTTCAGTTCCTTCTGTCCATACACAGCACAGCAAGCATTCTGCCAAGGAAACCATTGTTATCACTTATATACACACTCAGATATCCTAGAATATGCAGGCACCTCAGCATAATGGCACCTGAAGGAGCCAGTTAAGATTCTTTTTTTTTTTTTTTTTTGAGACGGAGTTTCGCTCTTGTTACCCAGGCTGGAGTGCAATGGCGCGATCTTGGCTCACCGCAACCTCCACCTCCTGGGTTCAGGCAATTCTCCTGCCTCAGCCTCCTGAGTAGCTGGGATTACAGGCACGAGCCACCATGCCCAGCTAATTTTTTTTATTTTTAGTAGAGACGAGGTTTCACCATGTTGGCCAGGATGGTCTCAATCTCTTGACCTCGTGATCCACCCGCCTCGGCCTCCCAAAGTGCTGGGATTACAGGCTTGAGCCACCACGCCCGGCCGTTAAGATTCTTAATAGTCCTATTCAGGGAAAAGAGAAGTAGGAGATTACCCTGGTTGATAAAATTGAAGTCTAAAGGGGAATCCTGGTCAGCCTTTCCTGTTACTGTGGATGGGACAAGGCAATATGCAGCTGGGGGCTTTAGGTCGACACAGAGGCCCAAATCCTGGGTATCCTCCTCTGAGGCCCATTAACCGTTCCTTTCCTACCAAGAATCTATATCCTTTAGCACCCCTAACATGTCAAAAAGTAGCTGGGTCCTGTTAGGAGAAAAATGACTCACCAGCGTCTGTAGAGAATCCAACTTGGCACTCAGAATCTCAGAATCCACTTTCTCAATCAGCAGGGGCAGGAGAAACTGTGGGACAGAAGGAAAATCTTTTTTTGTGTGTGTGACGTAGTCTCACTCTGTTGCCCAGGCTGGAGTGCAATGGCACGATCTTGGCTCCCTGCAACCTCTACCTTCTAGGTTCAAGCAATTCTCCTGCCCTCAGCCTACTGAGTAGCTGGGATTACAGGCACACACCAGCACGCCTGGCTAACTTTTTGTATTTTTAGTAAAGATGGGGTTTCACCATGTTGGTCAGGCTGGTCTCAAACTCCTGACCTCATGATCCGCCCACCTCGGCCTCCCAAAGTGTTGGAATTACAGGTGTGAGTCACTGAGCCCAGCCTCAGAAGGAAGATCTTAAGCCTGAGATGGGTGGTGCCTCAGTCACGTCAAGGTTAACCATGTCCTTGCCATCAGTCCCCAGAAGCAAGTACTACTTCAAGGAGCTATACTCAAGTCAGGAGCTACGATAGTTAAGCTAACTTTCCTGCCAAGCAGTGGCCAGAATCCCACTACCTCAAAAACAGGCAAGCTGACAAATTTATAGGATTTCAAAAGACAGCACCATTTAAGGATTGGGTTTATTTTTTTGTGTGGGGGGACGAGGTCTCCTTATGTTGCCCAGGCTGGATTTGAACTCCTGGGTTTAAGTGATTCTTTCCACTCAAACTCCTCCTGAGTAGCTGGGACTATTGGTGGGCCCGCCCAGCTCTGGATTATGATTTTAAAGGAAGAGATGGTAAACTTTTCTCCATCAAAGTTCTGAAGATACCTGCCACACAAGACGCTTGCAGGATGTCATCCCCTACAGTGTATACCAGATATTCTTCTCCCATGCTTTTACTACTTCTTCAGAGCCTTCTATGGGCAGAGGCTATATACCTTAACCTTGGCTAGACCCACCTCAGCAAATCGCGGTGTAGAAGCCAGCACACTTCGAAGACTCAGGATGAGATCTTCTCTCTGGATACCATAGGGATCATTAGGTGGCTGGAAAAGGGAGAAGGGCCGTGGGTTTGTGTAACATTTCAGACCAACCTTGAACACAGGCTTGAACCTGGTAGCCCTGCAGAAAGGGGTGATATTCATACCCAATCAGGAAAAGATAGTAAGACATGAGGCCCCAGCAAGAAGATAGGCTTGACTGTATATATTCCTTGGGAATTTTTGTCTGTAGGCATTTAAAAAAATCTGATTATGCATTTTCTATCTGATCTATCATTTTACGACTCAGAGATAAGCAGGCTTAACTTTCTGGTATATTGCTTTCTTCTCTGATATATATTGTTACTATGTTCTAGTATATACTGTTTCCGTATAAAATATGTGTACTTAAAAATGATCATTTTGTACATGTGGTTTAACACATTAAGAACATTTTTTTTTTTTATATACTATAGGCAGTGGAATCTCCACAGGAATAAGAACATTTTTAATGGTATTATTCTTTCATAGCATTAGTTTTAGTGGCTATGATTTCATTTTGTGGTTTTAAGTTTATCTAAATAATTCCTTTTTGGACTTTTCCATTTTTTTCACCCTTATAAAAAGCTGTAATTTGGCCAGGCATGGTGGCTTACGCCTGTAATCCCAGTACTTTGGGAGGCTGAGGTGGGCAGATCACAGGGTCAAGAGATTGAGAGCAAACCCCTTGTCTACAAAATATATAAAAATTAGGCAGATGTGGGCCGGGCGTGGTGGCTCACGCCTGTAATTCCAGCACTTTGGGAGGCCGAGGCCGGTGGATCACAAGGTCAAGAGATCGAGACTGTCCTGGTCAACATGGTGAAACCCCGCCTCTACTAAAAATACAAACAATTAGCTGGGCATGGTGGCGTGTGCCTATAATCTCTGCTACTCAGGAGACTGAGGCAGGAGAATTGCCTGAACCCAGGAGGCGGAGGTTGCGGTGAGCCGAGACCACGCCATTGCACTCCAGCCTGGGTAACAAGAGCAAAACTCCATCTCAAAAAAAAAAAAATATATATATATATATATATATATATATATTAGGTAGGTGTGTTGGCATGCACCTATAATCCCAGCTACTTTGGAGGCTGAGACATGAGAATTGCTTGAACCTGGGAGTTGGCAGTGAGCCAAGACAGAGCCACTGCATTACGGCATGGGTGACAGAGTCAGACTCCATCTCCAAAAAAAAAAAATAGTAATAAATCCCTTTGGTATGTTTTTGGTGGCATTTTCAAAGAGAAACAGGAAAACCTGATTTATGTTTTCAGTCTGTCATCTAAGTACAGAAACCATCAAGGCTTTCTATGTTTTCAGATTTACAGGTTTTTGTTTATTTTTATTTTATTTTTATTTTTTGAAGCAGAGTCTTGCTCTGTGGCCAGGCTGGAGTGCAGTGGCGCAATCTCGGCTCACTGTAACTTCTGCCTCCTGGGTTCAAGTGATTCTCCTACCTCAGCCTCCCAAGTAGCTGGTACTATAGGTGCATGCCACCACGCCCAGCTAATTTTTGTATTTTTAGTAGAGATGGGGTTTCACCATGTTGGCCAGACTGGTCTTGAACTCCTGACCTCAAATGATCCATCCGCCTAAGTCTCCCAAAGTGCTGGGATTACAAGCGTTAAGCTACCAAGCCTGGTCTGGTTTCTGTTTTCATGACTTGACTTTGATAGAAAAGATTAAACTGTGGAATTCTCTTATAAAGTAACAAAAAGACAGAGATACAAAATAGAAAACAAAAGGTCGGAAAATCAGAGGTCCAACAGAAGATCGGTGAGAGTTCCAAAATGAAGGAACAGAGAAAACAGAGGGGAAGAAATCATCAATTAAAGAATTCAAGAAAAATTTTCATGACTAATAATGAGTTACCAGATTGACAGGGCTACTAAGTACCCAACACAGTGTGTGAAACATACCAATACTAAGGCATATGACTGTGAAGTTTCAATATATTGGGGAGAATCAAACTTATCATTTTTTTTTTTGAGATGGAGTCTTGCTCTGCGTCCAGGATGGAGTGCAGTGGCGCGACCTCAGCTCACTGTAACCTCTGCCTCCCGGGTTCATGCGATTCCCCTACCGCAGCCTCCTGAGTAACTGGGACTATAGGCGCATGCCACCATGCCCAGCGAATTTTTTGCATTTTTAAGTAGAGATGTGGTTTCACCATATTGGTCAGGCTGGTCTTGAACTCCTGACCTTGTGATCTGCCCACCTCAGCCTCCCAAAGTGCTGGGATTACAGGCATGAGCCACTGCACCCAGCCATTTACCAGTTTTTAGAGAGAAAGAAAAAATGGTAAATACAAAGGTTTATGAAACAGAAGAAATTCAGACTTCTCTACAGCAAATGAAAACTAGATAATTAGATTTAAATGTAGCAATGCCTTCAAAATCTTGGGGGAAAACAATTTCTACTCTTTATTTTTTGGTGATAGAGTCTAGCTCTGTCATCCAGGCTGGAATGCAGTGGCATGATCTTGGCTCACTGCAACCTCTGCCTCCCTGGCCCACATCATCCTCCCACCTCTGCCTCCCCATTATTAGAGGCTATAGGCTCAGACACCACGCCCAGCTAATTTTTGTATTTCTTACAGAGACAGGGTTTCACCATGGTGCCAGGCTGGTCTTGAACTCCTGAGCTCAAGCAATCCACCTGCCTGGGCCTCCCAAAGTACTGGGATTATAAGCATCAGCTACTGCACCTGGCCTTGTCAGATGCAATCATAGCGCACTACAGCCTCAAGCTCCTAGCCGCACATGATTATTCTGCCTCAGCCTCACAAATAGCTGGGACTATAGACATGTGCAACTGCATCCAGTGAGAATTCCCATTCTTTTTTTCTTTTTTTTAACATAGAGTTTTCCTCTTGTTGCCCAGGCTGGAGTACAGTGGTGCAAACTCAGCTCACTGCAACCTCTGCCTCCCAGGTTCAAGTGATTCTCCTGCCTCCGCCTCCCAAGTAGCTGGGATTACAGGTGCCCACTACCACCTGTGGCTAATTTTTATATTTTTAGTAGAGACTGTGTTTCAAGGCTGGTCTTGAACTCCTGACCTCAGGTGATCCACCTGCCTTGGCCTCCTAAAGTGCTGGGATTACAGGCATGAGCCTTGTGGCTGTCCTAGAATTCCTATTCTTGAATTACATACCCATACGACCAAAGAGGAGAGAAAAGATGGAAGACATTTTAGGTTTTAAAAAATCTAAAAAATTCTCACTTCTTCATACGTTCTCTCAGGAAAATACTAAAGGATGTAAACCACCAAACTGAAGCGCTAAACCACAAAATGATGAATATTTGAACTCAGGAAATAGGAGATCTGATCCAAAAAAAAGGATAAGGGAATCTAGGATGATGGCAAAGGAAGATCCAATATCTACTCTGCATTAGGAGTAAAAAGCAACCTGTTGAAATTGTATGGCTAAGAATGGTTTTAACATTTTTTTTTTTTTTTGAGACGGAGTTTCGCTCTTGTTACCCAGGCTGGAGTGCAATGGCACGATCTCGGCTCACTGCAACCTCCGCCTCCTGGGTTCAGGCAATTCTCCTGCCTCAGCCTCCGGAGTAGCTGGGATTACAGGCACGCGCCACCATGCCCAGCTAATTTTTTGCACCATTAGTAGAGACGGGGTTTCACCATGTTGACCAGGATGGTCTCGATCTCTTGACCTCGTGATCCACCCACCTCGGCCTCCCAAAGTGCTGGGATTACAGGCTTGAGCCACCGCGCCCGGCCGGTTTTAACTTTTTTTTTTTTTTTGAGACAAAGAGTTTCGCTCTTGTTACCCAGGCTGGAGTGCAATGGCGCGATCTCGGCTCACCGCAACCTCCGCCTCCTGGGTTCAGGCAATTCTCCTGCCTCAGCCTCCTAAGTACCTGGGATTACAGGCACGTGCCACCATGCCCAGCTAATTTTTTGTATTTTTAGTAGAGACGGGGTTTCACTATGTTGACCAGGATGGTCTCGATCTCTTGGCCTTGTGATCCACCCGCCTCGGCCTCCCAAAGTGCTGGGATTACAGGCTTGAGCCACCGCACCCGGCCAGTTTTAACATTTTTAATGTTTGAAACAAATCAAAAGAGTATCTTGTGACAACTGAAAATATGAAATTCAAATTTTAGTGTTCATAAAAAACTTTTATTGGGATATAGCTACTGTAGCTGTTCCTGTGTCTGTGTCTGTTTTTGTGCAATAAGAGCAGAGTTGAAGAGACCATATGACCCACAAAGCTACTGTATGCACTTTTACAGAAAAAGTTGGCCAGGCATGGTGGCTTATGCCTGTAACCCCAACACTTTGGGAAGTCGAGGCAGGTGGATGGCTTGAGCCCAGGAGTTCAAGACCAGCCTGGGCAACATGGCAAAACCCTGTCTCTACAAAAAATACAATTAGCTGAGAGTAGTGTTGTGTGCCTATAGTTACAGCTACTTGTGAGGCAGAGGTAGAAGGATCACTGGAGTCCAGCGAGGTGGAGGCTGCAGTGAGCTGTGTTGGCGCCTCTACACTCCAGCCTGGTTGACAGTGAGAGCCTGCCAAATAAACAAATAAATAAATGTTTGCCAACCCCTTCTTAAGAGTGAGCATATAAGCATAGTGAAGAAACTGAACCTTAAACTCTTCAGATCCACTACAATGGCATGCAATCAATACTGATTTGTGGCTGGGCATGGTGGCTCATGTGTATAATCCCAGCACTTTAGGAGGCTGAGGCAGGTGGATCAGTTGAGGTCAGGAGTTAAAGACCAAACTGGAAAGCAAGGCAAAACCCTATCTCTACTAAAAATACAAAAAAACAAAAAACAAAAAACAAAAAACCCAACAAAATTAGTCGAACATGGTGGCACACAACTGTAATTCCAGCTATTCAGGTTACTGAGGCATAAGAATCACTTGAACCCAGGAGTCAGGGGTTGCACTGAGCAGGGATCGCGCCACTGCACTCTGGCCTGGGCAACAGAGTGAGACTGTCACGAAAACAAAATAAAACAAACCAACAAAGAAAACCCCAATTTATAAGATAATAAAGAATACTTATAACTCAAATAGTTAAACTGAAATAGTTAAACTAAAGTCAGGTGTCTGTTTTAATTAATATCTTGACAAGAGCTTTCTAGTTCTGACAGACTGCCATGCAGAACAACATACAAAAATCTGCTTGGAGAGAAACTCTCCTAATATTATCTATAACTTTGTTTTGCCCAGATTATCTCTGTGAACATATATAAATAGATGTGAACAGTGACTGTTTCTAATGGAAAAATGGACTGTGGCAGTAAAGGGGTATGAAAGACATTTAATTATTTACCCTTTAAATGCTGAATCATGCTCATTGTATAACCTTTCGAAAAAATGGATGAGGCTGGGCCTGTTGGCTCACGCCTGTAATCCCAGCACGTTGGCAGGCCGAAGCAGGTGGATCCCAAGGTCAGGAGTTTGAGACCAGCCTGACCAACATGGCAAAACCCCGTCTCTACTAAAAATACAAACATTAGCTGGGCATGGTGGCGCGCCTGTAATCCCAGCTACTTGGGAGGCTGAGGCAGGAGAATCGCTTGAACCCAGGATGCGGAGATTGCAGTGAGCCCAGACTGTGCCACTGCACTCCAGCCTGGGCGACAGAGTGAGACCAAAAATACAAAAAAATTAACTGGGCATGCTGACATACGCCTGTAATCCCAGCAACTTGGGAGGCTGAGGCAGGAGAATTGCTTGAACCCAGGAGGCAGAGACTGTAGTGAGCCAAGATTGCACCACTGCACTACAGCCTGGGTGATAGAGACTCCGTCTCAAAAAAAAAAAAAAAAAAGATGAAATACTGTTCCTCTCCCTGAAATTATAAACGCACATATTCTTTGACCTAGAAATTTCTTTTACGAGTTTATTGTGTCATTATACCTATTTGTATGAAAGTTGTAGCATTGCTTATAAAAGCAAAAGATTATCAACAATCCATAAAGGACTAGTGAAATTAATTCGTTATTTCTGGTCAAAGGAATATTATGCAGCCATAAAGAATGAAAGAGCTAACTTATATACTGATATGGAATACTCTCCAAGACACAGTGTTCAGTGAAAAAAGCAAAGTACAGGAGAAATGTGCGTGTGTGTGTACATGCCGGCGTGTGCACACACTATGATTCTGGAGAGGTGGTATGTGTTAAAGCATTTGCTTATATAGAGATGAAAAAGCTCTGTAAAGATACATAACTGATAACTTGGTTGATTATGGAGAAAGAGGATAGTAGGGAGATTTTCCACACTTTTGGACTCTGAATCATGTGAATGAATTATCTTTTCAAAACCAACACAAAACACAAAATAAAGGCCAGGTGCAGTGGCTCACACCTGTAATCCCAGCACTTTGGGAGCAGTGGTGGGAGGATCACAAGGTCAGGAGTTCCAAGACCAGCCCGGCCAAGATGGTGAAACCCCATCTCTACTAAAAATACAAAAAAATTAGCCAGGTGTGCTGGTGGGTGCCCTAATCCCAGCTACTCAAGAGGCTGAAGCAGAGAATTGTTTGAACCCGGGAAGCAGAGGCTACAATGAGCCAAGATCGCGCCACTGCACTCCAGCCTGGGTGACAAGAGCGAGACTCCATCTCAAAAAATAACAAAAAACACAAAAACAAAAAACCAAAGTTAAAAACAGAAGAATGTGGTGGCTAAACCAGGATCTTTCAAGATTTCAAGGGTAGAAATTCTTCCGAGTCAGAAAAAGGAATTCTAATTATGAGAGATGAAAAGATTCATTTCAGGAGAGAAGTGGTCCCAAGGAACATGGCAACTAAACAAGCTGGTAAGAAATTCCTTATAGTAAAGATGGTGGTGTCACGATAAAGGCAATGAGAGTCAATATGCTATTTGGCATGCTGCAACAGAATGCCTTTTATTTCTTTCAAACCACTAATGCATGCAGTATACACACCCACGCAGTGATGAAACTCTTGAGTATTTGGCAGTAGAAGGGAACTCAACTGCAGAATGGGAGCAAGGCCCAAGAGGGTCAGAGCAAACACCTTCTGTACACTGTGCACAACTGTGCCTTCTTTGCTTTGTCACTTTGTTTCTATAGCCTGAGATGCCCTGTTCAATTCCAGAGTCATATCCTATGCATCCCTCACAAACCAGCTGAAATCCTATCTTAACTGTGAAGTCAGTTCCTGCCTACTCTAGCTCACACTGAACTCTTACCTTCTCTGAAAAGTTATAGCACTACTCATTTTCTTACCTAATCTCCTATTGTTACTTTTAGCCTTAAGGGCAGGAACAGTGTTTTGCAATCCTGTAGCATTCAGCACTAAATACACTGTTAAGGAGCTTAAGAATCCCCCAAATACATGCTGCTTTGAATCCTTCCTTTTATGTCAAATGCTTTTCCACTTCCTAGTTTATATAAAATACTGAGGGTAGGGAATGTTTATTTTGTTGACCTGTACCCTCAGTGCCCAGAACAGGGCTTGGCACATAGCAGATACTGAACAAATATATGAATCAATCAACGAAGGTGCTACTTACAGGGGTAAAATCAATAGGGAAATAACAGGATGTCACTTCAAACAGCTCTTCCACAAAGGGCCCTGTGGCAACAGAGAAAGAATGAGTTTGGCTTATCAGCTTCATTCATCTGATAAAGCCCCAACCAGCTAATCATGGCTACCACAATGTACCCAGGCTATAGTCCCTGGAGATGAGGTCATGGACGATGCGGAAGGCCACCAGAAGATTACGAGGATCCTTTTCCCCATCCATCACCTGGATGAAGCCAAAGGTGAAGTCAGCTCCTAGGCCCTTTAGCTCTGGGAAGGAAAGAAAAGGTTACTATACTGCCCCATAGGACAGAAAGTGTGGGCTTTCCCATTGCCTGTGTTCTCCCTCTGTGATCACTGCCTCCCCTTTCCCTTCAGGGCTGACCCTTTTTCCATTCCAAGAGAGTAAGTACTCAGTGAAGAGATGTGCAACAGTATACACACTGTTGTGGAGGTAAGAATTTAAAACACTGGCTCAAACAAACTCTACTCTTCCTTTACTTCTCTGGTGAGAGAGCAGACCCCTCTTTCTCTTTATCATTCTCTCTCAGGATACCAGCTCTTCTATATAACCCCAGGGTAAAATGAGTCCTACTAATAGGGGAAAAAGTAGGCTGTGCATGCTTTTGACATTTCCCAGAAGGCTCTGCCTCTTACCTTCTTCCCGGGTTCGCATAAAATTGGTAATGATATTGTAGACTGTGTGTCGGTCCACCTGTGGCAGGGACTTGGGCGTGGAGGAGAAAGGAAGTGAAGAAAATACTCAAAGAATACCTCAGCTGACACAGCTAGTTCTTGCTTCATAATCTCTAAGTGAACAGTGCTGTTTACACCAGCATAAGATCAGTCTAAGAAGAACTACAGAGAAAGGGTATGGCTATTGATTCAGCAGCACATCAGTGGTGCTAATAATTCAAACCTGCCTGATGGATGGATGCCTTACTTTCTGTAGGTATAAGAGGACACAGGTCAGATCTAATGGCATGCACAGCTCTCCTTGTCTGGTTGCAAAGAAGAGCATATAAACATTCACAAGATCCAAAAGAATTCAGAACTTAGAAGGCAATAATTTTTGCTATCAAATCCCAGTTATGTCAAGGGGTGGAGACAGAGGAGAATACCAACATGACTGTTATCCCTCACCTGTACATGCACTTCCTGGAAGATGGCTTTAAGCACAGAAACAGCCAGCCCTGGGGGCAAGGCCACACACAGGCTCTGGGGGAGAAGAGAAGGTATGTGAACACTGAAGGAATTGCAGCATAGCCTCCAAGACACAACCCTAAAACAGGCGTAACTAGCTACTGTGAGAATCACAGCATCCTGGTTAAGGAAGAAGTACTAATAGTGAGAATCTTTCTTAAGCTGATGCATCCTCTGCAGCTCTTTCCAGCTGGCTCTGGTTTCCAGTCCCCCAAAGTACACTTTTACTCTCTAGGGGAAAACAGAAGTAGCGTTGGTGACACTAATTTAGTCCCACATTTGGGCACCTACTCCTCAGCATGTGAACCATCACACCCAAAGTGCAAAGAGAGAACTAGACAGGGGCTTCCTTGAACAATGTTATGTAATGAAATGAAGGAGAACTCACAAGTGCCTTCAAACCCTGCAGGACAGATGGGATCACAAGATGATGGTCCTTCAGCCGGTTCTCATAGAACAGTATCAGGTGTACCACTGCACAAACCAGATTCAGCCATTAGTTTACACAGGCACAAGGAGGGCCCAGCAGTTTTGCCTAAGTCTATAATGGTTGTTTCAGTTTGGGTTCCACTGGGTTTTGACTAGATCAGTCAGGAAAACAGGGGAACATTTCTTGATATCCATTCTCATATAGGTCCACAGTAAAACCCACTCTCAGCCCAAAACTGCCTTTCAACAGAACTGGAGTCCACACATTTTTTCTCAATGGGTCAGACAGTAAATATTATAGACTTACAGGATATGGTCTCTATCCCAGCTACTCAATTCTGCTGTTTTAACAAAAAGTAGCATAGACAACGGGAAAATAAATGAGTGTAGCTATGTTCCAATAAAAGTATATTAATGAAAGCAGGGTGTATGATGTGTTCTTTTTTATATGTGAAGTCTTATAAAGTATTTTTTCTGTGTATATATTTTTAAATTTATATAGATGATATAATACACATACACACACCCCAAAACAGGCTGTAAGTTGGGCATGTGGTACTTCTTCCAAGGACCCTTAGATTGACCCCAGGAGGAGCCCTAGCTGTTGTTCCCCATTTGATGCCCTTTTTCAGCAGGAAGTAGCCAAAGAAATTGTTGCCCCAAACCCCCTAACAGCAATTAGTGTGGCATCTCCACAGGGAGGAATGTTGTAGGAGTTAGTAAGAAATTATTTTAGGCAGATAGAGGAAAAGGGGTCCTTGGGAAGTTTTCATTTTTTAAAGCATGCCATTAGAAACTGGGTCTACCCAAACATGACGATTCCCGTGGCATTCTTGCCGTTTCCCCACATTTCTGGCAACATGGCTACCTCCACGAAGCCCCATGTGTGTAGAACATCATGGTGCCCTGTATTTGCATATTAAAAGGCTAGGGTAGGAAGGCCAGTTTTTTTGAGGGCTACATAAATGACATGCCTAGTCAAACCAATCCCCTGAGCCCTATGCAAATCAGACACCACTATCTCCAGGCTCAGTATATATACCTAGCTAGTATCTGTGGCAAGCTGGGGTTCCCTCTCTCAGCTCTGAAGCCTCCCCTCTGCCCCCTACCACCCTGTCTCTGTACAGGGGAGCTTCTTCCTTCTCCCTTCCTTCTTGCCCCTTCTTGCCTATTAAACTCTCTGCTCCTTAAAACCAAACAACAAACAAACAAACAAAAAAAACCCCATAAAACCCAGAAAAACCAGGCTGTAGTTTGCCTATCCCTCTATAGAAGGTGAGTTGTTAGCTTTTTTCCCCCTCAGGACATCAAAGCATATTGATATTTCATTACTTTTCCTCTCTGCCTGTTAAATACTGCCCTGTTCATTTTACAGAGTGGGAAAAATACACTGAAAAAACAGTCTAAGGCTACATTTGAAATCCACTTGTCTTTTTTTTTTTTTTTTTTTTTTTTTGAGACAGAGTCTCACTCTGTCATCCAGGCTGGAGTGCAGTGGCATGATCTCAGCTCATTGCAACTTTCATTTCCCAGGTTCAAGCGACTCCTGCCTCAGTCTTCCAAGTAGCTGGGAGCCCACCACCATGCCCAGCTAACTTTTTGTATTGAAATCCATATGTCAGCCGGGCGTGGTGGCTCAAGCCTGTAATCCCAGCACTTTGGGAGGCTGAGGCGGATGGATCACGAGGTCAAGAGATCTAGACCATCCTGGTCAACATGGTTTCTACTAAAAATACAAAAAATTAGCTGGGCATTGTGGTGCGTGCCTGTAATCCCAGCTACTCAGGAGGCTGAAGCAGGAGAATTGCCTGAACCCAGCAGGCGGAGGTTGCGGTGAGCCAAGATTGCGCCATTGCACTCCAGCCTAGGTAACGAGCGAAACTCCGTCTCAAAAAAAAGAAATCCATATGTCTTGTGTCTCAATTCTAAACATCTCTGCCACATACACCAGTCAGGAATGAAGACCTCAAATTAGTAGTTCATAGATACTTTATACCCTCCTTCCCTGCCTGTAAAGTTGGCTTGAATAGACATTGGAGACCTGGGCTCAGCAAGCTAGGAAGACATTCCAACTAGCAATACCAGTACCTTCCTTCTCCAGGAGCAAGGAGTGACACTGGAGTAGCACCTGTGACAAAAGCTGGATTCCTCGTGCCCGAGTCCGGGGTTCTGGATTCTCTAGAAAGGACCTGGGGGGAAACAGGATAGAGAGAGTCTGCAATTACTCAGTTCAAATGTTTGAAGATTTAAATATTTTACATTAGTCACACTTACCCCCTGGGCATGGAAGTAGAGCCAAGCCCTGTTAAGAGTAAAAACAGCCCAGGAAGGCATTCCTGAGGTAACAGCATTACAGACACCAGTAACGACAGAAGGCTTACTAGTGATCCCCAGGCTTACCTGGCATCATTAGAGGCACATGTGACACCAAGAGACAACAGAAGTTTCTGCCTCCAGGCACCCCCAGCTTGGCAACTAATGAACACTGTGCTTACTCTTTCTCCCCAGTGATAAGATTTCTTCCCAGAGACATTCCCCTGAAATAGAGCTTAGCAGCTACCCACAGGGTTTGAGAGATGATTGGCAGCTGCAGCTTCTACCAAAATGAGGAGAATATGTACATTTTTGTAAATTAATGCTAAGGAAAAAAAATGCTTAGAATCACCACCAAGTTCCTAGGGGGAAAGAAAACATGAAAAACCAAAACTTTGTAACTGGAAGGTTACAAAGTAAGATAGCTAGAATATAGCTTTAACTAGGTAGGATTATTGATATGAGAAAGCTGGACTGAAGCTACAAGGAAGTGACCTGCCCTAAAAATTGCTCTACGGAGATTATACTGAAACATTCTAGAAATAATCTAAGCAGGAACAAGCAGAGAGTGCAAGAGTTCTGGACACGACAGATGTACTGAACCTCCAGGGTAAGAGTGTATATAACTAGGAGTAAGGGGACAACAATAAGATCGCTCTTAACAGGATCCCCATAGGATAAAAAAACCTGTAGAAAAGTTTCTACTCAGGAAGAAGAAAACTGTGCATTCAGTCTGGGTGTGGTGACTCACACCTGTGATCCCAGAATTTTGAGAGACAGACAGGAGGATCATTTGAGCTCATCAGGTAACAACTAGCCTGGGCAACATAGTGGGACCCTGTCTCTACAAAAAATATAAAAAAATTAGCTGGTCATGGTTTCGTATGCCTGTAGTCCCAGCTACCTGGGAGGCTGAGGTAGGCGGATCACTTGGGCCCAGGAGGTTGAGGCTGCAGTGGGCCCTGATTGTTCCTCTGCACTCCAGCATGATTAACAGAGTAAGACCCTGTCTCAAAGAAAAAGAAAAAAGAAAACTATGCATTTGAAGCATTTAAAAATGGACCAAAGCACACAAATGCATTATTGGCAGCATTATTAGGAACAGTCAAAAAGTAAAGACAATCTAGATGTCCATCCACTTATAAACTATTAAACAAGATCCATATCCATACAATGGAATATTATTCAGCAAGAAAAGAAACGCAGAACAGGCCGGGCGTGGTGGCTCATGCCTGTAATCCCAGCACTTTGGGAGGCCGAGGTGGGTGGATCACAAGGTCAGGAGTTCAAGACCAGCCTGGCCAATGGTAAAACCCTGTCTCTACTAAAAACAAAAAAATTAGCTGGGTGTGGTAGTGGGCACCTGTAGTCCCAGCTACTTGGAAGGCTGAGGCAAGAGAATCGCTTGAACCTGGGAGGCGGAGGTTGCAGTGAGCCAAGGTCACTCAACCGTACTCCAGCATGGGAGACAAAGCAAGACTCCGTCTTAAAAAAAAAAAGGGGGGGGCCAGGCTCGGTGGCTCATGCCTGTAATCCCAGCACTTTGGGAGGCCGAGGCGGGTGGATCACGAGGTCGAGAGATCGAGACCATCCTGGCCAACATGGTGAAACCCCGTCTCTACTAAAAGTACAAAAAAATTAGCTGGGTGTGGTAGCACACACCTGTAGTCCCAGCTACTCAGGAAGCTGAGGCAGGAGGGTTGCTTGAACCTGGGAAGTGGAGGTTGCAGTGAGCCGAGGTCGTGCCACTGCACTACAGCCTGGTGCCTGGTGATGGAGTAAGACTCTGCCTCAAAAAAAAAAAAAAAAAAAGAAAAGAAAAGTGCAGAACGGCTATGTGCTGCAACATGGATATATCTTGAAAACATGCTAAGTGAAAGAAACCAGCAACAAAGGTCACATGTGTGATTCCATTTATATGAAATTTCCAGAGTAGCCAAATCCATAGATGCATAAAGTAGATTAGTGATTGCCAGGGGCTGGGAAGAAGAGGGAAGGGGAAATGACTGCTAGTAGACATGGGTTTCTTTCTGGAGTAATGAAAATGTCCTCAAATTGTGCTGAGAATGCACGAATCTGTAAATATACTTTTAAAGCCACAGAATTGCATACTCTAAAATGGTGAACTTTAGATATGTGAATTATAAATCAATAAGGGTATGTATATATATATATATTTTTGATAGGGGTCTCACTCTGTCACCCAGGTTGGAATGCGGTGGCATGAAGCGGGCATCCCCAAACTTTTTACACAGGGGGCCAGTTCACTGTCCCTCAGACTGTTGGAGGGCCGCCACATACTGTGCTCCTCTCACTGACCACCAATGACAGAGGTGCCCCTTCCTGAAGTGCGGCAGGGGGCCGGATAAATGGCCTCAAGGGGCCGCATGTGGCCTGTGGGCCGTAGTTTGGGGACGCCTGGCATGATGTTTACTGCAACCTCCGCCTCCCAGACTCAAGTGATTCTCCCACCTCAATCTCCCGGGTAGCTGGGACCACAGGCACCCGCTACCATGCCCGGCTAATTTTTGTATTTTTAGTAGAGACAAGGTTTAGGGAGCCAGGCGCGGTGGCTCATGCCTGTAATCCCAGCACTTTGGGAGGCTGTGGCAGGTGGATCACCTGAGGTTGGGAGTTCAAGACAGGGTTTAACCATGATGCCCAGGCTAGTCTTGAACTCCTGAGCTCAGACAATCCACCTGCTTTTGCCTCTCAAAGTGCTAGGATTACCATGTGAGCCACTGCACCCAGCCAATTGTGTATTTTCTTTTAATGGACCAAGGCCACCACGATGTGAGTAGAAAGGCCAAATAGTCTGTTACGTGGGAGAAATGTGTAACAATGACTTCGTTTTTTAATTACCCCAATTTTCTAGTTTTTTGCTTTAGAAGACATGCTGTGACAATGAACAACTCTTACCAACAAGACTTGTCAATTCCAATGGTCTATACCAAGTGTGAAATATGAAGAAAGTAAACATTAGACTACAAGCACATACTCCTCTAAGTGCTTAGAATCCCAAGCTATAACACTGCTTTATCCGCTGTTTCCCAAAGCCTTTTCCCCTAGTGGGGATCTGCAGCAGGGTCAGTCTCCTGGGAACTCCACAGGCTGAGCCCCCAGCTTCTTCTGAGTCAGGTCTAGGCAGGCTAGCATCCCATGGAGGTAGGTGGGTCTAAAGATGCATAAAGGAATCCCAGTTCTAATGAACCAACAGCTGATGCCCTTCAACCATGTACCTCATCCCAAAGCCGTGGGCTGTACCAGGAGTTGATGTGGCCTACAGGCTGTGTGCTCCCAAACACTACTAAAGAAGCCTCAGCTGAATGGCATGAAACTTTTTTTTAGGAGAAACAATTCAAACACATAGACTTAGGCTGAGGTACTAATATGGAAGGGGGTTGCTTGGCTACAGGACAAATTCATGCTCTGGAAAGCAGCAATGCACAAAAGTAACTTTTCAGAATATGCAGTCAGGGTTGGAGAAGAACATTCTATAGCAGAGGCTCTTACCCAAGGGCTTCCACAACTTGTAACACGGTATAGTTGCCAGATTTCACATCTGCAGGAAATAAAATAAATAAATATGAAAAATCAAACTCTACCAAAGGATTGAATAACACTAATCACTAATGTTTCCTGCCTGCCCTAGGCTTTGTATCTTGGGGCCCACTATACTTGTCAAGAGCCCTCCTAGATAAGCAGCAGCATTACTGTAATATTGAAAATATCCAGCTTTGTATAAAAATTTAAAGAGAAATAAATACATCATTTGCAAATGACATGAATGTATATCTTGAAAATCTAAGAGATAATCCCAGCACTTTGGGAGGCCGAGGCGGGTGGATCACGAGGTCAAGAGATCGAGACCATCCTGGTCAACATGGTGAAACCCCATCTCTACTAAAAATACAAAAAATTAGCTGGGCATGGTGGTGCGTGCCTGTAATCCCACCTACTCAGGAGACTGAGGCAGGAGAATTGCCTGAACCCAGGAGGCGGAGGTTGCGGTGAGCTGAGACCGCGCCATTGCACTCCAGCCTGAGTAACAAGAGCGAAACTCCATCTCAAAAAAAAAAAAAAGAAAAGAAAATCTAAGAGAAATAAAAAGTACTACAAACAAAATAATTTGTTAAATTAGCTGGGTATAAATTATGAAATTTAAAATCTTCATATATATATGTATACACAATAGCCTGTAAAATGATGTAAGGAAAAAAGACCCTATTTATAGGAGCAAAAAAAGAAAAAGAAAAAAAAAAACCCATGGATATAAACTTTTTTCCCTCATTTTTGAAAATCATGGTAAAATTCATTAGACAAAAACTCTTTTTTTTTGGCTGGGCAAGGTGGCTCGCGCCTGTAATCCCAGCACTTTGGGAGGCCAAGGCGGGCGGATCATGAGGTCAGGAGATCGAGACCATCCTGGACAACATGGTGAAACCCTGTCTCTATTAAAAATACAAAAAAATTAGCCAGGGGTGGTGGCACGTGCCTGTACTCCCAGCTAATCGAAAGGCTGAGGCAGGAGAATCACTTGAACCTGCGTGGCAGAAGTTGAAATGAGCCAAGTTCACACCACTGCACTCCAGCCTGGGTAACAGAGTGACACACTGTCTCAAAAAAAAAAGTCTTGCTCTGTTGCCACTGTACTCTAGCCTGGACAATAGAGTGAGTGAGACATTGTCTCAAAAAAGAAAAAAAAAAAAAAAAAAAAAAAAAAAAGAACAAAAGTCTTACTCAGGCTGGAGTGCAGTGATGTAATCACAGCCTCCCAGGCTCAGGTAATCCTTCCACCTCAGCCTCCTACCTAGCCTCCCACCTAGCTGGGACTAAAGGTATGTGCCTCCACCCCCAGCTAAGCATTTTGTTTTTCTTTGTAGAGATGGGTTGTGCCATGTTGCTGAACTTGCAGGCTCAAGTGATCCTCCCATCTCACTCTCCCAAAGTGCTGGGATTACAGACATAAGCCACTGTGCCCAACCTAGATATAAACTTAACAAAAAATGTGAAAATCTGAATGATGAAAACTTTATTTTATTTATTTATTTATTTGAAACACAGTTCACTCGTCACCCTGGCTGGAGTGCAGTGATACAATCTCAGCCCACTGCAACCTCCACCTCATGGTTCAAGCGACTCTTGTGCCTCAGCCTCCCAAGCAGTTGAGATTACACATGCATGCCACCACACCCAGCTAATTTTTGTATTTTTAGTAGAGATGGGGTTTTACCATATTTGGCCAGGTTGGTCCCAAACTCCTGACCTCAGGTGATCCACCCACCTCTGCCTCCCAAAGTGCTGGGATTACAGGCGTGAGCCACCATGCCCAGCCAATGAAAACTTTAAAACACTGAAGAAGTCTTCACACCTGTTAGGATAGCTATTATCAAAAAGACAAGAGGTAACAAGGGCTGGTGAAGACAGAGAGAAAAGTGAACCCTTATACACTGTTGATAGGAATGTAAATTGGTGCAGCCATTACGGAAAACAGTTTGGAGGTTCCTGAAAAAATTAAAAATAGAACTACTATATGATCCAATAATCCCACTACTAGGTACATATCCAAAGGAAACAAAATCAATATCTGAAAAGATGTCTGTACTCCCATGTTCACCGCAGCATTATTCACAATAGCCAAGATCTGGTAAAAACCTAAGTGTCAACAGATAAATCAACAAAGAAAATGTGATGTGTGGCCAGGTGCAGTGGCTCACACCTGTAATCCCAGGACTTTGGGAGGCCAAGGTGGATCACAAGGTTAGGAGTTCAAGACCAGCCTGGTCAACATGGTGAACCCCATCTCTACTAAAAATACAAAAAAATTAGCTGGGCATGGTGGTGGGCACCTGTAATCCCAGCTACTTGGGAGGCTGAGGCAGAGAACTGCTTGAACCCAGGAGGCAGAGGTTGCCACAGAGCAAGACTCCGTCTCAAAAAAAAAAAAAAAAAAAAAAAAGATAAAAGAAAATATGATGCGCGTGTACACATACAAAACAGAATATTATTCAGCTGTAAGGAAAAAGAAATCCTGCCACTTGTTTTTTTTTTTTTGTGAGACAGTCTCTGTTAGCCAGGCTGGAGTGCAGTGGTGTGATCTCAGCTCACTGCAACCTCCACCTCCCAGTTTCGAGCGATTCTCCTGCCTCAGCTTTCTGAGCAGCTGGGATTACAGCTGCATGCCACTATGCCTGGATAATTTTTGTATTTTTTAGTAGAGACAGGATTTCGCCATGCTGGCCAGGCTAGTCTAAAACTCCCGACCTCAGGTGATCTGCCCACTTTAGCCTCTGAGAATGCTGGGATTACGGGCATGAGCCACTGTGCTGGGCCAAAATCCTGCCACTTGGGACAACACAAATGAACCTGGGTGAACATTTTGCTAAGTGAAATAAGCCAGACATAGAAAGACAAATACAGAATCTAAAAAAAGTTGAACTCACAAAAGCAGAGAATAGAATGGTGGTTGCAAAGCACAGAAGAAAATGGGGAGAAACTGGTTACAGGGTTTTTTTTTTTTTTTTTTTGAGACGGAGTTTTGCTCTTGTTACCCAGTATATAAAGAGTTCCAGCAAATCAATGCAGAAAAAGCCAACAATTTAAAATGAGCAAAATCAGGCCAGGCACAGTGGCTCATGCATGTAATCCCAGCACTTTGGGAGGCTGAGGAGGGTGGATTGCTTGAGGCCAGGAGTTTGAGACTAGCTTAGACAATATGGTAAGATCCCATCTCTACTAAAAATACAAAAATTTGCCAGTGTGGTGGTGCATGCCTGTAATCCCAGCTACTTGGGAGGCTAAGGCATAAGAATCACTTGAACCCAGGAGGCAGAGGTTGCAGTGAGCTGAGATCGCGCCACTGCACTCCAGCCTGGGCAACGGTGTGAGACTCTGACTCAAAAAAAAATAATAAAAAATAAAAAGGGCAAAAACCAAAAAAATGAACCAGCATTCCACAGAAAAGGAACAAGTATGTATGAAAAGATGTTCAACCATATTTACAATAAAAGATGCAAATTAAACTACACAGAAACTTTTTAAGAAAATCTACCAGACTGGCAAAGATAAAAAACTTACCAATATATGTTTGGTCATGGTATTCAGAAACAGACACTCTTAAAAACTATAGGTAGGATTATAAGTTGGTACAACCCTATATTGAGGGCAATATAACATCTTTAAAATTCCAGGTCCATATAGGCTTTAACCCAGGAAATTTAGAAATTTATCTTATAGCTATATAGTCATCTTTTGGTATATACATGGGAGATTGGTTCCATGACCACCTGAGGATACTAAAATCTGTAGATGCCGTATTTGCATACAAACTGTGCATACTCTCCTATATACTTTAAATCATCTCTAGATTACTCATAATACTTAATACAATCTAAGTGCTATATAGTTGTTATACCGTATTGTTTAGGGAATAACAAGAAAAAAAGTGTATACATGTTCAGTACAGTTGCAATATTTTCTCCCAAATACTTCTGAACTGCAGTTGGTTGAATCATGGATGTAGAACACATAGATAAGGAGGGCAGAATGTACTTGTAAAAGTGCAAAATAATGCATGTACAATGTTATTCACTACAGCATTACTCATAACAGTAAATGACTGCAAACAAAATGACAAATGCCAGTCAGTAAGAAACCAGTTAAATGAATTATAGTACATCCATACCATGGAATTCTCTGTAGCTACTTTTATTTATTTTTAAATCTTTTTTATTTTTATTTTTTGAGACAGAGTCTTGCTCTGTTGCCCAGGCTGGATCGTATTTTCAGTAGAGATGGAGTTTCGCCATGTTGCCTGTGGCTGGTTTTGAACTCTTGAGCTCAAGTGATCTGCCTGCCTTGGCCTCCCAAAGTGCTGGGATTACAGGCAATGCTGGGATTACAGGCAATGCACCTGGCCTGTAGCTACTTTTAAAAAGACAAATGAAGAAACACTGAAGCTATATATACACTGATAATGGGTCAAGATCTAAAAGCAGCACAGTGTGTATAAATAGCATACCTAGAATGTGCATAGCATTGATTTTAAAGGGAGGGGGGATTGTTTTTATTTGCATTTATTTTCATCTCTGGAAGATATAAAAGGAACTAATAACGTTTGTTGCCTTCAGGGAGTGAAAATGCATAGTTAAGGGTTGAGAGTTACACTATTTTTTTTAAAAGAAATGTTTCATTTTGGAATAATTTCACACTTATAGCAAAGTTACAATGACAGTGTAGAGTTCTCGTATAGCCGTCACTCAGTTTCTCTTAATGTTAACATCTTACATGGTACACATTTGTCAAACTATGTATGCATGTCAAAACTAAGAGATTAGGTTAGCACTGATATACACTATTAACTAAGCTCTAGGGTTTATTAAGATTTTACTAGTTTCTCCACTGATGCCAAATTTCTGTTCCAGGATTCAATTAAGAACACCACACTGCAGTGAGTCATCTTTAATTCTTAGTCTCTCCTGGTCTGTGAAAGTTTCTTAGTCTTTTCTTGTTTTTCATGATCTTGATAGTTTTAAAGAAGTACTTTACAGAAGGTTCCCCAATTTGGGTATGTTTGATGTTTCCCTCATGTTTAGACTGGGGTTATGGGTTTTAAAAAAGATATTATAGCAGTGAAGTCCCCTTCTCATCATATCAGGGATGTAAGATAGTAACATGGCTTCTCCATCACTGGTAATATTAATGTTGATCACTTGGTTAGGGTATGTCCACCAGGTCTCTGTACTATACAGTTACTATTTTTCTCTTTCTTGTACTCTTTTATTTGTAAGGCATTCATTAAGTCCAGGCTGTATTCAACGGGGAGGGGAAGATTAAACTCCACCTCCTGGAGGGAGAAGTTTCTACCTGTATTATTTGGATTTTTTTTTTTTTTTTTTTTTTTTTTTTTGGCACGGTCTAGCTCTGTGCAGTAGTGAAATCATAGCTCACTGTAGCCTTGACCTCCTAGGCTCAAGTGATCCTCCTGCCTCAGCCTCCTGAGTAAGTGGGACTATAGGTGTGCACCACCATGCCCGGCTAATTTTTGTACTTCTTTGTAGAGACAGAGTTTTGCCATGTTGCCCAGACTGGTCTCAAGCGATCCACCAGACTTGACCTACTAAAGTGCTGGGATTACAGGTGTGGGCCACTGCATATGGCCTTTAAATGCAATTTTAGTAGCACAAAAGTAACTCACATAAATCAAACAAGAAGCATCTTAGAATGCATTTTCAAGGGAGAAACAGAGTAAAAGGCTAACAATCTTCATAAGGCCTTGGTTCACATCAAACACTTATAGCTAAATAAGGTGTGGCAAACATAGAATTACTTCCAGCAGCCTGTTCTGGGTTCCTAATCCACCTACCCCTAAAAGCAGAATCTTAACTAGTCAGCCTGCGCCAATGCTGGAAAAAGTGAAAGAGAGGTTTGAAGAAATCCTCAACTTTGTTAAGTCTGTGGTCTCAGAACAACAGTTATGAGCTGAGCTAGACAGAGGCTCACTCTAGTATTACAGTAAGAAGAAGTCCAATTCGATGGAAGAAAATGAGAGCTCCAGTTAGGACTTATAGCTCGTGACTGGCACCAATTTAGACATCAGGCACTCTTAGCCCACTCGTGCCAGGATGTGGAAGGCCCAGCTGCTGCCCCAGCTCCTGAGAAAGAGCCAAAGGAAAAAATGAGCAGACTGTAGGGTGGGGGAAGGGGTAGCACCCAGACTGACAGGGCAAATAAACCAAGTTGGGTTCTACACTCAATTCCTTAATGGCAATACTTCCATGAACTGCAACACCTATTTCTGGGTTACAAACGATGAAAGAGCTTTGCAGCATTTGGAAAAGTAGAAAAGGGTACTTTCTTGGATACCCCTGGCTACAGTCCAGAAAACTCTGCTGAAACAACCCATCTGAAAATTAACTTCAATAGTGCCCACAGAAGGAGTTAGCAATTATACAGAGGAAGCCATAGGGGACTAAGAACTGTTAATGGCAAAGGATAGCAATGAACTGAATCACGTCTCTTCAGCAATATCATCAAAACCCTCCGTGGATGCCAGGCTAGGGTCTATCTTTGGAACAAAGGCTCTAAGATAAGAAGTGCCAAACAGGGCCCATTCAGTACCCTTTGTTTCTTCATTTAAAAAAAATTGAGATAAAATTTACATATACTGGATTACACAGATATTAAAGTGTACAGTTTTTTTTTTTTTTTTTTTTTTTTTTTAGATGGAGTCTCTCTTGCCCTGGGCTGGAGTGCAGTGGCGTGATCTTAGCAACCTCCGCCTCCTGGGTTCAAGTGACTCTCATGCCTCAGCCTCCGGAGTAGCTGAAATTACAGACACCTGCTACCACGCTGGGCTAATTTTTGTATTTTTAGTAGAAACATTGTTTGACCATGTTGGTCAGGTTGGAACTCCTGACCTCATGATCTGCCTGCCTTGGCTTCCAAAGTGCTGGGATTACAGGCATGAGCCGCTGCGCCCAGCCAAGTGTACAGTTTTATAAGTTTTAATAAAAGTATACACCCAAATAACCAAGGCTCCAATCAAGATATAGAACATTTCCATCAGAGAAAGTTCCATTATGCCCTATACCAATTAGTTCCTACTCCCATAGGTTGCCTCAAATTTTAAAATTGAAAAATGCTTCTTCGGCATTCTGCACACATCAATATGAAAATAGCTGCTTTATAATACAAAGAAATAGCCATGTGCATGTGATTCACTGAATCCCAGTATGTGGGTGAACTCTCTTGGCTAAGTCCCTGAGTCTTCATATCTTTCAAAAAATTCTTTCTTGAATTAATGCAGCACAAACACAAAAGGGAGTATAAGGCCAGGCATGGTGGCTCACGCCTATAATCCTAGCACTTGGGAGGCCAAGATGGATGGATCACCTGAGGTCAGGAGTTTGACACCAGCCTGGCCAACATGGCAAAACCCTCCATCTACGAATACAAAAATTAGCTGGGCCTGGTGGCACATGCCTGTAATCTCAGCTACTCCGGAGGCTGAGGCAGGAGAATCTCTTGAACCCAGGAACCAGAGGTTGCAGCAAGCCAAAATCATGCCATTGCACTCTAGCCTGGCTACAGAGCGAGACTCCATCTCTCTCTCTCTCTCTCTGACATACACACGCACACACACACACACACATAACGTATAAAAGCAGAAAAAATTAGAGAAAAACAAGATAATAAAGCTATTACAAGACAGCAAAAAAGAGTAAGGAAAATGGTGGCAAGGCATGGTGGTTTACACCTGTAATACCTGCACTTTCAGAGGTCGAGGCAGGCGGTCAGGAGTTTGAGACCAGCCTGGCCAACATGATAAAACTCTGTCTCTACTACAAAAAAAAAAAAAGAAAAAAGAAAAAAGAAAATTTAGCTGGCCGTGGCAGTGTGGGCCTGTAATTCCCAGCTGCTCAGGAGGTTGAGGCAGGAAGAAGAATCACTTGAACCCAAAAGGCAGAGGTTGCAGTGAGCTGAAATCACTCCACTGCCCTCTAGCCTGGGCAACAAGAGCAAAACTCCATCTCAAAAAAAAATTGCCATGTTTGTTTTCATTCAACATTTACTGAATATCATAAATTTGGTATCGTGTTAGGGCTTAAGATAGAAGTATGGACAGCGAGTTTTGGGGAAGCCCATAGTCTGTTGGAGCAGAAAGACAAATATTCATTTACTCGTTCTTGAGACAGTCTCACTCTGTCACCAAGGCTGAAGTGCAGTGGTGTCATCTTTGGCTCATTGCAACCCCTGCCTCCAGGGCTCAAGTGATCCTCCCACCTCAGCTTCCCAAGTGGCTGGGACTACAGGCACACCACCACACTGGACTGATTATTTTAAGGTTTTCATAGAGACAAGGTCTCACTATATCGTACAGGCTAGTCTCAAGTTCCTGGGTCCAAGTAATCCTCCTACCTTGGCCTCCCAAAGTGCTGGGATTACAGGCATGGATCACCGTGCCTGGCCCAGAAAGACATTTAAAACAATCACAGTGGGCTGAGGCTGGAGGATTGCTTGAGATCAGGAGTTGGAGACCATCCTAGGCAACTAAACAAGGCCCTGTTCTCTACAAAAAAAAATTAGCTAGGTGTGATGGCACGGGCCTGTAGTCTCAGCTACTCTGGAGGCTGGGGCAAGAGGATCACTTGAGCCCAGGAGTTCTTCGAGGTCACACTATACTCCAGTTGGGGCAACAGAGTGGACTCTGCTTTTAAAATAAATAAATAAAACAATCACTGTACAATAAGTTCTGTGTTACCATAGTGATATAAACAGAGACTGGGTTTGCGTGAGAAAGGAGTAAGATTCCTGGGTTTATGGATCATAGGCCACTAACATTAAGTGATTCTTTTAATGCTGCAAATTCTCCAAAATTAAAAATAACCAAGTTGGTGTAGTTGCTCACACCTGTAATCTCAACACTTTGGAAGGCCGAGGCAGGTGGATCGCCTGAGGTTGGGAGTTTGAGACCAGCCTGACCAACATGAAGAAACCCCATCTCTACTAAAAATACAAAATTAGCCAAGCGTGGTGTTGCATGCCTGTAGTTCCAGCTACTCAGGAAGCTGAGGCAGGAGAATCGCTTGAATCTGGGAGGAGGAGGTTGCGTTGAGCAATCCGGCCACTGCACTCCAGTCTGGGCAACAAAAGCGAAACTCCATCTCAAAAAAGAAAAAAACAGAAACAAAAACAAAAACAACAGAATACCTGGAAATACTATTAATTATGCATTTGGACTCCTGGGATGAAGATGAAGAAAGCTAATAGAAAGTTGATTTTCCTAAGGGCATTTTCACTGGTATGAAGGAAAAAATAAGTGTTAAGTTCCTTTCCCTTTATAGGAGGTCTAAGTTTTTCCAACACATTCAAGATTTGCTCTCTAAAAATGGACCTACTAGCACCTCCTAACTACCCACACTTTCCTCAGCAAGGCACCAGTTGTGTGGGGGCACTCAGAAGTCAATGGAGTATTTATATGATCGCTGACACAGAATATACAAACAGATCTCTGTCTGATGGAGTTGAAGCCTCTTGAGAATCTGGACTAGCGGCCAAAGGGCAGTGAGGGGAAGTGGTAGGGTGGGAGGATGAGAAGGAGCAGGAGAGAGAAAAATCCCAATCAGGACTAGGTCCAATCAAGCTCTCAAATGCCCTTTCTGCTGCTATTGCCACAGATATTTCACAAAACTGTATTTTACTGTTCTTTAACACTTTTGACTTAAGGACTAGTGGTCTTCTTAGGGAATCACAAACATGAAAAAACACAATACAATAAAGACTGAAATGAATTAAACTCCAAATACTTAAAATCAGCTCCCTTCCCAACCTCCAATTTTGGACAAAGTACTTCTTTTCCCCATCCTCAAAACCTTGGGGTCTTGTTAAGAGTCCTCTCTCTCCTTCAAGCCCTATAACTAGATAGAATGCAAATTCCATAGATTCTTCCTTCAATATCTCTCATTGCATTCACTTGAGTAGTTTTTATTGTGTACCTACTGATGTCAGTTCCAGGAGACTCTGGTGGTACAATCGGGAGGGTAGGATGTGGAGATGTATAGAGAAACAGCTACGATACTAGTCCACTAAATACATGAGTAGTTCAGAAATAAGTGTGTACTATAAAGATTCTGAAGTATAAGATGCTGTCTGGCTGGGTTAATCAGGAAACACTTGGGTAGGGGTAGGGAACTCAAGCTGGGCCTTGACTCTCAGGTCTTCGATTAGACAGAGCTAGTGGAGGGACTTGGGAAGTAAAGCACTCAGCGAACTACGAATAAAGGTGGCTGCCTGAAATTAAAGGTCCAGGGCAGTGGTGAGGAAAAAAAGGCTGGAGCCAGGCAGTGGTAGGCTTTGAAGGCTTGCCAAGAGGGCTTTAACCCTTAGGCTGCCAGGTCATTTCCCTTCCATTGCTTGCACTTTTTATTTATTTATTTATTTATTTTTTGAGACAGAGTCTCACTGTTGCCAGGCTGGAGTGCAGTGACGTGATCGCCGCTCACTACAACCTCCGCCTCCCAGGTTCAAGCCATTCTCCTGCCTCAGCTTCCCAAGTAGCTGGGATGACAGGCGCCCACCACCACATGCAGCTAATTTTGGTATTTTTACTAGAGACAGGGTTTCACCACGTTGGCCAAGATGGTCTCAATCTCGTGATCCGCCCACCTCCACCTCCCAAAGTGCTGGGATTACAGGCCTGAGCTGACAAGCCTTGGTCACTTGCACCTTCTTTACAGCTGACACTTTCACCAGGAACCCAGGTACAAAACAACGGTGGCAGCAGCTGCTTTTGTGATCAAAGGGTGTTCCTTCTCCATTTAAATTCACAGGCTGCTGCTCAGTGACTGAACAGGAAGCTAGCCGGTCCCTTTAGCACTAACAAAACTTGACTTAGGCTGAAGGATTAGAAAGCACATCTTATTCTATGGACACTGTTACCCTTCGACAACCCTAACTAGGGCTGTGATCAAAGATCAACAATATTAACTTAATCCTTGTCAAATTCATTTTCATTTGATGATTCCCTTGCTCGAGGATCTACAGTAACTCTTAGTACATTTCATAGGTCATTCAAATTCCTCCACCTGGAATCCAAAGTTATGCATAATCCAACCCCACCAAACCTTTTCAACTTTTATCTGTTACTATTCCTCTGTACCAACTTTCTTTTCTTTCTTTCCTTCTTTTTTTTTTTTGAGATGGAGTCTTGCTCTGTCACCCAGGCTGGAGTGCAGTAGTGTGATCTCTGCTCACCGCAGCCTCTGCCTCCCAGGCTTAAGCGATTCTCTAGCCTCAGTCTCCTGAGTAGGCTGGGATGACAGATGTGCACCACCACGCCTAGCTAATTTTTCTATTTTCAGTAGAAATAGGGTTAGGGTTTCACCATGTTGGCCAGGCTGGTCTCCAACTCCTGGGCTCAAGTGATCCATCCACCTTGGCCTCTCAAAGTGTTGGGATTACAGGTGTTAGCCACTGTACCTAGCACCAACTTTCTTTTCTTAGGAGGGCTAAATTACAACAGGGCTAGTGTCGCAGAGTCTTAGCTGAGCTGAATTCAAACTAAACAGTTTAGAACAGTTTTTTCCGTAAAGAAAAATATACATTTTGCAGAAACGTTTATAAGAACCAGTGTCTCATGCCTGTAATCCAGCACTTCGGGAAGCTGAGATGGGAGCATGGCTTCAGTCCAGGAGTTAGAGACTAGCTTAGGCAACATGGTGAAACCTCATCACTACCAAAAAAAAAAAAACAAAAATTAGCCAAGCGCAGTGGCACACACACCCTGCAGTCCCAGTTACTTCAGGAGGCTGAGGCAGGAGGACTGCTTAAGCACAGGTCGAGGCTGCAGTGAGCCATGATTGCACCACTGCATTCCAGCATGGCAGACAGAGCAGAACCTTGTCTCAAAAAAAAAAAAAAAAAAAGAAGTTAGCAGTTCTTATTCAAGATAAGACATTCAAGATGTCTTTTCAAAATATGTTTTGAATTTTAAAAATCCAAAATTATTGTTTTCATAATGTATAAATGTGAAAGACTTGTCACAAATGACACTACTATAGTAATGCCTTATATTAGGTTGGTAGGGGGTTGGATGGTACAGGTGTACGCATTAGTCAAAATCAGTGAATGTACACTTAAAGATTTATATATTTCATTGGATATAAATTTTACAACAAATTCACTGTCAACAAACTCTAGTCAATGACATGCATGCCAAAGCAGTTAAAGAAAAACGTACAGGTATCTGCAATTTAAATGGATGGGTAGCTATATGATAAAGGAAGTAATATTAAAATGATAATGGTAGGATCTAGGTGATGTATTCTCTATAAAATTCTTTATACTTGGCTGGATATTCGAAAAATTTCATAATAAAACATGAGGGAAATGCCATTGATAACACACTGTACTTGTAAATTGTAAATGCTGATAACACACTATATTTCATAAAACTGTAAGATGCTAAGTTTGGTGGCAACACCAGGTATTTGCTCCTTCCAAACTATCCTGCAAACACCTCTTATAGAATGGTTGCCTCTCCTTGCATACTATAAGTTCCTGGTGGGCACCGATCTAACTTAATTTGTATTTATATTCCTATTGCTTTGCATCATGTTTGGGGAATAATATGTGTTCAACAATAGTGGTATAATTGAATGAAAATGGAATACTACTAACGAACAAAGTATTATATTTCTAGCAGATTCACTATTCTTACACACTCTAAAGGTTAATAAGCTCAATTTGCAAGAGAAACGTGTCCTTCTCTCCAAGCATACAAAATTTCCAAAAACAAATTTTTTAAAAACTACTCATGAGATAATTTTATATTCTGTTACTTAAACCCAAGATTTGAAGGCCTCCTAACATGCAGTAACTATTTAGTAGTTTTTTTTTTTTTTCCTAGAAAAGCGAAGTCTCAGAACTCCACGGAAGCCTGGAAGTTGTTTTATTCTAATTATAGATGAGCTTTCAGAACAAAGAGATCTCTTAACTGGTCAAAAGCAGGAAACTGAGGGTCTGGGAAGAAGACAAAAGCAAAAGCCACATAAAAAGTCATGGAGCAAATTAATCAAGAACTTTAGCAAGAAACGCAAAGTCTTAAGGAGGACAAGCAGAACATCTCCAGCTCCCCGTGGCCGGGCTCCTCGCCTTCTCTTCATTCCAGCCAGTTAGAGCGCCGGGCCGTCCGCCACTCCCAGGATGCCATGCGACTGCAGCGGCCGCTGCGAGGATGCGCTTCCCCACACCAACCTCCCAAAAACAGCGTGGCTTTGTGGCGTGAGCACCTGGTTCCGATCTGAACACATGGATCCGAGTCCCAGCTCCCCCTCCTGCCTGGTCTGCAGCCCTGCGCAAGTCCTCTTGCCCTCGCTGGGCCTGTTTCCTCATCTGTAAAATGTAATGATTCCCTATCATTGGCTATAGGGAGATGAGGAGTCTAAATGGTTTTAAGGCAGACACAGGCAACTCTCCAACTTGTTACGGTTCTGAAGTTCGCGGTGCTCACCAACCAGCCAGCCTTGAGACCAATCTCTCAAAGTCACCTGTACCCCTCCCTTCCCGCCCGGCTCCAGTGCTGAGGCCGCTCCCTCCTGCTGGCCCCCAAGCGGAAAGCGCGCGGCGCCGTCTGCCGTACCTGCAGCCACCTGGTCAGCGGGGCCCTCTTGCTGACCCATGACGAAGTCGTGCACGAGGCCCCACAGGGCGTCCGTAGGCGCCGCCGCCTCCACAGCCGCGGCGGCGGCCATGACGCGAACTAGAGACCGTGGGAGGGGATATGGGCGGTGGCACGAGACGAGCCTCTCCGCGCATGCGCCCCCCGAGCCAATCGCCAGGAGAAGGCTAAGGGGCGGGGCGCCCGGGGTCACGTGCGGGCCGGCTTCTGGTCCAGGCACTTCCACGGAGGGGCGGGGCGTGGAATTGGGCGGTGGCACCGAGAGGGAAGGCGGCTGCTGGGCACGCAGTCGGGGGCCATTGAGGGCTAATAATTCCCGGCCCTGCTCCCCTGGAGACGGGCGGCGTGGCGGGCACCTGGCTGGGTGGGGAGAGGGGCGGTACGCACCACAGGGGAAGCCAATGAGAAAATCAGGCCCAGCCCGAGGGGGCGGTGCTGTCGGTCACATGCGCACCTGGGGCGGGTGGTGGCGGCGGTGGGGGCACCGCGAGCCGGCGGAAGGGAGCGGGGCCGGGCTGGGGCGGGGTTAGGTAGGTGAGTGACAGGCTCCGGGGGGCCGGCCCCTGCCTGGAACCCTGAGCAAGCAGGGAGTAGCTGCGGCGGTGTCCGCCCCCTCTCTCCGCCCCTCCAGCGGAGCTGGTCTCCAGCCGGGCACCGTCGCGGGCCCCCCTGGCCCGGCCACCTGGGACCGTGCTGGGGAGTCTGCCACCTCCCTCTCTCCGCTGGCCCGCAAAGTTTTGGCGGAGCCAGCGTCGGGGCTGAGCGCGTCCCCGGGGGGAGATCTGTGAGCGCCCGATGCCGGGCGGCCGGAGCCGTTGACCTGGGACGCCGCCGTCCCGGACAGGAGCGCGGAGCAGCCGACCACCCCGCCGCCTCCGGTGCATGGGGACTGGCTGAGGAACCAGCATGGGCAACTGCGTGGGGAGACAGCGCCGGGAGAGGCCGGCCGCCCCGGGACACCCCCGCAAGCGAGCAGGTAACGACGGGGAAAGGAGCAGGGCCTTGGGCATCCCGCCAGTTATCCCCGTCCCCGCCCGAGCCCTGGGCTTACCGATCGACTCCCCACGGCTGCTGACGCCTGGGTTTCCCCGATGGGCTGCTCAGTAGCCAGACGGGGCCGCTCGGCAGCGCCGGGCGGCGGGGGGAGCTGAGTTGGGGCAACTGCGAGCACCGAGCCGGCTGCACGACCAACTCTCTCCAACTGGGAAGCTCCTGGTGGGGGTGGGGGTGGGGGCAGGAAATGTTTGCAGACCGCAGCGGGGCCGACGGAGGGAGGAGGGACCGGGGCGAGGGCGCTGCTGGCCTGGCAGCTCCCGCCGGGGTCGGACGCCGGCCCGTCGGGGCACGGCGGGGGCAGCCAGGCGTCCCCAGAACTCGGAGCGAGCGGGGCGAGAACAGTCGCTCCTTCCAAAGACTGCCATTATCGGGCTGCAGATCGTGTCTGCCGGAATCCGACTTGCAAAAGCAGCGCAGGACTCTGGGAAAGAAATCTTCATTTTTCCCTGAGGGGTTTTTAGAGCCTCTCGGCCCTCTGGGAGTCCAGAAAACGTGGGGTGCGGGCTGAGAGTCGTCCTCGGGATTGTTGGGATCCTTCCTAGCTTTGGGAGTGGGATCGCTCGCTGGTGATCCTCGAGGCCTGGGCAGCACCTTCTCACTTTCATGGTACACCCCTCCTGCCATGGCGCTTCGCCCCGGGAAGAGGTCTGGCGGTCATTTTTCTGGGTCTTACCCTCACTTCCTTCTTTGAGGGTGTTGCAAGGACCTGCAGGGAATGATAAAATCGTAGACTTGAGAGTTCAAAGGAGCCTTCGAAACTTGTCTGGATTCCAGATGGACCTACCTCCTTCTCTCTATGTCAAAGCCAGATCATGAGTGGTTGAGCACCTTGTCCGAAGTCACACAACTAGTTAGGAGCAGAGCTGGGGCTAGAACTCAGCCTCCTCTCCCACCCCGTTGCCACATATCCCCTTATGTAAGCGGAGCCACAGGCAGAGTCGTTAATGAAGTGGAAACTCTAGCTGGAGTTTCCTGTCTCCCTAGACACCGAAGGTGTGTTCCTTGGGTTGCGGAAACTGGGAAGGAAGATGGGGGAACCAGGGGAAGCAGGGAAGGATGTCTGTGTGGTGGACAGGATGACTTGTGGAGGAAGAAATGTGTTTTTATGGGAAGGATGGAGTAAAACTTACTGAAAAATCTCTTGTCTGAAGGTAACTCTGACCATTCTTCTGACTGAGGAGAGATGATTCTCAAACCCAAGGGCTGGCTTGCTTTCATTCATTCATTTGTTCAACAAATATGTGTTCAGTACCCATAATATATTTTGTGGCATTTTTTTGCTGTTGACAACTCTCTCCTATGTGACATTCTTCCCCTTCCTTTCTTAGCATCAGACTGTCTTGATTTTCCTTTCCAAACACCCTTTCCACCATCACCTTCTAGGTGGGAGCACACTGGTGCTTCTAATGACATTCTGTTTTTTCTCTTAATTACACTCCCTCCCAGAGAAATCTTGTTCAGTCCCACAACTCTTTGTCCATTGGGAAGACCGGTATGCTTAATCTTCAGCTGTTCTCTCTCGAACCCCAGAACCCCATCTCTAGATGCCCACTGGACACTGTGATGTAAATATTCCCAGATTTGACCCCTCCACAACCAGGCTCGGCATAGCTCCCTGTCCACCAGCTTTCCTTCTTTACTCTTATGTTTTCCAGCTGCCCAACTTTAGACTGTGAAGCGCTCTCTCTGATGACTTTCTCTGCTTCCTTGTCCCCTGCCTTGAGGCCAGTGGTCTGCTGGTTCTTCTTTCCACAGGTCTCGCAAACCTGCCCCTTGCCACCCCGCTGCATATCCTTGTCACTTCAAGTCAACCCTTGTTTCAGGCTGAAGTGAGATGCCCCCAAAGGCAACTTCATCTTCATTCATCATCCAGCCCTACACACAGTTGTCCCCTCAGAAGACATTTGTTAAATTAACTTCTTTCTTTATTTTTATTTATTTATTTGTTTTTTATAAAGATGGGGTTTCACCATGTTGGTCAGGCTGGTCTTGAACTCCTGACCTCAGGTGATCAGCCCGCCTTGGCTTCCAAAGTGCTTGGATTACAGGCATGAGCCACCACGCCCAGCCTAAATTAACTTCTTTCAGATTTTATAATTCTGTGTTCAAAAAATCTTTCTACACTTGGCCAGGGGTTGTGGCTCATGCCTGTAATCCCAGCACTTTGGGAGGCTGAGGCAGTGAATCACCTGAGATCAGGAGTTCGAGACCAGCCTGGCCAATGTGGCAAAACCCTATCTCTATTAAAAATACAAAAATTAGCCAGACGTGGTGGCAGGCACCTGTAATCACAGCTACTCAGGAAGCTGAGGCAGGGAGAATTGCTTGAACCTAGAAGGCAGAGGTTGCAATGAGCCGAGATCGCACCACTGCTCTCCAGCCTGGGCAATAGAGCGAGACTCCGACTCAGAAAAACAAAACAAAACAAAAAAACCTTTCTGCACTTTCCCACTCCTATAAGAACTATAACTTTCAAGGCTGTTCAAGTCTGGCCCAGTCCTTCCTTTTAAGTCCTGATTTATTTCCCTTCTCTGACATTAAGACCACTAGTGTTTGGGCGTGCCATTTCCTTATCAAGAGTCTTTCAGGCCAGGCTCAGTGGGTCACGCCTGTAATCCCAGCACTTCCGGAGGCTGAGGCGGGTGGATTACCTGAGGTCAGGAGTTCGAGACCAGTCTGACCAACATGGTGAAACCTCGTCTCGAAAAAAAAAAAAAAAAAAAAAAAAGAGTCGTCTCGAAAAAAAAAAAAAAAGAGTCTTTCATCCCTTGGGTTCACTTTAAGTGCCGTTATCTTGAAGCACCTTGCCTGACACATCTGCCATTTCCCCCTTCATCTGCCCCTCACCTCCACACCCCGTGGAACTCCTGCAGACACATTATCTATGCCACTTACTTAACAATTATATACTCCATATTATTAGTCATGTCTTTGATGTTTAGTCTTTTATCAGCAACTACATTACAAGCCTCAAAGACCTGGGTTCTGTCTTATCCTTGTGGATATGCCTCTCTCACTCACTCATATTGCCATGCGCACACACACTCAGCATTTAACACCATGAATTGTACAGAGGTGGCACCCAGTCTTTGTTGAATTTAGAAAGCTAATTTCATCCTACCATCTGTATTTTTCATATATCTGCATTTTGTTTTTACCTGCTAGTTTATCATTACTTTAATTCTGTGGGTCCTACTATGAATAGCTTTATTCATAAAATCCAAAGCTGAGGGGAACTCTGCAGGATGACAAATTTGGTACAAGGGAAGGAATCCTTAACTTCACGGTGTGCACCTGGCATTCCTGTAACATCTGTGGCTTTTCCTTTGACAAGAATGTAGTTTTATGTTGTAAGACTAATACCTAAAACTCCCCCAGCACCACTATAACTCTTACCTTTCCTTTGGCACTAACGTAATGGGCAGAAAGCCTCAACAGGGAGATAGGACCTGAGTTCTAGTCCTGGGCCTATAGCTCAGCGACCCTGGACAAGTCATCAAACCTTTCTGGGTCACACTTTGAATATTTCAGAAAGAGGGAGGGTTATACAAGATCATTAGAGCTGTTTTATCATCTTCACAAAGGCAACTGTTTAAAGGTGGAAAGTCACTGAGGTGAAATCTTTATGCCTTGTAATGTCTCCCTTAGTCCTTAGTTCTAGCTTCTTAGTCACTGGGTGGGGAAAGCAGAGACACAGTGCTTTCTGGTCAGGGATTCTTGCATTAAGTAGAAGTTGTCTCATCTCATCAAGTTTTGTGATTGTTACTCTTTTCAATCTTTTTTTTTTTTTTTTTTTTTTTTTTTTTTAAGAGAGAGGGTCTTGTTCTGTCACCCAGGCTGGAGTACGGTGGTGCAATTATAGGTCACTACAGCCTCTAACTCCTGGGCTCAAGTGATCCTCTCCCCTCAGTCTCCCCAGTAGCTAGGACTACAGGTGTGCACCACCACGTCCAGCTAACTTTTTATTTTTTTATAGAGATAGAGTCTTGCTGTGTTGTCCAGGCTTGTCTCAAACTCCTGGCCTCAAGTGATCTTCTTACCTTGGCCTCCCAAAGTGCTGGGATTACTGGCATGAGCCACTGCAGCCAGCCTTAAAAATTTTTTTTTGGATTATTACTTTTAACACATCCCCAGTAGGTCTGTGTTCCTCTCCTTCAGGTACTGAGTGATCCTTGTATGCTTCAGAGAATACTTAGGGATTTACTCCTTTGGTGGGGTGCTCTCGCCACCACCCCATACATATGCATCAGGTAGATAAATATCTCTGACCATGAACTGGGTGAAGCAGCCTCTCCCCCAGCCACTCCAGGGAGAAATAGAGGTGGTAGAACAGGCAAGTCTCTTGCCCAGCTCCACCCTTTGAGAATGTAGCAGGGCTGAAACCCAAATATCTGACTCTGCCGTGCCAGGCGTATCTACTTACGTTCCGGAATCTCAAGCTCGGGGTAGACAGACCCAGGGCCCCATTTGGGGCTGGTTGGGCTTGTCACTGTGGTTGCAAGAGAGTCTGCTTCTTGTGTGGGCTATGTGGCTATTCTTGAGGGAGTAATTGGGCAACTTCTCCACTTGCTCAGTAAATATTTACTGAATGCCAAGCACCTTGCTGGCTGTGAACCCACATGGTCCTTGGCCACACAGAGCTTACAGTCTTGTAGGGGGCAGACAGTAAACACATTGTCATTGCAAATTACACATGATCATACATAGCATTATGTATTATTATATATGCTGGCGACTCCTCCCACATTTATAATTTCAGCCCATTCTCTCCAACTCCAGCCTTGTATATTCTGCTGCCTACTCAACACATCTGCTGTCTAAAAGGCTTCTCAGTTTAACATGTCCAAAACGGAATGAACCCCATCCCATCCTTGTACCTTCTGAAGTCTTTCCCATCCCAGTTCGTAATGATTTCATCCTTCCAGATGCCCAGGCCCCTAAAATTCTAGTTGTCCCTGACTTCTCCCTTTCTCTCACATCCCACATCTATTTAATCAATAAATCCTGTTGGCTTTGCCTTAAATATATCCCGAACCTGACTCTGACCATCTCCACCACTGTCACCGTGGTCTAAGCTACCACTGGCCTCTGAACTGACCTTCCTGCTTCCTCCCTTGTCTCCCGACAGACTATTTCCATCCCAGCAGCCAGCACGATGCTCTAAACTGTAAGTCAGATTTCATTACTCCTTTACTCAAGCCTTCCTGTGACACCCCATCATCTCATTCAAGAGACCTTGTGTTGGCCTACAAGATATGGTATGATTTTTGCCTGCTTCTCTTTCTTAAGCCATCTTTTAAAAGCACTTCATCGCTTTGTTCAGCCCTCTGATACCTGAATGGGTCCCTCTCTCTCCTTGTCCTGGTCTCCTATTTAAGGAGTCAAACCCTCCAAGGCAATTTCATTTAAAATGATCCCCTTCCCTCTACCACCTGCTCTCAGCGTTATCTACCTCCCTTTCCTGCTTTATTTTGCTCCATCACCTGTGTCATCATCTGACATTGGCTTTCTCCCCTTGCTCCATGTAGTCAGAGATTTTTATTTGTTCACTCTCTGATACCAAGAGCAGTGCCTGGTAAATTTTTGCTGGATAATACTAGAGTTGGTGAAGTCTGTGGAAGAACAGAAATGACCACATCTGATTGCTCTCCTACCTTAGCTGGATGTTAAGGCAGGTATCTGAATGAAGGGACTTAATCTGCAACCTGAGAATGGTGTTCTCTCTGTGGGACTGGCTTCTCTCTTTCCCCCAGGTAGGGTAAGTTCTCAGATACCTGGAATATATATGACTCCTGTGGTTTGGGAGCCTTTTGGTGGGAGATACCAGGGTTGAAGCAGGAGAGCAAAGTGAAACTCCCTATGGGGGTCCTAACCAGGCAGTAGCACCTCCTTGCCATTTTATGTGTGCATCTATGTCAGAGTGGTCCCCCTCTGCCAGGCACATGTGACGTTTGTAGTCCTTAACTCACGGTGCAGGGATGGGGTGGCCTAATAGACCACAAGGCAGGAAGTCAGATGATGTGGATTTCAGGCCTCTCTTACCCATCAACTTGCTGGAGAATTTTTAGAATCATAGAATTTTAGAGCTGAAAAGGAACCTAAAGATTTCTATAACCTCTTTTTTCTTACCCAGCCATTAGAAAGAGAACAAAGGTATATCTATCCCCTGGCTAGTTCACAGAAACATGGTGCAACCTACATAAAAACTGCATGGGCTCCTTTAAGTTGTGAGTGTGCTGAGGTCAAGATATTATAGGGAAGTGGTCGAGGTCAAGTGTATTCAAAAGAATACGCTTGCTTGAGTGGTGATCTTGGGCAGGTCATTTGTTTCTTGCTCAGTTGATCCTCCATGTTGAAAAGATAATATTTCCAGTTTACTTCAGAGAGATGTTATGGAGGTAAAATAAGCTAATGGTGGTTTTAAAATTACTTTCAGGCTGCACAGTCTGCTCAGATATGAGCTCCCAACCCAGAGTTTCATCTGGCACTGGTGGGAAATGAAGCCTGGGGTCTCTGCTCCTTCCTAGTTGTTTGTGTGACTTTGGACAAGCCTCTTGATCTCTTTGAGCCTCAGTTTCCCCATTTGTACAATGGGGTGACTGCCACCCTGCTCACCTCTCAGAGAGATTGTAAGATTAAAGTGAGATCCTGGATGAAAAGAGACTTTGTGAACTTACAAAGTTTCTATTATTCCAAGCTACCAGGATTTTTACACACAAAAGCCATAGCCAGTGATTTTTCCCACTAGATGATTGAAGCTTACTCTTTTTAAGGAGCACAACTATAAAAGAAATGTTTAAAAACTATTTTTGGATGGGAATCTTTCTGAAACGAATGATATGCTTCTGAGCGAAATATTAATATACAGCGCATAAAGAACCTCTGCCTTGGGACTAGGGGTTGTGGAGTTCATACTGGTATGTACAGAGCACCTGCTTGGTGAAAGTGGGACCACAAAAGGTTCTTTCTCTCAAAAGTATTATCTCCCAAAGAAGAGAGCTGGGGTTGGGGAGGGAACTAACTAGTGGTGGGCAGAGGGAAATTGCTGGGGGAGAGCCCATTCCGGGAGTGCCCTGCCTCAAGGTTCCAAGTAGCAACACTGGTGCTGCAGGAAACTCTTAAATCCCGTTCAGGGCTCTGAGTGGGAAGAGCCAGTCCTCCCAGGTCAGTTACTGTACTTATAATAGTGTGAGGCCACAGGGCTTGTGAGACTCCAGGGCAGTGGGCCCCAAACTACGTGGTTCCCAGCTGTTGTGCTTTGGGGGTTCATGTTTCCACCTATAATCATTGCTCTATCTTCTGCCTGGGAGAGATATTAGTCACTTCTCTTTTTTTTTTCTTTACCTTTTTTAAAAATATGGTTACATAGATATAATATGAAATTTACTTGTATGTGGCAGCAAATTTTTTAGTCTATAGATTTGTAGTGTGAGTACATTCTTTGAAGTTGTTTTATAGCCATCACTAGTACCTATCTCCAAAACTTTTTCATTTCCCCCAACTGAAACTCTTTACCCATTAAGCACTACCCATTTCTTCCTCCTACCAGCCACTGACAACTGATATTCTGCTTCCTGTCTTATGCGTTTGACTACTCTGGGTACCTCCTGTGAGTCGAATCGTGTAATATTTCTCTTTCTGTGCCGGGCTTGTTTCACTTAGCATAATGCTGTCAAGGTTCATCCATGGTGTAGCATGTCAGAATGTCCTTCCTTTTTAAGGCTGAGTAATATTCATTTGTATGTATATACCACATTTTGCTGATTCATTCATCCATTGATGGACCCATGAGTTGCTTCCACCTTTTGGCTATTGTAAATAGTACTGCTATGAACAGGGGTGACAAATCAGGAGCAAAAGGTGAATGCACTCGGAGTCTCTGCTTTCAGTTATTTTGTGTATATACCCAGAAGTGGAATTTCTGGATCAAATGGTAATTCTATTTTTAATTTTTTGAATAAAAAATTACCACTTTCCTCAGCAGCTGTACCATTTTATATGCTTACCAACAGGGTACAAGGGTTCCGATTTCTCTATATCTTCACCAACACTTGTTATTTTCTGTTTTTTGTTGGTTTGGTTTTTTAAAAATTATTATTTATTTATTTACTTATTTTGCTTTGGTTTTATAGTAGCCATACTAATGTGTGTGAAGTGGTTTATCATGTAGTGATCATTTATGCTGGGCTTAAACAGCAGTCCCTCCAAATCTCTGGGTAAACAGACAGCTGAGTGTGTTAGAATTGTGCATAGAGGCAGGGTATGGTGGCCCACACCTGTAATCCCAGTACTTTGGGAGGCTAAGGCAGGAGGATGACTTGAGGCCAGGAGTTCAAGACCAACCTGGGCAACATAGTGAGACTTTGTCTCTATTTTAAAAAAATTATGCATACCAAAAGAGTAAACAGGCTTGGAGTGGAAGCCTGAGGGGTCCTTCAGAGAGTGATACACATGAGCTCCAGTGGGGAGACTGTGGAGTTTTTTCTTCTCAGTCAGTGTTTGAGCATTTGACTTGCTCTTTGCTTCTGGATTCCATTTTTTTTTTTTTTTTTTTTTGAGACTGTTCTGTCACCCAGGCTGGAGTGCAGTGGCACGGATCTTGGCTCATGGCAACCTCTGCCTCCCAGGTTCAAGCGATTCTCCTGCCCTGGCCTCTTAAGTACCTGGGATTACAGGCACATGCCACCATGCCCAGCTAATTTTTGTATTTTTATTAGAGATGGGGTTTTTGCCATGTTGGCCAGGCTCATCTTGTACTCCTGAACTCAAATGATCCACCTGCCCTGGCCCCCAAAAGTGCTGGGATTACAGGCATGAGCCACCGTTCCCAGCTGCTTCTGGATTTCCCACTATGTGGTCAGTAGTTGGAATGGATAGATAAGTGGCTTTCTTAAAGTATTTCTGTGTTGTTACAATTCATCTGGCCCCCTAGAAATGTTAATATTATCTTTTTTTTTTTTTTTTTTGAGATGGAGTTTTGCTCTTGTTACCCAGGCTGGAGTGAAATGGCGCGATCTCGGCTCACCGCAACCTCCGCCTCCTGGGTTCAGGCAATTCTCCTGCCTCAGCCTCCTGAGTAGCTGGGATTACAGGCACCTGCCACCATGCCCAGCTGATTTTTTGTATTTTTAGTAGAGACAGGGTTTCACCATGTTGACCAGGATCTCTTGACCTCGTGATCCACCCGCCTCAGCCTCCCAAAGTGCTGTGATTACAGGCGTGAGCCACCGCACCCGGCTGAAATGTTAATATTATCTTACTCTGGATTAGAGTGCCATTTTTTTTCCAGCTGTTTTTTGCAGATGGAGTGTGGTTCAGTTAGGAGAATGTAAGGTCTGGTGCAGTGATATGCACTGCTGAAAGTGTCTGCTACTTCTCTTAATCTTTGGGGACAAGATCTCTTCTTGCTTTCTGAGCCCACAGGAAGGGAGACTGAGCTCAGTGTGCACCCATATCTTTGACCAGCCTCAACCCCTCCAAACTGCCCTTATTGCCCTTAGAGGAACCTGCCCGGGTGTGGTGGCTCACACCTGTAATCCCAGCACTTTGGGAGGCCAAGGCGGGCAGATCACCAAGTCAGAAGTTCAAGACTGTTCTTGAACAGACAGAGGTTGTAAAGGATGGAAAATATAGCCAGGTCCTAGCCAATGGTCTGGACAACAAGCTCCGTGAAGACCTGGAACGACTGAAGAAGATTCGGGCCCATAGAAGGCTTCGCCACTTCTGGGGCCTTCATGTCCGAGGCCAGCACACCAAGACCACTGGCTGCCGTGGCTGCACCGTGGGTGTATCCAAGAAGAAATAAGTCTGTAGGCCTGGTCTGTTAATAAATAGTTTATATACCGGAAAAAAAAAAAAAAAGAAAAAGAAGTTCAAGACTAGCCTGGCCAACATAGTGAAACCTCGTCTCTACTAAAAATGCAAAAAAAGTTAGCTGGGTATGGTGGCACATGCCTGTAGTCCTAGCTACTCAGGAGACTGAGGCAGGAGAATTGCTTGAACCCTAGTGGTGGAGGTTGTCATGAGCCAAGACTGTGCCATTGCACTCCAGCCTGGGCAACAGAGCAAGACTCCATCTCCAAAAATAATAATAATAATTATTATTATTAAAAAAAGAGGAACCTGGCAGGAAATGGGCCGGAACACCTTCTGCAAGGTATGGGGAGGGAGACTGGGGGGACAGGGATGACTCCTCATTTGTACCTTTTTCCTCTGGGAGGCTGGGACCAGGAGCAAAGGGTGAATGGTGCCTAGGTAGCCAGTCACCAACCGAGTAGCCTGAATCTTAGGTGCCAGCCTGTACACTTGGAGTTGTGTTGTTTTTAAGAGCTCAGAGAGATGTAATTAGCAGCAGCTCACCTTTGCAGGGTGTTTGCCATGTACTAGGAGCATCACGTGCAGTATTTGGGTTAATCCTCACAACCACTGTGTGGGTAGATTCTATTATCACCTTTTCACAGATGAAGGAGCTGAGCCTAGAAAGGTAATGTCTGCAGCCTAAGGCCGCACAGCTTGTAAACTGCAGAGCCAGGACTGAAACCCAGGTGTCTCATCTCAGAGCCCACGCTTTGGGCCAGTGTGTAGTTTATCCTCATGAGAATGGGAAGAAGAGAACGCTTTTTCGGATTTGTTTTGTTTTTTAATGAGTTTATTATTGAGCACCTTCAGGCACCTTGCTGGATGCTTTTACAAACATCATCTCATTTGATTCTCCCTATTTTACCTATGGGAACATTCCTACCTATTTTGCATATTAAAGCTGATGCCCAGGAAAGTGAATGGATTACCAGTGGTCATGATGCTAAGACTTAGAGCTAGAACAGCCTGAGGATGTTGATTCATTCCAGTGCTCACAGCTCATTCCATTGTGCTGTGAGCCCTGACCAGCTCCCACCCCACCCCCATGAAAAGAAGCTGGTAGGTCAGCTGTAAAGTCTGCAAAACTCTTAAGGACTGTAGCCACTCCCTTTCTTTCCCATTGCTGTCCCTTCCTCCTTTAATTTCTCCACCCCAAGAGCACCACCTCCACACCTAGAAGCCATGTGAGTCCATCATCTTGGGTCAGAGTACTTGGCACATAGTAGGTGCTCAGTAAATATGCGTTGAATGTTGTTTGAGGGCTGGGTGTGCTGGAGGCAATAGAATCCCAGCCAAGACTGTGTTCCTAAAGAGAAACACAAGTAGAATGCAAATATTGTTGTTTCCTCCTCCTTCTCCCAGAGCAAACCTCCGCTTTCCAACACCCAGATGCCAGGGACTTGAAGAAAAGAGTGTCCTCGCTTTTCAGACTTTGAATTATTCCCAAATTCCCAAGGGAAAAGAGGCACAGAGTCATGTTAGCAAAGTGCTTGCAGAATCAGGTGTCACTCTTTGTAATTAATAAGATTAACGATCTCTTGCTTTGCTCAGCATTTTGTGGTTTTCAAAATGCTTTCTCAAGTATTATATATCATTTGATCCCGACAGCCATCCTGTTAGATAGGCAAGGCAGACTCATTTTTCCCGTTTCATGGATGAGGACACCGATACTTGGTGAGGATGTTAAAATACTGAAGGTTATTGACTGAACAAGTGGCAGAAGCCATAGGGCAGCGGTTCCACTGCTTTCTTACTATGGTGTGAAAACCTGAGATCAGAGCCTCAGTTTCTGCATCTGTAAAATGGGGTAATCATACATCATTTAGAGTAGTCAAATGTGATCATGTGTGTGACGTGATCAGCACAGTGCCCACATACAACACCGTGGATGCTTAGTAAATGATGGGGTGGGTTTTAGGGATAATAACGCAAAGCTCATTGTTCTGCTGATAACTTGTGTTGTACCGACCCTGGTTCCACCCCAACTTTGAGGAGGAGCAGAGTGTAGCCTCCTTAGTCCTCCCTAGTCACCCTCTGCTGTGGTTACCCTCTAGCTTATCCCCTGGAGTCAGAGTGCAATCACAGGGCTGGCCATGAATTTCCTTTTTTTTTTTTTCTTTTTTTGTTTTTTTTTTAGTGCAGTGGTGCAATCTCAGATCACTGTAACCTCTGACTTCTGGGTTCAAGTGACTCTCGTGCCTCAGCCCCCTGAGTAGCTGGGATTACAGGTATGTGCCACCATGCCCAGCTAATTTTTTTTTTTTTTTTTTTTTGTATTTTTAGTAGAGATGGGGTTTCATCATGTTGGTCAGGCTGGTCTTAAGTGGTCCACCCACCTCGGCTTCCCAAAGTGTTGGGATTACAGGTGTGAGCCACCTTGACCCTGCTATGAATTTCCTTTGATTTGTAAAATCTGAGGTCTGTCAAAGAGACCATCTATAAAGTGGTTTTCCTTTGGTGATGGGTCATTATGACAAGTGTTATTCATTAGTACCAATTTGCACTTTATTATCCCAGCTCCTCCACCTCATTAGCTATGTAACCTTGGGCAAGTTATTTTGAATTTTGAGGCCCCAGTTTTCTCATCTGTGAAATGGAGGTAACAGTGTCTACTCAATAGAGTTGTTGTAAGGATTAGATGGTGACTGCACATCAGGTCTTGAGAATGGTGCCTGGGACATATTACCTACTCAGTAAGTGTTAGTTATTATTTTTACTATTCTGACCATGCTTGATTCTATCTATATTAAAGCCAGCTGCCCCCAGCCTTATACTCCCCCTGATGTTAAGATATATGACAAGTAAAGTTCATGTGCAAACCCTGACCCTGACGTCTGTCCTGGGTTATCTACTGTTCCACCCACTCATTCAGGAAGGCAAATCGGAAGCAAGTTGCAAGATAGTGTTGTTATCATAGAGATATCCTTGAATCCTGCTTTGTTTTTTAAAAATGTGAATCGTTCACAAGAATGAGAACATCACTTGCAACACACCCTTCGTATAACTCTTGCTGCTGATCTCAGCAACAACCAGCGGCTACTTTTCTAAGCAATCTCCACATAGATGGAAACATTTCTTGCCAGTAGTTCAAGGCTGTGAGTGCCCTCTGTTTGCTGTTGCCCCTCTTCAGCTTGGCAGAACACCTCTGAGTCCCCAGGGCTTCCTTCCTGGAGCTTTGTGCATTTCTCTGATATACACTGTCAGCTGCAGATACCTCCTCTGTGAACTTCCAAAAAGCTGCCGATAAACATCCACATCAGAGCCTCTTTCACACTTGATGAGTACCCTCCACCCCCCACATAACTAGATTCAAAACTGTTGTTGGATTTCTTGTATACTGCTACTGATTGTGGCTGACTGTGCAGCAGGCACTGTAATAGGTGCTTACACACATCTCATCTAATCCTCCCAATAGTCCACTGAGGTAGAGATTTTCCTTTAGGGGCGAGGTGCAGTGATGTTAACTGTGTGTTGGGGGACTGTGGGGCACACAGTGAGAATGAAGTGTTTGGGTTCTCAGTCTTGGGATCCTTCCATGCAGTACCTACTTCACTGTCAACTTCAACAAAGGACTCCCTGGGCCCTAAACAGGTATAGCTGGTTTACCGATGTCACTGCCACTCATGACTAGCAAGTAGTCTACTTCTGCCAGTTCTTGTACTATATATCTGAATGTGCCAGAAAGTGCACTTTGTGACAGCCTTCATGGATTTGTTCCTCCTTCCACCTCTTCCCACCCGCCACGCAGTGTCTGGGAGACAGACCACACTGTCCTCTGGTAAATGGGATACTGCACATGGCATTGATTTTTTTTTTTTTTTTAACTGAGTGAAAGCGCTCTGTTCCCCCAAAATAGACTGTCACATGGCACGAGCACTTTATTTCCCCAGCCTTCACAGCAGCTCCAGGAATTGCCATCACTGAAATCAGTATCATTTATCAATCTCCTACTGTGTATGCTAGGCAGCCTACTAGATTCTTGATATCACTGTTGACAGTTTTCACATCTACCCTGTAATGGCAGGCCTAATTTATGTCCATTTTACAGATGAGGAAACTGAGGCTGTGGGGGAAGCGTTGAGACACTTGCTAATGACAGTGGAGAGTTTGAATCCTGGCAGTTGATTGAATCCCGGCAGTTGTATTCTGGGGACCTACACCCTAGCCACTATGGGAAACTGCCTCACAATATCTGCTATGTCGGCCTTATCCCAGGCACTATGTTAGGGGAGGGGAACACAGCACAGTCAGTTCTCCTCAAGGAGTTCAGAGTGATAGACTGAATAATACTGGAGTTTCTATGGTTGGTTTTTATTTTTTTCTAAACCTATTTCCACCTGCCCCCGCCCCTGCTCCTGGCCCAGGCAGCAGATCCGTAACACAGGGCCAAGGGTCCAGGGGAGCTGGGGAGGCAGTTCCTCGGGGGACAGCAGTGCTCTGCACTGCGTGTTTCCACCCCAGGCTGACTCCTCTGTTTTCTCTTTGCCCTTCTCCCCTCTACTCTCATATCAGATCCACAAAGCCAAGAGCTCATTTAGGTCTGGCTCAGTATGATCATCCTGCTGTTACCTGGTCCAGGTCTGGCTACTGAGGAGAAGGAGACTTTATTTGGTCAGGAATTTATTGCTACTATGACTTTTTATAAGGCCCAAATGACATTTCTTAGAAACCCACATGCTGTATACACTGTTATTTATGCTCGCTTCCTAGGGACAAGATGGGCCAATCTTCAGGTTCACTAGGCAAAAGCAAAGCTACATTGGGTCCTTTATTCTGCAGCCTACCCCTCCTGTTTGCAGCTGAGCCTAGCTGTGTCCTGCTGTGACACATGTCCCATGGAAGATTCAAGGCCTAGATGTCTGATCCATCACTGAGCACCAAACACTTTTTCTGCAGCCCTGGATAGAAGTGCTCAGCCTGCCGCTATTGAGAGTACTATTCCTTGGGCATTTGCCTATGGTGGGTCCACAGCCCAGAGCAATTGTGCAAGGAGAGACTTCCGCCCAAAGGCCCTGTCCCTCGTGTGTCTGGCCCACCCACAGGTACTAGTTTGAGTAGGGATGGATGGGGACCCCATCTGTAGGCTGCACCTGGGGCCTCAATTCTAGAGATTAAATGATCTCTTTTTCAAAATTCATAGGGTTGGCAGGCTTGCACAGAGTCCTTCCTTTTAGGGGAAGGGAATTGGTATTGCTGGGGAGTTCAGCTGGAAGAACTTGGGACTGGTTCAGAGGGGTCAAGCCACTGCCTGTGGTCTGCTCTGCACAGAGTTGGTGCTGGTATCCAATCCAGGAAATCTGACTCCCTTTCCTGTGCCCTTTCCAAAATTCCACCCTGCCTCATTCCTGCAAATATGTATGCACATATTATACATATATACCTCATCATCCAGATGGCTTATGGTCTACTTGGGAGAGGAAGCAGACGAAGGTATAACACCACTTCAAACAAGACAGCATGTAGACAAGTGCTAAGTCATCCAGTGTAGACAAGTTGAGACAAAGGCAACGTGTAGACCCTTTTTAGAAAGAGTTGGGATGAGATAGGTCCCTGTGAACTCGACTTGTGGAGGGAAGATTTCTGAGGGTGGTGGGACCCAAGATGCTCCTTGGGGGATTGGGATGGACAGATACTGGGAGTGAGAGGGCATAGTTTGTAGAAGGGTTACGGATCTGAGGAAGTGGTGCAGGTTAGAGAGAAGCAAGCAATACAATCTTTATTGTAAAAGTAATGTGTGCTCATGTAAAACATGTGAACGATAAGAGAAAGCTCAAAGAAGAAAATCTTTGTACTCCCACCAGCCAGACAGTGTCTCCATTCTCATTTGGTGTTTATCTTCCTGTTTCTTTTTATTTAGAGATAGGGTCTTACTCTGTGGCTCAGGCTGGAGGGCAATGGAGCTATTATAGTTCACTGCAGCCTTGAACTCCTGCTCTCAAGTGATCCACCCCAGCCCCTTAGTAGCTCAGACTACAGGTGTACATTACCACACCCAGCTAATTTCTGTATTTTTTTGTAGAGATGGGGTCTCGCCGTGTTGCCCAGGTTGGTCTCAAACTCCTGGCCTCAAGCAGTCCTCCCACCTTGGCTTCCCAAAGTACTGGGATTACAGATGTGAACCATTGCACCCAGGCTCCTTTTCTTTTTTAAGGCATTAGGATCAATCTGGTCAGACGTGGTGGCTCTCGCCTGTAATCCCAGCACTTTGGGAGGCTGAGGCGCATGGATCACCTGAGATCAGGAGTTCGAAACCAGCCTGACCAACATGGTGAAACCCTGTCTCTACTAAATACAAAAAAATTAGCCGAACATGGTGGTACATGCCTATAATTCCAGCTACTTGGGAGGCTGAGGCAGGAGAATTGCTTGAACCTGGGAGGCAGAAGCTGTGGTGAGCCAGGATTGTGCCATTGCACTCCAGCCTGGGCAACAAGAGTGAAACTCCATCTCAATCCCCCACCCCCACCCCCCCCACACGATCGAATCTATCGTGCCCACCAAGATTATGGAAGGTATTGAATAGTATATGGGGATGCTTATGTCAAAGGCAGCCTCTGTTGGTTCTTGCACAAGGGCTGCAGATGAATGCAGCAGTTTGAGAAGAGGCATCCAACGTCTCTGAGCAGGCAGGATTGGAGCCTGGAACAAAGCAGTGGCTTTACCACCCGAGACTTGGGACTCTTTTATTACGTACTACAAAAGAGTCTCAGGTTTACTGTTCTGCACTGCCACCCAGGGGGCTCAGAGAAAGAATTTCCCCAGAGTTGTCTCAAAATGTTTGCTTGTTCCCTACCTGCCACCTCATCCCTCCCCATCCCCCGAATTCTTCGCTTTTCCATTTACCACCCAGTTTCTTAAGCAGTTCTCCTCCCCTAGAGTTGTTGGGGACACAGCCAGTTTTGCTACACCACAAACCTTTGCTGCTGCGTGAGGTCGTTTCAGGGGAGAAACTATATATAGCGGAGGACTAGCATCAGGACAGCTCCATGTTGTTCAGGCTGGTTAGCATCGTCCTTCCGCTGATGCAGGCAGGGTCACCTCGGATTCAGCACTCATCCATTGGCGGTGTGGTCAGGAGCCCCAAGGAGCCAGGGCAAGGTCATCTTATCTTCATTGCCCTACCCTCTCTGTGCAATCCCATGAATCTCTGGTTCCTCATCTGAGTGATGAAGGAGTTGGTCTGGGACGGGAATTCTGTACCGTTTTTCAAAGCTACCTGAACCCTTTCTGGGGTAAGCTTACAAGGTAGCTTGATATATGCAACCAACTGGGTACTGCACTGGCTGAAGCCAGAGAGAAGGCCCCCTGAAGGGATCCACTTATGTCCTGGGGTCCTGCAGAGCAAGCAGTTTGAAAACCACTGAGCAAGATGATCCTCTGAGGTTTCTTTCTGTAGCATAAATAACACATAAACAGGGCTGTAAGCTCTGTGACCTTTGGAGACTTTGATGGTCATCTTGGGTAGACTGGGGGTGTGGCATATGGACAGATCTCGGGCAGTCTTTTGGAGTGGGGGGCAGCCAGGGAGTAGCACAGTTTGCAGATACAGTGGACTTGCTGGCCTGCATGTTGAAGGGCTGTTTCTTTTTCCACCTACTCCTGCCTGCCTTTCTTTTTAGCACTGGTTTGCCCCAAAGAAGAGATGAAAACGAGGATTTAATGCATTTCAGGCAAGGAAAGGGCATTTAATTTAAGTTGCCTGAGGCTGAGTTACACATTTTATGGAGAGAGTATTTGTGCACAATGGTGCCTTTGGCAGAAATAGGAAAGCCAGAATGTGAGGCCAGTTTTTCTTCATTCAGCAAGTATTTGTAGAGCACCAGCTTTGTGTTCCTGGAGAAGCAGAGAAGCGCAAGGGAGATCCCAGCTGTGTTAGAGCTCCTTGATTGCAAGTAAGGGAAACTGACTGAATCCAGCTTAAGAAAAAATGCTATTTATGATAGGGCTTCTGGGGGAATTCAGGACCCCACGGGCGGGGTTGCTGCCTGGCCTTAAGCAGGGATTAGAAAAACCTTGTTAGATTCTCCCTGTCTCTCAGCTCTGCTTCTCTTTGAGTTTCCTTCTCTTCTCTGCAGGCTGGCTTCCCCCCCTCAGCCCGCATGGTCCCCAACGTTCCTGCTGCAGTTCCAGCCACACTCAGCTATACTGAGATGTCCCTGTCCAAAGTCCATTCCCATGGGAGAAAGAGTCTGGTTGGCACAGCCTGGGTCACATCTCTACCCTCAGTCTACTCAGCTCCAGCCAGGGGATGGGGACACACAAGATGAAACAGGTCTGGCAGGAGCCACTCTTGATACCATGCAGATCAGAGGCAGCTTCAAAGAGGGGAACTTTGACAAAGCGGTGTGCTCCTCGAGGCTTTGATGAGGAGCTTGGGTCCCAGGGAGGAAACTGGGTGTATGTGGAACATCTATTAGCCACACCACGACACAATGAAAGAAGTGACCCTCAGCAGAGCCTGCCTGTTGCCAAATCCATAGCTCTTTCAGTTGGGGGTGTCAGACCAGAAGGGACAGGGACTCCGTGAGCCTGGTATCGGCAGTGTTCCACACGGGAGCAGGAGCCCATCCAGGTTAGCTCAGGGGAAAGGGGCTTTGTTGGAAGGGTTTTGGCAAGGCAGCCTGGCCTCCTGGTAGCTGGGGCTGGAAGACTGTCAGGAGTGGAGGCAGCCCTGTCTTTGGGGAGCTGTGTGACCTCTCTGCTTTTGTCTGAGCGTCTGCTCCTGGCCTCCCTCTCAGTAGACTCAGCCTTCTCCTCTTACATGTCAGCATGTTCTGTAGTTGAGCACACCAGTGTCACCGTGGATGGCTTCTCTGGGTCATGGGCAGCTAGTGAGGGGCAGCTGGACCTCGTTGACTGGGTGGTTGCCCCTTTCAGGGCTTTGGGCAGGGCAGGCATTAGAAACCCATCTCCTCACATCTCTTACAGTCAGGGGATGCTGTGGACACTGGAGAGCAGTACCTTGAAGGATAGGGAGAGCCAGGACCGACCTGCACCAAAGCCAGGGTGCAGGGAGGAGAGGGCAGTAAGAGGTGGGCCCTGAATGGCATCTTGGATGCTGAGCTGTGGGGCAGGGCCGTGGAAGTGTGAGGAGCCACGGGGAGCCCGTGACCAGGGAGAGGCAGGGCACCTGAGAGGCCATTGCTGGACTCTGAGGATGCTGGGAAAGGGGTAGGGCAGGATGGAAGACAGGGAAACCACCTGGGAGGCTGGTGGCACTCCAGACAGCAGGGGAGGGTTAGCAGTGGAGGTGCAAGGGGTGTGGAAGACCCTTTGAAGAAGGAGGTCCCGAACTTTAGCAACAGTCTGGCTGAAGCAGAGGGATGGCCCAGTGGTAGGGGCACTGGCTAGGGCCTGGCACCTCTGGGGCTTGAGGAAGGGGAGCGATCGGCAGCCAGAGGAGTGGGGTGCCACTAGAGAACCTGGTGGTTGTGGTTGAGGGTGGGGAGATCTGGGGATATTTACAGCAGGAAGGGCAGTCCCCAGGTAGAGAAGGAACTGCTGGAGAATGGGTCCTGGGCCCACCAGCTCTGCCCCTCAGCAGCCGTGACACTGGCCAAGTTGCCTCAGCTCCCTCATCTTCAACATAGGGACAGTCTCTGCCCAGTCCCCTTGCAGAGGTGTGGGAAAGGACCGAGTTGTGCATGTCACAGGGCTCTGTGCACTGGAAAGTCTTGTGCAGATGCAGCAGCCTTGTGACCGCGGTTGCTTGCCACATGGTGCTGCCGTTGGCTCTCTGAGGGATCAGGGAGACTTCCTTTCTGGCCCTGGGACATGACTGAACACTGGCTCCACCACAGCCCATCTGAGCATCTTGGGCTGGTGACCCTGCTGCCAACCGTGTTCCCTGTTCCTAGGGGTGAATAGAGAACAGCACCTGCCCGGGCCTCGAGCCTGAAGGTCTAGAAATGACCGCATAGGCCTAGGATCCCTTCACCTGCACCGGCTCCTGAGATTCCCTGGTGGTGCTGTGCATGTGGAGACCAGCGGCAGGGCCGAGGCAGGAGGGATGTGGCTGTGTTCTCCTTCCTAGACAAGCCAAGAGGCCAGAGAGGACGTGGTTGAGTGGGGACAGACACACCCCATTTACTTCCTAGTGTGGAACTGGAGGAGCCACTCTGAGAATGGTATTGGCCTCCTTGGCCTGTTTCCCAGAGGGAGAATCTCGGAGCACTTGTTTCAGAGATACCGGGAAAGTGGGGAATGCTGAAACCTGCATCCTGTTTTGCTGCTGGCCTCGGGAAGAGGACCCGGATGGGGGCAGTAGATGGTGGCAGAGACTGGAATATTGGCTGCATCCTGGGGCCCATCGAGCTGTGGGAGGCAGAGGGGGGTTGAGGTGAGGACTTGAGGTCAACAGGGGAGAACGTGCAGCTTCCTTCCTGTTGGGTGCTGACCTTGCTCCATTCAGGACTGCCTGGCAGCCTGGTTCCTTCTCCCCAGCTGCCCCTCCCCGAGGACATGGCCTGCTCTCCTCTGCAGCCAACGTCCCACGTTTCCTGTATGAGCCATGCCCGAGGCTGCCTCCAGCCCACCTGCAGCTTCCTTTCTCCAGGAAGGCCTGGCTTCCACGTGTGTCTTCCTCGCCCTCCAGCCCTTTCGGCTATTTCTGTTCGTTTTCCCTCCACGGAGCCTCTAGCAGAGCTGCCTGCTCGCTCCCAACCCAAGCCAGCTTTTGTCTTCTCCTGCCCGCTCACTTCCAAACCCGGACCCCTTGGAACATTATTTTCTTTAAAGTGCAGCAGCTGTGCATTTTCCTGGTCTGCCCAGCTGTTCTTGTCCTTGACTGGAGGGTTTATATCACTTGCGACAATAAATAGGAATTGAGAATGAGAGGGTTGCAGACTGGCCTTCCAGCTGCCTGAATTCCTGTTGGGAAACAAGGAGAGAAATAAACACAATAAGGCTGACACTTAGAAGTCCTCTCCTTAGGCCGGGCGTGGTGGCTCACGCCTGTAATCCAAGCACTTTGGAGGCCAAGGCGGGCGGATCACCTGAGGTCGGGAGTTCAAGACCAGCCTGACCAACATGGTGAAACCCCGTCTTTAAAAAAAGAAAAAAAAGGCCGGGCGCGGTGGCTCAAGCCTGTAATCCCAGCACTTTGGGAGGCCGAGGCGGGTGGATCACGAGGTCAAGAGATCGAGACCATCCTGGTCAACATGGTGAAACCCCGTCTCTACTAAAAATACAAAAAATTAGCTGGGCATGGTGGCGCATGCCTGTAATCCCAGCTACTCAGGAGGCTGAGGCAGGAGAATTGCCTGAACCCAGGAGGCGGAGGTTGCGGTGAGCCGAGATCCTGCCATTGCACTCCAGCCTGGGTAACGAGAGCAAAACTCTGTCTCAAAAAAAAAAAAAAAAAAAGAAGTCCTCTTCATGACCACTTAATGTTTTCCAGATGTAGTACCAAACCTTTTCCCTGTATTATCTCATTTAATCTTTGTGATAACTCAGTGAAGTAAGTTATATGATCATCATCTCACGGCAAGGGACACAGAGGCCCAGAGAGGTGGTGTAATTTGCCCAATATCATCAATGAGTATGTGGCAGAAGCAGACCAGAACCTGTATCAGTCTGACTCCTGGGCCATTCTAACCACTACAGGAGGAGGGTGCCATGGGCCAGGCATCTCCAGAGCCCACTTGAACTTCAAGTTCTCCTTCTCTCCAGTTGCCTGTTGAAAATAATAACGTGCTCAAAGGAAACCTCATGGTGTCATTCTCAGAGCCATCCCTTGTTTTCCTTTCTCTGTACCCCAAACAACAAAAAGAACTTTTGGAGGGTAGAGGTATAGTATTTCTCTTTGCTTGGATTCCCCCTACCAGCATGCCATTTTAGTCTTCCGTGAAGCTCTAAGAACTTGATCGTCATTATCCTTGCAAATAGGGGGCTACAGAAGAAGAAATAATAGCCTGATCTTGACTTTTCTCTGATGATCTTTCCACTGAGATCATATTGCATTCTCTCCTGAGTGTGCTTGAAATGCCCCACGTTGCCTGTTCTACACATTCCGTATTGACAGGGAACATTTCTACTGCTTGTGGTAAACCTTTTGTGTGCTATTATTGTCCATGAGTGGTGATTGTCAAGTGGGGAGAGAGAGGGAGAATGAATCACAGTCTCTGGGGATTGGGGCAAGTGTGAAATTTGAAAAGCATATTCAAGATCATAATCTCATTTTAGATTTGGAAAAATATGTTGTTTTTAAAATGTAAACAAAGAAAGTGGACTGACAAATCTTGCCTGATATTGCAGTATTTCTCAAGTGAGGCATAGCACAGTTTTAGGTGAGGTGTATATGGGAAGCCTGTATATTTATTAAAAGAGGATGTGTGCTTTAAAAGGCTGAGAAACTGTCTTCAAACAAGAGACTATATGTGTCCTGTCATTCTGTCTCCTACAGCCCTGCAAGTGTTTACTGGAGGTTTCTGAGGATGGTGCATGCTATATGGGGCATTGAAAAAGACCCAGGGCTTGGGGCATGGGGCAGGTGCACTAAACACCACTGGTTTGCTAACTGGGACCTTGTAGCTTAGTGATTAAGAACACAGGTTCAGCTCAGACCTTGGCAGAGCCTAAACCCCCGTTCTACTGCTTAGTGGTCGTATTCCTTAACCTCTAAATGTCTCCTTCATCTGTTAAATAGATGTTAGTAGTACCTACCCCATCATGTAGCTGTGGTGATTTTTTTTTTTTGAGATGGAGTCTCCTTCTGTTTGTCAGGCTGGAGTGCATGGCACGATCTCGGCTCACTGCAGCCTCCACCTCCCTGGTTCAAGCAATTCTTCTGCCTCAGCCTGCTGAGTAGCTGGGACTAAAGGTTTGCGCCACCATACCCAGCTAATTTTTTTGTATTTTTAGTAGAGACGGGGTTTCACCATGTTGGCCAAGATGGTCTCCATCTCCTGACCTTGTGATCTGCCCACCTGGGCCTCCGAAAGTGCTGGGATTACAGGCGTGAGCCACTGCACCCGGCCCTAGCTGTGGTGATTCTGTGGGATAATGCTTGGCACCTGGCTGGTAGTCAGTGATGGTGGATGATGTTTCTTACCCATCCTATCTGCTTTGTCTCAGTTGGATCAAACCCTCCTGGGGCTCTGGGTGGCTGACCCAGTGGCTTTGGTGAGATGAAAGTATCTTGTGGTCCTGGAGGTACTGGTTCAAGGCTAATCTGAAGCATCTGTCTGCATGAAGCTCAGACATGCTTTGAGTTTCTCCATGCCCAGCTCTGTGCTTGATCCTGGGTGTGCAGCTAAGCACAATAGATACGGTCCTTTCCTCCCAGGTCCCACAGAATAGCGGGGAAACAGATGATGCTCAGGTAATCAAAATGTAACATATACTGCAAAGGTAAGGATAGGGTACAGGGAGAGAATTATGGGGTAGGAGAAATGAATTATTTTGGAGTGGAGGGTCAGGAACCCTTCCCTGAAAAAGAGACACCTAAGCTGACATCTGGAGGCTGGAGCTGAGGGAGCCGTGTTTGTCTCGCGTGTCCCCACCCCTGGCCAGGGCTGCCTGCTGGTCCATGCAACACCTTTGGGTGAATTAGAGAAAGATGCGTTCTCTGGGCAAGAGCATGGCTGGTGAGAGAAAGGGAAAGAAGCCAGTGGCCACCCCTGTTTCTGCCCTCGTGGGGTGAGGAGGCGTTTTCCCTTTCCAGGAGAAAGGAGAAAGAGGCCATGTCCAGGACACTGTCTGGAGCTGCTAAGCTGGCCAGCAAGTGCTCAGAGTCTGGCTTCCATGGGGCTGTAGTTGGTAACTGTCTGCTGTAACCTTCTTCCCATAGCAGATGTCCCTTCCACAATGTCCTATTAAGAGAGAGGACCATTAGGAGGGAGAGAGGGAGAGGAGGGAGTTCTGCTGGGGAAGCCGGGTCGGAGACTGAGGCCCAGGGCCTGCCAGCTCCCATCTAGCCTCGCCAGCACAAGTGCCTACTTCATGCTTAGTTCTGTGCTAACCTTGTTATTTAATCTGGAGCGTTTTGTTTTGTTTGTCTTCTCATCTGGGACACACCTTTCATTCCACAGATAGGGATGATGGACTCAATGCAAATGATGGTTGTTAAGGTGAGACTATGGGTGGGTAGCTCCCTCGCTGGGGGAGGGTGGAAGGGCACGCTTGAGGAAGTGGCATTGAGTTCAGTTCTAGGTGCTTGGATGCCTGGCACTCATGAGTGGAAGTTCCAAGAAGTTAGTTTTCTGTTCCCCTAAGGAGAATAGTCTGACATGGGAACGGGCTGCCTCTGAGAGCCCAGCCTCCGGGGCTGGTTAGGGTCACTCCCAGGGATTCTTGTGTCAGCTCAGGCACACGCTGCTGGGCCTTTTAGGACCTCTCTGGCTCCAGTGGGATCTGGTTCTGCGAAAGCTAAGCCCTTCTGCCATAGCCTGGTAGAGGCTTTTTCTAAATCAAGCTGGCAGGGCTGCCCTCAGGAAGGCGGGAGCAGCAGTTCCCCAGACTCCCCAGATCATGGAGCTCTGTGTTCCAGGTCCCTGATCTCCTTGAAGCCCCAGCTATGGAGCTTGGTCCAGATTTCCCCCAACAGCAGCTGGGCAGCACTGTGTGCCTGGGCCCCTTTGGAGTGGGTCACTTACCCACCTGGCCAGGGCTCTGACATGGAGGCAGGCACTAGGACAGGCTTCAGGGACAGCACGCACCTTTTTTGTGCTGCTGTTGTCAACTAGCTGGCCCTGGACTTCTTGGAACTACAGATGTTTGCATCATTGGGCTGATTCTCCTTTGACTTTTTCTTTGCCTTGCTGACTTTCTGTGGCCATATGGTTGGCTTCGGATACAGAGAGGTGTGGGGTGGTCCCAGAGTGCCTGCCACAACATCAGGTTTATATAGGTGGGAGCCCTTCCATAAACCTGAGAAGGTGGCAGGAGCATGTCTGACAGTGATTGGAACTAAGCTCTGCAAGATGTAGATGAGATCAAACCTCTTCAACTCAAGAGCATTGCTGCAGGACACCAGAGCTGGAAAAGCCCGAAAGGTCATGTTCAGCTGCCCACCCATCGTGGGGTTGCTCCACTTAGCACCCTTGCCAGGAGTTCACCCAGACTTTCTGTTTGTTTGTTTTGAGATGGAGTCTTGCTCTGTTACCCAGGCTGGAGTGCAGTGGCGTGACTTCAGCTTACTGCAACCTCTGCCTCCTGGGTTCAAGCAATTCTACGGCCTCAGCCTGCTGAGTAGCTGGGACTACAGGTGTGCGCCACCATGTAGTGGCTAATTTTTCGTATTTTTAGTAGAGATGGGGTTTCGCCATATTGGTTTTTATTTTTAGTAGAGGCGGGGTTTCACCATATTGGTCAGGCTGGTCTGGAACTCCTGACTTCATGATCCGCCTGTCTCAGCCTCCCAAAGTGCTGGGATTACAGGTGTGAGCCACCACACCTGGCCCAGCCAGACTTTCTTGGGGCAAGGCTAGCTTTTGAATGTACTGAGTGAGTAAAAAGTTCGTCCTTGCCTTGGCCTGTCTCTCTGTAGAGCAAGAACCTGTGCCCTGTCTCATTGCCCCCGCTGTGGCCTTGTGAGAGCAGCTCCCTCCGTTCAGTGTGAACTTGGCTGAGCCCAGGTGTGCCTCCTTTGTGTCTCTCACCCACTGGTTCTGCCTGAGAAGTTGATTTCCTTTTGGTAAAGTTTTCCTGTTATAGCTCTTGGGATTTGAGTTGGGTGACTTGTCTTACAGAGTAGTGAAGATCAGAGACAGGGTGTGTGACTTGCCCAGGTCATCTCAAATTTGTGGCCAAGCCAGAAACACAACCCCAGAGATGCTTGATCTTGTCATTTTGCAGCTCGGATACATTGCGCCTCCTCTCTGACCTCCAGCATGTTTTATGGGAAGATTCCAGGAGCCCTCTCTAAACCAAGTCAGAGCTTTTAGCTTCCTTCTTCTTTAGATTGTACCTGGCTGGTGGGTGAGGGTGAGGTGGGGATGGACATGTAGGAACCATTTGGTGCCAGGAATAAGACAAAGCTGCTTGGAAGAGGGGTCTGGAGGGAGCCAGGGTGTGATAACTGAGTGTCGCAGAGGGGGCCACAGCTGCAGGGCCGGCGCTGCCCTGGCTATTCCTGCCTGCGTCTTTTTTAGAGACTTTCATTTCCCTGACTCCTTTCTTTTTCTGCTTTCTCCTTTTCCTCTTCTGTTTAGGCGTCCCTGAGCATCCCTTCCCCTGCCCACCTGGAGATCCCAGATCTTAAGATTTAGTGTCCTTGACGCAGCATATTTCTTTACAACGCCTTCCCCTTCGGGGCTGTGCAGAGCCACTGCTGTCTGCACCTGCGAGCTTTAACATCAGAGCCTTAACCAGACGCTCCGGATGCTGCCTGCCAGCCTACCCAGAACACTTAATTGTCTTTTGCAGGAGGTGACATCTTACTCCACCAGGACATTTTACAGACAGTGTCTTAATCCTGAAGGTGGGGATTTCATGAATTGTGGCAGATCAACAAGGCAGCCATCTGGGAGCAATAGAGGGCAACGGGCATTTGCGGAGCACCTTCCATGCTCCAGGCACAGATTGTTGTGTTCTCTCAGCACATGGTGACATGGCATCATTCATCTCCATTTCACAGATTGGAGAACTAAAGCTTGCTGGGATCACAGGGCCAGTTAGGGGATGGGGTCGGAATGAGAATCGTCTTCTGCTTGGCTCCGGAGCCCAACTCCTTCTCCCGGTCTGTGCGGCCTCTCCGCAGGGCCTGTCTCCTCCACTGTTTCCTCACTAGTGCTGAGCCCAGCACCTGCCATCAACACGAAGCCATGGTTATAGAAGGTGGGCTAGACCTGGCAGGCAGGGACTTGAGCTTGGTAGAGCCAGGGAAGTTAGGCAGATGATTTGGGCAGCTGGGGGCTGGGGGTGGGGGCAGTATGTGTCCTCTGTCTTCGTACCTTCTTTGGATGCAACTTGGTGGACACCAAAGTTCAGAGTTGAGGTGGTGTAAGGTGTAGCAGACCCAGATTTAAGGCAGCGCTGTTGCTCTCTGTGGCCTCCTGAGGCTGCTGAAGACATGGCCTCCCTGGTTCCTGCTTCTGTAGCAGCTGGAGCCAGTGAGATGATGCTCATCGCCTCTGAGCCCAGCCCCTTCCCCATTTATTGTGTTCTGCAATTCTGCCTCTGTGACTGCCAGCAGGATGAGTGTAGGTAGACCCATAAGAGAGGCTAGAATGAACGAGTTTGGTTTTGCATTCCTTAGCCCTTCCTTAGCAGCAGGACTTGGCTTTTAGGCTGCCTTCCCACCCTGAGCACAGTGCCCCTGCTCCTTCTGGGTTCCTCGCTCTGTCACCCAGGCTGGAGTGCAGTGGTGCGATTACAGTTTACCGTAGCCTCTACCTCCCAGGCTCAGGTGATCCTCCCACCTCAGCCTCCAGAGTAGCTGGGACCACAGGCACGCACCACCATGCCAGGCTAAATTTTTTATATGTTTTTTTAGAGGTGGGGTCTCACTATGTTGCCCAAGCTGGTCTGGAACTCTTGGACTCAAGCAATTCACCCACCTTAGCCTCCTAAAGTGCTGGGATTACAGGCATGAGGCACCATGCCCAGTCCCCCACAGAGTTCTTACCCTGACTTGCATGCCACCTTCATCTAGCCCCATCTCCTGATGCTACCAAATCCTAGGGGTTGCTGGGAACAGGATTCACCATTCCTCCCGGAGGCATCGAGGCAGGTTTTTGAGGATGATGACGACTTAATCTCACTGGTGCCCTGAGCACCCTGTGAAGGCAGGTGCATTTCTTAGTGGAAAGCTGCCCTTCCGTGTCAAAGGGGCCTAATGATATAGTGGCTTAAAGAATGAGGAATTTGTTTTTCTGTCTCATGTAATGGCCCTGATGTCCTCAACATGAACAGACCAGGTGAAGGGCAGCTCAGCTGCTTGTGGTCACCTGGGATCCAGTTGTTGCTGCCACATCATAGGACATTGTTGTTTGCGTGGTTGAAGCTGGGTTGCAGCCATGTCTGGGCCTTAACCAATGGAGCGGGGCAGAAAGGGTGGAGGAGGCCTGCCCACCGTCCCTAGGCCCTGGTCCTCCATGGCATGTGTGCAGCATGGTCACATGGCCTCCCTGGCTGCAAGCAAGGCTGGGAAATATCGTCTGTCTATGCTACTGTGTCCCCGTGAAGAAGGGGAGAGTGGGTTTGGGTAGATAACTAACAGCCTCGCTATAGACGATGGAGAGTATTTCACTTGCATGTGCTCAGGGAAGAATGCTTCCCTGCTAGTCATGTGCCCACAGTCTTGGGCAACCTGCACACATGCCCCCTTGTTTGGGAAGCATCTTGGTGCCAGACTGTGCTGTACTAACTTAGGGGACCAGAAGCCAAAGAAGGCAGTTTCTGCCTTTTAGCAACTCACAGTGTCATCTGGAGAGGATGTGTGTGGAACCCAGACAATCTGTAAGTGCCAAAATAGAGAATCTCTTTTGTTGGATGCTGGGCACTGAAGACAGAGAGCTAAAAGACCACCTGGGGCCTCCATATGCTCGCAGTTGGGCAGACTGGAAAGTGGAATGAAGTGCTGAGAGCAGTGTGGCTGAGGAATTAGGAGGGCTTCACAGAAGAGGCGACATTGTAGCTGGGCACCGACATGTCCAATTTCAATAGATAGGGTTTCTTCGGGAGAGAAAATCAATAGCAAAGGCATGGAACTTGGAAGCCCGCAGAAGGCTGGTGGCCCAGATGTGGTCTGAGTGCAGTGGAAGCCAGTGAGATAACAGGCCTCAGCTGTCTGTGCGGCTCACTTCTCCCTCCATCTGGCCTCCACAACAATCTCCTTGTTAGAGGCCTTCCCTGGTCCCCCATTCTCAGTTCTCATCACTGTATTTTTCTGGTTTATTTTGGGTGTGACATATAAACACCTGACATACTCTAGATGGACTTGTGCACTATCTGTTTCTCCTGCTAGAATGTAAACTCCAGGAGAGCAAGGACTTTGTTTTTTATAGGTAAATAGCGGGTCCTCAAATATTTGTTGAATGAATAAATGAATATATGGGAATGTGGACTGACGATCATATTTTTGGAAAGACTTGATTTCCATGCTAAGGTGTTTGGCTTTTATTTTTAGGTAGTGGGGAGCCATAGAAAGTTTTTGAGGAGTGGAGTGACATAATGATGATTAACAAGGTTCCTGGCAGCAGCAAGGAAAATGGTTGGAGCAGGGAGAGAGTACCCCTTCCCTGGCCCTAGGCCAGCTCCAAAGCAACTTACCCTTCAGCCTGATGTGCCATTTGTGTAGTCAGGAAACCTATTCCCAGTCATTTTGTTTGGGGCCAAGCAGGGGATTCGATCTCTGGCAGGGCTTCATCCCTAAGGGTCTAACAAGCACTCTTGTGCACTGCTGGTGGAAGTGAAAATTGAGAGTCTTTCTGGAAAGCAATTTGGCAAAAGATAACAAGAACCTTAAAAATATCCCTACTCTTTGACCTAGAAATTCCACAACAAGGACTTTATCATAGAGAACCAAACTGAAGTGTGTGCAAAGCTTTATGCACTAAGACTTTGATTCCAATGTGAAAAATGGAAAGTCTAAATGTGTGACTCAGGGACCTCAAATCCATCCTCTCGTCTCCGTCCCCACTAAATGTCTGCCCGCTATGATAGACGCAATAAAATCCCAGTCCAGGCTCCTATTTTTTTTGCTCCTTTTCTAATGTAGCAGCCTCCTAACTGATCTTCCTACTTTCACTCAAGACTCCTTAAACCCACTCTCCACACGGATTCCAGAGTGAGCAATCAAAAATGTCTGTCTTACGGATCATTTGAGGTCAGGAGTTCAAGACCACCCTGGCCAACATGGTGAAACCCCATCTTTACTAAAAATACTAAAATTAGCCTGATGTGGTGGCATGTGCCTGTAATCCCTGCTACTTGGGAGGCTGAAGCAGGAGAATTGCTTGAACCCAGGAGGCAGAAGTTGCAGTGAGCCAACATCATTCCACTGCACTCCAGCCTGGGTGACAAAGTGACACTCTGTCTCCAAAAAAAAAAAAAAACAACAAACTCCTGTCTCGGCAGGCTGCAATGGCTGCCTGTAATCCCAGTACTTTGGGAGGCCAGCGCAGGAGGATCACTTGAGTCCAGGAGTTGGAGACCAGCCTGGCAACATGGCAAGACCCTAACTTAAAAAAATTTCAAAAAGAAAAAGAATACCTATCCTTCCTTGGCTTTGCCCCTTCAGAGGCTCTCGCATCCCTTATGGTATAATGTCCAAGTCACGTCAATGGCCCAGGGGCCCTTGCTGATCTGCCCTTCTTTGGCTCTATTCTGACTACCTCCTGCCTCGTGAGACCTACCTGGTAGCACTGCTTGCAGCTCCACAAACCTGAGCCCAGGGTAGGCTCACACAGCTTCCTCTGCCTGGTGAGCCCAGCCCCCTTGCTCCTTTGCCTGGCTAACCCCAGCTTGTCCTTTTGGTACTTGGAGCAAACTTCAAGACCTTCTGCAGAGGGGGTGAGACTGCACCCACCATGTCCCCCTGATTCCTGTGCATGTCACCCCCCTTGCATGTGTGCATTAGTTTCTAACCATCTCTTGACTTGTCTGTCTCCCTCACTAGCTCTGACCTTGAGAGTCTGTTTTATTGACTTTATGTCCCTGTTCCCCATCACGGGGCCTGGTGCATACTAGAAGCTCTACATGTTTCTTGAATGAATGAAGAATGATACAAGCTTTTTATTATAAGAAATGAATCCTGAGCTGGGCATGGTGGCTTACACCTTTAATCTCAGTGACTCGGGAAACTGAAACAGGAGGACTGCTTGAACCTAGGAGTTCAAGGTGCAGTGAGTTATGATTGCGCCACTGTACTCCAGCCTGGGCTACAGAATGAGACCTCATCTCCAAAAAAAAAAAAAAAAAAAAAAAAACCATCCTTTATGGCGCTTAGCACATAATTGCTCAATAAATATTATTAGATGATTCTATGTGAAGTAAAACAATGGAATTTTTTTTGAAGTGTTTTATTTATTCTAGATTTTCTGTATGTCCTGAGTCGATTTCTAGGGATAGGACCTAGGGAAGGGGGGTTCAGGTAAATCTGGCAAACAGCAAAGGTTGAGAATCGCTGGCCCAGCAGCTGCCTTCAGATTAAAATAAAAACAGGATCATGGACATCATAATGGTAGAAGCTTGTATATGCCATATGATCTCAGCAATATGAATGTGAATTGAGAGGAACAAAAAATGCCTCAACATATTATTGCTGGTTATTCGGGGGTGATAGGATGTAGGTTACTTACATTTTTCCTTTTCGTATTATATAATTGTTTGTATTATATAATTTTTATTTTTTAATCTAACATATGTCATCTTTTTTTTTTTTTTTTTGAGACGGAGTCTCCCCATCACTGAGGCTGGAGTGCAGTGACACAATCTTGGCTTGCTGCAGCCTCCGAGGCCTCCCAGGTTCAAGTGATCCTCCTGTCTCAGCCTCCCAAGTAGCTGGGATTACAGGCGTGTGCCACCATGCTTGGCTAATTTTTGTATTTTTGTAGAGATGGGGTTTCACCATGTTGGCCAGGCAATTCTCAAACTCCTGACCACCTTGGCCTCCCAAAGTGCTGGAATCACAGGCGTGAGCCACCGCACCCAGCCTACATATGTCATCTTTTAAACAATGTAAAATATAAGAAAAGTGGTTGGACAAGGGATTCCTGGCTGTGCTTGGCATTGCTGGGTCATGGAGCCAGTCCCTGAGCTTCAGTCTTTGGTTGATGCCTGGGGGGCGATTCTGGGTATCAGGTCCATTCCTGACCCTCTGGCCCTTTCCGAGCACCAGTATCCTGGTGCTCCGAGAAACTATCTCGTGCCCTTGGAAACTGTGATAAACAGTTCCTAGGCCCACAGCAGGCTGCCCTGTGGTTTTCAGGTCCCCAGGTGAGGGCAGAGCATGAGGAATGTGACAGATTGTGGTTTAATGGGATTTTGCTAAGAATTCACCACCGAGACGTTCTTTGCGGAGAGTCGCCGCGGTCTCCTGCTTCAACAGTGCTTGGACGGAACCCGGCGCTCGTCCCCCACCCCGGCCGGCCGCCCACAGCCAGCCCTCTGTCACCTTCACACCGGGTCCTCGGACCGCCCCAAGGCCCCCGCCGCCTCTCCAGCGCCGCGCAGCCACCGCCGCCGCCGCCTCTCCTTAGCAGCCGCCATGACGACCGCATCACCTTCGCAGGTGCGCCAGAACTACCACCAGGATTCAGAGGCCGCCATCAACCGCCAGATCGACCTGGAGCTCTACGCCTCGTATGTTTACCTGTCCGTGTCTTACTACTTTAACCGCGATGATGTGGCTTTGAAGAACTTTGCCAAGTACTTTCTTGACCAATCTCATGAGGAGAGGGAACATGCCGAGAAACTGATGAAGCTGCAGAACCAACGAGGTGGCCGCATCTTCCTTCAGGATATCAAGAAACCAGACCATGATGACTGGGAGAGCGGGCTGAATGCGATGGAGTGTGCATTACATTTGGAAAAAAATGTGAATCAGTCACTACTGGAACTGCATAAACTGGCCACCGACAAAAATGACCCCCATTTGTGTGACTTCATTGAGACACATTACCTGAATGAGCAGGTGAAATCCATCAAAGAATTGGGTGACCACGTGACCAACTTGCGCAAGATGGGAGCACCCCAGTCTGGCTTGGCAGAATATCTCTTTGACAAGCACACTCTGGGAGACAGTGATAATGAAAGCTAAGCCTTAGGCTAATTTCCCCATAGCCACGGGGTGACTTCCCTGGTCACCAAGGCAGTGCGTGCTTATTGGGGTTTCCTTTACCTTTTCTATAAGTTGTAGCAAAACATCCACTTGAGTTCTTTGTACCATTCCTTCAAATAAAGAAATTTGGTACCAAAAAAAAAAAAAAAAAAGAATTCACCACCAGGAGGTAGTCTCCAAATGGGTCCCAGAATGGAAAAACTGGCCTGGGGTGTGATGAGGCGTGGGACCTCAGAGCTGGAGACTCGGCAACAAGGCATTGTGATCCTGGGGGCTGCGTAGTTGGCCATCCTGGTGGGCAGATGTAGGTGGGCAGGGGCAGCCAGGTGGGACATTGAGGGTTAGAAAGATGAGACAGTCAAGGGGCAGATAGCGGGGGACTGACTGGGCTGGGAGAGCAGCCAGCAGAGGGAGCATCCTGGGCCAAGGCGCTCTCGGTCTGCCATCTCTTGGCCCTGGAGCAAACCAAGCAGCTGGAGCTGTCTGCAGGGAGATTTGTCCTTTCACTTGTTTGCTGTTTCAGACCTTCTTCCTCCCAAAGCCTTTCCTGAGTCTCCTCCTGTATGTGTTGCGCAGTTGAGGTGAGCTCTTTTTCTCCTTGAAAGCCCTTTTGGTCTCTGGTCTTGCCTCTTACCACCTCCATCACTTTCTGTTGTGCGCTTATTTCTGGCATGTCTTGGGCCTGTCCCGAGGGCATCGTGGAGTCTGGTGCATCTTTGTGACCCACGTTGTTAGTACAGTGCCTGGTCCATGGTCAGGGTCCAGGGGAAGAGGAGTGCTTTGCATCCACTTTCCCAGCAGGAAAGCTCTGTTTCTGGCCTTGTGGCTGACTTCTGCATGGTGCTTCCCTGGGTCACCACGGTGACAAGATGCTCACTTGCAAGCAAATAGCATCCCCTGCATAGGGCTGCCAGCTTCAGCAGTTCTTGACCTCCAGCTGAGCTGAAACTGAGAGGATGCCTTTTCCACCAGCTGGGAGCTGAGCCCATAGGGCTCCCTTCCTGACCCTGTGGTGACTGTGCTGAAAGCAGATACCTCCTGCTGCCCTGGCTTTGCTACTTCCTCCTCCCCACCCACTGCTAGAGCCTGTCTGGCACCTATGAAGGGAGGACGTTTGGGCCAAAACAGGTGGTGGTCTCCTAGCACACAGCTACCAGCTGCATCCTGTCTGCAAGGGAGACTTTTTCCCCAGGCTTTGCTTTTTCCTGGGTTTCAGCACCATGGGAGGCTGCCTTTTTTCTAGGCCATAGTGGGTGGGAGGTGGGTACGAGGAGGCTGTTCCTGCCTGGCCTTGGGCTGGTGGAGCATATCTGAGAGGATGAAGCCTGATCTGTCTGCCCTGCCTCTTCACAGCACCTCCCTTTATCCCCCAACCCACCAAGTCTGACTCAGCTCTTGCTTGACACAGATCTTAAGCTCTGGGCCAGGCGTGGTGGCTCACGCCTGTAATTTCAACACTTTGGGGAGCTGAGGCAGGTGGATGCCTTGAGGTCAGGAGTTTGAGACCAGTCCGGCCAACATGGCAAAACCCCGTCTCTACTAAAAATACAAAAATTGGTTGGGCACAGTGGCTCACGCCTGTAATCCTAGCACTTTAGGAGGCCCAGGTGGGCGGATCACCTGAGGTCGGGAGTTTGAGACCAGCCTGACCAACATGGAGAAACCCCATCTCTACGAAAAATACAAAATTAGCTGGGCATAGTGGCACATGCCTGTAATCCTAGCTACTTGGGAGCCTGAGGCAGGAGAATCACTTGAACTTGGGAGGTGGAGGTTGCAATTAGCTGAGATAGTGCCATTTCACTCTAGCCTGGGCAACAAGGGCAAAACTCCATCTCAAAAACAAAAAAAGAAATACAAAAATTAGCCGGGTGTGGTGGTGCATGCCTGTAGTCCCAGATTCTCAGGAGGCTGAAGGAAGAGAATCGCTTGAACACTGGAGGTAAAGGTTACAGTGAGCCGAGATTGCGCCACTGCATTCAAGCCTGGGTGACAAAGTGAGACTCCATCTAAAAAGAGAAAAAAAAACTTAAACCCTTGTCAGGCTTACCTTGGGAAGGGCAGGTGATATGGACCACGACCCACCCGCCCTAGGCTGGCCCTGCCCTGAAGCCTTCTACTCTGTGGAAACCTTGTAGGCAGGACCAGCTGCGACCTTTTCTGGCTGCCAGCTTCTGCTGCCTTCCCCTAAGACAAAGGCCTGAGGACAGCTTGCCAAGGGTTCCACTGGGTTCTGCCTTTCTGCAGGGCTCCTCTGGTGGGACCTTTCCCATCTCAACTCCTTCCCAGGAGACCAGACCTCTCACCACCTCCCATGTGGTCCACTCCCTGGTTGACTCTTATCAGCTTTTGTTGAGCACCTGTTGTGTGCCAGGCACTGGCCTGAGCCCTGGGACTCCTGAGATGAGGAGGGCCCAGCTCTGCCTTTATAGCTTGTTTGTGGTACAGTTAGCTTAAACGGGAGCTTTATTTGATCCAAGACAGCTAGAAACAGTCTTTCCTTGGAGGTACTTGCAGAAGATACTCCAAGTCCTAGGTAAGCTTTCTCTGCCTTATCGTGACAAGGATTTTATTGCCTTTCTCCCCACGTCTCAAGATTTTCTACCATACCACATTCAAGCAAAAGCTTAAGGAACTAAGGAACACACACACACATACACACACACACACACACACACACACACATGCACACACATATATACACCCCACCCTTGCTCCTAAAAAAGCCAATACATGCACAGATACATATCCTAGAATGTGAAAGGTCCACCACTCCACTTCTGGGATAGCAAAAGTGGTGTGTGTTCCTCCAGATTTTCCCCTTGCAGATGCTAACACTGTCTTTACAAACTCGGGCCCATTTGGAACTGCCGTTTGCTTGGGAGGCACACAGCCTCCAAGGGCTACCATGTGACCCCTGGCAGACTCCAGCCCAGACCTCTGCCCAGAGTAGAAATTATGTCAAGTGGCCAGGCGTGGTGGCTCACGCCTATAATCCTAGCACTTTGGGAGGCCAAGGAGGATGGATCACAAGGTCAGGAGCTCAGGAGGAGCTTGGCCAAGATGGTAAAACCCTGTCTCTACTACAAATACAAAAATTGGCTAGGTATGGTGGCAGGCACCTGTAATCAGATTTGTCTCGGGAAGGGCAGGTGATGTGGACCACGGCCCATCTGCCCTAGGCCGGCTCTGCCCTGAAGCCTTCTACTCTCTGGAAACCTTGCAGGCAGTACTCAGGAGGCTGGGACAGAGAGCTGCTTCAACCCAGGAGGTGGAGGTTGCAGTGAGCCAGGATCGCACCACTGTACTCCAGCCTGGGTGACAGAGTGAGACTCCATCTAAAAAAAAAAAAAAAAGAAATGATGTCAAGCTCACAGTCCTTACCTGCCTCCCCACCAGTGGCACCCAGCCAGCCTTTCTAAAGTCCTATTGAAAGCTCTCATTGGCCAGGATGGGGCAGCCTTTCTCCCTGCCACCCCCTTGAGCCCCACCCTCCTCTTATATGGGCAGTGGAAAAATCTCTCCTGGACTCTGGAGGCTGGGGGCTTCTGGGCTTTTCTGCCCATTCTTCCTCACTCTGCCCATATCTCTTACTTCCGCTGTCTCATGACCCCAAGAAACCAAGTCACAGAGGCATTACCATCCAGGTTGGCCAAAGCCTCCTCTCTGGACTGGCCTGCTACCAGCTGCGTATGAACTGCAGTTCTCATATGCTGATAAGAAAGCTTAATGAACAGCTGGGTCTTAGCATTTCCATTTAAAAAAAAATTACAGGCTGGGTGTGATGGCTTACACCTGTAATCCCAGCACTTTGGGAGCCTGAGGCAAGCAGATCACAAGTTCAGGAGATCGAGACCATCCTGGCTAACACCATGAAACCCTGTCTCTACTAAAAATACAAGAAATTAGCCAGGCATGGTGGCACATACCTGTAGTCCCAGCTCTCAGGAGGCTGAGGCAGGAGAATCACTTGAACCCAGGAGGTGGAGGTGGCAGTGAGCTCAGATTGCACCACTGCACTTCAGCCTGGGCGACAAAGCAACACTCTGTCTCTAAAAAAAGAAAAATTACTTTCCACTGCAGTGGCTCACACCTATAATCCTAGCACTATGGGAGGATCACTTGAAGTCAGGAGTTTGAGACCATCCTGGGCAACATAGCGAGACTCCATCTCTACAAAAATTTTTTAAGAAATTAGCCAGGTGCAGTGGCCCACTCCTGTAGCCGCAGCTACTCAGGAGGCTGAGGTGGAAGGATCACTTGATCCCCAGTGTTCCAGGCTTCAGTGAGCCATGACCGTACTAGTGCACTCTGGCCTGGGTGACACAGCAAGATCTTGTCTCAAAAAAATAAAATAATTTATCACCTACATGTAGTTGGAGAGAAGTTCTTTCTCCCCCCGCCTTCTTTTTTTTTTTTTTTTGAGATGGAGTTTTGCTTTTGTCACCCAGGCTGGAGTGCAGTCGTGTGATCTTGGCTCACTGTAGCCTCCACCTCCCAGGTTCAAGCAGTTCTCCTGCCTCAGCCTCTCAAGTAGCTACGGTTATAGGCACCCATCACCATGCCTGGCTAATTTTGTATTTTTAGTAGAGTTGGGGCTTCACCACGTTGGTCAGGCTGGACTCAAACTCCTGACCTCATGCGATCCACCCATCTCCACCTCCCGAAGTGCTGGGATTATAGGCGTGAACCACTGCACCTGGCCAGAGAGAAATTCTTTAGAGACCTGAGTGAGGCGGTCGTACAAGGTCTTTGTCATGATATGGTTGGGAGTTGTTCTTTAGTCCCCCAGTGGTTGCACGGCTGGTCAGAGCAGGAGCCTGGCAGCCAGGGTGAAAGAGACTAGAGAAAAAGAAAGTGGGGCAATCTGTGGGTACCCCAGCTAGTGTTTAAAAATGACCCCTGCACCCTAAACTGCAGACTCGTGTCCAGACATTTATGCAGACCTGACTTTGTCAATGCAGAATGAAGACCAGTAGTGTCTCATAGGAGGCCAGTGGGCCCAGGGGCAGGGCGCCCATCAGACCTTGCAGGGTCTGGTTCAACTCATGGGGCCTCAGCCTGTCCTGCCGGCCTGTACACTCTACCCAGCCTGACTCCAGGCCATAGCTGCTTCTGTACCTTCCACTGGAATGCCTCCTCCCTTACCCTCTTTGAAGGCCAGGTTCACAATGTCATTCCTCCTCCGGGAAGTTCCCCAGATTTGTTCCTTCCTTCCTTTGCTTCCCCAGGCCTTCTGAATCTCCTTTATGCCACTTTCTGCTTGTCCAGTGGTGGAGTCATTCGGTCATTCATTCGTTCATTCATTCAACTCACACAGGAGGAAGCATGGGGTGTAACTGTGAGGGAGAGATCAGGGCCCTCCCCTGGAGGGGCTGACCTTTAGAGAGATACAGAGAAGTGAGAAAACGGTGGCAGAATTGGAGTAAACATGCCTTAAGAGAACAAGGGGTGTGGTAGAGACTGAGGGACCCCCCTTTAGTTAGTTCAGCAGGGCAGGCCTCTCTAAGGAGGTGCTCTTTAAACCTTGAGACATGCTTTAAGGTAATTAGAATGTCACCCTCATTTTCTCAGTCCCTTGAGTGCCTGACAGGATCGTAAACACAGTGGGTACGCAGGAATTGTGTGTTGAAATGAATCTGGGCCATGACTCTTTTGTCTGGGCCTAACCACCCTGGTAATCATCACCCTCTTCTGCCTTAGCCCCACCTCCAGCTGTCATTTGACCATGAAGAGTTGGGTTACCTTGGGGGTGGGATGGCAGGGGCTGCTTCCAGGCCAAGCCCATTAGCACCAGGGGTAGGATAGCTAGAGAGCCGGGTGACGTGCATACAGCTTGGAGGCTGCGTGCGACCTGTACTCTTGCACCTGGATTCTTGATCAGAAATCCCTCACTTCCCCGGTCACCCTCATTATTGCAGAAGGAAACTGAGGCCTAACGCTTGTATGCCGCCTCTCCATCCTGCAGCTGCAGAGGCCGAAGCAGGGCAGGCCACTGTATGTGGAGAGGGTGAGGTAGGAAGTCTGAAAGGAGGGGGGAGGGAGGAGGGTGAGGCTTGCTCCCACCTGGCCCTCCCAGCCAGCAGAGCCTATTTCCAGAGTCCTTGTCACATAGGGTCAGAACTGGACATGGCCTTGGAGATGAGCTAACCTGGCTCCCACCCCTGAAGTAGAAGCAGAGAGGAGGCCTGGTCCTTCAGGGTGTGTGCTCTCAACAGTCTCTTTTTTTTTTTTTTAGTCAGGGTCTCTCTCTCTCTCTCTCATCCAGGCTGGAATAAAGAGGCACAATCTCAGCTCACTGCAGCCTCCACCTCCCAGGTTCAAGCGAGTCTCAAGTAGCTGGGACTACACCACATCTGGCTAATTTTTGTATTTTAAGTAGAGCTTGGATTACAGGTGCGAACCACTGTGCTCAGCCCCAACAGACTTTCCACATACCTCCACTCTGGCATGTACCAGTTCACCTGCTTGTTTCACTTTGTCTTTAAAATTTATGTCTATTGGCTAGACACAGTGGCTCACCCATGTAGTACCTGTACTTTAGGAGGCTGAGGCAAGAGGATCCCTTGAGGCCAGGAGTTTGAGACCAACCTGGGCAACATAGTGAGACTTCATCCCTATTTAATTTTTAAAAAATTAAAAATTAAATCTAAAGATTTATATATGTTATGTATTATACATTTGCATGTTTTTAAAAATGTGCCACAGAGTAACGGATGACAAGGATTTCCTAAATTATACATTCAGATATATTCAAAATAGTGAGCATGGATATATGTATGAGAAAACTGAGGGGGATCCTTGTGTATCATTTGTGTGATTCAGCTCTAGGCCAGACAGTGATACGAGCTCGTCTGGTCAGGAGTTTGTCATGCTTGTCTGGACATCTACCGTGCCTGGCACTGGTAAATGACAGTGAATGTTTTATGAATGACTGTGGGAATGATCTGAGCAGTTTCTACTTTAACAGGGTTTCTGTGAGCTTATGAGAGTCTCTTTTCTCTGAGTCTCAAAGCTTTATTTGCACAGAATCTGGTAAGCCTTCTGTGGTATGTGTGTGTGAGTGTGTTATTGCACATATGGTTTGCTTTGCAGTTTGGGGCTGGGGCTGGGGATTTTTGGAGGGCTAGGATCTTGCCTTAGCTGTCTTTGTGGCCCTCACAAGCCCTGCACAGATCTTTCCACAAAGTGGATGTGAATTGAGTCTTAGAGCTGGAATAGGCCCTGGAAACCATGTTATAGATCGGCGGCCCCAGGGAGAAGGCCTGCCCAGGTCACGTGGTGCATCAGGGCCATGCCTGGCAGTGCTCCTGTTGTCCTGGGCCTGAGGTGTCCCAGTTCAGGCAGTTGAGTTGGGTGCTGCCCAGGGAGTGAGGGTTGTCTGACAGCACAAGCGGGTTTCTCCGAGAGGCCTGGGTTAGGCAGTGCCAAGTAGGAGCTCACATGTCCTCTGGAGCCTGGGGTTTCTGGAGGTGTCAGGAGGGATGGGCAGGTGAACAACAACCCCAACCCAGAACAGCTCCACTTTACCTGCCTCAGATAGGCTTCTTTCAAAGGTTTTCACTCTTTGAAAAGAGTTTTGGGCTGGGAGCAGTGGCTCACACCTGGAATCCCAAACCTTTAGGAGACTAAGGCAGGAGGATCACTTGAGCCCAGGAGTTTAGGACCAGCATGGGCAATAAAGGGAGAGACTCTTTCTCTACAAAAATTTAAAAATTAGCTGGGTGTGGTGATGCACACCTGTGGTCCCAGCTACTCAGGAGGCTGAGGTGGGAGGATCACTTGAGCCCAGGAGGTCGAGGCTGCAGTGAGCTGTGATTGTGCCACTGCACTACAGCCTGGGCGACAGAGAGAGGCCCAATCTCAAAAAAACAACAAAAAAAATTTTTTTTTGCTGTTTTAAAAAAAGTTCAAGACTTGTTGTTAACACCCAAACCAGGCCTCACCTGCCTACTCCCTCAAGCCTTTCTTAGAGGAGGGGACAGCCTGCATGGGGGGAAGTGGGGCTGGATGAGGAGAACCTCTGTTTAGTTGGGGGTCCCGCTCTGATGGCCTGGCAGGAGGCTGGGGATGTGATATATGGGAGGACAGGAGGCCCTGCCTCTCTGCTCCCTGCATAGACACAAGGACCAACTCCTACAGGCTGCTCCGTCACTGTTAGCTCCCTTCCTTCCAGATCCACCTCCTTAAGCATTGCCAAATCAAATAGCTGGGATGCCTGTGCAGCCCATGAGGCCCTTCCACACAACACCCCCAGAGGGCTGGACGCAGCCAAAGCCTCTGACCGTTTCCGCCCCCTCTCCTGAGGGGCTGCCACCTCCCATGTGGAATCTTCTCTGAGGAAGGGGGAGGGGCATGGCACCCAGGGTTGGGGTCATCGCCTCTCCTCCAGAAATCTGGATCCTGTTACCCTCCTGCAGAAGGAGCGAGGAGGCTCTGTTCACTAAAGTCTGGTTTTTTTCAGACTGTTTTGTGGGTTTTTGCTCTATATTTCACAGAAATGTCAAAGAACTCAGCTACACTGTACACAGAATAGGACTTGTTAATAAGTGTTGGAAATGAAATTAGATGGAAAGAGGTTCATTCATTGATTCATTTTAGAACTGCTTCCTGAGCATCAGCTAGAATCCCTCCCATGTTCTGAGCACTTATGACCTACTAGGCCCTTGACACTCAGGAGACACAGTACCTTGTGGGGGTCAGAATGGGAGCTCCAGAGCCAGCCCACTACCCAGCTTCGTGGCCTTTGGATTAGATGATTTAATACATATGAAGTGTTTAGAAGAGTGCCTGCCATATGATAAGCACTTAATACATGTTAACAGTTCTTGTTAATGTCATTCTTATTACTGTAGTGCTCATGGCACTCCTGTAAGGTACAGTTATTATCCCCATTTTCTAGATATGGAAACTGAGGTTCTCAGAGGTTGAATAACATGCCTAAGTCATGCACGTAAGTGGCACAGCCAGGGTTCTACCCCAGGTCCAACATCTGAGGCTTCTGGCAACTTGACCGGTACTGCTTATCTAGTTCTAGGCGAGGAGCTGGTCATCTAGACATCAGCACGAAGGAGACCACATGCTGCCTTGAGGAACTCACAGCCTGGCATGGAGGCAGACATGGGCATTGCCGAGTCAATTTCTGGAGGGACCATGTGGCTTAGACCCCAGCCAGGCTGTGTGGGCGGCAGAGTAGGACTGCCCAGTGGTGTCAGCTAGACCTTGTGTCCTGGGCTGGAGGCAGTGCCGCTTCTCTGCCTGTCAGCTGTGTGTGTCCACCAGGGGTTGGTCTTTGCCCTGGAGAGCTGGTAGGCAGGATGGAGTATGGAACAGGCATCGGGCTGGGAGTGAGAGAACCTGAAACCGTTCACTAGATTCCTGTCACTGCCACAGTGTCCTCATCTGTAAAAGGGGAGCCGTCATATTTGCCACACAGGGTTGCTACAAGGATTAAGTGAAATCAAGTTTGTAAAATCATTTCTTGCCAGGCACAATGGCTCATGCCTGTAATCCCAGCACTTTGGGAGGCTGAGGCAGGAGGATTGCTTTAGTCCAAGAATTTAAGACCGGCCTGGGCAACACAGGTAGACCCCATCTCTACAGAAAAATTAAAAATTAGCCAGGCGTGGTGATACATGCCTATAGTCTCAGCTACTTTGCGTGGCTGAGACAGGAGGATTGCTTGAGCACAGGAGGTCAAGACTGCAGTAAGCGTTGCTCGCACCATTGCACTCCAGCCTGGATGACAGAGCAATACCCTGTCTCCCAAAAAATGCAAAAAGTAAAAACCAGGTGAGGTGGCTCACGCCTGTAATCCCAGCACTTTGGGAGGCTGAGGTGGGTGGATCACCTGAGGTCAGGAGTTTGAGACCAGCCTGACCAACATGGTCTCAAACCCCGTCTCTACTAAAAATACAAAAATTTTAGTAGAAGCCCCATCTCTACTAAAAATACAAAAATTAGCCAGGTATGGTGGTGGGTGCCTGCAATCCCAGCTACTTGGGAGGCTGAGGCAGGAGAATCACTTGAACCTGGGAGGCAGAGGTTGTAGTGAGCCGAGATTGAGCCATTGCACTCCAGCCTGGATGACAAGAGCAAAACTCCATCTCAAGAGAAAGAATCAGAGAGGACCTGGGTCTACCTCCCAACTCTACCCCCTCACAAGTGTGACCTGGAGCAGCTGAATCCTGGCCTCCTTTTCATTCTTAAAACCACCTCTCTATGTTCCAAAGCCTCTGAGTTGTCTTCCCTCCCAGCCCTGCCACTCACTAATAAGTTCCTGAAGCAGCTGTGGCTGTTCCAGTTGGGGGCCAGGCTAAGGGAGGTGCCCCAACCAAGCCCGCCACCCAGGCCTGTCAGCTGGCGGTGGGCAGGATGTGTCCTCTAGTAGCCCAAGGGATGGAGGGATGGGCTTTACCTGCCCACAGCCCCAGGTTATGGTGGGAGCAGCAGGTTCCCCTCCCGACCAGTCTGGCAAGTCAGTTTTGTTGGCCTGTGAGTCACACTAGCACTGATGAGTCAGGTTTTTCCCTTCTTCGTGCCCGGAGCATCTGGGGAGGGAGTGGGGGTTTTTTAGGAAGCAGGACCACCTCTCTCTGCTCTCCCACTCTCCCCCTTGCCTTGGAGCTGCTCATTTTCTATTCAGAGGGCTGTGGCTTGGCCCTGGAGAAAGAAGTCTTCATGTCTCCACCAAAGAGGGTGTCTGGTCACTGGCCACACTGGGCAGGAAAGACCAGGCCCCAGGCTGAGTTTAGTCAAGAGGTGAGGGAAGGAGAGGAAGGTAGCAGTCCTCGGCTGTCTGACTCCTTTCTGCAAAGTGGGATTATCCTCTGGGCAGGACAGCGGGGTTTCCCCAAACAGAGGGTCCCCTGAGCCATCTCCTTCTTGCTTTTTGACTAGCCTGGCTATAAGGGCCATCCATACGGTCAGCCTCAGGCAGGCATAGGGTTCTCCTCCAGCACCCTGCCAGACCTTTCAGAGGCCTCATTAAACCCAGCCAAAGCAGCCAGCCTGCTGGGCAGCCTGGTTCTAGATCAGCACTTCTCGGCCCTGGCCTTATGTTGGAATCACCTAGAGAGATTTTAAACCCCTCTGCTGTTCCCAGACTCCAGAGCAAGGAAGTCAGAATCCCAGGGGGCAGGCCCCAGGCAACCACGTTTTTGGTAGACCCCACTGGATTGCCTCTTAAGAGCCTGCTGTCCTGGAGGTGACAGTGAAGTTGCAAGAACAGCACAACACCCAAGGAACAGTCACGCTGGAGTATAATATGGACCCCGAGGGTCAGAAGAGACACATGGGGAGAGGGGGGCGCCTGGTGGGAAGAGGCCTTCAGTCCTGCATCCTGACCAGGCATGGCTTGGGAAGGAAACCAGGGAGGATGCTGGCCTGACAGCGCTGGTGAGTCATGGGCCGAAGAGGAGGAAGGGGAAGGAATGAGTCAGGCACAGCTGCCTGCACGGCCCGAGCCTGGCTTGGGAGGAGAATGAACATGCTTCTCTGATCCACAAGCCCAGTGCTGTGGTCCTGAGCTGTGCCACATGAAGGAGCGAGTGAGCCTTAAAAATATGGGGTTCCCATCTTTTCGGGGATTGAGCATCTGTGTGTGCACTTCACGCTTTGCACAGAAACTCCCTGGAGTGTTTTGGCATCTCTGTAAGGGAGACTGATGAGTGGCATTCCCATTTGGCAGATGTGCTTGGAGAGAGGAAGCCCTGTGCCCTGGGTCACACAGCAGGTCCTGATGGAAACGGACCCAGGTCTTCTGACCCCAAGTTCACCCCACTGAAGACACAGACCTGAAAGACAGAAAGACAGTAGCCTAGAGCCTGTTGCTGGGGTGTGGACTAAATAAACTATAGGGCTTGCCAGAATTAGGAGCCACAAGCAGGGTGAAAATTATGAAAATTATGGGGTCTTTTCTAGCTCCAGGCCCAACAGTTGTGGGCAGACTTGCTGTAGTGTTTGCTGCGGAGCAGGGGGCCGGTGCTCAGATGGAGTATGCGGGAGCCCGGTGGGGCCTGGTGCTGGATGGGACACACCTGGAATGTTAGGTTAGTTGAGACGAGGATGAGTGAGAAGGCAAAGAATCTGGAGAAAGGCCTGGCTCAGTAGCTCATGCCTGTAATCCCAGCACTTTGGGAGGCCGAGGTAGGCAGATCACCTGAGGTCAGGAGTTTGAGACCAGCCTGCCCAACATGGTGAAACGGCCCTTGTTCAATTGGCTCTTGAACAATGCAGGGTTAGGAATGCTGACCCCCGTGCAGTGGAAAAATCCATGTCAAACTTTCAGCTCTCCAAAAACTTAGCTACCGATAGGATAGTTTTGACCAGAAGTCTTACTAATAACGTGAACAGTTGATTAACATATATTTTGTATGTTATGTGAATTATATTCTGTATTCTTACAATCAAGTAAGCGAGAGAAAAAAATAAATGTTATTAAGCAAATCATGGCCTGGTGCAGTGGCTCATGCCTGTAATCCCAACACTTTGGGAGGCCGAGGCAGATCACTTGAGCCGAGGAGTTTGAAACCAGCCTGGGCAACATAGTGAGACCCTATCTTTAAATAATAAATAAATAAAATATCTTACCAATTAAGTGCAGAGTAGTAAAAAAAAAAGAAAAGAAAATCATAAGAGAAGATATATTTACTATTCATTAAGTTGAAGTGGATCATCATAAAAGTCTTTGTCTTCATGTTGAGTAGAGTGAGAAGGAAAGGGAGGGATTGGTCTTGCTGTCTCAGTGGCAGAGGGGGAAGAAAATTCAAACCCATGTTGTTCAAGGGTCCACTGTATGATGACAGTAATAAGTACCTACTCTCCGGCCAAGCATGGTGGCTCACACCTGTAATCCTAGCACTTTAGGAGGCCAAGATGAGAGGACCACTTGGGGCCAGGAGTTTGAGACCAACCTGGTCAACACAGTGAGACCCCCCCATCTCTAAGAAAGTTAAAAAAAAAAAAAGACCTACTCAATACTCTGTAGTAAGTATAGGGCTGGATATGTGTGTGTGTGTGTGTGTGTGTGTGTGTGTGTATGTGTGTGTGTGTGTCTATCTGTGTGTCTGTGTCTTAAGCAAGAGCCTGTGGGGCTTGGTGCTAAGATGTAGCTTGGGCTGTCAGGTGATTTATTATGTGTAATACTATATAACACATATGTGTTAGGTGATTTATTATGGATAATCTTCTTGATTATATTTGTGTGTATCTTCAGTTCCCCTAATCTCCCTTAGATGTGTGGCTGAGAACACTCCTTACCTCCCAGAAGAGACTAGAAAGCTTAAGGCATTTGCCCAAGGTCACTTAGTTCATTAATTAATGATGGAGCTCCCAGGTCTGCCTGAGGACAGAGCCTGTGCCTTCAGCACCTTGTGTCTGTTCTAGGCCTGCCATGTAGCTCAGTAAAGGGTAACTATAATTACTACTAACTTAGCTTTTTTTTTTTTTTTTTTTTTTTTTTTCGAGACAGAGTCTTACTCTGTCACCCAGTCTGGAGTGCAGTGGTGTGATCTCAGCTCACTGCAGCCTCAGCCCCCCAAGTAGCTGGGACTACAGGTGCATGCCATCACGCCTGGCTAATTTTTGTATTTTTAGTAGAGACGGGGTTTCACCATGTTGGCCAGGCTGGTCTCAAACTCCTGACCTCAAGAGATCTGCCCACCTTGACCTCCCAAAGTACTAGGATTACAGGCATGAGCCACCACACCTGGCCACTATTAACTTTCTAACCATTAGATTCATCCAACAATGGACTAGGCTTCTTGTGGCATGGTGAGCACCTCAGCTCAGGAAGTGCACAGAGGCTGAATTGCCCCCAGCTGGGGTGACTGTGGGGCAGTAGGTGGGTCTCCATAACTGAGCTCCAAACCAGCCATATTGAATTAGAGTCTTGAGCTGGTGCCTAGCTGTGTGTTTGTCAAGCCACAGGAGGGCCAGGTGTGGTGGCTTACACCTGTAGTTCCAGCACTTTGGGAAGCTGAAGTGGGCAGATCACTTGAGCCCAGGAGTTCGAGACCAGCCTGGCCAACATTGAGAGACCTCATCTCTCCTAAACATCAAAAAAATTAGCCAAATGTGGTGGTGCATACCTGTAGTCCCAGCTACTGGGGAAGCTGAAGTGGGAGGATTATTTGAGCCCAGGAGATCGAGGTTGCAGTGAGTCTGATCACCCACTGCACTCCAGCCTGGGTGACAGAGTGAGACCTTGTCTCAGGAGAAAAAAAATGAAAAGCTCACAGGAGCCCAGGGTACACACTCAGCTGTGGATGGCACTGGCCCAGCTGTCCCGAGAGGGCTCAGCTCGTAGATTCTGTTCCTCTCTAGTGGGAACTGGAAGGTTTATGGCTCCTCCTGCCTTGCTCCTGCTGCGTGTTTTCCTTGCTACTTTTCCCATTGGCATATTCATCAAGCTGTGCGTTCAGCTCCTGACAGTTTCATATTCTAGTTATCATTCAGCTTTCACTGGTGGTAGAGTAGTTTGGTAGAAAGAATCTACCATGCCCCACTGCCACCACACACACACATGCGCGCGCACACACACACACACACACTCTCTCTCTCTCTCTCTCTCTCGCGCGCAAAACAGCTGTCGGGTCTGGGACAAATCACATCACCTTTTAGCCTTGGTTTCCTTGTCTGTAAACTAAAGTGGCTATGGCAGAGGACTTTAAGGTCACTCCCAGCCTGAGGACTGCCATACTCTAGGGGACAGGCCCCCTTGGAGTGGTGCATGTCACAGCGCTCATGGCAGTTGATACCCCGTGGGATGGAGTCCCAGAGTCAGAAGTCAGGCTGTGCCGTTTGGCTTCCAGGCACCTGGCTGCCATCCCGGTGCCCGTTGGGTCCTCCTCCTTGCCAGCTGTGAGGGAGGTTGGACTGCTATGTCCAGCAGTGAAAGGCACAGTGGACCAAGACCTGCCTCCCTTTCCTGGAGTCTTGAGGTAGCAAAGGAAGCCACCCAGATACAGGAGACCTTTCTAGCGACCTCTGGGGAGTTCCTGTTTTATTTATTAGCCGCCATCCTCCCTCTTCTGCCCCAGGAAAAGTGCTGACCCTACGCTGTGCAGCCAGCCCAGGGAGGCGGGCATCCATCAAGCCCACTCTTTGTCCCTGTTGAGCTTGACCTCGTTTAACTCCTGCATTCTCCTGCATTGCGAAATAAAGACCAAGACATCCTTACAGCAGGAGTTTTCATTGTTCAAAATCACAGCAACTTTATGAAAAAAAAAAAAAAAAAAAAAAAAAAAAGGTAACCTTTAATTGTGTAATGGTAAAAGCATTACTGACTGACTCAGCTTGGTTGCCAGTGACAGTAGCTACTGTCTTTTCAGCACTGGGCAGAGTGGTCTCACTTAATCCTTACAGCAATCCCATCCCATGAGGTGGGAGTTACATACTCTTTTTACGGATGGAAACACCAAAGCTTAGGATGATGAGGTCATCTGCCCATGGTCACAAAGGTGGTCAGCAGCCAAAGAGAACCCCCTACTGTCCACCTCTGAAGCCCACATGTGAGTAGCCAGATTGCAGAGAGAGGCTACAGTGTCTCTTTATGCATACATAATTATCCATGATCCAAGTTGCCAGAAAGCACATGTAATGAGGGTTCGCTCCAGAGCTGCTAACATGGAAACGGCTCATGTTCAAGCCAGGACTCTGGCTGCACTTGGGAGCAAACACGTCAGTACGTGGTGAAGATGGGAGTGTGTTGACTGTAGAGAAGGAACACAGGTATTTAAAACAAGGGGAAGTTCTGTAATTTCCCAAACACCTGTGTCTACTCCACCTGTGAAGTATAGTATTCTCTCCACACTGGCCTCAGAAAACATGTTAGTGGCATGGCAGGGTGGAACCCTCGAGTTAGGCTGGGCACAGCAGCTCACGCCTGTAATCCTAACACTTGGGGAGGCCGAAGCAGGCAGATCACTTGAGGCCAGAAGTTTAAGACCAACTTGGCCAACATGGCAAAACCCTGTCTCTACTAAAAATACAAAAATTAGCCATGGTGGCACATGCCTGTAGTCCCAGGTACTTGGGAGGCAGGGGCAGAAGAATAGCTTGAAGCTGGGAGGTGGAGGTTGCAGTGAGCCAAGATCATGCCACTGCACTCCAGCCTGGGCAACAGAGCAAGACTGTGTCTCAGAAAAACAAACAAAACCCCTAGAGCTAGATCCTAAGGATTTAGGGGCTCTGTAATCGAGACCAGATAGGCCAGTTTTCCGCCAGAGATGAGTCGGGAAATGGCTGGTCAGTGCCCAGCTCTGGGAGACCACCCTTCCCCCAGCCTGGCCAGATGTGGCCAGGGCCCCCCAGGCTGGACTCACAGACCAGAGAGCAAAAAAAACGCCTGCTCTCCCTGAGCCCCGCCAGGCGGCCAACACTGTGAATGTGTACGTTGTATGCAGTGCCGTGAAAGCACGCCCTGTCTCCTCACGCATGTGTGCCCCCTGGTCTGTATCTGTGGCTTCCTGGGCACTAAGGCCTCGAGTAGGTCTGTTTGTCTTGGCTGCACTTTTGTCTCTTCCATGGCCACAGAGGATCCACAGAGGATCTGGGCCCTCCTCCTCCAGCAGGTTTCCTCACTGTCCACCTACCACAGTGACTGGCTGTGTCCCTCCTGGACTCCTACCTCCACCCACTCTTTCTTCTTGCCTCTTCCTATTCAGGGAGGCTTGTTCACAAAACACAGTCCTCTGTTTCCCCTTTGCAGGGGTTTCTTGCAGGCAGCTCTGTCTGCTCTCCCATCTGATCTGTGCCTCCCTTCTGCAGCTCCTCTTCCTTTTCCTAAACTGCCTGCCCATCTCACTTGCCCGTGCCTCATGCCAGGCGTTGACCCTGCCTCTAGGATCCAGAAGATGAACTGGAGGAGGTCCCAGCCTCGGGCAGACAAGCAAGATCATTGCAGAGAATTTCAGTTGCCCTGGGCTGGGCATCATCCTGGAGCCGAGAGCGGGGCTCCCAGGGGTGCCACCCTGCCTTGATCCTTCAGCTCTGCTCAGGACCACCTGGGACCCACTGCGCCCCCAGAGATGCCCATTAGGAACCCTGGCCTGTCACTTAGCAACTGGCTCCACCCCTTTCCCTCCCTGAGCTGGTGCCTGAGGAGGCCACCAAATACCAGAGTGTGGGAGGCCCCGGCTGACCGGAGCTGGACCAGCACTTTCCCTTCAAAAGTTACCCAGGCTCTGAGGGTTATCTCGGCTAAGTCTGCCTATAAATATCGCGCTTCCTGAAGGGATTACCTGGGCTCCCTGTCCCCTGGCTGCACCCTCCCAATCTGGGCTGATCCTTCTTCTGGGGCCCTGTGTTCTTCCTGACCTCTTCTTCCCTCTGCCAGGTGGGGCACTTCAGAATACCTGTGTTTCAGCTGTGACTGCTAGGGTGGGAGGGGAGAAAGGAGAGATTTGAGTTTGTATCCTGGCCAGAGGACCCTTGCTGGCCAGACTGCTGGGACAGGGAGGCTCTTGTTCCTGCCTTCTTCTGCCTGGTGTGAGAGCCCTGTCTCCCACACTAACCTGAGCAAGCCCAGACTTGTCACATAATCGGCACTTCTGGGAAGGACACTGTTGGCCCCATCCCTGGAGTAAGGGCCTGGGGACAGAACTTGGTAACCGAGTATGGAACAGCTTGGGGATTGCCACAGGTATAAATAGGGCTGTCTCCTGGCTTGGGTGGCATGACGGGGGACATCTCTGCTCCCTTGGCTGGTCTTAGATTTGGTGTCACATCCCAGCAGCTTACTTATTCCAGTCCCTGAAGTCATAATAATGATCTTCTGGGGTCTGAGGTCAAGAAGTGAAGGAGAGGCACCTGACTTGTGTCCCTTCAGACCTCTCCCCTGCTTCTGGCTGCCTACCCGCTGCTGCAGTGAGCCGTACGTAACTCCTCCACGCCTCCCCACCTGCTCATGGCCCCTTTATCAGTTTCATTCCCAATTCAGCAGATACTTGCTGAGAACCTCGCTGGGCCAGGTACTTAGTGAGGTAGTGGGATCTATTCAGCCAGCATCTGCCATCCTTCCTTGTCATTCTGGAATCTCCTCTTCCATGTATCCATCCTGAATTCAGCAGTGTGAATCGAATGGTGGGAGTAAACACACACGCACACACACTGTCACACACTCATAGATGCACACCAGCTCTGGGCAACTTGGAGAGGACTTTAGTGTTCTGTCTCCCACTGTCCTTTCGGGGCCCTCCCTTGGGGGTGGTATCCCCAGACACCATTCATTATCGAGGCCAAACCGCAGCATCCACCGTCATTATCCTCCTCCCGCCCAGACGTGGCGCCCTCTTGCTCTCTTCCCTCTCCAAGTCAGCCCCCGGCAGCAACTCTGGGGATTAGGTGTTGAACTGTTTTTGTTAAGGTGTGGCGGGGCATGCCATTTCCACTCCTGTTTTGCTGTGTGTCTTTTTTTTTTTTTTTTTTTCCTTGAAACAGAGTCTCACTCTGTCACCCAGGCTGGAGTGCAGTGGCTCAGTCTCGGCTCACTGAAACCTCCGCCTCCCGGGTTCAAGTGATTCTCCTGCCTCAGCCTCCCTAGTGCCTGGGATTACAGATGCCCGCCACTATGCCCAACTAATTTTTGTATTTTTAGTAGGGACAGCATTTTGTCATGTTGGCTGGTCTTGAACTCCTGACTTCAAGTGATCCACCCACCTCAGCATGGGATTACAGGCATGAGTCACCGCACCCAGCCTTACACATAGCTTCTTAAATCAGATCAAGTACATACCCCAGCCCAGCCCTGCAACTGTTCCCTTGTGTGTGAGGTGGGCTCTGAGAATCTGTCTTTTGAACCAGCACCCAAGGAGATCCTAATATGGGGGGGATCCTACAACTCTTTGGGACCCCAGCCTTTGCCTCTATACGCAGACACATACATTCTCTGCTCAGTCACAAATGTTGGTGGGGCATGGTGGCTCACACCTGTAATCCTAGCACTTTGGGAGGTCGAGACAGTAGGATCCCTTGAGCCCAGGAGTTTGAGACCAACCGAGGCAACATAGAGAGACCCCCCCATCTCCATTAAAAAAAAAAAAAAAGTTTAAGCAAACAAAAAAAATGTCTTTTGCTGTCCTCTGCCACCACAGTACTGGGAACCCATGCCTTTGTGGGTGTGTTACCTTGCTGCCTCCTCATGCAGGTTATGTACATTTGCCAGCTTCATGAAGAACAGGGACCATTTCTGTTGCTCTGTCTTTGACCTGAAGCTTGTCTAGGACAGGTGGAGATGTAAGTAGACGCTACTAAATGTTCCTGCTGCTGATACCGGCAGAGCTGTCCTGGCCTGGGCAAGGCCGCCGGGAGCTGTCAGTAACCGATACCCTACAGGCTGTGGGCTTAGTGAGTCACCACCACCATCGGCTCCCCACATTCTTCCCACTTTTCCGTGGCTGCTCCCCAGAACTCCAAGTATCCTCTTTATTAACAACTTTCATGGTATTATTCTTATTATTAAAGTAGTACGTTCTTTTTATTATTATTATTTTTATTTTTAAAGACGGGGTTTCACCATGTTGGTCAGGCTGGTCTTGAACTCCTGACCTCAGGTGATCCGCCCGCCTTGGTCTCCAAAGTGCTTGGATTACAGGCGTGAGCCACCACGCCCGGCCTAAAGTAGTAAGTTCTTATTGTAGAAAACTTGGAAAATATAAGCCAAGAAGAAATCATTGGTAACTGCCAATAAAATACAACCACTGTTTACATTTTGATATAAATCCTTCCAGCCTTTTAATTTTTTTTATTTTAAAGACCAGGTCTTACTCTGCCGCCCAGTCTGGAGTATAGTGGCATAATCATAGCTCACTGCAGCCTTGATCTTCTGGGCTCAGGTGATCTTCCCGCCTCAGTCTCCCACAGTGCTGGGATTATAGGTGTGAGCCACCGCACTTGGCCCTCCAGTCTTTTTAATATATATAATTCTACAGCTGAGTGCTTTGGGAGGCTGAGGAAGGAGGATCACTTAAAGCCAGGAGTTTGAGACCAGCCTGGGCAACATGTAAGACCCCATTTCTACAAAAAAAAAAAAAAAAATTAATTACGATTAAATGACTGGACAATTAATTTTTTAAAAAATTATATACGCTTTTTTTGTTTTTAGATTTTATACTCTTTTTTTTTTTTTTTTTAGACAGAGTCTTGCTCTGTCACCAGGCTGGAGTGCAATGGCACGATCTCAGCTCACTACAACCTCTACCTCCCAGAGGGTTCAAGGGATTCCCCTGCCTCAGCCTCCCAAGTAGCTGGGACTACAGGTGCATGCCCCACCATGCTTGGCTAGTTTTTGCATTTTAGTAGAGACCAGGTGTCATCATGTTGGCCAGGATGGTCTCGATCTCCTGACCTCACGATCCACCCGCCTTGGCCTCCCAAAATGCTGGGATTACAGGCGTGAGCCACTGTGCCCGGCTACACTTTCTTTTTTTTTTGAGACATAGTGTCTCTGTGGCCCAGGCTGGAGTGCAGTGGTGTAATCTTGGCTCACTACACCCTCCGCCATCTCAGTTCAAGCAATTCTCCTGCCTCAGCCTCCTGCATATGGGACTACAGTTGTGCACCACCATACCTGCTAATTTTTGTATTTGTGTAGAGACTGGTTTTTGCCATGTTGTCCTGCTCTGTCACCCAGGCTGGAGTGCAATGGCACCATCTCAGCTCACTGCAACCTCCGCCTCCTAGGTTCAAGTGATTCTCCTGCCTCAGCCTCCTGAGTAGCTGGGATTATAGGCATGTACCACCATGCCTGGCTATCTTTGAAAGTAAATGAAATTAATATGTTTATCATCAATTTGTTCACATACTTAGATGAAAAACTTCCTTTTCTGTGTTTGTACATATCTCTGGCTAAGATTGTAAGCACCCGTGTGTAGGGCTGCAAACGTTTGGGCATGTCTCCTATACATGCTTACCCCTGGGCCTGGAGAACTTGGTGAGATATTTTTGTGCAGCATTTGACCCACTGATGAAGAGAGCCAACACCAGCCCAGAGGCGCTGCGGCTGCCCTCTGCTGGCTCTGAGGTGCAGTGATGACTGAGAAGGCAATGGTTGGGCTCCTGGGGCCGTCAGCTTACATTAACCCTGCCTGCCCCCTGCTCCCCACCAGCCCATTCTAAGGTTTTCAGCCCCAGAGGCCCTACCTGGAGGGTGATGAGTTTGTCACCGCTGTATCCTGGGTCACTTGGAGAGGCTCACTCACAGTGTGCCTGTTAGTGGAGGAGAAGGGTAGAAATGACTGCTAGCAAAGGTGGCTGCTGTTGAGTATCGAGGAGGGGACCCAGAAGGCTGCTCTGGGGGAGCTTGGGAGGTTTGCGAGCCAAGGCAGCATTCCTCAGGCACGTGTGTGGACTTTGAAAGGGGCCACCATGGAGCTGTGTTTATTTTAAAGGTCAGTTCTTCAGTCTTCTCTAGAGAGAATGAGATGCATGGACACAGTTACAGCTCAGGTGTCCTTGGAGTCACAGTCCAGCAACCTTACTTGTTGGGCACATAGCCCAAAGGTGAATATTTCATTTTTTTGTTTTTATTTGTTTTTTTTTTTTTTTTTTTTTGAGATGGAGTCTCAATCTGTCTCCCAGGCTGGAGTGCAGTGACATGATCTCGGCTCACCACAACCTCTGCCTCGAGGGTTCAAGCGATTCTCCTGCCTCAGCCTCCCAAATAGCTGGGATTACAGGCTCCTGCCACCACGCCTGGATAATTTTTGTATTTTTAGTAGAGATGGGGTTTTGCCATATTGACCAGACTGATCTCGAACTCCTAGACTCAAGCAATTCACCTGCATCGGCCTCCCAAAGTGCTGGGATTACCATTGTGAGCCACTGCGTTCGGCCTTATTTGTTTGTATATATGTATGTATATATATATATATGTACTTTTATTTTAGAGACAGGGTCTCACTCTGTCACCCAGGCTGGGGTGCAGTGGTGCAGTTATAGCTCACTGCAGTCTTGACCTCCTGGGCTCAAACGACCCTCCCACCTCAGCCTCCTGAGTAGCTGGGATTACAGGTGCATGTCACCATGCCTGGCTAATTTTTTTATTTTTTGTAGAGATGAGGGGTCTTATGTTGCCCAGGCTGGTCATGACCTCCTGGCCTTAAGTGATTCTTCCACCTCTGTTTCCCAAAGTGCTGGGATTATAGGCGTCAGCCACCATGCTGGCCAAATGGTGAACATTTTCAAATATTCCAAAGCCTGGTCTCTTTCTTCTGTGGGAAGCCTCTTTTGTAGACAGTGCTGACAGCTTGGTTGTGCCCTTTCTCAACCCTCGGCAGATTAGGAGTGGCCCATGAGCTGGGCCTGACCTCTCCCCATGTTAGAATCAGCAGACAGAGACAAATAAGAAGTGACATCTGGCAAAGAAGAAGGAGGCAGGAAAATGATAGAATTGGCTTGAGAAGTTAAAATGCCATTGAAGCTAAACAGGTGTTTAGGGAAGAGGCAGAAATCCTCACCCAGGGGTCCTGAGGGAGTCACTGCATAATGACTGTGACTCCTGGTGGATCAAAGCTCTTATTAGGGGGTCATCCACGCTAAATGAAAGAGAAAAGAGGTGGGAAATCATGAAATGGAGCAACTTCCTTGATCAAGGCATAAACACCTCCAGGCCAAACTTCCTAGAAAATATCTGGATGAAATTGTAATCTTCAGTTTCTTGAGTGTCTCCTTTCTGTTTCTCATATTTAAGCCTTCGATTAACCTGGTTTTGATTTTCGTGGCTGGCATGAGGTGGGGATTTCAGTTCATGTTTACATCACAGTCCCAGCATCATTTGTCAGAAATTCATCTTCCCTTCCCACCTCCAGCAGGAATGTTCCTTCTCACCGCAAGCAAGTTCCTGTACACACCTGGATCTGTTTCTGGATTCTCTGTTCTTCTCTGTTGGCCCATTTGTCTTGTATACCGAGAATAAAATTCTAAGTCCTCCAACCAACTGAGTGGACCCCTCTTCTCAGCCAAGGAGATTCCAAAGAAATCTGAAAAACAAGTTCAGGCCATGACGGGAAGGGGAGTCAGATATGCCTCATTATACTTTCCTCCCTTTGGAGTTCAGGTACAACTGACCAGTATTAACATTAAAGCAGGCCAGGCATGGTGGCTCACATCTGTAATCCCAGCACTTTGGGAGGCCGAGCCTGGCAACATGGTGAAACCTCATTTCTTCTACAAATAGAAAAATTAGCTAGGTATAGTGGTACACGTCTGTACTCCCAGCTACTCGGGAGGCTGAGGCAGGAGAATCCCTTGCACCTGGGAGGCAGAGGTTACAGTGAGCCGAGATCATGCCATTGCATTCCAGCCTGAACGACAGAGCGGGAGTATGTCTAAAAAAAAAAAAAAAATTAAAGCAGGGTCTTAGGACTGACAAAGTAGGCTCTGTAGCAGTAACATACCAAATTCCAACCTGACTCTGATCCTGAGGAGATTAGCTAAAAAATCTAGCACCTGTTAAAGGTCTGAATAGGAAACATTTGCCAACCATGACCTCTAAAGGCGGCCATCTATTAGACTTCATCTACATAAGAAGAACCTTGGTTTCCACAACTGCTTATCTTAACCCAGATATTCCTTTCCGTTGATTCCAGGACTTAAGATAATAACACTTTCAACCAATTGCCCACCAGAACATCTTTAAATCCACCTAAGACTTGTAAGGCCCCGCCCCTTCAAGTTGTCCTGCCTTTCCACCCCAATGTATATCTCACATGTAATGACTGATGTCTTAAGTCTCCCTAAAACATGTCAAACCAAGCTGTAATCCAACTACCTTGGGTGCATGTTCTCAGAACCTCCTGAGACTGCATCACAGGTCGTGGTCCTCACATTTGGCTCAGAGTGAATCTCTTCAAATATTTTACAGGGCTTAGCTTTTTTTTTTTTTTTTTTTTTTTTTTTTTTGTCCAACAGTCTGTCCCTGTTCTAGTACTGTGCCAACTGTAGCTTTATAATTAGTGCTGATTATGGCAGTGCAAGTTCTCTCGCTTTATTCTTCTCTAGGAGCATCTTTGTTCTTCTATATAAAATTTAGAATCAGCTTGCCAGGTTCCTTGGGAAAAGGCTGACAAGAATTCTATTGGAATTGTATTACATTTATAGATCAGTTTAGGGGGAATGGGCATCTCCAGGATTTCTTTGAATGTTGCTTCATTCCCATTCTTCTTTTTTTTTTTTTTTTTTTTTTTTTTTTGAGACGGAGTTTCGCTCTTGTTGCCCAGGTTGGAGTGCAATGGCGCGATCTCGGCTCACTGCAACCTCCGTCTCCTGGGCTCAGGCAATTCTCCTGCCTCAGCCTCCTGAGTAGCTGGGATTACAGGCACGCGCCACCATGCCCAGCTAGTTTTTTGTATTTTTAGTAGAGACGGGGTTTCACCATGTTGACCGGGATGGTCTCGATCTCTCGACCTCGTGATCCACCCGCCTCGGCCTCCCAAAGTGCTGGGATTACAGGCTTGAGCCACCGCGCCCGGCCCCCATTCTTCTTATTGTATCCTTCTGGAAATTCAGTTCAAAATGTTAGACCTAGCTGGGTATAGTGTCACCTGTATAGTCCCAACTGCTTGGGAGGCTGATGGGGGAGAATACCTTGAGCCCAGGAGTTTGAGGCTGCCATGAGCGATGATCGCACCACTGCACTCCAGACTGGGTGACACAGTGAGACCTTGTCTCTTGAGAAAAAAAAAAAAAAAAAAAAAAAGACATCTGAATTTCAATTACATTTTCTTTTTCTTCCTTTACTTTTATTTTTTTGAGACAGGGTCTCACTCCATCGCCCAGGCTGGAGTTGGAATACAGTGGTGTGATCATGGCTCATTGCAGCCTCAACCTCTCTGGGCTCAGGTGATTCTCCCACCTCAGCCTCCCAAGTAACTGGGACTACAGGCACATGCCGCCATGTCCCACTAATTTTTTTTATTTCTTGTATAGACAGTTTTTTGCCATGTTGTTCAAGCTGATCTCAAATTTTTTGGCTCAAGTGATCCATCTGCCTCAGCCTCCCAAAGTGCTGGGATTACAGATGTGAGCCAGTAGGCCCGGCCTATATTTTTCATTTTTAGTTCTATATGGTTCTTTTAAGATCTTGGTTAAACCTACTATGTACCCACAAAAATTAAATTGTAAAAAAAAAAAAATCTCCTTGGTCATTCTTTATAATCTCTTATTCCTTATTCATATTTTTAAGGCTCTCTCTCATCCCTTATCTCAGTATTTCATAATCTGTGTCAGTTAAACTCCCTATCCAGTTTTGCAAATCTGATTCTTTTGTCCACTGGCTGAAATTGCCTTGGTTCCTTGCATATTGGGATTTTTAAAAAAACTATTACTTTATTTATTTTTCTTGGAACTTATCTTGGGAATTCTTTGAGGCCTGGTCCTGAAGTTGTTTTCCTCCAAAAAGGGTTTGCCTTTCCTTCTGCCACCTCACCACCCTGGGAACACTTATTAAATGTTTGGCTTTAGAGTTTTCTGCCCCTACAGGTAGCTGTGAATTCAGATGGCGTACTACAGGATTTAGTCAGACCTGAGGTGGAACCCTCACTCACTTACTATGTGACCTGGGGCAAGTTATTTAATCTTTCTAAATCTGTCCTATCATCTGTGAAATAGCAATAATAATATCTACTGCCTAAGGCTACTGCAAGGATGAAATGGGATCACATATGTAAATACAGGCTTGCCTGGGGTTCTTTCTCAGCGTCCCTGCCTGCAATTCTCTTCCTTGCTTCCTTCTGTCCCAGCCAATGGGAGCAGCTTGGTGGTGGCCCCCAGCATTAGTTCTGCCTCTCACTGTAGGATCTGAGTTACAGTGGAAGCAGGGTGCTTCACATCTCACTCCTGTGGCTCATTCTGCCTTCAGTTTTGAGATGACTGAACCTCCAAAAGCCTTTGAGAAACACCTCTACCCTCAGTCTTGACTGTGGTTTGGAATATTCTTGGAGGTCACTTGAAACTGGGCAACAAGAAAAATGACATTTGACAGAATTGTTTTCTTTGTCAGATGCTGCAGGAGTTTTTTGGTGAGTTTGTTGGTTATGATTTCTTAAAAGATGTTAAAATTGCTGGGCGCGGTGGCTCAAGCTTGTAATCCCAGCACTTTGGGAGGCCGAGGCGGGTGGATCACAAGGTCGAGAGATCGAGACCATCCTGGTCAACATGGTGAAACCCCGTCTCTACTATAAATACAAAAAATTAGCTGGGCATGGTGGTACGTGCCTGTAATCCCAGCTACTCAGGAGGCTGAGGCAGGAGAATTGCCTGAACCCAGGAGGCGGAGGTTGCGGTGAGCCGAGATCGCGCCATTGCACTCCAGCCTGGGTAACAAGAGCGAAACTCCGTCTCAAAAAAAAAAAAAAAAAAAAAAAAGCGCCGGGCGCGGTGGCTCAAGCCTGTAATCCCAGCACTTTGGGAGGCCGAGGCGGGCGGATCACAAGGTTAAGAGATCGAGACCATCCTGGTCAACATAGTGAAACCCCGTCTCTACTAAAAATACAAAAAGTTAGCTGGGCATGGTGGCGCATGCCTGTAATCCCAGCTACTCAGGAGGCTGAGGCAGGAGAATTGCCTGAACCCAGGGGGCGGAGGTTGCGGTGAGCCGAGATCGCGCCATTGCACTCCAGCCTGGGTAACAAGAGCGAAACTCCGTCTCACAAAAAAAAAAAAAAAAAAAAAAAAAAAAAAAGATGTTAAAATTGTTTATTTTTTTTTTGAGACATGGTTTTGCTCTCTTGCCCAGGATGGAGTGCAGTGGCATGCGATCATGGCTCTCTGCAGCCTCAATCTTCCAGGCTCAAGTAACTCTCCCATCTCAGCCTCCCGTGTAGCTGGAGCTACAGGATTGTGCCACCACACCTGGCTAATTTTTAAAAATTTTTTGTAGAAACAGGGTTTTGCCATGTTGCCTTGGCTGGTCTAGAACTCGGGGGCTCAAGCAATCCTACTGCCTCCCAAAGTGCTGGGATTACAGGTGTGAGCCACCACACTCTTCCCACATGATTAAAAATTATTAGCCAGGCGCCGTGGCAACAACGACAACAACAAAAAACAGTAGCATATGCTTTGCTGACAAAATTATTTGATGTCCCTAGGTTGGTTATATAGCCTCTCCTGACTCTTCCCTGCTGTTTAGGAAGGGCTTCAGAGATACTTGGTAGCCGGTGCAGCATGGTTTCAGGGTTTGGCCCGGGGAGGGAGGAACTGGGAGGGCAGGTTGCAGCTCAAGCGACTTTACAGATGCTGAGCCTCTCCTGTCCTGCCCAGGACGCAATGAGCCCCTGAAGAAAGAGCGACTGAAGTGGAAGAGCGACTACCCCATGACCGACGGGCAGCTGCGGAGCAAACGGGATGAGTTCTGGGACACAGCACCTGCCTTCGAGGGTCGGAAGGAGATCTGGGATGCCCTCAAGGCCGCCGCCTACGCTGCCGAGGCCAATGACCATGAGCTGGCCCAGGCCATCCTGGATGGAGCCAGCATTACCTTGCCTCACGGTAAGTTGGCAGGGCCAGGGCTTCATCCCCGCTGGAGCTAGGGGTTCACCAGCACGGTTTGCGGGTAGAGTAGAGCCGGTGGCCAGCCACGTGTCACGAGTTTCTATCCAAGCCATTGGGGGGGGGGGTGTTGAGGGGTGTGGAGTGGTGGAACAGGTGGTTATTCACTTATTCGTTCATTCAAGCAACCCTTGCTGAGCATGGACCAGAAGTGGATACATAAGGAAAATGAGACACAGTCTGTGCTTGCCTAATGACATGATAGAAAGACATCAACAAACCTGCAAAGCAGTGTCACAAATGCATTTGGGGACCCCAGAACATCCAAGACACTGACCTTTCTATTATATATATATATTTTTGAAACAGTCTTACCGTGTTGCCCAGGCTAGAGTGCAGTGGTGGGATCTCTGCTCACTGCAACCTCTCCCTCCTGAGTTCAAGCAGTTCTGCCTCGGCCTCCTGAGTAGCTGGGATTACAGGCACATGCTACCACATCCAGGTAATTTTTGTATTTTTAGTGGAGATGGGGTTTCACCACGTTGGCCAGGCTGGTCTCGAACTCCTGAGCTCAAGTGATCTACCCGCCTCGGCCTCCCAAAGGCACTGACGTTGGGTTATGTGCTGGGCACTGAGCTAGAAACTTCCACTGCATTAGCTCACGTAAGTTCACAGCAGGCTTATGGTACTGTGTAAGGCAGAGGGTAACAACAGTGGCGCTTTAGAGTCCCAGACCTGGGTTTCAGCCTGAGTGTTTTCCTTTCCTAACTGTGTTGCCTTTAGCAAGGAGCTTCTAGAATTTAGAGCCTGAGTGCCTTACAGCTGTAGAGGGGAGATGATTATTAGGATTCGGCAAGACACACATAACATCATTTAGTCCAGTCCCTGCACTTAGTAGGTCCTCAAGAGACAATAAACTTATTTTTCCATGCATTACATTGTACCAGTAAGGACACTGAGGCCCATGGAGAGTAGAGCTGTGCTATTTCATTCATCTCTGTAACCCCAGCACCCGGCACACGTGAACAAATGAAAAGTCATGTCCCAGGGATGAACAAACCAGTACCTGGTAGAGCCAGGATGCCAGCTCAGGTCTTCCTGACTCTAGCCCTGTACACCTGGTCATCAGATTGTCCTAGGGAGATCTGACTGTAGGGTGGTCATGGCAGTGTATTAGTCTGCTCAGGCTACTATAACAAAATACTACAAGCTGAGTGACTTAAACAAGAGACATTTATTTCCCACAGTTGGGGAGGCTGGGAAATCCCACATCATGGTGTTGGCCAGTTCAGGTTTTGGTGAAGACTCTCTTGCTGGCTTGCAGGTGTGTCTGCCTTCTTGCTGTGTCCTCACATGGGGAGCGAGTGGAGCATAACATAGTGCTCTAGTGTCTCTTCAAGAACTGTAAGCCAGGGCAGTGGAGCACACTTGCTGTCTCAGCTGCTCAGGAGGCTGAGGTGGGAGGATCTCATGAACCCCTAGGGATTCAAGACTAGCCTAGGCAGCATAGGGAAATCTTGTCTAAAAAGAAAAAAAAAAAAGACCGGCTGGGCACAGTGGCTCACTCCTATAATCCCAGCACTTTGGGAGGCTGAGTGAGGTGGATCACAGGGTCAGGAGTTCGAGACCAGCCTAACCAACATGGTGAAACCCCGTCTCTACTAAAAATACAAAAATTAGCCAGGCTTGATGGTGCATGCCTGTAATCCCAGCTACTCAGGAGGCTGAGGCAGGAGAATCGCTTGAACCCAGGAGCAGAGGTTGCAGTGGGCCAAGATGGCGCCAACTGCATTCCAGCCTGGGTGACAGAGCAAGACTCTGTGTCAGAAAAACAAAAACAAAAACAAAAAACAGAGAATCATTCTTTCAGATCAGGGAATCAGAGGGTCAGGGCCCCGCCCCATGACCTCATTTCACTTTAATTATTTCTCTATAGGCCCATGTCCAAATACAGTCACATTGGGAGCAAGAGTTTCACCATATGAATTTGGGGAGACCTAAACATTTAGTCCATGCTAGTGGACCCCCAAGCTGACTCTGACAGCCCTGCCTCTCCCACAGGCACCCTCTGTGAATGCTACGATGAGCTGGGCAATCGCTACCAGCTGCCCATCTATTGCCTGTCACCGCCCGTGAACCTGCTGCTGGAACACACGGAGGAGGAGACCCTGGAGCCCCCCGAGCCCCCACCCAGCATGCGCCGCGAGTTCCCGCTGAAGGTGCGCCTGTCCACGGGCAAGGACGTGAGGCTCAGCGCCAGCCTGCCTGACACAGTGGGGCAGCTCAAGAGGCAGCTGCATGCCCAGGAGGGCATCGAGCCGTCGTGGCAGCGGTGGTTCTTCTCCGGGAAGCTGCTCACAGACCGCACACGACTCCAGGAGACCAAGATCCAGAAAGATTTTGTCATCCAGGTCATCATCAACCAGCCCCCGCCGCCCCAGGACTGATGGGCCCTCGGTCCCCTGGAAAGAGGCCCTGCCTGGAGCACTCGGCCCCCACCCTGCTGCTGCCTTCCAGTGCTGTCATTTTCTTCAGGGGCCCTCCCCTCGGTGTGGCTGGTGGGTGAGCCGTGAAGGGACCCTGCCTTTCAGGGCACTGTGTGCCACCAGTGCCCGGTACCCAGGGAGCAGGCGGCCACACATGGGCCTTGCAACCTTGTCAGAGAAAAGGCGAACGGGGCCCTCGCCCTGCCTCTCTCCCGCAGCAGGTTCGAGCCACGAGGGCCAGCCTGGAGGTCCCTGGAGCCCAGATCTATCATCTGGTGCTGCCGGCTGTGCTCACTCCGGTTTTCTGCTCAGGGTCTGAAGCAGCTGCTGTCTCCCTCATCTGCCCCCATCCCCTGGCTCTCCCCTGGGCACAGTGCCACTCCCTGAGAAGGGAGGTAACCACCTGTGAGCCCCAGGGCTCCGGAAGCCTGAGGCGGGCCTCTGCCTCTCCCTGCCCCCAGCACAGTTGGCAGAGATGAGGCAGGTGGTGGACGGCTGGACTGTCGTGGCAGGGGTCTGCACAGGGCTATGTCCTAGCTGTGACCCAGGCAGTGGGAGGTCTGCAGCCTGGTCACGGCCCCCACGGCAGGTCCCTGTGGACAGACGTATCTGCATATTTATCAATAAAGCCTTTTGCTCCTTCTCGCTTGCCTGGCATTTGACTGAGTTCTCCCGCAGCTCTGTGGGACCCCTGGAGTTGTTCTGGTATAAGAGCAGGTGGATGCCTGGCCTCCCAGCTGCTCTGGGCATGTAATCTCCAGCAGAGTGAGCCTGGAACTGCCAGTCTTCTGGGCCCTGATCCCGGCCCCCCTGGTGTCCTCATGAGTCCTCAGGAAAAGCCACTTAACCTCTGAACCCTCTTTGCTTTTCTTTAAAGCAGAGCCATGCTGCCTGCCCTGCCTCCTCCATCAGTTGCTGGGAGGATTAAGCAGGAAGACAGATGTGAAAGTGATTGGAAGGCAAAGACAGCAACTCAGGCAGGTGGTCTGCTCCTTCCGCAGGAGGGGCTGGCTTCCAGCTCCTGGAGACGCTGTGCCCATTGTAATGTTAAAGTAAAGTCTCGCGCCGGGCGCGGTGGCTCAAGCCTGTAATCCCAGCACTTTGGGAGGCCGAGGCGGGTGGATCACGAGGTCGAGAGATCGAGACCATCCTGGTCAACATGGTGAAACCCCGTCTCTACTAAAAGTGCAAAAAATTAGCTGGGCATGGTGGCACGTGCCTGTAATCCCAGCTACTCAGGAGGCTGAGGCAGGAGAATTCCCTGAGCCCAGGAGGCGGAGGTTGCGGTGAGCCGAGATCGCGCCATTGCACTCCAGCCTGGGTAACAAGGGCGAAACTCCGTCTCAAAAATAAAATAAAATAAAATAAAAATAAAAATAAAAAATAAAGTAAAGTCTCTGGCAGATTTAGATGATGAGCGTATGTCAGAGGTTTGTGTCGGCTTCCCAGCAAGCAAGCCAGGGAGGAAAAGGAACCAGTTCCTCCTGCTTCCTAGGGGAATGCATGCATATCTGAAGAGAGGGGTATCTTATATAAGGCTATTTAGCTAAGGGCAGCCACCAGCCAGGTGAGCCTTACAGAAGCACAGGGCCGGGTGTCTGCAGGTCCCTAGCAGGTTAACCTGGGTCACAGTGACTCAGATCTCCAGCCTGCAAGTTCCGGGTGTGGAACTGAGCAAGTACAGATCTGCTTTTGCTCCAGTGGGGAGTATTTTTCCTTCTCAGTGAGCATGGCCAGCCTCCTGGCCAGGAAAGCCTCGCACTGTCTGGGCCTGACAGGGAAAGCCCTGGAGGGTAGGAGGATCGGAGTAGCTGCTGTTCGTCCTGAGCTGGGCTTAGCACTTTCCAGAGACCCCTCTCTTGAAGCAAGACTCTGTAAGTGCTGCAGAGGCTCCCTGAGCGCTTACCCTGAGGCACCGAGGGAGGAGACAGATTGGATAAGGTTTGTTGGTGACTAAAGGTCACCCATCCAAATGCAGTGATGCTTAACCGGGGAGCAGGGAGGAGCGTGTGGGACCCCGGAGAGCCGAAGGCCAGCGTGAGCTGCGATCAAAGAGGGAGATGGCTGCCCTAACTGCTACTACTGCCCTGGCCTGGACAAGTAGAGTGTGACCCTCCTCACAGTCAGCAGGGCATGTCTGCACTACAGCCTGGGAGTACAGAACTGTCCTGGTCCCCACATGTGGTTTTCAGGCCCCTTTCCTGGAGCTGGCTGAGCAGGGTTTCCAGCCATCCAGCAGGTGGCACTGTCATCTGGGCTAGAGCATGCAGCCGTCAGGTCCCTTGTGCAGCCCAGCTGCCTTGGCTAAGGCCCAGCTAGGCCCAAGCACTCAGGACAGAGGCTGGACATGCTTCTTCCTGCAACCCTGCTCTTGGGACACGGTGCCCTCCGGCTCTAATAGGCCAGGAATTGGCAGAGCAACTGGCCCTGCTCCCTGGCCCTGGCTCCCCCTGCTCCCTGGGGCTGCCCGAGGTGAAGGTGACAGGTTGGGGAAGCAGGTGGAGAATTGGGCCAGTGAGCTCATGGCAAAGGCGCCCAGCTGGGCGGGGTGGGTGCTCTGGCCTATAAAGCCCCCGAGCCCCTGTGGCCTGTAGAGGTGGTTATGGACAGCACCATGGAGGACTCCGAGGCGGTGCAGAGGGCCACGGCACTCATCGAGCAGCGACTGGCACAGGAGGAGGAGAATGAGGTGCGGGCAGGGGTGGAGGGGCCCAAGGGGGTTTGAGGAGATCCAGCTCTGCTGTGAAGGGGAGGGAGAACCTGGCTGCTACACCTGTGGTGGGGAGGGGCAGATGTTGCCAAGAGCCCGGCTGGATCTCATTCCTGTCCCAGGGCATTACTGGCAGGGGGTATTGCTGGCAGCGGAAGACTGAGACTTCAGCCTCCAAAATGGAGTCAGTGGAGTGGGGAGCTGAGCTGGGCCTCCTGAGACTGCCCACTCTCCTGGGCCCTGAGAGACAGTGGGCTGTACAAGGCAGACAGCTGGGTGCTGCCCAGGACTGTCTGGAATGTGTGGCCCTGCGACCCCCTGTGACTGAGTGGGAGGCTGGAGCAGGGTAACACCAGTGTTTGGCCACTGAAGAGGAGAGTGAGGAACAGAGTGAGGAAGGAATGCTGGGAAAGGAAGCATGGATTTTTGCCAGCCTGCTGGGCACCCTCGGGTGTGGTGTTCTGGGCAATTCCATTTTCTCTGGGATAAGGAAGTGGAGTGGGGCAGGGGTGCTAATTGTCCTACTCTTTTTTTTTTTTTTGAGATGGAGTCTCCCTCTGTCACCCAGGCTGGAGTGCAGTGGCACAATCTCAGCTCACTGCAACCTCTGCCTCCTGGGTTCAAGTGATTTTCCTGCCTCAGCCTTCCGAGTAGCTGGGATTACAGGCATGCGCCACCACGCCTGGCTAAGTTTTGTGCTTTTAGTAGAGATGGGAGTTTCACCATGTTGGTCAGATTGGTCTCGAACTCCTGGCCTCAGGTGATCCACCCGCCTCAAGCCTCCCAAAATACTGAAATTACAGGTGTGATCCACCTGCCTCAGCCTCCCAAAATACTGAAATTACAGGTGTAAGCCACTGTACCCAGCCCCTACTCTTCATTTTATTTAAATTAATACTTCATCTAGTGTCAGCTCTGCCAGGAGTCCAGAGCTGTAGAAATGGGTGGACCAATAAGGCCCAGACCCTGCCTTCTTTTTACCAACCCAGCATTCATTTTAGTCCACTTGTCAGTTTCATGGTCAACTAAGAAACAAGGCGAAGGAAGAAATGGCTAAATAAAGGTGTGAATCAGAAGGGGAGGAACACAAGGAGCTCATGAATTGTTTGAGCGCCCTCAAGGACTCCTCTGTGGACAGGGCCAGGTGCAGTGGCTGAAGCCTGTAATCCCAGCATTTTGAGATCCGAGATCCGAGGTGGGTGGATCACCTGAGGTCAGGAGTTTGAGACCAGCTTGGCCAACATGGTGAAACCCTGTCTTTACTAAAAATACAAAAATTAGCTGAGAACGGTGGTGGGCACCTGTAATCCCAACTACTCTGGAGGCTGAGGCAGGAGAATTGCTTGCACCCGGGAGGTGGAGGTTGCAGTAAGCCAAGATTGTGCCACTGCACTTCAGCCTGGAAGACAGAGTGAGACTACGTCCAAAAAAAAAAAAAAAAAGGACTCCTCTGTGGCCAGGAGGATACCTGAGCTGGGCCTTCAGGAAGACTCAGTGGAGTCCAGGATGGCGGAGGGTATTCCAGCCTAAGGAAATGCAGGAGCTAGAGTTTCTGTGAGTGAAAGCACGACTGTTTTCAGAAAGTCTGGTAGTAGGACTAAGGCTGGAAAGACAAGCCAGAGAGGGCCATGTAAAAGATATTTATTCTGGGCTGGATGTGGTGGCTTACGCCTGTCATCCTCGCACTTTGGGAGGCCAAGGCAGGCAGATCATGAGGTCAGGAGTTTTAGACCAGCCTGGTCAATATGGTGAAACCCCATCTCTACTAAAAATACAAAAATTAGCTCAGTGTAGTGGCATGCACCTGTAGTCCCAGCTACTTGAACCCAGGAAGCTGAGGTTGCAGTGAAATTGCACCACCGCACTCCAGCTTGGGCAACAGAATGAGACTCTCTTGAAAAAAAGAAAAAAATATATATTTATTCTGTGGGCAGTGGGGAGCCACTGGATGCTATTGAGTGAGGGAGAGTGGTGCCATCTGACCTGTTTTAGGAAGGCAGCTCTGATAGCCCTGAGAACTTGTTGTAAAAGGCTGGCCCTAACAGGAATTGAGGGGAGGAGATACATCAGTTTGGAGGTAGATGCCATTCAAAAAAAGGAGTGTGACTGAATGAGGAGTGAGGAGGAGGGAAGGGTCAGGACCCTAAGGGAAGAAGAGATGAGGTCAGGAAAGAGCCTGGACTGAGTGCTGGCTGGGGCAAGCATCCCTGGATCTCTAGGAATCCCACTTCTAGTTCCCCCAAGGGCATGTGCCTATGGTTGGCTGGCGCCAGGCAGGTGAGTCATGCTGCTGTGCCAGTTCTGGAGTGCTGCCACTAGACACAGGGACCTTCAGCAAGGGGGCACAGGGCAGTGCTCTTCCGTTCATTCATCCAATAAATATAGCTACAGAGCTGGCAGGACACCAGTGCCAGGCCCGGTGCTAAGCATTTTACAGGCATTCGGTCATTTAATCTGCACGACAGTCTATGAAGTAATTACTGGTGGGAGCTTTGTGTGTTTCATGAACACACATTCAATGCAGCAAACAGTTATTGAGCACCTACTGTGTGTCAGCCCACAAAGACAAACCTGAAATGAAGGGCTATAGCCTGTGGGAAGATGTGGGTGAGCATTAGAGTCATCAGTTGTCTCTACCAGGCCCCAGCCTGGCAGGGTTCTTGGAGGAGAGCCTCTGTTTAGGCTGTGCCCCATCCCCAGGGTGGGACAGGAATGAGGGCCCCAGAGGCCAGCGCAGGGGCTGGAGATACACTGTGGGGAGCTTACTGGGTTAGGTCATCACTGAGAACTTAAGGGTTAGCAGAGATGCCGAAGCACCTACTACGTGCTAGGGCCTATCACAGATGCTGGGGACACCAAGATGATTAAGACACAAGCTGGCCCTCTGGATGCTCCCTGAGGAGCCCAGCCGGAGTCCCACACGCAGCAGTAGCTGCAGCCCCAGGTTCTCTCTCGTCCTTTGAAGAAGATGCAGTGTTTCAGGTTAGGCCAGCACTGAGGAGACCTCCAACCATGAAGCCCAACATGAAAGGGAGAAAGCAGTGGCAAATAGGACTTCAGAATGAAGATTTGGCAAATCCACTCTCAAAACCGTCTTGAAGGAGCTAGTGTGGGAGCTCAGGAAGAATGTGAAAGGCATCCAAGTGCTCTGTCAGGGTGGCCTCCTTCCCAGCTGCCACATCGACCCTGGACCCTCCGACCTGGGCAATCGCTCCTGGACACAGCCACACAAGCTGTGTGCTGGGGACTGCAGGGATGGGGGTGCCAGCACATTGCAAAGGGAGAAGAAGCAGTCCAGGAAAATCAGAGGGCACATGCAGAGGAGACCTGGCAGGCATTGAACCTGGGTTACAGTGAGAAGAAGGTTCAGATTTAGAGCCCATTTCAGGCTGAAGGCTGAGGAGCTGCTGCTCCCGTTGCCCTGTTCCCCTGAAAGCAAGACTCTAGACTTCACAGGTCAGTGACAGCTGAGAAAAAAAAAAAAAAAAAGGTATCTAACAAGGAGTTCCCAGATTGTATATTGCAGAGTAAGGCCATTTAAGAAACAATTCTGGCCGGGCGTGGTGGCTCAAGCCTGTAATCCCAGCACTTTGGGAGGCCGAGGCGGGTGGATCAAGAGGTCAAGAGATCGAGACCATCCTGGTCAACATGGTGAAACCCCGTCTCTACTAAAAATACAAAAAATTAGCTGGGCATGGTGGCACGTGCCTATAATCCCAGCTACTCAGGAGGCTGACGCAGGAGAATTGCCTGAACCCAGGAGGTGGAGGTTGCGGTGAGCCAAGATCGTGCCATTGCACTCCAGCCTGGGTAACAAGAGTGAAACTCCGTCTCGGAAAAAAAAAAAAAAAAAAAAAAAAAAGAAAGAAAAAAGAAAGAAACAATTACCTCTCATCACAATTATTTCATCAAAGTGAATTATTTGTTTATTTTAAAAACTATTATTATTATTATTTGAGACCAAGTCTCACTCTGTTGCCCAAGCTGCAGTGCAGTGGTGCAATCTTGGCTCACTGCAACATATACCTCCTGGGTTCAATATATTCTTGTGCCTCAGTCTCCTGAGTAGCTGGGACTACAGTGTGTGCCAACATGCCTGGCTAATTTTTGTATTTTTAGTAGAGATGGAATTTCACTATGTTGCCCATGGCTGGTGTCGAACCCCTGGGCTCAAGCAATCCACCTGCCTCAGCCTCCCAGATCATTGGTGTGAGCCATTGTGCCTGGCCTACTCATTTTTTGAGGCTGGGTCATATTCTCTCTCTCTCTCTCTCTCTCTCTCTCTCTCTCCCCCACACGCACACACACACACCCCTCCCTCTCTCCCTCTCTTCCTCTCTCTCATCACTCAGGCTGGAGCGCAGTAGCACGATCTTGGCGCACTGCACTGCAACCTCCCCTTCCTGGGCACAAGCAATCCTCCCACTTCAGTCTCTCGAATAGCTGGGACTACAGCAAAAGTCACCATGCTTGGCTCATTATTTAAATTTTTGGTAAAGATCAGGTCTCACTATATTGCACAGGCTGATCTCAAACTTCTGGGCTCAAGTGATCCTCCCACCTCAGCTTCCCAAAGTGTTGGGATTACAGAGGGAGCCACTGTGGCTGGCCTATTTATTTTTAGAGACAGGATCTTGCTATGTCTCTGAAGGTGGTCTTGAAACCCTGGGATTGAGCAGTGCTTCTGCCTCAGCCTCCCCAGCAGCTGGGACTAAAGCCTGGCACCACCACACCCAGCCAAAGTGAATTTTTAATGCCAAAAAAGTAAAGAAAAAAAAATCTTGATTTTTGAAAGAGTGACTATATTTAATCTCATGGAAACCTCACTCTGGTGGCTGTTAATGTTTTGCAGAGATCCAGGCCAGTCAGCGGGCAGGTGTCTGAGCTCAGGATTGGGACTGGGGCTGAGGCTGAGGTGGGAAACTCGCCCCTTTTGGGGGACTCTCCAGGGGCACTGCCCTTGCAGAGGGCTCTCCAGGATCAGCCAGAAGGGCTCTGAGACCACCCAGAAGGAGGTCCCTGTGGAGTGTCCTTGGCGTGGTTAGGCGAGAGGCCACCTGTCTCCTCGGGTCCTGGAGAAGGTGCTCTCCTTGGATCGCAGAAACTCCGGGGAGCCGAACGCCAGAAGCTGCCCATGGACTTGCTGGTGCTGGAGGATGAGAAGCACCACGGGGCTCAGAGTGCAGCCCTACAGAAGGTGAAGGTAAGCCCGGGAGGACCCAGTGTCTGCACCTCTCCCCACGTGGCCCATGGACCGGCAGTTCAGCACCCCGCCAGAATCTCCACCCCGCCCCAGAGCTGCTGAGTCAGAATTCCCCCAATCTGAGAACCATCTAGCCCTGGAAGGAGGGTTAGACCTTGCTTCCTTCATTCTTGAGAGGGTCTCCCTGCCTACCCCGTCCTCCCCACCAGCTCAGCTCAGAGGTCTCCCAAGACCCCCAACCTCTCTGCCCAGCCTGGGGGTTGATAGGCCATCCCCACTCAGGGCCAAGAGCGCGTGCGCAAGACATCCCTGGACCTGCGGCGAGAGATCATCGACGTGGGCGGGATCCAGAACCTCATCGAGCTGCGGAAGAAACGCAAGCAGAAGAAGCGCGACGCCCTGGCCGCCTCGCATGAGCCGCCCCCGGAGCCCGAGGAGATCGTAAGGGTCCTGGGGAGGACACTGCGTAGGGGTGGGGGGAGCCCGGGAGGCCTCGGGTCGCAGGGGCGCCCGTGACTGCTGCATCCACACCTGCAGACCGGCCCCGTGGATGAGGAGACCTTCCTGAAAGCCGCTGTGGAGGGGAAAATGAAGGTCATTGAGAAGTTCCTGGCTGACGGGGGGTCCGCTGACACGTGCGACCAGGTGATGCTCCCAGCCGCCCCCGATCAGCCTCCCTGTCAGCTCCCACCCCATTCCGCTAAGCTCCTGGGTCAGCCCACTCTGGGTCAGCACGCTGTGCGCCTATCTGAGAGGAGGCACAGGTGTTCTCTAGATGGATAGGTGGTTGGGGGGCTCAGAATGGGGTGTCCTTGCGCCCGGCGCGGTGGCTCAAGCCTGTAATCCCAGCACTTTGGGAGGCCGAGGCGGGTGGATCACGAGGTCAAGAGATTGAGACCATCCTGGTCAACATGGTGAAACCCCGTCTCTACTAAAAGTGCAAAAAATTAGCTGGGCATGGTGGCACGTGCCTGTAATCCCAGCTACTCAGGAGGCTGAGGCAGGAGAATTGCCTGAGCCCAGGAGGCGGAGGTTGCGGTGAGCCGAGATCGCGCCATTGCACTCCAGCCTGGGTAACAAGGGCGAAACTCCGTCTCAAAAAAAAAAAAAAAAAAAAAAAAAAAAAAAAGAATAGGGTGTCCTTTCCCCCGCACAGGAATTGACCTAAATCCTCAGACCCTTTTCCAGCTCGAATCACCTGCAGAGTAACTAACAAATGTCACATGTTTGTTTAGGAAAGAAAGAAAAATGGAATCAAATAAAAAGAGACCAAGACCAGAAGATGTGGGCTCAGATCCCATCTTTGCCACTCACAAGTGTGGGATCTGTGGCTGGGTTGGTGCCTTTTCCATGCCTCAGTTTCTTTCTCTGTAAAATGGCCTACTTCCTTCACAACATGTTATGGTGATCAGATGGAATATTAGGCTGAGCACCGTGCGTGGCTCACATCTGTAATCCCAGCACTTTAGGAGGTCAAGGTGGGAGGATCACTCAAGCCTAGGAGTTCAAGACCAACCTAGGCAACAGAGTGAGAGAGACTCTCTCTCTCCAACAGAGTGAGAAAGACTCTCTCTCTCTCTCTCTCTCTCTCTGTGTGTGTCTATATATATCTAATATATAATATATATATGTATGTATGTATATATATGCATATATTTGGTAAAAGGAATATTAGCACCTCAGTGAGTATTCACCAAATGAATGAAGAAACTATCAAGCACATGCTAAGATATGATATTTTTGTTTCTCATGGTATAGTACTGATTTTTTTTTTTTTTTTTTTTTTTTTTTTTTTTTTTTTAGACAGAGTCTCACTCTGTCACCCAGGCTGGAGTGCAATGGCACAATCTTGGCTCACTGCAATCTTTGCCTCACGGGCTCAATCAGTCCTCCCACCTCAGCCTCACAAAGTGCTGGGATTACAGCCTTGAGCCACCACACCTGGCCTATTTTTATTTTTTTATCAAGGTTGTGCAGCCATATTTTCTTTTCTTTTTTTTTTTTCTTTCTTTTTTTTTTTTTTTTTGAGACGGAGTTTCGCTCTCGTTACCCAGGCTGGAGTGCAATGGCGCGATCTCGGCTCACCGCAACCTCCGCCTTCTGGGCTCAGGCAATTCTCCTGCCTCAGCCTCCTGAGTAGCTGGGATTACAGGCACGCGCCACCATGCCCAGCTAGTTTTTTGTATTTTTAGTAGAGACGGGGTTTCACCATGTTGACCAGGATGGTCTCGATCTCTCGACCTCGTGATCCACCCGCCTCGGCCTCCCAAAGTGCTGGGATTACAGGCTTGAGCCACCGCGCCCGGCTTTTTTTTTTTTGAGATGGAGTCTCATTCTGTCACCCAGGCTGGAGTGCAGTGGCACAATCTTGGCTGGCTCACTGCAAACTCTGCCTCCTTGGTTCAGTGATTCTTCTGCCTGAGCCTCCCAAGTAGCTGGGATTATAGGTGCACACCACCACGCCCGGCTAATTTTTCTATTTTTAGTAGAGACTGGGTTTTACCATGTTAGCCAGTCTTGAACTCCTGACCTCAGGTGATCCCCTGTCTCAGCCTCCCAAAGGGCTGGGATTACAGGTGTGAGCCACCACGCCAGGACCCTTGCAGCCATATTTTCAAAATTTTCCATCACCCATCATGCTTCTTTTTGTTTTCCCTGAAACTGCCTGTTTCACACTTCCTGGGGTGCTTTCTTGCTCTCATATCCTGGGATTTAGCCCATTAGTGGTTTCCCACCTTTAGTCTGCATTATTGTAGACTTTGACCACATGTCCGTTCTGTTCTTTAGACTCCAAAGTCTTAATCCTCTCAGTCTGTCCAAGAACTTTCTACTTCTGAGCACCGCACTAGGTGCCAGAATACAAAAAAAGAAACAGACCAGGTTGGTTCCTTGGGGAGACTGACGTGTAACCGGATCATTAGAATACAGAAAGATACTCACTGTGGCCTGTAACTGGATCATTAGAATATGGAAAGATATTGTGGCCTGAGTTTTCCAAAGTCCAAGGCAGAAAGGAGAAGGGAAAAAGTTTATTCTTTTTTTTTTTTTTTTTTTTTTTTTGAGACGGAGTTTCGCTCTTGTTACCCAGGCTGGAGTGCAACAGCGCGATCTCGGCTCACCGCAACCTCCGCCTCCTGGGTTCAGGCAATTCTCCTGCCTCAGCCTCCTGAGTAGCTGGGATTACAGGCACGCACCACCACGCCCAGCAAGTTTTTTGTATTTTTAGTAGAGACGGGGTTTCACCATGTTGACCAGGATGGTCTTGATCTCTCGACCTCGTGATCCACCCACCTCGGCCTCCCAAAGTGCTGGGATTACAGGCTTGAGCCACCGCGCCCGGCCAAAAGTTTATTCTTTCTTTGAATCAGTGATCAGTGTCACCTGCTCATTCTGGCCCTGTGCTAGGCACTCGGGGTGTCCAGCAAGACTTGACTTGCCCTTGAACATGCTCTCACAGTCAAGAGTCATCTGGGCCCTGGGGTAGCCCTGGCCTAGAGGTTTCAAGAAATGATGACATTTGAGCCACATCTTGAAGGAGTAGCAGATTTTATCAAGCACTCCCAAGAAGTGAGGGCAAAACAGGCATGCCTGAAGAGGGACCTGCCTGTGCAGAGGTGTGGCTTGATGTGCTTGGCGGGTAGTGAGAAGGTTGGGTTCCCCAGGACAGAGGGCTCCCAGGCTAGTCTGGACAGAGCATAAGGGAACTGGAAGAACACAGAAAACATGGTTGGCTCACACCTGTACACCCAGCACTTTGGGAGGCCAAGGCCGGTGGATCACAAAGTCATGAGATCAAGACCATCCTGGCCAACATGGTGAAATACCATTTCTACTAAAAAAAAAAAAATACACAAAATTAGCTGGGTGTGGTGGCACATGCCTGTAATTCCAGTTACTCAGGTTACTGAGGCAGGAGAATCACTTGAACCAGGGAGTCGAAGATTGCAGTAAGCCAAGATTGTGCCACTACACTCCAGCCTGGGTGATGGTGAGACTCAATCGTAAAAAAAAAAAAAAAGAAAGAAAGAAAGAAAAAGAAAACATGGGAGCCAAGCACAGGGGACAGAATCAAGCTGGGGGGAAGGCTTGGGCCTCAGCTTGGGTGGGAGATGGGCTCAGGCCTGGAGCCAGAGGCCAGGCCCTGACAGCCTCTCTGGGGACAGTTCCGTCGAACAGCACTGCACCGAGCCTCCCTGGAAGGCCATGTGGAAATCCTGGAGAAGCTTCTGGATAGTGGGGCCACTGTGGACTTCCAGGATCGGGTGAGTGAGAGGGCAGGTATTCAGCGGGAGACAGGAGGTGGGTCCAGCACCAACAGACACCCTCTCCCTGCCCCCTGTGCCAACCTGAAACACAAACAGGTTGCTGAGGGGCCAGATTCCACCTCAGTGGCTTGTGTGACCTCGAGGAAGCCCCTTCTCCTCCCTAAGCATCCTCTGTGAGCCTGGCTTGGATCGGATGGGCCCTGAGTGTTTTTCTGTTCCACTTGATCCATTGCGCAGGCCTAGGCTGCTCCCTGTACCTTTCCCCTGGATAACTCTCTGTCTTCCTGGCTGGCGTCCGTTCCCCCCGGATATTTCTTCTCTGCAGCTCTGTAGTTAGATCTCATCATTTCCTTCTAGCTGGACTGCACAGCCATGCATTGGGCCTGCCGTGGTGGCCACTTAGAGGTGGTGAAACTTCTGCAAAGCCGAGGAGCAGATACCAATATGAGGGATAAGGTGAGGCAACAACGCTCAGAAGCAGCAGATACTGGGGTGGCTGTTGGGAGGAAGGCAGGGGTCTGAGGGCAGGAAAGCCCAGGGGGGCAGGAAGGTAGCGAGTAGTCTGGTTTCTGGCTGCAGAACAGGCAAGCTAAGATAGTGTTCTACTGGGCCTCCCAGCCCAGGGACAGGTCCCTGCCATCCACACAGGCCCTTGATGAACCACCATCTGGGGATGGGAGCAGGAAGGGCGGACAGGAAGGGAGGACAAGAGACTCACTGTCTTGGGGGCTTCGGGACCACTCAAAAGATGCAAGATTTGTTCATATTATCCATCATTATCCTTCTATCTAGCTCTCTATTCATCCATCCATTTTCCATTTATTCATCCACTCATTCATTTATTTATTCATGCACCATCCTTCTATTCACTCGTTCTTTCATGTACAACCTTGAACAAGTGACAGCCTCTGAGCTTTTGCTCCTCATCTGTAAAATGTCTTGCAGAGTTCTTGTGTAGATTAGGTGAGAAAGCATACAGAAATAAATTATTTATTCAACATAAGGCAAATGTCTTTTTTGGTTTGTTTGTTTTCTGAGACGGAGTCTTGCTTGGTCGTCCAGGCTGGAGTGCAATGGTGTGATCTTGGCTCACTGCAACCTCTGCCTCCCGGGTTCAAGCGATTCTCCTGCCTCAGCCTCCTGAGTAGGTGGGATTACAGGCGTGTGCCACCACGCCCAGCTAATTTCTGTATTTTTAGAAGAGACGGGGTTTCACCATGTTGGTCAGGCTGGTCTTGAACTCCTGACCTCAGGTGACCCATCCACCTCAGCCTCCCAAAGAGCTAGGATTACAGGCATGAGCCACTGTGCCCAGCAAGGCAAATGCCCTGTAAGCTTTTGACATGTCTATCCCATAGTCATCTCTCAATAAATAACATCTATTATGATTATTAAAAGAAGGGTAGACGAGTGAGCAGCTGAGTGAGAGGAGAATCATAGAAGGCTTCCTGGAGGAAGTGGTATTTAAGGCTTTAGAGTTAGCCCATTGGTTGGGATGGTGGGAAATTATACCATTCCCTGCCCCTCCAGTCCTCAGGCCTTGGCACTAGGACTTGGAAGAGGGATTAAGCTGGAGTTAGGACAGCCCCGCCTCCCCAGGGGTACCACAGTTCAGGCCTTGTCAACCAGCAGTTCCTGATTCCTCCCACCCAGCTGCTGAGCACCCCCCTGCATGTGGCAGTCCGGACAGGGCGCGTGGAGATTGTGGAGCACTTTCTATCCCTGGGCCTGGACATCAATGCCAGAGACAGAGTGAGTGCCAGCCTGCCTGCTGCTCACCCCGCCATGGGCGTGCGGGCAGCCTGCAGGCTCCTGCAGGTGGCGTCCTTCCTCCTGGGGCCTTCAGGACTTGGCTCCTGAGCAAGGTCTCTAGACCACCTCCCATCACCCTGCCCCCTCCCACTGCCCACAAGGGCCATACTGAGGGCCACATTGACTCTAGGAAGGAGACACTGCCCTGCATGACGCTGTGAGACTCAACCGCTACAAAATCATCAAACTGCTGCTCCTGCATGGGGCTGACATGATGACCAAGAACCTGGTAAGTTCATTCCCTCCCTGATTCAGTCATGGGTGTGAGCACTCACATAGTGGAGGGGCTGTCCACGCCCCTGGGGGACCCCCCCACCTAGGGACAGGTATCATTGGCTCTGGCCAGTACCATAGTACATAAAGTTGTCCTCTTCCAGAGCACCACTCCAACTGCCCGCCCCACTCCATGTGTGTCTCTATGTCCAGAGTGCAAGTGCCAAGAGACAGCAGGAGGGCCAGTAAGAGGCCTTCCCAAAGACCCCAAGAGGCCTTCCCAAAGACGGGGTGCTCACGTGCAGGCCCAAGAAGGCCAGAATTATGAAGAGCTGGAAGGGTCTGAGCACTTGGCTGGCATGACAATTCCTAGCACCATGTCAGCTCCTGGTGGCCTTTGAGTTTTCTTAGAATCTAGGCAGGAAGTCCTTGGAAGGGGAAGGTGCCCCCAGGGAACACCTTGGACTAGGGGACACTTGGTCCCAGTTCTTCTTTGGGGCCCAGAGCATTCACAAAAGGAGGGCATGGGAGAGTCCCGCAGGCTCAAGAAAGGCTAAGGGGATAATGAGAAAAGCAGGAAGATATGGAGACGGTAGAAATGAGGGTTTCTTACCCCAGCATGATTGACACTGAGGGCAGGGTGCTTCTTTTTGTAGGAGACTGTTCGATGCATTGCAGGATGTTTAGGCAGCATGCTTGGCCTCGGCCCACTAGATGCCAGTAGTACCCATCCCCCAGGGTGACAACCAAAAGTGTCTTCGCACATTGCCAGTTGCCCCCATTTGAGAAGCTCTGGTGGCGTAGACGAGGGTACCTCCTGGGAAAGCCTTCAGGACAGTGAATAGATTTTCTCTTGGCCCCCACAGGCAGGAAAGACCCCCACGGACCTGGTGCAGCTGTGGCAGGCTGATACCCGGCACGCCCTGGAGCATCCTGAGCCGGGGGCTGAGCATAACGGGCTGGAGGGGCCTGATGAGAGTGGGCGGGAGACACCCCAGCCCGTGCCAGCCCAGTGAACGCCTGCCCCAGCCTGGCCAGCTACCCGGCCCCTCCCCGTGTGCAGCCAGAGGATCCTAAGAATGGCTCCCAGAGCTCACCGAGGGCCCAGCCTTTCCTCTGCGTGATCCAGGAGCACCCACAAACTACCACAATAAAAAGGCTGTTTTTGCTAATTGTGATGTTCATTTCCATTTGTGTCTGAAATCTTTAGGAAGGAAGGAAGACTGGGCCACATGTGGGCTTGGGGAGGAGGGAAACTGGGAGCCAGTTGGGCCTCGAAGCCAGCCCTGCAGCTTCCCTGCCACGGTCTCTTTTCATTTCTTCCCTATCACTCAATTTTTCCTGCCCCGTCCCATGTCTCTGGGGCCAGGCTTGGCCCCTGCATGGATTGACTTGGTGATAGACTCATCCTGGGCCCCCTTCCTGGTGACTGCTGTCCTGTGGGGCTGTGTGTGGCTGGCACAGGCTTGTCGCGTGGCTGTCTTGGCAAGAGGAGCCTGGCAGGGGACTGGGGCAGGGGAGGGACAGCCTGTCACAGGCAGCTTCTTACCCAGCCTTGCCACGCCTCCCACAGGGCAGGGCCTGCTCAGCCAATCAGCTCCACCAATCTCAGAACTGCCTGTGGACACCTGGCAGTGCTTCCAGCTTTGGGGCTGGGAATGGTGGGAGGAGGGCCCAGATCCTGCTGGAGATACCCTTTAGTATTCGGGTCCCAGAAACCAGTCCTACATCTGGCCAAAGGGACACTGTTTTGTGGCATTTCTCCAGCTGCTACCTAGAAGGAAGTGGGCCCCCTGGGGCCTATGTGCCTTGCCCCTGACCCTGGGGACACTCAGCTCAGGCCTGCCCCAGTGGCCACAAGTCAGGGAGGCCGCAAATTTTTAACTAGACACATTGATCATTAATAGGGGGTTAGAAAGAGTCCAAACTAAGTCTCACTCTGGGACACAGACCAACTGTGCCTCGGGCCTCCTGCAGAGATGCTGGGTCCCCAAGTCTGGTCCTCTGTGAGGCAGGGGCTAAGCAGGGGCTTGTCCAGGAATGTGAGGGGCTGGGCCTCAGGGGAGGGGAAGAAGGTGGACATTGCCGGCATCTACCCCCCTGTGACCACCCCCTTCACTGCCACTGCAGAGGTGGACTATGGGAAACTGGAGGAGAATCTGCACAAACTGGGCACCCTCCCCTTCCGAGGTAAGTGGGGCTGTCCTCCGTGGGAGTTGGGGAGATGTGAGTGGCCCTATTCTCTTTAGCCAGAAAACAAGGGAAGGTACACAGGCTCTGTCAAGCTGTCCAGGGATAGTCTGGTACTCAGTGGGCGACTTTATTATGGGAGAGGAACAGGTGGGACTGATCTGGAATCAGGAGACAGGCAGGAAGCTCCTTGCTGGCCTGTAACCTTAAGCCAGACCTCACCTGCTTCAGTTTACCCAGCTGTAAACTGCTAAAGTGCCTTTGTAGCTCCCAGAGTTATTCTGGGTTGGACTAGATAATTGGTGTGAAAGTCCTTGTCAGCCTTGCAGATATGAGGGCATCTGGCTGCAGTCATGTGACAGCCCAGCCGCAGTCCCAGCTCCCTCAAAAGTTTTTTCTTTTTCTTTTTTTTTTTTTTTTTTGAGACGGAGTTTCGCTCTTGTTACCCAGGCTGGAGTGCAATGGCGCGATCTCGGCTCACCGCAACCTCCGCCTCCTGGGTTCAGGCAATTCTCCTGCCTCAGCCTCCTGAGTAGCTGGGGTTAGAGGCACGCACCACCATGCCCAGCTAATTTTTTGTATTTTTAGTAGAGACGGGGTTTCACCATGTTGACCAGGTTGGTCTCGATCTCTCGACCTCGTGATCCACCCACCTCGGCCTCCCAAAGTGCTGGGATTACAGGCTTGAGCCACCGCGCCCGGCCCCTCAAAAGTTTTTTTGCATGTTCTCTTCCGGACAAAGACGCCTTGGCAGAATTAGTTCTCTCTGCTGTGGCTCCTGTGACCCCTATCTCTCTACATACATGCGTCTCCCCTGCTTTGAGGTTGGGGACCAGAAGATATTTGTGACACTCAACATGTAACAGAGTCCCTGGCACAATAAATGAAGGTAGAAGAAAACGGCAAGTCCTGCCTGCCCTGCTCCACCCAGCCCGTTCCCATTCCTTACTGAGCAACCCCCTGAGGTAGTGCTCTCTACAGCACCATCCCACAGACGGGAACCTGGGGCTCGGAGTGACACAGTCACCACCCAAGGTCATTTGGCTAACACATAGCTGCACCTCCTCTGACTGCATGCCCATGCTCTGCTTAGCTCCCTCGCTGACTCTCGTTATAAACTTTTCGGAGCTGCTAGACCACACTATTTCAACAGCGTGTCTGGTTGGCACTAGCTTTGGGAATGGTGTGGCTCCTATTGAGGCAGTTTCATGTAGGCTGTGGATTCTGGTTTCAAATCACAACTCTGGGCTGGGCACAGTGGCTCATGCCTGTAATCCCAGCACTTTGGGAGACCAAGGTGGGCAGATCATGAGATCAGGAATTTGAGACCAGCCTAGCCCACATGGTGAAACCCCGTCTCTACTAAAAATATAAAAGTTAGCTGGGTATGGTGGCAGGTGCCTGTAATCCAAGCTACTCAGAAGGCTGAGGCAGGAGAATCACTCGAACCTGGGAAGCGGAGGTTACAGTGAACCGAGATCGCACCATTGCACTCCAGCCTGGGTGACAGAGCAAGACTCCGTCTCAAAAACAAACAAACAAAATCAGGCCAGGCATGGTGGCTCACACCTGTAATCCCAACACTTTGGGAGTCCAAGGCAGGTGGATCACCTGAGGTCAGGAGTTCGAGACTAGCCTGGCCAACATGGTGAAACCCTGTTTCTAATAAAAATACAAAAATTAGCCAGGTGTCGTGGTGGGAGCCTGTAACCACAGCTACTCGGGAGGCTGAGGCAGGAGAATAGTTTGAACCTGGGATGGAGAGGGTGCAGTGAGTTGAGATGGCACCACTGCACTCTAGTCTGGGAGACAGAGCAAGATTCCGTCTCAAAAAAAAAAAAAATCAAATAATAGCTCTGGCACTGACTTACTGTGGGATGATCCCTATAGGACACATGGGAATGATAATGCTTATATTATGGGATGATTGGACAAACTGAGAGAATGCAAGTGAAAGCATGCTGTAAACTGTAGAGCCATATACACTGGAAGGTACTGATTCCAACGGCAATAATGATTAAAATGACAGTGTGATTGGCATTGCGGCAAAGCTGCTTTGTGACTGTGACCTGGCCTGATGGACACGTTGATCATTCATAGCTCAGTACTGAGGAAATGCACCCCTTCTTTAGGGATAATGAATGCCCTGTGGAGGCCCACACTGAGCAGGGACACACCGTCTAAGTTTCTGCTGGTGCTTGGCTTGTGGGGCCTGGAGGTTTGGTGAAGGCCTGGTTCTCTTGAAGTGAGAAGCATTTTGAGCCTCTAAGTGAAGATCTTGCTTCAGCTTCAAGGTTCAAGGACGCTCTAGTTCAGGGTGGGGAGGGTGGACTTTGCATCTGTTGTTTGCCTGCCACCCAGATAATCCACAAAGATCCCCAGACTCTTCTCTGGACCCTCCCTTCCATGTCATTCACCTACCCCTGCAGAGGGCATGGGATGCCCAGGAGCACAGGCTTCCATGGACTTGGCGGGCTGTGGGCTGCACATACCCACTTGTCTGTCTCCCTTACAATCCATGCAGGCTCCAACTCCCATCTGATCGCTCATCCCCATACCAGAGAGGCAATGGGCTGTGATAGGAAGAGCCCAGCATCTGGAGTTAGAAGATGCGGGCAAGAATCCTGCCAATTCTGACAGTTACAGAGACCTTGGGGAAATCACTTAACCTTTCAAATCCAGTTTCCTCATTTTAGAATAGGAACTGAGTCTTCAGGCTCGAGGCCACAGGGTCAACAGAATCCTCCTGAGGCACTGTCACGGAGAGTACAGAGGCAGAGGGTCCCGTTCCTGCTCCCAGGACGCAGCCAAAATGTCCAGGACAGAAGATGCAAACAACTTGACGTCTGAAATCTGTGTTTCTCTTGCCTGTCCTGGCCACTGAGGTAGACTTTGCAGCCCAATACTCAGAGGCTCAGAGGAGGGAACATATCACGTTGTAAGGGCCTTCTGCAGCCAGTTAAAGGGCCTCTAAAGAGAAGGTAGGGGCCAGGCACAGTGGCTCACTCCTGTAATCCCAGCACTTTGGGAGGCCAGGGTGGGAGGATCTCTTTTGGAGACCAGCCTGGGCAACACAGTGAGACCCTGTCTCTATTTTTTTTTTTTTTCTTGAGGCGGAGTCTCGCTCTGTCACACAGGCTGGAGTGCAGTGGCCTGATCTCAGCTCACTGCAACTTCCACCTCCTGGGTTCAAGTGATTCTCTCTCCTGTCTCAGCCTCCGGAGTAGCTGGGATGACAGGCGCATACCACCACGCCCGACTAATTGTTTCTATTTTTAGTAGAGATGGGGTTTTGCCATGTTGGCCAGGCTAGTCTCAAACTCCTGACCTCAGTTAATTTGCCTGCCTCAGCCTCCCAAAGTGCTGGGATTACAGGCATGAGCCACCATGCCCGGCCTGTCTCTATTAAAATAAATAAATAGGAGGTGGGAAACTGCCCTGCATGAATCAGTGAAGTGTTAGAGATTCTTCTGGAAAGCACTGCCTGAAACTATGAAACAATGTAGCTCTTTTTTTTTTTTTTTTTTTTTTTTGGAGACAGAGTCTCACTCTGTTGCCCAGGCTGCTGTGCAGTGGTACGATCTCATCTCACTGCAACCTCCGCCTCACAGGTTCAAGCAATTCTCCCTGCCTCAGCCTCCCAAGTAGCTGAGATTACAGGTACCTGCCACCACGCCCAGCTAACTTTTGTATTTTTAGTAGAGACATGGTTTCACCATGTTTGCCAGGCTGGTGTCGAACTCCTGACCTCAGGTGATCTGCCACCTCAGCCTCCCAAAGTGCTGGGATTACAGGCATGAGCCACCGTGCCCAGCTGATATTTTGGCATTTTTTTTTTTAATGGGCTAGATGCTTTTGAGGGGGAAAAAAAACCAGTGGTCCGGTTTCTTCCCTGAGAGGCCTTGGAGATTAATTAGGCTTTTAGTTGTCTGCACCTATGGAAAGCCTGGCCAGCTGGCCCACCTGCTCACAACCCAAACTATGCCTATTTATGGGGGGCAAATTCGGGTTTGCAGGTGTATTACTAAGACAAGAGGTAGCAGCCTCCATCCGGGAGTGGCTCCTGGGATCTGGACCCGATGAAGTCTCCTGTCCTGCCCACTCTGCCTTCTCAGCCCACTGTCTGGTTCCCCAATTGTGACCTCATGCTAGTTATTCCAGAATGAGTTCCTTCCTGGGTTCCTTTCCCTCTGAACTCTGCCCTGTAGTGGGGCTAGCGGCTACAAGTGGGGATGGAATATGCCAGGCTGGCAGCAGACATGGGCCCTGGATGGAGGGGTGCACTGGTCTCAGGTGGCCAGGAATGGATATCAACCCAGTCAAAGGGGTCCTTCTGCTATGGCCAGCCTGATGCAGCATCCATTGCCCCCTGGGGCCACCAGATGGGGAGAGAGAGAAAAACAAACGACTGGAAGATGCAAAGGACTAAGTCGCAGAGTGGGTTACAAGCAGAAGGCAGGAGGGACTCGGATTCGGAGAAGCGGCTATTTCACTGCGTTTGGGGACAGCTGTCAGGGTGGGAAACAGGACCCAGGCCTCAGGCCATGACTGCCAGGCTAGACATGAGGGATGCTGTGGGCTCTCCCCACCCCACCCCACCCCCAACTGCCTTCCTCACAATGGGGTTCATTGCTGAGGTGGTGGGGGACACCTAGGGAGGGTGCAGCAGGGGTCCGGCCTGCCAGACATCCTTGCAGAGCCTGCCCTTTCAAGCATGAACCATACCACCTGAGCTCGCCCACGTGCTCTCAGCTCTGCCTGCCTGGTGTGGGGTCCTGGAGACCTTCCTGGAGTTCATCCAGCAGCCATCATGCAAGGTGGTGCTGGGAACTGCCCTCTTGCTGGGAGGTGGAGGCCTCATGCTGTGGGTTCAGAGAAAGAGGAGAAGGAAGCAAATCTCTAACGGTGCAGCAGACGAGGACGAGTCTCCAGAGTCCCATAAAGCAAAGAAAAAAAGCTGGATCAAATCTCACTTTAGCTGCCTTTCAGAAGAGAAGCTGCCCCCCAACAACCACACCATCACCAGCGGCAATGCTCCCCAGACTGAGAGTGGGAGTGGAGAGGCCAGCACCACGATCCACATGGAGACCTTCACCACCAGGCGTGGAGAAGTGGGCTCTGCTGTGCACCGGGAAGCCTTCAGCAGCAGGCAGAAGACATCTGGGTCCTCGGTGATCAAAGAGATCCACCAGGAGTCTGGAAAATCCCCGTCTGCCGATGAGGCCACGTGGGCCGCTGTGGCTACCTGCGTCAAGGAGATTGACACCCAGGGACGCCACCTGGCTCGCTCCATGCTGCAGCGGGCCACAGCTTACCAGCACTCAGGTCACCTGGAGTCCAAGGACATCAACCAGGAGGAGCTGAGGGCCCTCGAGGAGGTGGAGATGAAACTGCAAAGGAATTTCCTCACCCAGCGGGAAAACACCATAGCTGGTGCCAACCACACACACACTTTCTATGGCCACGGTCACCATGGCCACCTGAGCCACCAGAGCCATAGCCTGCCCAACCGCAGACACTAGATCTATGACTCCTTGGAAGCCACCTAACCATGGATGGAGATGCCCCTGCCCCCAGCAAGGCTGGCTCACACACCCAGGCCCGTTTTCTCTCTAGGACAATCTACGCGGCCCGGGGTGAAATGCTGCACCCAAATCCCTGCTTTCTTAGGCTCCCCACAGGGATCACAGGCCCTTTCGACTCTATGCATGGGGTCTGCCACAGACGATGGCCCTTGTCGGAAGGAGAGCTGGGAGGACATGGCACACCTCAGAGAGACCCTGAGGCCTCTGAAGACCCACCAAGAGAAGACAGACAGGAGCAGGCTAGAGCCCCACACCGATGCCAATGCCTGCAACGGAGCCAATAAAGCCTTGTGTGCCCTCACTCTGAGTCCAGGCGCTCTGTGGGCAGCCTAGGGACTGGCAGGGATGGAGGGAGGGGGCTCCCTCTCCAGCAGTCCTCTACGTGTGGGCCCCGGCCTGGGGCCTTTTCACTGGGCCTGATTTGAAGCTTCGTAAAACAGCTTCCCTGGTCTCAGGTTCTGGAGAAGGGGCACCTCCAGACATCTCAACACCCCCAACCTGATGTTGCCAGGGAAGAGGGGAGCAGCCAGGTACTGGGCTTGGGAGAGAAACAGGCTTTCAGAGGACAGTAACTAAGCCAGGTGGGAAGGAGGGCCCCTGTCCTCTTACTGTTATCTTTGTTCTCGAGTCATGTAGCATTCTACAAGGCAGTTCTTTCCCTGGCCCCACCTGCTTCCTGGGGCCCCTTGGGATCCATGCTAGTACCTCCCCACCACCTAGGTCTACAGCTACTGAGTGGGCACAACACTCTCTTGTTGTTTTTTTAAATTTAATTTAATTTAATTTAATTTTATCCAGGATACATGTGCAGGATGTTCAAGTTTTTTACTTAGGTAAATGTGTGCCATGATGGTTTGCTGCATCTATCAACCTGTCACCTAGGTATTAAGCCCTGCATGCATTAGCTATTTATCCTGATTGTTGCTGTTTTTTTTTTCTTGGTTTGTTTTGTTGCGTTTTATTTATTTTGAGACAGGGTTTCACTCCTGCCACCTAGGCTGGAGTGCAGTGGCACGATCACGGCTCACTGTAACCTCTGCCCCCTGGGTTCAAGCAATCCTCCCACCTCAGTTTCCCAAGTAGCAGGGACTGCAGGTATGTGGAACTACACCTGGCTATTTTTTCTTTCTTTCTTTCTTCTTTTTCTTTCTTTCTTTTTTTTTTTTTCCGTGTGAGGCAGTCTTGTTTCATCGCCCAGGTTGGAGTGCAGTGGCACAATCTTGACTCATTGCAACCTCCACCTCCCGGGTTCATGTGATTCTCATGCCTCAGCCTCCCAAGTAGCTGGGGCCACAGGCTAATTTTTTTGTATTTTTAGTAGAGATAGGGTTTCTCCATGTTGCCCAGGCTGGAGTACAGTGGTGATATCATAGTTCACTACAGCCTCAGACTCAAACTGGCAAAATTCAAACGAAGTCCGTAGTTAATGGCATTGTACCAACGTTAATTCTTTGGTTCTGGTCATCATATTATAGGTAGGTAAGACATAATCATTGGTGGAGGCTGGGTGAAGGATGTATAAAAAAATCCCTATACTACTTTTGAAGCTCTTCTGTAAGTCTAAAAGTAATTCAATATTTTGAGTTAAAAAAAGTTTTCAGATAATTTGATCATGAGTGCATGTCAAAGTTTGATTACGGTTGTGCTGCAAGCAAAATGACCTGTAAGCAGCTAACTCAAATATATATTCTTGGTAAGGACATTTTTATTAAAAAGAGAATGATCAGGCTGGGCATGGTGGCTCATGTCTAGAATCCCAGCACTTTGGGAGGCTGAGATGGGCAGATCACTTGAGGTCAGGAGTCTGAGACCAGCCTGGCCAACCTGGTGAAACTCCATCTCTACTAAATATGCAAAATTATCTGGGCAAGGTAGTATGTACCTGTAATCCCAGCTGCTCAGGAGACTGAGGTGGGAGGATTGCTTGAACTTGGGACGTGGAGGTTGCAGTGAGCAGAGATTGTGCCACTACACTCCATTCTGGGTGACAGAGTGAGACTCCGTCTCAAAAAAAAAAAGAGAGAGAATGGTCAGATCACTCACTGTTAAGACTACCTAATGACAAAGAAGAGTAATTAACAGCTTCTCGGCTCTTACCGGAGAATTGCCTGGGAGGGTGGCAGATTTTTCAGATCCAGTCTTAATTCCATTAAAGGTCACTGAGGGCTGGACACAGTGGCTCACGCCTGTAATCCCAGCACTTTGGGAGGCGGTGGCAGGTGGATCGTCTGAGATCGGGAGTTTGAGACCAGCCTGGCCAACATGGTGAAACCCTATCTTTACTAAAAATACAAAAAATTAGCTGGGCATAGTAGTGGGTGCCTGTAATTTCAGCTACTCAGGAGGCTGAGGCGGGAGAATTGCTTGAACCCAGGAGGCAGAGATTGCAGTGAGCCAAGATCATGCTACTGCCCTCCAGCCTGGGCAACAGAGCGAGACTCTGTCTCAAAAAAAATAAATAAATAAAATCAAAATAAAATAAAGTTCATCAGGAAAATGCTTAAGCAAATTCTAATTTCTTTCCAGAGGGAGATTATGAATCACCTCATGCAAAAAAGTTCTGCTGCAGACCAGGCCAAAAAAACCCCACAACTTCTTTTTCTTTCATACAACAAATTGTCAACACACCCCTCAACACCTATGCTAGGCACTACAGAGGAGGCCAGAATGCATCCAGGCAAAGTAAGGCAAGCACTGGGCCCGGAGAACAGAATGTTGGGGAGGAGGCTTGAGTACCAGTTTGTCGGCCCTCGAGGCATCTGGGAGGTGTTCCAGGTGGAAGGGAACAGCACAAGTAGTCAGCTTGTTTTTTTGTTTTGTTTGGTTTGGTTTTTTGAGACCGATCTTGTCACCCAGGCTGAAGTGCAGTGATGCTATCTCGGCTCACTGAAACCTCTGCCTCCCAGGTTCAAGTGATTCTCCTGCCTCAGCCTTCTGAGTAGCTGGGATTACAAGTGTGCACCACCACACCCAGCTAACTTGTGTATTTTTAGCAGAGATGGGGTTTCACCACCTTGGCCAAGCTGGTCTCAAACTTCTGACCTCAAGTGATCTGCCTGCCTCAACCTCTCAAAATGCTGAGATTACAGGCACCCACCACCACACCCAGCTAATTTTTTGTATTTTTAGTAGAGGTGGGGTTTCACCATGTTGGCTGGGCTGGTCTCGAACTCCTGACCTCGTGATTTGCCTGCCTCAGCCTCCCAAAGTGTTGGGATTACAGGCATGAGCCACTGTGCCCAGTCTAATTTTTGATTTTTTTTTTTTTTTTTTTTTTTTTTTTTTTTTTTTTAGCAGAGATGGGGTTTCACCATGTTGGCCAGGCTGGTTTTGAACTCCTGACCTCAAGTAGTATGCCCATTTCGGCCTCCGAAAAGCCTAGGAGTACAGGTGTGAGCCTCTGCGCTCAGCCCAATGTCTGATTCTATAGGAGAGATCCGATTTAGAAATTGTGTCAAATCCCACAGGTGGTGGCAGGGATGGGGGATTGACGAGTTCTGGGGACGTTTGTAGATGGGTGCTGTTCACAGGGAAATATTATACAAGGAACAGGTAATGGAAATGAAGAGTAGAGAGGCCCAGTGGAGAGATCCCAGGAAGACTTCTCTGAGGAGGTGGCAATGATGATGGACCAAGAAGGCATAATAATGACTGGTGACACTCCTTATGTGATTCCTTTTAGCCCTAGTAAGTTACCATGTTGTTATGTGTCCCCAGCCCCAAACGTCCCCTCTCCTCCTTGCCACCCCAGCTCCCAGAGCAGCAAGTGTAACCGTGGGGCCAGGGGAGAGTATCTTCCTTTGTCTTACAGCTGGAGGGGGCCGTGTACACTCACTCCTAATATCACAGTAGGTGTACAACGAGAGGTCACAGAGAGCAACCTCCCCCTTAACACTGGCCACCCTCCTGATTTAAGGTTTGAGCACTTTCTCCTGACTCCATAAGACAGCTAACACTTACTGAGCATCAGGTTTTTTTCAAAGTATTTTACAAATAATATCTCATTTAAACTTCAGAACAAGTCTGAGAGGCTGGGCATAGTGGCTCACACCTGTAATTCCCAGCAATTTGGGAAGTCAAGGTGGGTGGATTACCTGAGGCCAGGAGTTTGAGACCAGCCTGGCCAACATGGTGAAACCCTGTCTCTACTAAAAATACAAAAATTAGCCAGGCATGGTGATGGGAGCCTGTAATCCGAGCTAGCTGGTAGGCTGAGGCAGGAGAATCGCTTGAACCTGGGAGGTAGGGGTTGCAGTGCCGTGGTCGCACCACTGCACTCCAGCCTAGGCAACAGAGTGAGACTCTGTCTCAAAACAAACAAACAAACAAACAAAAACCCAACTCTGATAAAGGCACTATTATCATCTCCATTTTTCAGCTGAGTTAGCCTGGGCTTCTCTGACTTCAGGGCCTATGCATCTGGCCCCTCTCCTCTGAGCCCTCTGCTTTTCTGCCATTCATTTTCCCCAGTCCCTCGTTCACTGGAGATCCTGGCCTTTTCCTCTTCTCTTATCCCCTCTCTACACTAACAGGGACACATCAAGCTCACACCTGGACATTTACTAGCCAGGGTGAAGGGGCGAATCTTTGGGGTACCTACTCACAGATTTCAGCGTGCTTTCTGGGACATTTTCTTATCTAAGCCTTTAAAACAGCCCTGTAAGGTAGGATTGAAATGCTTTCACTGTCATCCCATAGAAAAGAAAACAGAGACGTAAAGATGTGATGTGACTTGCTTAATAGCCAGAGGTGACTCTTGCGTCTAGTGTGCCTCGACTACAACACACTCCCTCTTCTCTAGCCTGGCACTTCTTCCTTCTTGGGAGTCAGGCATGGGTCAGTTTCCCCCTTCAATGACATTGAAGAGAGGACTGTGTCACAGGAGACGAGCACAGGACCCGCTTCTGACTCCTAGAGTGCAAGCCCCAGCTGTCCTGCTGTTTAGACCAGGTCCACCTGTCTGGAACTGACCAGCAGGATGAGAGGTGAAGGGAGGGAGTGATGGTGGCTGAATCAGTGGCCGCAACAAGAACCTTCCCCTGCCCAGGACGGTAGGCAGGGATGGGGAGGAAGATGACTTTGGCATTGGAACAGAGAGTGGCAAGAGCTTGATCTCTGAATCTTTAGTCAGAGGGTGCTGGTCCAGTTGTAGCTAGTTTGGAGTCCTCATCATCCAGGGCTGGCAGCTTTTACGGAGAGCGCTGCAGCCCCACGTAGCAAGACACAAGGAGGCCCCACCTTGGGCTGCTAGCCTGACACAGAGGAATCAGTCCTCCAGAAGCAATCCCACAGGAGCGAGAAGCTGTGTGCCTGCAGACGTTCCCTGCAATGTTACCAATGCAAAATCACTATATTTTTAAAAAGCAGCTAATATCCAATGAGAGAGATCCTGATATCCTGGCAACTCACTCTGGAATTTGACAGTGCAGTGAACAGCATGGAAAAAGGCTGGTGAAATGAAGTGGAGTCTACATCACACAGTGTCCCCTGAAGGATGAGTCACAGGAACAATTTCTCTTGGTCCCGGTGCCAGGAAACTCTGTGTTTCTCTGGGGCAGTTGCTTTGCTTTTATCTTTTGGGTTCTACATATCTTTTAGCTGACCATGTTTCCCTTTTAGCTCTGGCTGTCGGGAAACTCCACATCAAATTTCTGGCTCATTTCTCACAACTATATGGCAGGAACTTTGTATACCAATGCTGCTTGTGGCTTTATTTTCATTTCATTCTCCCAAATAACTTCCTTTTTTTTTTTTTTGAGACACGGTCTTGCTCTGTTACCCAGGGTGGAGTGCAGTGGCACAATCATAGTTCACTGCAGCTTCAAATGCTCCTGATTTATTTTTTATTTATTTGTAGAGTCAGGGTCTCACTTTGTTACCCAGGCTGGTCTCAAACTCCTGGCCTCAAGTGATCCCCCCACCTCGGTCTCCTGAAGTGCTGGGATTACAGGCCCAAATATCCTTCTATTAATTAAGAATCTGGTTGTATTGTACTCCGTATTTGTAAATGACTTTTTTTTTTTTTCTTTAATGGAATGGGATGGAGAGGAAAAAGAAAAAGAAAGAGAAAGTGGGCTGGGCACCATGGCTCACCCGTAACTGGTACAGGTTACTGGTTAGACACATCCCAGATAAATGATTGATAAAAACAGGAAAATGCAAAATAAAGCAATGAGATTCACTTTTCACCCAGAAAGTTGGCAAAAATCAGTTCTGACAATACCACGATTTGGCATGTACGACATTCTATGCTGCTCCTGAGGTCTACACTGACTGATTAGAAATTGGCACATAGTCAGGCGTGGTGGCTCACAAACTGTAATCCCAGCACTTTGGGAAGCTCAGGTGGGAGGATCACTTGGGCCCGGGAATTCAAGCCAGCCTGGGCAAAATGGTGAAACCCTGTCTACACACACACACACACACACACACGCACACACACACACACACACACACACACAAAACTACACCAATTAGTTGGGCATGTTAGCTCACACCTGTAATCCTAGCTACTCGGGAGGCTAAGACATAGGATCACTTGAACCCAGGAGGTCAAGGCTGCAGTGAGCTGTGATTGTGCCACTGCACTCCAGGCTGGGTGACAGAGTGAGACCCTGCCTCAAAAAAGTAAATACATTTCAAATGTGGCACACATGAAGGTGCACGTGGCTATGACTCAGCAATTACACACCAAAGTACCTGAACTCTAGAGGAACTCAGAGACATATGCATAGAAGACTTTACAGAAAATGTTTGTTTCAGCATTGTTTGCGATAGCAAAAAGAAGAAAACATTCTTTTTTCTTCTTCTTTGGTAGAGACAGGGTTTTGCCATGCTGCCAAGGCTGGTTTTGAACTCCTGGGCTCAAGCAATCTCCCTGCCTTGTCTTCCTAAAGTGCTGAAATTACAGGTGTGAGCCACCAGGCCCAGCCAAAAAGAAGGAAACGTTCTAAATTCTCTCAACAAGAAAATGAAAAGTAAATTGTGATCTAACCATACAACAGAATACTATACAGCAAGTAAAATGAATGAATCAGGGCTATGTGTGCTGCTATAGATAAAACTCAAAACATAGTATTAAGCAAACAGCAAACTGCAGAAAGCTACTTAAACAATTCTATTTCTACAAGGCTTAAATTTGCAATAATCATATTGTATAAGGATCACTTGAGCCCAGGAGGTCGAAGCTGTAGCAAGCTGTGATTGAGCCACTGCATCCCAGTCTGAGCAACAGAGCGAGACCCTGTCTCTAAAAAAGAAAAATGTGTGAATGCTGTCATTGCAGCTGTGTGGAAACCTTCTGCCTGCAAAGATGGGAAGGAAATGTGTGAAAGATGATGGTGTTGGAAGGTAGGAACACCAACGTCTTGGCTGTGCGGTCGAGGATGGGAGGGAGTTGGTTAGCTGTGATGGGACCTCTCTTGCAGGCTTTGTGGTCCAGGGCTCCAATGGCGAGTTTCCCTTCCTGACCAGCAGTGAGCGCCTGGAGGTGGTGAGCCGTGTGCGCCAGGCCATGCCCAAGAACAGGCTCCTGCTAGCTGGCTCCGGATGCGAGTGTGAGCCAGAATGCCTTGGGCCCTGGGGGTGGGTAGGCGTGCAGGCTCCAGGCTCCTTAGCCCTAGCTTGGGTCCCCTCGCTTGACCCAGTGTCCTGGTCCAGGCCTCCTTCTTCCTGCTTTCACCTCCCTCCTTCCTCTGGCAGCTACTCAAGCCACGGTGGAGATGACTGTCAGCATGGCCCAGGTCGGGGCTGACGCAGCCATGGTGGTGACCCCTTGCTACTATCGTGGCCGCATGAGCAGCGCGGCCCTCATTCACCACTATACCAAGGTGTGTGGGGGCCCTGAGACTAAGACGAGGCTCTGCCCGGGGATAGGGTGAAGTGGGGTGGTCCTTCATGTGAACGGCAGCTATAAGAAAGGGTGGACTGCCACCATGCACCAGCTGCACGACGTTGGGAAGCTTACCTAACCACTCTGTGTTACTGCTTCCTCCCCTCTAAAATCAGAGAATGATGTCATCTATCTCCTAGTGTTGCCATAAGCATTAAATGAGATCAGGAACATAAAGGGCTTAGAACTGTGCCTGGCATATGGAAAGCACTCCATAGATATGACCCACTATGGGGCCGGGCGCGGTGGCTCATCCCAGCACTTTGGAGACCGAGGCAGGCGGATCACAAGGTCAAGAGACTGAGACCATAGAAACCCCATCAGTCCTAAAAAAACAAACAAACAAACAAAAAATTAGCTGAGTGTGGTGGCGCCCGCCTGTAGTCCCAGCTACTCAGGAGGCTGAGGCAGGAGAATTGCTTGAACCCAGGGAGGTAGAGGTTGCGGTGAGCTGAGATCACACCACTGCACTCCAGCTTGGCAACAAAGCGAGACTTCGTCTCAAAAAAAAAAACCATATATATATATATATATATATACATACACACATATATATACGTATATGTATGTGTGTGTGTATATATATGTGTGTATATATGTATATATGTGTGTGTATATGTATGTGTACATATATACGTATATATGTGTGTGCGTGTATATATGTATGTGTGTGTGTGTATATATATATGTATATATATATATATGACCCACTGTGATTGCTTACACTCAGGGCATGTAGCACGGGAGGAAGGCCTGTCCAGGTGGCCCTGGAGTGCTGCAGGCCAGGACCTGCGGGTGGGCAAGCCTCTGGCTCCTGGGACCTGGGGGGCTGCCCTCTCCTGCTCTTCTCTGCACCCCCACAGGTTGCTGATCTCTCTCCAATCCCCGTGGTGCTGTACAGTGTCCCAGCCAACACGGGGCTGGACCTGCCTGTGGACGCGGTGTTCACACTCTCCCAGCACCCGAATATTGTGGGCATGAAGGACAGTGGTGGTGACGTGAGTGGCAGCAGCTCTGTGGCTGGGGTCCTCTCCCCCTTCTCTGGGTCCCTGCACTTATGCTCCTGAGGGCAGGTCTGTCCTTGGCTCCTGTTTGAGTTCTCTCTGTCATGCCGGCTCTCTGGGGCTTTCTTGAGGGCATCTCTTTGGGCACTGGGCTTTCATTCCACCACACGCACCTAGCCATCATACAGGATGAGGCTCTGGGCACAGCTCTCACGCCACATTTGCTATTGCAGGTGACCAGGATTGGGCTGATTGTTCACAAGACCAGGAAGCAGGATTTCCAGGTGTTGGCTGGATCAGCTGGCTTCCTGATGGCCAGCTATGCCTTGGGTAGGCTACCTGCTGCTCTCAAACTTCACGGGTGACCAAGAGACACCCAGGCAGCTGGGTCCGCTGGAAGAGACTGTGAGGGCTGGGGCTGGATTTGCAGACCGGTTTGCCAGCCTGTCTGCTCTGAAAACTCAGAAACCTGGCCACGCCGCTTGCCTGTCTGAATACTGGGTGATCTGAGCAACGCTGAGTGGAGAAGGATAGCCGTGTACGATCCCTGGTCTGTAATAGGGATGCCTGCAGTTTGCTCTGAGTCCTGAGCTCCATGATTAGATGACAGACTTATGCTCTAATCCCACCTTGTAAATCATTCTCTGAGGGCAGAGTGACTGGGGACACTCCTCTGTAGTTCAGCAGTCCATTTTCCTCTTCCCAGTCCCAGGCCAGAAAGAATTGTCAGATCTACAGAGTTGGGCCAGCAGTCTTCAGTTGCCTGATCAGATCCTGTTTCAATCCAGGATCCCTGGGAACGTCACCTAGATCAATTGTTCTTGACTGTTTGGGGTCGGGGTCAGGGTCCTTGGGTTCAGATTGGATTTGAGCCCTGGAGGGGAGGGAGAAGGGAAGCCGTTCCTTCCAGCGGAAACCCCAGTGAGCAGAGATTTGAGTGACTTTTCGAGCACTGCAGGGGAGAGCTCTGGTTCTGATTCCATCTGGTCCCTCCAGATTTTGGCTGGTTGTCTAGGTCCTTGTACATCTCCCCTTGCCATGTCATGGTCTCTACAGTGCAGGGGAAGAAGAAGGGATCCATTTCTGCCTCATTCTGAGAGTGGAGTAGATTAAAGAAAAAAAGCACAGGTGCTGGAGGCTGGGTGATCTTAGCTGCAATTTCAGCTCTGCAATGTACTCACTGAGTAATGTTGGCAAGGCATTCATGTCTCTGGGCCTGAGTTTCTTTTTCTTTTTCTTTTTTTAAAACTTATTGTGACTCAAAGTTCTGCTGAATGGGCCTGAGTTTCTACTCTGTGATAGTAGGTATTCCACCAATAACAGCTCTATTAGTTCATTCTAAATTGCATACTCTCTCTTGGGTCTTGAGGCCACTGTACCTAGGCCACTGTTCCATTCCTATCTAGCCTGTGAGAGTGCACACTCACAGGCTTGCAGAAGTGGCGGGACTTCCACAGCCAAACCCATTTTTATTGCCTTGATGAGCACAAAGAGAACTAGAGAGGGTCTTGTTCAGGCTCATGAGGTCAATGGGAAGACATGCCTGCTGACCTGACACTGTCCGGAGCTCTTTCCAGCCCACTGCTGTCTCTGGTTGCATCCCCTAGTGGGAATAAGATTTCAAAAGGGCAAAGGCTTCCCAACCATCCTACCGTCTCACAGGACTGATGAGTCAGGGGGCTTTCGGAGGTGTCAACTGGCAGATGGGATTTTATTCCCGGAGGGGTGAAGTAAAGGAACTGTCCTTGAGTTCGCCTTCAGGCTCTGTTCCCTGCCCCTCACAGATCAGCCCTGAGCAGTACTCAGCCTGAGGGATTCTATTTTGAATATACAGGCAGCTCTTCTCTAGAAACGTATACTCTGGACTCACAGAGCATGCCTTTGATGTGGCCAGCCAAGTGACATAGAAATCTGCATCTAATGTCACCAGGCTGAAGAGGTGCTGGGACCAGGGCTTTGGGTGCTCTGTGGGGAGAGGCTCTGGCTGATGTTCTGCGTCTTACTTCGTGCAGGAGCTGTGGGGGGCGTGTGCGCCCTGGCCAATGTCCTGGGGGCTCAGGTGTGCCAGCTGGAGCGACTGTGCCTCACAGGGCAATGGGAAGATGCCCAGAAACTGCAGCACCGCCTCATCGAGCCAAACGCGGCGGTGAGCCAGTGGCAGTGGGGGCGTGGCATGGGTGGGGGTGGTCTGTGTTCTCTTGGAACAGGACCCAGGGCTGGCACCAGGCCCCACTCAGTCTCCTCCTTTCAGAGAACACCCCAGTGTGGGAACTCCTTGTGCCTCCCAGAAAATCCTGACTTCAGACAAAGTCAGGCTCTATTGATTGCCAAACTTAAGTGCACATTAAAATTCCCTTAGGGGCGAATTAAAGTTCCAACTTTTGGGCCCAAAAATATGCACTGAAACAAACATTCTGTGGGATTGTGACAGAGTAACCCTAGAACCACACTCAGAGATGGCTAGAAAGAAAGAGCGTAAACCAGGGTCCTCTAAATCCGCCCTATTGGGTCCTGAAAAAATAGACATGATTATTGGGGCTAGCAAAGAAGTTAGGAGGCAGGAGAGTGCTGTCTTTAAATAATGTGTCCTGTAGTCAGACTGTGCGCCTCACTTCTTTGTTGGGCAAGCAAAGGGGAACTTCAGAGAAAACTCCCGACAAGTTCAGGGTCATTCTGAAGTCTGAAGCAACAGAATAATGTGTGCCCCTGTATTCAAGTTTTAATGTACATTGTACTACTGTATTATTTTTTCTTTCTTTCTCTCCTTTTTTTTTTTTTGAGGCAGAGTCTTGCTCTTTTGCCCAGGCTGGAATGTAGTGATCTCAGCACACTGCAACCTCTGTCTCCCAGGTTCAAGCAATTCTTGTGCCTCACTCTCCTGAGTAACAGAGATTACACGTGTGCACCACCATGCCCAGCTAATTTTTGTTTTTCAGTAGAGACAGGGTTTCACCATGTTGGCCAGGCTGGTCTCAAACTCCTGGCCTCAAGTGATCCGCCCACCTCAACCTCCCAAAGTGCTGGGATTACAGGCATGAGCCACAGTGCCCGGCCTATTATTTTTTCTTTTCTTTTTGAGACAGTCTTGTTCTGTCACCCAGGCTGGAGTGCAGTGCCGTGATCTCGGCTCACTGCAATCTCCACCTCCCAGGTTTAAGCAATTCTCCTTTCTCAGCCTCCCTAGTAGCTGGGATTATAGGTGCATGCCACCATATTTGGCTAATTTTTTTGTATTTCTGGTAGAGATGGGGTTTCACCATGTTGGCCGAACATGGTCTTAAACTCCTGACCACAAGTGATCCTCCTGCCTCCTGCCTCCTGCCTTGGCCTCCCAATATTTATTAGTTTATTTTTTATTTTTGAGACAAGGGTCATTCCCTGTCATCCAGGTTAGAGTACAGTGGTACAAGGACAGCTCACTGCAGCCTTAAGGTCCTGGGTTTAAGCAATCTTTTTATTTTTAGTTTAGTTAATTTTTTTGTAAAGATGGGAGTTTCATTATGTTACCCAGGCTGGTATTTATCTCCTGGGCTCAAGAGGTCCTCTTACCTCAGCCTCCCAAAATGCTGAGATTACAGGCATGAGCCACCATGCCTGGCCTACTGTATATTTTATATTAAACTTTTTATTTTATTTTATTTATTTTGAGATGGAGTTTCACTCTATTGCCCAGGCTAGAGTACAGTGATCTCAGCTCACTGCAACCTCCACCTCCTGGGTTCAAGCAATTCTCCTGCCTCAGCCTCCCAAGTAACTGGGATTACAGGCCACCATGCCTGGCTAATTTTTGTGTTTTCAGTGGAGACGGGTTTTACCATGTTGGCCAGGCTGGTCTCGAACTCCTGACCTCAGGAGATTCGCCTGCTTCGGCCTCCCAAAGTGCTGAGATTACAGGCACGAGCCACCATACTTTGGTCTAACTTTTTATTTTAGATAATTATAGATTCTCATGCAACTTTAAGAAATAATACAGGCCAGGCAGGGCAGCTCACGCCTGTAATCCCAGCACTTTGGGAACCCAAGGTGGGCAGATCATGAGGTCAGAAAATCGAGACCATCCTGGCTAACATGGTGAAATCCAATCTCTACTAAAAATACAAAAAATTACCCAGACTTGGTGGCATGCACCTGTAATCTCAGCTACTTGGGAGGCTGAAGCAGGAGAATTGCTTGAACCCAGGAGGCAGAGGTTGCTGTGAGCCAACATCACACCAGTGCACTCCAGCCTGGGCAATAGAGTGACTCTGTCTCAAAAACAAACAAACAAACAAAATAAATAATACAAAAGGATCGCATGTACCCATGATCCAGTTTTCCCCAATGGTAACATCTTACAAAACTGTAGAATAATTTTACAGTCTGGATATTGACCTTGATACAGTCAAGACACAGATTATTTCTGTCCCCACAAGGATCCCTCATGTCATCCTCTTATAGCCACAACTACTCATATCTGCCTTCAACGGCTCCTTAACCTCTGGCAACCACGCATACATTCACCATTTTATAGTTTCGTCAGTTCAAGGCTATCCTATACAAAATCATGTAGTATATAACTTTTGGAGATTGGCTTTTTTCCACTCAGCATAATTCTCTGGATATTCATCCAGGTTGTTCGTTGCATGTATCAATAGTTAATTCCTTTTTATTTCTGAGTTCTATACTATGATATGGCTGTACCACAGCATGTTTATTTATTTATTTATTTATTGAGATGGGGTCTTGCTCTGTTTCCCAGGATGAGTGCAGTGGCAAGATCGTGGCTCACTGCAGTCTTGATCTTCCAGTTCAAGCGGTCCTCCCAGCTCATCCTCCCAAGTAGCTGGGATGACAGGTGCACACCACCATGCCCAGCTAATTCTTTTTTACTTTTAGTAGAGACAAGGTCTCGCTAGGTTGCCAAGGCTGGTCTCGAACTCCTGGTCTCAAACTATCTTTCCTCAGCCTCCCAAAGTGCTGGGATTACAGGCATGAGCTCCCATGGCTGGTCCCCCAAAGCATGTTTAGTCATTCACCTGTTGAAAAACAGCTGGGTTATTTCCATTTTTGGTTATTAAAAACATTCATGGGCTGGGTGCAGTGGCTTATGCCTGTAATCCCAGCACTTTGAGAGGCCGAAATGGGCAGACCACCTGAAGTTGGGAGTTTGAGACCAACCTGGCCAACATGGTGAAACTCGTCTCTGCTAAAAATACAAAAATTAGCCGGGCGTAGTGGTGGGCGCCTGTAATCCCAACTACTGAGGAGGCTGAGGCAGGAGAATCACTTGAACCCAGGAGGTGGAGGTTGCAGTGAGCTGAGACTGCACCACTGTACTCCAGCCTGGGTGGCAGAGTGAACCTCTGTCTCAATAAATAAATAAGTAAGTAAATAAATAAATAAATGCTGCATGAACATTCATGAACAGGTTTTCATGTGTCCGTAAGTTTTCATTTTTCTGAGATCAATACACAGCAGTACAAATGGTGGGTCATATGGTAATCACGTTTCCTTTTCTAAGAAACTGCTGGCTGGGTGCGGTGGCTCACACCTGTAATCCCATCATTCTGGGAGTCTGAGATGGTGGACTGCTAGAGCCCAGGAGTTCAAGAGGGCCTGGGTAACATGGGGAGACTCTGTTTCTACAAAAAATACAGAAAATTAGCCAACTGTGGTGGCATGCACCTGTGACCCATGACTCAGGAGGCTGAGGCAGAAGGGAAGATCCCTTGAATCTGGGAGGTTGAGGCTGCAGTGAGCTGTGATATTGCCACTGAACTCCAGCTTGGGCTACAGAGACCCTGTCTGAAACAAAACAAAACAAAACAAAACAAACAAAAAACCCAGACACAAACCTGCCAAACTTTCCCACAGTGGCTGTGCTATTTTAAATTTACACTGAGGTAAATGTATGAGTGATACAGTTTTTCTGCAGCTTTGCCAGCATTTGGCATTGTGACTATTTTTTTTTTTTTTTTGAGATGGAGTTTCGCTGTTGTTACCCAGACTGGAGTGCAATGGCATGATCTTGGCTCACCACAACCTCCGCCTCCTGGGTTCAAGCAATTCTCCTGCCTCAGCCTCCCAAGTAGCTGGGACTACAAGCGCGCATCACCATGCTCAGCTAATTTTTGTATTTTTAGTAGAGATGGGGTTTCACCTTGTTGACCAGGATGGTCTCGATCTCTTGACCTCGTGATCCACCCACCTCGGCGTCCCAAAGTGCTGGGATTATAGGCGTGAGCCACTGCGCCCAGCCATTGCGACTATTTTTTATTTTAGCCGTTCTGATAGATGTGTAGTATCGTCTCATTGTGCTTTTAATTTGCATTTCTCTGACGGCTAATGGTATTGAACATTTTTTTCATATATTTATTTGCCATCTGTATTTCAGTCAAATATCTTTATTTCTTACCCATTTTAAAATTGGACTGTTCTTTTGACTGCTGAGTTTTTTTTGTTTTTTTTTTTTTTTTTGAGACGGAGTTTCGCCCTTGTTACCCAGGCTGGAGTGCAATGGCGCGATCTCGGCTCACCGCAACCTCCGCCTCCTGGGCTCAGGCAATTCTCCTGCCTCAGCCTCCTGAGTAGCTGGGATTACAGGCACGTGCCACCATGCCCAGCTAATTTTTTGCACTTTTAGTAGAGACGGGGTTTCACCATGTTGACCAGGATGGTCTCGATCTCTCGACCTCGTGATCCACCCGCCTCGGCCTCCCAAAGTGCTGGGATTACAGGCTTGAGCCACCGCGCCCGGCGCGACTGCTGAGTTTTAAAGTTCTTTTTTTATTTTTAGTAGAGACAGGGTTTCACCACATTGGCCAGGATGGTCTCAATCTCCTGCCCTCATGATCTGCCCACCTTAGCCTCCCAAAGTGCTGGGATTACAGGCGTGAGCCACTGTGCCCGGCCTTTTATTTATTTATTTATTTTGAGACGAGTCTCGCTCTGTCGACAAGGCTGGAGTGCAGTGTCGTGATCTCAGCTCACTGCAACCTCTGCCTCCCGGGTTCAAGCAATTATTCTGCCTCAGTGTCCCGAGTATCTGGGACTACAGGTGCACGCCACCACGCTCAGCTAATTCTTGTATTTTTAGTAGTGACACGTTTCACGATGTTGGCCTCAACCTGCCAAAATGCTGGGACTACAAGTGTGAGCTCCTGAGCCCAGCTAAGGTTCTTTACAGCTTCTAAATACTAGTCCTTTGTCAGTTATGTGGCTTGTAAATATTTTCTCCCAGTCTGCAGCTTGTCTTTTTATTGCCTTAACAGGTGTTTTGCAGAGCAAGTTTTATATTTTGATGAAGTCCAATTTATCAACATTTTCTTTTAGGGATCATGCTTTTGGTGTCAAGCCTAATCACTCTTAGAGTTCTTAGAAGATATCTTATTTCTTTTTTCCTATAAGTTTTATAGTTTTATGTGTCTGTGACCCATTTTGAGTTAATATTTGTATAAAGTGAGACTCAGGTCGAGGCTTTGTGTTTTTTCCCTAATGGATATCTACTCGCTGCAGTATCATTTGCTGAAAAGGCCGTCTTTGCTCCATTGAACTGCTAGTACACCTTTGTCGAAAATCAGTGGGGCATATTTATGTGGGTCTATTTCTGGGTTCTCTATTCTTTCCATTCATCTGTGTCTATCTCTCTGCAATACCACACAGACTTGATTGCTGTAGCTAAGTCTCAAAATCCGGTAGACTGATAATTCCCACTTTGTTCTTTTTTTCCCCCTTCACAATTGTTTTAGTTAGTCTAATTTCTTTACCTTTTCATATAAATTTTACAAGAATCTTGTCTATATCTACAATAAAATCTTGCTGAGCCTTTGACTGAAATTGTGTTAAGCCTGTACACTAATCTGGGGACAACTGATTTTTTTTTTTTTTTTTTAAGAGATGGGGTGTTGCTCTGTTGCCCAGCTTGGAGTACAATGAATGGCACAGCCTTGGTTCACTGCAACCTCTGCCTCCTGGGTTCAAGTGATTCTCCTGCCACAGCCTCCTTAGTAGCTGGGATTACAGGCGCCCACCACCACACCTGGCTAATTTTTTGTATTTTTGGTAGGGACGAGGTTTCACCATGTTGACCAGGCTGGTCTCAAACTCCTGACCTTGTGATCCGCCTGCCTCGGCCTTCCAAAGTGCTGGGATTACAGGTGTGAGCCACCACACCTGGCCTCTGACTTCTTTACTATGTTGTCCTCCAGTCCTTGAACACGGTACATTTCTCTATTTAGATCTTCTTTGATTTACTTCTTTAGCATTTCGTAGTTTTCAGCCAACAAGTCCTGTACATATTTTAAGAAATTTACACCTAAGGATCTGGTGCAGAGTGGCTCATGCCTGTAATCCTAGTACTTTTGGAGGTGGAGACAGCAGTATTGCTCAAGGCCAGGAGTTTGAGACCAGGCTCGGCAACATGGTGAGACCCCATCTCTGTGGAAAAAAAATTTAAAAAAAAGAAGACACCTCTGCACTAGGCTCTGTACTAGGCATCTATGGACATCCTGCTGCCTGGAGGGTAAAGCACCCTTGCTGCTCCCTACACACTGTCTCTACTGCATTGCCTGTGCATCTGGCGGTGGGTGCAGTGGCCTCTGGTGGCCTTTTGAAGACGAGCAGTGGTGCAAGTCCTGACTCCCCTTTAGCAGGCCCGCTCTGACGCCACCTAGCCGGGAGTAGGGGTGGCAGCTCAGGCTCCTTCACTCAGCTGGCCTGGCTGGTGTTTGGCTGGAGTAGAGTGGTTATTCTCTGAAAGCTTTCCATCTTGCTAGGTGACCTCTTTTCTGGTCCTTTGTGGCTAGAGAGAACTGGCTTCTGCTAGGGTTGTTATTGTCTGTACCCATTGACGTTGTATGGTTGCTGACTTCTTCAGCTCCAAGTCTGGGCCAGGGGACACAGCACCGTGTGGCTTCATGGGTCTCTAGGTCCCTCGCTGGTCTTCCTTCTGTTCTCTGCCTTCCAGAGTCTTCTTATGTTTGTTTTTTATATCATGTCCAGTTTTTAGTTGTAGTTATTGGGAAGAATCAGGACAAACACTTCTAATCCATCTTCCTGAAAGTGGAGCTCTACGTATTTTTCTAAATGGTGACATTTTCCCCACTAAGAACATTAAAGTGGGCGAAAAAATACTGAAAATTGAAAAGCAGGTATGTTAAAACTCATGCCACGGTTTTAGGTTTAAATATTTCATATACCAAAAACATGAATTATAATTTTATTTTCCTGGCTTAATGGAAGCAAACTCATTCAAACATATTTTTCCAAATCTAATTCTAGAAAAAGATTAACCATTAAAAAACCAGCAGGGCACAGTGGCTTACATCTATAATCACAGCAATTTGGGAGACTGAGGCAGGAAGATCACTTGAGCTCAGGAGTTTGAGACCAGCCTGGGCAATATAGTGAGACTTTTGTCTTTAGTAAAAATAAATAAAAATTAGCTGGGCATGGTGGTGTGCAACTATAGTCCCAGCTACTCAGAGGTTGAGGCAGGGTGATTGTTTGAGCCTGTGGAGTTGAGGCTGCAGTGAGCCAAGGTCACGGCACTTCACTCCAGATTGGACAAAAGAGCAAGACCCTGTCTCAAAAAAAGAAATGCAAAAAATACAATAAATAAAAATAAAAAATACACCAAAAAACCCCATGTATATGGGGCACACATGATTACTTTTGCATGAGGCTTCAATATGGCAGGGCACAGCTCCGTCAGATCCTGTCTTTATTTAAAACTGTTCACTGTGAATTTTTTTTTTTTTGCATAGACTTTGATTTTTAAATAATATTGCATTGAAATATTACTTATTTTGGCTGGGTGCGGTGGCTCACGCCTGTAATCCCAGCACTTTGGGAGGCCAAGTTGGGCGAATCACCTGAGGTTAGGAGTTCGAGACCAGCCTGGCCAACATGGTGAAAACCTGACTCTACGAAAAATACGAAAATTAGCCAGGAGTGGTGGCTCACGTCTGTAATCCCAACTACTTGGGAGGCTGAGGCAGAACAATCGCTTGAACCCAGGAGGCAGAGGTTGTACTGAGCCAGGATCATGCGATTGTACTCCAGCCTGGGGGGACAAGAGTGAGACTCTGTCTCAGAACATAAAATTGTGTTGAAATATTACTTATTTTGATGATTGAGGTTTTTGGCTTCCCCTTAAGTTTTGCATGCAAGGTAAGGACCTCATGCACCTTCTCACAGTCCCAGGCCGAACTTGGCACTCTACGGTATTTTATTTGGGTAAAGTGGTGGGTGGACTCTAGAGCTCCCTCACAGCTGTATCCTTACCTCAAAGGGGCAAATTAACTTAGATTTAGAAAGGACAGCTGAGGAGGCAAGTCTGTGTCCCTCTGGAGGTGAAAGTGCTCCGGAAATGGGACCTTTCATACATAGGTTGTAAGAACTTGCAGAAACGAAGGCCTCCATTGGGCATAGGCCATCCTGCACGTACTGAACATTCCCCTGCGGGGGGCGGCCTCTGCTCTCCCACTGACATCCACCTGTGAAAGTGAAGGTCCCAGAACCCACATTCCAGTGGGACGGGCAAAGGAGCAATTTCCAGGGCTCATGGGAATTGTTCTAATATTAGTGGTGTTTTTCTCATCTGGCCCTGTGATGTCTCTATGGGGTAGGTGTTGTTATCACCTCATTTCACAGACGAAGCAGCTTGGGCTGCCCCTGGGGAAGAGCGAATGCCTAGCTGCCATCCTGATATCTGCGTGTCATCCTGACTCACCCTTCATTCTGCATCCTCTCCTGTGCCAGTTCTGGGCACATACCCAGGAATGCCTGGAACACCTTTCTGCTGCCTGGGCTGTAGGCTCAGACACCCCAAGAGCAGCTTGATGTCACTCTATTAGCCCTCCCTGGTCGAACACCATGTCCTTCCTCTACCTTCCAAGCAGCCTGCCTCCTGCCCCTGGCTACATTTAGGACTTTCTCCAGTCTTCGTCACCAACCCTTTCTTAGGGTTTGAAGAGGGTCCATATCAATTACGTTTGGAAACCCACAGTAGGAATGAGCTTTTCTCCAGGTACCTCTTACTTCCGTCTTCTCCTGGGTCTTTCTCACCTACTGAAGCTTTGGGTAAAAAGGCCTGGCTATTAGAACATCATGGGGGACAATGCCTGGAGGAGGCTAGCTTACCACCCATTCCAAGAAAAAAAAAATTCATGCTTGATAAAGCCTCAGGGCCTCTAGCGGTCAACAGTTATTAGTCAATCTTTCATCAATGGTTCCTGGCCTTTTTATCCCAAACAACCTCTTATTTTTACCCTCCTAAGGTTTTAGCTTCCCTCCAAATAAAACGTTCTTAAGGATCACTTTCCTAGTTTTCAGGTAGTGATAGATTCATCTAATACTTCTGATCAGCATGAAATAAACAGTTGCTATACCAAAAGCAAGGAAATTTGATGCTTCATTTATTCTGTAAAATTCCATGCATGATTTTAAATTATAATAGCCGGGCACCATGGCTCACACCTGTTAATCCCAGCACTTTGGGAAGCTGAGGTGGGCAGATCACTTGAGCTCAGGAGTTCGTGACTAGCCTGGGCAACATAGTGAGACCTCCGTTTTACAAAAAACCGCAAAAATTAGCCAGGCGTGGTGGCACGCACCAGTAGTCCTAAGTGCTCTGGAGGCTGAGGTGGGAGAATCGATTGAGCCTGGGAGGTCTAGGCTGCAGTGAGCCATGATCATACTGCTGCACACCAGCCTAAGCGGCAGCGTGAGACCCTGTCTCAAAAAAAATAAATAAATAAAATTTAAATAAATAAATTATTCTAGGCTCGGTGGCTCATGCCTGTAGTCCCAACATGCTGGGAGGCCGAGACGGGCAGATCACTTGAGGTCAGGGATTTAAGACCAGTCTGGACAACAGGTGAAACCCTGTCTCTACTACAAATACAAAAAAAAAAAAAAAAGCCTAGTGCGGCGGCAGGTAACTGTAGTCTCAGCTACTCAGGAGGCTGAGGCAGGAGAATCGTTTGAACCTGGGAAGGAGAGGTTGCAATGAACCAAGATCATGCCACTGCACTCCAGCCTGGTTGACAGAGTGAGACTCTGTCTCAAAAAAATAAATAAAAATAAATAAACTGTAACAATAGCTTTAGTCCCCCTATTATCATGAAAAAACCTTTAGAGATCATGTTGTCCAGCCCCTTCCTTTTTTAGACAGGAGAACTTACTCAGGAATAATAAGTAAGTAACACATTGTTTATACAACAAAACTTCCCTGGGCAATGATGCTTTGCTTTTCCTGGGAGGACACAGTGTTTCAGGGAACTGGGCTGCAGGCTGGCGATGCTCTAGTGCCTATATCCACAGCCTTGCTGTCTTCTTCCACCCCAGCTCAAGGACTGAATGCCATTCTCCTCCCTGCTGGAGTGGATTTTTCTCCTAAAACCAAAGGAAGCATTCTTCCTCAATCTCAAGTTTTTGCATTTTGCTATTATAGACCTGCTCTCTGGTGTCTAAATCTGGATTCCCAATCTACCCTCAGTGCCATAGATTTGATAGTTACTTTCCTGGGGGAAGAGGGTAGGACTTCAACTTTCTGTGTTCAGAGAATTCTTCAGTGTCTTCTAACAGGCCCTGCTTTGCAGGTGACACGGCGCTTCGGGATCCCAGGGCTGAAGAAAACCATGGACTGGTTTGGCTACTACGGAGGCCCCTGCCGCGCCCCCTTGCAGGAGCTGAGCCCCGCTGAGGAGGAGGCACTGCGCATGGATTTCACCAGCAATGGCTGGCTCTGAGGGCAGGCAGCGTCCATGGCTGGCCTGAGCCCATCTCAGCCTCCTGCCTTGCACCTGCAGCCTAAATTGGAGAGCGCGGTGGGGGGATGAGGGGAGCGGGTGGTGGGGAGCGGGTAGAGGATCCTTTGCCTACTTGGGTCTTCCAGCCAGCCTTTCACAGGCACACTCACACACACCTCCTATTCTCATGGCCCCTGACTTCTCTCTCCCTTTTATATCCTAAACGGTCTCTCTGGTCTGAAGACTGAGAAGGAGCAATTTCTCAATTTGTCTCTCTACTGTGGATGCTTTCCTATGCCCTGAGACACAGGAAGTTAGAAAGGAAGGCCAGAGGGGTACTTAGGCACAGTAAGGGAATTTTTTTTTTTTTTTTTTTTTTTTTTTTGAGACAGAATTTTGCTCTGTCACACAAAGTGGAGTGCAGTAGGGCAATCTTGGCTCACTGCAACCCTGCCTCCTGGGTTCAAGTGATTCTTCTGCCTCAGCCTCCTGAGTAGCTGGGATTACAGGCATGCACCACCACGCCCAGCTAATTTTTGTATTTTTAGTAGAGATGGAGTTTCCCCATGTTGGCCAGGCTGGTCTCAAACTCCTAACCTCAGGTGATCCACCCACCTCAGCCCCTCAAAGTGAGCCACTGTGCCTGGCTGGGAATTTCTTTTATCAAAGTGGGAACTACTTAGACTTGAGGCTTCAAACCTGAGTCTAGCAGAGTGCAGCTGGAAGCCAGGGCTACTCTTACAAACCCAAGTTCTGACTCCTTCCAGGGAAGCATCAGCTTAGGAAACTTGATCAGGAAAGTGTCACTGGTCTTTGAAAGAGACTCTTTACCTCCCCTCCCCCGCTAGCCCTTCCCTCCACACAAAGATGCATGCCATCCGCAATGCCCTTTTCTAAATCTATTTTCATTCATTTCCTATTCTGGTCTCTAGCCTTGATTCCAACCATTGCATGCATGGAGACAGCCCAGTGGCTTGTCAGATTGGTAAATAATGACACCTGGTGGATAAATGTTACATTCTGGAAGACTATTCTGGCTAGCCTAGGTCTGAAACAGTAAGGGGACTTGGACTGAGACAGGGCCATCCTCTTGCCTCCAGGCACTCTGCTTTTGTTATTAAAAATAATCACTTTGGGCCGAGGCGGGTGGATCATGAGGTCAAGAGATCGAGACTATCCTGGTCAACATGGTGGAACCCCGTCTCTACTAAAAATACAAAAAATTAGCTGGGCATGGTGGCGCATGCCTGTAATCCCAGCTACTCAGGAGGCTGAGGCAGGAGAATTGCTTGAATCCAGGAGGCGGAGGTTGCGGTGAGCCGAGATCGTGCCATTGCACTCCAGCCTGGGTAACAAGAGCGAAACTCCATCTCAAAAAAAAAAAAAAAAAAAAAAAAAAAAATCACTTTGTTACTATAATAAAATTTAACAGGTAAAATTAGTGTGGCTATGTAAAGATGGACACTCCATTGCTATGCAGATCTTAGGTTTCCTGGGCCATGTCAAGAACCTTCCCAGAGGCAACTGAGCTCTGATGGTCTGCCTTCTCTCAGCTCTAAGAGCGGCCTCAACAACACTCAGCCAACAGGCATTCACTTACTGGAGGTCTAAGAGAGGGATAAGAGGTAAAAGAAAGCAACTGAGCTATTTAGAAACACTTAGCACTTTCGGCCGGGCGCGGTGGCTCAAGCCTGTAATCCCAGCACTTTGGAAGGCTGAGGCGGGTGAATCACGAGGTCAAGAGATCGAGACCATCCTGGTCAACATGGTGGAACCCCGTCTCTACTAAAAATACAAAAAATTAGCTGGGCATGGTGGCGCATGCCTGTAATCCCAGCTACTCAGGAGGCTGACGCAGGAGAATTGCCTGAATCTAGGAGGTGGAGGTTGCAGTGAGCCGAGATCGCGCCATTGCACTCCAGCCTGGGAAACAAGAGTGAAACTCCGTCTCAAAAAAAAAAAAAAAGAAAAAAGAAACACTTAGCACTTTTATTTTATTTTTTTGAGACAGGGTCTTGCTGTGTCACTCAGGCTGGAGTGCAGTGGCACAATCTTGGCTCACTGCAACCTCCACCTTCCAGTTTCAAGTGATTCTTCTGCCTCCTGCTTCAGCCTCCCAAGTTGCTGGGATTATAGGTATACACCACCAGGCCCAGGCAATTTTTGTATTTTTAGTAGAGATGGAGTTTCGCCATGTTGATCAGGATGGCCTCAAACTCCTGATCTCAGGTGATCCTCCTGCCTTGGCCTCCCAAAGTGCTGGGATTATAGGCATAAACCACCACACCCAGCCAGCTTCCTTTTTGATTAAAGTGCTAAGTGTTTAGGGCCTGGTGTGGTGGCTCATGCCTGTAATCTCAACACTTTGGGAGGTTGAGGCAGGAGGATCACCTGAGGTCAGGAATTGGAGACCAGCCTGACCAACATGATGAAACCCCATCTCTACTAAAGAATACAAAAATTAGCCGGGCATGGTGGCGCATGCCTGTAATCCCAGCTACTCAGGAGGCAGGAGAATCACTTGAACCCGGGAGGCGGAGGTTGCAGTGAGCCAAGATCGTGTCACTGCACTCCAGCCTGGGCCACAAGAGTGAAACTCCATCTCAAAAAAAAAAAAAAAAAAAAAAAAGACGCTTTCTCCAAAATATTTAACTTTTTTCAGTGGTAATATTTGACTAGTGGCAGAAAGATGGAGATACATTTTTTTTAAAAATTACTCATTAAAAAGAAAGTATAAGGCTAAAAAAAGAGAGGTAAATAGATACTTGTTTAATGTGGAGGGCAGAGGCTAGAGGAAAGAAAATAAAAGATCTCAGTCTTCAACCCAAAACCAGGCTCTGAATGGCACTAAAGCTTGGGACTTAGCTCCTGGGGTCTTCTCACAGGCAACTTCTAGAGGAGCTGGGCTCAGAGGAGCATCCAGTTTAGGACTGGGAGAAAAGTTAGGGCTAGGCGGGCAGGGTAGTGTACTGGTTAAAAGCTCAGCCTCGTGCACCTGTAGTCCCAGCTACTCGGGAGGCTAAGGCAGGAGAATTGCTTGAACCCAGGAGGCGGAGATTGCAGTGAGCCGAGATTGTGGCATCATTGCACTCCAGCCTGGCACCTGGTGACAGAGCAAAACTCTGTCTCAAAAAAAAAAAAAAAAAAAAAAGCTCAGCCTCTGGGCTGAAACAGGTCAGGGTTTAAGTTCTGGGATGTGCCCCTTAGTGTCTATGGGACTTTGGAGAAACTGCTTAACCTCCCTGAGCCTCATCTGTTATACAGGGATGATAATAGTACCTTCCTCCAATAAGGACATGCATGTAAAAGGGTGAGCATGGGGGTCGATGTTCCACCACTCTCTCTCTACTCATTGCAGAGAAAGGGAAACTGCAGGAGTGGACCTGCCAGAGGTAACCCAGAAGGTGTGGTCATAACTGGTCTCAGGTCTTGGGCACTCTGATGCTCAGGGTGAGAGGGGGCCAGTAGAAAGGGAGTTGGAATCAGAAAGACTTGGATACAAATCCCACCCAGCGGTGCCACTTACTAGTTGGGGCAGCCTGAGACTGATTTAAAAAGAAAAAAAAAAAGTCCATACCCCTCCTCTGTCGAGGCTGAGAAAATTAAATGATTTGATATAGTAAAGTGTGCAGGGTCAGTCCCAAGGCCTAATCTGATTAACTTTTGCAAGCGGCAGACGGATTGATATTCATGAAGACGCAGGGCCAGAAAGGCAGGAAAACTAGGTATAGGCAGTTCCGGTGATTTCTTTATTCTTTATAAACACCTGTTTCTACAGTACAACTCAGAGAATAAATAGAGGCACACAACTATAACTTCCACCACAATCTGCTGTTGAGGAGACATTCAGTGTGAGGCTAGGGGGCTAGAGGTGGGGAAGGTATTTGTATACTGGGGTAAGGGGAGGCCTCCATGATAAACTCTGCAGAGATCCCATCAGTAAGGTCTGATTGCGACCTGATGGTCAAGGCTCATGATAGAAGAGCTACAGTGAGTCAAATGCTCCTTTAGTTCCCCACAGTCCTAGAGTAGGTCCAAGTCTACCCAAACCCCAGGGATTCAGGTGAGTCTGATTTATTGGTCCACTGGAAGAAACTGTGTCAGCCCAAGCCATCACTACGAATTCAACTCACTCTGTGGTAGGGCCCGAAGTGGCCTAAATTTCTACCCTTTTCCCTGGAGTTAGTCACAAATACAAGTAATAAGATTACTGTTTACATGAGTTTCTTTCTTGACTGCCCCAAAAAGGTGTCCTGGTCCCCATCTAAGGAAGGAGACAGGCACACATAGGGATTATCTGCTGTAACTTGGTGAAGGAAGACAGCCTGTCTTCTAAAGGGAGAAGCAAATAGCACTCTTACCGAATCCTTCACAGGGGCATAGGCAGAAATGAGTATCAGTCCAATCAGACAAAGCGGAAGCCTGGAGTCATGATTCCAACCAGCATAAGGAGTAACACACGGAAAAGCTCTGCCAGCCAGGCATGGTGGTTCATGCCTGCAATTCCAGCACTTTGGCAGGCCCAGGCAGGCAGGAGGATCACTTGAGCCCAGGAGTTGGAGATGAGCTTGAGCAACATAGCTAGACCCTAGCTCAATTTTTTACAATAATAAAAAGAAAAGGTCTGGCCTTGACTTTCACAGGGCTGCTGTACTGAGCCACCCCTATTTTTTTCCTATTTCTCCAGGGTAGCACAGAGCACTGGCCCTAAGCTAGGGCTAGGATCACCTGTCCCCAAAGCAGCAGAACGAAGAGATTCTGTATCACGTGGCAGAAAATGAAGCAAAAGGGTCACAGCAGGCTGCACTGGGTAACCTGAGGTCTTAGGAACAGAGTATTAACCTGTGAGAAGAGGTGGTTCCTCTGTCCTCCAGCACACAAGCGTCAGGGAAAGATAGCACCGCCAACGACTGCTGCAGGCTCTGCTGGCCAGCATCCTCAGCACTTTTCTGTGGTCCAGTTCTGGATTGGCAGGTGACAGGGCACATATAAAGCCCTTGCTCCACTGTCACTGTCAACTTATCTCAGCTCTGGTTCATTTGCTCACCTCGAGTCAACAACGGGGCACTGGCTTTTCCCAATACCTGTCAGCTGATATCCACAGTGCTGTCAGGCGGTGAGATTTCTGGCTGACTTGGAGGCGCTCTGGGCCCGCTGAACAACTGCAGAACACTTCTCACGCCGCAGCAGCTTGTTGTTCTCAAATAGACCTTCATTGCGTGGGATTCCATGAGAACCATCGGGGAAAGTCAGCAGGCCTTTGAGGAGGGCAGGGAAAATACGGGCGTGACAATGGCATTCATGTCTCAAAGATTCCTGTATGTCGAGGCTGAAGAAGAGAAAAACTCTCTGCTCTACTCAGGAGTACTCTATTGGTGAGTTCAATGGATAGGGGTCAGGGCATGGCCGCTATGGATTGCAGGATACCCACAGAATTAAAACTAAACAGGCGTATTTCCACTCACATTATGCCCACCTAAGTCACCCATCATGCTGGGCTGCAACTTACCAAAACCATCTACTCTGCCATTTTTAAATTCCCCCTCAAAGGTCATGTTGTCATGTCGAATGAAGACTCCGACGCCATTAAACTTGCCCTGGGCAAACTCTCCCTCATACCTGCAGAAACACCAAGAAGTTAGCCTTCAGTGTGAAGTGAGCTGTCCAGATGAATGGAGTTGAGCAGCTGCTAATCTCTGTTATTTAATAATGCCAAGGAGCAAGCCAATTCCACCTGTCACATAGCTCCACCTACCCCAACTATTCCCAACCAGCAGAGAAGGATCAGAGAGTATGTATGACATGAAGCCCTGATCTCAAGGAAAGAAGATAGGATGTAAATGGGAGCGGGGTGGAAAGTCACTCACTTGGTTGACATTTCAAATTTTAGGTCTACTTAAAAAATAACCAATAAGAGAACTACTTATTCCTCATCTGTATACTGCAGAGAGTGGGACAAGCTCAGGATTGACCAGATATTTACCAGTGTCCAATTTTTATGTCAGAGCCTCCCTTATTTAAGGTAAAGAAGGAAATGACCTCATACCTACCTTGAACCATCTGAGAAGGTCAATACCCCAAAGCCATTAAAGAGCCCATTCTCAAAATGACCCAGGTAGGTGCCACCATCTGCAAACATCAGTTGACCAAAACCATGCCTTCGGCCTGAACAAAGAGAAGGATAGGTGTCAGGTTGGAAGGAGACAGCTTCAGGGTCTCTTCTTACTCTTTTAGCATCCCTTACTTGCCATCACCCTAGTCACAAAGAAAATGAGAAGCAGTAGGGCCAGGCACAGTGGCTCACGCCTGTAATCCCAGCATTTCGGGAGACCGAGGCAGCTGGATCACCTGAGGTCAGGAGCTCGAGAGCAGCCTGGCCAACATGGCAAAACCCTGACTCTACTAAAAATACAAAAATTAGCCAGGCATGGTGGCATGTGCCTGTAGTCCCAGCTACTAGGGGCCCTGAGGGAGGAGGATTGCTTGAACCTGGGAGGCGGAGGTTGCAGTGAGCAGAGATAGTGCCACTGCACTCCAGCCTGGGTAATAGAGTGAGACTGTGTCTCAAAAGAAAAACAAAAAACAAAAAGAAAAATAGAAAAGAAAACGAGAAGCAAACCTGGCTCCTGGGGCCTTCCCATCTTATCACTACAGATTTGAAGCAGGTCCCCCAAGTATGAATAACAAGAGCACTTCACAATAGCTAACATTTATAGTGTCTTTACTATATACCAGCCTCTCTTTTCTTTTTTTTTTGGAGACAGAGTCTCAATCTGTGACCCAGGCTGGAACACAGTGGTGCAATCTTGGCTCACTACAACCTCCACCTTCTGCGTTCAAGTGATTCTCCTGCCTCAGCCTCCTGAGTAGCTGGGATTACAAAGTGTTGGATTACAGGCAAGAGTCACTATGCCTGGCCTAAATTCTTGAGCCTTGAAAAATTGTACAGATGTGATGTGACCTTGCCTCCTTCAATCCCAAGCCTTTCTTCCTGGCTTTTTTTTTTTTTTTTTTTTTTTTTGAGACGGAGTTTCGCTCTTGTTACCCAGGCTAGAGTGCAATGGCGCGATCTCGGCTCACCGCAACCTCTGCCTCCTGGGTTCAGGCAATTCTCCTGCCTCAGCCTCCCGAGTAGCTGGGATTATAGGCACGCGCCACCATGCCCAGCTAATTTTTTGTATTTTTAGTAGAGACGGGGTTTCACCATGTTGACCAGGATAGTCTCGATCTCTCGACCTCGTGATCCACCCGCCTCGGCCTCCCAAAGTGCTGGGATTACAGGCTTGAGCCACCGCGCCCGGCCCTTCCTGGCTTTTAAATACCTGGTGGCCCCTTTAATATGGCCTGTTAGAGGAGACTTCCTGAGGCTCTTCTGGGTGGGCTGTATCCACCACAAGAACTCTCTTGAATTCTGTTTGAAAGGCATGACTAATCCCCCAACATCTTGCTTTGTTTTCTGGTCATTTCAGAGAGTAAACACAGCCCTATTGATGTAATAAAGCTCAAACCAGTGCTGCTGAGCAGGCTGTTGGAGTTGCCTAGTAGCTTTAAGGTGCTAACGGGGTACTGTTTTTTTCTATTTTTTTTTTTTCTCAACATAGAGACAGGCAACGTAGTTAGATATTGAGGGCACTGAGTCAGGCTGCCTGCTGTGTCTACCTTCTTGTTCTACCACTTAGACTTCTGTGATCTTGAGTAAGTTAGCTTCTCCTTGCCTCAATTACCCACCTGTTAAATGGGAATAATAATAGTATGTGCCTACCTCTTAAAGTTGTCAGGAGGATTAAATAAGATGATAAATACAAACTGCTTAGAAGACAGGCTGGCACAGGTGGGGTACTGTGGCTCATGCCTGCAATCCCAGCACTTTGGGAGGCTGAGGTGGGCAGATCACCTGAGGTCAGGAGTTTGAGACCTGTCTGGTCAGCATGGTGAAACCCAGTCTCTACTGAAAATATAAAACGTAGCCAGATGTGGTGGCAGGTTCCTGTAATCCCAGCTACTTGGGAGGCTGAAGCACGAGAATCGCTTGAACCTGGGAGGTGGAGGTTGCAGTGAGCCAAGACTGCGCCACTGCATTCCAGCCTAGGTGACAGAGCGAGACCCCGTTTTGGAAAAATAAAAAAAGAAAGATATAACTCATTCCTGGAGGTTGAATAAACCACAGCATTTTCTAATTCCTTTATTTAATCCTAAAATAGAGTAAAGGAAAGGCAGGCACTCTCTGGAATTAAATCCTGGAGTTGGAAATGAAGATCCATAAAGTTGGCTATATATCCTGATGTATTTGTCCTCCAGCAAGTGAAGTGTCCATCACTGGATACTCCCCCGGGGTCCTTCTCACCCTCCTTCCACTCGCCACGATATTCCTCCCCACTGGAGTAGGTGAAGGAACCTTTCGTCAGGGTCATGGTGACAGATTACAGGATAAAAGAATGAAAACTGTAGGAAGTAAGCAAAGGAGAACCAGTGTCATGGAAGGAAAGGACGGCAAAGCAATGTTGTAGATACAGTCTAAAGTCTGGTACATGTTGGCTCCCTTAGGCGTGTTTAACAAAAATACCCATGTCTCCAACCACCACCAGCACCATCATCTCCACTTCGGCCCAAGTTCTCTTATCTTCCTGCTTATCTTTTTTTTTTTTTTTTTTTGAGACGGAGTTTCGCTCTTGTTACCCAGGCTGGAGTGCAATGGCGCGATCTCGGCTCACCGCAACCTCCGCCTCCTGGGTTCAGGCAATTCTCCTGCCTCAGCCTCCTGAGTAGCTTGGATTACAGGCATATGCCACCATTCCCAGCTACTTTTTTTTGTATTTTTAGTAGAGACGGGGTTTCACCATGTTGATCAGGATGGTCTCGATCTCTTGACCTTGTGATCCACCCGCCTCGGCCTCCCAAAGTGCTGGGATTACAGGCTTGAGCCACCGCGCCCGGCCCGCTCCTGCTTATCTTAAAAGTTTTCAGCCAGTTCCTTTTTCTGTGACCTGGGATGGAAATGGAGGATTAATCTGCAGATGTTTACTTGATACCTACTACGTGCTCAGTTGATGTATAAAATACAGTATCTTCCCTTGACGAGTTTATAATCTAGGTAATAATACTAACCATTGAAACAGTGAATTATGCCAGAGATAATGTAATTAAGTGCCAACTTGGATGGCAGTGATCAACAAAGACACAAGACGGGCAGAATTTAAAACAAGCAGACAAGCAGTGGAGAAGGTAAAGAGCCGTTCCAGAATCAGACAACACAGGGAACAGGCCAGGGACAGTGGCTCACGCCTGTAATCCTAACACTTTGGGAGGCTGAGGTGGGAGGATCACCTGAGGTCAGGAGTTTGAGATCAGCCTGGCCAACATGGTGAGACCCTGTCTCTATTAAAAATACAAAAATTAGCTGGGCACGGTGGCAGGAGCCTGTAATCCTAGCTACTTGGGAGGCTGAGGCACAACTGCTTCAACCCGGGAAGCAGAGGTTGCGGTGAGCCGAAACAGCACTACTGTACTGCAGCCTGGGACAGAGCAAGATTCTGTCTCTAAAAAAGAAAAAAACAAAACAGGAAACACGGGAAATGAACACTCTAAGGCCAATGTAAACAGGAGATGTTCTATGGCAAAATAAGCAGCCTGATCTCACTACAGTTGAGGGTTTATTTGGGGAGTAATAGGTCTTCGTAGGTACATGCAGCCACAATCTTAAATTTGAAGAGAGGCCTGGTGCAGTAACTCACACCTGTAATCCCAGCACTTTGGGAGGCTGAGGTGGGAGGATCACTTGAGTCCAGGAGTTCAAGACCAGCCTGGGCAGCATAGCAAGACCTCATGTCAAAAATGTAAAATTAGGCCAGGTGCGGTGGCTCAAGCCTGTAATCCCAGCACTTTGGGAGGCCGAGGTGGGTGGATCACAAGGTCAAGAGATCGAGACCATCCTGGTCAACATGGTGAAACCCCGTCTCTACTAAAAATACAAAAAAATCAGCTGGGCATGGTGGTGTGTGCCTGTAATCTCAGCTACTTAGGAGGCTTAGGCAGGAGAATTGCCTGAACCCAGGAGGCGGAAGTTGCGGTGAGCCGAGATCGTGCTACTGATTGCACTCCAGCCTGGGTAACAAGAGTGAAACTTGGTCTCACAAAAAAAAAAAAAAAAAAGTAAAATTAAAAAATAGGTGGGGCGCAAAATGGCTCATGCCTCTAATCCCAGCACTTTGGAGGCTGAGGCTGGCGGATCATGAGGTCAGGAGTTTGAGACCAGCCTGGCCAACATGGTGAAACCCCGTCCCTACTAAAAATGCAAAAATTAGCCAGGTATGGTAGCAGGCACCTGTAATCCCAGCTACTTGGGAGCCTGAGGCAGAATTTCTTGAACCTGGGAGCCGGAGGTTGCAGTCAGCTGAGATCACGCTACTGCACTCTAGCCTGGGTGACTGAGCAAGACTCCATCTTGAAAAAAATAATAATAATAAAAATAAATAATAAATTTGAAAAGAACCTGACAGATTTAGCCCAACCTCTCATTTTACAGGAGAAATAGAAGCTCAGAGAGGTTGTAAAATTTGTTGGCAGCCTCCCCTGACTATATTAGTCCTTTTTTTCCTGTAGAGCACAGCCTCTGCTTTTAGGTTGGGCTAACTTAAAGAGACCTTTGAAGATGGGCATAAGAGCTTACAGCACACAAGGGAGGAAGGGAGGCCACCTCTCGGGGTTTGTGAACCAGGATGTAAGATGATGCAGGCAGTGTATAGGGAAAATGAATGTGGTAGCATCACGTGGGATAGGTTGGATCAGCAAGTCTATAGTCAGAAAAGCTTGCAAGGAAGGGAAATATGACAGTGCAGCAGATTGTAAAAATGGGCACAGATATTCTCCCTCCGTTCATGACCCTGCAATGTGACAAGGCAGATCCTCCCATTAAGAGGCAGAGTTGTCCGGGTATGGGGGCTCATGCCTGTAATCCCAGCACTCTGGGAGGCTGAGGCGGGTGGATCACCTGAGATCAGGCCTTTGAGACCAGCCTGCCCAGTCTGGTGAAACCCTGTCTCTACAAAAAATACAAAATTTAGCCGGGTTTGGTGGCAGGTGCCTGTAAATCTCTGCTGAACTCAGGAGGCTGAGGCAAGAGAATTGCTGGGACCCAGGAGGCAGAGGTTGCAGCGAACCGAGATTGTGCTATTGCACTCCATCCTGGGCGACAAGAGCAAAACTCTATCTCAAAAAAAAAAAAAAAATTAGCTGGTTGTGGTGGTGGGCTACCATAGTAGCTGTATTCCCAGCCACTAGGCAGGCTGAGGCAGAAGAATGGCTTAAACCCAGGAGGAAGAGGTTGTAGTGAGTTGAGATCACACCACCGCAATCCAGCTAGATGTGGTAGTGTGTGCCTGTAGTCCCAGCTACTTAGGAGACTGAGGTGGCAGGATCCCTTGAATCCAGGAGTTTGAGGTTACAGTGAGCTATGATTGTGCCACTGCACTCTAGCCTGGGTGACAGAGAAAGACCCTGTCTCTAAAAAATAAATAATAAAAGATGAAAGGGTGAATGAAAAGACCTAGGGAATTAAAAAAGAGATAGGGTTTGTATTTTTTAGTATATCAAATGACATACTATTTGCCTCTGTTTATATTGAATGATTTTTGGAGTACATTAATTCCCTTTTTTTTTTTTTTTTTTTTTTTTGAGACAGAGTCTTCCTCTGTTGCCCAGGCTGGAGTGTAGTGGCGTGATCTTGGCTCACTGCAACCTCTGCCTCCTGGGTTCGAGTGATCCTTCCACCTCAGCCTCCCAAAGTGCTGGAATTACAGGTGTGAGCCACCACGCCCAGTGTGAGCATCCGTGCTTTTAAAATATATTATCTAATGTCATCTCACAACAACTTTTTGAGGTGAGTATTATTAATTCCACTTTACACATGAGGAAACTAAGGTGCAGAGAGGATAAGCAAATTAACTAAGGCCATACATTAACATGTGGGAACTAACATGTAAAAGTTAGAATCAGAGCTCTGGCAGCTGGCCTTGCTGGCACAAGTTCTTATGCTAACTTATACCATCCTATCCTCTCTGGCCTCCCAGGATAACATGGTGGTGTTGTAGACTCTGCGCATAGAAGGACTTGAGTTCAAATCCGAGTTCACTATGCAACTATGGGCAAGGTATTTCAGCATCTCTACATCTCAGTCTCCACATCTACAAAGTGGAGATAACATGTGTATTTCACAGAATTGTCAGGTGGACTAAATTAAATATCTGAGAGTCAGAAAAGAAAGATAAAGGAAAGAGAATGGCATATATGTAAGTACCTAGAACACTGCCAGGGCCTGCCCACTAAATGTTAGTTTCTTTTCCTCTTTCAAAGTTTTATACTTAAACTCACACATTTACTTACTGTATTGAAAACTTCTATAGGTCTTTCCTCAGTAAAAAATGCTACCAGTGTAATTCAAACAACACCTGGAAAAAGAAAATGTCAGCAATTTTGACTAAAGAGCTGAATACTAAGTAGAGGGAAAACTATAGTTGCCACTCATCCACTCTGTATCAACATCCTACAGGATATTTTTATTTTGGCCTTATGTCATAATGATTTTTTTTTTAAGGAGACAGTGTCTCGCTCTGTTGCCCATGCTGGTGCGCAATGGCATGATCATAACTCACTGCGACCCCAAACTTGTGGGATCCAGCAATCCTCCTGCCTCAGTCTTCTGGGTAGCTAGGATTATAGACACACACCGCCATGCCCAACTACTTAATTTTTTTGTAGAGATGGTGTCCCACTATGTTGCCCAGGCTGATCCCAAACTCCTGGCCTCATGCAATCTCTGGACTTGGCCTCCCAAAGTGCTAAGATTATGGGCATGAGCCACCACATCCAGCATCATAATGACTTTTTTTTTTTAAGAGAACAAGTGGGCTAGGCACGGTGCCTCATGCCTGTAATCCCAGCACTCTGGGAGGCTGAGACAGGTGGATCCACTGAGTTCAGGAGTTCAAGACCTGCCTGGCCAACATGGTGAAACCCCGTCTCTACTAAAAGGACAAAAATTAACCAGGCATGGTGACAGGTGCCTGTAATCCCAGCTACTTGAGAGGCTGAAGCAGGAGAATCGCTTGAGTCTGGGAGGCAGAGGTTGCAGTGAGCTGAGATAGTGCCATTGCACTCCAGTCTGGGCCACAGAGGGGAACTCTGTCCATTTCAAAAAAAAAAAAAAAAAAAAAAGAAGAGAGAGACAGAGAACAAGCATCAGAACTTTCTTTTTTTTTTTTTTTTTTTTTTTTTTGAGACAGAGTCTTGCTCTGTCACCCAGGTTGGAGAGCAGTGGCATGATCTCGGCTCACTGCAACCTCCGCCTCCAGGGTTCAATAGATTTTCCTGCCTCAGCCTCCCAAGTGGGATTACAGTTTTATACCACCACATCCGGCTAATTTTTGTGTTTTTTTAGTTGAGACAGGGTTTTACCATGTTGGCCAGTCTGGTCTCAAACTCTTGGCCTCAGGCGATCCACCCACCTCAGCCTCCCTAAGTGCTGGACTTACAGGCGTAAGCCACCGTGCCCGGCCTTTTTATTTTTATTTTTTAAGACAGAGTTTCGTTCCTGTGGCCCAGGCTGGAGCGCAATGGTGAATGGTTCGGTCTTGGCTCACTGCAGCCTCCGCCTCCCGGTTTCAAGTGATTCTCCTGCCCCAGTCTCCCAAGTAGTTGGGATTACAGGCACCTGCCACCACTCCCTGCTAATTTTTGTATTTTCAGTAGAGACAGAGTTTCACCATGTTAGCCACGCTGGTCACGAACTCCTGACCTCAGTTGATCCTCCCACCTTGGCCTCCCAAAGTGCTGGATCTACAGGTATGAGTCACTGTGCCCGGGTGATTTTTTTGTTTGTTTGTTTAATGGAGACTGGTGATGGTGACTTTGCTGAGTAGCTTCAGCAGAGGGACCTCAACACCTTTTTTTCTTTTTCTTTTTTCTCTTTTTTTTTTTGAGACACTCTCACTCTGTCACCCAGGCTGAAGTGCAGTGGCTCGATCTCAGCTCACTGCAACCTTTGCCTCCTGGGTGCAGGCAATTCTTGTGCTTCAGCCTCCTGAGTAGCTGAGCTTACAGGCACCTGCCACCATACCTGGCTACTTTTTGTTTGTTTGTTTGTTTGTTTTTTTAAGATGGGGTTTCACCATGTTGGTCAGGCTGGTCTTGAACTCCTGACCTCAGGTGATCCGCCCACCTTGGCCTCCAAAGTACTTGGATTACAGGCGTGAGCCACCGCGCCCGGCCACTTTTTGTATTTTTAATAGAGACAGGGTTTCACCATGTTGGCCAGGCTAGTCTCGAACTCCTGTCCTCATGTTATCTGCCCACCTTGGCCTCCCAAAGTGCTGGATTTGAGCCACTGTGCCCAGCCAGAACGTAATGATTTTTCATACAGATATCAAAAGCCCAGAAATGGTCTGATGTGAAAATAGCTAGGCCTGACCACAGCAGGGCTCAGCAACATTTACACCTTGGCTCTGTCTCAAGTTTCATCCTAGCCATGAGGACAGATGAGTTCTAAGAATCCCTGTGTTCTTGTCCAAATAGGAGAAAAGATTCATTTCTTGCCTAAATGAAGGCCAACCTTGTGGAGACTCTTCTAGAGATGTTTGGGGGCCACTCCCATAGGACTTTCTCCCTTCTTCAGTTATCAGTCAAGAATTCCATTTCCAGTATTTCTCACACAGAAGATATCCAAGGCAAGGACCATTATCTTCTTGTAGTAAACTGCCTCCAAACCTCTGGGAGCTATTTTCTGAGAGATGATGCTGGTACTTGCTGTGTCATCTCTGTCTTATCAGTGTCTCAGAAGGTCAGCATCCAGTTTCAGGCTCACAAGCCTCTTATCACTGGCCCAGCATCAGAGTATGCTGGGTTAAAGGCCAACATGACTCCATTACAAATACAACATTAATGAGAGTATGAGAAGCAGTTTTCCATCAGAACAGAGGAAAATTCTTTCCAGTACAGATGGGCATTTTGATCAGGCTATCTTCAGCTCTTCCCAGAATTTTTCTTTCTTTCTTTCTTCTCTCTTTCTCTCTTTCTTTTTCTTTCTTTCCTTCTTTCCTTTCTTTCTCTCTCTCTCTTTCTCTCTTCTCTCTTTCTTTCTTTCTTTTTTTTTTTTTGAGACGGAGTTTCGCTCTTGTTACCCAGGCTGGAGTGCAATGGCACGATCTTGGCTCACCGCAACCTCCGCCTCCTGGGTTCAGGCAATTCTCCTGCTTCAGCCTCCTGAGTAGCCAGGATTACAGGCACGTGCCACCATGCCCAGCTAATTTTTTGTATTTTTAGTAGAGACGGGGTTTCACCATGTTGACCAGGATGGTCTCGATCTCTTGACCTCGTGATCCACCCGCCTCAGCCTCCCAAAGTGCTGGGATTACAGGCTTGAGCCACCGCGCCCGGCTTCTCTCTTTCTTTTTGCCTTTTTTTCCCCCCCAGCTCTTCCCAGAATTAAGTCACAGTACTAAAAGTCAGCTTATGGTTGAAATTTCATTTCTTCAAAGCAGAATAGAAGCTGAAGGGCTGTATCGTCCACTAAATCTTATAATTAACCATTCCAAAACCTAAACACCAAATTACTATTTATACAGAAAGATTATAGGAGCATTTCCTTTAGATGTTTGGCAGCAGTTCACCAACTTGTTTTCACTCAAAATTTGGAAGGAGTTATTGCAGTGGGATTTGAGGAGTCATATTCACTACACAGGAGTCAGGAAAAGCACTGCCTTGTATTTATTTACTTTTTCTCAAGGCTACAGGAAACTTCCAAAGAGTGGCATCATATACCTTATTCCAGAAGGACCACTAGAAGATTATTGAAAGAAGGAAATGTTTCTCCAGTTTGAGAGTTATTTATGGACAAAGTATTAGTTCTCAAGTTGTACACCAACCTCCTCCACCGGCTTTGTTTTTTGAGACAGAGTCTCACTGTGAAGCCCACGCTGGAGTGTAATGGTGTAATCTTGGCTCACTGCAACCTCCACCTCCCAGGCTCGAGAGATTTTCATGCCTCAGCCTCCTGAGTAGCTGGGACTACAGGCGTGCCAGCATGCCCAGCTAATTTTTGTATTTTTAATAGAGATGGGGTTTTACCATGTTGGTCACACTGGTCTCAAACTTTCGGCCTCAAGTGATCTTCCTGCCTTGGCCTCCCAAAGCACTGGGATTACAGGCATGAGCCACCGTGCCCAGCTCTTAACCACTTTTTTAGTATGCTGTTAGCTCTTGGGGATTATATCCTAAGTATTTTAAGGAAGCCAATGAGACCAGAAAGGTTACCTTTTTATTGCCAAATGTGGCAGACTGTATTTCCAAGATGTTTGCAATAGTATCTTCTGTCTTACATGCTTGTATACAATTTGACCTGGCTGCTGGCCCATTAAAAGGTGAAATCTACCTCCCCTCCCTTGAATCTGAGTGGGCTTGTGACTGCTTGGACCAATGGAACACAACGAAAATGTGTTCTGAGGTAAGATCATAAAAGGTGATGCAACTTCCATCTTGCTCACCAATATACTCACACTTGGACACCTGAGCCACCACATAAAAAGCCTGACTACCCAGAGGCTATCACTGAAAGCCAAGCCACACAGAAAAGCCATATACTGGTGCTCCAGTTGGCTGTCCTTACCTTTGAATCATCCTATCTCAGGTACCGGGCATCAGTGAAGGCGCCTTCAGATGATTCCGGGCTTCAGCCATTGAGCCTGTGTTCCATCCCGTATCAGGGAGCAGAGAGAGGACTCCCGTGACATCCGGTCCAAATTCCTGACCCACAGTATCCATGAGCATCATGTGGTTGTTTTAAGCGGCTAAATTCTGGGGTCCTTTGTTATATGGCAATAATAACTGGAATACCATGTTTCAACCTAACCCTGCCACCATCCTCTACCATTGGCTTTCAACAGTATATAGTACAAACTTTCATTCCATTTTGATTTAGGGACATATAGCAAATTCCCTTAGGCAGATGCTTGCCAGAATGATGTCCATCGCCAAGATGTCCATTGCCAATCAGAAGTGCTAATGAAAGGGAACACATGCAGAATCCATGGGTCTAAGGTCATGGTTGAATATATTTGGCTAGAAACTGTAACATGTGCCCAAACAGTTGATATTGTTGCTATTTGGGATATTGTCTGGGTTTTAATTTACAACTTTTATAATTAAACATGCTAATAAATAGCTGTATAGCTACTGACCCAAAAAGGAGTTTCACCAATAACTATGGTCAGAGACAAACCTGGTTTAACAAAATATGGCCAGTGCTGATGAAGATGGAAAGCCCAGTACTTTTTTTTTTTTTTTTTTGAGACAGAGTCTGGCTCTGTCATTCAAGCTGGAGTACAGTGGCGTTATCTCAGCTCACTGCAACCTCTGCCTCCTGGGCTCAAGCCATCCTCCCACCTTTAGCCTCCTGAGTAGCTGGGACTACAGAGACATGCCACCACACACAGCTAATATTTGCATTTTTTTGTAGAGATGGGGTTTCACCATGTTGCCCAGGCTGGTCTTGAACTTCTGGGCTCAAGTGATCTGCCCACCTCAGCCTTCCAAAGTGCTAGGAATACAGGTGTGAGCCACTGTGCCTGGCCCAATACTTTAATAAGAGATACAAATCAGTATCTGTATCAGTTAACCAAATCATCTTTTTAAAGAGAGTATATGGCTTAGGGGTTTAGGCTCCAGATATATACATGGAATCCAGTCACAAGCCAACATGATTCACACTTCTAAACAGACACCCACCCTTTCTGCACTCCTGACAGATGGGTTGCAAAAGATCAGTCCAAACATTTACATAAAAGAAAATTACTATTCTGTCCCTGTAAACCAATACATTATTAGTCTGCACTATAGACCACATTCTTGCTATTTTTATTTTCTTCTGCCCAGACCTTTCTTTTTTTATTTTCTTATTTCCAAACAGAACTCTGAGACAGTAATGAGAATTTTTGTTTCCATTCTTTTTCTAATTTTAAGAAATCAACTTATTAAAGAACACTTTGTATTCGCAGTAACCTGCGTCCAATTTAAGAGGATTTAAAAGAAAAAAAAAAATAGCATAAAGAGGAACAGGGCCAGGCATGGTGGCTCACTCCTGTCATCCCAGAACTTTGGGAGGCTGAGGCAAGAGGATTGCTTGCGCCCAGGAGTTCAATACCAACCTGGGAAATGTAGTGAGATCTCATCTCAAAAAAAAAAAAAAAAAAAGCCAGATGCGGTGGTGCATGCCTGCAGTCCCAGCTACTCAAGAGGCTGAGGTGGGAGAACTGCTTGAGCCCAGAATTTGAGGCTGTGGTGAGCAGTGACAGTACCACACCTGCACTCCAGCCTGGGCAACAGAGCTAGACCTTGTCTCAAAAAAAAAAAAAAAAAAAGTTGAGGCAGTGGGGTGGGGGAGATCCAGTTAGAGAATATTGTTTGGAGGCAGCCACCCTAACTACCCACATACACCTTCACACTGTCCCCACAAAACCACCCTTCCCAGGGTACAATAGTTCTTGTCGAATTACTTCAGTAATAAAGAAAGCAGTTCATAGGCTTTTAGAATCTTACAGAGGAGAAAATGGAGCCTTTGATAAACAAAAATTAGCCTTGTTAGGAACCTCAAACAAAAAGTCAAATATTCTATTTATTTATTTATTTTGAGACGGAGTCTTGCTCTGTCATCAGGCTGGAGTGCAGTGGCCCAATCTGGGCTCACTGCAACCTGCGCCAGTCGGGTTCAAGCGATTCCCTGCCTCAGCCTCCGGAGTAGCTGGGACTACAGGTGCACCACCATGCCCGGTTAATTTTTTTTATGTTAGTAGAGACGGGGTTTCACCGTGGCCAGGATGGTCTCAATCTTTTGACCTCACCTCGCCTGGTGCAATCTTGGCTCACGGCAACCTCCGCCTGCCAGGTTCAAGCGATTCTCCTGCCTCAGCCTCCCAAGAAGCTGGGGATTGCAGGCATGCGCCACCACGCCAGGCGAATTTTGCATTTTTAGTGGAGACAGGATTTCTCCATGTTGGTCAGGCTGGTCTCGAACTCCTGGGCTTAGGTGATCCGCCCACCTCAGCCTCCCAAAGTGCTGGGATTACAGGCTAAATATTCTTTTTTTTTTTTTTTTTTGAGACGGAGTTTTGCTCTTGTTACCCAGGCTGGAGTGCAATGGCGTGGTCTCGGCTCACCGCAACCTCCGCCTCCTGGGTTCAGGCAATTCTCCTGCCTAAGCCTCCTGAGTAGGTGGGATTACAGGCGCGTGCCACCATGTCCAGCTAATTTTTCGTATTTTTAGTAGAGACGGGGTTTCACCATGTTGACCAGGATGGTCTCGATCTCTTGACCTCGTGATCCGCCCGCCTCGGCCTCCCAAAGTGCTGGGATTACAGGCTTGAGCCACCGCGCCCGGCCTAAATATTCTTTTTTAAGTGTTTTAAAATAAGCTCGAAATAACTGTTTTTTAGTGTAAGTCTAACCACCTCTTTCCCCATGTGAAAAGTAAACAAATGCATATCGTTGCTAATTAAAGAAAGTGGGAAGAAAATACTGGCGCCAAAAAGAATGTTAAAAAAAAAAAAAAAAAAAAAAAGGCGATGATGACCTGAGGGTAACTGGGACTAGGGAGCAACACTGCCAGAATCCTATCCTATTTCAGGGGAAAAGGAATGCCTGGGCTGGGCTCCGATACAGCAGTTATTCCTGCTGGTACCTAAGCAGTTCTGAGATGCTAGACCGCATGGATACCACCCATCAACAAATTAAAGCATCCCATTCCCCCGGCTTCCATATGTGGGAGTTCTCTCCACCAGTGCGATAAACGCGGGCCCTGGGAAAACAAAGCCCTAGACCACAACAAGGCAACACCCTCTCGCACCCCATTTTCGCGTTACAGCCCGGCTCCTACCCCGGGGGCCCGCTCTCCCGCCTGGCAGGGTAGAACGCTCACACGGGTCTGCCATTCCCTCTGACGCAGCTTCGCGCCCCTGCTCGCCAACCGACTGCCGTGGGTTCTCCTGGGCCTCGACCCCCGCGGTGGAGACTAAAGGGTCCAGGTTCGTGTCCCACACAGGCAGCCGCCCTCGGGTCAGCGTACCCGAGATGGAGCCGCGCCCCCCAGCCGGGTCACCTCGTGCTTGTTCCTCAGTGCCCACCTGGCCGATTACAGTCTTTCTCCGCCCCCTCCCTCCCGCGCCTGCAGCCAACCTGGGGCCGGCCTTTCGGGATGACCGTCACGCCTCGACGCAGGGCTCCAGCGCCTCGGACTTTTCCTGGGCTCCCGGCTCCCACCTTGCTCTCTGCCACCTCCACCAGCGCTTGCCCCACTTGACGCCGCCATCCCGGCCACCGCACTGGCACAATCCCCGCTGCCCATTGGTTGTTTCCTAGGCAACCGCGAGCAACGCCACACTCCATTGGCCCAGCCCGTCTCCGCGCCATCTTTGTGCGGGGCGGAGTGTTTGCGAGCTGGGGCTGACTTTGTGAAAGAGGGGATGGTCCCACCTCTGCAACGCAGATAAAGACAGAGGATCCAGGTCTGGCCTACCAGAGGCCGTCTAGTTGAAATGGCAACCCCAGAGAAAACCAGACCTGCGCCCGAAGCAACAGTGACCATCAACGCGAACCGCTCTGATCCTGCTCCTGTCCCCACTGCTGTCAAGGGCCCCGCCGCGGAGTTTAAGGCAGATTCTAAATCCAGCTTCAGAGAAGCAGCTTTGTAAATTGTAACGCGCTGGACAGAACAGCCTCCAATAACTCTGTGCCAGACATTGTGATATCGAGACACTTTTGCATTCATTATAGGAATTTGTGCTGTCCTTGTCATTACCTAGATCCTTTGTGTTAAAATATAGTACCTGGCCAGGTGCAGTGGCTCACATCTGTAATCCTAGCACTTTGGGAGGCCGAGGCAGGAGGATTGCTTGAGCCCAGGAGTTCTAGATCAGCCTGGGGAATACAGGAGACTCCGTATCTGCAGAAAAAAAATTACCCAGCCTGGTGGTGGGTGCCTGTAGTCCCAGCTACTCAGGAGGCTGAGGTGGGAGGATCCCTTGAGCTCAGGAGGATGAGGCTGCAGTAAGCCATGGTCCTGCCACTGTACCCCAGCCTGGGCAACCTAGCAATCTCAAATAAATAAATACATAAATTGCAAACCAAAAAGTATCTGAGGCAGGTCTCAATCAATTTAGAAGTTTATTTTGCCAACGTTAAGGATATGCCAGTGACACAGCCTTAGAAGGTCCCAAGAACATGTGTCCAAAATAGTCGGGCTACTGTGTGGTTTTATACATTTTAGGGAGACATAAAACATCAATCAATACGTGTAAAATATATATTGGCTTGGTCCCAAAGCGGGTTTGGGGATGGCAGATTCCAGGCTGTAGGTGGATTCAAAGATGTCCTGATTGGCAATTGGTTGAAAGACTGACCTGGAACCCATAGAAGGGAATGTCTGGATTAAATTAAGGAGGTTGTTACTAAGATATGCACACACACACACACACACACACACACACACACACAGTTGTGGAAACCAAGGTTTTTATTATGCAGAGAAGCCTCCAGGTAGCAGGCTTCAGAAAGCATAAAATGTCAATGTTTCTGTTTTGTTTTGAGACAGGGTCTCCCTCTGTCACCCAGTCTGGAGTGTAGTAGCTGGATCATGGCTTATTACAGCCTTCACCTCCCAGGCTCAAGCAATCCTCCCACCTCAGCCTCCTAAGTAGCTGAGACTACCGGTTCATTCCACTATGCCTGGCTTATTTTTGTATTTTTTATAGAGATGATGTTTCGTCATGTTGCCCAGGCTGGTACTGAACTCCTAGGCTCAAGTGATCCTCTCACTTCTGCCTCCCAAAGTGCTGGGATTACAGGTATGAGCCACCACACCTGGCCAGTGTTTTTGTTTTGTTTTTTAAACCAGATTTAAAAAGATTTACAAGATTTAAAAAAGACTCTTAGTTCTCCCCTTGGTCAGGAAGAAGACCTGGAAAAGTCAGGGGATTTTCTACAGAATGTAGATTTTCACCACAAAAGACACCTTTGCCTGCTATCATGACAGATGGGGCCTGCTATCTGTCACGGTTGGTATTACTGCTACAAAGAGTCTGCTGTGTCAACCTTAAGGTCTCTGATTTTTTTTTTTTTTTTTTTTTTTTTTTTTTTTTTTTGAGACGGAGTTTCGCTCTTGTTACCCAGGCTGGAGTGCAATGGCGCGATCTCGGCTCACCGCAACCTCCACCTCCTGGGCTCAGGCAATTCTCCTGCCTCAGCCTCCTGAGTAGCTGGGATTACAGGCACGTGCCACCATGCCCAGCTAATTTTTTGTATCTTTAGTAGAGACGGGGTTTCACCATGTTGACCAGGATGGTCTCGATCTCTCGACCTCGTGATCCACCCACCTCAGCCTCCCAAAGTGCTGGGATTACAGGCTTGAGCCACCGCGCCCGGCAAGGTCTCTGCTTTAATGTTAAATGCTGGTCCCCGAGTTCCAAAAGGAGGAGAATATAATGAGGCATGTCTGACTCCCACTTCTTATCATGGCCTCAACTAGTTTTTCAGGTTAATTTAGGAATGCCTTTGGGCTGAGGAGAAGAGCCCATTCATTTGGTTGGGGGCTTAGAATTTTATTTTTGGTTTACAAAGTAAATAAATACATACATAAAATACAGTGCCAAGATTGGAGCAAATCCTCCCAAATACCATACACATCAATCTGTGTATCCATATGTTTACTTCTTAAACAATGTGAGTGTAGCATGATGCTAGGTTCTTTCAGGCTTGAAAAGCCATGATTGCTACTCTTATGGCATTTGTAATTAGCTGAGTATGTTGGCAAGTGCCTGTGGTCCCAGCTACTCAGGAGGCTAAGGCCGGAGAATTGCTTGAGCCCGGGAGGTCAGGCTACTGTGAGCCATGATTGCACTACTGCACTCAGCCTGGTTAACAGAGATGCTGTCTCAAAAACATACATACATACATACATACGTTAAAAAATGTAGTTTCTTGGCCAGGGGAATGACATACTAAAAGCAATATTTTATGAAAATTAATCTGGCAGTGACACTCAAGAGATGATGAGTGAGATATTGGAAGTAAAGTAGCAAACTCAGAAGTTATTGCAATAATGCAACTAAGACATCCTGAAAGTTTCATGTGACATCAGTGGAGATGAAAGAAAGGGAGTGAATATGAGACATATTTCACAGTGACATTTATTAAGAATCAAGATAGTGTTAAGAGCATGGAAACAGTCTGCCTGGATTTGGATCCAGCTCTGCCATTTACCAGCTGAATGACGCAGGCACATTACCTTTACCTCCCTGGGCCTCAGTTTCCAACATCACAGGAGACTGTAAAGCTGGTTCCATTAGTTAATCCATGTAATGCACTTAAAACAATGTTTGCCATATATTTAGCATTTGGTAAATGCCAGCTTTTCACATGTCTAGGGAATGTACTGACATTCTTCCCCACAAAAGGAAAATCAAGTTCTAAGAGGTAGATACAAAAATACATTCTGAATTTTTTGTTTTCCTTTTTTATTTTTTTTAGGTGGAGTCTTGCTCTGTCACCCAGGCTGGAGTGTAGTGGCGAGATGTTGCCTCACTACAACCTCTGCCTCCCGGGTTCAAGTGATTCTCCTGCCTCAGCCTCCTGAGTAGCTGGGATTATAGGCACACGCCACCGCGCCTGGCTAATTTTTGTATTTTTAGTAGAGACAGGGTTTTACTGTCTCTACTAAAGAGACAGCCATGTTGGCCAGGCTGGTCTTGAACTCCTGACCTCAGGTAATCCGCCTGCCTCGGCCTCCCAAAAGTGCTGGGATTACAGATGTGAACCACTGCGCCCTGACTGAAAAAAAATTTTTTTTAAACAAAAGACGGTGAGGGGTGCTATAGAGAAAAAAACTCAGAATTCCAGGGAGAACTCTAAATCTGGGATCTATCCTTTATCATAATTTGAAGCTTACGGGCTAAATAGGAAAAATGATACCAATTATCTATGTGGCTAGGAACCCTGGGACACAAGAACCAGGCATCGCTTGATTATTTGATGTTTAGAAAGGAAAAGGAACACTGCATGTCTTATAACTGAAAGGGGCAATTTAACCATCTGTATGGACGTTTATCTAGAGTGATTTATTTGGCCAAAAAAGTTTAAGACATTTCCTTGCATATAATTAAACAATAGTGCTTTCAATTTGGTACTTCTACTTAGCCATGGCAGTAATTTGATTCAAGAAAGAATGATGATGACATATCGGTGACTATGTGGCCGGTCATCATTTGTGAAAACTCATACCTCTAGTCTGCTGGTGACTTTAAGCATAAAAACAAAAACAACATCAACAATAATATCAGCAGTGATTTTTTTCAAAAAGCTACCATATGTTGAGTGTTCTTTATGTACAAAACACTATGCTAAGTGCTGTATTTTTATTTTTTCCCATTGGAGAGTCTTGCTTTATATGTTAAGTGCTTTACATAATATTATATTGATTCTTGGTTCAGTAATCATGGGGATGATTATTCCCATTTTATAGATAAAGAAACTGAGGCTTAGAGAGGTTATGTAACTCATCTAATACAACTGATCGTCATAGAGACTGGATTCAAACTCAAATGTCTCTGATTTCCAAGCCCCATGCATCTAACCATGGCTACATTTTTGAAGGTAGTATTTGTAAACATTTTTTTTTTTTTTTTTTTTGAGATGGAGTATTGTTCTGTCGCCCAGACTGGAGGGCAGAAGATTGATCACAGCAATCTCTGCTGCCCCGATTCAAGTGATTCTCCTGCCTCAGCCTCCCGAGTAGCGACGATCACAGGTGTGTGCCACCATGCCCAGCTAATTATTATTATTATTATTATTATTATTGTATTTTTAGTAGAGACAGGTTTTTACCATGTTGGCCAGGCTGGTCTTGAACTCCTGACCTCAGGAGATGCACCCGCCTCGGCCTCCCAGAGTGCTAGGATTACAGGCATGAGTCACTGTCCAGCTTGTTCATATAAATTTTAACTGAAACAGTGTTTGATGGATTTATTTTTATTTTTCTTATTGTTATTTTTTGAGATGGAGTTTCGCTCTTTTTGCCCACGCTGGAGTGCAATGGTGCAATCTCAGGTCACTGCAACCTCCACCTTCAAGGTTCAAGGTTCATTCTCCTGCCTCAGCCTCCCAAGTAGCTGGGGCTACAGGCATGTGTCACCACACCTGGCTAATTTTTGTATTTTTAGTAGAGACAGGTTTTTACCATGTAGCCCAGGCTGTTCTCATTCTGTTCTACTTTCCAGGCCCTTGGTAACCCAGCTTAACTCTGCTTCCCCTTGAATCAAGCTGGTTGCTGTCTGTTCCCTACAAGCTCTAGCCTTCCTCTTTTCCTCAGGTAACTCCTGCTTAGTGTACCATTTTTCCCTTCTCTCCCTTTTTTCCAGCAATCTAATTACACTCTTTCTTTAAGACTCAGCTCATAGCACATGACCCACTTAAAGCTGTTGCTCGATCCTTGAGCATTCTGGTTGAAAAAAAAATAAGAAGAAGAAAAAAAATAAAGCCTTTGCTGAACCTGCAGTCTGCCTCAATTAATTGGGGAACTGTTACAGAGTTTTGAGCTCATTTTGTTGGCTTTTTTCCTTCTACTGCCTCAGAAAGCCACATGCCTTCAGCTTGAGGGCAGTGACTTTATCTTCCTTCCCTGTCTCATGAATAATAATGTATTAAACACCTGCTGTGTCTAGACAGTGAGATTTTACAGTGTGAATAAAAGTGATGAACTCTTACCTCATGGTAATAAATTTTTAGGCTCATGGTACCATATTTTTCTTCAGTTAAAAAATAAGCATGGAGCATTTGGGCCAGGCACAGTGTAATCTATTGATTGGCTATTCGTTATTCTTTGTATTACAAGTTTATATCTTCACAGGAACTAAAAGATAATGGGTGAGGTAGACAGTCAGGAACAAAATGTTTTAAGAATTGCCCCCAGGTTTTCCTAGGAACTCCATAAAATAATTTAATTTTTTAAAAATAGACGGAGCCTTACTATATTGCCCAGGCTGGCCTTGAACTCCTATAAGGTTGAGAAGAAAAGAGAGTTTAGAGCAGTCTGAGCCCTGTGTAAGGTATGCACAGTTTATTGGCTCAAAGACATGAGTATGGGACTTCAGTCATGCGTTCCACACCTATATCCTGAGGCAATGGTTTTTTGCTTTAATTTTTTAATTTTTTATTTTTTGGTGGCACTATGGGCGGTTCACACCTGTAATCCCTCAGCACTTTGGGAGACTGAGGCAGGAGTATTGCTTGAGGCCAGAAGTTCAAGACCAGCCTGGGCAACATAGAGATACAGTATTTCTTTTCTTTTTTTTTTTTTGAGACGGAGCTTTGCTCTTGTTACCCAGGCTGGAGTGCAATGGCGCGATCTTGGCTCACCGCAACCTCCGCCTACTGGGTTCAGGCAATTCTCCTGCCTCAGCCTCCTGAGTAGCTGGGATTACAGGCACGTGCCATCATGCCCAGCTAATTTTTTGTATTTTTAGTAGAGATGGGGTTTCACCATGTTGACCGGGAAGGTCTCGATCTCTCGACCTCGTGATTCACCCGCCTCGGCCTCCCAAAGTGCTGGGATTACAGGCTTGAGCCACCGCGCCCGGCCGAGATACAGTATTTCTAAAATAATAATTTAAAAAGAAATCTTCAGGGGTTCCTAGGAAAACCTGGAGGCAATTGTTAAGACATTTTATCCTGGCTAGCTACTTCACGCATCACCTTCAAGTTCCTGTGAACTTGAAGTATAACATGACACTGTTACATCTACATAGGAAGTGTGTTAGGGCAACTGAGATACCAATTTGGGATACAAAGTACAATGTATAGCCAATCTATAACTTGTTATTTTAATGTATATTCTTGGTTAACAAATTAGGAACTGCCTCTTTTCCTTTAAAAATCTACTTCAGTGGCTCACACCTGTAATCCCAGCACTTTGGGAGGCCAAGGCGGGCAGATCACCTGAAGTCAGGAGTTTGAGATTAGCCTGGCTAAAATGGTGAAACACCATCTCTACTAAAAATACAACAAAATTTGCCAGGCGTGGTTGCCGGCGCCTGTAATCCCAGCTACTCGAGAGGCTGAGGCAGGAGAATTGCTTGAACCCACGGAGTGGAGGTTGCAGAGAACCGAGATGGTGCCACTGCATTCTAGCCTGGGCAACAGAGCCAGACTCCCATCTCAAATAAATAAATACATAAATAAAAATAAAAAAATTAAAACCTACTTTTAACTGTTGCTACTCTGAGTGCATATTCAAGGCGACTTGAATCTACGACACATGCTTGCAATCCTTAAGCTTGGCCCAAATATACCCTCTACTTATATTATCTGCCTTAGCTTCTGCCTTTTAGGTAGACAAGGGCTGGGATTTTTTTTTTTATTAAAAAATTTTTTTTTTTTTTTTTGAGTTTCGCTCTTGTTACCCAGGCTGGAGTGCAATGGCGCGATCTCGGCTCACCGCAACCTCCGCCTCCTGGGTTCAGGCAATTCTCCTGCCTCAGCCTCCTGAGTAGCTGGGATTACAGGCACGCACCACCATGCCCAGCTAATTTTTTGTATTTTTTAGTAGAGACGGGGTTTCACCGTGTTGACCAGGATGGTCTCGATCTCTTGACCTCGTGATCCACCCGCCTCGGCCTCCCAAAGTGCTGGGATTACAGGCTTGAGCCACCGCGCCCCGCCCAAAAAAATTTTTTTTTAAGGCTAGGCAAGTGAAGCAGTGGGAGTGGAGAAGGAACAAAAAAATCTGTAACTGGTTGTGATCAATTAGTTGTAAACACCACTGCACTTGGACCAGCCAAGGGCTGGGATTTTTAAAAACCTTTCATCAGGCCGGGTGCGGTGGTTCATGCCTGTAATCCCAGCACTTTGGGAGGCCGAGGCGGGCAGATCACGAGCTCAGGAGTTCCAGACCAGCCTCGCCAGTATGGTGAAACCCCGTCTTTACTAAAAATACAAAAATTAGTCGGGCGCGATGGTGCGCGCCCATAGTCCCAGCCGCTAGGGAGGCTGAGGCAGAAGAATCGCTTGAACCCAGGAGGCGGAAGTTTCAGTGAGCCTAGATCTCGAACTGCAGTCCAACCTAGGCGACAGAACGAAACTCCGTCTCAAAAAACCAAAAAACAAAAAAACCTTTCATTGAGGTAGAACGCGTAGCTTTGTTTCTTTGCTTCACTGCTGTTTCCCTACACTTAGAACACAAAGTACGTGCTCAATTAATGAATGAGTGCCTTACTGAATGAATGAGGTTATACAGATGACTTTCCTCCAATCTCACAGCCGGTTCAAAGTAGGCACGCAGAGTGACTGACAGGAAGGTTGCTGTTTTGAAAGCGCCCCAAGTCCGGTAAGCCAATCGGAAGCTAGGGGCAGCGCTGGGATAGCCGTGGGCAGAGGGCGTGTCTGACCCGAGGTTGGGTCCTGGAGCATGCGCGGTCTTCCCAGAAGGTGACGGGGAGGAAAAACGCGGAGGCCGAGATTGCGTAGGAGCAGGTTCTGATTGGCTACTGTTTGCGCGCGAGGGGCCGGGCCTATTCTTCGCCAAGTAAACAGGGCAGGGTAGAGGCAGGGCCAAGGAGGTGCCGCCACCTGGTTGGCCGGCCGGGGCCTGGGGGATGTCGCGGATTGGTCGCGGCCGCGAGCGCAGTGGTGTGGAGCGCGCCGGGTCCCGGAGCCGGCTGCCTGAGGGATGGACGAGACGAGCCCGCTAGTGTCCCCCGAGCGGGCCCAACCCCCAGACTACACCTTCCCGTCGGGCTCCGGCGCTCACTTTCCGCAGGTGCCCGGGGGCGCAGTCCGAGTGGCAGCGGCGGCCGGCTCCGGCCCCTCTCCGCCGGGCTCGCCGGGCCACGACCGGGAGCGTCAGCCACTGCTGGATCGGGCCCGGGGCGCGGCGGCCCAGGGCCAGACCCAAGCCGTGGCGGCACGGGCCCAAGCTCTGGCTGCTCAGGCCGCGGCGGCAGCGCACGCCGCTCAGGCCCACCGCGAGCGGAACGAGTTCCCGGAGGACCCCGAGTTCGAGGCTGTGGTGCGGCAGGCCGAGGTGGCCATCGAGCGCTGCATCTTTCCCGAGCGCATCTACCAGGGCTCCAGCGGAAGCTACTTCGTCAAGGACCCTCAGGGGGTGAGTGCGGGGGTGGGGACCGCAGCCGTTGGCTCGGGGCCGGCGGCGCTCCTGGGGAGTTTGGGGCTTCGCACAGCCAGAGGGAGAAGGGAGAAACTTCGCGGTGCCAGACGCAGGCAGGATTTAGAGATGCCACCGAGGACTGGAGCTGGGAAAGCTCTGCGGATTGGAGAAATAAATCAGAACCTACTTTGTGGGGGAGTGAGCGGAAAATGAAAAGAGGAAATTGACCAGATATAGGCCGGGAGCCCAACGGTGTTGTGGGGCAATCCTCGGCTGGACAGAGACCGCTTTCTAGTAGGGTACGTAGCTTCACATTGCTGGGACTGCTCTTCAGCCACTTACTTTCAGATTTGGGGCGTTAGGCCTGTTCTCTCTTTTTGGACCGACGGAACCAGTGTGTCATGGAGGAAGATGAGTGACCCATCAGGCAATCTGGGAATTCAGTTCCAGCCTTCTGTGTTGTGGAAGATGTCCCCTGCCACCGTCCCAGACGTTGAAGAAAGAGTGGGTGGCCTCACCAGTTTCATCTGCCCTGGTGATTGCTCAGTTCTGGGAAAGGTTCAGATCCTTTTTGACGACTCCAAAGTTTAGATAGAACTTGGAGTTTTAGAAACAGCTACTTTCCCTTTCATTTCTCTCCCAGGACTATCAACAGTCTGCTTTTCAACTAAGAGTGTTTGCCGACCTTTATTTTGTCTGCTTCCTGTGTATAAAGGGAATGGTGATAGGATGGGGCATGGAGTGACCAGGGCAGCTGAGAAGTGACCTTTATCCTTTTTTTTTTTTGAGACGGAGTTTTGGTTTTGCTGTCCAGGATGGAGTGTAATGGCGTGATCTGGCTCACTGCAACCTCTGCCTCCCAGGTTCAAGCGATTCCTGCCACAGCCTCCTGAGTAGCTGGGATTACGGGCATGTGCCACCATGCCTGGCTAATTTTGTGTTTTTAGTAGAGACGGGGTTTCTCCATGTTGGTCAGGCTGGTCTCGAACTCCCGACCTCAGGTTAATTCGCCAGCCTCTGCCTCCTGAAGTGCTGGGATTACAGGCGTGAGCCACCGCCCCCGGCTGACCTTTATCCTTTTGAGAACTGCAGAATTTAAGAAATATCAAGTCTTCCCTGTGTTCAGGGAGGTTTCAGGGAAGTTTTCAGGTGTGCTAGAATGGGTAATTGGAAAGGTGTATTGTTATTTAAGTTATGGGTGTCAAAGTTTCTTCAGATTTTCCTTGCATCTCTCCGGTGTGAACTCTTTAGATGTCCAGGGTGCTGTTTTGATAGGATTCCTGAGTGGTCAGGATGGACTGTTATCTGTAGCTCTTGGTTAGGTTCTTTGATCCAGTTATTCACCCAGAGTTTGAGTTGTCCCTGAATTAATCAAGAATTAGAGAACATTTCTGTCATCAACTCAGTTTACATAAATTTAGATGGGGAATGCTTTGAGAGTAATAGGTCTTTTTTTTTTTTTTTTTTGAGATGGAGTTTCGCTCTTGTTACCCAGGCTGGAGTGCAATGGCGCGATCTCGGCTCACCGCAACCTCCGCCTCCTGGGTTCAAGCAGTTCTCCTGCCTTAGCCTCCTGAGTAGCTGGGATTGCAGGCACGTGCCACCATGCTCAGCTAATTTTTTGTATTTTTAGTAGAGACGGGGTTTCACCATGTTGACCAGGATGGTCTCAATCTCTCGACCTTGTGATCCACCGCCTCCCAAAGTGCTGCGATTACAGGCTTGAGCCACCGCGCCCGGCCATAGGTCTTTCTAAGTTTCTTAAATAAAAGAGGTTGCAAGGTCAAGTGGGAACCATCATTTCTAGAAGCAAAAAAATGTGAGTGCCCTGAGATTTAAATGTTAGCCAGATGCTTTCTTTTCTTTTCTTTTTTTTTTTTCTTTTCTTTCTTTTTTTTTTTTTTTGGAGACAAGGTCTCACTCTGACACCCAGGCTGGAGTGCAATAGTGCATTCTCACTGCTCACTGCAGCCTTGACATCCCCAGCTCAAGGTCCACCTCAGCTTCCCAAGTAGCTGGGATTACAGCAATGTGCCACCACACCTGGCTAAAAATTATTTTTTGTAGAGACAAGAGTCTTGCCATGTTTCCCTGTCTGGTCTCAGAGATTCCTGGCTTCAAGCAATCATCTCCTGGCTCAGCCTCCCAAAGTGCTGGGATTACAGGTGTGATCTGCCATGCCTGTCCTTTTTTTGCGGGCGGAGGGTGTTTTTAGTTTGTTGACAAATGTAAGAAGGGGCTAATACTATCTTTGATAGGTACAAGAGAAGGAGGAATATTTTTGCTTTTCTTTCATGACACTGTTACAGCTGCATTGGAAGTGTGTTAGGTCAGCTGAGAAGTGATCTGGTGCTTTGACAGGTGGAAGTAATATGATCTCTTAATTCTACATGGCAGGTAAAGTGCTACCATCTCAGTACATAGGCCACAGAGAAGGACAGACCATAGGTATGTTACTTGGTGATTTGGGGATTCCAGTCTCTAAAATTTCCCAGCCACTATCTTTTCTCATAGGGCATGTCAAAACACAGATGCCCTGACAAAACTTTTTGATGTACCCATACTGCTTCCAGTGAAGAAAATGTGATTTAGAACAAAGGGCACTTTCGAAATGCTTGTGGTGGGTTAGACTGGCTTACAGACTTACTCTAGTTGGAATTGTTATCTTTGGCTCTGCTCCAAATTTATTTATTTTATTAAACAAATACATAGAATTTACTATATTCCAGCCACTGTTTTAAGTGCTTTGCAAATAATAACTCAATCTTTATAACGACCCTTGGAGGTTGGTACTGTTATCCTCACAGGTGAAACACAGGCCCATGGTATAACTAATTTTTCCAAGGTCTCACACCTAGTAAGTGGTAGAGGCAGGATTGGGCCCAGGCAGGTTGTCTGTGGAGTTCATGTTCCTCACCACTATCCTTTGCTCTCTCAGAGTCAGACATCAGAATTCTCAGATTCTGGCCAGGCGCAGTGGCTCACGCCTGTAATCCCAACACTTTGGGAGGCTGAGGCAGGAGGATCACTGGAGGTCAGGAGTTCGAGACCAGCCTGGTCAACATGGTGAAACCCCATCTCTACTAAAAATACAAAAATTAGCCAAGCTTTGTGGTGGGCACCTGTAATCCCAGCTACACGGGAGGCTGAAGCAGGAAAATCGCTTGAGTCTGAGAGGTGGAGATTGCAGTGAGCCGAGATTGCACCACTGTATTCCAGCCTGGGTGACAGAGTGAGACTCCATCTCAAAAAATAAAAAGAATTTCTAAATTCTCTTCTCAGCTACTGTATTGGTTAGCATTGAATTTGGCTATATGTGACAGATACTTTACAATAATGATGAATTGAGAAAAGTTTAATTTATGCCTCATGTAAAAGAAGTCTATAGGCTGGCACTCAGGTGTGCTCAGGGCTGGCATGACATTTCATTTTATTGGGGAGGTAGGCTTCTTCCTGCCAGTTGATCAGCCATTGTTAGAATATGGTTTCTACTTCATGGTCCCAGAGGGCCACTCAGGCTGCAAACATCTTGTCTGCTTTTCAGCCAGTTGGAAGAAGGAAAGAGGGAAGGTGAATATGCCCCCATCCTTTTTTTTTTTTTTGAGACGGAGTTTCACTCTTGTTACCCAGACTGGAGCGCAATGGCGCGATCTCGGCTCACCACAACCTCCGCCTCCTGGGTTCAGGCAATTCTCCTGCCTCAGCCTCCTGAGTAGCTGGGATTACAGGCACATGCCACCATGCCCAGCTAATGTTTTGTATTTTTAGTAGAGACGGGGTTTCACCATGTTGACCAGGATGGTCTCGATCTCTTGACCTTGTGATCCACCCGCCTCGGCCTCCCAAAGTGCTGGGATTACAGGCTTGAGCTACCGCGCCCGGCGCCCCCATCCTTTATGGCACTCGTAGAAGTTGTAGGAGACTCTTCTATTTACTTCCTGTTGTCTAAAACTTAGCTGTAGTAGTGGCTGGGAACAATAGTCTTTTTTTTTGCCCAAGTGAAAATCAGGGGTCTTGTGTCCAGGAAACAAAGGAGAACAGAGATTAGGAGAACCAGCACTTTCTGCGACAGCCACTTTTGGATCTTGGACAGCCTAAAAGATTCTTGAACATAACCGTCCTGTTCCCATTTCTCAATTTTGGATGGTTTCTGTCTCAGTGGGGACCAGGAACAGATGGAAAATGCTAGAAGTCATGGAGAGAGTGCACACATTACCCCTCCTCAGTTACCTCCTTGTGCTTCAGGTCTTAATGCTTGCTCAACTGCAAAAGGATTTTTTTGAGCTTTTTCTCTTTTGCATGGAGTAATACTAGATGTTCATATTGCCAAGAATCATAGGAGATCATGTGACTCACTAGGTTAAGAGGATTAAATGACGTAGCACACATGAAAGCCCCTGGTGTAGTTCCTGGCACTTAGTGGGGACAGCTCAATCAGAGTTTTTTGGTTTTTTTTTTTTTTTTTTTGGAGACGGAGTTTCGCTCTTGTTACCCAGGCTGGAGTGCAATGGCGCGATCTCGGCTCACCACAACCTCCGCCTCCTGGGTTCAGGCAATTCTCCTGCCTCAGCCTCCTGAGTAGCTGGGATTACAGGCACGCACTACCATGCCCAGCTAATTTTTTGTATTTTTAGTAGAGACGGGGTTTCACCATGTTGACCAGGATGGTCTCGATCTCTCGACCTCGTGATCCACCTGCCTTGGCCTCCCAAAGTGCTGGGATTACAAGCTTGAGCCACCGGCCGAGTTTTGTTTTTAAATTACATACGTGCTAATTGCTGGATTAGGGTTTCTTGGGTACATGGTATGTAAGGCTATAGGAGTTGGTAGATGATATTTAAAATCCCAAGACATACATGTATGACATACAAACTTGACTGCCTCTTAACATTTTAGTAAAATAATTTTATTATATTTTATTATATGTATATTTTTGAGACAGTGTCTCACCCTGTCGCCCAGACTGGAGTGCAGTGGTGCAACCTCAGCTCACTGCAGGCTCAGCCTCCCATTGTTGGGATTACAGGTATGAGCCACCATGCCTGGATGGTTTTATGTATTTGGACAAGCCCTTCCCTTCCTTTTATAAGAATGAATATGTAGCCGGGTGCGGTGGCTCAAGCCTGTAATCCCAGCACTTTTGGAGGCCGAGGCGGGTGGATCACGAGGTCGAGGGATCGAGACCATCCTGGTCAACATGGTGAAACCCCGTCTCCACTAAAAATACAAAAAAAAAAATGAGCTGGGCATGGTGGCTCGTGCCTGTAATCCCAGCTACTCAGGAGGCTGAGGCAGGAGAATTGCCTGAACCCAGGAGGCGGAGGTTGCGGTGAGCCAAGATTGCACCATTGCACTCCAGCCTGGGTAACAAGAGTGAAACTCCGTCTCAAAACAAAAACAAAAACAAAAACAAAAACAAAAACAAAAACAAAAACAAAAGAATGAATATGTAAATAAGGCTTCTCTACCTAAATAGCTAAATCAAGGACTGCTATTTCCCTCCAACCTGTACCGTAGAATACAGCATTTCTTGAAGCATGACCCAGGGACCTCGACCTCTAGGAGTTCCTTTTTGGGATCCACAGGTCAAAATTATTTTCATGATAATTCTAAGCCTTTATTTGCCTTTTTCATTCTCATTTACTTATAAGTGGAGAGTGGAGATGTCCAGAGATTACATGATGTGTGATATCGAAACAGATTGAATACTAAGATAGGAGAATACAGTTGTCTTCAATTAAGCCAGACATTAGATTTGCAAAAATGTAAAACAATGCCAGACTTATCACCCAAATATCTTTTGAAAATACAGTTTTTAAAATAAAAATATGTCATTTATGTTAACATGCAGTGAGTTTATTTGTATTAAGCATTATTATTTAATGAATTAGTATTAATAAAATAATTATAATTTTATAATACAAATAGAATAAATTGATAAATTAGTATTTATTATTAAGCATAGTTAAAACAAATACTTATTAAGTGCAGTTTGCAAATATAGCCTTTACCCACTTTAGCACATGCTTTGGAGTCCTTAATAATTTTTGTTTGTTTGTTCGTTTTTGAGATGGAGTCAGGCTGGAGTGCAGTGGCATGATCTTGGCTCACTGCAACCTCTGCCTCCTGACTCAAGCGATTCTCCTGCCTCAGCCTCCCGAGTAGCTGGGATTACAAGTGCCCACCACCATGCCTGGCTAATTTTTGTGTTTTTGATAGAGATGGACCTTCACCATGTTGGCCCGGCTCGTCTCAAACTCCTGACCTTAGGTGATCCATCCTGGCCTTCGAAAGTACTAGGATTACAAGTGTGAGCCACCACACCCAGCTTAATTTTTAAGAGTTTAAAGGGGTTTGAGACCAAAAAGTTTGAGAACTATTCACTTTATGTTTACCAAACTTTAACAGAAGACTTTTATAAAGGGTCATTTCTGTATATTTCACTGTGCAATATAAATGATATGCTTGGGACTATTTTACATTTTCGGTTCCTGGAGAAAGGGCCTCTTTTAGCATAGCGTGACACCTTCCTCCTTGTCACTGCTGATTAGATATAGGAAACCCCTGGGTTTCAGGTTTGAGTAATTTTTTTTTTTTTTTTTTTAGATGGAGTTTCGCTCTTGTTACCCATGCTGGAGTACAGTGTCATGATCTGGGCTCACTGCAACCTCCACCTGCTGGGTTCAAATGATTCTCCTGCCTCAGCCTCTCGAGTAACTGGGAATTTTTTTTTTTTTTTTTTTTTTTTTTTTTTTTTTTTTTTAGTAGAGACAGGGTTTCACCATATTGGCCAGGATGGTCTTAATCTCTTGACTTCGTGATCTGCCTGCCTCAGCCTCCCAAAGTGCTGGGATTATTACAGACCTGAGTCACCTTGACCTGCCCGATTCCAGTAATTTTTGTTGTTGTTGTTATTTGTTTGTTTTGAGAGGGTGTCTAGCTCTATTGCTCAGGCTGGAGTGCAGTGGTGTGATCTCAGCTCACTGCCGCCTCCACCTCCTGGTTCAAGTGAGTCTCCTGCCGCAGTCTCCTGAGTAGCTGGTACTACAGGCGTATGCTACCACGCCTGGCTAATTTTTGTATTTTTAGTAGAGACAGGGTTTCACCATATTGCCCAGGCTGGTCTTGAACTCCTGACCTCAAATAATCCACCTGCCTTGGCCTCCCAAGTCTTGGGATTACAGGTGTGAGCCACCGGGCCCAAGTTGCAGTAATTGGTTGTGGGTTCTGATACCAGCTGGTGTGTGGCCTCTTGCCTGCTTGTGTGATTTGGTTTTTATTCCCAGCTTCATGGACTGCTGCTGCTTAAGCTATCTGTACCTCACCTCTTCTTTGTTAAAAGGGGAGGTTAGTAAATGGGTGTTAAGAAAAGTTGTTTTTATAATGTTGGCATCAAACTGAAGCTCTCTCCTAGATACGATAAAGGAATTGAAAGAAGAGAAGAAAACCACAAAAATCTATTAAAGAAGAGAGCGGATGGTGAGAAAAAGTAGGCAGTAGTCATTTTCTTTTCCAGCTAAATACTTTCTGAGTGGTTTTAGGGTTTGTTCTCTTTGAATGAGGAGAGTATTCTTGATTATTCAGTGACATAGTTGATTTTATGAAGTGAACATTGGAAATTAGGCCAGAGGCTATTCTACCTCTCTGTCTAGGAAACCTACTGAATGCCTGCAGAATGCTTGCACATTGTTCTGCACAGGCTAGGTCATGAGCAAATGCTGACAGAATTGAATGGAACTGAGGCCTACACTTAATTCTGAAAGGCGCTTATCTCCCCTTCTGTCTCAATGCCCTTTTGTTCTTCTGTTCTTCATACTCTAATATTCTCTCATTTATCTAGTCCAGGCAGTATTCTTTAGTGAAACCCTTGTACTATTGACATACCATAATTATTCATGCTTTTGGAGTCATTGAAATGCTTCTGATTCTCCTTACGGTAGAAGGAACTTGAGACGTTTGAGAGAGGTCAGTCTTTAAATAACACTTGACTGCAATCTTTGCCTTCAAGTTCTGCCTTCTTTTTTGCTGTTTTTAAGTTTTTCTTTTTTAGAGACGGGTTCTTGCTCTGTCACCCAGGCTAGAGTTCGGTGGTATGCTTCTAGCTCATTGCAGCCTTGATCTCCTAGGCTCAAGGAATTCTCTCCGCTGAGTAGCTGGGACTATAGGTGCATACCACCACACTTGGCTGCTGCTGCTGCTTCTTCTTCTTCTTCTTCTTCTTCTTATTATTATTATTATTATTATTTTGAGATGGAGTTTTGCTCTTGTTGCCCAGGCTAGAGTGCAATGGCATGATCTTGTCTCACCAAGATTCAACTCCCAGGTTCTACTGATTCTCCTGCCTCAGCCTCCTGAATAGCTGGAGTTACAGGCATATGCCATTATGCCCAGCTCATTTTGTATTTTTAGTAGAGATGGAGTTTCTTCGTGTTGGTCAGGCAGGTTTCGAAATCTTGACCTCAGGCGATCCGCCTGCCTTGGCCTCTCAAAGTGCTGGGGATACAGGCATGAGCCACCACGCCCGGCCTGGCTAATTTTTAAAAATTAGAATCTTGTGGTGTTGCCCAAACTGGTCTCAAAGTCCAGGTGTCAGGCAATCCTGCCTCATCCTCCAAAAGTGCTGGGCTTACAGGTATGAGCCACCATGCTCAACCTTTCCTTTCTTTAGTAGTATTTACCAGTTGCCCTGGTATTTTTCAGCCCCTTGCAGTAGTAGGAGTGTCTTGGCCTCCCTTTCACTCCAGACCAGCTTACTGAACTCCTTGCTGTCCCGCAGTTGAACTGACTGTTGAGTTCTGGGACATGCTTCAGGTTGCCTTTTGGTTTTCCTGTCCAAGTTCCGGAGGGTTACAGTGAACTCATCAGTTATTCTCTGAGTTGTGAGCCTGTTGCTATTGCTGCTTTGTTATTCAGAGGCTGGGGTTCCAGGAGAGTAGAGACAGAGAAGACCACTGAAGCCCTTCGTTAGCTGCTTTGGATAAGAAAGTAATTCTGAAGACTTACAATGTGAATATATGCATTTTGCTTTTGCCAGTAAATAAGTAAGTTTATCTTGAAGAATAAATTGATTCTTTTTGGAGGGAGAAGGAGGAGTTCTATATTTTTCATGTCGTCCCAAATCCTTGCAAAGCATTTTTTAAAATATTTTTTTCTTTCTTTCTTTCTTTCTTTTTTTTTTTGCAAGGCATTTTTAAAGGAACTGGCTTCAAGATTGACCAATTATTGTTAGAGACATGGACCTAGCCAGTTCCTAATATGAGTACTGAGTTGGTGAAGCCAGATGGGTGTATGTTGTCTGCTGTGACCTGCCGTTCAGGAAGTGACACCCACAGAAAAATGTCTTATGACCCAGACTATCTTGAGTAGGCTGTGGGGTGAGGGGATATGGAGAGTCATATGATATGAGGATGAATCACTTGGATAGCGTATTTGCTTTTTTCTCTTGAATTACCAGTTTGGGAACTGGAGGGAATGAGATAAATGTTAAACAGCCTCAGAGGGCTGACTGTCCTATTGAATAAAACATTCAGGAGTGAAGGCCATAGTTTCTAGGCATCCCATATTTCCCAGGACCTTAAAGGATTAAGTTACTGTCTGCTACAAAAGATGGATTTAATCTGTGTGGCATCTCAGTCCTGGTTTCTTGCCCATCAGAATTACTTAGGAGAGCTTCATTCTAACCAAGTAGCAGAGTCTTTTACCTGCTGTGATTTTTCTCATTGGATAATAAGGCTGCGAGAGGAAATCAATCATTGATGAAGGAATTTCCTTAACTTCATCCCATAATACCTTCTTTTTTTTTTGAGATAGGGTCTCGCTCTTGTCACCCAGGCTGGAGTGCAGTGGCACAATCTTGGCTTACTACAACCTCTGCCTCCCTGGTTCAAGTGGAGCCTCAGCCTTCTGAGTAGCTGGGATTACAGGTGCATGCCACCACGCTGGCTAATTTTTATATTTTTTAGTAGAGATGGGGTTTCACCATGTTGATTAGGCTGGTCTTGAACTTCTGACCTCAGGTGATCTACCCACCTTGGCCTCCCAAAGTGCTGGAATTACAGGCGTGAGCCACCGTGCCTGGCCCATAATACTTTCTTTACTTCTTTCCATTGGTAAAGTTTTCAGTCTTTCTGTAGTTGATGTAGAACAACAGTTTGCATGTATGTAACTTTGGAAATCAGAGTTTGTGGTGTTAAGTTTCTGGCATACCACATACAGAAAGGTCCTGTAGGATAAATAGGGCAGGGGTGCATGCCAAAAAAGATAACGTGATCTGTGTTAGTTAATTCCTCATTTTTTTGGGGAAAAGATTACTTGAGAGCCCTTGATACGTGCATTATGATGTTATATCCTTTTGGCAGGCAGGAAGCAAGCAGTACTGTATTGGCATTAGATGCTGCTAGTGACTCAAGATCTACACTGAATTGGCTTCTGTGCCTTTTTTTTTTTTTGAGATAGGGTCTTGCTTGGTTACCCAGGCTGAGGAGTACAGTTTGGGCAATCTCCGCTCACCTCTACCCCATAGGTTCAAGTGATCCTCATGCCTCAGCCTCCCAAGTAGCTGGAATTACAGGCATGCACCACCACACCCAGCTAATTTTTGTATTTTTGGTAGAGACAGGGTTTCGCCATGTTGGCCAGGCTGGTCTGAAACTCCTGGCCTCAAGTAATCTGCCGCCTCTGCCTCCCAAAGTGCTGGGATTACAGGCGTGAGCTCCTGTACCTGACCTGCTTCTGTGTTTTGCTCCTAGAAACGTAGAAATTCATTTACCATGTTTGTTTGAAGCACGAAGTTAGAGGTGGGTATGTATATGAGGTAAAGGAGATGGAGAAGAGGGATAAAGAAGCAAGGAAGAATAAGAAGACATAATATGTTCTTTGGCCACAACCCTTTCTAGCAGTGAGTCTCTTAGCTGCACACATGAGCTGGTGTCTTCCTTCCCCTTACCAGCTGAGAGAAACCCGAGTCCAACTGTAAGTAGGAATTGTCTGCCTATGCCCTCTCATTTCTTTCCAGATTCCGTCCTGACCTGGTCTGTGGGCTATTTCAGTCAGCTCGCATTTAACATCCTCTTTTTCTTTCGTCTTTGTAGAGGATCATTGCTGTCTTCAAACCCAAGAATGAAGAGCCCTATGGGCATCTTAATCCTAAGTGGACCAAGTGGCTACAGAAGCTTTGCTGTCCCTGCTGCTTTGGCCGTGACTGCCTTGTCCTCAACCAGGGCTATCTCTCAGAGGCAGGGGCTAGCCTGGTGGACCAAAAACTGGAACTCAACATTGTGCCCCGTACAAAGGTCAGTGACCCATCTTCAGGAAGCCTTACTCCCCGCCACAGTTTTCTGGGGGGCTAACTAAGCTCAGCTGTGTGTTAGTGAGACCTTGGGTCCAGCGGGGCCATTTATACCCTAAGTCTGGGTTCTCGATCTTTTTTCGGGAGGATGGCAGGATTAGGCTCATGATTTGATCATCTGATGAAAGCTCTCTTTTAAAGGATACACATACAATTTTTGCATACAATTTTAAGAAATTCACAAACTTCTACTGTATGTTTATGGCTCCCTAGGTCTTTGAATTCCAGCTAACTCCAAGCAAGTTAGAAACCTAGTAACTTTGTGACTTACTCTCAGACTTCTGAGCTATTCCAGAATTTCCATAAGGTCTAAGACTGGCTGATGACAACTAAGCACTTCTGCAGGGTCTGCCAAGGAGGACTTCAGGATGGGCTGAGGGTTAGAACAGTGGTCTTGCTTGAACCCTACAGGGAACTGGTGTGCAATTTTTCTCATTTACCTTTATGCTATGGAATTTGGGGACTTGTCTGAATATATCAAAATAGGGGTGCCAGATCCAGGCAAATTCACACTCAGAATGGATTAATACACAGTTTGTATGTATGTGTTTTGGACATAGTTGAGGTCCCCCTTACCCCCACCAATATGCTTGAATACAGAATTGATTGCATACAATTTCAGGGAGTTTACTGACACCAGGCTAAGAGCCCCAACACTACAAGGTGTTCATGAAACTCACCAAGGGTTATGAGGGGAAGGAATCCACTGGTCAGCATATGAACATGTCAGGACACATCATTCACTGAGTACGTGGCTATCTGGAGTTTAGTAACAACTTAGGTGGAAGTCTCATCTGATGCCCTAAGGCTGCTGAGTCATCTAGTTCTGGCTCTTTGCTTAGTCTTAACTAGTCTATGCTAGTTTATTTAGTTATTTGCTAAGTAACTAAAACTAAATTTATTTAGTTATTTATTAAATAATTCTTTGAGAATCTGATGAAACCTATAGACCCTGTTTCCAGAAAAAGTACATATATTTGCAATTATTGTTTCATGTATAATTTTAGGGGGATGGTTCATAGACCAGTTGCAGTCTATCTGTTGACCCCCTAGGGACCATGCCTCTAGATTAAAATCCCCCTGCCTGAAGTTTTCTTTTCTTTCCTTTCCTTTTCTTTCTTGCTTTTGGAGATAGGACCTTGCTCTGTTTGTTGCCCAGGCTGGAGTGCAATGGCACGATCACAGCTCACTGCAGCCTTGACCTCCCAGGCTCAAGCAGTCCTCCTACCGCAGCCTCTTGGGTTGGGACTACGGGCATGTGCCACCATGCCTGGCTAATTTTTTATTTTTTGTAGAGACAAGGTCTCCCTGTTTTGCCCAGGTTGGTCCTGAACTCCTGGACTCAAGTGATCCTCCTACCTTGGCCTCCCAAAGTGCTGGGATTACAAGTGTGAGCCACTGTGCCCAGCTTTGAAGTTTTCTTCACAGGTTTAGATAGCAGACTCTATGAGCAAAGAGATTGAACAGCAGATAGAAACTTTCCTTCCATTTGAGAGGAAAATGTGACTATTGTGGATATTTAACCATGTCGGCTTCTTTGCTACTAAACTCCAAAGAGTTAGCCAACTAGTTTATAAGTTACAGAAGTCGTAGACCACATCTCAAGATTTCCCTCTCTCATTCTCAGCACCTAGCAAGTACTATATTTATAGTAAGCATTCATGAAGTACCAGCTGAGTCAGTAAATGAATATCAAATCATGAGGAACAATACTAAAGTTCTCCCAACTTCACGTCCAGGGAGAAAATGTTTGACCAGGCGTGTAGTTCCTATTTCACATCCAATCACTGCCTGGCCTTGTGCAGTTCATTCCTTCTCCTTATGCCTTAGTTTTCCCTCTCTGTGCAGATAGTTTTACAGCATGCTTTGAACATCTTGTATGATAATTAATGCTCTTAAGTCTCCTAACCTGAAATGCTTCTACGAGGCTCCTCTTAGACTCTAGAAACTTTTAAATTCTCCTTGCTCAGCACTCTGTAATTTTCTTCCTTTACTAGCAGACTGCCCCTGGCCCTATGCCTGCCTCCTCTGTTGGTGCTTCTGGAGTACGGTGCCCAAAAGTCAGAGGGCTTCAGTTTAAATTCTTGCTCTGCAGTTTTTGATTTGTGTAACACTTGGGCAAGTCATGTAACCTCCCTAGGCTCAGTTTCCTTACTGTAAAAATATGGATATAAATAGTTCCTACTTTGTAGAGTGGCCATCAATATTATACAAGACAGTCTATTGAAGCATATAGCCCAGTGAGTGCCTGGCACAATGTAAACCCTCCATATGTTAGCCTGTAATATTTTTATGAGCTATTCTAATCATTAGTGTCACCCCACAATCCCTTTCTTCCCTATTGTTGGTCTTCCTCTTTCCCTGCTAGAGAGCCTTCATGAGGCCTGAGGATCTTTTACATCAGAAAGTCAGCAACAACAAAAATACTTGCCTCTGCTGGGCACAGTGTCTCATGCCTGTAATCCCAGCACTTTGGGAGGCCAAAGCGGGTGTATCACTTGAGGTGAGGAGTTCCAGACCAGCCTGGCCAACATGGTGAAATCCCATCTCTACTAAAAATACAAAAATTAGCTGGGTGTGGTGGTGCGTGCCTGTATTCCCAGCTACTCGGGAGGCTGAGGCAGGAGAATTGCTTGAACCAGGAGCAGAGGTTGCAGTGAGCTGAGATTATGCCACTGCCCTCTAGCCTGGGCATCAGAGCAAAACTGTCTCAAAAAAAAAAAAAATACTTGTCTTCCATGAGACAGATGATATAGCACTTTGCAAGCTTAACATACAGCTACTCTCCTCCCTGTCTCCCCAACTCTTGTGACAAGACTCTATCCAGTTGATCAGAGCATCTCTCATCATAGAAACAGGGCTCACATTGCATTGGAACTGCAAATGGTAAGTCTCTAATTCTCACTGACTGGCTATCTCTGCTCTCTGCTCCTATGAGGTTTCAGGTTATGATGGTTTCATTATTCATGGGGAAAAAGTGGTTTATTGAGAAGAATGATAGAAAATAAATATGATGGTAGGGGGCAAAAGGAGATTTATGGCTTGAGAGAGCTGAGAGTTTCACTGTGGAAACTGGCAAGGTGGCCTTAGGAAAGCTCTTTTTCCTTCATTCCTATGCCTGAGTTTGCTTATTCGTAAGTCAGAGAGTGTCTGCTATAGTACCATGCACATCCATTTTAACTACAGTGTTAACCCGAAATAGTGGGGTGGAGGGATAGATAAGAGGGAGTTACTTTGCCTCTCAGGTTCATGGGAAAAATAGTTATTTGTAATGAATTCTACAAGGCTAAGGAAAACAGCTTTCTTTTAAGTTTGATTTTAGGTATTTATATGCTAAAACTCACTTGTTGCTGTCTCTGAAAGAAGTTTGTAACTTATTCATTCACTTAATACTTTTTTTTTTTTTTTTAAACAGAGTCTCGCTCTGTTGCCCAGGCTGGACAGGCTGGAGTGCAGTGGTACGATCTCTGCTCACTGCAGCCTCTTGCCTCCTGGTTCAAGTGATTCTCCTGCTTCAGCCTCCTGAGTAGCTGGGAGTACAGACACGTGCCACCATGCCCAGCTAATTTTTTGTATTTTTAGTAGAGACAGTTTCATCGTGTTAGTCAGGATGGTCTCTATCTTCTGACCTTGTGATCTGCCCGCTTCGGCCTCCCAAAGTGCTGGGCTTACAGGCCTGAGCCACTGCACCCGGCCGCTTAATAAATATTTAATGAGCATGTGCTAGGTACTATGTTAGGTGCTGTGGATGCTAATGTAAATAAGATGTTCTCTGCTTCCTCAAATCTTACTAGTTTTAAGGGAGAAGTTGGATATACAAGTGGATAATTACAAGCCAATGTGATGAGTTTGACAGTAGATGCACATGTGGATTATAATGATGTCACTGTAGTTTGACTTAAATCAAGTATAATATTTATGGCCCATTAAAATTTTTTTTGGAGTAGGCAATGTATACATCTAATAGAAAAATCAGAAGGCACATAGGGTAAATAGAGAAAATTTTATTCAGACTCCCTGCCATGCCTGTCTCCTGGCCCTTCAGTTTCCTTCCTCAGAGGCAGCCAGGATTACAGTATTTCTTCTGTAATGTTCCAGAGATAGTCTAGACATACACATAGCAGTTCATGTTTTAAATATGAATAATTTCACAAAGTAAAAAAAAATTCAAAAGGGCCTGAGCGCAATGGCTCATGCCTGTAATTCCAGCACTTTGGGAGGCGAGGTGGGACGATCACCTGAGGTCAGGAGTTCAAGACCAGACTGGCCAACATGGTGAAACCCTATCTCTACTAAAAATACAAAGATTAGCCGGGAGTGGTGACACACACCTGTAATCCCAGCTGCCTGGGAGGCTGAGGCAGGAGACTCGCTTGAACCCGGGAGGCAGAGGTTGCAGTGAGCCGAGATTGTGCCACTGCACTACAGCCTAGACAACAGAGTGAGACTCTGTCTCAAAAAAAAAAAAGAAAAATTCAAAAGGAAATAAAGTAGTATAGAGTAAATTACAACTTGTTTGTGTCTGGAAAGAAAATGGGCATTTGGCCTAATCTAACCCAGGAGGAGTAACAGTGTTAGTCCTTGTACTTCATACCAGCTGCTGTAACAATCCCTAAATCTCCGTGGTTTAATATAATAGGAGTGTATTTCTTTTCTTTTCTTTTCTTTTTTTTTTTTTTTGAGATGGAATCTCACTCTGTCACCCAGGTTGGAGTGTGCAGTGGTGCAATCTTGGCTCACTGCAACCTCTGCCTCCCAGGTTCAAGCAATCCTCCTACCTCAGCCTCCAAGTAGCTAGGATTACAGGCATGCACTGCCACACCTGGCTAATGTTTTTTCTGTATTTTTAGTAAAGACAGGGTTTTACCATGTTGGCCAGGCTAGTTTCGAACTCCTGACCTCAAGTGATCCGCCCTCCTTGGCATCTCAAAGTGCTGGATTACAGGCGTGAACCACCACGCCCAGCCAGGAGTGTATTTCTTGATTACATCTCACACTCATGCCAGATAGGCAGGTCTCCTAGATAACACGTCACTCATGTAGTAACCAGGTATCTGAGTTCTTCCATGGTGTGGCTCTGCTATTTCCCAGCTCTTCTTTCCTAGTTGCACAGATTGGGGGATGTGAATTAAGGATTGTGAGAGATTTTAGTTGCCAACAGTAGAAATGTTGTACATCCATAATTTTGTTATTATTTCATTGGCCCAAACTAGTTATCTTCCCTCTCCTAGTTGCTGGGAAGGTTAAACAATGTATTCTTTTCTGTGCCCTGGAAGACGAATAGTATTTGTAAACATCAAGGCATTTATTCTCTGCCATAGTGTTCTGGTTCCTTAAACTTGACTCTAACCTTAGTATCTCTTCTCTTTCACTGTAGGTAGTATACCTGGCCAGCGAGACCTTCAACTATAGTGCCATTGACCGAGTGAAGTCCAGGGGCAAGCGGCTTGCACTAGAGAAAGTGCCAAAAGTTGGGCAGCGATTTAACCGCATCGGGCTACCACCAAAGGTATAGATGCACCTGTGTGGCTTATCAAGGATCATGATTTACAGGGACGTAGTCATCCAAGTGGGAAGCAAGGTGCTACAACTCTAATATGGGCACATGAATAACCTGCCCTGAGTGTTCTGTCTAACTCATTTCTGTCAAGGGGCTAAGGTTTGGGGATTCTCCAGAGAGTTGAGACCTAACTTTTTACTTTACTCCTCTGGTCCATTTGGTCTTTAATTTGGATGGATGATCACTGTTACATCTGTTTTCTCTCTATACTTGCAAGAAAATGAGGAAGTAATGATCTTGAAAAGTTTCCCTCCCTGATTCAAACTCCATAGGGCCTTAATAGGTACCTGGCATACTCTAAAGGTTTTTGGACTTGGGCAGTAGGGAAATACCTTTGTTCCTTCCTCTTGGTTCTAGGTTGGTTCATTCCAGCTCTTTGTTGAAGGCTACAAAGATGCAGACTATTGGCTGCGGCGTTTTGAAGCAGAACCTCTCCCTGAGAACACTAACCGGCAACTACTGCTGCAGTTCGAGCGGTTGGTGGTGCTGGATTACATCATCCGCAACACTGGTGAGCAGCTGCAGGTGGTCCCATGCCCTGTGCCTGACTGTTGAAGCCCTGAGGCTTGCAGGGTTTGGGAGTCAGAGTGCCTTGTCCAGACACATCACATGTAGTTTTCGGAGGTGGTGAGGCCTGGAGTTAGTATTTACGTTTTATGTTACACTCTTTCCTGGTCCCAGACAGAAGACACTTAGCTCTTCCAAAGCACTGTGAAGAGTATTCTCATTCTTATCCCTAGTCATTCCTGGAGCCTTAAGACCTCTAACAGGACAGTCCTGTAGTCTTAAGACCTATAACAGACCTTCCTCTGACTTCTTGAGGTAGATGCTTAGAACACTGATATTTAAAAAAAAAATTTTCAGTCCAATTTAAATTCAACTAACATGGCAAAATTGACATGTATTGAGGACAAAAGTCTTTAAATTCAGGCCGGACGCAGTGGCTCATGCCTGTAATCCCAGTACTTTGGGAGGACAAGGTGGACAGATTACTTAAGGCCAGGAGTTCAAGACTAGCTTAAACAGCATGGTGAAACCCTCTCTCTACTAAAAATATGAAAATTAGCTGGGCGTGGTGGTGCACACCTGTAGTCCCAAGCTACTCAGGAAGCTGAGGCGGGAGGGTCACTTGAACCCGGGAGGCAGAGGTTGCAGTTGAAACAAAGAAAGAGAAAATAGAAAGGAAAAAATAAATAAAAAAAGAAAGATTGTTTCAAAAAAAAAAAGTCTTCAAATTCACCTTATCGGAGCTATATTTTGTCCAATTTTTTAATCAGTAAAATGCATATAACATAAAATGTATTATCTTAACCATTTTAAAGTAGTAGTAAATACATTCATATTGTTGTGCAACTATCACCACCATCCCTCTCCAGAGCTGCTGTTGTTGTTGAGATGGAGTCTGGCTCTGTCACCCAGGCTGGAATGTAGTGGCACAATCTCAGCTCACTGCAACCTCTGCCTCCTGGGTTCAAGTGATTTACCCACCTCAGTCTTCCATATAGCTGGGATTACAGGCACCTGCCATTATGCCCAGCTAATTTTTGTATTTTTGTAGAGGCGGGGTTTCACCACGTTGGCTAGGCTGGTCTTGAACTCCCGACCTCAGGTGATCCACCTGCCTCGACCTCCCAAAGTACTGGGATTACAGGCATGAGCCACTGCACCCGGCCTCCAGACTCTTTTCATCTTGTAAAACTGAAGCTCTATATTCATTAAACAGTAACTCTTCATTCCCCCTCCCCACATACTTGGCAACCACCATTCTGTTTTCTGTTTCTATTATTTTGACTAAGTAACTTGTATAAGTGGAATAGTATAGTTTATGTCTTTTGATGATTTGCTAATTCATTTAGCATTAATGCCCTCAAGATATATCTATGATTTAGTATATATCAGAATTGTTCCTTTTTAAGGATAAGTACTGATCCATTTTATGTGTATACCACATTTTGCCTATCCGTTTATCTTTCAGTGAACACTTGGGTTGCCTCTGCATTTTAGCTATTATGAACAATGCTACTATGAACATGGGTGTACAAATAACTCTTCGAGACCCTACTTTCAGTTTTTTTGAGTACATATCCAGAAGTGGAATTACTGGATCATATCTGGTAATTCTATTTTTAATTTTTTGATACTGTTTTCCACAGCAACTGTGCCATCTTGCATTCCCACCAGCAGCACACGAGGGCACCTTCCAACTTCCCCACATTCTCACCACTGTTTTCTGTTTTTTTCTTCTTCATATTTAATCTGCATCCCACTGAATGTTTTTTTCTTTTTCTATTTAATCTGCATTCTGCTGAATGTTTTCTGTTTTTTTGATAATAACCATATTAATGGGCATGAGATGTTATCTTGTAGTTTTGATTTGCATTTCCTTAATGATTAGTGATGTTAAGCATCTATATGTGCTGATTTGTCAATCATATATCATCTTTGGAGTTGTCTATTTAAGTCCTTTGCTCATTTTTGATTTTTTGTTGTTGTTATTGTTGAGTTCTCTATATATTTGTTTAAAGTTCTCTGTATATCAGATACATAATTTGCAAATATTTTCTCCCATTCTGTTGCCTTTATTTTTATTTATTTATTTATTTATTTATTTATTTATTTGAGACGGAGTTTCGCTCTTGTTACCCAGGCTGGAGTGCAATGGCATGATCTTGGCTCACCGCAACCTCCGCCTCCTGGGTTCAGGCAATTCTCCTGCCTCAGCCTCCTGACTAGCTGGGATTATAGGCACACGCCACCATGCCCAGCTAATTTTTTGTATTTTTAGTGGAGACGGGGTTTCACCATGTTGACCGGGATGGTTTTGATCTCTCGACCTCGTGATCCACCTGCCTCGGCCTCCCAAAGTGCTGGGATTACAGGCTTGAGCCACCGTGCCCGGCGCTTTTATCCTTTTCTAATATATGCACTTCAGACTTGAATTTTATCTTAAGCATAGTTTAGGTGTATTTAAAAAATTTTTTTTCCGGTGGCTCATGCCTGTGATTCTAGCACTTTGGGAGGCTGAGGTGGGTGGATCACCTGAGGTTAGGAGTTCAAGACCAGCCTGGCCATCATGCAGAAACCCCATCTTAAAAAAAAAAAAAAAAAAATCACTGTAATCAATAAATATAAAATACATTCTTTCCTTAATAGATGGAGAAATATTTTCTAATTTCCATTGTTGATTTCTTCTCTGACTCATAGTTTACTTAAAATAATTTTGTACCTGCTTAGGAGGAAAATTTCAAAATACACACAAGTAGAGAGACTGGTATAATAAACCTCATGTACTTGTTAACACCTTCAATAGTTATTATGTAAGGTCTCACTTCCTGCTATCCCCATCCCTGCTGGATTTTTTTTTTTTTTTTCAAAGAAAGTTTTGACTGGAACTGCTGGATTGTTTTAAATCAAATCTGAAACATTGTTTTATAGTGTCCATGGATGTATCCATATGTTCTTGAGGAGGTAAAGACATTTTTTTTCCCAGTATAATCACTACTTAATGTCCAGATTTAAACTATTTAGTGTTCAGATTACCCCAGTTGTCTCATAAAAATGTTTTTTATAATTGGCATGTTGAAATCATGATGTAAACAAGGTCCACATATTACATTTGGTTAATATGTTTCTTTTCTTTCTTTCTCTTTTTTTCTCTTTCTCTCTCTTTCTTTCTCCTCTCTTTCTCTCTCTCTCTCTCTCTCTTTCTTTTCTCGCTCTCTTTCTTTCTTTTTTTTTTTTTTTTGAGACAGAGTTTTGCTCTTGTTACCCAGGTTGGAGTGCAATGGCGTGATCTCAGCTCACCGCAAACTCTGCCTCCTGGGTTCAGGCAATTCTCCTGCCTCAGCCTCCTGAGTAGCTGGGATTACAGGCACGCGCCACCATGCCCAGCTAATTTTTTGTATTTTTAGTAGAGACGGGTTTCACCATGTTGGCTGGGATGGTCTTGATCTCTTGAACTTGTGATCCACCCGCCTCGGCCTCCCAAAGTGCTGGGATTACAGGCGTGAGCCACTGCGCCCGGCCTCTCTCTCTCTCTTTCTTTCTTTCCTTCTTTTTTTTGGAGATAGGGTCTCACTATATTGCCTAGGCTGGTCTTGAACTCCCGGGCTCAAGCAGTCCTCCCACCTTGGCCTCCCAAAGTGCTGACATTACAGGCATGAGCCACTGTGCCTCGCTAGGTTAATATGTTTCTTTTTGTTTTGTTTTGTTTTTGAGACGGAGTTTCGCTCTTGTTACCCAGGCTGGAGTGCAATGGCGCGATCTCGGCTCACCGCAACCTCCGCCTCCTGGGTTCAGGCAATTCTCCTGCCTCAGCCTCCTGAGTAGCTGGGATTACAGGCACGCACCACCATGCCCAACTAACTTTTTGTATTTTTAGTAGAGACGGGGTTTCACCATGTTGACCAGGATGGTCTCAATCTCTTGACCTCGTGATCCACCCGCCTCAGCCTCCCAAAGTGCTGGGATTACAGGCTTGAGCCACCGCACCCGGCTAATATGTTTCTTAAATGTCTTCAATTTAGGGAAAGTTTCACATCTTTTTTTTCCCCCTTGCCTTTTATTTGTTGAAGAAACTGGATATTTGCCCTTTAGAATTTCCACATTGTGGATTTGGCACCTTCCATTCTCTGTGTTTCCTGTAAATTTACTGCTTGGCTTTAAAGCCTTGATCAAATTCAGGTTTGATTTTTTTTGCTGTTGTTGAGACAGGGTCTCACTCTGTTGCCCAGGCTAGAGTGCAATGGTCTGATCATAGCTCATTGCAGCCTCCACTCTTGGCTCAAAGCTATACTGCCTCAGCCTGCCAAGTAGCTGGGACTATAGGTGCACAACAACACACCTGGCTAATCTTCCTTACAGTTTATTAATCTTCCTTACAGACATGGGGGCTTGCTGTGTTGCCCAGGCTGGTCTTGAACTCCCGACCTCAATGGTTCTTTGCCTCAGCCTCCCAAAATGCTGGGATTTCAGATGTAGCCTCTGCTAATATGCTTGATCTTGGCTTTTATCTTTTTAAACATATTCAGGATTTTATTGTGACATTTTAAAGTCTATGTAAGATATTTTTATTGTTTGGAACCCCTACAGATCTGTTTTAATTTTCAGTTGTTTCTCATTGTTTTTATTCCTGTCATCTTGTTACTTTGTGTACCTGGTTGTTTTTCATTGTCAAATACTGCCTATCAGAAATTGTAGAGCTATATGAAGGCCTAAGATTCTGTTGTAAATCCTGTCTTGAGGAAGAAGATTGCTTTTGGCAACCATCTAGGGCACTAGCAATCCAGTATCACCTTAATTTCAGGTGTTGAGGGGAGATTGGTTTATTTCCAGGATATAGGATTCAGGTCTTAACTCAAAGCATAGACGTTATACAAGGGTCCCTTCCCCCATCACTCACTGGATTATAGTGTTTGTGTCTCTAGCTCCCCAAGGCTATTATAATTGTTCTACCTCTCAACCTGTTAGCCACCTCTTTCCAAATCAGAAGGTGCTCTAGGAAAAAACAAGGTACAGTGCTGGGCTCCACTTTCTCCCATGGATTTCCTTTCTCTCCTAGGTCTTCACTCTTAAATTCTTTGTGGTTTTGTTAACATCTCCAATACCTTAAAGAGATCTAAAGATATTTTATCCAGCATTTGTAGTCATTCTCAGTAGAAGCGTTTGTCCAAGGGTCCAGAATACCTAGTCCACCATTACAGAAATTGAAAGTTATCCCCCTTTTCTTCTGCTAACTTTATATTTCTGTTCACAGATCGAGGCAATGACAACTGGCTGATTAAATATGACTGTCCAATGGATAGTTCTAGCTCTCGGGTAAGAGGCTGATCTATAGCTTAAAGAGGATGAGGAGTATTTGCATAATATAGAAACACATAAAATGGTCAGAGATATAGGTCATGTAAGTTCAGAAGAATCAGGGAAGCACATATGTTTAAAATTAATAAGGTAATGTTTGGTATAGTTTTTCTTAATGTGTGTTTCAAGGACATCCTACTGGCAATGTTAATAGGACTAGCATAAAGAAGAGGCCAAGAAAATTTGGAACATATTACGTTCCTTTCTTTGAACTTCATATTGCACAGTAGCATAGTAAAGGTCTGAGAAGTACTGCATTAAACAAACCTATTTAAATTTGATTTCTACTGTTTTAAAACCTTGAGCCACTTTTGTCACAACAGACCACAAGTTCACAGAACATCAGTTTGGAAAAAGCTGCTCCTGTAACTTTCTTTCCTCTCATTCCTTTCATCCTCCACTATACTTCTCTATCAGTGTTCAGTCTGTATTTTTTTTTTTTTTGAGACTGAGTTTTGCTCTTGTTGCCCAGGCTTGAGTACAATGGCGTGATCTTGGCTCATTGCAACCTCTGTCTCCTGGGTTCAAGCGATTTTCCTGCCTCAGCCTCCCGAGTAGCTGGGATTATAGGCACCCGCCTCCACACCTGGCTAATTATATATTTTTAGTAGAGACAGGGTTTCTCCATGTTGGTCAGGCTGGTCTCAAACTCCTGACCTCAGGTGATCTGCCTGCCTTGGCCTCCCAAAGTGCTGGGATTACAGGCTTGAGCCACCGCTCCCAGCCTGAGTCTGCATGTTGTAAAAAATTAGCAGAAGGCTACCTGGAGGAGAGTGAGATTGGTTTTCTTTCTTTCTTGATTCTTTTTTTTAAGAGACAGCATTGGCTGGGTGTAGTGGCTCATGCCTGTAATCCCAGCACTTTGGGAGGCCGAGGCGGATGGATCATCTGAGATCAGGGGTTCAAGACCAGCCTGGCCAACATGGTGAAACCCTGTCTACTTAAAATATAAAACTTAGCCAGGCATGATGGCAGGAGCTTGTATTCCTAGTTACTTGAGAGGCTGAGGCACGAGAATGGCTTGAACCTGGGAGGCGGAGGTTGCAGTGAGCTGAGATTGTACCATTGCACACTAGCCTGGGTGACAGAGCGAGCCTCTGTCTCCAAAAATAAAATAAATAAAAGAGACAGGGTCTTGCTCTTTCACCCAGGCTGGAGTGCAATGGTGCTGTCCTAGTTCACAGCAGCCTAGGACTCCTGGACTCAAAGCAGTCCTCACCTCAGCCTTCTAGTAGCTGGGACCATAGATGCAAAAATTGTTTAATTTTCTTGTTTGTTTCTTAATTGTTTAATTTTTTTGTAGAGATGAGATCTTGCTGTGTTGCCCAGGGTGAGGTTTCTATTCCTTATAACTTTTTTACTTTCTCTAATAGTGGCTCTCAAATTTTGTGCCTGAATCTTCTGAAGAGTTATTTAAAATAGTACACAGATTCTTTAGGCCTTTCCCTTAGAAATTGATTCATCAGGTCTGGTGTAAAACTCAGAATTCTGCATATTTAATAAGGCATCCCAGGGGATTCGGATGCAGGCATCCTGGAACCACGTTTCTTCTTCCTGTGATAGCACCCATGAGCCTGAGGTATGGAGCCACATAGTCAGTGACTGTCTTTGACTTGGGCTGCCACAGGTAACCTGCACACTCTTACATTCAGCTCTGGTCCTTCTCCTTTTTATGTATCACTGAAGCAGAAGAACAGACTCCCTTGGCAAGAGCAGCCAGCTCTTACCTTCCGAGGCTCTGTTTTCTCTCTGGAAAATGTAGTTGTCACCAGTGAAGTAACATCTGAGTCAAGGTCCACACAAAAGGACCTTGGCCAACTGATGTGGATGTTTTTTCTTCTGTTCTGCTTTCAGGATTCCCATTTTCTTTACCTAGGAGGAATGGCTTATAGTTACCTTTATTATTGTCATTATCTTTCTTACCAAGGACTGTAGCAACACCTGGGGAAGTGCACCTTTTCTAAGAACTGATTCTTGAACCTTTAACAAGAACAAGGTCACAGGTGTGGAAATGTGCTAAGTTCAGATAACAACATGGAAGCCAGTTAAGAGAGTAGCTCAAGAGAAGTTGAGTAAGGATTGTTGTCTTGAGGGAGTTGAGATAGTTGCTTTGCTACTACTTGGAGGGGCCTGAGGCAGATGGGATTCCTCAGTCATTAGTCTTTCCTTGCTCTTCAGGACACAGACTGGGTGGTGGTGAAGGAGCCTGTTATCAAGGTGGCTGCCATAGACAATGGACTGGCCTTCCCACTGAAGCATCCTGACTCCTGGAGGGCATGTGAGTCTCAAGACAATGGTGGTCTCGCTCTTCTCTTGCCCAGTCTGTTTTCTCACTGTGTAGTGGAGATGGTAATGTCTCTATTGTAGGATTATTCTAAAAATTAATGAAATATTGCAGCTCAGGCACTTTAACACTATGGCTGGCACATGGCAACTGTTTCATCATATAAGCTGTTTTTCTAATTTGTGTCTTCTATGATTTCCATTAGAAGCATAAAGGTGATTAGAAATTAGAAGCGTAAAGTTGATTTTTCTCATTGCTTCTTTCCATTCTTCTCATTCTTTCGGATGACTTTTTTTTTTTTTTTTTTTTAAGATGGAGTTTCGCTCTTGTTACCCAGGCTGGAGTGCAATGGCGCGATCTCGGCTCACCGCAACCTCCGCCTCCTGGGTTCAGGCAATTCTCCTGCCTCAGCCTCCTGAGTACCTGGGATTACAGGCACACGCCACCATGCCCAGCTAATTTTTTGTATTTTTTAGTAGAGACGGGGTTTCACCATGTTGACCAGGATGGTCTTGATCTCTTGACCTCGTGATCCACCCACCTCGGCCTCCCAAAGTGCTGGGATTACAGTCTTGAGCCACCGCACCCGGCCGACTTTTTTTTTTTTTTTTTTTTAAATGGAGTTATACTCTTGTTGCCCAGGCTGGAGTGCCAATGGCGCAATCTTGGCTCACTGCAACCTCCTCCTGGGTTCAAGCAATTCTCCTGCCTCAGTCTCCGGAGTAGCTGGGATTACAGCATGCGCGCCACCATGCCTGGCTAATTTTGTATTTTTAGTAGAGCCAGGGTTTCACCATGTTGGCTAGGCTGGTCTTGAATGCCTAACTTCAGGTGATCCGCCTGTCTCAGCCACCCAAAATGCTGGGATTACAGGCGTGAGCCACCATGCCTGGCTGAGGACTATCTTTTAAAATATTTTAATTTGTCATTTTATTGTTTTAGTGTGTATTTCCTGAAATATTTTTTGTTTGTTTTTATTTGTTATCTGAGGACTATTGTTCCATAATTTATTCTGTTTGTATCTCTAAATATAAGTTGCCTATTAGTGTTCGGTCTTCCTTGTTTTTTTTTTTTTTTTTTTTTTTTTGAGACAGAGTTTCGCTCTTGTTACCCAGGCTGGAGTGCAATGGCGCGATCTCGGCTCACCGCAACCTCCACCTCCTGGGTTCAGGCAATTCTCCTGCCTCAGCCTCCTGAGTAGCTGGGATTACAGGCACGCACCACCATGCCCAGCTAATTTTCTGTATTTTTAGTAGAGACGGGGTTTCACCATGTTGACCAGGATGGTCTCGATCTCTTGACCTTGTGATCCACCCGCCTCGGCCTCCCAAAGTGCTGGGATTACAGGCTTGAGCCACCGCACCCGGCCAGGTCTTCCTTGTTATATCTCCTACCCTGTTATAACTGAGAAGCTTTTGGAAGGGGGAGAAATAAAAGTAGGGAGCCACTAACCCCTTTTTCAGCATTAATCTTCCTTTTCAGAAGGACTATATTAGTGTCTCAGTGGCAAGTAGTTGCTTCTAGACCTTGCATCTTGGAAGGTCATGCAATGTTTGAGAAAGAGCCCTCAGCCCTGGGTTTGAATCTTGGTTCCTCTGCTGACTAGCTGTGTAATCATTACAGTTAAGAGAACTTGTAAGTTTTTGTTTCTGTTGTGTATCAGGGAAGAGGGATTCTCCTTTTGAAAGTGCCTTGATGAATGGAGGACACAGATAAGCAGGGACTTTTCCAACACCAGCTTTGCCTTTGGCATTTCCTCTTTTCAGATCCTTTTTACTGGGCCTGGTTGCCCCAGGCGAAAGTCCCATTCTCTCAGGAGATCAAAGATCTGATCCTTCCAAAGATATCGGACCCTAACTTTGTCAAGGACTTGGAAGAGGACCTATATGAACTCTTCAAGGTTAGCCCTGGGAACCTCAGCCCTGTTACACTATGGAAGAAGGAATTTCTAATGGTTTTTCTAATTGGTCCTGACACAAGCCAAGAGGAAATGCTAACATCTTTCTGACTTGAGTTAGCCAATGAATAGCAAGATTTCCACATGTGGACAGCAGGACCTGGTTTGGATGGGTTTGAGAGAAATGGGAAGGGGTGATAAATCACACTGATGTGTCTCTCCTGTGCATCATGTGGCTGCAGTGTATCTGCAGGGCTTTCATTTTAATATGGAGCACTGGAGCCTAGAGTTTGAGATGTAGAGGAAGATATTTACTTGTTTTTTGTTTACTCATCTGTAAAGCAGGGAGTTTTTGTGGGAGTAGTTGACTTCACCAAGCTGCCGAAGTCTTAACGTAGGTTTTCCTTACTAGAAAATTTCTAACTGGGGAAGAAAATGGGTTCCTATGAGGCATTCACACAGGTTTCGTCTCCTTCTGGTCTTCTTTTGCAGAAAGATCCTGGTTTTGACAGGGGCCAATTCCATAAGCAGATTGCTGTCATGCGGGGCCAGGTAAGCCTGGGACATTCTCCTGGTGTCTTTTTGGCTTCTCTCTGGGAGGGCTGCCTGCTCAGGTTGAGCAAATCTTTGAAGCTTGTGTTTTTATACCCTTTTCAGTCTGTGCTATACATTATTTTTGACTCTGCCCTACAAAGGAGAGGAAAGGTGGCCCTCCCAATTCTCCCACCTCTTTCCCGGTATCCAGTGCTTGGTGAAGCACTTAGTATGTGCTTATCTCTATGTTAGTTGCTAGGTAATTCATTGGTAATTAAACTAATGCTCCCTGTCCTGGAGTTGCTCAAGGCAGGCTGTATGTTTTGGTGGTTAAGATCTGGGCCCGGGATCCCAGCTGCTTCACCACCTGGAAGCTCTGTGGCCTGGGGCAATACTATCATTAAACAAGATAGTAATAATATATTGCACAGTTGGCTGGAGGATTTGACGAGATAATCCTTATCAAGCATTTAGTAAAAACAGTGCTGGGCACATGAAGCCCTCAAATATTGATTATGGTTATAATTTTGTTGTTATAGGTACAAGTTACATTATTCCTTTTCCTTCCACTCTACCTTCAAAGGGAGCTAAGGAAACCAAGGGGATTGTTGATTTTCCAAAGCATAGTAAAGAAATGGTTGAAAATGGTTTGAAAACTCTGTAGGGTACTGGTATTATGCTTATCACTTTGAAGTCTTAAAGAGAGCTGGGATGCCCTAGTGGTTAAGGGTATAAACTGTGGTCAGAGTGCCTGGGTTTTTGAAGCCTGGCTCTGCCATTCACTACCTGTGAGATTTTGGGCAAGTTACTTAATCTCTCCTTTCCTTAGTTTCCTCATGTGTAACATGAGATCGATAATAGTAGCTAAGACCAGGAATGGTGGCTGACGCCTATAATCCCAGCACTTTCAGAGGCTGAGTGGGCAGATGAGTTGAGCTCAGGAGTTCGAGACCAGCCTGGGCAACATGGTAAAACCCCATCTCTACAAAAAATACAAAAATTAGCCGTGTGTGGTGGTGCACAACTGTAGTCCCAGCTACTCAGGAGGCTGAGGTGGAAGGATTGCTTGAGCCTGGGAGGTCTAGGATGCAGGTAGCTGAGATCGTGCCACTGCAGTTCAGTCTGGGGGACAGAATCAGAACCCGTCTCAAGATAATAATGGTACCTGCCTTACAGAATTATGAGATAAATGATTTGAAAAAGTTGGAGTAGTACCTGGCATATTGAAATACCCATTTTGTAATATTAATAGCTGTTAGGATTATGATTTTTGTATACAGAAAGTTTAGTTTCTCCCATCTTTAAAAGGGAAGAGGATCTTCTCAGCCTTAATTCTGCATTTTCTTCTCTCTGCCATTTATCTAAAGACTCTGATGAGAGCACCTCCTGGGGTTGCTGAGCCCATTTTTCCTGGAATTGAGTTGGACAGAGACTTTTCTTTTTTGAGACAGAGTCTTGCTGTCACCCAGGCTGGAGTGCAGTGGCACGATCTTGGCTCAGTGCAACCTCTGCCTCCCGGGTTCAAGTGATTTTCCTGCCTCAGCCTCCCAAGTAATTCAAGTGCTGGAATTACAGACACCTGCCACCACGCCCAGCTAATTTTTGTATTTTTAGTGGACACAGGGTTTCTCCATGTTGGCCAGGCTGGTCCCGAACTCCTGACTTCAGGTGATTCGCCTGCATCGGCCTCCCAAAGGCTGGGATTACAGGAGTGAGCCACTGAGCCCAGCCTGGACAGAGGTTTTAAGAACTACAATTATTTTTTTTTTTTTTTTTTTTTTTTTTTTTTTTTTTTTTTTGAGACGGAGTTTCGCTCTTGTTACCCAGGCTGGAGTGCAATGGCGCGATCTCGGCTCACCGCAACCTCCGCCTCCTGGGTTCAGGCAATTCTCCTGCCTCAGCCTCCTGAGTAGCTGGGATTACAGGCACGCGCCACCATGCCCAGTGAATTTTTTGTATTTTTAGTAGAGACGGGGTTTCACCATGTTGGCCAGGATGGTCTCGATCTCTTGACCTCGTGATCCACCCGCCTCGGCCTCCCAAAGTGCTGGGATTACAGGCTTGAGCCACCGCGCCCGGCAGAACTACAATTATTGTAGCTGTCTGAATACCAGTAACATGGTATTCCTGCATTTCCCAAGTAACGTAAGGTCCCAATTAGGCTGGCAGAATTTTTGGAAACCTTAAAAGCCATAAAAGTACTCTGATATTACGGAACTCAGCATAAAGGAATAAACTGTCTTCCCCAATTGTTAGAGCCTCTGCGTCTGTTCATATTGCAATGTCTTCTCTAATTCCTTCCCAGCTCAGTCCCTTGCCAAACCCTTCTCCTGTCACTCAGATAGGGCCATTATTCAGGGTTACAGAATGCAGGGGAGGTTGTGGTAGTGCAGTTTTATTTCTCTCCATCTTATGCTCTTAATATCTTCAGAGGAGCTTTTGGCATCTTTTAACCTAGAGCGCCTACTTCCTACTACCTTAGGGTGGCCATCCAGCTCCTTCCAGCATGCAGATGGCTAGTATATCATTCATCTGCTTACTTTCTACCATTCACACATCAAAGCAAAATGGGCCTCTGCACTACAGAAATCTGACAAACCACAGAGAAAAGAGATCATAACCCTATTTACCCAGCGGAGCCATTATCACAGGATGGGCTTAGTCCAAGGGCTCTGAGATGTAGGGAAAGAGGGAAGAGGCCTCACAGGGCACAGTCAGGTGATACAAGTTGTTACTCAACTTAAACACTAGGAGTTAGATAAAGAATCTAGGGTCTGAGAGAAAGCCTCTTTAACATTTTCTTTTTCTTTTTTTTTTAAAGACAGGGTCTCGCTCTGTTACCCAGGCTGGAATGCAGAGGCCCAATCATAGCTTACTGCAGCTTTGAACTCCTGGGTTCAAGAAGTCCTCCCCCCTCAGCTTCCTGAGTAGGCATGCACCACCATTTCTGGGTATTTTTTTTTTTTTAAGAGGTGGGGGTCTCACTATGTTGCCCAGGCTGGTCTCAAACTCCTGGCCTCAAGCAATCCTCCCACCTTGGCCTCCCAAGGTGCTGCAATTACAGGCATGAGCCACCACGTCCAGACCAACATTTTCAAAGATAGTATTTATTCTTTAGTATTATGTGACTGCTATAATCTTTTTTCAATTTTTAAAAATAATTTTTCTTTTTTAATTCTTTATTCTCCTTTCCTTTTAGTCCAAGTTCCAGACTTATCTTCAGCTTTTTAATTTGGAAATTTTCAAACCTCAGTAAAGTTGAAAGAATGGGATCTTCTAGATTCTTCATTTGTTATATTTAGCCACATTTATCTCACATGTCTATGTACTATCCAATGATGTATCTGAATAATATCTAAATAATTTCTCTCTCCCTAGATTTTTTTTTTTGGCCAAATCTTTTGAAAATAAGTAGTAGACACTTTGACATGTTTAGCCCAGATACTCCAGCAATCTCCTTTCAGTTCTTCACCCTGATACTGAACTCAAGACTATTTGGAGCAGTGTAGGATGCCACTAAGTACGAAAACAATTAAGTAAAAAGGAAATTTGTTACCAATGGGATCCACTTCTGACCCCTGATCCCTGTTGCAGGTGTATCTCTGCCCTTTATAGGCAGCAGTTGTGTAAGAGGATATTTGTGGCTTGAGGGTGGTGTGTCTGTGTGATTTTAGGGCGCAGCCTAGCTTACCCTCCATGGTCTGTGATCTGGCCATGAAATCTTCAACATAGAGAGTTTTAAAGAAGATAGGACAACTTCAGCTTATGTACTCTTCTACCAGAGAAGATAAATGGTGGTGATACTAATTTTGACAAAGAGGAGAAACTGTCCTCATGGACACATAACTGAAATACCTGTAAAATACTGACAAAATATGGTGAGGGCCGGACTCAGTTGGTCACACTTGTTATCTCAGCACTTTGGGAGGCTGAGGTGGGAGCATCCGTTGAGGCCAGACGTTGAAGGGTGCAGTGAGCTATGATGTGCCAGTGTACTCCAGCTTGTGCGACAGAGACCCTATCTCAGGAAAAAAAAATTAGGGGAAACCAGGCAAATGCTTTACAGGAACTCTCTGTACCAGGCGTCCCCAAACTATGGCCTGCGGGCCACATGCGGCCCCCTGAGGCCATTTATCCTGCCCCCTGCCACACTTCAGGAAGGGGCACCTCTTTCATTGGTGGTCAGTGAGAGGAGCACAGTATGTGGCGGCCCTCCAACGGACTGAGGGACAGTGAACTGGCCCCCTGTGTAAAAAGTTTGGGGACGCCTGCTCTGTACCATCTGCAACTTTTCTCTAAATTTAAAATTATTCCAAAGTAAAAAATTTATTTTAAAACAAGATGATGAAGAGATAGTGTTAGAAGGAGAATCCAAATGAAATGTTGGCTTTTTACTTTTTTTTTTTTTTTTTTTTTGGAGACAGAGTCTTGCTCTGTTGCCTAGCCTGGAATGCAGTGGCGTGATCTCAGCTCATTGCAACCTCTACCTCCTGGATTCAAGCGATTCTCTCACCTCAGCCTCCCCAGTAGCTGGGATTACAGGCACCCGCCATCTTGCCTGGCTAATTTTTGTGTTTTTGTAGAGACAGAGTTTCATCATGTTGGCCAGGCTGGTTTCGAACTGCTGACCTCAAGTGACCTGCCCACCTCGGCCTCCCAGAGTGTTGGGATGACAGGCGTGAGCCACTGTGCCCAGCCAGCTTTTTACGTTTTACATTTACATCATCTTTGTAGGAAAATCATAAAATAGGGATGAACAATAATAAATAATTAAGATCACCTGTAATTTCTTGAGATCCAGAGATAACCACTGTCAACTGCCAGATTTTTTTCTTTTTCTTTCTTTCTTTTTTTTTTAAATTTGAGATGGAGGCTTGCTCCGTCGCTCAGGCTGGAGTGCAATGGCAGGATCTTAGCTCACTGCAACCTCCTCCTCCTGAGTTTAAGCGATTCTCCTGTCTTGGCCTCCCTAAGTGCTGGGATTACAGGCATGAGCCACGACGCCTGACCTGCCAGACACTTTTCTACACGATAGGAAGGTAGAATTTTAGAAAATAAAAGTGGGGTTGCAGTCTAACACTGGTTCCTTTTCTGCTTTCCTTTGCATCTAACAACATTGTGATTAGCTTCTATGCCAATACATTTATATATACCAGGCGTCCCCAAACTTTTTACGCAGGAGGCCAGTTCACTGTCCCTCAGACCATTGGAGGGCTGCCACATACTGTGGTCCTCCCACTGACCACCAATGAAAGAGGTGCCCCTTCCTGAAGTGTGGCGGGGGGGCCGGATAAATGGCCTCAGGGGGCCGCATGCTTCCCACAGGCCGTAGTTTGGGGACGCCTGATATATATATTTAATAGTTCCCTGGTTAAATTTATATATATTTTATTTTAATTAGGATAATTGTTTGTTATCCCTTAAATTATTAACTAATTTAATTTGTATCTTTTCACTATTATAAACAATATTAATTATATTTTTTTGAAACTGTTTTATGCATATCCATGAGTGTTTCCTTTGTCTTTAAAAATGGAATTGCCAAGTCAGAGAGTCTGTTCTTTTTCTTTTTTTGAGATGGGTTCTCAACTCTGTTGTCCAGGCTGGAGTGCAGTGGCGTGATCTTGGCTCACTGCGACTTCTGCCTCCCAGGTTCAAGCGATTCTTGTGCCTCAGCCTCCCAAGTAGTGGGATTACAGGTGTGCACCACTCCACCTGGCTAATTTTCTTTTTGAATTTTTAGTAGATACAGAGTTTTGCCATGTTGGTCAGGTTAGAATCTGTTCATTTTAAAGTTTTTATTGTCAGCCTGCCTGTCTGAAAGATTGTCCCACGTTCCAGCCCCACAGCCACGGAGGAGAGAGAGTCCTTTTTTTTTTTTTTTTTTTTTTTTTTTTTTTGAGACAGAGTCTTGCTCTGTCACCCAGACTGGAGTGCTGGAGTGCAGTGGCATGATCTTGGCTCGCTGCAACCTCTGCCTCCTGGGTTCCAGTGATTCTCCTGCCTTAGTTTCCTGAGCAGTTGGGACTACAGGTGTGTGCCACCATGCCTGGCTAATTTCTTTTTGTATTTTTAGTAGAGAACGAGATTTCTCCATGTTTGCCAGGCTGGTCTCAAACTCCTGACCTCAAGTTATCTACCCTCCTCAGCCTCCCAAAGTGCTAGGATGACAGGCATGAGCCAGTGTACCTGGCAAGTGTTTATTTTTCTGAACTCTTCCCAACTCTGAGTCATTCTTTTGTATCTTTACTAACTGGAGGGAAAAAGAGAAAAGATTTGTTTTCATTTGTGTTTTTTAAATGATTAGAGAGGTTTCCATTTTCCGTTGTTGCTCATTTCTACTTTTGTAAATAGCCTATATGCGTGATTTTCCATTGTTGTTTTTAAAAATTGATTTATAGGAGTCCTCTCTACTCATCTCCCTGCAGAGGCAGATCTGGAATGCCGAGGCCTCTCCCTCACCCATCTCCTTTTTCCCATTGCAGATCTTAAATCTGACCCAGGCCTTGAAAGACAACAAGAGTCCCCTGCACCTCGTCCAGATGCCACCTGTGATTGTTGAGACGGCCCGTTCCCACCAGCGGTCTTCTAGCGAGTCCTACACACAGAGCTTCCAGAGCCGGAAGCCCTTCTTTTCATGGTGGTAGCTCCAGAGGCAGGTGGAGGAAATACTGTCAGAGACTGGTGGGAAGAAGCCAGGGGAGTGGGGTGCAGGAAAAGCCAGAGAAGCCAGTGGAGAGCAGCACCTTTAAGAGTCCTCCCTCTCTGCTTGCCACCCTGCTCAGGGCTTTCCCACCCAGAGGGAGAAGCACAATCAGGACGAGTGAGTGCTCCTTGCCCTTCGGAGTGCTGGGGAGGCTGGAGCTCCACGCACATAATCCAGATGCCTGGGAAGGAGCGTCTCCCTTCCAGCATCTGCTGGTGGCAGGCTGGTACAGTCCATTTCTTCCCTATACCCTGCTCTGTTGCAATTCCCTATTATATTCTGCATCAGAAAAACAAACAAAACAAAAATTTAAATGCTTGTAGCAGAACCCCAGGTCACCTCATGTCCGAAAATCCAGGCTGAAATTTGCATAGACCTGACATTCAGCTGCCTTGCAGTTGCTTCCTCCCATGAGCCAAGGCGGTGTCAGAGGGCACCTGGATGACTTGCAGTACCATAGCACTGGGACAGACAGAAGCCACACCTGTCTTTTGGGTTTTTGCCAAGCCTCCTCCCATCTCCCACCAGTGCTGTGGGCTGGCTGCAAGCCTCCCGACAGTTCTCCTGGAAGGGAGGTTTTTGCTCTACCCCTGCCAGCACTTCTGCACAATCATATAGAACCTCTGCTCTCTGCCATGCTACAGCTTGTCTCTCTCTCAAGCAGAGGCAGGAAGAGTTAGTCTTAGCATTTATATTTTAATAGGAAGTTGACTCCCAGCCTGTAAAAGTGATCCACGAGGCCTGAGTGTATGCCAGGAGCTAAGTGGGTGAACTTATCCCACCTTGCTTCCTGAGTCCTTGGTCCCAATCTTCTCATTTGTTCCTGTCGTTTTTAAATTTTTTTCCCCTCAAGTCTTTTGATGTAAAAGTTCAATTTGTCTTCTGGAGTGGGTCTCTGCGAGGGTTCTGGGGTGAGTCTTGGCTTCTAAGAGGACAGGTTATTACATTCTTGGACTTCTTTCTATGCTACCGATGCTGCTTGGCGGAAGTAACAGGACTTGGATTCTGCCTCCTAAGTGGCAGTTTCCCTTTTCTCCCTGACTTGTCCTAGGCCGGTTTCTCTCTGGCATCCTGAGAAAGGCGGGGCCCACATGAGAGAGGCCTTCAAACTGCCCCAGGTCCTGCCCAGCTCAGTGTGCATCTTCTTGCTTCCATGTGTCTTTTCCCTGCTGCCTCGCCCCCACCCCCACTTGCCAGGTGTTTGAGCCCTTTCTACACCAAAGCAAAGAATGGCCTCAGGAGGGAGTAAAAAGGGTGCCATCTGTAGCTGAGGGGCAGGTATGTTCATGCTCTGGACACTTCACAGATCTGGCACCTTGCGATTGGTCAGTCAGTCTCAGAAGGAAACTATCTTGAAGGTTTGAAAAACAACCAAAGAAAGGGAGTGAGGACTATGGCTGCATGTCCTCTGTTTGCCCAGCTGCAAAGCAGAGGTGTGCAGCCCTCTGGTCAGCTGGTCCAGGCTGGTCCCTGCCAGTTCCCTTCCAGTCTAGCCACCAGGAGCCCTCTTGTCCCAGGCTTCCACCCAGCTGACAGGAAGAGTTTCTGAGAGCCAGATGTGCATGCCCTGTGGACGAAGGCACAGCTCATCTGCCTGCCCCAGCCCTGACAATCCCATGCAGCTGACTCGGGCACTGGCCTTGAGAACAATCTTTGAGAGGACACCTGTCCCCTGACTGTAGGAGCCAGAAGGGGACCCAGGTGTGCATAGCTCTCTAGACATCTTTACACAAACCTGTTGGTAAAGCACCCCATCTGGTGCTCAAGAGAGCTTGGGTGTCTAACAGGGAATCCGGCTACCTTACCTGGCCACAGCCTCCATACCAGATCTGCACATTGTCTTGATCCAGACAAGCTCTGTAATCAGAAGGAAATTGGGTCCAATGTAGAAGCAGGCTGGTCCTGGGCCTGGCAGGCAAGAGTGTGATGCATCCTTTCCCAGCCTTGCTCCACTCTCCCTGAAGCCTATGCTTAGGTTGCCTTGTATGTGGACTCTGGAAGAGCCAGGGGCCCAGAGTGCCAGAGTAGGCTTCTGGGTGGCACTCGTGGAACACCGTCCCTCTGCCAGCCATAGGCCCTGCCCCCAGCATCAGGGAATGGAGGCTGGGTTGCCAGAGTGCTGCTGCCCTGTGTCGTTCTTCTAATTCGCTGTAGAAATTGTACGTAATATATTTAAATCAACCAAATGTATGAATAACAAATCCAGTTCTAACCTTTTTTGTCCAGTTTCTTTGGGGGAAGGAAGACAAAGAAGGTAGGAACAGAGTTTTAAGGACACAGAAACCTGTGTTTCCATGGAGTTGCTGAGACGTGGCTCCTGGGGCTATTTCCCCCTAATAAAGGAAGATCCAGGTCCTCTTTCCAAAGTCCTGATGCTCTGAAAACCAAAAGTATCTTCATAACCCATTTGAAACCAAACCTGACCTGAACCTACACTGATGTGAAGCTATTGGTAATCATCATGTGTCCCTCTTAGTGTCTCTTTCTTGCAGAAATGTTAATATATTTTATGAGATTCCCTACTAGGGATTATACAGTATTTGCCCTATTTCCTAAAAGCCAAAAAATAAAAAATCTGATTTCCAAAATCATCTAGTGCCAAAGGCTTGGGATAAGAAATGTGGACCTACAGGCCAGGCCTGGTGGCTCACACCTGTAATCCCAGCACTTTGGGAGGCCGAGGCAGGTGGATCACTTGAGGTCAGGAGTTTGAGACCAGCCTGGCCAGCATAGTGAAACCTCTTCTCTACTAAAAATAAAAAAATTAGCTAGGTGTGGTGGTTTGCATCTGTCATTCCAGCTACTCAGAAGGTTGAGGCAGGAGGATTGCTTGAACCTGGGAGGCAAAGGCTGCAGTGAGCCGAGATTGCATCACTGCACTCCAGCCTGGGTGAGAAAGCGAGACCCTGTCTCAAAAAATAAGAGGACCTACCTACACAGGTAGTAGTGGCTCCTCCTCAGAGTACATGCCTTGTGTACATCACTGCCCCACTTTGAACCCTGAATAATCAAGCATAGACGGTGGGTGGAGAGGGAGAAGAAAGCTAATGAGCACAGAGTATGCTTCTCTTGAGGTGGAGCTAGAACTGCGGGAAATACCCCTCCCTTCAAGGGTTTCCAGGCCATGGGAGGCCTAAGATATAATGCAGGCAGCTTCAGAACAATTGGTCCACCTTGGGATGATCAGCCCGTAAGGATGAAGAAGCCAAATGAGGAGCTGGCACCACTAGTTTGGCTGCAGATTAAGCCAGCCCAAGGCCCCAGCCTGCTGTGCAGGGCTGGCCATGACAGCCTTCCCCTTTCTCCTCTTGTGGATCAGGACTGCTGTGGTGACTCCTATCTCTACTCTGGATCCAACAGGCTCTGGAAAAGGAGCCTGTGGTCCAGGGGCCCAAGGGCATATGGGTGAAAAAAGAAGAGGGAGGTGAAAAGGAGAGGAGGCCAGCCCTGATTTTTCCTTCCTGGGGATACTCTTGCCCCTCCCACTCTGTTTTGGGTCCTCCCCTTTTGTGACAGACTCACACAGCTCTTGATACAAATGTTTTTATTTGCCACTTAAACCATGGTTTCCCTGTGCTACCCTGATGGTGTGCGGGTGGAACCATGGTTTACAGTAGTAGCAGGTAGATAGTAGCGTGAATGGTGAAATGCTGCATCAAGTGTCTGTCGCTTGGCTCCCAGGGGAATATCATGCAGCCCAGGAATAGTGTTAGATTGAGAAGGGCCGAGGCAGGAACAGTCGCTGTTTCTCCTCATTTTGGTGAGGAATGGGTCCCACATAATGGAGGGCCCAGCAGAAGCATCCAGTTCTGTTCTGAACGGAGCAGGCCAGTGGCAGCCGTCTGTTCCTTCTTCACCTCTGAAGGCCCTGTGGTAAAAGGGAAGATACTGCCATTCCTGGCTCTTTCCCTGGATCAGTGTCTGATCTGGTGGAGGTAGCTTGTGGGGCCTGGCTTCCTCCAGTTCCGGCGGATCCTGGCACTTGTCCTCCTAGAGTGCAGATACTGCTCGCTGGAGGCTGTCTCCGTGGCACTCTGTGGGTCAGCCAGTGGAGAGGGGGGTTCTGGGATTCTGCAGAGAACAAGTGTAAGATTAGCCAACATCAATAGGGAGAATGGGATGGGGACTTGAAGAGACTGTTCATGGTGGACCATAAAACATATTTAGAGCAAAATGAGGCCAGGGCTCTGGGCTTGTCTTTCTGCCTCTGAGAACTATCTGACTAGACAAAGTTTGCAGATTTTTCTGCAGTAGAAAGCATTAGACTGGATCAGGGTATGCAAAACTTGACATTTCTTCATCCTCATCCTGTACTCATGGCAGATGTCGTTAATCGGTCATACTATTAAACTGGTTTTAAACAGTGACTGCTAATCATTTGGAGTTAAATACAAGCAGTGACACTGACTTGGCATCTCAGGGCCTGATGCCCTCCAGGCCTGTTCAGGTCTGATGTTCTGATTGTGGGCCCCAGAGATGGCAGCAGACAAAGGAAGCCCAGAGCATCACCCATAGTGACTGGGTGAGGCCAACTGGCTCAGCTCCATCCCTTTGGGTTCACTGTTCCTGGGCTGGCAGTGGCCTAGGCAAAGAAGTGGCCAATAAGGGAGACTGGGGAGAGATCTCTAGATAAAAGGTTTTCAACAATTTTCAACCCATAATGCCTAAATTACATTCCTAGGCTACATTCTCTGTAATCCCCCAGCCAGGATTTTCATTAGGTTTTTTTTTTTTTTTTCCCTAAGAGATGGGAGTCTCACTCTGTCACCCAGGCTGGAGTACAGTGACAGGATCATAGCTTACTGCTGCCTCAAACTCCCGGCCTCAAGTGATCCTCCTACCTCAGCCCCTGGAGTAGCTGGGACTGCAGGTGCATGCCAACATGCCTGGCTAATGTTCTTGGTTTTTTTTTTAGACTTGGGCTCTTGCTCTGTTGCCTAGGCTGGTAAGCTGAGAATCATGTCAAAATGAGGTGGTGCTACTAGGACCCAGACATCTCTTGCCATGGGAGTTCACAGGGTCCTATATGACTCCAAAACTAACAGCAATCTTTTTTTTTTTTTTTTTTTTTTGGAGATGGAGTCTTGCTCTGTCACTCAGATTGGAGTGCAGTGATGCAATCTCAGCTCACTGCAACCTTCGCCTCCTGGGTTCAAGTGATTCTCCTGCCTCAGCCTCCCCAGTAGCTGGGATTACAGGCATGCACCACCACCACGCCTGAGTAATTTTGTATTTTTTTTTTTTTTTGAGATGGAGTTTTGCTCTTGTTACCCAGACTGGAGTGCAATGGCACGACCTCGGCTCACCGCAACCTCCGCCTCCTGGGTTCAGGCAATTCTCCTGCCTCAGCCTCCTGAGTCGCTGGGATTACAGGCACGCGCCACCATGCCCAGCTAATTTAGTAGAGACGGGGTTTCACCATGTTTACCAGGATGGTCTCGATCTCTTGACCTCATGAGCCACCCGCCTCGGCCTCCCAAAGTGCTGGGATTACAGGCGTGAGCCACTGCACCCGGCCTAATTTTTGTATTTTTAGTAGAGACGGGGTTTCACCATGTTGGTCAGGCTGGTCTTAAACTCCTGACCTAGTGATCCACCTGCCTCTGCCTCCCAAAGTGCTGGGATTACAAGCATGAGCCACTGCGCCCAGCCAACAGCAGTCTTTTAAGTGCCAACCAAGTGGTGATGCTGTAGACCTTATAACCACCCCAATGGTAGGCAGGTACTTTACAGTGAGGCCAGGTAACTAGCTCCAGGCCACACAGCCACGCAGCGGTGCTCTTCCCTCAGCCATCCAGCTCTAGGAACCTACCTGAGCCGGCTGCAGTGTTGTAGTGAGTGGCTAAGGGGTTTCTGCCTTGGGGGCCTCTTCCTGCGCAGCCTCTTCAGGGCCTCTGCCACATGGTGGTCTCCTGCACATTCCCAGATGATCTGTGCCCGTTCCTCAGCCAGCTGGTCCCCGCTGCGTTGAAACAGGCCTTGGATCTGCAGCAGCTCGGCGTCCTGGAAGATGTTGGCTGAGGCCTGCTTGCGGCCCCGGGCTTCAGTTGGGGCCTGCCAAGGTGGTGGCTCACTGACCACTGAGGCTGGGGTCCCCATTGTGGTTGCTCTGAGGATGCAAAGCATGGAGACATCAGCAACTCAGCTGACCCTTCCCAGACCTGGGGGTCCTGGCTAATACTAGTGCTCCTGGTGTTTCCATTCTCCAGGAGCTAAACTGGAGGAGGTCTCTTGCCTTAGAATCACTTAAGCGCTTATGTGTCAGACATCTATATTATCTCATTTAAGATTCACAGCAACCATGGCCGGGCACGGTGGCTCAAGCCTGTAATCTCAGCACTTTGGGAGGCCGAGGTGGGTGGATCACGAGGTCAAGAGATCAAGACCATCCTGGTCAACATGGTGAAACCCCGTCTCTACTAAAAAAAAAAAATACAAAAAATTAGCTGGGCATGGTGGCACGTGCCTGTAATCCTAGCTACTCAGGAGGCTGAGGCAGGAGAATTGCCCGAACCCGGGAGGTGGAGGTTGCGGTGAGCCGAGATCGCGCCATTGCACTCCAGCCTGGGTAACAAGAGCGAAACTCCGTCTCAAAAAAAAAAATTCACAGCAACCTGTGAGGTAAGAATTATTGTTTATCCTCACAGATGAAGAATGGTTAAATGACTTGCCAGTGTCACAAAGCCACGTGCACGTGCAGACACAGGAGTGGAACCCAGGTCTGTCTAGCTGTAAGTTCCAGGCAGACACCAGGATGCCCAATAGCAGCTCAACTGTGTTGAGTACTTACACCAGGCGCCTGTAAGAGCTTCATTCACACAGTATCAATGAGATGTAACAAACACAACAGCCCTGGGAGGTGGGTATTTTTTTTCTCTGAGACAGAATCTCATTCTGTCACCCAGACTGGAGTACGGTGGTGTGATCTTGGCTCACTGCAACCTCTGTCCCCTGGGTTCCAGAAGTCTCCTGCCTCAGCCTCCTGTGTAGCTGGGATTACAGGCTTGTGCCAGCACGCCCGACTAATTTTTGTGTTTTTAGTAGAGATGAGGTTTTACCATGTTGGCTAGGCTGGCTTTGAACTCCTGACCTCAGGTGATCCACCCCTCTCAGCCTCCGAAAGTGCTGGGATTACAGATGTGAGCCACCGTGCCCAGCCAAGGTGGGTATTTTTATCCTCCTCATTTCACAGATGAGGAATCTGAGGAAAGGTTAAATCATCCATGGTTATGCAAGTAGGATGAGAACCCAGACCTCTCTGATGAACTCCAGCCCAGGTGCTGTAGCACACAAGTAAGAGGAGTTGTGGAGCTGGGCTACCCAGGTTGGAATCCCACTTCTATCCCCCTCCACCACTTACTAGCTGGACATCCTCCCTGCCTGAGCTGCCTCGTGTGTCAAATGATCACCTGGTACTAGTACCTACTTTGTAGGATTCATTTGAAGACTGAAGGAAGATATAAAGCATATAGAATAGTGGTCGGTGTTGAGATGTCATCCCACCTCCTGTTTTCAAGACCTTGGGGATGAACCAAATCCGTATAATTTAGCAAACATCGTATGAAATGAACCAATCATATCTAACCACTGTCCAAGGGACCTAATTGAGGGAGAGGGAGGCAGAAGAGGAGGCAACAAGTGTTAGAATATACTGCCAAGGGCAGAGGCTGAAATTGATAAGAAAGTTCAATAGAAGTTAGGCTCTCGTGTCAATGTCTCCCATTATATCCAGGAAGTGAAAATTAAATAATCTCCCTGATTCTAGATATAGTTCACTTTGAGTAATAAAGGCCTAAGAAGCAGGCCGGGCGCGGTGGCTCACGCCTATAATCCCAGCACTTTGGGAGGCCGAGGCGGCTGGATCACAAGGTCAAGAGATCGAGACCATCCTGGTCAACATGGCGAAACCCCGTCTCTACTAAAAATACAAAAAATTAGCTGGGCATGATGGCACGTGCCTGTAGTCCCAGCTACTCAGGAGGCTGAGGCAGGAGAATTGCCTGAACCCAGGAGGCAGAGGTTGCGGTGAGCCGAGATCGCGCCATTGCACTCCAGCCTGGGTAACAAGAGTGAAACTCCATCTCAAAAACAAAAAAAAGGCCTAAGAAGCTTACCCACCTTATTCCTGTCTCCTGCACAGCCTGGAAACAAGGGAAGACTGGCATTACACAGAACAGGGTTTGAATCCCAACTCTGACACCTTCAGCAAGTTACCCAACCTCCTCTCTGAGCCTGTTTTCTTAACTGTAAAATGGAGATAAGATTACCCACCTCTTAGGGCTATAGTAAGGATTAAATGAGCCTAGTATATCAGTCACCCAATAAGAGCTATAGCTGGCCTTCAGCATCTGTGGGTTCCACATCCAGGGATTCAGCCAAGCTTGAATAAATAAAAAACTTAAGAATACAATGATACAACCATTTAAAAATATAGTTTAACTACAGAGCATTCACATTGTATTAGGTATTACAGGTACTCTAGAAATGATTTAAAGTACACAGGAGGATGTACACAGTCTATACTTAAACATGGCATTTTAGGCCGGGCGCGGTGGCGCAAGCCTGTAATCCCAGCACTTTGGGAGGCCGAGGCGGGTGGATCACGAGGTCAAGAGATCGAGACCATCCTGGTCAACATGGTGAAACCCGTCTCTACTAAAAATACAAAAAATTAGCTGGGCATGGTGGCGCGTGTCTGTAATCCCAGCTACTCGGGAGGCTGAGGCAGGAGAATTGCCTGAACCCGGGAGGCGGAGGTTGCGGTGAGCCGAGATCGCGCCATTGCACTCCAGCCTGGGTAACAAGAGGGAAACTCCGTCTCAAAAAAAAAAAAAAACATGGCATTTTATGTAAGTGACTTGAGCATCCAAGGAGGATCCTGAAACCACCCTCCATGGATACTGAGGAATTTGTAAATGCAAATCCTCTTTTGGCCTCTGTGACTTTTGCACCTGGGTCAGGGGTACAGGTGAACCCTCCTTTCCTCCAAGCTGTGTGGCCACAGCCAGTGGAAGTCAGGCCTGTGGTCCCACTCTCCTCTCCCAGCCCCAAGCCTGTTGGGGAGAGGAGGAGCAGGTCCTGCTGCTTCCCCAGGACCTGGCTGCCTGAGTCAGACCTCATTCCACAGCCAGCTACAGAGACAGCTGTCAATAGCAACCAGCTTACAAAGGGGGAAAAGGAACATTAAAATATGTTTAAATTAAAATATTTACATGCTCAACCTAAGAGGCAAACAGTACAAAGGCTTATAAATAAAAGCTTTTCCAGTTTCCTATTGACTCACTTGCAGAAGTAACCCTTCCCTTAACCTGCCTTTTGTTCTCTGTAAGAGTTTGAGTTGTCTCCGCCCCACTCATACTCCCAAAATATGACTCACTCCCTCGCCCTGGCCTTCCCTGCTCCTCACCTCAAAAGTCACCCTCATTATTCCAGTCATTTCCACGCGCACCCTGTCCCAGTTTCCAGGCCTTCTATCATAAAAACCCCACCCTGTTTTCAAAAGATTGAACAACTAAAAGCTGCAGGTCCAGCATGGTGGCTCATGTCTGTAATCCCAGCACTTTGGGAGGCCAAGGCAGGCGGATCACAAGGTCAGAGTTCCAGACCAGCCTGACCAACATGGTGAAACCCTGTCTCTACTAAAAATACAAAAATAGCCGGGCGTGATGCTGTGTGCCTGTAATCCCAGCTACTCGGGAGGCTGAAGCAGGAGAATCACTTGAACCTGGGAGGCAGAGGTTGCGGTGAGCCGAGATCGTGCCATTGCACTCCAGCCTGGGTGACAGAGCAAGACTCCATCTCAAAAAAAAAAAAAAAAAAAAAAAAAAAAAAAGCTGCAGAAGACTTCTAGATGAGTTAATGTATAAAAATTGTACTTTTTGTCTGGAAAATGGGAATTTTAAAATCTGCCCCTCCTTAGGTGCTATTATGAAAATCCAGTTAAAACCTAATCTATGTGGTAAGTAAGCCCCCAGAGCTGGATGACAAACACACTGTGACCAGAAGACAACAGTCACCAAGTCACACTTTCAGGCTAATAAAGATAAATAAAAGCTAACTCTGGGATGTTTACTCTGTATCAGGCAATACGGATAATATCCTTTTTTTTTTTTTGGATGATATCCTTTAATCCTCAAAATATAATTCTAGGAGTTAGGCACTGTTACTCCATTTCATAGGGGAGTAAAGGGAAGCTGAGATGCAAATATGAGTACCAGTGGCTCAGCGGAGGCCAGAGGTGGTTTAAATGACTGTAGCCCACACTTTTTATTTTATTTTATTTTTTTTGAGAACAAGTTTCGCTCTTGTTGCCCAAGCTGGAGTGCAGTGGTGCAATCTCAGCTCACTGCAACCTCCGCCTCCTGGGTTTAAGCAATTGTCCTACCTCAGCCTCCCAAGTAGCTGGGATTATAGACATCCTTCACCACGCCCAGGTAATTTTCTGTATTTTTAGTAGAGACGGGGTTTTACCATGTTGGCCAGGCTGGTCTTGAACTCCTGACCTCAGGTGATCCAGCCACCTCAGCCTCCCAGAGTGGTGGGATTACAGATGTGAGCCACTATGCCCAGCAAGCCCATGCTTTTAAACCTCCGAGCTGACTTCACAGCCAGGCAGCTTCAAGAACACTTCACGTTTCTGTGAAAAGTACTTTCTTATTCCCACCTAATTCTTGAAGGGGAAGTCCTGCCAATGGAAAGGGAAGGACAATGAATTATCCCACCTGGGAAGGTAAGGGTGGAGCTGTGGAATTTCTTTTAGTCTATTCACTAGGGTCAGGGCTCTTTCCTAGGTGACAGCTAGCCCAGCCTTGAAGCCGCAGCACTCTAAAGAGCAAGAGCCAAGCTTCCACAGAAGAAATCTAGAAAGGCAACCCAGCCCAGTGCACAGAGCCCTGGCTTACGAGTCAGAGTGGGTTCAAGTCCTGCTTCTGCCACTCACTGGCTGAAAGGCCTCAGGCAATTCACATCCCCTCTGTGGATCAGTTTCCCTGTTACTGCTGTAAGAACAGGTTGATGCTGATGGTTTCTGAGGGCCTGCGCCAGTGCTGGGAGCCAACATTTCCATAGACAGGTAAGTCTGTACAGAAGGAGGAATGGAGCTGCTTGTCTGCCAAAGCCTAGGGGCAACATGTGTGAACAGGTCTGGCTAACTGGGTGCTAGGACATTCCCCAGCCAGTAGCTCCCTTTCTCCTCCCTGCTCTGCTGTTTTGCTGCAGTGGGCAGAACTCACTGCTCTAAAGCTCCCTAGTGACCTCAGTTGGCTATGACCACACCAGAGGAAGACTCCTAGGCTGGTCTGGGGTTGTAGGAGAAAGGGTGATATCCGGCCTCACTTCCCCAGGGAAAGAAGGGCAAGGCGGATCAAGTAGCAGCAGCTGCCTCGGGAGGAAATGGCTTGGAGCCTGACTTCCCAGCAACTTCTGCCAGGATGGCAATGGCTTGACTCCACAGCTTAGGCAAGCTGCATTACAAACACACCAAGAAATGCCTGGGGAGAGTCTGAGCCTCCAGCCTCAACCATACCCTCCATGAACCTTGGGGAGGACTCAGCACATCCAGATTTGGGGCCCCTCACTTTTTTTTTTTTTTTTTTTTGAGGCAGTCTCTATCATCCAGGCTGGAGTGCAGTGGTGCAATCTCGGCTCACTGCAACCTCTGCCTCCAAAGTTCAAGCAATTCTTTTGCCTCAGCTTCCCAAGTAGCTGGGATTACAGGTGCCTGCCACCATGCCTAATTTTTGTATTTTTAGTAGAGACGAGGTTTTGAGGTTTCACCATGTTGGCTAGGCTGGTCTTGAACTCCTGACCTCAAGTAATCCACCCACCTCATCCTCCCAGAGTGTTGGGATTACAGGCGTGAGCCACCGCGTCCATCAGAGACCCCTCACTCTTGGCTCTGCCTCTTATTCTGGGATTCAGACAGCAGAGTGAGGCTGGGAATAAAAATAGGCAGATTCCAGGTAGGATTAGATTGGCAGGCTTTATGAACACCGACTAAATGGTGAATCAGAACACTTTTATTATCAAAAGAAACTTTTCTTGTCTCATTCAATGTGTTCAACAGTTATTTTCCCTCAAATTTCCTGGACAAGACCTTAACATTGTTCAAGTATATTGTTTATACTTGAACAATGGTTCTTTTGAAAACTAGAAAATGAAACCATGGGGCTATTAAAAGATTACAAATGGATCTTTCATTTCTGAGCTGACATAAAAGAAGCTAAGCATGGGTATGTGTACAAATGAGTAAAAGCCAATTGCAAAATACTTCAATTTGACACAAACTAGGTTGGAAATGAACCCCAAAGGAAATGCCAAACATTGAAAATGACAAAGTTCAACTTGATTTGAAACAGGCAATAAATGAAGAACTGTGGAACCGTAACAAAGAAATATATTTAAAAAGTGACTCACCATGCAATGAATTTGCAATATATAAATATGGTGCGCTTTCTGTAATACACGAAGTTCAGTACAGGCAGCTATTCTAGGTGAGTATCTCACTGTAGTCCCAAGGAGGCACGGAAACCACGAGGCAGAACACATTTGGTTGAGTTGGCAACACCTGGGTCCTCACACAGCTGGAGGCCCCCTTCCAATAACCCAGGTGACAGCAATAATCTCTGTAATCAGGGACCTAGAGCCTCATAGAAAAATTACTGGAGCCTCTGGCCCAAAGCCCAAATCAACACTTGGGGCCCTGGCCTGCTACCCTACACAAACATGCCACTGGACAGCAGCCAAAATCTGTGGCTCCTCAAATGGGAAGCCCAGTTCAAATGGCTGTGTGCGCTTCCCCACCAGCAAGGCCTAGCCTCAGGCAGGTATGCCTAGAGAACTGGATATACATTGGCCTTCAAATCTGTGTCCCAGGAGGTGGAGAAGGGAACTGGGCCCTTTCCCCAGACCAATTCTCATATATGACCTGGAAATAAAACTCTACTAGATCTAGGGATAACCCTTTTCAAGAGTTCTAGAACCCTGAATTCTGGCTGTGCTGCTAACTGACCTTGGATAAGTCTTAGTTTCCCATGCTACAAGTTGCTCATCATCAAAATGGTGCGAATAAGGCCAGGCCCGGCGGCTCTTGTCTGCAATCCCAGCACTTTGGGAGGCTGAGGTGGGAGGATCACTTGAGCTCAGGAGTTCGAGACCAGCCTGGTCAATATAGCATGACTGTCTCTACAAAATTTTAAACAAGCTTTTTAAAATAAATGGTGAAAATGAATAACCCTTGATGGGAAAAGGGAGATTGCGAGGGCATTCCTACTAGCACCTGGTATACCACAGACGTTCTATGTATGCTGATTGAACACATGATGAAGGGAAAGGCTGTTTGACTACCAGGGGCTATAGAATCATTGTCATTTTCATCATCACTGCCATCAGCAAACCTGTGTAGTTTTTTTTTTTTTTTTTTTTTTTAGACGGAGTTTCACTCTTGTTACCCAGGCTGGAGTGCAATGGCGCGATCTCGGCTCACCGCAACCTCCGCCTCCTGGGTTCAGGCAATTCTCCTGCCTCAGCCTCCTGAGTAGCTCGGATTACAGGCACGTGCCACCATGCCCAGCTAATTTTTTGTATTTTTAGTAGAGACAGGGTTTCACCATGTTGACCAGGATGGTCTCGATCTCTTGACCTTGTGATCCACCCGCCTCGGCTTCCCAAAGTGCTGGGATTACAGGCTTGAGCCACTGCGCCCGGCCCTAAACCTGTGTAGTTTTAAATCATAGCTTTATGACTGAACTCATTGAGGCAGCTTGTTCAGTGTCAAGCACAAGAACACAGCACGTTCAGATGGGTGCTTTCTTTCTTCCTCACATGAGGTAGCACTATTGTTACACCCATTTTACAGATGAGAAAGCTACACCCAAAGTCACACAGCTGGCAGGTGATGGAAGTTGGGACATGAACTAGGCAGATTGACCCCAGCACCCGGACTCTCAACCACTGTTATTTTTGTTCCTGCCAGATGGCTGAGGAGGTCTTCTGGGCAAGGTCGGGCCCAGAAGCCTTTCGGAGGCTATCTGCTTCTGTGGATTGTGGAAGAAGCGGGGATCCAAGGTCAGGACTCCCAAGCCAGCCTCTGTGCCCTGTGCACTCCTTCGCCTCGCGGAGAATTGGAGCAAGTACTCACCACGCTGAAGGGAAGCTCCGACAGACCTCGAATGGGGATGAGACAAGGTAAGATGCGCCCACTCCAACCCCTTCCACAGCCTTCCGAAAGGGCGGGCGCAGCTCTGGGCTTCCTGCTGCGAAGGTGCCCACAAGGGCCAGGCAGTGCTCACGGGCAGCACAAGAGCGTGGGAGACGGTATCCTGGCCGAGCTCCTAAGGCGACATCTCCAGCACGAAGAGGCCCCGGAGCTCAGATGTGGCCGCTTCTCAGAACGACGGGGCCCTAAGTGGATCTGGCGGTTGTGTCCCAGCGGCACCCCGGCTCCCACCGCAGCGCCGAGCCGGGCTGCCGATCTACGGACCGGGTTGCTCCAGGGGGGCCGCACGCGGCCGCAAGCTGGTCCGAGCCACCTGGGTCACAGCAGCGGCTGCCGGGAGAAAGCGCTCCCCAGCCCCGGAACCGCCAATCCTCGGCCGGAGTTGGGCGTGAGCTCCCAGGAGAGCCTTCCAAACCCAAGGCGGAGCTCCGTGCGCCAATCAGCGGCGGGAGACGGGAGGGGGCGTGTCCATCCCCGCCCCCGCCCCCGCCCCCGCTCCCGCCCGCGCTGGCCTGGAAAGCCGAGTGCGAGGCTTCCTCGAACCTAATCAGCTGCGGAGCTGCGGCGGGGGGCGTGTCTGCCCGGGCTCTGCCCACCGCCCTAGCAGTCCTCGCGCGGCGCCCGAGGCGCCCCTTTCATTGACGTCAGTCCCCACGGCCAGCCCGGTTTTGCTGGCGCGGGAGCCGGGCGGGGCTACATTCCTGCCCCAGGGTGCGGCGGCCGCTGGCCCTGCAGGGTACACGTGACGGTTGCCCCTTCTCCTGGGCCCGAGGCCAGCAGCGGTGGCGCGGCGCCGACCGCCTTGCAGCGCGTGGCCCTCTCAAATCCTCAGACTCTGCCGCTCAACTCCCCTCCTAGCGCACTTGCGTTTGGCTCTGGCTTGGAGGGAGAGGAGGGGGCAGTCGGTGATGCAGTCAGACCTTGGGCTTCAAAGCCGGAATGTCGTGGGTTCAAATCTTGAGTCATTTGTGCGACATTGGGCCTGTTACCTAAACAAGACAGTATTTCAAAGTTGGTATTCGTTCGGAAATGTTCATTAGTGACCTATGCTGTCCGAGTTCCTTGATAGGCAGTAAACAGGAGAGACAGAAAGACCTATAGCCCTTATCCTGGGGCGTCTACAGCCTAGTAAGGGAGGCAGACAGTAAACAACCTAAAAAAGTATGTGATTAATTAAAACAGTATGTGATTAAACAACCTAAATTAGTATGTGATTACAGTTGTGATCAATGTTATGGCTAGAAGAGAACAAATATGGAGGAACCTAAGCTTCCTCTGGAGGTTCAGGAGGCCTGAAGAAGCAACATTTAAGCTGAGATATAAAGGAGCTGAAGTTGGTCAAATGAAGAGGAGTGGGTATGGGGAGAGTGTTTTAAGGAAAGGGGAAGGACACTTGCTTGGGCCAGGAGGTAGCTTGGCTCTGGAGGAATTCAGGGCGATCTGGAGTAAGGCTAGCAAGAGAGAGCGCGGTGGGAAGCAGAAGGCAGAGGCAGGCAGAAAAGGTTGCATGTGATCCTCGGAGGTGTTTAACCAGGGAATGGCATTATACGTACTGTGTTTATGTAATGGGCATTTTATAGTACTTACCACCCACATGCCAGTAGTGCCAGTCAGCACTTTGCAAATACTAGCTCATTTCATCCTCATGACAAGTTCGTGTTTTTAGAGGGTTACTCTGGCTACAGCTTGGAACTTGGATTGGAGGGGGCAGGGGTGGATACAGGGTGTCCAGCGGGCCTCATAAAATGCTTGTTTCATCTTTGGAAGATGAGGTGTTCGAGCACTTGTTCGGCGATGCTCAGGAAAGGCTCCTGGGTCTCCCTGACTTTCTTTTTACTTCATAGCTGACTTCTTACCCATTCAAGCTTGATTCTTCATCTGTAAAAGTTTTGGGTGGGAAGGGGAAGAGCCAGCACATGGGTACTTGTGAATTCCTTGTTGCAGGGTGAAGGGGTTAAGAACTATTCTTCCTCATGCCATTACCTCCAGTTCCTCTCTCTGTCCTTCTGCACAAAACACCATTAGTAAGTGTTGTGCTGTGGCTAACAGGTTTTTTTTTTTTTTTTTGAGACGGAGTTTCGCTCTTGTTACCCAGGCTGGAGTGCAATGGCGCGATCTCGGCTCACCGCAACCTCTGCCTCCTGGGTTCAGGCAATTCTCCTGCCTCAGCCTCCTGAGTAGCTGGGATTACAGGCACGCGCCACCATGCCCAGCTACTTTTTTTTGTATTTTTAGTAGAGACGGGGTTTCACCATGTTGACCAGGATGGTCTCGATCTCTTGACCTTGTGATCCACCCGCCTCGGCCTCCCAAAGTGCTGGGATTACAGGCTTGAGCCACCGCGCCCGGCCAGGTTTTTTTTTTAAATCTCACTTTGTCACTCAAGCTGGAGTGCAGTAGGACAATCTCAGCTCACTGCAACCTCCGCCTCCTGGGTTCAAGCAATTCTTCTGCCTCAGTCTCCTGAGTAGCTGGGATTACAGGCTCCATACCCAGCTAATTTTTGTATTATTAGTAGAGACAGGGTGTCACCATGTTGGCTAGGCTGATCTTGACCTCCTGACCTCAGATAATCTACCCACCCTGGCCTCCCAAAGTGCTGGGATTATAGGCATGAGCCACTGTGCCCAGCTGCTAAAAGTGTTTTAGCAGTAGTTTCTCTTCACTTTTCCTAAAGCCATGGGGAACTGTTGAAAAGAACAAATAAATCAGCAGTGTTCATCTGGGGTATTGGTGCAGGGACTTTCAGCCAATTACTTGGCTAAGGAGGGGACTGTGCAGGCTCCTAAACCAAAGGCTGAGCTTCTGAGCCAGTGACTCTCACTGGCCCATTCTAAGCAGTAGGGAAGCCAGACTCTTGGCATAAAGGTGCTGGGAGAACCTAAGAATTCTGATGCCATGAGCTTAGATGAGCATCCCAAGGTAGGAACTGGAAACTTGTGGTTTCTGGGTCAGATGTGACTAAGGCTGGGTGGAGAATATCTGGTGTCTCCAAACATTTTTGCAGGCATGTGATCATGTGCTTTCCACACGATGGAACCATTTCTATTGTTACAACTTTGTGATTCAATACTTCTGGCGAGAAGTTGGGGCACTCCACAGTCATGTGGGCCATGAAAGCCTCGGAGTGGAGTCATCCGAGACCCACAGAATGGTGCTGGAGACAGTAATCATCCCGGACAGGGCTCTATGTAGAGAAGGTCAACTCTGGGGAGTAGGAATCTCATGAAATTCAGGCCCAAGCTTGATTTTACCCAGGGCCCAGATTGAAGTGAGTTGAGTGAGGAACTCCCTTCAGGCATAAAATTTAAGAGGGCACCAAAAACTCAGGAGATCCAAGATAAATAATATTTTTTTTTTTGAGACGGAGTTTCGCTCTTGTTACCCAGGCTAGAGTGCAATGGCGCCATCTCGGCTCACCGCAACCTCCGCCTCCTGGGTTCAAGCAATTCTCCTGCCTCAGCCTCCTGAGTAGCTGGGATTACAGGCACGCACCACCATGCCCAGCTAATTTTTTGTATCTTTAGTAGAGACGGGGTTTCACCATGTTGACCAGGATGGTCTTGATCTCTCGACCTTGTGATCCACCCGCCTTGGCCTCCCAAAGTGCTGGGATTACAGGCTTGAGCCACCGTGCCCGGCCGATAAATAATATTTTAACACAATATTTTTAAAAACCAAAATTAATGCAAAAAACCCATGCTGAACAGAATGTCAACATTTAAAATATAGGCAGGCTACTGCTTATGACCTTGCATTGTTTTGCAATGGGACCACTCATTACCAATCAGCCCAAGGTTCCCAGGCAGACTGCCACTGCATGTCCTGACAAGTGACTTTGTGAGAGTCGACAATAACATGTGAACAGATTGAATAACATAGAACTTTATATGTAGTCATTTTTTTTTATTGTAATGCTTACATCCACTTTTTCTGTTTGGTTTAAAATACGGAAGGTAAGTGCATATAGGGCATATATTTTTTCTTTTTTTTAAGATGGGGTTTCACCATGTTGGTCAGGCTGGTCTTGAACTCCTGACCTCAGGTGATCCGCCCGTCTTGGCCTCCAAAGTGCTTGGATTACAGGCATGAGTCACCACACCCGGCCCTGGCATGTATTTTTTCTTTTGTCTTGGGCTCCAATATGGTTCAACTCAGTACTGATTTTCATCCTCAAGGGAAATATATATAGTCTAGGAAGGGGGTTCTAGCTGTTTAACCTTAAGCAAATGACTTAATCTCTCTGCCTTTTTTTTTTTTTTTTTTTTTTTTGAGACAGAGTTTCGCTCTTGTTATCCAGGCTGGAGTGCAATGGCGTGATCTCGGCTCACCGCAGCCTCTGCCTCCTGGGCTCAGGCAATTCTCCTGCCTCAGCCTCCTGAGTAGCTGGGATTACAGGCACACACCACCATGCCCAGCTAATTTTTGGTATTTTTAGTAGAGACGGGGTTTCACCATGTTGACCAGGATGGTCTCGATCTCTCGACCTCGTGATCCACCCGCCTCGGCTTCCCAAAGTGCTGGGATTACAGGCTTGAGCCACCGCACCCGACCTCTTTTTTTAATTAAAAAAAAATTTTTTTTTTCAGAGACGGGGTTTCACCATGTTGGCTAGGATGGTCTTGATCTCTTGACCTCGTGATCCACCCGCCTCAGCCTCCCAAAGTGCTGGGATTACAGGTGTGAGCCACTGGCTTTTTTTCTTTTTCTTTTTCTTTTTTTTTTTTTTGAGACCGAGTTTTGCTCTTGTTGTCCAGGCTGGAGTGCAATGGTGCGATCTCGGCTCATTGCAACCTCCACCTCCCAGGTTCAAGTGATTCTCCTGCTTCGGCCTCCTGGGCACCTGGGATTACAGGCGTGTGCCACCACAGCCAGCTAATTTTGTATTTTCAGTAGAGATGGAGTTTTTCCATGTTGGTCAGGCTGGTCTCAAACTCCCGACCTCGGGTGATCTGCCCGCCTCGGCCTCCCAAAGTGCTGGGATTACAAGTATGAGCCACTGCACCTGGCCTACTGTCTCTCTGTTTTCTTGTCTTTAAAATGAGAAGAATCATACCGCTTTTCAGTGTTGCTATGAGGAAAAGATGAGGTACTGTAGGCTGAGTTCTTAATATACACCTTGCTATAGACACGAAAGCAGCATTGGACGCCTTCCCTTTTCTAGCCTGCAGGAATGATTCAAGCAGCTGGACAGTTATGGTCTCCTGATGGGGTTGACACCTATTCCCATGGGTTTCTTATTGCTATTTGTCCTGTTCTGGGCAAAGGAGAGAGAACTTTTTCACTCAGCTGACATGCAACAGTGCAACTTTTGAATTCACTCTGATTTTCTTGATAAATAATCATGGACATTCTCAACTTTTTAAGAAAGCCCCTTCTACTTATGACATTACACAAGGCAACTAGACTATAACCCTCTTCTGTCAACTGACAGTCTGGACAGGCCAAAAACAGCAAAGTCCTTATAGAAAACTGGTACATTATAGAAGCACTAAAAAAGGATACCATTCATGTAGATTAGAATTAAAGGTCAGTATTATTAGCCTGCTGTAACAAAATACCATAGACTGGGTGGCTAAAACAACATTTGGGAAGTCCAAGCTTAAGATGCCAGCCAATTCAATTTCTGGTGAGGGCTCTCTTCCTGGCTTATAGATGGCCACCTTCTCACCGTGTCCTCACATGCTGAAAGAGAGACAGAGCATATGTGAGTGAGCTCTGGGATCTCTTCTCTTCCACAGGAACATTAATCCTTATCTTTTTTTTTTTTTGAAACAGAGTCTTGCTCTGTTGCCAGGCTGGAGTGAGACTCTGTCACAAAAAAAAAAAAAGAAAAGAAAAACAAAGGAAGATTGAGGACTAGTTCCAGATTGAAGGGAACTAAAAAGACATGAAAAGTAAATGTAATGTATGATCCTAGATTGGGCTGGGCAAAAAGAAACAACAATAAAAGACATTATTTGATAATTGTTGAAATTTGAGTATGGAGTGTGAGTTAGGTAGTACTATACTAATGTGAAATCTTTTTATTTTGATAATTATGCTGAAGTTCTGCAAGGGAAGGCTCTCGTTCTTAGGAAATACACATTGAAGTATTTAGAGTTAAAGGACATGATGTTTCCAATTCAGTCTCAAGTGGTTCAGAATGAAAGGTAACTTGCTCTGAAACAGAGAGAAAGGGAAAGAGAGAGAATATCAGAATAACAGTCACATGGAAATTTCTTGAATCATTCTTACAACACTTTTGTAAATTTGAAATTATATTGGCTGGGTGTGGTGGTTCACACCTATAATCCCAGCACTTTGGGAAGCCAAGGTGGTTGGATCACCTAAGGTCAGGAGTTTAAGACCAGGCTGGCCAACATGGCAAAACCGTGTCTCTACTAGTAATACAAAGATTAGCCAGGCATGGTGGAGCACACCTGTAATCCCAGCTCTCGGGAGGCTGAGGCAAGAGAATCACTTGAACCTAGGAGGTGGAGGTTGCAGTGAGCCAGGATCACACCATTGCGTTCCAGCCAGGGTGATAAGAGTGAAATTTGGTCTCAAAAATAAATAAATAAATAAATAAATAAAATCAAAATTAAAAGTAACCAATAATACACCAGTTCATCAAATGAGTGTTTACTAAGAACTAGCAAATCAGGATCAAGCAATATGACAAGCAGAGTAAACAATTATTGAGCATCATCTACTGATTAGATATAAATTTAATATGAATGCACACTTTAACAATAGTAATTCCTCCAATCCATGAGTTTGGGATAGCTGTCCACTTATTTATGTTTCTTCTATTTATTTATATACTTACTTACTTACTTAGAGACAGAGTCTCGCTCTGTTGCCCAGGCTGGAGGACAGTGGCATGATCTCAGCTCACTGCAAACTCCACCTCTCAGTTTCAAGTGATTCTTGTGCCTCATCCTCCCGGGTAGCTGGGATCATGGTGTGCACCACTACACCAGGCTAATTTTTGTATTTTTAGTAGAGACGGGGTTTTTCCATATTTTCCCAGGTTGGTCTTGAACTCCTGAGCTTAAGCGATCTACTTGCCTTGGCCTCCCAAAGCACTGGGATTACAGGCATGAGTACCCAGCACACTCAGCTGGGATTATTTTTTTAACTTCTTTTTGAATAGTATATTATTATTGTATAGAAACGCAACTGATTTTTATAGGTTGATTTAGTATCCTGCAAATTTACTGAATTTGTTCATTAGTTTTGGTAGTCTTTAGGATTTTCTGTATATAGGATTGTGTCATCTGTAAATAGAGTTTTACTTCTATCTTTCTAATTTATTTTTCCACCTAATTGCTCTATCCAGGACATCTGTGTTGCACAGAAGCCACAGGAGTGGGCATCCTTGCCTTATTCCTGATCTTAGAGGAAATGCTATCAGCTTTTTACTGTTGAGTATCATGTTAGCTGTGGGTCTGCCATATATGGCTTTTATCACATTCAGGTATATTCCTTCTACACCTAATTTTTTGAAAGTTTGTGTCATAAAATGATGTTGAATTTTGTCCAATACTTTCTCTACTGAGATAATTATATAACTTTTAGTCTTCATTCTGCCAATGTTTAGTCAGACTGAAAAGCTTCTGTACAGCAAAGGAAA